>NC_051312.1:56648614-57898614 GCF_015220235.1 Choloepus didactylus
TCAACAGTCCTCCACAGTTCTGAGGAAGGCTGTGCCTTTAAGTCTCCTCTGCCGCCTTTGTCTGGGGTGGGTGGGAACAATGGTTGCCCTCAGAGCCAGGTCACCAGCGATCTGAAGTAACTTGTCAAAACTGTGATCAGCAATTGGTCCATGCCCACCCCAGTGTTGGGTAAGTGGA
This sequence comes from Choloepus didactylus, assembly GCF_015220235.1. Taxonomy (NCBI): domain Eukaryota; kingdom Metazoa; phylum Chordata; class Mammalia; order Pilosa; family Megalonychidae; genus Choloepus; species Choloepus didactylus. Next base: position 56,648,793 of record NC_051312.1, read on the forward strand.
CTTTTATGTTCCTTTCTGACACCAACAAGCTATGTCAGGGGCTGGATCCCACTGCTGCCTGCTGGGAGAGTAGGGATGGGTGACAGTAACCACCACAAGGAAAGAGTAATTTACTGGTTTTACCATAATTTACCAGGCTCTTCCTTCCGTTCTTCCCTACATGCTGTATAGTCTTCTTCTGGACTCCAGAGTTTTGCAATAGTTGATTCAGACAGTTCTTGCCTATTTAATACTTGCTCTGGTGGAGGGACTGATTCCAAGCTTCCTACTCTCCCAATTTCCCACAACCCTCTACAAACCCTGTTTTTTTTTTAACAATTTAAAACTTGAACATTAATACCTCATTTAAAAAAATAAGTTGTAAATTAAAAACAAATAAGGAAAATTTGGATATTTTGAGTTCATATTTTAAAAATATGTTTCTGGGATTATTGTACATAATGTAACTATAGAAGTAGACGAAGTCTGTTTAGCTACGGAAGACTGCAGAGGGTTAAAGTTTTCAGAGTTGTTTTTGAAGGGTAAATAAACTAAGAGCTTCCTTAGAAATGTGTCCAAAAGCTAACACTTGGTAAAGGGCTTCTAGTAAAATGATACAAGTTTAAACTTTCCTCAGCTGTGAGTAAAAGGCAAGTGGCAACAGGTAAAAAACAAAAAATTAAAAATCTTAGTAAGATCAAGCTTGCTTTTGTTCTTTTCTCCTTTGTTAAATTGCAGAAGAAATATTCTTGCATAGGTCATTCTGTGGTGAAACTTAGACTTAAAACAAAGCCAGTGCAGTTGTCCTTATGCTAACAAGGGGTTTCAAGTTTGATTATTCCTAAGTGCAATGACAGTGAGAATTTTAGTACAAATACCTAATTCTATGTTTGATGCTGCTTCTTAGATAGTCACCACATATTTCTGGTCCAGGGGCAGAGTTACAGACTTAATGGCAACTGGTTAATCATTTTGTACACTGATACAAGCAGTCAGAATGTCTGTCTTCCAATAAAACTTTATTTACAAAAACTGACAAGTGTGCTTTTGGCTTGTAGACAATAGTTTGCCAACCCCTATTTGAAAAAAACAACCCTCTCATTTCCATTACTCCATCCCCAATTTTGTTTCTCAGCTGCTAAAACAAACATCATACTATGGCTTGGTTTAAACAGTGAGAATGTATTGACTCACAGTTTTGAGCCAAAGTGTAGTCCAAAATCAAGGTTCTGCAAGGCGGTGGTTTCTTCCCAAAGACTATAGTATTCTGAGGCTGGCTGATATACTTCATGGATCCTTGGCTTTTCCATCATAAAGCAGTGAACATGGTGGCATCTTCTCCTTTCTCTTCCAGGTTCTGTTGACTTCCATTTTCTGGCTGTGCCCCATGGCTTCTCTTTTGTGTCCAGTTTCCTTTGCTTATAAGGATTTCATTAATTCTGGATTAAGGCCCACCCTCAATCAGTTTGGGCACCAATTTAACTACATATGTATTCAAAGATCCTATTTACAATGGGTTGACACCCACAGGACCAGGGATTGGGACCTGAACATGCCCTCTGTGGGGGACATGACTCAATCACCAACAGTCCACTTACCTTGCTTATTTTTTTACCAAGTGTCCTTACCAATATTTTCCATATTAAGTATTTTTTTCTTCATATGCTGCCCACATTTTCCAAAAGGATGTGTACTCCAAGAGGGAAGGTTCTTTGTGCCATTCACTCCTGTGTTTAAGGTGCCACAGGCCTGGATCCTATTAGGTTACCCCTGCCAAAAGAGTGGTGTGTTCGATTGCATTATTGTAACAAATTCTTCACCTCTTTTTTTTATTCATGCACTTTGAATTTAGCGTTGGGCTTGATGTGACTGACAGTTACAAGTCTAGGCCTTACAAAACATCACATGGTGTTTGTAGACCCTCTTCTGATATTACTGAGGGAAGAAAATCCCCTAGTTACCCAGCTAGTCCAAAAAAGGCAAGACACGTGGAGCAGACTTGGTCCTATGCCTGCATTATCATTGTAAATTATACTTTGCAGCGACCTTGCTAAAAATATTCTAGTGGAATATTCTGTTTATTATTGTGAAAGTAAATGTTTCAATTATGGGTTTGCTTAAAATCCTGGCTTAACAGCAGATGAGGGACCCTTCCTAATACCTGGCACATCAAAAGGACTCAATTAGCTCTATCAGTATAATCCTCCATCATGTGCCCTGAATGAGTCACTTTAGATTATATTCACTCTCCCCTACTCATTATCATTTCTAATGCTCTCTACAACCACACCTCCTAGTTTTGCTTTTTGGGGTTTGGAGAAAACCAACCATTTTCTCTTTCTAAGTCACTTGCCAGAGAATGCACTGTTTTATTAATAAGCCTTTAATTAAAGAGACTTCTCCAGTATGCATGCTTCTGAGCGGTGGTAAGGAAAACAAGATTTGGGAATTTGGTGTCTGCTATCCTGGCACTATTGAAGAGAAATAGCAACAGGCAGTGCTGGCAAGATTTTTCATGAACAGTGTTGAATAATTGATCTATGATTAAGGGTGAAATTAAGACACAGGAAAGGTACTGGACCTTGGATCTGGAAGTCTCCAAAGGCTAGGTTGTAGTTTATCTAAGGTTTTTTTTTGTTGTTGTTATTGTTTTGTTTTTTTGATAAAGTAATTTTAAAATTAAAAAAAAAAAGATATTTTTACCTTGTAGTTGTTGCGAAGATTCAGCTCCTTGTCCAATACTACAGATTATCTTTCATGTCTCCCTGGAGCTGTGGATCACAGGCTTCCCTGAAACTGTGTGTTCATGAATATTAGGGTTTCTTTCCATTGTAGAGTTGATTTCTTAACACTATTTTCATCTCAACTTTTCCACTGTTTTACCCTGTATCTTGTCTATTCCATTCACACTTAGAGGTTTTCTCATTTATATCTATTTTTGTGTTTTGGTATAACACATCCTAAGATGAGACTTTTTCTATTATTTTTTAAGCTATACCATGAATTAAATCATTTTCCCAAAGACTTCTTATTCAAAAAAAGCCTTGGCTATTACATTGTCCTTTGCTTTGTTCATTTCAGGAAAGGATGAAATTTATCATTTTTTATTTATCAATTTTCATTCTATTTCTGTGCTTTTGTTATATTATCATATTCATATATATGGTCATTTTGTTGAAATTTTATTTTTCATTTTTCCCTCATTTTATCTTTTCCATATCCCTTACTTTCTCTCTATCCCCTGTGCCAGTTTGAGACTGCTCTTTACCCCAGCAAAGACTATGTTCTTTTGATCCAGACATTCTAGTGGGTGCAGACTTATTGTGGGTGGGATCTTTTGATTAGGCAATTTTCATGGATATGTGACCTTCCCATTCAAGGTGGGTCTTAATTAGTTTACTGGCATCATCTATGAGAGGATAAAAGGCAGAGATATTTTGAAGAGAGACTCAGAGAGAAAATGCCTAGTGATATGTTGGAGACTGCCACTGAAACCAGACATTTGGAGATGGTAAGCTAAGAAATGAAGCCCAGAGTGTGCACAGAGAAGCTAAGTGAAAACTCACAGATGCTTAAGGAGAAAGTCACTGGAATCAGAAGCTGCAAGCAACACAAACCAGGAGCACAGGACCAGCAGATGCCAGCCACGTGCCTTCACAGCTGACAGAGGTGTTCTAGACACCATCAGCCTTTCTTCAGTGAATGTATCTTCTTGTTCATGCCTTAGTTTTGACACTTAGTTTGGCCTTAGAACTGCAAATTTTTAACCTAATAAAACCCCTTTATTAAGGCCAATCCATTTCTGGTATTTTGCATTCTGGTGGCTTTAGCAGCCCAGAACAGCCCCCTCCTAATTTTTTGTTTTTCATCTCTGCCCTGTTTTAATCTCCATTTAACACAAAATATGGTATGGAATGAAGAAGAAAGAATTCCTGTTTTTGAGAAACTATTAATTTCCAGGCCTTATATTATGCCCTTTCTCTGAGCACTTGATATTATTATACTGTAAAGGAACAGAATTTTTCAAACAAAGAGACTGACAGAGGTATAAAGTAGCACATCTGAATTCTATCCAGTGTTGAAAGAGCTTTCCCTGGAAAAGGTTGGTATTTTAAACTAGTGAGTCATAACAAAAATAAAATACACAATTAAGAGGATATTGCTCTTTTCCCTTTAGTTATCAGGGAGCTTTTGGTATTTCAGTATGATTTCTTAGTTGGTGATGGTGATGGGTCTATGAAGGAACAAAGGAACAAAGGGGTTCTTTTGTTTTTGTTTCTGTTTTTTTTTTTTTTTTTTTTTTTTAATCTGCCAATACAGGGTTGTGTTCAAAAAGGATTTCTTCTGGAATGACTGTGAAGAAGGCACCAGTTAGGCAAGACATATTAAGGAGGGCTGCACCAGACACCTCATGGACTTGCATAAAGGAAGTCTCCCTGAGCTCCTTCCCTTGACTTTGTTTGATCGTCTGGTGTTTTTGTTTTTCTAAAACACTCTTTAATAATGCAGACTCACCTCTGTATCATAAAATCATGTAGAAAGTGCATTGACTTCTGCCATAATCTATCTTCTATTTCATTTCCTCATTGTTTTGTTTCTTAAGCTATTCAAGCAAATACCATGCAATGGGCTGATTTAAGTAAAGGGATTTTAATGTTCATGGTTTTGAGGTTAGGAAAAAGTCCATATGAAAGTATCATAAACATGCAGCTCTCTCCCTGAAGGCTGTGGCATTCTGGGGCTGGCTGCTGGCAATCCTTGGTCCTTAGTGTGTCACATGGCAAGGCACATGGCTGAGTCTCCTGGTCTCTCCTTTCTCTTCTGGGTTCTGCTGATGTTCAGCTTCAGGCTGTTCCATCTGTGGCCTTTTTTCTCTGTCTGAAGTTCATTCTGCTTATGAAGGACTCCAATAATAGAATTAAGACCCATCCTGACTGAGGTGTGCCATACCTTAACTGAAGTAACCTCACCAAAAGGTCCTACTTAACATGGGTTCACACCCACAGGAATGGATTAGTTTAGGAACATGTTTTCCTGGAGTACATACAAATCCACACCACAGCACTCATAAACTAATAATATTTCTGACTTCTGATCTTGTGGCTTTTCTTTACATTTATTGCCTTGTCTCAGCCTTCAGACTATATTCTCAGCCGTATTGTTCCAACTTGGACATTTCACTTCCTACCTTAACCATGAACACATTGTCTCTGAGCCTAAATGGTTTATTCCAGTCCATGCCCATGTATGCATACTCAGTGCAAACTGTTATGAATGGTTCTCCTTAATGTGTTTGCTCTGTACTCATGAGTATTAGCAAGATGAAGAGATTAAGTCATGGCATTATTGACCATTAAGATCATACAGAAGCTGGAAAACTAACATTTGTTGCTGATTTTGCCTGTAAGTTAAACCAGTTTCCACAGCACTGTTTTAACATTGTGAAAACAAGAGATGCTAAATAACTCAGGAGCGAACATACTCACATTGATTGAGGACTCAAACTTTATGAAGTAAGTTTAACCTTTTGTGTGAGAATATACTAGGAACTTAAGGATTACTTAGCAATTAGAAATAGGGGAAACATATTTAGAGCTTTCCACAGCCTGGTCATGTTGAACACATTTCACTGAAAGGTCAAATTTGTAAATGTTTCAAAACAAAATATTCTGCTCCTCAGTATCTAAGAACTGTGACCTTTACATTATGATTATTCTGCCCACGCAGAATAGATTCCAAAGGCATCAGGCTGTTACCCCACCATCTTGCTAGACTTCTTAGCTTGCCCGTTGGTGGCTGATGTGTGCTTATGTCTTCTGTGGAAAGACATTAATAAGATATTTCTTTCTGTAACGCATGTGAGAAAAAATGCACATGAAAAGAATATCCTTTGTTTGGTTTTTGTGTTTAGAGGCTTAAAGGAATAAGAAAAACAGAACCTTTCTGAGAAGCACTGGAATGAGCACTAGTACATAGGCAAAAATAATTTTAAAACCACAATTTACCTGATGTTCAAGCTGCCATTTGGAAAAAGGTGGTAAGCAAAAAGGGAGCTATTTTTACAATTAAATAGATTATTCAAATACTTTCTACCACAGATGTCTATTTTGTGCATACCAAGAGGTGATATAAAAATGCTATCTAAGAAGATTCTTAAACTTCTTAATTAGAAAAGCTGCAATTTCAGAAAAATACAATCTGAATTTGTGCAGTCTCATAAATATTTGGAAGAATAGTATCAGAAATTTTAAATTGTATACAAGTAAATCTTTCATCCAAAAATATTAGAAGTCTCAGCAGTAGAAAAAAACTCTACTTTTCAAAGTGCCCTTATATTGTCCCACAATTAGGTAAACCAGAAGGCCCTAACCTCACCATAATAGAGGATTTCTGGAAAACAATTTTAAGAAAATTCCACATTTCACATTACTTGTGAAAGAGTAAAACTTCATTGTTTGGTATTAGCAGCCCTGTGCAATAAGCCAAAAACCCCTTGTCTTGATAATGCTTTCATCAGAATAAATGAGGGCAGTGTGGATTTTAGTAATAATGTAATGAGCTTTCATTCCCTTATCTAACATTCTCTGAAGATAGTTAGCTATAATCTGTGATAGAGAGAGCAGAAAGAGAGAAGTAAATGAGAACCTCAAATGATTGGGCAGACCTCTCCATCAGGAATTACTGTGCTTTCTTTATGGACTTGCTGAGTACCGAAGAATATAGGAAAAAGCATTTCACTGTGCTTCCAAGCAGAATTCAGGAAAGTTGGTGCCTCAGGTAAAAATCCATTTTAAAACGGTACCATAAAATTATAACCATAATTAAATAAAGTGACAATTTTTATAGACTTCCCAACTTTTGGTTAGAATAATGTGATAACAGATGTGACTTTCTGCCGTCTAGTATTAGAGTGTCATTTTGTATGGAAATACCTGCAAAAGGGAAATATTTAACCCCAGTGTAACTAGTCTAGTAGTGGCTCACTGCTGAACACTAGAATAGCCAAAATTTTCATTGTTTGATATAATAGTTAAGTATGCACACTCATCCATTTATTTTTATGTTCAGTGAACTTCTATTGGTATCTATTGTATGCCAGGAAGAATCAGATACTGAAAGTAAAAATGATACTTGGAGCTATCATGGAAAAGCATTATGTCTAACGTAGTGAGATTGTAGAGCTATATAGAACCTTATTATTCAAAAATGTGTTCTGTGAACCAGCAGCATTTGGCATTTTATAATTCAGTAACTAAATTCCCTTTGGATACCACTAAAATAAGTTGCAAGGTTACCAGCAGGCACTTCATAGAGAAGATGTTAGGATAAGAATCCAGTGGGTGAATTAAATATCAATTTGTGTTGGTTCTGTATTTGGTTGGCATCAGGCTAGACCCTGGGTAGAAGCCATGTTGTTACATTTCTCTGTCTAAAGCCAATGAACAATTTGGAAAACATGTTCTGAACTGTCAGATTAAGGGCTTCTGGAAAGGAGGGACTATATTCTATTTTTCTTTTATCCATAGTGCCTAGCTTAGTACTTGGCCCAGAGTATAAGCTTAACAAATTTGTCAGATGAATCCACATGTGGTTGCAAGTTTAGGTGCAATAGAAATTTGGAGACTAAGGGTGGTTTATTTAGCATAAAGCTGTCACTAAACTTCTTACAGTCAAGATGACTAGCTGAAATGAGCAAATAGTTATCAAATTTCACTCCTAGACAAGCATCTAAATTTCACACATTTTTCAAATCAATGTATAGTGCACAAATACATAAATAAATGAAATAAATCAATTTACCTGGAAAAACTACATCAAATCATTTTTACTAAATTTATGTAAATTATTATTGTTCTTGGGGAAGTAGGTTGAAAATTCTCTGCTTTAGTGACTTTATTTTAATACGTTTACTCAGCACATGTGTAAGGGAAAATCACTTTTTTTAAAATGCAATTTTATTGAGATATACTCACACACCATATCTCCATCTGAAGTATACAATCAATGGCACACAGTATCATCATATAGTTTTGCATTCATCGCCACAATCAATTTTTGAGCATTCTCATTGCTTCAAAATAAAGAAAAAAAATTTTTTAAATTTAGAAATTCAAAAAAGAAATAAAAAAGAGCACCTAAACTATCCCATACCCCTTATCCTCCCTATTATTTATACATACTTTTTGTCATTATTTTATTGCTCATCTGCCCATACACTGATTGAAAGGAGTGTCAGTCACCAGGTTTTCACAATCACATGGTCACATGATAAAAGCTATATAGTAATACAATTATCATTAAGAATAAAGTCTACTGGATTACCATTCAGAAGATTCAGGTATTTCCTTCTAGCTGTACTTATACACTAGAAACAAAAAGGAATATCTGTATAATGCATAAGAATAACCTCCAGATGGACCTCTTAACTCTGTTTGAAATTGCACAGCCACTGAAACTTAATTTTGTTTTCATTTCTGTTCCCCCTTTTGGTCAGAGAAGATTTTCTCAATCCCATGATGCCAGGGCAAGGCTCATCATGGGAATCATGTCCCTCATTGTCAGGAAGACTAGACTCCTGGAGTTATGTCCCAAGTAGGGGGGTGGGTAGTGAGTTTATTTGCAGAGGTGGCTTAGCCAGAGGGGCCACATCTGAGGAACAAAAGAGATTCTCTGGGGGTGATACTTAGGCACAATTACAAGTAGACTTAGCTTCTTTTTGCAAGGATAAGCTTCATAAGGGCAAGCCCCAAGATTGAGGACTTGACTTATTAAATCAGGATACCCTAATGCTTGTGGAATATTAGGAATTCCCCAGGTGAGGAAGTTTAATATTTCCATATTTTTTCCAGTCCCTCAACGGGACTTCACAAATTCTTTTTTTATTTTTTGCCCAAAGTACTCTGGGATATATCAGGGTATTACATTACCCTGTACAGAATAACAAGATCTTATTCCCCATTCTAGGTTCCATGCAACCATGTTGTTTAAATAAACTGACAACACAGGTTATATTAGAAAGCATGCTATAGGGAATATAAATTTTGTACCAAATAGACATGTCTTAAATAACAGTCAAAACTCTGGGATAGATGTAACTGCTGTAAGAGCTTACAATCTACAGAGCTTTACATTACTTGTTGAACACTCTGCATTCCTATGTGGTCAATTGCCGAATCTCTGTCCGCATTCTACCCTGATACCTATGCTCTCAAATTCAATTCTCAGCATTTGCTCATTACACTAAGTGTATATTAGTGAGGACTTACAATATTTGTCCTTTTGTTTCTGGCTTATTTCACTCAACATAATGTTCTCAAGGTTCATTCACCTAGTTGCATGCCTCATGACAACATTCCTTCTTGTAGCCGTTCAATATTCCATTGTATGTTTACACCATATTTTGCCCTTTCATTCACCTGTCAATGTACCCTTAGGCTGCCTCCACTTATTGCAAATCATGAGTAGTTTTGCCATAAGCACCAGTGTGTAAATGTCTATTTGTGTCCCTGCTTTCAGGTCTTCCAAGTATACACCTGGTCCATTCTACTTCCCTCCTAATAGTGAATAGGAATATCTCTCTCTCTACATCTTCTCTAGCACTTGATCTTTCTGTTTATTACCCTTATTATTTAAAAAAAAAAAAAGTATATTCATACACCGTGCAATCCATACTGAATAAACAATCAATAGCTCCTGGTATAATCGTGTAATTATGCTGTCACCACCAAAATCTATATGAGAACATTTCCATTTCTTCCACGAAAGAAAAAAGAAGAGGAAGAAAAAAAAGTAAAGAAAAAAGAATAAAGAATACAAATAAAATAAAATAAAATAAAATAAAATAAAATAAAAAGGGGAAACAGCAACAAGACTCTCATACCCCTCCTTTATATCCCCTTCTGTTAACATTAGCTTTGGTATATTGCCTTTGTTACAATTAATGGAAGAATATTACAATGTTATTGTTTACAATAGATGCTAGTTTTCATTGATTGTATTTTACCCCATACACCATCCCATTTTCAACACCTCAAACTGTTGAAATTCACTTGTTCTCCCTCATGTAAAAACTTTCTTATATTTCTACATTTAATCACCATCATTGTCCATTCAAGTCTTTGGTAAGTTATACAGTCAGAGTTTTATCCTCTGTTTTTCCTTCTGGTGTCATACATGACCCTAGCCTTTCTTTTTCAACCATACTCACACTCAGCTTTGTTCATTATACTTCCAATATTGTGCTGCTATCACATAGTATTGTGCTATCCATTTCTGGATATTTACGGTCAATCTGGTTGGACATTCTGTATTCCTTCAGCATCAAATGTCCAATCTCTATCCTCTTTTTATCACCTGATAACCTGTGTTCTTAACTTGAACTTCCACAATTTGCTCATTATATTTAGTTCGTATTAGTGAGGCCATGTAGTATTTGTGCATTTGTTTCTGGCTAATTTCTCTCAACATAATCTCCTCAAGTTTCATCCAGGTTGTTATAGACATCGTGACTTTATTTTGCCTCACAGCTGTGTAATATTCCATTGCATGTATATGCCACAGCTTGTTTTTCCACTAGTCCATTGACGGACATTTGGGCTGTTTCCAGCTCTTGAAAAATGTGAATAATACCACTATAAACATTGATTTACAAAAGTCCATTCATGTCCTAGCCTTCTGTTCCTCTTTGTATATACCTAGTAATGGAATTGCTAGATCATATGGCAATTCTATACTTAGCTTCCTGAGGAACCACCACACTGCCTTCCAGAATGGTTGCATCATTCTGCATTCCCACCAACAGTGAATAAGTGTAACTCTTTATCTACATCCTCTTCAACACTTGTCATTTTCTGTTTTTTTTTTTTTGTTTTCTGTTTATTTTTCTTTTGATAATGGCCATTCCAGTAGGTGTGAGATGATATCTCATTTTGGGCTTTATTTGCAGTTCCCTAATAGCTAGTGAAGTTGAGCGTCTTTTCATATGTTTGTGTACCATTTGTATTTGCCCTTTGGGAAATTTTCTGTCCATGTCTTTTGCCAATTTTTTAATTAGGTTTTTTATATTTTTGTTGTTGTATCATAGGATCTCTTTATATATTCTGGATATTAAACCCTTATCTGACATATGGCTTCCAAATATTGTCTTCCATTGAGTAGGCTGCCTTTTTACTCTCCTAACAAAGTCCTTTGATGCCCAAAAGTTTTCAACTTTGAGGAGATCCCATTTTTCTATCTCTTCTTTCATTGCTCACACTTTGGGTGTAAGGGCTAGGAAACCACCTCCTATCATGAGATCTTTAAGATATTTCCCTATATTTTCTTCTGAAAGGTTTATGATCTTAGCTGTAATGTTTAAGTCTTTGATTCATTTTTAATTAATTTTTGTATAAGGTGTGAGAAAGGGGTCCTCTTTCATTCTTCTCGATATGTATATCTAGGTTCTCCAAGCACCATTTGTTGAACAGGCTGCTGTGTCCCAGTTGGGTAGACTTGACCACTTTATCAAAGATCAATTTTCCTTAGATGAGAGAGTCTATTTCTAAACACTCAATTAGTTTGATTCCATTCATCAGAATATCTATCTTTATGTCAGTACCATGCTGTTTTGACCACTGTAGCTTTGTAATGTGCTTTAAAGCACTTTTGTCTTGCTGCTTTCAAAATTCTCTCTTTGTCTTTGACATTTGACAATCTGATTTGTAAATATCTTGGAGTAGGTCTATTTCAATCAATTCTGTTTGGGTTATGCTGCACTTCTTGGACCTGTAATTTCATGTCTTTCATTAGAGTTAGTAAATATTCATTGATTGTTTCCTCTATTATTCTTTCTGTCCCTTTTCTCTTCTCTTCTCCTTCTGGGACACCTATAACATGTATATTTATGTGCTTTATGTTATCATTCAGTTCTCTGAGACTCTGCTAGTATTTTTCAATTCTTATCCCTATCTGTTCTGTTTGGGGTAGGATTTCTGATGCCTTGACCTCTAGTTCATTAATTCTTTCTTCTGCCTCTTCAAGTCTGCAGTTGCATGTCTCCATTGTGTTTTTCCATCTCTTCTGCTGTCCTTTTCATTCTTGTAAGTCCTGTCATTTGTTTTCTTTTGAATTCTTGTGTATGGACACCCTGTGTCTTCTTTATATCCTTCATCTGTTTTGCCACATTTTCTTTCAACTCATTGATTTGATTCAGGTTTGTGCGAACATCTTTAGTTTTTTCAACTCTTGTATCTCAGTTGAAGTGTTAGTTTGTTCCTTTGGCTGGTCCATATCAATGTGCTTCCTTGTATGACTTGTGATTTTTTGCTGTCTAGGCATTTGATTTTCTTGATTGGTTTATTCTGGAAGTCATTTTCTCTCTTTTGTATAGGGGTTTCTTGTTGGTTTTCTTTTATCTCTATCTGTTCTTTGCTTCTCTTGCTGGTCAGTTTTCAGATTAGCTCTGCCCCTCAGTAGTCCCCAAAACCAATCACCTACAGCAGCTTGCCTCTGGAGTGTAGGCATTGGGCACCACAGGAAGGTCTCTATGTGTGGGTAAAACAAGTCTGCTGGCTCCCAGTGGGGATATATTTTTCACCTGCCAGCAAGTCCTGGGGTTGTTTTAGGGCAGTGCTTTGGTGGGGCTGAATTAATTTATGGGGCCCCTGCTGAATCTGGCTTGGTGGGGCTGAATTGCTTCCTGGATCCCCTGTCTGACCAGGCAGGGCTGAAAATGTGGGGTTCTTTTGTCCTCAATTTGCCAGGCAAAATCTGACTCAATGTGAGGCCATGCCCCACCCCCACTCCACCTGTGTCAAAGGAGTCCCCAGCTGCCACAGTTTGTAGCCATCCCCAAGCAAGGTTCTGGCCTCTGGCTACTATTTCCCTCTTGGGTGGGGGAAGGGATTCCAGACCCAAGGTTGAAACCAGTTTCCACCCACATTTTCTCAGACTCTTTGACCCTCACTTATCTGGGCCTTGGAATATCCTCTCCTATCCTCTGGGTCTCTAAACAGTAGGGATCTGTCTCACTGCTGTGAATGATTTTATAATCTGTGAACCCAGTGGGAGGTGAGAGGAATCCCAGCTGTGTTTCTGTGTTCCTTCTGTGCTGTGTGAGACTAAGTGATGGGCAGGGGAGAGACCAGTTGGTCTGGAAGTTTTCCTACCTGATGTTTTTCTTTTTCCTCAATTTGGCATTTGTAGGGTCCCTCTCCTGTCCTCCAGAGTTTTGTACAAGTTAGGGTTATCCCCTTTTTCCACTGAATATCTGGGGAGATATTTTCAGTAGCTGTTTATATCGCCATGTTGATGATGCCACCCTGAAAAATCACTTTTAATAAAGAAACTTGGAATTGTAAGTTGGGTTGGCATTATAAGAGCTGGATATAATGTAAGATTATTTTCTTCATTAATCTTATCCAGCTTTTACTGTTTCTTTTCCATAAGTTTTTGAAGCTAATAATTCTTGCAAATTACTTGTTATTAAAAAGGATTTTTAAAGAGACATAATTTGGTATAATTCTCTGTAATAAGCCCTTAAATGCTTTTTTAAAAAGTGTTCTACTTATATTTCTATCTTGCTTTAAGAATTGATAATCAGTGGATTGTTTCTTTGAGAAGTTATTTTGTTCAGTTATTTTGTTGGAAAGCTATAAAAATATTCAATGATCAGTTGTAATTTTCCTTGTTAGATACACACATATTTTTAAAAATCAGCATTGAGTTCATTCAGAAAATCTTTTAGATTTTCTGCTGAAGGATGCTGCATATCTTCTCTATATGGGAACGTGAAAATGGGTGTCTATAGCCACAGTAAGTCTAAGATCATTAATAAAAATGATTAAATATAGTTTGAAACAAACTGTATACATTGACAATAAAAAGAGGAAACATAAAACTGCATCATATGTTGTTGCTAAATAAATATATTGATTTTCATTGTAAATATTTATAATTGATACAGTGACAAAAACTTTCCTTCTGTGATTTGAAAATTGTGAATATGACATTGGTTGAGGTGATCTTACAAAAAAATTCAAAAATTAGTTTGAATACTGTACTGGTTTGGATATATTATGTTTCCCACAAAGCCATGATCTTTTAATCCAATCATGTTGGGTGGACGATTTTGATTGAGTGTTTCCATGGGGATGTGACACATCCAACTGTGGGTGATACCTTTGATTAAATTATTTCCATGGAGGTATTACCCCACTCATTCATGGTGGGTCTAAATTAGATCACTGGAGTCCTTTAAGAGAATTCACAGACAGGAGCTCACAGCAGAGGAGAGTGGCTGAGAGAGACATTTTGGAGAAGGCTGTTGAAAGCTGATGCTTAGAGATGTGGACAGAAGGAAATTTGAGGATGCTAAGCTAAGAGATACTAGCCCAGAGTTTGCTCCAGAGAAACTAAGAGAGGAACCCTAGACAGTTAAATGCACAGGAGCTGAAGAGGCCAAGAGAGACAAGCCCAGAGACATTTGGAGAAAGCCATTTTGAAATGCAAACTGGGAATAGCGGACCCCAGCCACGTGTTTTCTCAGCTGCCAGAGGTGTTCCAGATGCCATCAGCCTTTCTTCAGTGAAATTATCTTGTTGCTGATGCCTTAGTTTGGACACTTTTATGGCCTCAGAACTGTAAATTTGTAACCTAATAAACCCCCTTTATAAAAGCCAATCCATTTCTGGTATTTTGCATAATGGCAGCTTTAGCAAACCAGAACAGGTTTTGGTACCAGAGAAGTGGGTTGCTGCTGAGTTTGCAAGTGCTAAGCATTTTGGAACGGCTTTTTAAAAGGATAAGGGGAAGATTCTGGAAGAATTGTGAGGAGCTTTATAGAAGAGGCCTAGACTGCTTTGAAGAGATGATTGGTAGAAATATGGACTCTAAAGATACTTCTGATGAGGCCTCGATCAGAAATGTTGACTGTGTCATTGCAAACTGGCAGAAAGGTGATCCTTGTTTTAAAATGGCAGAGAATTTGGTAAAATTGAGTCCTGGTGTCAGATGGAAGGCAACATTTGAAAGTGACAAGCTGGGATACTTAGCTGAGGAGATTATGGACCTAAAAGTTGAAAATGCAGCCTGGCTTCTCCTTGCAGCTTATAATAAAATATAAGTGGAAAGAGATAAGCTGAGAAATGAACTCCTGGGTTCAAAGAAACCAGAAATTGATGGCCAGTAAATTCTGGGCTTCCAGAAAGTGATATCCCAAAGGCTATAGCCCCATGTGAGGATTTAACCAAACATGGAACCAGCCAGCCATTTCCATAGAAGCCAGGATTGGAGATGAAGTTTTCCAGAAAGGATTTGTGGAAAGTCCTATTGTCTGATGGTTTTGACCCCTGTATGCTTCATGCCAAGCCAACAAATTTTTTGCAAGATCTTTATAAAAGGAACCACTGCCAGTCTGTACTGGAGGGGATGGAGAAGGAACAAATTGAAGGAAAGATTTCTTCAAAGACAGAATCATGTAAGTTGAGGTCTGGAGTCAGAGCAATCCATGCATGTGGAAATGGTAGAAATGATAAGTTATCCATCAGAAGACATGAGCACCACCTGCCAGATTGAATGGGAACGCCTTGTGTCAGACATCATGGTTTGTTTTTATTTGTTTGTTTTCCTTTTTGGATCTTATTATGGACTCTGAAGGTGGAAGGTTTATTCCCCAACATTCCTGATTCTATGTAGAGAGACAGGACATTCTTTGCCTCTCTCCCCACCCCTTACCTCTTAGCATGCTGGAAGCAGTGACTTAACCTGGTGAATTTTCAAGAATAAACTCTTCTTCTTCTTCACCTCTTTCTGCTGAGATCTGTCTGACTGCAGTTAACATGAGCTTTTGTCTGTTCTCTGCCATCTGGGGAATGAGATCCATGTGAATTGAGCCATAGAATGGTTAGTACTAATCCAGCAGTGAAGAGTTAAACACACTTTGTTACATGTCTTAGCTATTTCTACCAACCTACCTTTTCTTAAAGCTGATGCAATTTTTATATCTGACTCTATTTTCTATTTTTTTAATTGGATGGGAATATTACTGATTGAATCCCTTCCTTATCGTATCTCTACTAACTCTCTGATTTTGATTCTTATAGTTCAGCTTAGCTCTCTGATTCTGCCATACTTGTTTCCTGCTCTTCCTGGAAGAAGACAATCTTGTTCCCTGTTACTTACCCCTTGCTGTTCCCTGTTTCCTTTCTTTACATGGTTCTCTAACTGCATTAAGGTCCCTCCTCAAATGTTACTGATTATATATGTAGTCATATATAATGTGGTATTTTGACTTCCTATGAAGAAAATTTAAACCTCAGTAATTCCTACAATGCTTTATTTTCCATCATGCTTATTTATTTGTTTACCTGTTTATCTCTCCCACTAGAATTTAATATTAGTGAGAACAGAAACTTAGGCCCTCTTTCTTTCTTGCTATGTTCTTCAACCATTACAAATATATAGTAGGCTCATGATGAACATTTACTATAATGAGAAAATGAAGCTGTCACTTAAAAGATGCTCAGTAAACAGCAAATTAGCCTGTTTGGGGAATTAACATGGGGTCTGGAATCAGACAATGATCATGGTGTTAAATTCAAACCTTCAGTTTTCAGAGTGCCCTTTGTTAATTCTCCTGTAGAGTTGAAAATCTCCAAAGACCTAACAGAGTCTGACTTGCTCCTGGTTTAGGTGAGTATTTTGGAATTGGCTGGTATGGGGTGAGAAAGGGAGGGAAGGAACATGGGAACCAGCCTCCACTGATGCTGCCAGTTTAAGAAAACTCAACATTTTAGCATTAGAAGGGATCTGACAGGTCAACAGATTAGGGAGACAGGTGCCTTGTGTTCTAATTGCAGTTCTTTCAGCAATCGTGTCACTTAAGGTAATTTCACATTAATGAGTTTCAGTTTCCTTATCTCTGAAAGGGAGGAATTGGGGGATATTATTCTATCCATCCTGCATGTGTTCTGAGTATACACTCTGTAATCTCTGAATGATCAATACTAATACAAAATTATTTAAGCTTTACTTTGTTGCCCTCTACTATAATTTGGTTGGGACTAAGGGTCAAAGTCAGAATACAGCAGTCCTTAAAGAAGTACCAGAGTGGTTGTTAATTCCCCACCTTTAAATTGTAGGATTGACACAGTAACATGTGAAAATAAAGGAAAAAAGAAGACCTACTGTGTGTGCTGGGCAACATGCTATAAACTTTATATGTTATTTTTCAAATTACATAAGCACTGTAGGTGAGGAAACTTAGGATAAGAGTGGTGAAATATCTTTCCTGAAATTTAAAGTTTGTGATTGTTCTGGAATTGAAACATGGGTCTGAATAATACTTAAAATCACAGATATATTTATTAAATAACGCCACGTACCATTTTTTGAACATTTAATGTGTCAAGTATTGCATTATAACATTTTACAAGCACTATTCTTCTGTTACTAAAACAACACAATGAAGTAAGTTTCAATATCCCTGTATTAGTTATAATTATTTTTAGCTGCTAATTATGGACAATCTAGCAGTAGTTAAAATAAATAGGGGCTTAAAATTTGGGGCTAGTGCACTGACTCCACAATACCACAATGAATGTTAATATTTTCTATCTTTCTGCTCTCTAATGTGTTTGTTTTATCTTCATGCTTGACCCCTCATGTTCTCCAAATAGCTGCATTTCTCAGGTTTCTTGTATGCTTAGTAGGCAAGAAGAAGTAAGAAGTTTAAAAGATGAGACTTACTCTTTTCTATAAGTGAGTAAGTCTTTCTCATTAGATGTAATTAGGCAGAACTTGGTCGCATGTCCACCCTTAGAGCATCAATGTCCTCAAGGACTGAGATTACCAACACAGAACAATCAGATCAACTACACATCACAGTTCTGTTAGTAGGTAAGGAAGGGAAGTGGGAGTTATGTAGACAAAGTGTGGCTGTCACAGTTTTCAAACCAAGCACCTTAAAGAGATTAGTAAGCACTTTGCCTAAAAGTTATAGCTGCAGTAAGTGCCACATCTAAGATTTAAATCCAAGTTGTCTTCTTCTAAAGCCCATGCTCTAAATCTCTATTTTGCCTTCAAGGTCATGGTATTGTCAAAACATAATACTGCCTTTCTTGTATTTCTATGGTTTACATCTTTTTAGATCAAAGAGCAGAATAATTATTTTAAATACACATTTAATACAGTTTGGAAATAAATATTAATTTTTACTTATTTATGTGTTTCATATGAATTTCCCACTAATTCATGATTGCCTAGAGCCCTAAATTATCAATGTCTACTAAAATGACTGGAATACCACACTCTGCACCAAATTTAACTTGAAAATCCACAACAATTACTAGCATCCTAGACAAATGTTATTTTTCTTTTTATGATTGAGATGGCACTTTTCGTATACTTTCTATAAAGTGGGGTGATTATTGCATCACTATTTTGATTTTCTTTCCTAATCTTATGTTTCTATTTTTAAAGGAGTGAAACTTTTGTAATATGAGTAAAATAAGTTAGTTATAGTGATGGGTTCTGTACCTCCACTGTGACTGTGGACATATTCCCTAAGCTCTGTTAATCTCAATTCTGACATCTGCACCAGCAACGATGGAGGGGATGATGTGTGACCTGTTTATGTTGTCTTGAATGAGACAGCCTGTGGATGAGTTCATTTACAGCCCTAAAGAATTATCCAAATATAAGATATCTTAGTTTCATTACTTTTCTATTAATTAAATACTTGGTTGGATGATCTTGTGTAAATGCAGTTATTCCTTTATTCTTCTAGTTACCCACAGCATATTTACTTGTTGAATAACAAATAAATTTGATTTTTCAAGTGTGGGAAAGTCAAAATATGAGTTAACATTTAATTTTTGAAAGAATATAAACTTGAGAATTTAGTTATAAGTGGGTAAAACATATTAAGTAGGTCTAGACAGTAAAAATTATTGAAATGATTATACAAAATATCAAAAGTAGTTAAATTTGAGTGGTTAGACTACAGGCCATTTCTTTTAATTTTTATTTTCCTTTCTTTTATCAATTTTGCCAATGAGCTAACCAGTGTTTTGGATAAAGAAGTAAGCATAGTTTTAAAAAGTAGACTTTTTTTCTGATTGGGTTGTTAAAAAAACTATCTGTTAGTACCTTCCATTTACAATTCAATATTTTCATTTACATTCACACTGAGAGATAACATAATGCTATTTTAGGATCCTTGCTTTTATGGAGCTTTGAATGTATCACATGTTGAGTGAAAACAGTGTCTCTCTCTCTCTTTGTAGTTGATGAGAACCATAAAAATGAACTCAAGAGAATGAATGTCATATCTTTTTTCATTTATGGTTATTCCTTCAGGTAACTGGGGTCAACCACCATCTCACACTGATTTCATATATCAAACTCTTTTGTGTAACCTAATAAGTAAAAATTAGTTTGAGGATCAGAATTGGATGTAACTTGTGATTAATTCTTCTCCAAGCATGCTATGCATCAAAGTATACTAGAAAAATTATATAAAGAATTTAGAGTCAGAAGCCATACATCCCAAATCCTCAGATTACTAGAAAGTTACTTAATGTTTCTGAACTTTAAATTCCACATCTGTAAAATGGGTAAATATATTATACTCTTGACAAGATCACACTGCCAGATAAATGAGATAGCAAGTGTGGAAAATATATGTAAACTCAATATATTGGTGGATGTCATTGTTTTGTGTGGCTTGTCCCTATTGACATATTTCCCCTGTCCAAACCTGATCATGGTGTGGAAAGATAGCCTTTAAAAAACTTGGATATTCTTTCACATGAACTGATAACAAATATTGGTGGATGTCATTATTGCATATGTTGTACATATTGGAATATTTTCCCTGTCCAACCCTGATCATTGTGCAGAAAGATAGCCTCTAATCAGCTTGGATGTTCCTTCACCACATGCTTACCATGTACTGATAGCAAATATTGATTGGGGACATTAATGCAGCACTTCAGTAGATGTATTCCAGATTTCTCTCTGTTACTGTGCTGGGAATACAAAGCAGAGGACTCTTGTCTAAGTAACTGATTATGGCATTCTGGTATCTCCCCTTAGAGGCTCACTGTGCTTCTTAGTACACTATCAAAGGCTGTGAACAGTACTGCATTTAAAAAAAAAAAAGCTGTTTAGCTATATTTAATCTCCTGTTTCTGGAACATATTTTGACCAAAATCTCTTAAGAGTTTTGGATGGCAGTGATGAAGTTCATCTATTAATTCTATCTCTATCTAAGGGAACACAGACTTGTAACCTAACAGCTGGTCAGACAGGGGCTTAGAAAGGGACCTGAGTGGAAAGCACAGCACTAAACAAAGATAAGGGTGAGTCCTTGGACCAAACAGTTTCCTTTTCCATTAGGAATATAAAGAGGGGATAGAATAGGGAAGTAGGTGGGCTGCTAAAGGGAGCAAAAGATAAAAAGAGGCACAGAAGGAGGCTGGAAGGCAGCAGTGGCCAAAGTACAACTGAGTTCTCCAGAAGCATATAACCAAGTAAGGATAGGATCTGCATTGCAAGTGCTAAACAATTATAATGAAAATTAACATGTGCTAAATATCACAAGAGTGGTACAAAGGAATGTAGGTGTTCTGTGAGAGAAGAACACAGATTTGGTTAATAGGTGTTCCGGTTTGCTAATGCTGCCATTTTGCAAACACCAGAAATGGATTGGCTTTTATAAAGGTAGTTTATTTGGTTACAAAATTACAGTCTTAAGGCCATAAAGTATCCAAGGTAAGGCATCAACAATAGGGTATCTTCATTGGAGAAAGGCCAGTGGCATCTGGAAAACCTCTGTTAGCTGGGAAGGCACGTGGCTGGCATCTGCTTGCTCCCAGGTTGCATTTCAAAATGGCATTCTCCAAAATATCAGCTTTCAAGGGCCATCTTCAAAATGTCTCTCTAAGCTACACTCCAAAATGTCACTCACTGCTACTCTCAGGTCCTTCTGTCTGCTAACTCCTTTATAGAACTCCAGTGATCCAATTAACAGCCACCCTGAATGGGTAGGGTAACACCTCTATAAAAATCATCCAATCAAAGTTTGCCCACAGTTGATTGAGTCACATCTCCATGGAAACATTCAATCAATGGATTCCAACCTAATCAACACTAATACATCTGCCCCCACAAGATTGCATAAAAGGACATGGCATTTTGGGGGATATAATGCATCCAAACTGGCACAATAGGTTTAGGAAAAATGAAGCATTATACCAAATGAGAGAGGAAATAAATTTATGGAAGCAGTTTATGAGAGGGAGATATGTAGGTAATCCAGCAAAAGGACCAGGAAGAACTAAATTGTGGAATAGGAATAAACACAAGCTATTTGGCAAATAATTTGATTAGATCTTTAATACTCACAGGAATTTAGACTCAGATAGTTAGACTAATGTCTGTCAGCAATAAGGAATCTCTTGATGACTTCCATGACTGGGGTGAGGCATGCATGAAGAACTAATCAGAGTTGCTTTAACATATTTAAATGTTTGGAAATTAATAAATTAACTGGGGGAACAACAAAAATGTGATGCCTCAGATGTAAGAAATATTTAACATCCTAAAATCTTGCTCAATAGTCATAAAATACTTTTTGTCCTGCATGTCTCCATAACTTGGAATTCTATGCTGTTCTACTATATGAGAGGTAAGGCTTTGAAGCCAGGACTTTTTCCCTAAGTCTAGGGATTTCTATACAACACCAAAATCTGGATTGCTTCTTTAGAGTCCTGAGTTAGTTTTCAATGCTGTGTAACAAATTACCACAAACTCAGTGACTTAAAACCACATATATTTATTATCTCACAGTTTCTACAGGTCAGGAGGTTGGCAAGGACTGGCTGAGTCCTCTTCTCAAGATCTCACAGGGATACAATCTATCTCCCAGGCTGCATTCATTTTCAGAGCTCAGACTCCTCTTCCAAGCTGACATAGCTGTTAGAGAAGAATTCAGTTCCTTGTGGTTTAGGATTGAGGTGTCTGCTTTCTTGCTGACTGTCAGCCAGGAACTCTTGCTTTTGACATGTGTGCTTTTCCACAAATATCCTAAGGGATAAAAGCAATTTAGGCATGATTATGTACTGATTCAATTAATTATTAAATATGTGATTGCCTTACATATGTTTACCTTCTTTTCTGTGATTTTTAAATGAGATAATGAAGGTAAAGTGCTTGCATGGGTTTGCTATCAGACGGTAAGCACTAGATAAGTGCAGGTGGGTCTACTCCCACTTACAATTTATGTGACCTGGGGCAAATGACTTAACTCCTAAGCCTTGGCTTCCTTATCTAAAATATGGGATAATGTGTAAATGACAAGGTACCTTTAAAAATAATAATTCACCTTTGCTGATATTCAAGAGGAAGAAAAGATTCATGTTGCAAGGGGAATCTAGTTTGGAAAGGCAACCCTAAGCATGTTCGTGCACATACATGCTAGTTAAAAAATTACACCTCTAGACCAGTGGCTCTCATCTGGAGGTAAAAATTTATTCATTCAATTTGGTTTGTTTACAGTTTTGGATAATATGAATTATATTGCTATAAACAATTTTGTACATGGCTTATCTTGCACATATATAGAGACCTAGAAGTGGAAGTGCTGGATGATAGAGTAGGCATGATTGTGGATTTAGTAGATATGGTAGTTTGCAGCTGTTATGCACCCTAGAAAAAGCCATGTTCTTTTAATCCATTCCTGTGGGTGCAGACCTATTGTGAGTGGGACCTTTTGATTGATTAGATTATCTCAATTGAGATGTGAGCTACCTTGTTCAAGGTGGGTCTTCATCCCCTTAATAGAGTCCTTTGTAAGAGGAAAAAGGACACATAGAAAAAGCCCGGAGAGCTCAGAGAAGCCTAGAGAAGCTGAGAGACAAGGACACACCCACAGAAGCTGAAAGCGAAAGCCAAGGAAGCCAGAAGCTGAAAGCAACAAAACTCAAGGAAAAGCAGATGCTGGCTAAGGGCCTTCCCATGTGACAGAGGTGTCCCAGAGGCCAGCAACCTTTCTCCAGAGAAGGTATCATCCTGTCAATGCCTTAATTTGGTTATTTTCATGGCCTTAGAACTGTAAATTTGTAAGCCAAACCATTTCTGGTGTATTGCATTCCAGCAGCTTCAGCAAACAAAAATAGTAGATATTACTACTTTTCTGAAAAGTTGATGTACCAATTTAAACTTCCACTCTCATTGTGGGAGTGTTTCTGTCACTGAAATTTTAACCAACACTTGGTATTATGAAGTTTCTTTTCATTTGTTCAGTTAATTTTAGCCATTCTTCTAAGGCTTTACTGGTATCTTATTGGCATTTTCAATGGTATTTTCCTGGTTACTATTGGAATAAATTTTAGACTTTCATTTTTCCCAATATTTTATTATGAAAAATTTCAAACATAGAATAATATTTACAGAATTTGACAGGGAAAACCAGTATAGCCACTACCTACATGTGGCCATTAAACTTTTACTATACTTGTACTATCACATTCTCTCTCTATCCATTCAACCTCTATCCAATCATTAAAATATTCTATTGATTATAATTTATTTCAAAGTAAATTAAAGACTTCAGTGATTTTCACTTTTGAGATAATTTTTATGATTATAATATTTTACTTAGGAAGTTTATTATTATATCATTTGAAAGATGATTTCTATTTTTCATCATTTATTTTAGTGTCACTTATCAATCTTATGTTGCACTGTGCTAGTTTGGATATATTATGTTCTCCTAAAAGCCATGTTCCTTAATGCAATCTTGTGGGGGCAGATTTATTACTATTTCTGATTAGGGTGTGACCTCTTGATTGACTGTTTCCATGGAGATGTGACTCACCCAACTCTGAGTAATATCTTTGATTTGACTATTTCCATGGAGGTGTTATCTCACCCATTCAATGTGGGTCTTATTTAAATCACTGGAGCCCTATAAGAGCTCAGACAGAAGGAGCTCAATGCTGTAATTTAGAGAGACATTTTGGAAGCGGCTACTGAAAGCAGACTTTTGCTAGCCCAGAGTTTGCCTGGGATAAACTAAAAGAACACCTGCAGATGCTTAGAGAGAAATGTCCTGTGAGAAAGCCATTTTGAAACCAGAACCCTGGAGCAGATGCCAGCCACTTGCCTTCCCAGCTTGCAGAGGTTTTCTGGACACCATTGGCTATTCTGCAGTGAAATAATCCTATTGTTGATGCCTTAGTTTGGACACCTTTACTGCCTTAGGACTGTAAATTTGTAACCAAATAAACCCCCCGTATAAAACCCAATCCATTTCTGGTATTTTGCATAATGGCAGCGTTAGCAAACTGGAACATGCACCTTAAGGACGATGTATCTATTTTTAAATCTTTGAAATTTTTCTCTTTCTATTTTTATTTTTAGTATGTTTATTATAATGGATATGGATGTTGGTTTCTTTGTATTTATACTACTAGGATTTCATGTAGCTTCTAGAGTACCTGATGACATATTTCTTCTGTTTGAGAAATTTATTTTTCTATATCTCTTTGAATAAAGCTCCTAGTTCTTTACTTCTTTCCTTTTCCTCCCTATGTGGCACTCTAATTACAATTTGCCAGGCCCTTTTTTCTTATATCTTAGTCCTTTTATGAATTTTTCCCACCTAATTTGCTCTCTCTATATATTAACTTGGCTATGTTCTTATGAATAATTTCCTAGTCTGCAGATCCTCTCTTCAGTTGTGTCTCATTTACTTTCAAACTCATCTCTCCTGAATCTTTAATTTCAACTCTTACATATTTTTCTGTTTTACTACTTCAATTATCTTTAAAAATAACTTCTACTCTTTGGGGAAATTCTCAAATGTGCCATCTATTTTCTTGGACCGTTTAACTCTAGGTATTTTAAAGTTCATTTCTGAAAGTTGCAATAACTGGTGCATGTGAATTTGTGTTTCTATTGCCTTTTTTTCTCTCTTAGTTTGGTTTGTTGTTGTACTTGAAAACTCATGATTAAATTGTGGGAATTACTTATAAGAACTAGATATTTGTATGATGTATCTCTAAGTGAGCATTCATTCTCTCTGTTAGTCAGCATGAGTGATTTCAGATCTTCAACCCAATGCAAAGTACCAATCTGTAGTTGGGTCACAGTTATAAGGTTAATGACTACCACCCGTTCATCCTTCTCCAAGGTCAAAGCTCTCCAACTGAGAGCTTGTTATATTTGCATGGGCCTTTTTGAGACTTCCATTCTTGGTGGAATTTCAATTCCACTTTTTTCCTCTGCAATATTAAGACCTACTACTAAAATCTACTCCATTTTTTGAGAAGCTTTCTGCCTAATTTCTTGGCATGATGCCTGGCACAGCTTAAAACTTTAGCCTCAAATGGAAGAAAATGATGTAATATTTATTTTTTGCAATTTTCTTTTTTGGCTCTCTTGGTAACCCCAAACTCTAATTTTTGTTTCTTCAACCCTTTGAGATGGCTAAAAGCTCCAGTGGCTTCTCTGCTTCTAAGATGAAATGCTCCTGTTGAAATACTTTCAGCATCTGTCTGTTTTCCAAGAATTGTCAAAATCTCTGAGGAGGGAAGAAGCTTTAAGAATATGATTTCTGATTTCTGCAGTTGTGTTTTCTCTGGACTCTCTCATCCTCATACTTTGATTACCTCAATAGCTCAGAGTTGCCTTAAAGCACATATTTTTGTTGTATTTTATTCAAATTAAAATTTTCTCTCAGAAATGTTGGCTTTCTGCAAGAAAATCTATCGTAAAGAGAAATGAAAGAGCTAAGGATTCAATTTATGTGTGAAATATTGGTTCTAGAGTAACTGGAGGCCTTGTTGATTTCTGAGGCCAAATTTGGTCCTGGATTATGATTGCATGATCAACAGGCTGTCTATATGAGATAGTTCTTTTCTTTCCTGGTTCCATGAACGCCATACCTAACCCCATGCAGATAGGGGTGGAAGTAGAGGTTGAATGAGACTATTATCATTCTGTTTTTGCCAAGTGACAACATACAGGAGTATGAGAAAGAGGGGGAGTTTTACGGTGTCTTCATGGAAAAATTGTGAGGTCTCAGTGGAAACAAAATCACTTTTGCAATTCAAGCTTTTTCAGCTTAGGTAGTACCAAAATCAATATCCTTAGCGATGACATCAAAGTTAAAATGGAGGATGTCAGTTTTGTGGACAGAAAACATCAAAGAGGAATGTTGAGAGCAAATTTATGATGGGAGTGTTCATGAACTACTGTGAGATACAATCTGAGACACCAGCAGGCTAATTGGAAGATGAGATGGCATGGCAAGTAACAAGGATCCATGAAATTTGAGGAAGTATTATTCATATACCTACAAAACTTAGTATTTGGTGAGATGCAGAGACAATCTTTTTATGTATTTCTTCTTATTATTTTTCAAATCCTGACTCAAATCTATCACTTGCAAGCAGTGCATCCCAAAAGACCTAATGATCTCTGATTACATCTTTTTCTTTTACCCTTGAATGCATTAGAATTTGCATTATATACTCTTTGTAGGTTTTAATTACTGTCTACATGACTAGCAAATATGTCCTTGGAGGATATAAGATATATTAGTTTTTATTGCTGCTGTAAAAAACTACTGCAAACTTAGTGGCTTAAAACAACACAGATTTTCATCTTGCAGTTCAGTAGGTCAGAAGTATCATTGAGTTTAAAAATCAAGAAATTATTAGGGCTGCATTCCTTCTGGAGTGTTAGGGTAATTTGTATCCTTGCCTCTTCCAGCTTCTAGGGGAACCTGCATTCCTTGACTTATGGCCTGACATTGCTTCTACCTCTATGTCCAACATCACATCTCTTTCTATGATTCTGACCCTTCTGCTTCTCTCTCATAAGGATCTTTGTGATTACATCAGGCCTACCTAGACTTAACTTAATGACATCTACAAAGTCCCTTTTGCATGTAAGGTAATATATTCACCGGTTTGTGGGATTAGGACATGGACATCCTAGGGAGCCATTATTCTACTTAACACACTGCATTTACAATTAAAATACATTCATCCTTAATTGCCTAATATGCTGTTCTGAAAAGAATAAAGTACTCATCAAATATCTGCTGGATTGTTGAAATAACCTTCAAAGCCTAGTGTATACTTAGAAAATACTTGGGAAATACTTGGAAAGTGTTCTAGCCATGCTTTCACTGAAATAGACTGATGGTTGGCATGTCCTAAGCTTAGAATCTTTGAATGAATAAAATATGAGTAGTCACCAATGGCATAGTCAGGGTAGAATTATTTGGGTTATTTGCCTTACTGAAAAATTATATCTCTAGGAGCTTCTGTAAAAATGAGTTTATAAAATATGTTCAAAGAATGAAGATTTCCAATTGAGCATAATAAGATCTTGTTACTGTCCATATTGATCTATTCTCTTTTATATCACAGGACAATGATATATCATATTCATTGGCTAATCATATTCCTTGGGCCCAGTCCTAAATTTAAATACCTTTCACACTCTTTAAATTTAATCACCTTGCCCACTCATCATCTGTTTTCTTACAAGAGAAGAGCCAGCATTATTTTTCCAGAAGAGAACATATTTAACTCATCTATTTACCTCGTAAGGCTGGGACCATTAATTTCGGAACACATTTACATGGATTGTTTTTTGCATAATGAATTAGACTATTAACATTGAAACTATGAACCTTACAAACAACAGATGGTGATATAGAAACTTCTAATTTCACTTAATTAAATGATTTGATATTCTACATCTCCTAATGCCTAGAATAAAATTGTATGGAAAACCACAATTCTGTCTTTAAACATAAAATTATTCATTAGAACATGAGCACAAACCTATGTGAAAAGTAAGTTTATAACATCATGTTTTTATATTCTTGTTCTAAACATATTTTAATGTTGTTGAAGCAGGTAAAAACTTTTTTCAGAATGAAGACTCAACTATGTCAGTGATTACAACTAGCAAGAAGATAATAGCTGTAATACTTAAAAGCCAAAACTGCCATATGATTTGTTTTTCAATTAAAAAATATCTAAAAAGTCAGCATTTCAGAACTGTAGCATGACAATGAATACAGGAAATAACTATTTTTCTAGACTGGATTTTTTACCTTTGATAATTTAACCATCTACCTTGGTTTTATGTGAAAAATACACCTCTTTTATTAATATTCTCTCAGATAAAAACAATAATAGCAATAATTTAGAGATGAAGAAAAGATGGAATTAATTTGATGAGAATAGTAATAAAAATAACAATTATTGGTTTGAGTTTAAAATAATCTTTAAGGCCATGGTGAAGTAAGTGTTTTGCCTCCATTGGTTTGATAAGACCTCATGGTAAACCAATTAAGTAGGTATTAAAATTTCCATTTTAGAGATGAGAATCCTGAGTTAAGGAGAAGTTGAGTAATTTGTCCAAGATGATCTAGATGTCTGTCTGTTAGTTTTTTAATAATCAAAGTTACAAGGTAAATGCTAAGATCTCAGTTCCTTAATGATTATGCCCACAATTTCTTTCTAGTCTCATTACATTATATGTACAATTCTTTCACTTTTGATAGATATGTCACTGTTTTGAAGATGGGCATCAAAAATGTTTTGGACCAAGTCATGGAATTATACTTTTCTCTCACCAAGAATTATTGACAAAGCTTGTTTTCAAAGTTTTGTATCAAAATATTTCATGTATCAAAGCCTAATACACAATTTATTTTTATTCTAGAAGTTGTAGGCTTACAGAAAAATCATGCAGAAAATACAGAGTTCCCATATATTCATCCACATTATTAACATTTTGTATTAGTGTAGTACCTTTGATACAATTAATGAGAAAATATTATTAAAATTGTACTGTTAACTATAGTCCATAGTTTCCATTAGAATTCACTGTGTTGTACAGTCCTATAATTGTTTTTTTGTTTCTATTCTAGTAACATACTTCCCTTTTAACCACATTCATATATATATAAAATATATACATATATTTATATGTAGTATATGTAATTATATCTATATAATTCAGTAGTATTAATTACATTCACAGTTTTGTGATGTAATCACCACCATCTGTTACCAAAATTTTCCATCACCCCAAACAGAAATTACGTACCATTTAAACATCAACTCCCTGTTCCCTACTTCCACCCCAGCCCCTAGTAATGTATGTTATAGTTATTAACTCTATGATGTGCTTATTCTAATTATTTTATATCAGTGAGTTCATATGATATTTGTCCTTTTGTATATGTCTTATTTTACTCAACATGATGTCTTCAAGGTTCATACTGTTTGAATGATATTCCATTGTATGTTTATATCACATTTTGTTTGTCCATTCTTCTGTTGGTGAGTTTCTATCTATTGAAAATCATGAATAATGTTGCTATGAAAATCAGTGTACAAATATCTGTTTGAATGCCTGCTTTCAATTCTTTTGAGTATATACTTAGAAGTGGTTATTTCTGGGTTATATAGTAATTCTCTAATTTTCTGAGAAATCATAAAACTGTTTTCCACAGTGACTACACCATTTTACATTCCCACCAACAATGGATGAGGGTTTCAATTTCTCCACAACTTCTCCAATAGTTGTTACTTTTCAATTTTTTAATATTAGCCACTCCAGTGGGTGGGAAATGTTCTCTCATTGTGTTTTTTACTTTCATTTCCCTAATGGATAATAATGTTGAGCATTTTTCATGTGATTTCTGTCCATATTCACATTTGCTTTTGATAAATGTCTACTCACGTCATTTCCCATTTCTTAATTGGGATGTTTGCCTTTTTTGTTTTTGAGTTGAGGGCTTCTTTATACATTATAGATATTAAAACTTTATAAGACGTAAGGACTCCAAATATCTCCTCCCATTCTGTAGGCTGCTTTTTTTTTTTTTTTTAACTTTCATGATGAAGTTGTTTGATGCACAAACAAGTTTAATTTTTAATGAGTCCTATTTATCTACCTTTTTTTCTGTGGTTTGTGCTTTTGGTGTAAAACTCTAAGAAACCCTTGCCTAGTGCAAGGTCCTGAAGAAGCTTTCCTAAATTTTCTTCCAGAGTTTCATAGTCTTTGTTCTTAAGTTAATTTTTGTATGCACTGTGATATAGGGGTCTGTGCCAGTTTGAAACTATTATGGACTCAAGAAGAGCCATGGTCTTTTAATCCAGTCTTGTTAGGTGGAAGCTTTGGATTGTTTCCATGGAGATGTGACTTACCCAACTGTGGGTGAGAAATTGATTAAATTATTTCCATGGAGGTGTGACATACCTCCCCATCCATTCTGGTTGGATCTTGATTAGACCACTGGAATCCTTTAAGAGAAGCTGACAGTGACATTTTGGAAAAAAGGCTAAGATATGTAATCCAGAGTTTTCCCCAGGAAAAGCTAAGAGCTGACGCAGACCCAAATTCTTGGAGACTCTGGGAGATGCAGACAGAAGGACTTTTGGGGATGCTAAGCTAAGAGATGAAGCCCACAGTTTGCCCTGGAGAAGCTAACAGAGGACTGCCGGATGCTTAGAGAGAAATGCCCTGGGAGAAAGAAGCAAGGATGCCTAGGAGCTGAGAGAGAAGAATGAAGACAGAAGCCCAGAGACATTTTGGAGAAAGTCATTTTGAAACACAACCCAGGAGCAAAGGACCAGTAGATGCCAGCTACATGCCTTCCCAGCTGACAGGGGTGTTCCAGATGCCACTGGCCATTCTTCAGTGAACGTATCCTCTTGTTGATGCCTTAGCTTGGACACTTTTATGACCTTAGAACTGTAAATTATCCTATTAAATCCTCTTTATAAAAGCTAATCCATTTCTTGTAGTTTGCATAATAGCAGCATTAGCAAACCAGAACACCAGATTAACTTCAATAACATACACATACACTGTTCATATACCCCTATGTCCCTGCACCCTAATTTTTAAGTTACTCTTTTAATGTTTAAATTAACTTAGTTTTAAAGTTTATATTACAATCATACTGAAGCAAACATATACCTAAACTTATGAAATAACTTACAGTTAGAATGTGCTTACAAAAAAAAGCAAAAGACATAGAAAAGACATAGGGAGCTAACAATGGAAATGAGTAGGAGAAACTTTCCCTTAGCTACATAAAGTATGATAGTTAATGAAAAAAGTAAGACTATTGTTAAGGGAAAGCATTGTGGGATAGTTGAAGAAATAGTTATGTGGAGTTAGAAAAACTACAATTTAACCTGAATCCATCTCAAGGAGTTTGTCACTGTGAATTGGTCATGTAGATGTTTTGGGCCTTAGCATTGGCATTTCTGTAATGAAAAGGTTGAGTTATATTACTTCTTAATATTATGAACCGAAGCATTTCTAATGGCATGGGAGAATTATTTCCATTTCCATGGTTCTGAGGCCATGGGGGGAAAAAATGTCCTGATACAGTGTCACAAAGATTTTAAATTTTTGTCTTAAAATATTGTAAATATGCATTCTAAGATGTTATACAAATATCACTTTTTCATTCAAAAATAATATTTACTTTTTTACAACTAATGTATAAAACATTCCAGGAAGGTGAAATATGGATGCCCTCTACATTTACTAGTTCCCACCATATTTCTCTGTCTATAAAGTATGAAAAGTAAAAGACTAGACAACATCTTGTTACTTTTCTTGAAAACTATGAACCTGTGAGGTTTTAATTCTGGCATCCATTTATCCCCGAATAGTATGACTTAGGCAAAATATAAATTTATTATAATCAGGGGATCAGAGGAATCATGTGTTCTATTTCCTGATATTTCTAGGAGTTTCCCCTTTAATAATACAAAGGAAAGTAATCACAATAAGGCAGCAAAATACCAATCTTCACAAATGCCTTCTTGTCTATAGTATGTCCTCTAATTATTCATCTAGAAATGACCTACACATCGTGTAATATAAAGTAGCTCTTTTTTAGAATCCACCACTTTCTAACTTACAAAATTTTAATATAGATTCATTGGCTTCTGGTCAACCAAGATGGTGGCATAAGACAACCAGGGTTTTATTACCCCACAGAATTTTTGAACAACTGGCAAAAATTTGCAGAGCAAACTTCAAGACTACAAAAAACAGTAAAAAGTTTGTAAGAACTGGGTGAAGGCCAAATCAAGACAATGGCACATTAAAAAATGGTAGGTAATCAATAGGGATAAATTATGTATTTGAATGTGGTTAAAAGGGGAAATTTTAGTTTGTATATGTTACTAGAATTAAAAAAATGGTAGGAGAAGCTCAAGGCAACCTTGCTGGTCCCTCTGAACCCCTTACTGGTGTGCTATGGAGCCAGTCTGTGCTCTTACTCTGGGTCCCTCACTCTGTTTTGGAGGGAGCAGAGTAACCCCTATGCACATACTGTAGTGACTACATGTCAGTGCCTATTTATCCAAGGCAGCCTGAAAGACTGAACTAGGAAATTCAAGTCTAGGTGCCCTCTCAGAATTTGCCTTGTAGTCAGAAGCAGATTTCAGGCAGCTAAAGCAGTATAAGAAACAAATGAGTTATAACAGCCTGGACAAACAATTACCTGCTTTCAGTCATAGAATAGGGCTCTGGGAGGGGGAGAAAGTCTGTATCTTATGGAGTAGAGTGGGCATTTAAATTCTTATAATTGGGGGAAGCAACATGTTATGTACAAGGGTGCTCCAATAAGATAAATTGACAATTTCTAATGAGAAGCCATGGGGGCAAGAAGGCAGTGGTGTGCAACATTTGAAGTGCTGAAAAAAAACAATTGCCAACCAACAATTTTAATCCAATGAAAACGCCTTCCAAAAATGAGGGCGAGATTAAGACATTTCCAGATAAAATTTACAAAGTGAGGGAGTTCTTCTCTACTGGGCCTGCCCCATAAGAAATGCTAAATGGAGTTCTTTAGACTGTAAGGAGAGGATAATAGACAGTAGATTGATGCACCATAAAGAAATAAAGACCTCTGACAAAGGTAACATAGAGTAGTTATACATGCCAGTGCCGTTGTATTATTTTGTATATAAATCCACTTTTTACTTAATACAGGTGCTAAAAGGAATATGCATAAAAAGTAATGATAAATATATGGTTTTGGACATAAAAGGTATAAGGATGTATTTTGTAACAGGTACAAGAAAAAAGATGGGGTATACCTAGAACGGTACAGGAACAATGTTTGTGAATGCTATTGAAATTACATTGACATCAAATTAAATGTGAGGGAAGAAAGCAAGAAATCAATAACAGAGGGACAACTGGAAAATTCACACATGTGGAAATTAAGCAGTACACTTTTAACAAACAGTTGGTCAAAGAGTAATAAAAAGGGAAATTAGGAAATATTTTGGGACTAAGAAAACAAAAACACAACACATCAAAACTTATGGGATGCAAAAAAATGGGGTGTTGAAAGAGAAATTTATAACTAAATGTTTACATTTAAAAAGAAGAAAAATCTTATCTAAAGGACCTAACATCACAACTGGAAGATCTAGAAAAGGAAGAGCAAGTTAAACCAAAGCAAGCAGAAAGAAGGTGATAGCAAATATTAGCATGGGGATAAATGAAATGGAGACAAGAGATAAAATACAGATTGAGTGAAACCAGAAGTTGGTCCCTTGAAAAGATCAATAAGATCATCAAAACTTTCAATAAATTGAAGAAAAAAAAGAGAGAGAGAAAGGATGCAAATAACTAAAATCAGAAAAGAAAGGGGAGGGCATAATCCATAAAAAGGATTATGTATTAATAAGGGTTCTCAAGGGAAACAGAGCCAATAGGAGATATCTGTAAATATGAGATTTTATAAAAGTGTCTCACACAATTGGAGAAGCACAAGTCCAAATTCTGTAGGGCAGGCTGCATGAATCCAAATTCCACAGGGCAGGCCAAAAGCTGATGAATCCAATGAAAGTCCTTGATGAACGCCCCATGGGAGGTCAGCTGGGTGAAGAAGAAATGGATGTTCTCTCTTCTCCCTTAAAAGTCTTCAACGGATTGGATTAAATCCAACCAATTGAATGTTCTCATTACAGAAGACATTATCTTAGTTGATTGTAGATGTTATCAAACACAGATGTAATCAATTGACTAATGATTTAATAAACCAGTTTATTAACCAGCCATGAAATGTCCTTACAGTAATGGTTACACCGGTACTTGCTTGACTAGATGACTGGGCACCATCATCTGGCCAAGTTGACACATGAACCTAAACATCCCAGTCTGCTCCTTGTCAACTTGGTAGCTATACACATCACCTTAAACCATTATTAATCTCTAAATAGAACACAATAACAGATATATGTTTTATATAACAATACTCAGCTGTTCTGCATACATCTGTAAATGCACTATATCTCTTCAGAATAAGGTGCAAGTCCTTAGGTAAAATTCACTCTTAAACTGGATACCCTATAACTTAAATACTGCAAAATGAACAATCCAACTTATGTCATATGATAAGGGAACAAGCTAGAGAAGAAAACAAAGACATCGGCTTTATGAGTAAATACGAACATACTCATAACAAAATGAGGAAATATTCATGTCATTACAGTCTTCATTTCTATAACTGGTCACATGGTTGTAGTTCATTTTTATGACTACCTTCTTCTACTATACATTCCATGTTCCTTTTATCCTCAGCAAGCACTTCTGCTGGCTGTGGTTCTTTGCCTGGCAGGGTGACCCAAACCTTCATTCCTAAAGTTTCTGGACCATTGGTAGGCCTGCCTGGATTGGGTTGTTGCAATTTTCCATTGACTTTAATTACAGGGCATGGTAGTACCCTCCATTGTGTAGTTTCAGTCCTAGTTCCCCTTGTTAGTCAGGATCAATCACCCCAGCCAGTACAGTAATCCATTTTTTTTCCTGTTGAATCAGAAGCATGAGAAGCCCAAAGTGGCCAGGTGGCAGTCTTAACTTCCAGTTCAATTGAATCATTGTTGTATCTCCCAGTGGGAGCACTTCTCCTTTTGGAACTAAGACTTGTAGACCACCAGAGCTTAAGGTTGCAGGGACTGGAAGCAAAAATTTTCCTAATGGGTCACTAGGGGTGATAGTGATACCACTCCCACTTCCACCCCTTGATTACTGGATCCATGAATTCTGACTATAAGACAAACAACACTGTAGAGTGAACACAGATTCAAAGCACACACAGCCTCCTGGAGAACATTGCCTCAGCCCTGCAAGTAATTGCCACCTAGTTGGTGCCATAATTGAGTCTTCAACAGGCCATTGCACTATTCTATCAACCCAGCTGCCTCTGAATAATGGGGAACATGTTAAGACCAGAGAACTCCATGAGCATGTGCCCATTCCCTCACTTAATTTGCTGTGAAGTGGGTTCCTTGATCAGAAGCCATGCTTTTTGGAATACAATGATGGTGGATAAGTGTTCTAGTTTGCTAATGCTGCCAGAATGCAAAACACCAGAGATGGATTGGCTTTTATAAAAGGGGGTTTATTTGGTTACACAGTTACAGTCTTAAGGCCATAAAGTGTCCAAGGTAACACATCAGCAACCAGGTACCTTCACTGGAGGATGGCCAATGGTGTCTGGAAAACCTCTGTTAGCTGAGAAGGCACATGGCTGGCATCTGCTCCAAAGTTCCGGTTTCAAAATGGCTTTCTACCAGGACATTCCTCTCTAGGCTGCAGTTCCTCAAAAATGTCACTCTTAGTTGCACTTGGGGTATTTGTCCTCTTTTAGCTTCTCCGGAGCAAGAGTCTGCTTTCAACGGCCATCTTCAAACTGTCTCTCATCTGAAGCTCCTGTGCTTCTTCAAAGTGTCCCTCTTGGCTGTAGCAAGCTCATTGCTTCTGTCTGATCTTATATAGTGTACCAGTAATTTAATTCAAACCCACCCGATTGGTGGGCCAACACCTCCATAGAAATTATCCAATCAGAGTCATCACCCACAGTTGGGTGGGGCACATCTCCATGGAAACCCTCAAAGAATTACAATCTAATTAACACTGATAAGTCTGTCCACACAAGTTTATATCAAAGATCATGGCATTTGGGGGGACATAATACATTCAAACTGGCACAATAAGGCATTCTCTAAGTCCATGTATGGTAGTTTTGGCAGAAACATTGTATGCAGGGAAGGCAAACCCATATCTGGAGTATGTGTCTATTCCAATTAGAACAAATCACTGCCACTTCCATGATGGAAGTGGTCCAATGTAATCAACCTGCCACCAGGTAGAAGGCTGATCACCTCAGAGAATGGAGACATATCAGGGACTGGGTGTGGGTCTCTCCTGCTGGCAGGTTGGGCACTTAGCAGTGCCCAGAGCCAGAATGGTCTTGAAATCCATGTTGCTGATCCCATGCATAACCTCTCTAGGCTGCAGTTCCATGCACCATGGCCACTTTGTGCATGAGCCCATTGGGCAATGATAGGAGTGGCTAGGGAAAGAGGCTGACTGGTGTCCACAGAATAGATCGTCTTATCCAATTGATTATTGAAAACCTTCCTCTGGTAAAGTCACCCACTGGTGAGCATTCACATGGGACACAAATATCTTCATGATTTTTGCACACTCAGAAATGTCTAGTCACATACCTCTTCCTCAGACTTCTTAGTCACCAATTTTCTAATCATGTTCCTTCCAAGTCCCTGACCATCCAGCCAAACCCTTAACAACAGTCCATGAATCAGTATACAAACACTCTTCTGGCCAGTTTCCCTTCCAAGCAAAATTAACAACCAGGACCACTGCTCAAAGTTCTGCACACTGGGAGGATTTCCCCTCCCCCACTGTCCTTCAGGGACATCCCAGAAAGAGCCTGCAGTGCTACAGCTATCCTCTTTTGGGTGGTATATGCATATCATGCAGACCCATCTGTAAAACACGTTGGAGTTTTCTCTTCCTCAGTCAACTGACTGCAAGCAACTCCCCAAGAAGTCATTGTTCTGGGCTGGGAAAGAGAAGATATTGTGGCAGAATGGGGGCCATGAGCATTTGGGCCATTTCCTCATGTAACTTACTTGTACCTTCAGGACCTGCTCATGCCCTATTTCATATATACCATTTCAATATTGTGATGGAGTGCTGCTGTGCATGCCCAACTTTATGGTTTGGTGAATCAAACAACACCCAGCTCATAATAGGCAACTCAGGTCTCATGGTAACTTTGTAACCATGGTAAAGTGGCTCTACTAAGGTCCAGGTAAGCATAGTTATCTGCAGAAGATGGTAAAGTTTCATGCCAAAATCCTAAGGAATATTATGATTCTCCTATATGAGCTTGCCAAAGGCTCCAAACAGCAACTCTGTTTGCCACTGACACTTCCAGCACCATTGGATAAGCTGGGTCATGTGGTCCAAGTGGGAAAGGAGTTTGCACAATATTCTGGACCTGTTGCAGAACCTTCTCTTGTTCTGTTCGCCACTCAAAACTAGAAGATTTCTGGTCATTTGGTAAATGGGCCACAGTAGCACACCCAGATGAGGAATATTTGTCTCCAAAATCCAAAGAGGCCAACTGGGCTTGTGCCCCTTTTTTGTTCTTAGAAGGGGCCGGATGCAACAGCTTATACTTCACCTTAGAAGGGATATCCCTACACACCCCACACCATTGGAAACCTAGACATTTTACTGAGGTGAAAGTCCCCTGTATTTTTGCTGTATTTACCTCCCATACTCTGACATAAAAATGTCTTACTAATAAGTCTAGAGTAGTTGCTACTTCTTCCTCACTAGGTTCAATCAACATGATATAATCAAAATAATGGACCAGTGTGATGTCTTGTGGGAGGGAGAAATGATCAAGATCTCTGCAGACAATATTATGACATAAGGCTGCAGAGTTGATATACCCCTGAGGTAGCACAGTGAATGTATACTTTTGGCCTTGCCAGCTGAATGCAAACTGTTTCTGGAGGTCCTTACTAATAGCTATTGAGAAAAAAGCATTTGCCATATCAATAACTGCATACCAGGTACCAGAAGATGTGTTGAATTGTTCAAGCAATAATACCACATATGGAATAGCAGCTGCAATTGGAGTCACCACCTGGTTAAATTAATGATAATCAACTATCATCCTCCAAGACCCATATATTTTTTGCATAGGCCAAATAGAGTTGGTGGAAATCATCACGCCTGCATCCTTCAAGTCCTGAAGAGTTGCATTAATCTTTGCAATCCTTCTTGGAATACAGTATTGCTTCTGATTTACTATTTAGATAAACAGGAGTAGTTCTATTGGCTTCCATGTGGCATTTCCCATCTTAATAACTCTCACTCCATGAGTCAGGGAACCAATGTGGGGATTCTGCCAGTTTCTGAGTATGTCTATTCCAATTATGCATTCCAGAACTGGGGAAATAGCCATAGAATGGGTCCAGGGATCCACTGGACAAGCTGTGAGATGGACCTGAGCTAAAACGCCATCAATTACCATGCCTCCATAATCCCCTACTCTGCTGGACCAGAGTGACATTTTATGTATCCTGGAATTGATGTCACTTCTGAGCCAGTATCTAATAATCCCTGAAATATCCAATCAATTCCTTTTCCCCAATGCACAGTTACACTGGTAAAAGGCTGCAGGTCTCTCTGAGGAAAGTTGGAAGATTCACAGCATAAAGTTTTGGCAGTGTAACAGGGTCCTTCCCCAATGGTACCTGGCCTTCCCCTCACTCAAGGGGCTCTGGGTCTGTAAATTGTCTCAAGTCTGGGAATTGATTAAAGGAGCATGAACCTCTATTTTTGCAATTCAAGTTAGACTTTTGTTCACTTGACCTAGAATTCTACACTTGGATTAAAAAAGAATTTAGTACATTGCCCATCTACTTTATTTCTAGGTACCCCATGACCTGCTTGTCAATGCCATAATTCTCTACAAGTCAGATTATTTTGACTGCTGCTTTGAGCCTGCTGTCCATTATGGTAGCTATGCCCTCTGTTCTAGTTTGCTAATGCTGCCAGAATGCAAAACACCAGAGATGGATTGGCTTTTATGAAAGGGGGTTTATTTGGTTACACAGTTACAGTCTTAAGGCCATAAAGTGTCCAAGGTAATGCATCAACAATTGGGTACCTTCACTGGAGGATGTCCAATGGTGTCCAGAAAACCTCTATTAGCTGGGA
Source organism: Choloepus didactylus (assembly GCF_015220235.1). Lineage (NCBI taxonomy): Eukaryota > Metazoa > Chordata > Mammalia > Pilosa > Megalonychidae > Choloepus > Choloepus didactylus. Next base: position 56,687,874 of record NC_051312.1, read on the forward strand.
AGGCATGTGGCTGGTGTCTGTTCCGGAGTTCTGGTTTCAAAATGGCTTTTTTCCCAGGATGTTCCTCTCTAGGCTTCAGCTCCTCACAAATGTCACTCTTAGGTGCTCTTGGAGTGCTTGTCATCTCTTAGCTTCTCTGGAGCAAAAGTCTGCTTTCAAAGGCCATCTCCAAAATGTCTCTAAGCTGAAGTTCCCGTCAGTTCCTGTGCATTCTTCAAAGTGTCCCTCTTGGCTGTAGCTCCTCTTCAAACTGTCACTCAGCTGCACTGAGTTCCTTCTGTTTGTCAGCTCATTTATATGGCCCCAGTGATTGAATTTAGACCCACACTGAATGGGTGGGAAAACACCTCCATGGAAATTATCCAATCAGAGTCATCACCCACAGTTGGGTGGGGCGCATCTCCATGGAAGCACTCAAAGAATTACTATCTAATCAGCACTAATATGTTTTAACATTCTTTCATCAACAGTAACAAATGTTACACAAAACATCTGATACAACTCCTTCTCCCCATTATTCCTTTACTTTTTGTCCCAATTTTTCTACTCATCTGTCCATACACTTGTGGCATGGGCCACAAGGTTTTCACAATCACACAGTTATACCATATAAGCCATATAGTTATATGATCATCTTTAAGAATCAAAGATACTGGATTGCGGTTCAACAGTTTCAGGTATTTCCTTCTATCTATTCTAATAGAGTAAAAACTAAAAATGGATAGCTTTATAATGCATAAGAATAACCTTCAGAATGACCTCTTGACTCCATGTGAAATCTCTCTGCCACCAAAACTTTATTTGGTTTCATTACTCTTCCCCATTTTGGTCAAGAGGCTTTCTCAATCCCATAATGCTTGTTCCAGGCTCATCCCTGGGATTCATCCCACATAGGGGGATGGGAGTGAGTTTACCTGCAGAGTTGGCTTAGAGAGAGAGGCCATATCTGAGGAACAAAAGAGGTTCTCTGGGGGTGATTGTTATTCAAAATTATAAATAGGCTTAGCCTCTTCTTTGCAGTAACAAGCTTCATAAGGGCAAGCCCCAAGATGGAGGGCTCAGCCTACAAAACTGGTAGTCCCTATACTTGCAAGAATATCAGGAATTTCCCAGGTGAGTAAGTTTAATATTTCCACATTTTCCCCCAGTCTCTCAAGGGGGGGTTACCAAATATTTTTTTATTCTCTGCCAAAATTACTCTGGGATATATTGAGGCATCATACTTACCTGTACAAATCAACCAGAACTCACTCCCTTTTTAAGTTTCCATGTAATTATGGTGTTTGAATAAAACTACCATGCAGTTAAGTTATATAGTGTGCTACAGAAAATATAGATTTTGCACCAAATAAACATCTCTTCCTTTGGTCTCACATAGAAGTTGAAGTTTTAAAACACAGTCAATATAATCCTTTACCTTTAGTCTGATTTACCTTAGTCTTAACCAAGTCCATTTCTTTCATGTCTCTAATTGAAGTTTGATATCTTTTTCAGCTTCTTTAACAGTTGCTATATGGAGTAATGCAGACATTCACAGCTGCTGAACTCTCATTCTGAGTCTCAGGAATCACACAGATATCTAAATTTCCAGGGACTTACCAGGTTATAAACAAACAGCTCAGCATCACAGAATTTAGAAATTGCCATTACAACTCATAAATAGATGTGACTACTGTAAGAGATTACAATCTAGGAAACTTTACAACAAGCCTTACCCTGATAGACTATACTCTCAGACTCAATTCTCAGAGTTTTCACTTTATTGTCAGTCCATATTAGTAAGGCTTTATAATGTTTGTCTTTTTGATTCTGGCTTATTTCACTCAACATATTGTCCTGCAGGTCGAGTCACCTAAGTGCATTCCTTACAACTTCATTCCTTCTTACCTCTGTTCAACATTCCATTGTATATATACACCACAGTTCATCATTTTGTTTATCAGCCAATGTCCCCTGAGTCCACTTCCATCCATTGAAAATCATGACTACTGCCAACATAAAAAACAGTGCAAAAATGTCCACTCATGTTCCTGCTTTCAGTTCTTCCAAATGTATACCTTGAATATCCAATAATAGAATTACATGTCCATATGGCAACCCCATTCTTAGCTTTCTGTGGAAACACCACACAGTCTTCTAGATGGGATGCACCATTCTACTTCCCTATCAACAGAAAATAGGTACATCCTTCTGTCCACATTTTCTTCAGCACTTGAATCCCTCCGTTTATTTTTTAAACAGTTTTATTCACACACCATGCAATCCAGCCTAAGAAAACAGTCAATGATTCTTGGTAAAATCACATGGTTTTGCATTCACCACTATAATCCATATGAGGACATTTCCATTTCTTCCATAAAGAAAGAGGAAGAGGAAGAAAAAAAATGAATAAAAACTAAAAGATAGAAGAAAAATAAAAATAAAATAAAACAGTGAAAAAGTTAGACAACAGCAAAAACACTAAGAATCCCATTCCACTCCCTTATATCCCCCTCTTATAGACGTTTAGCTTTGTTACAATTAATGGAAGCATTTTATGATGTTGCTGTTGACTATACACTCTCATTTGTTTTGATTGTATTTTTCCCCTATGCCATCCAATTTTCAACACCTTGCAATGTTGAAATTCATTTTTTTCTCCCTCATTTTAAAACATTTTTATATTTGTACATTTAATCACCATCACTGACCACTCTAGGTTTTGCTAAATTGTACAATCCCAGTCTTTATCGTCTGTCTTTCCTTCTGGTGTCATATATGCCCCAAGCATTCCTCTGTCAACAATACTCACACTCAACTTTATTCAGAGTGCTTAGAACATTGTGCTACCGTCACAGAGTATTGTGCTATCCATTTCTGGATATATACGCTCAACCCTGTTGAACCTTCTGTACTTCTTCAGCATCAAATGCCTGATCTCTAACCTTTTTCTATCTCCTGATAACCTTTGTTCTCAACTTTAACTCTCAAAGTTTGTCATCAATATTAGTTCATATTAGTGAGTCCATATAGAATCTGTCCTTTTGTTTCTAGCTCATTTCACTCAACATAATGTCTCCTGTCTAGTACTTTGTCTTTGGGATTATATATGTCATATCTTATTTTATTTTTTATATTTTTCCTGTCTTTCTTTTTACCCTTACTGGTAGTCTTCATTTGTATACTCTTCTCCAAACCTTTCTCTTCTGTCTTTTCCTATCTGCCTGTAGTGCTCCCGTTAGTATTTCCTGTAGAGCAGGTATCTTTTTCACAAACTCTCTCAGTGTCTGTTTTTCTGAATACATGCTAAATTGTCCCTCATTTTTAAATGACAGTTTTTCAAAATATAGAATTCTTGGTTGGCAAGAACGTTTTTTTCTCTTTCTGTATCTTAAATCTATCATAACACTGCCTTCTCAGTTTCTACTGAGAAATCAGCATATAGTCTTATTGAGCTCCCCTTGCAGGTGATGGGCTGCTTTTCTCTTGCTGCTTTCAGAATTCTCTCTTTGTCTTTGACATTTGATAATCTGATTATTATGTGTCTTGGAGTAGGTCCATTCTGATCTATTCTGTTTGTGGTATGCTGCACTTCTTCTGTAATTTTATGTCTTTTATAAGAGATGGGAAACTTTCAGTGATCATTTCCTCCATTATTCTTTCTGCCCCTTTTCCCTTCTCTTCTCCTTCTGCACCACCTATGATACATATATTCATGTGTTTCCTGTTGTCATTCAATTCCCTGTGACCCTGCTCATATTTTTCCATTCTTTTCCCTATCTGTTCTTTTGTGTGTAGTCTATTGTGTGTAGTACTTCAGATGCCCTGTCCCCTAGGTCATGAATTCTTTCTTCTTCCTCTTCAAATCTGCTATTGTATGTCACCATTTTTTTTTTCATCTCTTCTATTGTGCCTTTCATTTCCATATGTTCTGCCAATTGTTTTGTCAAAATTTTGATTTCTCCCTTATGTTTGCTCAATATCTTATTTATATCCTTCATCTTTTTTTGCCATTTCTTCCCTCAACTCATTGATTTGATTTAGCATATTTGTTTGAACATCTTTATTAGTTTTTTTTTCATCTCCTGTATGTCATTTGAAGTGTATGTTTGTTCCTTTGATTGGGCTGTATCTTTGTTTTTCCTAGTGTGACTCAGAGCATTTTGTCTAGGCATCTGGTTTCCTTGATTACCCTACTCAGATTTTTCCAGACCAGATGGGTTCAGGTCTCAGAAGGAGGGTGTAATCAGTATCATGTTTCCATAAGGATGAGACTTAGCAGTTTCACAGACTTTCCTGTGAGGCATCTAGACTCTGTGCTTTTCCTATCCTGGCCAGCAGGTGATGATGGTCAGCTGCAGCTCCCCATCAGCTTAAATAGGTGTGGTGCCTTTATTTCTCAGGAGACCCTGTCCTTGCCAGGGGCTGAGGGTGAGTCAGAAACCAAGCTTAAGTTTTTTCTGTTTTATTTTTTTTCCCCAGGTCCTGGGGTCTGAATTTTTGAGGAAATGCAGCCACTTGAGCTGGGCCCTGCCTGCCCCATCCCCTTTCTTGGAGAAGATAAGCCCTTTAGGGAATTATGTCTTTCACTTTACTTCTTCCTTTTCTCTCTATCTTAACTCCACCCTTGCCTGAGTCAGTGCTGACAATTGAAATGACCAAGGCTTTCTCTAATGAGCTGCTTAGAATGAGAGGAAAAAAATGTAAAAAGAAAGAAATCCTCTTTTCAGTGCTAGTCCACAGCTCTCAGCTTCACCACTCAAAGCTGGAGTTCATACCCAGTTCCATGTGCCCCTTTTCTTGGGACACATACCTTTGCCAGTATTCTGAGCTCAGTTGACTCCAAAAGCCTCTGTTTTTATTTATTAATACTATTATTATTTTTCCATCATCCTTGTCTCCTCTCTGTTGGGAAAAACCTCACAATACCTTTCCAGCTTGCTCTGGGTTTATCTGTGCTCATAGCTTATTTTCAGTAATCCAAATTTGTTAATTAAAACCACAACTGGAATTTGGTTGAGCTACATTCCCTTGCTCCTCCTAGTAGAGACTGCTTCTTTTTACTATAGGGAAGTGTTCCAACTCAACCTGCCATGCCAGTGGGGGAAGTCCACCAGGTCCTCAGTTTGGGGAGCTATACTTATGGTTCTATGCTGTGATCTCAGATGTTCCACCCATTCCAGACTGGTTATGAATGTCCCCCAAATAGTTGTTCCAAACTACTTGTTAGTTGTTCCTGGCTATTTACTAGTTGTTCTATAGGACTAACTAAATTACACATATCCCTGTCCCACCATCATGCCCCATAATGTTGGACATCTTTTGATCCATGTTTCGGCCAACCACCCAGTTAACTCCTTTTCTAGCCCCTCAAGCTACAACACTGAATGCAGAATGTCTGCCTAGTGTGCCCATATCATTAAATTCAGCCTGATCTATCTTTATATTCCTTCCACCATTATCCCACTCCCTTAATATCCATTCCCACACATATTCTGTGATTTCTGTCTATATAAATTGGAATACTCATGTAGTTATTTTGGAGTATAGAGTATTTCTTCATGGGTCACAATTTTTACCTCATATTTTGGGGCCTGTTGGAACTTTAGTCTAGTTTAGGTCTTGAATAAAAGTGCAGTTGTGGGTGTGGGCCATGAAAAGAATTAGAAGTATCCTTCAAGCCAATTACCTCAGGGCATTCTGCTGCAGTTTTATCTGGTGAAACAGGATTAATCTCTATAGTTTGAGGAGTGAAAGCAGTTTCCTGAGGGAAGGTGATTACAGGTTTAGCAGGCACTGAAGGGATAATCTCTTTAGGTGGAGGTTGGATGGCAGTCTCCTCAGGGAAGACTGGAGGTCTGGAAGCTGTTTCCTCAAGGCAGAATGGATGCCTGGTAGCTGCCTCCTCAGGGCAAGATAGAGATTGGATGGCTCTTTTCCTCAGGGCAGACCATCACATGTATATCTAGCAAAGACTCAGCAGAATCAATGGCTCCAGTGTCTCTGCTGTCATCATGACCAACCATTATGTCCCCAACCCAATTTTCAGGATCCCATTATTTTCCAATCAATGTCTTTACTTTAACAGCAGACACTGCAAAGTTGAAATTTTAGTTTACATTGTAAATCTGTTACTCACACAATGAGACTCTGGGTCTGGTTTTCAGAGATCTCAAGTCTGAAGCCACAGGTAATAAGATTTTCTTTCAGGGCACATATATTAACCTTTACATCTTTCATATGATGTTTAAGTTGCAAATTTGAAGACTTCAGCTCATTCTTTTCTCTTATAACCATATTCAGCATATCCAAGAACAACCATTCAACATCATTACAACTCTTAACTTCACAAAACCCTGTTAAGGTGTCAAAAACACTGTCATCCAGAGCCTTGCTTTGTATGAGTATGATTAAGAGAATCAAATGGCAATATTTTGTGTATCTTTCTTGCCATCTTGCATGGACTGTCAGTGCCTTCTTGATTGTTGGAAATGGAGTCATTAGTGCTTTTGAATCTAATCACAATAGAAAATCAATTGCAAAAGCCCATTTAAGATTCTGTTTCTCAAGAACCACTCCTGGTACCAAGCTGTATTAGTCAGGGTTCTCTAGGGAAACAACCAACAGGAGATATCTGTCAATATGAGATTTTACAAAAGTGTCTCACACAACTGTGTGGATGCACAAGTCCAAATTCCACAGGGTAGGCCATGAGCTGACTACTTCTACAAAAGTCCTTGACAAAATCCCCAGGAGATGCTGGCTGGTTGAAGAAGAAATGAAAGTTTTCTCTTCTCCCTTAAAAGTCTTCCACTGATTGGATTAAATACAAATGATTAGAGAAACTAAGATGGCAGCTAGCTGAGGCAGGGTGAAAAAAATGCCTCCATGAAAAACACTAGCTAAAAACAAGAAAGTGACCTAGAATACTGGTTACAGCGATATGCCAGCTGGACGAGGGCTCCTAGCTTCAGAGGGGCTGTACACTTCATGAAACTGGGCATCGGCATTCTGAAATGAGTGAGTAAGCTGGCTGGAAGACCCACAGCCGTGCAGTGGGCTGGGGTAGCCAGGGTTCAGCATTTGGAGAGCAGCTGGCTTTTATTTATTTATTTTTTTTAAAGGAGAGGCTCCAGCAGTGACTGTGGGAACCACGCAGTAAAACACAGCAAGAGGGGGCTGGGCCAGCCTCTTGGCATCTGGCCAGGAAGATAGCCCTCAGCAGATACCCTTGGGTTCGGGGGAATGGATGGGAGAGCCAGAAGCAGAAAGAAACCCCACGGCTTACAGCTGGCCCCCCCGGAGGGCTAGATAAACTCCTGCCCAGGGCCATGCCCACAGCCCAGAGCCCCACCAGTAGTCCTGGAGCTGGGAAGGAGGAGCTGTGTGAGGAGGAGGGGTCTGAGACACCCCATTCAGGCATTTTTGCCTTAGGCTGAGAGCATGCCACCACACAGCCCGGTGGCCCAGGGCTTCCCTTGTGGGACAGCATGCACTGGTGACGTAGCATGGCATTCCCTCGGCTGAGCTCTTGGAGGAGCACGGCTAGGAGGGGGGATCCGCTCGGAGAACCCAGGGACGCTATGCCAAGTCCAGTGGTTTGTGGATCAGCAAGAGAGAGGGTCTGGGGCTGAACTGAAATGAAGGCTTAGACTCTTGTGGCAGCCTTGAATCTCTGGGATCCTGGGGGATTTGAACATTAGAACTGCCCTTCCTCCCTGGCCTCCCATACACACACCCGACATTCAGGGCAGACAGTTCCAGCAACACACCCAAACTGAGTTCTCCAACTGAACCCACAAGAAACATTTCCCCACACATCACGGGAACAAGGTTGAGAACTGACTTGAGGGATGTAGGTGACTCACAGACGCCATCTGCTGGTTAATTAGAGAAAGTGTATGTCACCAAACTGTGTTCCTGAAAAATTAGATCGATATCCCTTTCTCTTTACAACTTGAAAGAACCCTATCAAGCAAAACAAATGCCAAGAGCCCAAAAACAACAGAAAATCTTAATGCATATGATAAAACCAGAAGATATGGAGAATCCAACTCCAAACACACAAATCAAGATATCAGAAGAGACACTATACCTCGCAAAATTAATCAAAGAACTACAATTGAGGAATGAAAACATGGCAAAGGATTTAAAGAACATCAAGAAGACCATGGTCCAGGATATAAGTGACATAAAGAAGACCCTTGAAGAGCATAAAGAAGACATTGCAAGAGTAAATAAAAAAATAGAAGATCTTATGGAAATAAAAGAAACTGTTGGCCAAATTAAAAAGACTCTGGATATTCACAATGCAAGACTAGAGGAAGTTGAACAACATCTCAGTGTCCTAGAAGCCCACAGAACAGAAAATGAAAGAACAAAAGAAAGAATGGAGAAAAAAATCAAAAATTCGAAATGGATCTCAGGGATACGATAGATAAAATAAAACGTCCAAACTTAAGACTCATTGGTGTCCCAGAAGGGGAAGAGAAGGATAAAGGTCTAGAAAGAGTATTCAAAGAAATTGTTGGGGAAAACTTCCCCAACCTTCTACACAATATAAGTACACGGAGCTTAAATGCCCAGCGAACTCCAAATAGAATAAATCCAAATAAAACCACTCCAAGACATATTCTGATCAGACTGTCAAATACTGAAGAGAAGGAGCAAGTTCTGAAAGCAGCAAGAGAAAAGCAATTTACTGCATGCAAAAGAAACAACATAAGACTAAGTAGTGACTACTCAGTGGCCACCATGGAGGCGAGAAGGCAGTGGCATGACGTATTTAAAATTCTGAGAGAGGAAAATTTCCAACCAAGAATACTTTATCCGGCAAAACTCTCCTTCAAATTTGAGAGAGAGCTTAAATTTTTCACAGACAAACAAATGCTGAGAGACTTTGCCGATGAAAGACCTGCCCTATTTCAGATTCTGAGTGGAGCCCTGCTGGCGGAGAGACAGGGAAAGGAGAAAGAGATATAGAGAATTTTAACAGATATATATAGTACCTTACATCCCAAATCACTGGAACACTCACTTTTCTCTAGTGATCACAGTTCTTTCTCCAGAAGGGACCATAAGCTGGGACATAAAACAAACCTCAAGAAATTAAAAAAAAAAAAATTGAATATACTCAAAGCACATTCTCCAACCACAATGGAATACAAATAGAAGTCAATAATTTTTGAACTGTAATTCCACTAGTTACTTCCTACATGATATAAAATACACAAACTCTAAGGACAAATCAGTGGTTTTGAACTCAATGTAAAATATGTAATTTTAGACAACTATATAAAGGTGGGGGAATGAAGGAGTATAGGAACATAGTTTATGTTTCCTATTGAAGTGAAGGTGGTATCAAAGAAAAACAAGACTGATATGGATGTAAGAGGTTAATTTTAAGCCCCACAGTAAACACAAAGAAATTATCAGAGAATATAACCATAGAGATGAAAAGTAGAGTTTGGGTTAAGAGAAATGGCGGAAGGGGCAATGGGGAGTTAAGAAATGAGTGTAGGGTTGCTTTTGAGGTGAAGGGAAATTTCTCATACTGGATGGTGGGAAAGAGCATTACAACATTCTAATCATGATTAATCCCACTAATGAAAGGCTAGGGAGGGGGTGGAATGGGAAGATTTAGGCTGTATATATGTTTCCACAACTGAAAAAAAAAAAAAAAAGACAGTCTAACTAGATGACATTTGAATACTAAGGATGAACTTGGATGGGACAGGAGGATAGAGGACAGGTGGATCAAAGGGACACAGTTGAGACATAAGGAAAAGGAAATGTGGAATGTAAGCTTTGTGTCATTGTTGAATCTATTGTACTTCTTAACTGCACTTAATGGGATTGCATAAAAGAATGTTCTTATTCATGGGAAATGTATATGTGAATTATAGTGTATGCTCAAGGATGTGTGCAGCTAACTCTCATATGTTCAGAAGACAGAGCAATAGATGATGGATGATAGATAGGGAGGGAGGAAAAGAAATAGCTATGTGACAGCATGTTAAAGTTGGTGGATTGAGCTAACAGGGGAGGGGGGTCAGGGTATGATGGAATTCTGTGTATGGGGCTAGTATTGTTTTTGCAACTGTTCATATAACTTTGAATTTATTTCAAAATAAAAAAAAATACAAATGATTAGATTCTCTCATTGTAGAAGATAATCCCTCAGTTGATTGTAGATGTAATCAGTCACAGTTGCAATCAATTGACTGATGATTTAATAAACCAGCTTTCTTGCTTGTTAATCAGCCACAAATGTCCTTGCAGTAATGGTTAGGCCAGTGCTTGCTTGACGAGACTCCTAGACACCATCACCTGGCCAAGTTGTCACACGAACCTAACCACCATAGGCTCTTTTGAACAACTGTATACAAACAAATTAGATAATCTTGATGAAACATACAATTTCCTAGGTATATACCAACCCCCTACATTGGTTCAAGAAGAATTAAAGTTATCAAAAGAACAATATCAAGTAAAGAGGTTGAATCAATAATCAAAACATACCAACAAAGGAAGGCCCGGGACCAGATGGCTTCATTGGTGAATTTTAGCAAACATTCCAAGAATAGTTCATACAATTCCTGCTAAAACTCTTTCAAAAATTAAAGAAAAGGGAACACTCCCTAATTCATTCTGTGAGGCCAACAGCAACATCATACCAACACCTGATTAAGATACCCCAAGAAAATAAAATTGCAACCAATAGCCCTTTTGAATATTGATGCAAATCTCCTCATTAAAATACTAGCAAACTGATTTCAACAGCATATTAAAAGAATAACATACCATGATCAAGTGGAATTTGTCCTGGGTTTCAAGGATGGTTCATCATGATAAAATCAATTAATGTAATACACTACTTTAATGGAATGAAGGAAAAAGCACATGATCATTCATGTGACTCAGAAAAGACATTTGACAAAAAAAAAAAAAAACAACAACAGCATCCCTTATTTATAAAAACACTCAGAAAAATACAGGAATAGAGAGAAACTTCCTCAACCCATAAAAGACATATATGAAAAACAGACAGCTAACATCATACTCAATGGTGAAAGACTGAACGCTTTCCCCTAAGATCACGAAGGAGACAAAAATGTCCAATGTCACCACCATTTTTCAACATTATACTTGAATTTCTAGCCACAGCAATTGGGCAAGAAAAAGAAATAAAGGCATTCATATAGTAAAGGAAGAAGTAAATCTTCCCTTATTTGCAAGTGACCTGATATTAAATAGAGAAATCCTGAAAATCCACAAGTCTGCTAGAGCTAATAAATGAATTCAGCAAAATGGTGGAGAAGAGGATATGAACACAAATTTCAGTACAGTTTCTATATGCTACTAATGGACAATATGAAAAGGAATTAAAGAAAAAAATCCACTTGCCATAGCAACAAAAATCAAGTATCTAGGAATAAACCCAACCAAGAATGTAAAGAATTTGTGCATGGACTGATACTGTATGCTCTCCCTGATTTGAAATAATTAATATGAAAACTCATAGAGTCAGAAAGTATAATACAGTTTACAAGGCACAAGGAGTGTATAAGGAATGGAAAGTTATTGTTTAATTGGTACAAAGATTCTGTTTGAGGTGATTGAAAATTTTTGTAATAGATGGTGGTGATGGGAGCAAAACGTTGTGAATGTAATTATCACCACTGTACTGTAATTTGAAAGTGGCTAAAATAGGGAATTTTCAGTTGTGTGTATTTTACTAGAATAAAAATTTTATAAAAACATAGAATTGTCCAAATACAAACAGTGAACCCTAATGTAAACTTTGCAGTACTGGTAATAGTATAATTATAATAATATTGTTTAATAAATTGTAATAAAATATCATACAAAACCAAGTGTTAATAATAGGGAAAACTGAGTGTGTGAGTATGGCTGTGTTGAACTCTATACTCTCTGCATGATTTTTCTATAAACCTAAAACTTCTCTAATAAAAATTATATATATATATATATATATGATTTGTGCTCTCAGCCGGAGTATAAATCTTACATTCTTTAAACATTTTATGTGAAATAGAGTGCCTAGTACACAGTAGCTGCTAATAAATGTTTGTAATGAATGAATAAATAAAAGAAATCTCATGTCCAAAACTGTTGCATTTATAACATAACACCATGATTAATAATTAAAGGAATTAGTACCCTGTCCAAAAATGCTTTATAATCTCTATGATCATATTTTCATCTATTTAATTCCCAGCATATAACTTTGTTCAGCTGGTGATACTAGCTCTTCCAAGCATATGAATCATTTCCATGCCAATGTACTGAAAAGTCATTTATCTGAGATTTGTTATTATATAACCAATTTCTTCTTTCAAGATGAGTCCATCAATTCTCCTAGTAAATCATTGCAGCTCATAATTGATGAAAATATACCATAGTCTGAGGGAAATGGTGACTTCTTTCTCTAAAATCCCCAAATAACTGTTTCAAAACAATTATTTTGGCACATTTTAACATTTGTTTATGCATATCTTCTCTTCCAAACGAGGGTATGAGCCCTTTCTTATTACAATCAACTCTAAGTCATGTAAATATGTATAATTACTGAAATTGATTTTATTTATAAGGAGTCAAAAGGTAGAGAGAATAACTGGTTCTAAGGGAAATTTTGGGTCTTCAATGCTAATTAATTTTTCTATAACAAATATGGTTAATTATAAAGGGGGTAGATTTAATTAATGGCACCAAAATTATAATTAGGGAACAATAAGCCTATAATTCTTTCTTATGAAATTGTTTGAGTCCTATTACTATATGCTGACATGCTGTACAGGGAAGGTAGGTAGTTCTAGGCAGAGGAGAGTCTCACAATCTCAAGTGGAGTGAGAAGTATATATGTTATACATATTCTATCTTTTCCACTTTATTTTGAAATTTCAGGTCCTTAAGCATTGTTTCAAATCATGATTTGAAACAATGCTTAAGGACCGGAAGTGGGAGGTTGAGAGCAGAGGTGTGATGCTAACAAAAGATCTACCATTAATCAAGGAGAGTGATTCCAGGGAAATGCGATCTGTCGGTATTTGTTCTAGAAGCTGTGCATATCAACTAGCCATAACCTGTTCACAGAGATTTCACCAGAATCAAACAGACTTACATTGAAAAGAATAAATAACCTATAATTTCCCTTTTCTTCCTTCAAAGATGATAAAATATGAAACAAATTTAAGAAACAGAAAATCTGCTGGTTGTCATGGCTTCCTCTTGTATGTACATCACTTCTCTTTTCTTGGGTCAGAATCAAGTACAGTTGAAAATTAATATGGAAATTGGAATACAGATGTTCACACACATTTACTGCAGTGAATTCCTATCCTTAAATGATGTTTTTTTTTATGAAAATGAAAAGTAGTGAAATGAAAATTAACCTAAAAAACTAGAAGATGAGCAATTAAAAGGAAATAACATAAAAGGAAGGAAATTACAAAGATATAAGTGAAAAACAATGAATAACAAATTTCAAAAAATACCAAAGCAATGGTGAGTAATAAATTTAATGAGATATAGATACTGGTAAATGTTAAGAAGAAATGAAAGAGGGCAGCAGAAATAAAATTAGCAATAACTAAGAAAAAATAACATATAAAGAGGATATGGGTGATAAAATTCAAAAAATGCATAAATTTCTATGCCAATAAATAAAAAAATCTTAGATAATTGATTCTTTTCTGGAAAATAATCATCAAAAAAAGAAGTAAAAAGATTTGTAGAAAAAAAACATGGAATTATTTGTAAACTTTATCAAAGAATTATCTCAAATAATAACAAATTATAAACTCAAATTATTTTAGTGCTTATTTCTGCCAAAATTTTAAAGTGACTATAATTCTTATGCTATGTATTTTTTATTCAAAAGCTATGTAAAAATTACAGCTGAAATAAAATAGTTCCATTATCTTCCTAAGATAACTCATTTTATTTTTTAAAAGTGAATTAATAAATACAACTGTTCCAGCAGGGAAATAGGGAAAATTTGGGCTTGAAAATTCAGATTTTTCCTATAAGGACAATATTTTTCCTATAGAATTTAGTATTAAGTTGGATTTTTGTACTAATTTTCTGCATGTAGCAATAAAGGTAAAGCATTATTCAGCCAATCTACATTTGATTTTTTAAAAATATTTCACATAAGTAAAGGACTTTCTTTCTTTATCACAACATGCATTATCTTTAGTAGAGCCCTTCTTAAACTTCCTTTACATTCTTACCACCTTTCTACCTCTATTGATTATTGCTGTGGTAAACAAAACTTAAAGCCCATCAAATAAAACATTGGGGTGGAGTTAGTACAATTCAATACTTCAATACTCAGGATCTAACAGCTTCCTCCTTCATCATGCATAACCGAAGAAAGTCTACTTAATTGATAAAACTGTGATGCAAATTTTCAGTTTTAGCCCATTCAAGTTATAAAAAATGATGTCATAAATTTCAGGTACACAAATACTATCAGAAAATCTGTAAAAAAAAAAAAAAAAAAATAAGAATCAGCAACATTTTGAACTTAGAAAACCTAAGCAAAATACTAATAATGAAGACAAGCCAAAATCTTTTATATGCCAAACCTTAAAAGAATTATAAGTACTGTGTCATCTCTCCAACACCGAATAAGAAAAACAACATGAATACCTTATGCTTCCATTTATATCAGCCAAAGTAATAAATACTAATGTGAAAAAAATATATAAAATATTAGCAGCAGGCAATAAAGAATTATCTATGATTTGCTTTAACACTTTAATTTCAACCTTTATGAAGGAAACTTCAATTTAGAAAAAGTATTAGAAATGTTGATTTTCTAATTTAAAGAAAACTTTAAAACTATAAATTATGTGACTAAACATTTAATGGGGAAAGATTTTTTTTAAAGTGTGTGTCACAGAAACCATAAAATAATAAAATATGTTCAAATATAGAAATTATTAAAAATTGTTAGGGAATAATACAAAAATTCTATGAAATGTAATATTTTTAAGTTGAATATTTATGAAGAAAACTTCAGCATGGAAAAGTTTTTAGAAATGTTGAATGAAAAATGAAAACTCTAAAACTGATAATTCAATGGGGAAAGATTTTTGTTTAATGTAGGTCCATCACAAAACCACACAAATGAAATATTTTGTCTGCATAAATATTAAGAAATGTTCATATCAAAAAGTCAAAAATGGAGTTAAAAGACCAACAGCAATATAGAAAATGTTTGAAATAAATATAATAAACACACAGGCTCATAGTCAAAAGAATAAAACATTTAGGCAAATTGTTAAAATTACGGTAAGATCAAAATACATAAATGTACACAAGGTATGACTCAAAACTCAAAGATTATATTTGAAAATAATTTCAATTTCAATCCTTATGTTTAAAGATGAAATTCAAATGAAAACACCAATGAAATATTTCCTACTGATTACTAATATTTCTTACTAACAAATATACAGTGACATGATCCAACTTGATCTTTTGCTGTTTAAAAGTATGAGTCTGATGAGTCTGGCTGCTGGTAATAAAGGGGGCTGGAGAATGCAATATTGGCAACAGTGAGACCATCTGATTTGAATTGGCTTGGAGAATGGTGAATGCAGAGAAGGACAAAAGCAGACAGATACCAAATACACCTATCATGTACTAAAACCTGTAATGGATTATAAGAAGGAGGATGGAAGAGGAAAAAAGTATGACTTCCAGAATTTTAGCTTGTAGCTGGTGATGCCATCTTCTGACCTAGGAATACTAAAAAGAACCATATTATATCAGCTATGTTTTCTGTATTTTCCAAGTCTTTTACAGGGAGTATCAATGACTTTTAATCATATATAAAACTAATAATATAGCAATTATCTAAAGAGGCTGCCTTCCTACTCTTCTGTTTATACTGAACATAATTTCCAGAATTACTAGTCACTTATTTTTTTCCATTATGCATAATTCAAAAATAAGCTATATTTAGGGGAAATAGCATCTAGTTTGGGTTCAAATAGGTCACAACACTACTTCCCATGACCTTATGTAAGTAAGGTAAACCACTAAAGCCTGAATATTCTCACCTATAAAATAGGACAATGACACCTACCTCATAGAATTGATATGAAGTTGAAATAAAATATTAGTTATATAGTACTTTGTAGATTTTCTTCATATATAATGAATGATCATAAATCTCAGTTCCTTTCATCCTCTCAACAACCTGGGACAGAATCTGAAATTCTGTCAGGATAAGCACATTTCTTTTGGTTAAATATTACTGTCTTTATAGATCCTTTATAAAAATTCAAGCTGTACATTAAAGAGTATAGGAGATTGAATTATCTACCCCAGGTTAGATATGTTCTTAATCTTAGTCCACATTCCGGTGGCTGTGAACCCATTTCAAATAGGGTCTCTTGAAGATGTTGTCTTAAATTAAGGTGTGACCCAACAGAGTGAGGGTGGCTCTTAATCCAGATTACTAGAGGATTTATAAAGAGAAAGAAACCAGAAGCCAGAGTATGAGAAAGTGTCAAGGAGGAGTCAGAAGCTGGAAGTCAGTGGAACCTGGAAGAAAAAGGAGAGGACATCACCATATGATACATGGCAGGATACAAGCCAAGAAACCTCAAGGGTCACTGGCAGGAAATACCAAAATATTATAGACTTTGGGGAGAAAGCATCACTTTGCTGATGCCTTGATTTTGGACTTCTCCTAGCCTCAAAATGGTGAACTAATAAATTCCTATTCTTTAAACCAATCCATTGTGTGGTATTTGACATATCAGCCTGGCAATCTAAGACAAGGGGTAATTCACAAAGTCACTAAAGCTGTTGTAAGTTAGTGAAGAAAAATACTTTTGGTTCATTGGTTCATCATACAGGAGAAATTTAAGGACAGTACTAAAGCCCAGGGCAGTTGGGGAACTAGGAAGAAGGATAAAGTGCTCTCTGAAATATGGGGTAGATAGGACATGGATATTGAAATGAAATTCATTGGTTGAAATTTCTCCTCTCTCTTTTCTGAATATTATTATTATATTATCACTGAAATAATTACTGTGCTGGTTTGTATATATTATGTCCCCCAGAAAAAACCATGTTCTTTTGATCCAATCTTGTGGAGGCAGATGTACTAGTATTGATTAGGTTGGAACATTCTGATTGAGTGTTTCCATGGAGATGCAGCCCCACCCATTCATTGTGGGTGTTAATTAGTTCACTGGAGTCCTATAAAAAGAGCTCACAAACAGAGGGACCTCAGAGCAACTGAGAGTAACAATTTGAAGAGGAGCTGCAGCTAGGAGAGGACAAAACATCCCAATAGCAACATTTTGGAGAATGCCATTTTGAAACACAACCTGGGAGCAAGCAGACACCAGCCACGTACCTTCCCAGCTAACGGAGATTTTCTGGATGCCAATGGCCATCCTTCAGTGAAGGTACCCTATTGCTGACTCCTTACCTTGGACACTTTATGGTCTTAAGACTGTAAATTTATAACCAAATAAACCCCCTTTATAAAAGTAAATCAATTTCTGGTGTTTTACAAAACGGCAGCATTAGCAAACCAGAATAATTACCTACATGCCTAACAATACATTGTTTATCAAGTGTACATTATCACAGAATTTCATTTAGGATAAATTATTGTTTTAAGTTACCCATTAAACAGTCATTAAACATTGAGCTATAGTTTTAGAATTTGATTTTTAGAGCTGATCATGAAAATTAATTAAATTGATTCCCCTAAAATGTCTAATGAATAAAGTCTCTTACAAATGATATTCTCTTTCATGAATGTCACATGTTTATTATCCATATAAAATTATAATGTAGAACGTAGGGGACCTAGTGATAGATAGCAATTAGTGAAGGGAAACAATAATCTAATAAGAACAAATAAGTTATCATGGGTAAATTTAATGTTCTGGGAATGCTCAGGAATTACTATGGTTTGTTAATTTCTGGTGGGTATGATAGGAACAAGTTCACAGAAATGTAGTTATCTTAGGTAATCTATTTTTCTTATTCCTTTCCTGGGTTATAGTCTATATATTTTCTTGGGGTACAATAGGAACATGTTGGAAGTAATGTAGTTATTTTAGGTTATTTGTTTTTTCTTATTCCTTTGTTATGGTTTTGTTTGAAATGTTTTTTTTCATTGTCTGTTTTTTAAAATTTTTTTGATAAAATTAATTAAAAAAACAATGAAAAAATATGCAGAGCCCCCCTGAGGAACTGGGAGAAAATGCAGAGGTTTTGGGCTTCCTTACCTGCATGGTGCTGATGTTTTAACAAAAATTGAGGACTGGTGGGTTGATGTGCCAAGCCCTCTATCATGGGACTTGCCTTTAAGAGACCTGTTACTGCAAAGGAGAGGCTAGGCCTGCCTATAATTGTGCCTAAGAGTCTCCCCCTGATGCCTCTTTGTTGCTCAGATGTGGCCCTCTCTCTCTAGCTAAGCCAACTTGGCAGGTGAACTCTCTGCCCTCCCCCGTACGTGGGACCTGACTCCCAGGGGTGTAAATCTCCCTGGCAATGCAGGATATGACTCCTGGGGAGGAATCTGGACCTGGCATTGTGAAATGGAGAACATCTTCTTGACCAAAAGGGGGATGTGAAATGAAATGTAGTTTCAGTGGCTGAAAGATTCCAAATGGAGTCGAGAAGTCACTCTGGTGGGCACTCTTACGCACTATATAGATAACTCTTTTTAGTCTTTAATGAATTGGAATAGCTAGTACTAAATACCTGAAACTGTCAAACTATAACCCAGTAACCTTGAATCTTGAAGACGATTGTATAACAATGTAGCTTACAAGGGGTGACAATGTGATTGTGAAAGCCTTGTGGCTCACACTCCCCTCTATCCAGTGTATGGATGGATGAGTAGAAAAAATGGGGGCAAAAAACTAAAGGAAAAATAGAGTGGGGGAGGAGGGATGATTTGGGTATTCTTTTTTAACTCTTACATTTTATTCTTATTTTCACTTTGTCAATAAAAAATATATGTATAGAACTGCAAGCAATACCTTTTTTACATTGGTATATTATTGATTGCAATAATGCATAATTATTTGTTCATAGAATGTTTAAAGTATGAATTTACACTAGTATTGATTTTTATTTTACTTGGACCAATATTTACTCTGCACTGCTCTGATCATCTAGTGTTGAATTCTTCCCAGAAATTCTTTCTTACTACCAAATTCATATTTTGGTTTTTAAGATAATATTAGTTTTAAGACTTGGTGTGACAAGGAGACTCTGCGAAAATATACAAAGGATTCTGTAGTAGAGACCAAAGTTCAAGTCTCTTACCTGTTATTATTTAAATATTAAACTTTATATTGTTACTTATTTCTGAACCTTGGTTTCCACATTTGATCTAGAAGATCAGTAAGGGCCTGTCCATCTCTGATATTCCCTGTCTGTGTGCTTCTGATACAGTGTCATTAAGGACTGTCATGGCTACAGAAGATTCTTATTATTTGTTTATTTGTTCTTAGTATTCAGGATCACTCTATATATGGATAAAGAAAGCTGCCTAATTGTGAGATAATTGAGTTTCTAGGCCATGAGTACCTTCCATTTGAACTCATATAAAATTGAAATCCATTTTCAGACTAATGTGCTTTTAGTTTAAAGCTTTTAATTTGCTCACATGCAAACAAAACTAAATCAGTTATTGACACCATAGGGGAAAAATTCCAACAGCAGTGTATGTTGTGGAAAGGGTCATCAGTAGCAAAAATCATGGGGTATTTATGCAAGGAAAAGGTCTCTCAATAACTCTTTATAAGTGGTTTGCATGCATTTTTGGATTATGATATGAAATCCTGATATGGTAATCATTTCAACTATACCTTATAGGAATAAAGAAAATTGATGAAAGGGTAGCCATGTCTAATATCAATCACAGGATGGGAGGGATGCTTTTTAAAGTCAGAATTATAAGAAATATCAGCTGGCAGGTAGGAGAGAGGCCTCAACGAGCCTTTCTCTTTGGCTAGACTGGTGGTCTATAAAACGGAGTGTGGAACACAACATTATGCCTTCTATTTATATTCATTTTTATCTTAAAAAAATGTATTTAAAAGGCAGAGTAACACAAAGGTCCCTGTTTCTACTTTATGTCAGACTCAAATGTCACCTATATGGACAAGATATTCAAGGTAGGTCAGCAAATTTATTCATTCATTCCTTCCACAAGTATCTATTGAGCACACTAAGTGCCAGGCCTTGTTCTAGAGGCTAAGAAAGCAGCACTGGGTGAAACGGATGAAGCCCCTGCTCTCATGGGACTAACGTTCCAGAGAGAGGGGATGGAAAAATAAACCCAAACAAATATGTTTGAGGTTGATGAGTGTTTAAAAAAAATATGTATAATAAAACTGGGTAAGGATATTGAAAGCGATGTAATTTCCACTCTGGAGTGGGGGCTAAAAGTACAGCCTCTTTCATGTTTACAATATATTATCTTGCTATATTCTCTCTCAGCTCTTACATGGCAAATTTTGGACTCTGGGTGATATTAAATGTCTGCTTTCTCCATGTCTGCAGCTGAGAGCTCTCTATTCCTGGGAAACAAAGCAAAACAATCTATAAAACAGGAAATATTTGTTTCATTGTAAACAAATGACCTTCAGTTTCAAGTAAGTCCTCAAAAACAGCCCAGATCCTATGCTGCTCTGTTCAACTCTATAGTTATTGTCACAAAACTTCTCCTGTCTTCCTTAAACCTTCCTGCCCCCTTCCCTCCTTTCTTAGAAAATAATCTCATTTTCTACTTTGTGGAGAAAATGGTAGCCATTAGTCACCAAGATTAGCTCCCTCATCTTCCTGACATAAAATGTGAATCTATACACATTACCATACATCCAGTCCTTCCTTCCCCATTTATAATAGAGGACTTATCCCTCAGCCTTCCTTCACTTTGGATCCCATTTCTTCTAGCAATCTTACACTATTGATGTATAAACTGAAGGCTAAATGTGAACCATGTACCCTTTAGTGTATACCTTTAACAAAAACATGATTACAGTCACATTTCAAACTGATGGTGTTTTCCAAGTGTTGCTGATGGTCTTGGTAAATTTGAAGTTGGTTTTTTATTAAATAGGTTGACTTGTGAACATACCATTTGTTTCATAGTGTGTGTGAAACAACCAAACTCTACCAAGCCACCCTGCAGACCCAAGAAATATGAGGACATTTAAAAATAAACCAGCACATGTATCGTAAAAATTGGCTGAAACCCAGACACAGTAGCATTTTTGTCAATTCCTGGGTGCATAGTAGCAACCTGATAGACCTATACATTCATATACTTTAGTTCAAGTATTGGAGAGTCACTGTATTGACAGGGCTGGCTGATAAAACTACGTTGAGATGCTGGTTTGCATCCTGCCACTAAAAATCCAACTGACAAGTCCTCACGTCGGTTATTCTAGCTTGTCCCCAAAAGTTGTTATTGGCACTGCTCGGTGAGATGAGTGGAAGCTAGTTTTTTGACCAGGAATTGGTGGTCACCTTTGTCCCTGTTAATGTTATGACTGAAATTAAATCTGAAGAAGTACATGAATCTTTGAGTGAATTTTGTCTGGTGACAACATGGACTTCAATATCAAAAAGAAGTTCACCACGGCATGTCTGGTGACATTGTGAATGACCACAAATGGAAGCTTCTTTATTTACTTTTGACCCTGAATCAAATTAGTGTTGACTGTGCCCCTGGGCTCAATTTCAATCTTCTTACCTCTCTTGCAAGTAAACAGAGCTGAGGGAAAGTCTGATCATTATTCTTGTAAGAAACTGCAAGATGACCTCAAATTCTTAACATCTGGTGATATGCCATTGTTTCTGTGGTTCTTAGCAAGTTCATATGTGAGTAATTTCCTTGGGTTATTTTGCTGTTTTTGATATGAAGCACACTTTTGCAGTGAATGAAATGAGAAAGTTGACAAAAAGATATTTGGAGTTGTCAAGGTTACAGAATATATCAAGGAGGCTCAGAAGGCTAAATGGTTATTCTTTACAACATCATCTTTACTAAACCAGCTACCCAAGTATCACTTGGTGGCAGGATACTGATCCTTGAAACAATGTCTCAATTGGCCAGTTCCAGTCTTCTATTTGTCAGCTGTCTCGATTACACCCACGGGTGCTTTGCTCTTTGCATCCATAGCGGCTTTACACATTCTACTCCTCTGCTTTCTTTCCCTTTCTTTCTCTTTTGCTTTCTTCCCTCCCTCCTTCCTTCCTTCCTTCCTTTCTTTCTTCCTTCCT
Organism: Choloepus didactylus; assembly: GCF_015220235.1. Lineage (NCBI taxonomy): Eukaryota > Metazoa > Chordata > Mammalia > Pilosa > Megalonychidae > Choloepus > Choloepus didactylus. The sequence goes on from NC_051312.1 coordinate 56,710,158, forward strand.
TCCTTCCTTCCTTCCTTCCTTCCTTCCTCCCTTTCTCTCTTTCTCTCTCTCTCTTTCTTGCCTTCTTCCCTCTTCCTTTCTTCATTTCCTTCTTTTCTTCTTCCCTTTCTTCCTTTTCTTCCTTCCTTTCCTTCTTTCTTTCTTTCCTCTCCTTTTCAACTGTCAATAATCAAGCCTTTATATTTCAGACAAAGCATCACATTCCTTCAATTACCTTTCTCTTATCTCCATGAAGAAATCAAATTCCATCCTATAATCTAGAACATTATATATCCTACCCTTCTGGGGCAATCAGTGTTGCAATTTTACAATTCAAGTGTGATTATTTGTTCTCAGCTCTTTCTTTGTATTATAAATTCCATGTGTAGAAGAAAGAGATGGTCTGCTTTGCTTCAGCCACAATGCATGACTAAAATGTAACCACTTGGATATATCTTATGTTCGTAAATGAATCATTTGGAGGAGGGAATAGAATAGCAGAATTGGTTTTGCCAAATGTAACAAACTCACAAACTTGTAAAGGCAATCTCTGATTTCATCTTCAGGATAACATTTATTCCTATTGCTCAACATAAATATTTTTATCTCATATACTTTACAAAGTCTGCTTGTATTTTTATTTTCAGTAGAAAGGAAGATAGAACAGCTAAATATTGACTAAGTTCATTATGGTCTCTTCCCTTGTAATAGTTGGATGTTTTAAACCCAAAATCTATTATACCCTCAGAATTTTGCAAAATGATTTTTATTAGAAATGGTCTAAATACCTGTGTAAGCCTCTCTGGGGCCCCAAGGACACTTTATATTTTTCTCTTATTACAAAGCTCAGGCTATACAGAAACTATAATTCAACCCTCTTAAACAATAAAATTGACTTTTCCCTAAAATATCACTCAAAATATTATCTCCAAGGGATATTTTTCCTCGAAATATATGTGTGAAGACGTGAGCAGGAACTGAACATGGTATAATACGAAAGCTAGGGCACAGTGAGTAGCTAGTCTTCAGGAGAAGCAGAAGTGTGTGTAATGTTAAGTCTCTGATCTGCACTTCCAGCCTGTGGCCAAGATTAGGTCACATTAACATTTAGCTGTCACCTGCTTGTACTGGGCCTCAGACCTACCATCCCACAATCACCTTTGAGTCTTCCCTGGTTATGTCAGGGAGATCCATGGAGGTGGGAATCACATAAGCTATGAACAAGTCAGCTCACATTTCCCCCTCTGGTTCATGCCAATGACTGCTACCTCTGCTATAAGTGCTTTGAGAAAATGCTGCTCTGTTGGGCAAAGCCATCTTAAAATAGCAGCATAGCTTATAATGAGACTCAAAAAAGTCTTCATTAGTTCAACTCCTTTAGTTTTCTGGCATGATCTTCCTCTGGTCTGTGTCTCCAAACAAGTCCCTCAGGTTAGTGGGGGAAATTATCGCCTCCTCACTTACTTTCCTCTCTCTTGCTCTTTCTCCTAGTGTTAATGGAAAAGTTGCACTCCTTTTCCTTCATCCTTCAAATTCCAAATCCATCATGAATATAAACTCTTTCAGATAAACCTATAGAAGGACCACCTATGCAAACAGAGTTTGAATTCCAGAAAAGACTCTGCTGGGGCACCCTATTTCATAAACACATTCAAAGAGTCATTGGTTGAGAAAGAACCCATGAGCTAAAGGAGAAAGAGGCAAACAAGCACAACGGTTTTTGGAAAATTGGAAATCTATAGATTCATTCACTAAATTTCAGCTGATTACCTAGTTTTATAGACTGGGAATCAAAGAGGCAGGGATATCATTAAAGATCTGACCAATCATTGATGAGGCTCTAGACTGGGGGAGTGGTAACAGGTATAAGGCATTTTCATGATCTTTGCCTGTTTTTCTGAGATTTGGTACATAAATTTGCTTATTTATGACTTCTCTCATGCATTATAGTTTTGATTTCCTAGGCTTTTAAATATAGAGGATCAATGATATATTCATTTAATTCTAATCAATTTAATTCAGCCTAATTCAGTATAATGTAAAAGAAAATATTGCTCTAGATACCAAATTCTAGACATGAGACTAGGTACTGGAGACACAGAAATGAAGAGAGATTTTTGCATTCCTACATCTACTGCAGATAAACCTGATAACTATCATAGGGCATCAGATCTAATAGGTTTATAATTAGAAATTAATCATTGTATTAGTGAATGCATATGGACATATTTGTTTTTCTTTACCTCATTTGTATCAAAGCTAACTTAGTGCTCCTATGTAACACTTTCATCTTACTTTAGATTACTATTGCTAAGTCTTCCAGTTTGCTAAAGCTGCCGTTATGCAAAAAAACAGAAATAGATTGACTTTTATAAAGGGGATTTATTAGGTTACAAATTTAGAGTTCTAAGGCCATGAAAGTGGCCAAATCAAGGCATCAACAAGAGGATACCTTTACTGAAGAAAGTCTGAGGGCGTCCAGAACACCTCTGTCAGCTGAGAAGGCATGTGACTGGCATCTTCTGGACCTTTGCTCCCAGATACTTGTTTCAAGATGGCTTTTCCCAAGATGTCTCTGTGCTTTTGTATCTCTTAGCTTCTCTCTGTCTCTCAGCTCCTGTGCATCCTTGCTTGTTCTCCCAGGGTGATTCTCCTTAAGTGTCTGGGTGGGGGTGGGTGGGGGGAATCTTCTCTTAGCTTCTCTGAGGCAAACTCTGGGCTTCATCTTTTAGTTTAGCATCTCCAAGCATCTTTCTATCTGCATCTCCAAGCTTCTGAGTCTTTGTTGGCTGTTAGCTCTCTTATGGAGTCCAGTAAACCAATCAAGATCAAACTTGAATGAATGGATGGGTGTCACACCTCCATGGAAACAATCTAATCAAAATGTCTCAACCACAGTTGGGTGGGTCGCATCTCCATGGAAAAAACCTAACTGAAAGATTCCACGCATAATAGGTCTGCACACATAAGAAAAAGAACATGGCTTTTGTTGGGGAAAAAGTAGATTCAAACCAGCACACCAAGACACAATCATTTACAGCCAGGTTAAAAAGGAAATATTTATAGGTCCATAAGTAAATTAAGAGGTATTATTTCAAGGAAAAACATTAGTATTCTTCCAGCAGTATAATTAAAATAGTGTGCTTTTGTAAGTCTATGATGGCTGCATCCACATTTTTGTCTGAGTTGGTCTACTGTGTTCTGTGGCATGAAGCTGAGGAATGAACAACTAGAGATGAAAGGAATTTCATGCCAGAATCTGTACTTCTTATTGCCCTGAGAGCTAATGAACTGGTAATTATAAAGTAAATTCACCATTAAAAGCACAGTTGCAAAAATTTTCCAGCCCTTGCTTTTGTCCTATTAAATTAAATAAAATTTCCATTCCAATAGTAATCTATCTTGTTCTTAGTAATTTTATCTTAAATTGGCAGAGAGACATTGTTTCTCAAAAGACATTAGATGGCTTATGACTCTGTAACAAATTGCAACTACCTGGGTAATTCAGGTAATTCCTGTAACTGTTAGGGATATGATACTCCCCATGAGGAAAGTGATTATGATTGATCTTAAGAACTGTCATTTACACAAAAATTCTTATCACTGATGTCAAGCAAAGCTGAGTCTGGATTTTGAACATTGCTATACATAAAGGTAGGGTATTTTGGCAGGTGAAAATCCTGCCTGGCATTTACATAACATTCCTTACCAGGACCTAATAGTCTTGTTGTTTGGTTTATTTAGGTTTGGCTTGTACTGAAAAAGAATGCAAGTAAATCTCTATACTCAAGTTATCACTGTGACAGCTTGGAGCAACGTTTTCTTTTAAAAATATGTATTTAATGTACAATAATACATTTTCTACTGTAAACAGTTGAAACAGTACAAAAAGTGTGCTGTTTCAATTCTTTCACTCATTTGCCTAAGGAAACCACTGTTAACATTTTGATAAATGTTCCTCCAGACATTTTTTTTAGGCACACACACATATAAACAGGAAAACACACATGTATACAGTCACATCCACTATTTTTTACATTTTAAAAAAACCTCATATTATTCACATTGTTTGCAACATGATATTCTTTTATATTGCAGATATTTGCCCAGCAATCCATTCCATTTTTTTCAATTGGAGTTTGGCAGTTTTGAAAAATCCATTTGATTCTTTCTGAACACAACCTGCTCCAGTTTGCTAATGCTGCTGTTATGCAAAACACCAGAAATGGATTGGCTTTTATAAAATGGAGTTTATTTGGTTAAACAGTGACAGTCTTAAGGCCATAAAGTGTCCAAGGTAATGCATCGACAGTTGGGTACCTTCACTGGAGGATGGCCAAAGGCATCCAGAAAACCTCTGTTAGCTGGGAAGACATGTGGCTGGTGTCTGCTTGTTTCCAGGTTGCATTCCAAAATGGCATTCTCCAAAATGTCTGTATCAGCTTCCAACAGCTGTCTTCAAAATGTCTGTCTTAGCTACAGCAGTAAGTTCCTTATGTGTGAGCCTATATAAGATTCTAGTTAAATTAATCAAGGCCCACAATGAATGGGCAGGGCCACACCTCCATGGAAACACTGAACCAATAGGTTCCAACCCAATCCACCCTAATACGTCTGCCCCCACAATATTGCATTAAAGAATATGGTTTTTTTCTGGGGAACAGAATATATACAAAGTAGCACATTCCACCCCCTGGACCCCAGAAAAACATATTCTTTCCAAATACAAAATAGATTCACTCCATCACAATATCATAAAAACTTAAATCATTTCAGTAACAATAGGTAAGTACAAGATCCCATCAAAATCAGTTACAAGCATGGTCTGTTCAAAAGCAAAGTTTCCCTCTGGCTGTGTACCTGTGAAACTTAGAACAAGTTATCTGCTTCCAGTATACAAAGGAGGGACAGTCATAGGGTAAACATTCCCATTGCCATAAGGAGAAACTGAAAGGAAAATAGGGTTAACAGGACCAAAACAGTTCCTAAAACCTGCAGGGCAATTCCTTTAGATTTCAAAGTCTGAGAGTCATTTATCCTTGGGGCTTGAGAGAGCAGGAGTCTAACCCTTTTTAAGGGCCTTCGTGGCAGCCCTTGTCTCTCCAAATGCTGGGGTGAGTGCTCCAACACATCCATACATTGGCAAGACCACCTTCTCAGCCCCACCCTCCTCAAACATCTCTTCCATTTCCGGGGCACATGCTCAACCCCTTCAGAACAGTGGAGTGGCAGCCAGCCTCTCCCCAATCCCCTGGGATTGTGCTCCACCCTCTTTGGGGCCTGGGGTGGCAGAACTCTTCCTGAGCATTGAGGCAGAAGGCCCACGCTTGACCTCCAGGGCAAACCCACCCTTTACATGCATGTGGGCCACTCCATTCTCGCAGCCCGAGACATCTTGACTCCAGACCTCAACCTCCATGGCTGTCTTTGAAGAAAATTTTCCTTCAATTTCTTTCTTGTCTGTCTCCTCCAGTCCAGACAAGCAACAGCTCTGCCTATAAAGATCTCACAAAATTCAGCCCAGGCTGAATGGGTGTGGCCACACTTCCATGGAAACACTGAACCAATGGATTCCAATCTAATTCATACTAATACATCTGCCCCCACAAGATTGCATTAAAGAATATGGCTTTTTCTGGGGAACACAATATGTACAAACCAGAATATCTATTAAGGTGTAATAGCATGATGACTAAAAATACAATGCACATACCTTAATTAAAATGTGATACAGAGATACAAATGAGAATACGCTATTGGAAAATGGTGCCAATAGAATTGCTTGATGCAGGGTTGCCACAAATCTTCGATTTTTAAAAAATGAAATATCTGCAGAGTATAATAAAATGAGGCATGATTGTAGTAAGTTTCTACTCACCATGAATCCCATTCAATATATATGTGTCTCTGTGTGTGATATATGTGTATGATATATGATTCTATAAATATTGTTCTTAGAATAAGATAAATAACTCTGTTATATATAACCTTCAGAGAGAAAAGGGATAAGAGCTTTTTTCTCAATTGACATGTGGAAATGGCACACATTTTGGAAATAGCATAAAAATTACTAACACTTGGGAAACATTGGCTTACGAGGTAAAGTTTAAGCCCAGTGGCACAAATTGTAGAGCCATTCATAACCTGGTCTCTTTACTTGACCATCTTGCTAGCACTAGTTCTTGTCATTTTTCCTTTTGCTGCCTACAAAATCCTTTATTACTCCCATTCTATGTATATTTATGTGTTTTGTATATGCTATCATAATGCATTGGATTTCTTTAGTCTATATTCCTCTCACTTGCTGGATTAGATTATGAGTTATTTAATGGCTAGGACTTTATCTTTGCTGGTCAGAAGGAAAAACACCTAAAGAGATGTCAACTCACTTCAATACAGGTGTCAAGAGTCACCAACAGAAGCATGACTCACCCAGCACAGGGTAGAGCAAGATTTTACTCACATATAAGAGAGACATAGTAAAGTTAGCTTCACTAGTGAGTGAGAGTTCTTCATGATGAGTGGGTCTCAATTGATGGCTGATGCAGGGAGATATTCTATGTGTAGCACCCCTCTCTTGTGTTTGTGTGCCTTAATGGAGGCACCCTGCTCACTTCCCACCAGGGACAGATATACCACTGGGCTATGAGCCAGATGCAATAAAACATGCCCACCTTAATTAAACTGTCTCCAGTGAATATTTACAATAGGGGAAGGAATGGACTTGGAGTCCCCTTAAAAACTATGGGATTGTGTTTTATATCACCAAGTCCATACATCTGATTCTGAGCACAGGATGTATTTGTGAGTACCAGGGGAAGGCAGCAGGTAACACAAGGACTGTCCTCCACCACAATCTTATTGATCTCAAGGCCTAGCACACGGTAAGAACTTAGTAGAATTTTTTGAATATGAGAAGCATAATATGATTTACTATGTACCCATAAAACAAATCTTAGAATATTATACTAGCTGGAAATATATTCTGTAATATGCTTCCCTTAAATATATCACTCTACTTTTCTGAACATCTTTGATAATATTGTCTTATAATTGACCCAAAAAAGGGGGAAACACATACTTAAATAGGTCCTACTAAATCATATTTAAAATATCCATGCTATAGTACTTGATAAATCGCTGAAGATAAGCTTGAATTTCTTTCTTATTTAGACTGAAAATATGAGCCTTTCTTTCTCATGCATGCTGTGCTGTAGCCCAAGAACTTTCATTGTGTCTGCAAGATGCTCTCACCTTTTAAATGAGTGCAAAGTGTCAAAATAAGACATATTGTTATCGAAACATTAGCCAGAAACATAAATGAATCACTACTTCCTAAAATAGTTATACCAAGAAAACGATGTTTCCAGAACCCAAATCAAACTGTAATTTCGAACTGCATGACTATATTTATAGTTAATTACTATAGAAAGGACTAATGAATCTGAGAGTAGAAGGCAGTCACAAAAATCGTAAGAGCCAAGACAATTTCTTGAGGCAGTTTTCTTAAGATGTCAGGTAGTATGTCTTTGATAGCTTGGTAGAATTTAACCTTTTTTGGATGTCAACTTCTAAAATTAAACCAAATTCAAAGAGATCAGTTTTTGCCCCATGTGCCCCATGTGCTTATAGTGCCTATGTAAGCAATCCATTTATCATGGTGCCTTCTCTCTTTTACAATAGCATTTGGATATTCTTGTTTTCTCAACACTTAGAACTTTCTATGCTTGAACCTATACTCACTAAATTTTATTGAAGCCCCCTTTTTTCCCTTTAATGCCCATTAATTTTCACATGTTCTTGTTAAGCTTAATGTTTCTTCTCAATGGTACTTTATCTGAGTATTAAAATTGATATTAATCTTTTAAATTGTACAGAAGAACTTACGAAAAGTTTCTACTCCACTCATCACCACCATGTCACATTTCTATTCTTTGGCAGCCATTTTTTTCCCCAAATTTTATGAAATTTCTTCTGGCAGATCTATAAAAACATTGCTATTTCTTGAATGTTTAATTTTGGACAGTTTTGTATTCCTTGTTCACTTCCTTCCATGATATATAAGGAGTTATCTCTCTTGTGCCAATATCCCACCTACTCTGCTTCAAAGAGCCAAGTGGTATACTGCAATTCTATGCTTTTTCTTGCTGAGATTTTTGTTTTGCGTGGAATTTATAAGTGCTTGTTTATGATTTTATTTTTTAATTGTGAAATGTAGTATATACCAAGTGGGTGAAATTTTCTAAGAACCTGTGCCCTCCAGCAAGCGTGATAATATCATACTGTCACACCTTTAGAGTCCTCTGTGAACTTCTCTCTGATTGCATTCCCCTCCACTAGTGGTAACCATTATCTTCACTTTTGTGTTAATTATTTTCTTGCTTTTATTCATAATTTTACCATCCAGGAAATAGACATTTTGTATGTAAATTTTATTTTGATGTGTTCAGGTATTATTATGGGAATTTGACCCTGCATATTTAACTTAGCAAGGCGTATACAGTTTACTCAAGACTTTCATTCTATTTTTAAACAATAGTAGCACCGGTGTTTTAACTCTATCTGAATAATTAGACACTGAAAAGCTGAGTGACTTCAAAACATTAATATTTTATTATTATCTCTCTTTTTTCTGGAGGTTGACTGGGCTCAGCCAGGAATTTTTCTTTTATCATCTCTCATGCTGATACTGTCAGTCAGGCTGGGTCTGAAATCATCAGAATGCTCACTTATTACATGTCTGGTTCTTAGGCAGGTAAAAGTGAATGTGCATAGACCTGAAGGACTGGGGCACCATGGGCATGTCTCTCTCTCTCTGTAGTGTCTCTGAATGTTCCTTCCAGCATGGAAGCCTCAAAAGAGTCTGACTTTCCGCATGATGACTCAGGCTCCAAAGACATGTGCCCCTAGAGGAGACCTCTAAGCAGAAACCATATTGTCCTTTATGACATAGTCTTGGAAGTCAAGCAGTGCCGTATTTTATTCATAAGCAGTCATAAAAGCCCACGCAGCTTCAAGAGGAGAGGAAGTAGGCTCTATCTGTTGATGACAGAGTGGCAAGGAAGATAGATCACACTGGGTCAGATATATTGCTGATGCTATTTTTGGATAATACAATATGCCACAGCTTGCCCTCTGGCTAAAACAATTTGCACTATTCTCATAAGCCAAACGGAATCAACCCTTCCCCCAGAATACCTCATCTCATTACAATTTCAGGCTCAGACTAAGCACCAGGATCTTATAATATAGATAAGGTTTATGTGTGAATGAGACAACTATGGCAGTTCCTTAAGTTAGCTAGTCAATCTAAAGAACTGGCATAAATAGATGGTATTTATATTCCTCATCTTCACCCCACCATACACAAACCCTACACACAATAGTGGAACAGTCATATAATAATCACTATAGAATATTCTACTCAAAATAATAAAAAATGGGAAGTACCAGAAGTCTCTTATCTATAGTAATTTCCACAGTCAGTATTTTGGCATTTCCATAGTTAAGATTCAGTCTTACTGCTTAGAAATGATTTGCCAAGACTTTGGTTTCACCCTCTGGACTCTTAATTATCCCAAGTCATCATTTATGTTGTATAAGAAGTAGCTAGTGCTTGAGTGCTGATGCCCATAATAATTCTTGAGTGCTTGAAGACCTTTCCTGATTCTGTACTATCTCTGTCTGATGGTAATCAGAAATCACTGCTAATAGGTACAAGGGTTTTTGGGGGGGGATCATGAAAACATTGTAAAATGAAATCATGGTGATATTTGCATAATTCTATAAATATATATAAAAAAAAAAACCTTTGAGTTGTACACTTTAAACTTACCCAGATTTATCTGATCCTGAAATCTGGGGAAGCAGGTACAGGGCCATTACATACATGTGGTACAGCCTCTCTTTGGGTCTCTCTTTTGGTATCTGCACTTCAGAGTTTGAAATCTTTCTCCAATGGTCCATAGAGTAAGCCCACTGAATTAGGCCCTTTCCTGCAGCTGAGGCCAGCAATTTTTCCTCATGTTCTATGTATGAATGGGTGTGTAATTTTAATTCTGTGGAGAAGCTGTCAAAAGTCTGTTTCTCCCCTGAGTCAAGTCAAGTTCTCTAGCTTGATTATAACTGCAAACAGCTTGATCCTTATGTTATTCCTGTTTCTCAGTTTGGCATCTCTCAGAACTCCCACAGAACTCCTTTTAGGAATAAAGACTCTTACATTTGATTATCACTTAAATGTCTACAAATCACTTTCAATGTCTATTATCTTCATGGATTTTTATAATCAATCAGTGCAGTAGGTAGTCAAGATATTAAGCTGTTTTAAAGAGAAGGGAACATGGAACTGGAGAGGTAAAATAACCCACCAAAGTTTACACAGATTCTACATTGTAGAGCTGATGCAAGAACCAAGATCTGCCAACATAAAATTACATCCCATAAAATTTCAAGCCCTTAAAATGCATTTAGATAATTGAGCAGAAGAGGATGGTGCATTAGCCATGGGAATCTGAGCATGTACAGTTGATTCCACAGGTGGTAACTGTCAAGATATTTAAAATATTTTTTCCATTACTGAGCTCTCTTCTTGCTAGTGATCGCAGGGCTCTGTCTCTCTAAATCAAGGACATTCATGCAAATGACCCACTTAAAGTAAGTAAGGAAACTTTTGGCCATTGGGTTGATAAGAAATGCAAAGAAGTTTAAGTAGAAAAGTATGAGCTAATCAGCACTTTAGCTGTCTGAGCACCTAAGAGACTTGCACAGTGTTAATGAGGTTTTAACACTGTTCTTTCCTTATTTGTCCTGCTCGTTCTACATCAGTATCTCTTTTTACTACATTAGAGAGGTTTGCAATTTTGCTTGGTGCAATACCCATCCATTCTGATAAAAGGGCTTCCATGATGAGATTTCTTACTCTGCAATGTTGCTTTCATGGTCCCCCATCCAGATCAATAATCAGAAAGATCTTGACAGTAGCTTTTTCTAGGCCATGCAATGACACAATACTGGAAGTTGATTCCATCATATGTCACTGATATAAAAAGACTCAGTGGTATTGTTCTCTTTAGTGAAGACAATTGGTATCAATTTATCCAGAAGTTGCAAATATGATTATTAATGGACTGAACATGTCAAGGACTTTTCATAGAGATGAGTTTATTATGACCAATTAATTGACCAAGACTACATTTTTTTTACTTTGTTTAGGTACTTTTGTTATCCATGGCTCCATGTTTAGCAATGTGTAGTTGGCAAGGCAGCTATGTAGAGCATCTGCTAAGTAAATAGTGCAGAGGTCAACATGTGAAAGCAAATAAAAAGCCCAGTTCAGTTCCAAGGAATTGTACTTATGCAATTGTAGGAGCTGACTAAGCAGTTTCTGTGGTGGCTTGGAGCTGTGTACCCCAGGAAAACATTTTCTTAAAATTAACCATTCCTGTGGGAGTGAATCCTTTAAATAGGACCTTTTGATGAGATGATTTCAGTTAAGTTGTGGTCCAATGGAATCAGGATGGGTCTTAATCCAATTACTGGAGGTCTTATAGAGAAGACCTCAGAGGAAAAGCACATAGGGAACAGCCAGCAGGTGGAAGTCAGAGGAATCTGGAAGAGAAAGGAACAATAAGGAAGTACAAGATCCCATCAAGATCAGTTACAAACATGGTCTGTCCAAAAAGCAAAATTATCTGGCTCTGTACCTGTGAAACTTAGAACAAGTAATCTGCTTCCAATGTACACAGGAAGGACAGTCATAGGGTAAACATTCCCACTGCCATAAGGAGAAACTGAAGGGAAAACAGGATTTAAGAGACCAAAACAATTCCTAAAACACACAGGGCAAGCTCCATTAGATTTCAAAGTCTGAGAGTCATTTAGAGAATGACGTTTTATCCTTGGGGCTTGAGAGAGCGGGAGTGTAACCTTTCCTAGGGGCCACTGCAGCAGACCTTTTCTCTCAAAACGCTGGGGTGAGTGTCTCACCATATCCACACATTGGGGAGACCACCTTCTCGGCCCCACCCTCCTCAAACATCAGGGCAGCACACAGATTCTCTTCCATCTTTGGGGCACTTGCTCAACCCCTTCAGACCAGTGGGGTGGTGGCCAGGATCTCCCCAATCCCCTGGGAATGTGCTCCATCCTCTTTGGGGCCTGGGGTGGCAGAACACTTCCTGAACATCAGTGTGGAAGGCCCACCCTCGACCTCCAGGGCAAACTCACCCCTTCCATGCATGTGGGCCACTCCACTCTCCCAGCCTGAGACCTCTTGACTCCAGACCTCAACCTCCAAGGCTCTGTCTTTGAAGAAATTTTTCCTTCAATTTGTTTCTTGTCTGTCTTCTCCAATCCAGACTGGCAGCATCTCTATCTATAAAGATCTCACAAAAATTCTGTTGACTTCACATGAAGCACACAGGGGCCAAAGCCGTCAGACAATAGGACTTTCCACAAAACCTTTCTGCTTAACACCTTTTCCAATCTTGGCTTGTACTGAAATGGTGGTCAGGTTCCATGTGTGGTTCAGTCCTCACATTGAGCTGTAGCTTCTGGGGTCTCACTTTTTGGAAGCTGAGAATTTTCCAAACTATCAGTTTCTAGTTTCATTGTACCCAAGAGTTCAGTTCTATGTTTATCTCTCTCCACTGACATTTTACTATAAGCTACAAGGAGAAACCATGCTATATCCACAACTTTTAGTTTTGAAATCTCATCAGCCAAGTATCCCAGCTTGTCACTCTCGAATTCTTCTTTCCATCTGACACCAGGACTCAATTTTGCCAAGTTCTCTGCCACTTTAAAACAAGGATTGCCTTTCTTCCAGTTCGCAGCAACACATTCATCATTTCTGCTCAAGGCCTCATAAGAGGTATCTTTAGAGTCCATATTTCCACAAATAGTGTCTTCAAAGCAGTTTAGGCCTTTTCTATCAAGTGCCTCACAATTCTTCCAGAATCTTCCCCTTATCCATTTAAAAAGCCGTTCCAACATGTTTGGTATTTGCAAACTCAGCAGCACCAGCACCCCACTTCTCTGGTACCAAAATCTTTTCTAGTTTACTAATGCTGCCAGAATGGAAAACACCAGAAATGGATTGGCTTTTATAAAAGGGGGTTTATTTGGTTACACAGTTACAATCTTAAGGCCATTAAGTGTCCAGGGTAAGTCATCAACAATCTGGTACTTTCACTGAAGGATGGCCAATGGTGTCCGAAATACCTCTGTTAGCTGGGAAGGCACGTGGCTGGTGTCTGCTCCAAAGTTCTGGTTTCAAAATGGCTTTCTCCCAGGATGTTCCTCTCTTGGCTGCAGTTCCTCAAAGTGTCACTCTTAGTTGCTCTTGGGGTGTTTGTCCTCTCTTAGCTTCTCCAGAGCAAGAGTCTGCTTTCAATGGCCGTCTTCAAATTGTCTCTCACCTGCAGCTCCTCTCTCAGCCTCTGTGCATTCTTCAAAGTGTCCCTCCTGGCTGTAGCAAGCTTGTTCCTTCTGTCTGAGCTTATATAGGGCCCCAGTGAACTAATCAGGGCCCATGATGAATGGGCAGGGACCCACCTCCATGGAAATTATCCAGAGTCATCACCCACAGTTGGGTGGGGCGCATCTCCATTGAAACACTCAAAGAATTACAATCTAATCAACACTAATATATCTGCCCACACAAGATGCATCAAAGATAATGGCATTTTGGGAGACATAACATCCAAACCAGCACACACTCAGAAATGGATATGCCTCTTCTCTCTCAGGCCATTATGTGGGGGTTGACTCAATCTAGTAGGTGGTTGTTTTCTTTTGTTTCTAATTTTGTTTTTTGCTTTATTTTTTTCTTCTATTCACCACAGAACTCAGATTCTTCAAGAAGTTTTGTCTGTTGTTACCTTGGACTTATTGTGAAGACTGGAGTGCCAGAGTGTTTCTCTCAGTGTTCTTTCTCCATCCCAGCTTTCAGTAGTGCAGCAAGCGTATACCATAAAGGGGACCTATCTCTTGCTTCTTTTCTACTAATAGACTGCCATTACTTATTATTTAGTTCAAACTTCAAGGTGGGGACAGGAGGTGTTTTCTATTTTCATTTCCCATCTTCAGTCCTAAGAAGACCCTTGTGCAGCTGGGGCTTGAGGCTGGGGCTTTCTCAGTGTCCCTGCTCTTCTTTCCTGACAGTCCAACTCTGCCTTGTATTGGAAGGGCAGTTTGGGCAAAAGAGCACTTTCTGCCCTTCACATAATATTAACAGGCATCTGCTATGTATCAGGGCAGGATCTTGGGCTCCATGGGTTCTCCTGCCCCAACTCCAGGAGCAGACAGTTTATTTTTTTCTTTTTTCTTCTCCCTACCCCACCGTCCATTCCAGGGTCCCTTTTTCTGGAACTGGAGGTGTGGGAGCCAGACCAGCCAGACTCACAGTGATGCAGGAAAAATAACTTGAGACTGAATCACAAGTTGCAAGAGTGAGAACAACTCAAGGGAGAGTATTCTTCCAAGCAATGCGTATCTCGGCTTTTACTGAGATTTTCAGGGTAGGCGACATGCTGGCACTCAAGGCCAATTGGGAAGGCAGGAAGGGAAGCAGGATGTGCTGAATTTTTAAGAAACAAAAATCGGCAGGCATGTAGATAACAGATAGGCCTGTCCTTGGGAGAGAAATGTACTGAGTGCTGGATTGTAATAAGGCAGGACGTTCCCATCGTTTGCGACAGGAATCAAATACAAACACTGCAAGACGTTCTTGTCATTTGCGACAGGAGTCAAGGACAAACACAAGATGTCCCCATCATTTGCGATGGGAATCAGATGATGTGACACATCTCTTGTTTGTGAGAGAAGCCAAGTACAAGAAGCTGCACCCATTATAGAGCTTTTATCCATAGCACTCCTACATTTCTCCCTTCTTTATTATGTATGGAAGCGAGGGGCAAAGGGCCGTTGGGAAAGGTGGCATGGTGGTGTAGGCGATGAGCTTGGCTTCTGCGTGGTGCATTCCCTGGAAGAGCTTAATGGTGAGTCTGCAAAAGCAAATAAGAATAAGACAGAAGATTAAACTTAGACTAGTTAAAATCTAAATACATAAGTTGAGGCCATGAAACTAATTAGAAGGATTTAACCATTTTAAATTGTCATTTAATATTTTGAATATTTGTTGTTGGGTAAGCAATTGTATTTGGGTGAGTTGTTGTTTAAGATTATGTTGAAGGGTGGAGATTTTTGAATTCACATTAGGCATGAAAGCGCCTAACAGATGAGATTTAATTTGTGTCTAATTATTTAAGGATTCATTCTATGCTAAAGGAGTAACACAAATTTTTGTGTAATTCCAATCACATTGTAAGCCAGGTCAAGTGGCTATAGCTTCTTGATGTTCTTCAATTCATAAGATAGCAGTTTCAAGGGCATTTAAGCGGGTGAGAATTTTATTGTCAATGTGCATTTGGAATAGCATATTTTCAGTGAAATTTGTCATGACTTGATTAACTACATGAGCAGTTTGTACAGATTCTGCTAGGCCTGCTACTGCAGGGGCAGCAGTAGCGGCGATGATAACAGCTGAGATAATGAGAGTTACTAACATTCTGAGGAATCTTTTAACTCGACAGTGAGCGAGAGCATGATTAAATTAAGACCGGATGGGCTTTCCCAGGGGTGGGTGTGATTAACAAGCACCCAAACTTGAGCTTGTCTTTTTAGGATAAATATGGTTATTAAATTAAGTGTGGTGATATTGGAGTGAGATAAACAAGAGGAAAAATATGCCCCATTATTAACATTTACATTAAAAGTAGCATTAACATAAGGAATATTAGTGGTAGAGGTTGCTAAGATCCTCCAGGGTTATCTTCCTCATCTGCGGAATTGGATTGAAGGGGCTGGTCCTTCCAACTCATGGTATGGCTTCACGTTCTTCACTGGTAGCCACTGAGGACCTGTAGGAGTAAGCACACAAGCATATCCCCTTCCCCATGTTAAGAGTTCTTGCAGTCCCATCCAAGAGCTGTCACCCAAGGGATTTTTATATGACACCTTAGCTTTAGGGTGAGAGTGGCCCTCCTAGTGTTGGAAATGACGTTCTGCCATGGTAAGGCCATTAGCATCACAATTTAAAAAATTTGAAGTACATAATGCTGTAGCTATATTATTTGTAGGGTTATGTCAGACAATGTGTAGAACAGAATTTATATATTTGCTTTGCTTTTTTTAAAAGTCTTTCTTGTTGAAGATGAAGCTTTTACTTGTAGCTAACAGCAAGCATTGTTAGAGAAGCATTAGAATAAAACAATGTAAGTTACAAGGAAATTTGGCTGTTTTTGTGACAGATAACACTTTAAAAATAAAAAGAACAAATTTTTTGTAACTGTTGGGAATAAAAAGATTTTTTTAGGGCTTGACCTTGAGAAAGCAAAATGTTAAAAGTTGTTAGGTTTGAAACATTTTATTTATCTAAAGTTAAGGAAAAGACTTAGCTCTTTTAAAAGTGAGAAGACAATATTTTTAAACAATCAAGGACATAATAAAGTTAACATAAAGGGCAAGAAGTTATTTTGATAAAACAGATTTTCTGCCTTTTACATAGATTATTCAGGAAAATATTTTTCATATCCTTTTACTAAAAAATAACACTTTAATAATTTAAGGAAAACTTTTTTTTAATAAAAGCACATTTTATTTTATTTTATTTTTTTTGCGAGAGCTTCACACTGGGCACCACTTGTGGGAGCTGGACCAGCCAGACTCACGGTGATGCAGGGAAAATAACTTGAGACTGAATCACAAGTTGCAAGAGTGAGAACAACTCAAGGGAGAGTGTTCTCCTGAGCAATGCTTATCTTAGCTTTTATTGAGATTTTCAGGGTAGGGAGACATGCTGGCACTCAAGGCAGATTGGGAAGGCAGAAGGGAGGCAGGATGTGCTGAATTTTTAAGAAACATAAATTGGCAGGCATGTAGATAACAGATAGGCCTGGCCTTGGGAGAGAAATGTACTGAGTGCTGGATTGTAACAAGGCAGGACATTCCTGCAGGAATTGTAACAAGGCAGGAATCAAATACAAACATTGCAAGACGTTCCCGTAGTTTGCGCCAGGAATCAAAGACAAACACAAGACGTTCCCATCATTTGCGATGGGCATCAGATGATGTGACACTTCTCTCGTTTGCGAGAGAAGCCAAGTATGAGAAGCTGCACCCATTATAGATCTTTTATCCATAGCACTCCTACATGGAGGCAGGAGGATTTCATGCACCTCCCTCAGCCCCCAGAGGCAGGGTTATTTTCCTGGCCCTGAAACTGGATATCCTATGGCGGTCAGTAGCTCTGGATTTTGCTGTTTCAGAGAAGGATCTTGGAAGAAGGTGGGGCCACATGTGCATTTTAGAGGGACTCGCTCAGGTCTTCTCCCCATCGCTATCTTTCTCATGAGCACACGATGGAGGCCAGTAAAATAGAGCAGGCGAGTGAGTACAATCTCGACCTGTGCCTGGGACATCTTGGTATTCTAACCTACTATGGATTCAGACATTATAAATCCTTCAAAATTTCAGCTGTTTTCTTCTTACCTGTTTTTACTGGCAGCCAATTCTCTCTCTACTATGCTGCCAAAGGTGAAACAGTTCACATGTCCCATTTCTCATCAGAGCCACTTATTATCCTTTGGATTTCAGTTCACTTAGTTGCCTTGAAAACTCTGCTGTCTTTTGGACTGGAGAAAAGTTAGGACTTTGCATTATTTGCTTTTTATGGCATTGTTCCCATGTTATTATTCCCAAATTACTTGTCCCCATGGATATGGAAAGATAGGATGTAAAATGCTTCATCATGGCATCTAGGAAGAGACTAGGGGCCAAGTTGAAAGGAAAGAGTAAAGTGCCCTTAGAAGCCAAGGAGGAAGGCACTCTCTCTAAGGGTAGTGCTCACCTCAAAAGCTTTGCCACTGGAAGTAGGAAAAAGCTGACAAATTCCATGAAGATACAGCCTGTTCTCAACAGAATCACCATGGCAGTGAGCTTTAATAGAAATTGTAAATTTTTCCTTTTATGTTGTACTTGTCTTTGCTTATATCAAAACCTTTGTTAATGTGTCATTAAATATCTGGTCTTAGATCTTATTATGGGTAATTAAAACAAGGATCTGTGCACACACTTGGGACAAAGCAGTAAAGAGTAAAGAACAGTGGTAGCCTGATGGAAGACACACTTCTAGGAACTCAGAAGACAACTGCAGTGAAAGGAGTCAAGGCCTGCAAGGCAGTAGACAGCAGCCATTCAGAGCAAAGAAACAGCCAGGCAGGTTTGTAGCAGATGGAGACAAGCTCCTAATAGTCCAAGATATATTAAGACAGGAGACTATGGAAACAAATAAGTAAACAGCAAAACAAGACTCCCACAGTAAATCGGGGGAAAGAATAAAATAAAAATAATTTGGTATATTAACATAAAAATAACAATAGATTGATGAAATTAGGGATCTCAGATTCATATTATTAAAAATAAATTCATTCTGGAATGATTCATTCAAGGTGGTAATTCACATGCCAAAAAGAAAGTATGACAGCTAAAGCATGAACAAAAGATTTGAAAAACAAAAGAAGTAGAAAATTAAGTTCATATATTATGAGAACAGAAACAAATGTATTAAATCTCTTAACTTCATTAAAGGGGAAAATATTTCGCTTGCAGAAGGGACCACATTAGACTTTGTGTCTGGGCCAATTTATGTTTATTACTGTGCTCTTTTGGGTATAGGATTTCCAGGGATCTTGATAAACTGCCCAGAGCCATGCATTTTTTCTTTAAGGAATGGAGCAGCCTGATGACTGCTAGATGCTTGTTTGAAACTGCTTAGATACACAACAACTGTGATGCCTATGGGCTATCACATTCTGAGTTTGAGTTTACCAGCCGTACTCTGAAAATGAGAAGATGAGGAAAGGACGTTCCTTTGTGAACTTGTCTGATAGATCCAAAGCTTGGACTGGATATTCTTAAAACAGCTGCACATATGTTTAGGAAAATGACATAAAGCAGCTTCCCCTTCTTAATGCCACCACCATACATTCAGCAGCATAACTCTTATGAGAGCATCTCTTCATTTGCTCATTCATCCCATGTTTATTGAGCAGCTATGATGCTGCCATGGCCACTGGAACACAAAGGGCCATGTTGTTACTTGTAAAGGACCCCAGTCTCACCAGAGAGAAATGCAAAAAGGCAATTACAGTAGATCCATGTCAACAAAGCTGCCTAACCTTCAGCAGCCTAAGGGTACTATTTGGCCCACTAAGATGCTTTCATTGTCTATTCTTCTTCAGAGAAGCTTTGCTGAGTCTATAATAAAGGAAGATAGAGAAGGATGTCTGCTTTTCAGAGAGAACATGTCATTATGGCTATGAGATTTAGAGATTGTTTTTTAAACACGAATAACATTTACTTAATTAAAATTTTGGAATTGAGGTGGGAGGATACTCAAGATTTTTTGCTTGATTGGCAGCATAGGAAATGAAGGGCCCGCAGGCTCCACTCTTCTTCCTAAATCCCAGAGCAGAAATCCCTATCTAGAGCTCGCATATGCCCTTCTCCCCTTCCTGATAAGTTGCCCTGGGCTTTCACTAGCAGCCATCAGGCCCTCCCATGTGGGACAAGAATTTTCTCTATTCCTCTTGGAGTAACTGAGCTTCTGTGTATGGTGGAATGAGAGCATGTCAGACATGATTCTTAGTTTGCAGTTCCTCAGAAATATTCTGGAAGCTATAGAGCAGCACTATTCATACAAGCCCCTGAGCCGACTTTTGTATTGCCCCTAATAATTTGGGGGGGAGAGGAAAGTGTGTAACATTTTGAGCTGTTACCCTAGGTTCTGTCAGTCTATCCTAAATGACTGACTGAATTCCAGGAAACTCTCCTTGTTTTTCAATATTTTTCAGGTAAATACTGGGTTTATGGTAATTTTACCTGTATACATAAAATGTTTCCAATATTCAAAGTTCTTTTATACCTCTATTTATACTGTGTTCATATGTTATTTTCTTGAAAGACCTTTCCTGATCACCCTATGTGGTTAAAATAGCATTTTCTCTCTTCTCGCCTTGCTGTATTTTTATCATAGCCTGTGACCTTATGCATTCGTTAGTTCTTGTTTCCTCTAGAGTATACACTCCATGAGAGCAGAGAATTTTGTCTGTCTTATTCACCGCTGTAACCTCAGTACCTACAATCAAATTGGTCACATATTTAATGCTCAGTCAACATTTTAATATGAAATAATCCTGCAAGATAGGCTTGGCACAAGCCCCGTTTTGTTAATGAGAAAGCAAATTCAGAAGGGGCTTCTTGACTCCCTTAGAGTACACAGCTGGCAAATAGCACAATCCTTTATTGCCTTCTCTCTGTGTCCTTCTAAAACTTCAGATTAGATGGTACATTTTGATAGCTTCTTCTATTGCAAATATAGTTGTTAGGAGATACATCCAGAGAAAAGTCAATAAAACTAGGTATTTAGAGAATACTGTGTGGGATATACAGAAAAATATGAAAAAAAAGTCAGTGACTTTTAAAAGTAGACTAACACTTTTATGGATAGTCATAAAATGAGGGGTGTGAACAACAAACTAAGGAATTCATTAAAGTAGCTCTATTTAGAAAGCTCAACAATTCAGGAAACAACTGAAGCAGAAATTTCAGAGGCTTTCTTTTATGCTTGATCACCTGTTAGTTAATTCTCCCAGATTATTTCAGTTCATTGTTCATTTGCATGGCACCTACCATCACAGCAATCCATTTAATGGACATTATAATTAATGAGCATTTAACAGAGGCAAGTGAAAATAGATATATATTCTTATTTTCTACTACTTTCTTTTTTCTCTCCAAATTTGTCACAGGTTTTCTTGTTTTAAATTAATTATGACTTCCGTTTAAAGGGATCCTAGATTTCAATATTAAATTTTTGCTGCCTTCTACGAAATCATAGAATGGTAAAGGAAAGCTTTCACATATATTTAGGATCCTTGTCAAATGACACATGCCTATTTTTATTATTATATTTCTATTTCTATTTTCCTTGCCTAAAATGTACAAAATAATCATTTTACAAAATACTTGATATGAGTTTTTTTTATTTTCTGGCTCTATCATTAGTCACAAGAATTAAAGTTTTCCCATTTAAGGACTGTTTATAACAGTCATAAGGTATTCTAAAGTGACACATGTAAAGGTTCAGCAGACAACAGATATCTCTCTGACCAAACTCAGTAGTCACACATCCTTTTCCTTTTAAAGCTGGCTAAAGGTATTTCCTAGAAATTCCCAGGAAAAAATATATTGCCAAAATGACCAAAATAGTGGTAATAACTGTGTTAAAGACAGGTTTTCTTAAGAAGCTTAAGGAAGATAAAAGGAAGTAGGATCCCACCCATCAACCTACCCTCCCAAGGGAAAAAACAGACAAACAAACAAACGAAAACACCAAAACCAAAACCTAATTTCCGGGAGGTATAGGGAAACAGGACAAGAAAGGATCACAAAAAGCTGGATGATTGGTGAAGGGAACTCTTATGCCCTTGGATTCAATGACCAGCGTACATTCTGCCTAAATACCACCACTAAAACATTGCCTGACTATAGCTGCTGTTACAGGTAATGAGTTAATTTTCTTGCTCTATATAAGCTTAGTCTCACATACAATAGGGAAATCTAAGGATGAAAGCAGAAACAATAGGTTGGGAAAGCTGAACATGTGGAGTCAGTCATGCTGTAACAATTTTCAAAGATAACTCTGGGCCAAAAAAAGAATCAGAGGGGCCAGAACCAGATCACATATTTATCTCTTCCATCTGCTCTTCTTTAATCCTCCTTGTCTACTCACACTGTTCCAAAGAGCAGAAGGTTTACCAAGTTTCCACGTGCAGGAAAATTACCCGGCTTTAACCAAGCCATGGAATAATCCTGCCATTGCTATTTTGGGAGTCTAGGAAAATCATTGTCTATGTGGATATCAATGTTTGCGATTCTATTAAAACAACCCTCAAAGACATCAAATAATAAGATATTTGTGACTTGATAAAATAAAAAGAAATGAAACCCCCCTTATTCTAGTATCTGTAAAAATTCCTAGAATTAGAAATAGGGGGAAAGTAGCAGAAATATTTCAAGTACTGCCACGTTTTCCTTCAGTCCCTAATGAAGGACTTTTGTGCTTGCCATCAGGCCAATGCCATATGAAATATGTAGAACAGGGTAGCTTCTGATTTTCTTTCATGGGTGATTTCAATGCTTCTTATATTAGCACTTAAACAGAGTTTAGAGGTAAATTGTAAAGAAAGGATTCTCTTTCTTACCTATGAAAGATAAGGAAAACATATATGAAATGTTCTATAAATACAAATAAAGAGGGAAAAATTATTCTCTCCTTGTTACCCCTAGGCAAAAGGAAATCACAACTGACTACATCTCTTTTCTGTCTCTCATTACTTTCAATAACATAAAGATCTGAATTTGTCTGAACAATTATGCAGTGTTTGGAAATTACCATATACCATAGTTACAAAGTGAATAATTATTCTCATCCTCAGGTAAAAATAGCAGAAATAAAATAATTACATGAAATAATATTCTCCATACAAAGCAAACCTTACATGTTAAGACAGTGCAGGAAAAGAGCTTCAACACCTTTGAAAAATTGCCAGGGACTGTGCTAACCAGTTTACATCTTAAGAATTATATAGAAGAAAAAATGATATCTCCAGGATTTATTTGACCTTGCTTAGAGTTCAACAGTATAAGAAAATTTTGATTTATATATAATATAATTTTGATTTATATAAATCAAAAAGTGGTAAAATATATTATTTGGGAGAAAATGTTTAGTAAATATAAGCATAATGGGCAAAATAAACAAGATCACACATAAAAATGTTTCTTCGAAAATTTCCATAAAAAGTAGAGGCAGAAAAAAAAAGTAAAGGCAAAATGGCACAAAATTAGAAAAGTAGTGTTTAGGCAAACTAAATAAGAGGAAACCTTAATTAAAATAAGAGGCATACAGTTCCATAAACAAAATAATTCATCTCAAAAATGTCCCCATTATAGTTTGAAGAATACGCTTGGCAGCAAAAACAATGGCTGTTGTCAAGAATTTCTACTTCAAAGTACTGAATAGTAGTATACAAAATAACATGAATATTTCTGATTTAAAATATACTTGAACCATTTGCCACTTAGTTGTCACATAGAAATAAACAAACAAAATGTTCATAGGAGGAATCTGTGAAATGGCAAAATGATTTTTTTAAAGTGGAATTTTTTCAGACTATATATATACATGAGGACCAAAAAGAAAATGATCAATTCAGATATTTTGGCCCACATTGTTAAAACTATGCATGGAAATGTGCAATACCTCCCTATAGGTAGGCCTATTAAAGTCAATTGTTGAGCATACTGCTTGGCATAAGACCCGAGATCATATGCGTACACAAAAGGCTTCAAAGCCTGACAGAGCAAATTGATCATAAATTAAAATAAACAATACTTATAAATAATATAAAAATAAACATGGTTTTTAATTAACTATGTCTTTTTCAAAAAAGAAAATAATTCTCTATATAATTAAGTAAAATGCACATTAACTTCCACCTTATAAATTTGATATATCAAATTGTGCCATACGTATATTTATACATATTTCTGAAAACTATGGTGTATGAAATTATATGATCATAAAAAGTATCTGTGTTATTTCATCTTTTGGAATGACATGATTCCTTTTTAGAAAAAGAAAAATTGTAGACCACAGGAAAATTATAAAAACTTCTGGATTCATTGAAGCTATATAATTTTAAGAAGGTATAATTTATCTTTTAGCATCAGGCTAGAAGAGAGGAAAAGTCCCAGTATCCTGGCTAAGTCTTCTCTTACATGATCCTAGGTAGTAAGCAGTGTTTATAAATGTTTGCTATTGCTCTGGCTGCATCATAGATCACCTTCAGTGAGAAGTGTCAGTAAAGGTCATTTGCCAATCAGTTGGCTGACATTAAGGAAAGTGTTTTCCAGGACTTCACCCACTGTTACCAAAAGGCCAGACCACCTTAGGTTGTAGTCCAAGAAGTTAGACTTTGAGCCTGTTGAACAAATTCCAAAGGCACTGGTATGACTTTTTAAATGTTTCTATTTGAATGCCATGGGCAGGATTTTCAACTATCAAACAAACTAATGTCAAACCATTTGTCAAGTAGCAATTCTGCAATGAAGTTTGCTATTGACAAAGCACTCTGTCTTTCATTGATCCTTTCTGTTAGACACAAGCTAATCCTGCTACCTAGGCCACTGATTGTGGGGCAATACTGAACTGCCCTGCTTCCCCTATAACCACAACTAAGCCAGAGATTCCTGGAAGGCATCTTGGACAGCAGCAGCCTTTACCTCTTTGTTTGAGGTCACTACAATATATAGTTCACCTCCAGATTTGACATAAGCATACCTTAGAGATATTGCAGGTTTGGTTCCAGGCCACCACAATAAAGCCAATGTTGCAATAAAGTGAGTCACAGGATATTTTTTTGTTGTTTCTCAGTGCATATAAAAGTCTATTAAGTGTGCAATAGCATTATGTCTAAAAAAACAATGTACAAATCTTGGTTAAAAATATTTCATTGCTAAAAATTGCTAACCATCATCTGAGTCTTCAGCGAGTCATAATCTTTTGGCTAGTGGAGGATCTTGCCTTGATGTTGATGGCTGCTGACTGATCAGGGTGGTGGGTGCTGAAGTTTGGGGCGGCTGTGGCAATTTCTTAAAATAAGACAGCAATGAAATTTGCCACATCGACTGACTGTTTCACTTGAACCTTTAGAGGCCATTGTAGGGCTACTAATTGGCCTAATTTCAATATTGTTGTATCTCAGGGAATAGAGAGGTCTGAGGAGAGGGAGAGAGACAGGAGAATGGCTGGTAAGTGGAGCAGTCAGAACACACACAACATTTATCAACTAAGTTTGCCATCTTACATGGGCATGGTTCATGGCACCCCAAAATAATTATGATGGTAACATTGAAGATCACTGTTCTAGTTTGTTAATGCTGCCAGAATGCAAAACACCAGAGTTGGATTGGCTTTTATAAAAGGGGGTATATCTGATTACAAAATTACAGTCTTAAGGCCATAAAGTGTCCAAGCAATCAGGTACTTTCACTGGAGGATGGCCAATGGTGTCTGGAAAACCTCTGTTAGCTGGGAAGGCACATGGCTGGCATCTGCTCCAAAGTTCTGATTTCAAAATGACTTTCTCCCAGGATGTTCCTCTCTAGGCTTCAGTTCCTCAAAAATGTCATTCTTGGTTGCACATGGGGTATTTGTCCTCTCTTAGTTTCTCCGGACCAAGAGTCTGGAGATGGCCGTCTTCAATCTGTCTCTGATCTGCAGCTCCTGTGCTTTCTTCAAAGTCCCTCTTGGCTGTAGCTCTTCTTCAAAATGTCACTCTCAGCTGCACTGAGTTCCCTCTGTTTGTCAACTCATTTATATGGCTCCAGTGATTTAATTTAGACCCAACCTGAATGGGTGGGGTAGCACCTCCATGGAAATTATCCAATCAGAGTCACCCACAGGTGGGTGGGGCACATCTCCATGGAAACACTCAAAGAATTACAATCTAATTAACACTGATAGGTCTGCCCACACAAGAGTACATCAAAGATAATGGCATTTGGGGGGACATAATACATTCAAACTGGCGCAATCACTGATAACAGATCACCATAACAAATATAACAATGAAAAGGTTTGAAATATTGAGAGAATTACCAAAATGTGACAGAGTGACACAAAGTGAGCACATGCTGTTAGAAAAAGGGCACTGATAGACTTATTTGATGCAGGGTTGCCACAGATCTTCTATATCCCTCAAGATCTGCAAAGCAAAATAAAGCAAAGCACAATGAAACAAGGTATGCCTGTGTTTGCAGCCATGCCAGGGTCTACCAGATGTTTTATTTTATCAAGGATAAATTTCATTGGCAGATTCCTGGCCACACCTTTAATAAAAGCCAGATTCCTTCATTCTGACCATTACTGCTCCTAGGATCTTCTTGTTCCTGTGAAAATAATGGTTGATGTGGCTCCAGTTCTCTATACCAGAAATGTCAAATTGGCTAGCTGAGTAATAGGAGTTGGCAAAATGCTTGTTACTGCAGGTGTAGAAAGTGATGGATGGCATCAGGGGTGCCTGGGAAGCTCTTCCTGCGTGACGCCTTGCAATGCCATAAGTTGAACTAACAGAAAATCCTGATGTGGGGAGTCCCAAAGAGGGAGCTGATAAAAGAGTGCTTGAGGCAGAAGTTGAAGGTGTAAAGTGAGATAAAAGAGGACTGCTGAAGGCAGCAGCAGTTGATGGAAAAACAGGAGGTGATATAGAAGTACCAAAGGGTGGAACAGAGGAACTGGTGAATAAGGCAGAAAAGGTAATGGTGCTGAAGACCTCAGAAGAAGGGATGGCAGATGAGTGGAGTGTGCATGTGGTGATAAGGACTGCGAAAAGGATACATTTAGAGATGAGAACTGGTTGCAGCTAAGGGGACTGGTGTACAGGATACAGCAGTAATAGTCAGTCCTGCAGGATTTGGTGGAACATCCCAGGTGTTGTTGTCTCTGTTCCACAGTCTTCCACCATTTTTCTCTGGTTCCTTTAATTCAAAATACTGGGGTCCCAAGACTATACCAGCATGGCAGCTGAAAGTGGGACACAGAGAAGTCAGAGGGCAAAATGATGGCTTCCAGAAGACAAGGAAGATGCAGCCAAAGGCTGGCCGCCATGCACCCTCACTTCCAACATGGTTGCCTGTGGTTCATGCCCTTGGGGCTGTCACTTCAGCTGCATGTCATACCTCCCCACCCCACCCCAGTAAATGTGACTCTTCCTATGTTTCAGGCATATTTTCTTTTTTGTTATCTCCCTTTACTATTTCCTGTTGAGGTATGATCTTTATACAGGGATCTTAAATATAAATTTTGTGAGTTTTAACAAATGCGTACACCTGTGTAACTCATACTTCTATCAATTTATATAACATTTCCATTACTCCAGAAGTAATCTTGAGCTACTTGCCAGTTCCCAGGCAACCTCTATTCTGACAAGGAGCACACTTAGCTATGTTTTTCCTGTTCCAAAATTTCTTAAGAATGGAATCGCTTTTGGATGAGTTTGTACGAAACAAAGCATCATAGGCATAGTCTGATAATATGAAGGTGAAACAACATGATATTTAACATGCTTTGGATAAGAAATGAATAAAGATTTGAGTTTGAAAAGAGGCAAAAATTAAGGATGGATGAGATGAGTCAAGTTAAAAGGCTCCGGGCAAATTATCTACAGGGAAAGAAGCTGAGGGACTCTTAAAAATGAAGATGGCTAATAATAAATTATAAGTTGTTGACAGTATTATATGTTAATATAGATCCTCTTCAACTGTCTCAAACTACTGATGTAGGCTTGCTCCCCACAGACCTTACAACAGTAGTATTTTCAGAATGACTGGAAAATAGATGGGAAGGGAAGGAGGCAAAACACAGAACCATTATCAAGAATTCACTGGCAGCAAGGAATTAGAAGAATATAAATCTCAGAAGTTCTCCAGATGCTAAGGACAATTTTCTATTTCTTATCATATAGGAGATCTGACCTTCAAAGCAATTTCAATAAATGTGCAAGATGTAGGTGACCTCCAAAGTGTAGGAATTGTGAATATCCTGGTAACTTACATCAGGTTTACTTCAGAACAGAATTTTCTCACTAACTGATCTCTCTTTATTCTCATCCTGATCATCCTGATTCTTGGTTTTCTGACTCCACAGTTTTTATTCCAGGCCCCTTTAGGCTATCTTTCTTCTCCATATTATTTTATTATTTACATTCTCCTATTGAATCTGGCTTACCACAGTCAGGTACAGTGTACTTATTATATTAACACTATTTGAATTGAATTACAGTATAACTGTAGGGTATTGGAGGCAATGACTTCACCTAATATTGGAATTTCAATCAGGTAGGATAGGCTGATATTTCAAACAGGCATTTTTCACTCTGTTTCCATCTTACTCATTTTGTCCTTGGGTATTAAACCTACCCTCCATTTCAGACATGACTTCTCTCACCTGGAGAGCCATGAAAGATAAACCCAGGGATCTGAAAAGCAGTAAGCTGAGAGTATTTCATCTGCCTTTCTATTCATGTCTGCCTGAGGCATTCCGAAGGTTTTCCATCAAAATAACATTTACAGTGTTTAAAAAATGCATTGTGTTAGCTTTCTACTCCTGTGTAACAATCACCATAAACTTATTTAGCAGATTAAAATGACACCCACTTATTATATCACAGCTTTGTAGGTCAAAATTCATGGCAATCTTGCTTGGGTTCTTTTAGGGTCTCCCTAGGCCAAAGTCAAGGTATCAGCTGGGCTGGACACTTAGAAGAACCCACTTCTAAGCTAATTCAAGGCTGTTGGCATTTCCATTTTCTTGCTCAATGCCAACCAGGGACTGTTTTCAGTTTTTAGAGACCACTCCTTGTCCATGCCTTCTGGCTTCCTCCATCTCAGCGATGAAGAAACTCCCTCACATTGAATTCCTCTCACATTTCCACTCTCTCCAACTTCCATTTATACTATCAGCCAGAGAAACTTTCTGCTGATTTAAAGGGCTCATGTGATTCTGGTTAACCTTCCTATTAAGTTCAATAGATTAGTAAATCTAATTACATTTACAAAATCATTTTTGCTGTGGAACATAACGCAATCACTGGAGTGGCACCAAGCAGAGTGAAGGTCATGGGGAGCACCTAGAATTCTGCCTACTACAACTATATTTGAAAAGTTCAAGTTGCATAGATTAGTCTGTATTATGCATTTAGCTCATCCATTTCTTTAGTAACTGTATCCAGCATATTTAGGAACAAACTAACTTTATTATATTCCTTAACTCCACAAAATTCTGTAAAGGTAGCTAACACACTCTCACCCAGAGCCTTGCCTCTTATAAACATTTGAGTAGCAGTATCCAGTGGTGATATTTTGCATATCTATATTGCCAATTCATGTCATAGATTATCAGTGTCATCTTTATCATTAGAAATAGCTAGCAATGGCTTTTAATCCAACCAGATTGGAGACCTAAGTCCAAAAATCACAGAATGAAGTAAAAAATATGATACATAAGATTCAATTTTTCAAGAACCACTCTTGGCACCAAAAGCTGTATTAGTCAGGATTCTCCAGAGGACAGAATTGACAGGATATATATGTATATATATGTATTCTGTCAATAGGATATATATATATATATATATATATATATATATATATATATATATATCCTGTCAATAATAAATATTATGATATGATATTTATTACAGGAACTATCTCATGTGACTGTGGGGATTGGCAAATGCAAATTCCATAGGGAATGCCACAAATTGGGAACTCCAGTGAGGTGAAGTTCAATTCCCTAGGAGAAGCTATCTGGCTAAAATAGACATAGAAATTCCTCTTCTGACTTCTGAAATCATTAGTTCTCCCTTTAATGACTTTAACTGATTGGATGATACCGCTCCTCTCACTGCTGAGGTCAATCTCCTTTGTTGATTATAGACCTAATCAGCCATAGGTGAAATCAACTCACTAATGATATAAATCCAAAAAATACATTCACAGCAAAAATCAGATCAGTGCTTGCTTGACCGAACAAACTGACACCGTAAAATAGCAAAGTTGACACGTGGACTTAACCATCACAGTGACTTTACATAAAGTTACTTCCTTTATTTCCTGCAGAGAATGAACACTGGAAAAATGTTAGGTGTCTCTCTCAGATTCTGAAAGACTCTTTGAAAATACAAGAGTGATCAAAAATTTAAGCTAAAGAATAGGAGAACAGGACAGCACTAGTTCAACCAAATGATCTAAACCTATTTCATGGGACTAATATGTCTAAGTCTTATATAGCTGAGCATTTTAGTACAATAGTGGGAGTAGGAACCAAGGCAGTAATTTCCACTCAAAATGCCGAGAATATACAGTGCTAATGCCAATTACCACAGCAGTGGTCATGGAAACCTTTCACTTCAAAATTACAGCACTACATGCTGCAGAATGTGTGAGCATAATTTGCTGCTTTCATTACCTCACACCTCTCTCTTTTTAACTCCTTCTTCTCTGCTTACAAATCCTCCCATCTTAAGAAGTGGACATCTTCAATTTGTGGTCATCTTTTCAGCAAGTCAATTGAAAAGCTTTTATTGAGCATGTTTTCTGGGCTTAGGGCTCTGAATGAGGAAAATAAAAAGCCAAAATCTCTTGTTTAAAAAGAACTCCTACTCAATGAGGAGCATAAAACCAAGTAAATATTTATGACTCAAATTGGCACAATAAGAGTTGTCATGGCAATATAAAATGCTATGAAATTCTAGAGGAAAGATTGATTGATAACTCAAAAAAGAACCTGGAATATTCCACTGAAGATTTATAATTAAGGTATGCTTTTAGAGACTACTATTTCTAGTAATTTGTCAGAAGAAGCCATCTCAGAAACTTCTGGTGAGAAAAGCTGTAAAAAATTTTCATATAGTTAAAAATATTCTTTCTTTTCAAATCAAACACACCCTTATATCATAGTGCCTATTTCTAGGTAAT
This sequence comes from Choloepus didactylus, assembly GCF_015220235.1. NCBI lineage: Eukaryota > Metazoa > Chordata > Mammalia > Pilosa > Megalonychidae > Choloepus > Choloepus didactylus. The sequence continues at coordinate 56,740,800 of NC_051312.1, forward strand.
GGATCTGAGAGTTCCGTAATTAACCTTATTAGAAAAAATGGAGTCACAAATACCAACGTTAGGGATGAGGTTGGTAAATCACTACAGATTGAACAGACAACAAAAAGATGGTAAACAAATATTGTGAATGACTTTATTCTAACAACTCATATGAAATAGACAAACTCCTTGAAAGACAATAACAACCAAAAAATAGAGTAGGGAGCCAAAGAAAAGCATATGCTTCTCAGGAGTATGTGAAAAAAAATGTGTTTTAAATAAAGCTCAGCTCAGCATCAACGATGAAGGAGACTACTGAGGATAAGCAATATCAAGGGCAGGGCAGAGAAAAGCTGAATCAGGGCTACCAAGTGCAGTGTCTGCTGACTCCACAGTCACAGGGCTTTCAATTCCCCAGAAAAAGGCCTAAGTGGTCAATCATCTCAAGAATTATTTTGTACCAATGAAGAGATTCAGGTCCAGGCACTTACTCAAGTTAACAAACTCTTACAGTCCCTGTGCTGGTTTGAAGCTATTATGTATCCCCCAAAATGCTATTTCTTTTAAACCATTCCTGTGGGTGCAGACCTATTGTGGGTGAGAACTGTTGTTAGGTTGTTTCAATTGAGATGTGGGTCTTAATCCTTTTTACTGAAGTCCTTTATGAGAGGATAAAGGACAGAAAAAGTAGAGAGAACTTGGAGAAATAGCCAGAAAAGTTTGGAGAGGGCTTATGGAGAGAAAAGCCCTAGACAAGCTAAAGAAGACAAGAGGAAGCCCCTGGAACCAGAAGCAGAAAGCAACGAGACCCAGGAGCAAACAACCAGCAGATGCTGCCATGTGCCTTGCTATCTGACACAGGAACCCCACATGCCAACAGCCTGTATTCAGAGTCCAGGTTTCATCCTGTTGATACTGTAACTGGGACATTTTCATTACCCTAGAACTGTAAATCTGTAAACTAATAAAGCCTGTTGTAAAAGCCAACCCATTTCTATCATATTACATTCTGGCAGCTTTAGCAAACTGAAACATTCCCAATTCTGTCTCTTTCCATTGTACCACAGTGCCTTTTATTTTATCCAGATTTAGCTTGTACTAGGTTTCATTTTAGTGTGTGCATGTATGTATGTGTATCTTTTTAAGGAAAGAGTAGAGAGAACATGCCATCTATAGAAAATTGATCTCATCAGTTTGCCATAGCCAATTCTTCTGACTCTAGATGCAAAACTCAAAGTGGGCAAGGGGTAGGCTCTATCCTCTGCATAACTTATAACTATCCCCCTTTCCCTCCAAGTGTTCCAATTCATAGGAGGATGAGCTGTATACCACCAGCAGACTGAGAAAACCCAAAGAGGGTTATATTAGGATCAATCAGGCCAGTGAATAATCAGTGGGAAAACTCTTCTGCATGTAATATCTCAAATGACATCCCTCTACTTCTATTTGGTTAATCTTAATTTTCTTAAACATTGTGTTGCATGTCATTAAAAAGCCTTCTAGGAAGTATCCTGGATATAAATTATGAATAAACATCCAGACCAGTCTGGGATAAGAGGCTGTTCTGGTTTGCTAAAGCTGCCATTATGCAAAATACCAGAAATGGATTGGCTTTTATAAAGGGGATTTACTAGTTTACAAATTTACAGTTCTAAGGCCATAAAAGTGTCCAAACTAAGGCACTGAAGAAAGACCAATGGAGTCTGGAACACCTCTGTCAACTGGGAAGGCATGTCCTTAGCTCCCAGGTTCTGGTTTCAAAATGGCTTTTCTTCAAAATGTCTCTGAGCTTCTGTCTCTCTTAGCTTCTTCAATTCCTGTGCATCTAAGTGCCTGGGGTCCTCTCTTAGTTTCTCTCGGGCAAACTCTGGACTTCATCTCTTAGCATAGCATTGCCAAATGTCTTTCCATCTGCATCTCCAAGTGTCTCCGAGCATATTTGTCTGTGTCAGCTCTTAGTGTCTCCTGGGGGAAAATTCTGGATTACATATTTTAGCATCTGTGCCAGTTTGGATGTGTTGTGTCCCCCCAAATGCCATTATCTTTGATATAATCTTGTGTGGGCAGACCTATCAGTGTTAATTAGATTGCAATTCTTTAAGTGTTTCCATGGAGAAGCACCCCACCCAAATGTGGGTGATAACTCAGATTGGATAATTTCCATGGAGGTGTTGGCCCACCCATTCAGGGTGGGTCTGAGTTAAAGTACTGGAACACTGTATAAGATCAGACAGAAGCAAGCTGCTACAGCCAAGAGGGACATTTGAAGAAAGCACAGGAGCTGCAGATCAGAGACAGTTTGAAGACGGCTGTTGAAAGCAGACTCTTGCTCCAGAGAAGCTAAGCGAGGACAAATACCCCAAGGGCAACTAAGACTGACATTTTTGAAGAACTGCAGCCTAGAGAGGAACGTCCTGGGAGAAAGCCATTTTGAAACCGGAACTTTGGAGCAGATGCCAGCCATGTGCCTTCTCAGCTAATGGAGGTTTTCAGACACCATTGGCCATCCTCCAGTGGAGGTGCATGATTGCTGATGTATTACCTTGGACACTTTATGGCCTTAAGACTGTAACTGTGTAAATGACTGTGCCTTCCCAGTTGACAGAGGTGTTCCAGACTTGATTGGCCTTTCTTCACTGAAGATATCCTCTTGTTGATGCCTGAGTTTGGACACTTTTATGGCCTTAGAACTGTGAATCTGTAACCTAGTAAATCCCCTTTATAAAAGCCAATTAATCATTTTATGAGAACAAAAAAGGGAAAGGGGGAGTGGCAAAGCTGCGATATGAGGCCTCTATGCCTGTTTGAAACTTTTATGGACTTCAGAAGAGCCATGATCAAAATCTTGTTGGGTGGAACCTTTTGATTGTGTGTTTCCCTGGAGATGGGACTCACCCAAGTGTGAAGGAGATCTTTGATTAAATTATTTCTATGGAGTGTGACCCTGCCCATTCTAGGTGGTTCTTAATTAGATCACTGGAGTCCTTTAAGAGAGTTAATGGAAACAAGGGGCTCAGAGAAGCTGAGAGACATTTTTGAGAGATGCTGTTCTAATTTAATGCTGCCCAAATGCAAAACACCAGAGATGGATTGGCTTTTATAAAAGGGGATTTATTAGGTTACAGATTTACAGTTTGGAGGCCACAAAAGTGTCCAAAATAAGGCATAAGCATGAGGATACCTTCACTGAAGAAAAGCTGATGGCATCTGGAACACTTCTGTCAGCTGGGAAAGCACTTCTCTGGCATCTGCTGGTTCCCGGGTTGTGCTTCAAAATGGTTTCCTCTAAAATGTCTCTGGGTGTCTGTCTTAGCTCCTGTCTTTCAGTTCTTCTGTGCCCTTGCTTCTTTCTCCCAGGAGTTTTCTCTCTAAGCATCTGGGGATCCACTCTTAGCTTCTTCAGGGCAAACTCTGGGCTTAGCTTAGGTGAGTGTCCAAATGTCCTTCTGTCTGCATCTCCAAGTATCTCTAAGCAGCAGCTCCCAAGTGTCTCTCCAAAAGTTTCTCTCAATTGTTCTGAGATCCTTCTGTCTGTGGGCTCTTTCTTAGGAGTCCAGCAATTTAATTAGGACCCACACTGAATGGGCGGGGCCCACACCTCCATGGAAATAATTCAATCAGAGGTTCCACCCTAATCAACAGACTAATTGGTCTGCCACCACAAGATTGCATTAAAGAATATGGCTTTTCTAGGGGAATGAAGCTCCCTTAAAAAGAAGGGCTGAGGGAACATTCCGAAGACAGAAAAGCTAGGACAAAGATTTGGAGGTAGGAGAGCTGATGGAACAATTAGGGAACAGATAATTTGGTGCTGTTGGAACATGATTCCTCCCACCCATCCAAAATAAGACTAATAAGTTACACAGGGAAAATATTGTAAAAAGCCTTTATGTCAACCTAAGGAATATGGAAGTGGTGACTCATGCTCATTTTTTAAGACAGTCTTCTGAACATATGTGGTTTTAGTTTTTCCAGTCCCTGACCCCTTTCCTCTTTTGTTCTCAGAAAATGATTACACTTTTCTTTTAGAGACCCAAGCAACCTCCATATTCAGTCATCCTGGTTTAGTTAGTAATGACTCTACCCATTGGAACCAGGAATGAGAATGTAGCTTTAGGCCTGCTGACCACTGTAATCCTTCTCCTGACAATGGTGATTATTTAAGGGATGAATAAGTGATCAATGTTGATCCACTAAAAATATAATTCAGAAATTTTGCTCTACAAATGGAAGAACAGAGAATACAGCCAGAGCTAACCTAATATCCCTGAAATTTTCAGTTTTGTAAAGCAGAAAAAAATTTATTTTGCTCAAATTAATTTGAGTTAATATTCATTTACAACCACAGTATACAGACAAATAAGCAAGGTTATAATACAGTTATACTTTATAATCACTGACTTTCTGTTGCCAGATTATAGCAGATATTGGAGTAAGAGAGAGTGAAGGCAGAGTGTTCAGATTAAAAGGTATTATAAAAGGAAAATGATGAGAGTCTAGATTAATGCAGTGATTCTAGAAATGGAGTCTTGAGGCCTTGCCTATTTTATTCCACATTGAATCCCCAGTTACAAGCTCAGAGCCTTGCACATAGAAGGTGCTCAATGTACAGTTACTGAATAGATAGCCAAGGATGAAGGCAAAAGAGAAAATTGATCAAAATGCTTATATGTCTAGTGAGACAACTGGCTTAATGGAAGTAGCATTATTTAAGGTAGGGAATGAGGAAAATGAGCTCATAATATGGGAGTTGGATGGGGTGGTGGCAAATAAAAAAATCGAGTACTGTACATTTGGGCATGTGGTAGGCAGAATCCTAAGATTCCTGTCCCCTGGCATACATACCTTGTATAGTCCTCTCCCTTGTGTGTAGGTAGGAACTGTGAATTTGATGGTTAGGTTACATTATTTAGTTACATTATATAGTATAGGTGAAGGGATTCTGAAAATGTAACTATGTCCCAAATTACTTGATTTTGAGTTAATCAAAAGAGACATTTCCTGGAATTTTTTGCATAATTTCATAGGCGAGATTTACTTGTGTCTTTCGTATTTCACATTAGGTAATATTTTTACAAACGGCAAGAAATTCTGTATTTTTAACCACTAAGCATATGGCAGGTAGGACTAATGAAATTAATTCAAGGACAAAAATAACAGTGATCACTGAATTAATTTCCTGTTTCTGTGTACAAAATTATCACAAACATCATGACTTAAAACAATACCCATTTATTATCTCACAGTTTCTTTGTGAGAAGTCTTGGCATGGCTTAGCTCTATTCCTACTCAGTGGCTCACAAACCTGAAATCAAGGTGTTGGCCATGCTGTGTTCTTATTTGGAGTCTCAACTATGGAAGAATCTATGTCAGAGTTCCCTTAGGTTGTTGGCAGAATTCATTCCCATGCTGTTGTAGAATTTATGGCAGCTTGCTTCTTCGGAGACAACAATGGGAAGAGAATCCCTTCTGCATGGAGTCTCTGATCTCTAGACCTTCTTTTAAAAGACTCACTTCATTACATCAAACCCACTCAGATAATCTCCCTGTTAATGGAAGTGAAGCCAACTTATTGGAGCTTTTAATTAATTCTGAAATATCCCCCTATGTTTGCTATATTCTATTAATAAGAATCAAGTTACAGGTCCGATTCACATTCAGAGGGAGGGGATTACATAAAGTGGTGGGTCATATTAGAATTCTGCTTACCACAGTTGACCCTGTATCCTCCAATGTCCCTTCCAGATGCAAACATATGTTCACCGCCCCAACAAGGTCCCCAAAAGTCTAATCCTATTACAGTTTTAGCTCAAAGTGCAAAATCTTATCATCTAAATCTTCTACAGCAGGTAATGTTCTTGAATATAATCCACTAAGTAGTGCTCCATCTATGGACCTATGAAACTAGAGACAAATTATTGACCCCCAACATACCCAAAATACAATGATGAGAATAATGTAAGATAAACACTGTGTATATTCTGGCTTGGAAAGGGGAAGATTGGAAGGTTAAATAAAGTTATCAGTCCTTAGCAATTCTGAAATCCAGCCAGGCAAGTGTTGGAGGCCTCTTGAATAGGCTTCAAGGACTGATTTTGTGACTGTCAGCTCTTACCTCACAACTCTTGATTCTGTTCTCTGAGTCATCCCATCTTTTTCATAGAAAGTAGCACATGCTTGCAGCTGCGTAGTTTTATTAGCCTGCTTCCTGTCAGCACTATTTTGGATGACTGACAGCCTCAATTTTGTACTCCCTCTGACCATTCATTCCAACCTGCAGTGTTTGTGCTGAAATAAATTTATCAAAAACTTTTTAGGTCTACTATGGATTTCATTGAGATTCACTCTGTTAGACAAAAGCCACATCCACAGATCTTTTTGAAAATATCCATTCTGTATCTTTCTTCCTGCTGAGATGAATGGTGGACAATGCTCTTAAGCTTCCTAGGGGTTCTCAGGTTTCATTCAAAGGATCTTTAGGGTACTCCTGTGGTAGGAGACAGTCCTAGCACAGCCTGCCACCTTTCCCTGGGACCCACAAATGCATCCTGTTTATGGGACCAGGTATGTTGGCCTGATGGGATAAAGCACAATCCCCTGGTAGATAAGGGGATTGCCAGTATATTTCTTCCCCTATTGTCCTGAGCATATGTAAATATTCATTGGAGTCAGTCTGACTCTGGTGGGCAAGCTTTATGACATCCAGTTTATATCCTGGTGGCTTATCTGTCCCTGGTGGGGACGGAGTGGGGTACCTCTATTATGGTACACAAAACAAGAGAGGAGTGCTGCACATAGAATAGCTCCCTGCTTTGGCCATGGATTGAGATGCTTAGGCTTGGGGAACTGATGCCATTAGTGAAGCTGACCTTCCTGTGTCTCTTCTCTATGTGAGTAAAACATCTTTCCATCAGAGTCGGTGTGAGTCATGGTTTGCTGGTGACTCTGACACCTATACTAGAGAAGGCTGACATCTCTTTAGGTGTCTCTCCTTCTGACTGACAGTTTGGTGTAGATGGCAAAATCACAAAAAAAAGAACACACCATGTGTGCTGGTTTGAATCTTTATGTCCCCACAAAAGCCATGTTCTTTTTAATCCACTCTTGTGGATACAGACTTATTATGGGTGGGAAATTTTGATTAGATTGTTTCCATGGAGATGTGACCCACCCAACTGTGGGTGAGCCCTTTTGATTACATTATTTCCATGGAGGCATGACCTCATCCATTCAAAGTGGATCTTGATTAGTTTACTGGAGTACTTAAGGGAGTTCAGGGGCCAACACAGGCCCAGGCACTTGGAGATGCAGACAGAAAGATGTCTGGAGATGCTAAGCTAAGAGAAGAAGCCCACAGTTTGTCCCAGAGAAGCTAATAGAGGATCCCCAGATGCTTAGAGAGAAACATTCTTGGAGAACAAGCAACAATGCACAGGAGCTGAGAGAAAGAAGCTAAGAGAGACAGAAGCCCAGAGATATTTTGGAGAAAGCTATTTTGCAACCAGAATCCAGGAGCAGAGGACCAGCTGACACTAGCCACATGCCTTCCCAGTTGACAGAGGTGTTCCAGACACCATTGATCTTTCTTCAGTGAAGGTATCCTCTTGTTTATGCCTTAGTTTGGACACTTTTATGGCCTTAGAACTGTAAATTTGTAACCTAGTAAATCCCCTTTATGAAAGCCAATCTATTTCTGGTATTTTGCATAATGGCAGCTTTAGCAAACCAGAACAACATGGCATGGTAGAAGCATAAGGGTTTGTCAGGTCAGTCATCCAGAATGGTGCTGGATCCCTGGGGTGACAGGCTGACTGATGTGCTGGCCTCTCTCAGGCCATATGGAGGTAAGTGGGTAGTAAGCAGTCTCATAGTCTCCCTGAGGATGAATTAGTGGGGAGATAAGGTTGGAGATGAGAGAGGTGGGTTCCAAGAAGAGTAGGAAAACTATATCCTGGCTCCTGACCATCTGCATGCTCCCCCAACACTTGCTGATCCTCATGGTGTCTCAAGGGTTGCAGATGACTCTAGAGGAGAGTTTGGGGCCCCCATGCCAAGAGTTCCACCCAGTCTGGGCTATTTGTGGACTCCAGATTAAACCTGTTTTCAGTTAATGCAGGACAACCAACGGCATTGCTAGAAACCAAACTGTTGAAATGAGGTACTTTTCTGGGAGTAAATTATGGAAGTTAGAGATAGATATAGGCAGAAGCGAGGGGTGGGTCGTGCAACTTGATTGTTGCATCTGTTCAATTAGGGGCATTGCAGACTCAGATGTCCAGGGTCAAGTGATGCAATCTGAGAAAGTTAATTACTGAACCTCTGCTACAATACAATTTTGCTGCAAAATGCTGAATAGAACAACCAAAGCAGAGACGAGCCCATGCTACTTCTATTCTGATTTGCTGAGAACAGGACAGTAGCATTTCCAACTGTTGGAGACTACTGAAAAGTAAAACCCCATGGAAAACTATTAATGAGGCTATCCTATGAGGGTGAAGGCAATAGACACTATTCTATAAAACCCTGCCCCAGAGCAGGATGTGGATGGGATGGTCCTGTCTTGGACAGCATTGGAGGTGTCCAGGAAACAGGGGCCTCCCCAGTGGAAGACCTCCCTGTTCCTTTTGTTGTCCCCTGGGATTACAGTGGGGATGGTAGAAAAACTCCACGTTAGCAAGCTGGGAGGGATGGGAGCAGAGCAAGAGGTAGCTCCCCACCTTAAGAGTCCTAAGGGGAATAGCAACTGTGGAATGACAAAGGAGGGGGTGGGGCAACAAGTCTTTGGTTATTAAGGGAGGGATAGATAAAGCAGAAATTGATGGGATTCCTAGGGAAGAGCTCCACCAATACTATCAGGCTGAAGGGAGTCCCTCTAAGTTAAGAGCAGAAGGAGGGCACAAAAGACTGGAAGGATTTAGAATCCCACATCTCAGACTTCAGAGTCCCTGGAAACAGTGGGGGGAGGAGGGAAGCTGCAGTTGAAAAGGCCTCCCTATTCCCTGACCAGGAGAGTGAGAAAGATAACTGACTATGTGCACCATGTGTAGGATGGGGAGGATGATCCCCCTCTTCTGTACCCCAATCTTACTGCCTTTAAAAAGGAATGCTTAGGAGTGGGGCCAAGGTCTTGTGGTCCCACCTGGGATTGGCAGCCCTATGCTATAGTTGGGTTGGTAGGGGAAAGGGGAGGGGGATCCAGACTTTCCTGGGGCTCTCAGATATGGGTGCCCAACTGACTGGGTCTCTGCAGGGGCAAGGGCAAACTGGTGGCATTGAAGGGCCTTGGGACTCATATGTGAGCTTGAAGTTGAGGTCTTTTGGATCTTTTCTGGTGCCTGTGTTGTAGTTCACACCGTTGAGTGCATTATAGGTATTGACATTTTGGTTGCCTGCAGCACAGAGCACCACTATCACCTGAGGGGTACAAACCCCTCACAATGAGAAATTTGAACCATACCTATGGGGCATGCCCATTCCTATCCACCACTAGAGTTGCCAGAGCCTTGTAGGTTATTCAACGAAAGCAGTACTGCCTCCCAGGCAGGAAGAAGGACATTAATTTGTTGGTTCAGGACTTGCGGTAAGCAGATGTGCTGAGAACCACCCTGTCACAGTTTAACAGCCCAGTCTGGCCAGTAAGAAAGGCCTCAGGAGCCTAGAGGTTGAAGATAGATTACCACAGAGTAAATGCGGAGCCTCCCACAGTACCTGATTTCATTGCAGTCACTGAGGTTGTGGCAGCCGACTTAAGGAACTGACATGTTACCATTGTCCTGGCTAATGCCATTTGTCCATCCCTCTGCAGATTAGGGACTATGGTGGTTTGGAACTGTAGGCATCCCCAGAAAATCAAGTTTTTAAAGATAATCCATTCCTTTGGGTGTAAACCTATTGTAACTAGGACCTTTGGATGAGATTACCTCAGTAAATGCCTGCCCCAGGGTGAGTCTTAATCCTCTTACTGGACTTCTATATAAGAGAATGAAATTCAGACAAAGAGAGAAAGCCACAGGAGCAAGAAACTGAAGGGAAGGAAACCTGGAAGAGAAGGGAGAGAACAGCAGATGCCACCATGTGCCTTGCCAGGTGGCAGAGGACCCAAGGATTGTTGACAGCCAGTCTCCAGGAAGAAAGCACCTTGATGATGCCTTGCTTTGGACATCCTTATGGTCTCAGACTGTAAACTAATAAATTCCCATTGTTTAAAGCCAACCCATTTCATGGTATCTGCCTTGAGCAGCCAATAAAACTAAAACAGGGACCAAGACCAATTTTCTTTCACATGGAATAGCCTCCAGTATATATTTAGTGTGCTCTCTCAGAGATGTCTTATCTCCCCTGCAGTTTGTCACCAGAAGTAGGGCTAGACTTGCAACAAGTCCAAATATACACAAAAGTAGTTGAATATCCACAGAAGCACTATACAGATGACATCTTTGCAGGTCCCACTAAGGGACTGGTTGAACAGGCCTGAAAAAAAGCATGATATTATGACAATTGCAGGTTGGGCAATCAACCCTGACAAAGTACATGAGCTGCCCAACAGGTACAATTTCTAGGGGTTACTGGGGCTAGCAATTGAAGGGTCATACAAAACAAACTCAAATGCGAGTTATTGTCACTGGCAGCTCCTACTACCAAGAAAGAGGCCCGATAGCTGACAGGCCTGTTTCTGTTACTAGAGACAGCATGTGCCATATCTGGCATTATTTTTGCCCCTCTAGTTAAGGTCACCTGCAAGGCAGCTATTTTTGAATGGTGCCTCCAGCAATAGCAGACTTTAGAGGCCATGCAACATGTGGTGGCACAAGCTCTGTCAGTAGGGACAGTGGAGTTATCCAGTCCTATGTAATTACAAGTCTCAATGACTCCTACAGACTAGAGGCTGTGGAAAAAAGAAACTGCCATGGGGATGCACTAGGCACCTAGAGACTGGACATGCAGACTACCTGAGACAGCCACTAGGTACACTCCCATTCAATGGCAGCTTTTAGCCTGTTTTTGGGCTTTAGTGGAGACAAAGTGTTCAACCATGGATGCATTGTATGTGACTTTAAGACCAAAACTACCCATTGTGGTTGGTTGAAGCTGTATGTACCCCAGGAAAATGTTCTTAAGTTTATTCTATTCCTGTTGGTGTGAACCCATTGTAAATAAGACCTTCCAATAAGGTTACTTCAGTTAAGATGTCCCACCTCAGTCAGGATAGGTTTTAATCCTATTACTGGAGTCCTTTATAGGAGAATGAAATTCAGAGAGAGAGAGAGAGAAAGTGACAGAAGCAAGAAGCTGAAATCAATAACATCCGGAAGAGAAGGGATGACCAGCAGACACTGCCATGTGTCTTACCATGTGACAGAGGAACCAAGGATCACCAGCAACCAGTTTTGGGGAAGAAAATATTGCCTTGATGGTACCTTGATTTGGACAATTTTCCAGCCTCAAAACCATGAGTGAATAAATTCCCATTTAACCCATTCCATTTCATGGTATTTGCTTTGAGCAGCCTAGGAAACTAAAACACCCATCCTCACGTAGGTTTTCACTAATCCTGTTAATAAAGTAGGAGGGGCTCAGCAAAGCTCTATCTTTAAATGGAACTGGTATATCCAAGACCAAGTCCAAGCACCTCAGGGAGTTAGCTAATTCCATGAACAAATAGCTGCTTTGCTGGAGGGGGCTGAAGGGCCTGCAGGGGGTGCTCCTGACCCTCCCTTGATTTACTAGGGCCCCTGATTCAAAGATGTTCCACGTGTTGGTATGACTTGGTTCACAGATGGATCTGTAAAATTCAAGGATGATGGGGTTCATTGGGCTTCTATGGCCTTTGGGTTGCTAAAGCCACTCCAAGACTGAATGAGGGCATTCTGCCCAATGGGATGAATTCAGCACATTGGTGATGGCTCTGCAGACCACTTCAACCAAAACTTCCTGCCTCATATTTATGAACTCACAGGCCATAGCAAATGGGCTAGCTATATGGTCTGATGATAGGCAAATCGATGATTGACTATTAGATACTCTCCCATATGGGGTCATGGACTGTGGAAGCAGCTTGCAAGCTGGGAATGACATCTATTCATCACCCATATTGAGCCCATGGCAAAGGGCCATTTGAAGCAGAACATGAATGGAATTCATATGCTGACCAAGCATGAACCCAGCAGATTGACACAATTGCCTTATGGATTTGCCATCAAATGGGATGTGGAAGCCAACCTCAGATGCAAGAGTGGGCCAAATCACAAGGACATCCCCTAGTGAAAGTTGAAGCCAAAGGTACTACAATTGTGTGATTTCTGCCAATGTGCTCAGGCCATGCAACATCGTGAGCTGGGCCATATCAGCCAGGGCTCAGGCCCCACATGAGTGTGGCAGCTCAACAACATAGGACTGCTGCATCTTAGTCACCGCTGTAGACAGACATTCTAGATATGGGACAACAATTTCTGTGTGTCTTGTGGTTGCCAGGACAACTATTGCAGCTTTGGAGAAACATCTGTGCCATGTTTTCAGATACCAACTAGACTCCAGTCAGATCAAGGTACCTCCTTTACAATATAAGCAACCAAGCAATGGGCACACTCCCCTGGTATAAAGGTGATGGGCCTTTCATGCTTCCTATCACCACCAAATACACAGGCAACAGAATGTTGGAACCAAAATCTTAAACAACGACTACTCAAAGGCCATCAAGAAGAACCACTCATGGGTGGTACTGCCATCTAAACGTTAAACACTGTATTCCAGCAGAAGGCAAATACAGCACTGAAGCATTTGTTTGGATATACTGAGCTGGGAGGAGATTGAAGACCAGGTAGTTCTTGTGGTTATAGTACTAAGGCCCCTGTTTTGTTACTGGTTCTCAACCAGTAACCACTTTCAGCTTTTAGAGATCACCTTCAGTTCTTAACCACATAAGATTCTCCCAACATGGACACTTACTTCTTCAAGGCAGCAAGATAGTTTCTGCCTCTGCAGTAATGGTCTAGTTCTCCTTTAACGGCTCTCACTTGATTATGTCAGGCCCACCAAGATAATGTTCCTTTAGATTAACTCAAAATGAACTGATTTGGAACCTTAATTACATTTTCAGAATTCTTTCATGTTAGCCATATGATTTCATCTAATCATGAGAGTGACATCCCATCAGATTCACAGGTCTTACCCATACTTGAGTGAAGGGATTATATAGGGAATATATACCAGAGGACAGGAATCTTGAGGGCCATTTTAAAATTCTGCCTACCCCATCCACAAATGTGCAAAACTGGATCTTTTATTTGCCATTATATGTTTTAGTTTCCTTGGCTGCTTAAGCAAATGCCATGCGGTGGGCCAGGTTTAACAATGGGAATCTATTTCCTCACGGTTTTGAGGCTAAGAGAGAGTTCAGATCAAACCATCATCAAGGCATTGCTTTCTGGCCTCTGGGACTGGCTGCCTGTAATCCTGGGCTTCTCTGTCGCATGGCAATGCACTTTGCAGCCTCTCTTGGCCTCTCGGTTCTCTTCTGGGTTCTGTTCAATTTCAGCTTCTTACTTCCTGTGATTTTCTCTCTGTCTGAGTTTCATTCCACTTATAAAGGATTCCAGTAATAGTATTAAGCCTGACTGAGGTGGGCCACAACTTAACTGAAGTAACCTCATCAAAAATCCTACTTATAATGGATTCACACCTACAAGAAGGGATTAACTTTAAGAACATGTTTTGCTGAGGTACATACAGCTATAAACCACCACACCACCACATCCTTAGTCCCATGTTACTAGCTCTACCTCCTCATTTCTTAGATTATATAAGCTGCTACCATCTAGCCAGTTGCTCTCACTAGAAACATAAGCATTATGCTCTATTCTTTTTCCTTCACCACCTGCCTATCAGCATCTCGATGTTTAATTGATCTATTCAGTAGCCATGTGTTGAGAACTTTCTATGTGCCAGGCCCTGAAATTAGATTTAGGAATTCAAGGGAATAAAATAGGCAAGGCCTCCAGCCTCTGTTTCTAGAATTGCTGCATTACTCTGTGCCCACAACATCATTTTCTTAGCATAAGTACTATAATATTGTGCTATTTATTTTATGACACCCTTCATTTTATAGCATGTATTATAATTCATGAAAAAATTGTTATATTTGCTACTCAGTTTTGAGTGCCTTGAAGTCAAGATTTATGCTTCATTCCTTTATGAGTTCCTTGCAAATGCATGACACATTGCACATGCTCAGTAAATGTTTGCTAATAAATGCAACATTGAAATGTGAAATTCTCAGAATCTTAATGAGCATCTTTTACAGAAAAGAAGTTGATCAAACCTATATATCACATTTTTATATTCAGGCTTTAGTTTCTCACTAACTGCAGCAGATTCTCTCAGTGTCTCATGCATATCCTCTCAGCATTCACTGCTACAAGAAAAAGACTACTTATTGTGAAAACACATGAATCTCTGCCTGAGGACTTTTCACCTGCCACGGGAGCATCCTTAACTGGCAGGAGGGCAAGCCAGAAATGCCCCCCCTCAAGCAGGCCTTGACCACTAATGGATAGGAATTTGCCAGAAATGCTCCTCACCCCTTGGCTTGGATAACTCTGAAATATGTTCTGTACTTTTTCCCAGAGGTCTTCAGAGGAATTGGGCACCATGTGCCCATAGATAGGGGAAACTTTTTTGATGATGCATTCTGTATTCATTCCTTTCTTGTCTAACTTTTCCACTCTCCTATCTGTGTTTCCCTTCCTCTTAAGTAAAGTATTTGTACTGAAATACTTTCCTCAAGGTCTGCTTTTCAAGAAACACAAATAAAGACTCCACCTACACTGTTACATCCTAGTCCAAATCACCATAATCTCCTGCTTGGAATTTCAAAATAGCTTCCTAACTCCTCTTCTTGTTTTCAACTACTTGGCTGCCCCTACAGAATTTTCTCAACTCAGCAGCTATAATGATATTTTAAAATCCAAGTCAAATCATGTGGCTACTCTGCTCAAAATCCTGCAATGACCCCTCATTGCACTCACATTAAAGGACATGGAAGATCCTATATGGTCCAGTCCCCAGCTACTTCTCTGATCTCAGCTCCTCCTACTCTCCCATTTGATCACTCTTCTGTGGCCATATTATCCTCCTTGATATTCCTCAAATACAGGAGGCACATTCTTCCTCCAACCTCATCTGCGAGGGCTTTTGTACTTCTGTTCCTATTCACTAGAATATTCTTCCCACTTATGTCTCAATGGATCTTTCTCTTATCTATTTCAGGTTTTTATTGAAGTTTCATTCTCTCAATGAGAATATTTCCCTATCCTAATTGTCATTTCATGACTTATGTGTCTCCTTTGCACTTATCACTTTCTTAATGTGCTTCAAAATGTACATCTCTAGCCCAGTACACTCCCCGATTCCAGATTCTTATATCCAACTTTTTGACATCCACACATGGGTGTTGTGATGGTTAAGTTCATGTCTCAACTTGGCCAGGTTTTGATGGCCAGTTGTTTGGTCAAGCAAGCACATGATTGTACTCTGAAGACATTTGGTGAACTTAAATCAGCAGCAAGTATGCACCTGTTTGGATACATTATGTCCCCCAGAAAAGCTATGTTCTCTAATGCAATCTTGTGGGTGTGGACTTTTGATTAGTGTTGAAACTTTGGATTGAGTGTTTCCTTGGAGATGTGAATCACCCAACTGTGGATGAGACCTTTTGATTAGACCATTTCTAAGGAGGTGCAGGCCCTGCCCTTTCAGGGTGGGTCTTGATTAGTTCACTGGAATACTTAAGAGAGCGCAGGAGCCAACACAGTTGCTGATGCTTGCAGTTGTTTGGAGATGCAAAGAGAAGAATGTTTGGTGATGCTAAGCTAAGAGATGAGGCCAAGAGTTTGCCCCAGAGAAGCTAAAAGAGGACACCCAGATGCTTAAAGAGAAACTTCTTGGAGAAAGAAGCAAGGATGCACTGGTGCTGAGAGAAAGGAATGAAGACAGAGCCTGGAGACATTTTGGAGAAAAACATTTTGAAACCAGAACCTTGGTG
This sequence comes from Choloepus didactylus, assembly GCF_015220235.1. NCBI lineage: Eukaryota > Metazoa > Chordata > Mammalia > Pilosa > Megalonychidae > Choloepus > Choloepus didactylus. Next base: position 56,756,818 of record NC_051312.1, read on the forward strand.
CAAAGGACCAGCAGACGTTAGCCGCGTGTCTTCCCGGATGACTGAGGTGTTCCGGATGTCACTGGCCGTTCTTCAGGGAAGTTATCCTCCTGTTGCTGCCTTAGCTTGGACACTTCTGTGGCCTCAGAACTGTAAATTTGTAACCAAATAAACCCCCTTTATAAACCCAATCCATTTCTGGTATTTTACATAATGGCAGCTTTAGCAAACCAGAATAGTAAGTTGATTGCATCTATGGCTGATTACATCTGCAATCAACTGAGCAGAATGTTTTCAACAATAAGAGAAGTCTCACCCAATCAGTTGAAGCCTTTAAAAGGAGAAGTGATGATTTCAGCAGTCAGAAGAGAGAATGTTCATCTCTACTTCAGCCAGCCAGCCTCTCCTGGAGAATTCACCAAGGACCTTCATAGGAGTTCCCGGCCTGCAACCTGCCCTACAGAATTTGAACTCGTGTATCCTCACAGTTGTGTGAGACAATTCTTACAAAGAGCTCATAATATTTAGTGTCAGTTCTGTTTCCCTAGTGAACCCTGACTAATACAGATGTCTAATAGACATCCCACCTCAATATATCCTAAACTGAAATGTCAATCTTCCACCTCATCCTGCTTCCCTTTCTCACCTGATGGCAACTTTACACTTAAAATTCCTCGATTGCTGAGGTCAAAACATTGAAGTAACCTTACTTCTGCTTCTTGTTTAAACCCACATCCATACTATCAAGAAAATCTGTTGGCTCATTCTTTAAAATATATTCAGAAATCCACACTTACCAGCTCACTTACCAGTTCAAACCACGATCATCTGTCATCTAGATTATGCCAAGAACCCAGGTCCCATTGCTTCCATCTCAAATGAGAGCAGCCAGAGGGATGATTTTATCACAAAAGTTGGTTTGGTTCACTTCATTGATCAAAACCCTCCAGTAGCTCTCCATTTTACTCAGATTATAAACCAAAACACTTGCAGTGGCCCATAAAACCCAATATTACTGGATAACTCTCTTGAAACTATAGCAACTTTGATATAGGTTCTCCCACTTATGTATTTTTTGTTTGGCAAACTCCCTCCCCTTCTTCAAATAATATTTACTCTGATCATTCTATTACTGAAAAAATATAATCCTTCTTAGTAATCCAAAATCCCCCACCCTATGCTGCTTTCTTGTGTGTGTGTGTGATAGCACTCATCAACTTCTAACATAAACTATGATTTTCTTTTCAATTTTTTCTTAAGTCTGGCTTCTCTCAAGAAAACACAAAGTTCCATGATATTTGGGACTTTTGTCCAGTTTATTCTTTGAAATAATACAAGTAAGTAGCACAGTGCTGGGCACATGGAGGTAGTGAATAATATATGCTGAATAAATAAATTCACTATATTCTGTGTAAAAATATACTACTACTAAGGCTGCAACTTTGCAATACATGCATAGTAAAGTCTATGTGAATGACATCTCTTGTAGATGTATAGTCTCTGACACACCAATTTATCCATGATGATAAATATTTTTGCCTGTTCTATTCCCTGTTGTAACTTCAAGTCCTAGAACAGTGCCTGGCATGTAATAGGCACTCAATAATAATTATTTAATTAATGAATGAGTAAAATTCACCATTATAAATGTTGTGTAAGAGATTGGAAAGATGTAACTGTGATGAGATTGATGGCTTGGTTTTTTTATACTGTATTTTTTTATTAGAGAAGTTGTAACTTTATGGGAAAATCATGTAGAAAATATGGTTACCATATACCCCTACTTACACATGCACTTTTTCCTATAATTAACAGTATATATTTGTGTGTTTACTTTATTAAAATTTATGAAACAATATTAATATAATCATATTGTTAACTATAATCCATAGATTACATTAGCTGTTCACTGTTTGGGTTATGCAATTATATTTTTAAAAAAATTATTCTAGTAATATATACACAAGCTAAAATTTTCCCTTTTAACCACATTCTAATATATAATTCAGTGGTATTAATTACATTCATAATATTGTTCTACCCTGATAACCATCCATTACCAAAACTTTTCCATCACTCCAAAGAGGAACTCTTTACCAACTAAGCATTAACTCCCCATTCCCTACCTCCACCCTGGCCCATTACTAACCTATATTCCAGTTTTTTACTTTAATGAATTTGCTTATTCTCATTATTTCATATCAAGATATCACACAATAGTTATCCTTTTCTATCTGGCTTATTTCACTCAAAATGATGTCTTCAGAGCTAGTAAATGAAGCTTAATGTATTTGATCTTCATTCTTCCCTATGGCTGAATTGTATTTCTTCAAACGTAGGTATAATATTTTGTTTCTCCATCTGTTAGTGGACATTGGTTGCTTCCATTTTTGGCAATTGTGAATAATATTGCTATGAACATTGGTGTGCAGATAATGGTTTGTGTATCTGCTTTCAATTCTGTTGGGTATATACCTAGAAGTGAGATTGCCAGATCACATGATATTTCTATAACTTACCACCAAACTGTTTTCAACAGCAACTGCACCATTTTCTATATCCTCTCCAATACTTGTTATTTTCTGTTTTTTTTTTTTTTAATAGAATTAAAGAGGGTGTGAAATGGTATCTCACTGTGGTTTTGATTTGCATTTCCCTAATGGCCAATAATGCTGAGTATCTTTTCATGTGCTTTTTGGCCTTTTGTATATCTTCTTTGGAGAAATCTCAAGTCTTTGGCTCAATTTTTAATTGGGTTGTTTACCTTTTGTCACTGAATTGAAGGGCTTATTTCTTTCTTTCTTTCTTTCTTTCTTTCTTTCTTTCTTTCTTTTTTTTTTTTTTGGATTTAAACCTGTTTCAGATATGTGGTTTCCAAATATTTTCTCCCATTCTGAAGTTTGTCCTTTTACTTTCATGATGAATTCTTTTGATTCACAAAAGGTTTAAATTTTGATAAAGTCCCATTTATTTTCTCTTTTACTGCTCATGCTTTTGATGTAAGACCAAAATGAGTCTTAAAGATGCTGCCCTATGATTTCTTCCAGGAATTTTATGGTTTTGGACCATATATTAGCGTCTTTGATCAATTGTGAGTTAATTTTTGTTTATATTGTGAGATAGGGGTCCACCCTTATTCTTTTTGTGTGGATACCCAGTTTTCCCAGAATGATTTGTTGGAGAGGACTTGGGAGCCTTATAAAAAAATCAACCAGGCAGAGATATGAGGGATTTTGGCTGAACTCTCAATTCAATTCCATTTGTCTGTTTCTCTGTCCCTATTCCAATAATGTTCTGATTTCAGTAGCTCTGTAATAAGTTTTAAAAATGGAAAGCATGAGTTCTCCCATTTCATTCTTCTTTTTAAAGATTGTTTTGGCTATTTGAGTCTCCTTACCCTTCCATAGAAATTTCATTATTGGCATCAATGAAGCCTGTAGGTGAGATCAACAACCACTTTGATATCTTCTGTCAACAGTAAGAAAGAAACATGCAGAAAACTCAGAAATGCCAAGTACAAGAAAACATCTGTAAAAGAAAAAGGAATACAGCATACATTAGCACACTCACTCGTCCAATCAGGCACACACCCAGACACACACTTACATCCTGCTCCCAACACTTCCATCAAAATGGCTGTATTCTAAGCAGGACACTTGGGGAAGATTTATGGGATCTTCAGGGTCTTTTCTTGCTTATTCATGAGTAGGTTTCACTCTGCAAAGAAGAGCTTCAGATTTATTATTTCAGTTATTAATACGATGCTAAAAAAGTTTTCTGGCTGCCAGTTTTATTCTCAGCACCATTGATTGGTTAGGGCTTATTGTCATACTCATTAATTTCTTCCAAACCCTCTATTTGTTTTGAAGTTGTAAAAATTTCAGAGCCTGGGCATCAGCCAGACAGTCTTTACTGTAGTTGGTTTCATGACTTTTCCAATGTAATTGGTGCTTTAACTGTCCGCATTTTACTTAGCCACTAAGTATCAACCTTACAATGGAATTTCCAACATAATGGAGGGAACAAAGTCTGTATACTACCTAGGGACCTAGGGGTGATTAGAAAACAGAAGAGAACATATATATGTATATGGTAGAGGTTGTTATTGTTATTACTGAAAAGCAAGAAACCACTGAAGGGAGTAGCTGCTTCTCTAATCCCTCCCCAACACTCAGGGTGTGCAGATTTGCTCTGTCCCTGGTACCTCCAAAGAAGGATATTAGCACATGAAATGAACATTTGAAAAGGTTGGAAAACCCATACAGCAATTTCCACTCCTTAGTAACAAGCATAGTAATGAAGATTCCCGAGGCTCTCATGTACTTTATCTTTCCCAGAGCAGCATTGAAAGAAAACAGCAGCAATGTTAGCAAACATCAAAGGACTCCTTTTCTCCCAGCAGTTTTATTTCTCCTTTTCCTTCGTAATCCCCAATTCTCATTTGCTGTTTGTTGTTGTTGCCTTTTTTTTAAATTGCTCATTGTCAAGTTCTTTGGAAGGAGCTGAGGAAAGAGGAGCATAACTTTTGGAAGGGAAGCAGTGTTTCTTCTCTTTGTTCAAAGCCCTGGAGCACATGTCTAAAGTCAAGACTCATGAAAAGCCTCACTGGCTGCTGAGATCACAACAGGCCATATGCTCTTGCCTAAGACTGACCCAGGGTAAGTTTCTCACAAGCTGAATATATTCAGAGATACATAGTCTGGCCAACCCCAAACACACAGATTAGATATGTACTCTGATCCTACACAGACCCATTTGATCCTCAGTCAAATCCTTTGCTATCCCAAAGCTTGCCACCCCATGACTAATTGACCTACCAACCCCTTGCTTTGGAACATAATTATCGGTACCTATTATTTGTTTCATGGCATGTTTGCTCTCGTGAAGAATTTTATTGAGGGGAGATAAATGCATTTATTTAACATTATTTAACATTTATTTAACATTACTTAGTTCTTATTGCTTTGCTGATGAATAAAAATGTAAAATGTAATTGAAATAAAGTGACTGAGTCTTACTTCAGCATAGGTGATCAGGGAAGATTTTTCTAAGGAGGTGACATTTAAGTGAAGTTCTGAATGAAAAGAGAGGCACCATGAAGGTAAATTTTAGGCTCAAAGATAAGAAAGAGCTTACTGTTTTCAAAGGACAGAAAAAGGAAGACAGCATGACTAAAGTATAGAGGGAGAGGAAACAAGTGGTATGAGATGGAGTGCAGAGGTGGGCCGGGGCGGGATCATGCAGAGGTTCTGTGTGCAAAAAGAGCTGTTGAGTTAGGGTAATGCAAGGCAGGGAGCAGTTGGGGTGTTACATCACTTGTATCTTAGACTGTGGTGGGAAGAGTGAAGATCAAGGGAAACGTATGGATTGAGGATGTGTTTTAGAGATAGAGTCAGAAGGATTTGTTAATGGACTGGGAAGGGGATAAATGAAAGTGAGAAATCAAGGGTGACTCTTATGTTTGGGGCTAAACCTGATGGAAAGTGATGCCATCTACTGAGATGCAAGAGGCAGAGTGAAAAGCAGACTTAGAATATTTCAGGATTGACATCTTCACCATGCAGTTATCCAATATTCTTGAGAATATTAGAACTGTATGATGGTATTAATATCAAAATGCACAAATTTAAATGATATGTAACAATATAATTAATAAATATCATTATATAATATATAAAACTAATATATCATTGAATATATAGCATTAATTCAATTGTTTGATGGTGTACACATGAAACAATTTTTTCCATATTCGTATGCTGAGATGTCATGGTGATACAGATGATGGCTCTAGAAGCAGACTGCCCGTGGTCCAATCCTGGCTTTGCTTAGCTGGGTCAACTTAACTTATGACCTAAGGACCCTAAAAGAACTGGAAATAAACAACCTTATAAATCATCATAATAATATTTTAAAGGATAGCACAGCAAAAAATTCTCATGTGTTGTTCAGAATATTAAAAATCTTCTATATATCATTGAATTTAATGTAATCTTCCCATCAATCTAATAGGATGGTATTATACTGCATTAGCCATCATATTATATTCCTATTGCTACTGTAAGAAATTAGCACAAACTTAGTGGCTTAAAACAGCCCAAATCAATTATTTCACAGTTTTGGAGGTCAGAATTTTGAAATTTTGAAATGGATCTTACAGGGATGAAATCAAGGTATGAACAGAGTTGATTCTCTCCAGAGGCTCCCAGAAGGAATCTGTTCCTTGCGTCTCCCTGCTTGAGGCTGACAGCATCCTTGGCTCTTGTCCTACACCACTCCAATCTCTGCTTCTGTCACCTTCTCCTAACTGTGATCCTCCTGCCTCACTCTCATAAGGACCCTTGTAATTAGATTGGGTCTACTCAGATAATTCAGTATAACCTCCCATCTTAAGATCCTTAGTCACATGTGCAAAGTTCATTTTTCCAAATAAGTAGCATATTCACAGGTTCTGAAGGACCTAGATATCTTTGGGAGACCATGGTTTAACCTGCCACAGTCGTTAATGCTTATTTGCACAAGAGAGTACTTGCAAAATTAAGGTCTGGGAAAGCTATTTTCTACAATGGCAAACAAGACAATTGAGTTTCCTTTGCTAACAGTTTTCCTATGCAGACTCTTGAAAACATATGGTATAAAAATTCACCAGGATTTGATGAGAATGAATAGGCCTCAGCTGGCATGTCGCTTATTTCCTTAGAGCAAGAAGAGCAAAGAGAATGGAGTTTGAATGCTTGAGCTTTGTAGGTTTTATTTTTAATCCCTTATTTCTCTTCTAATTTAGACTCAACTAAATATTATGAAGGCTGCCAGTCAGAAGACAGAATAAAAATTTGAAAATCTATTTTCTATTAGCAAAATATTCAAAAGATGCCAAAGTACAGGGAGGCTTAGACATAGTCCTGAGAGCTAACAGAAAAAATGTGGACATAGTGTGGCTGTTTATAGTAATGCCCTGATTTAATAGCTGTGTTCTTAAAGAGGGTAGAGGGTGGAAAAGACAAAGGAGGATGGCAGAAATTCTGGGAGAAGATAGGGTAGAGGGCTACACATGTGTTTGAGAAATCACATGTGGTGTTAGAATCTCATTTTGTATCTGGGAAATGTAAAAAATGTATCATTGTTCTCACAATACAAACTACAAAATGCACAGCTCAGGGAAACTTCCTTGATTTGAAAATTAGGGGGTTAACAAAAGTTTAGAAATACTGCTTTAGAGAAGATGCACGCTTAATTAAGTAATTAAATACATAAATAAGTCATGTGATGAAACACTGCCATACTTGATTACATTTTCCTGCTTAGTTCTTCAGTATATTAAGAAAAGTTATATAATACATCATTTTAAGTACAATATTTCTTTACAGAATCTCTGTGACAAGTGCAGCAAGATGAACTATTTTTATGTAAGAGAAAGGAATTAAGATGGAAGAAAAGGCGTGAATATGTTTTTAGAATTCTTATGCTCTAAACCAGTACACTTTGCAGCTGGTGCTTAACATAGTGAATGATAGTTGATTATATCAGTGTAATCAATTGAAGTGATAAGGAAGACAATATTAATAGATGCTTAGAATATGTCTTTGAGGCAGGTTTATTGAAGTATAATTTACAAAGAGTAAAATTCAGCTCCTCTAGGAGTAGAGTTCTATAAATTTTGACAAATGTATACAGTTGTGTAAATACTAACACAAACAAGATAAAGAATAGTTTCATCATCCCAGGAGTTCCCTCCACCTCTAGCAACAATTGATCTTTCTGACCCAATACTTCTTGCTTTTCCAGAATGTCAGATAGATCAAATCACACAATTTGTAGATTTTGAGTCTGTATTCTTTAACTTAGAATATTGCTTTTAATATATCAACATTATTGCATATAGTTTGTTTGCTTTTATTGCTGAGTAACAGTCCATTGTATGGAGGTACTTCAATATGTTTATATATTCACTAGGACATTAGGGTGGTTTCATTTCTTGGAAATTTTAAATAAAGTTCTGTAAAATATTTGCATACAGCTTTAAAAATGACATGCAATAAACTGCACATATTAAAGTATATAATTAAATAAATTTTGACATACGTATACACCCATGAAAACATCACTGCAACTGAGATTATGAACATGCATATCACCCTGAAAAATTTCCTTATTCCCCTTTATATAATCCCTCTCACCTGACTCTTCTAAATTTTCAAGCCATAGCTATCTGAATTCTCTCACTATAAAAGGCTTGCATTCTCAAGAATTTTATATAAATGGCATAATATTATGTAGTTTTTTCTGACAGGCTTCTTTCACTCAGCGTAATTATTTTGAAATTCATCCATGCTGCTACATACATACTTCATTCCTTTTAATTGCACAGAATTCTTCTAGTATTCTATTGTATTGTTAAACCATAATTTGTTTAGACATTCATCTTGTGAGCCACATTTGGGCTGTATACAAATAATGCCTATTAAAAATAAAGGTGCTATGAAATTTATGGGTATGTATTGTATGGGCATTTTCTCTAATTTCTTTTGGGTAAACACCTAAGAGTAGGTTGACTGAATCATATGGTAGGAGAATATTTAACTTTAAAGAAACTGCCAAACTTTTCCAAAGTAGGTGTATTATTTTACATATCTGCCATTAATTAGCATATGATAGTTTCAGATGTACCACATCCTTGCCGAAACTAGTTTTGGTAAAACTTTAAAAAATTTATCCATTCTAATAAATATATAAATATCTCACTGATGTTTTAATTTGTATTTCCCTGGTGACTAATGATGTTAGTCATCATTTTATGTACTTATCTGCCATTTGTGTATTTTCTTTGCTGAAATGTATAGTTAAATCTTTTGTGCATTTTTATGGGGTTGTTCACTGTAGTTTATTGCTGTTGTTTTTGTTTATTGAGATTTTTAGAGCTTGCTGTGTATTCTGGACAAAAGTCGTTTATGATATATGGTTGCCAAATATTTTCCCTAAGTCTGCGGCTTGTCTTTTTAGTCTCTGAATGATGTTTTTTAAAAACAAACATTTCTAAAATGTATATCTGGGATTGTGGGAAGATGGCAAAGTAGGGAGCTCCAGGACTCAGTCCTCTCACTAGAACAACAGGCAGGAACTGTCTAAAACAATTTTGAGATTCCAGAGGCAAGAAGAACACTGTACAACATCCAAGGAAAAATTGGAGGAAGAAGCTATACATTACAGTAAAGCACAGGAAATTGCTCTGTCTGCACTGCAGCTACAGGTGCCAATTACCCACCTTCATTGCAGGCTGCCTTGGGATCTAGTCCCTGGCAAACTTGCTGGTGACAGAAGAGGATATAAAAATTATCTTCCAAAATTATCTTCCACAGCCAATCACTGATCATGGCTTTTGATTAGTGATTTCTAATTGCTGGGGCCCAGCTCGGCAGGCAGCCATTATTTCAACATGTCCCGGCCAGGACAGAGAAGGTTTAATGATGCTTCACTTCCTCAGTGCTACGTGGAACAGTTAGTTGAAGGACTGCATTTGCTGGGCAGGCTGAGAAAGCTCAGCATTGGGAAGCCATGGAAGAAGCTCTTGGCATGATTCCTGATCCCCTCTCCAGGGAACTTTGGAGCCTGTCTGCATCTACATCGTGGGTCCTGGCCCTGTTTCTGCTGGGAAAAACTGACTTGAAAAGGTCCTCTCCAGTGCGTTCTTCCTCTCAGAATTTGCCCTCCAGGCAGCAGCAGCTTGAGACAACAAAAATAGTATACGAAACTATAGAGATAGACAGTCTGTGGCAAAGGTATACAGACTTCAAACTCTTGGGAAAGCAAGGTCTTTCTCCTGGGAAACAGAGGGGACAACCAAACTCCTATAAACAGGATAACTCCAGAAAAACTAAGAAGCAAAATCTCAGGACAAGGCACAGGGCCAGATAGACAGGGAAAACCTTGTACACTGCATTTGCCTTGGGCAGACCTTACTGATAGAAGGGCTAAAGCTCAAGAAAATTACTGTCTTGTCACTAGCTGGTTACAAAATCAATAGGTAGACATCTTAGGGAATAAATCCAAGAGATAGCATTTTAAAATATTAAAATGTACAGTGTGTAACAAAAGACCACAAGACAAGCAGAGAAACAGGAAATGATGGTCCATCCAAAGGAAGAGGATAAAAACACAAAAACACCATGAGGAAAACCAGAATGTGGACATTTATAACAAAGCCTTTAAGGAAATGATCTTAAAATGCTCAGGGAGATGAAGGAAAATAGAGAAAAAGAACTAAAGGATATCAGGAAAACAATGAATGAGCAATATGAGAATCTTAGTAATGAGAGAGAAATTTTAAATAAAGGAACCAAACAGAACACAATAATTGAAATGAAAAACTCCCAGGAGAGTTTCAAGAGCAGATAAGAGCTGGAAAAGGTAAGAATCAATGAACTCAAATACAAGCATGTGAAATAAGTCAGGCTGAGAAGCAAAAAGAAAAATGAATTACAAAAAGTAAAAATGTTCTAAGACACCTCTGGGACACCATCAAGTGTACCAATATACACATTATGGGAGTATAAGAAAGAGAGAAGGAGAAGAAAGAGATAAAGGGACACAAGGAATATTCAAAGAAATGACGGAGAACTTCCCAAACTTAGCAAAAGACATAAATATTCACATCTGAGAAGCCCAGAGAATACCAAGCAGGATAAACATGAAGAAAAATATATCCTGTCGTATACTGATCACACTATCAAATGCAAAGGTCAAGGAGATAGTTTGAAAAACTGCAAGAGGAAAGCAATGTATTATGTACAAGGGAGTCCCAAGTAGGTTGATTGTGGATTTATCTTCAGAAACCATAGAGGCAAGAAGAAAGGGGGTTCAAGTACTTAAATGCTGAAAGAAAACAACTGCCAACCAAGAAATCTTTCAACTTCACAACAAAAAGACAACCCAATAAAAAATGGGCAAAAGACTTGACTAGACAGCTCTTCAAAGAAGATATACAAAAACACATGAAAGAGCTCAACATCTTTAGCCACCAGGAAACTGCAAATTGAAACCAAAATGAAATACTAATTCACATCCATTAGAATGACTGCTATTAAAAGAGGGCAAAATAGCAAGTGTTGGAGAAGTTGTGGAGAAACAGGAACACACATTCATTGCTAGTAACAATGTAAAATGGTGGAAGACTGTTCTGTGGTTCCTCAGGAAGCTAAGTATAGAATTACCACATAACCCGACAATCCCATTACCAGGTATATACACCAAAGAATTGAAAGCAGGGACTGGAGGAGATATTTGCAAACCAATGTTCATAGCTGCAGTATTAACAATTGCCAAAAGATGGAAACAACCAAAGTGTCCATCATTTAATTTCAGTCTTAAAATGTATAGGGATCATATTTGGAATGATGGAAATGTTTTGTTAATGGATGGTGGTGATGGCAGCAGAACATTGTGAATCTAATTAACACACTGAAATGCACACACACACACACACACACACACACATGCACATATATGAATGTGATTAAAAGGGAAATTTTTAGATTGTCTATATGGTAACAATAAAAATTAAAAAAAAAAATCCACAGAACTATTCTCCACAGTCAACCCTAAGTTAAACCATGGACTATTTTTAATAGTACAATTATAAAAATGTGCTATCATCAATTATAACAAATGTTCCATTACCTGTGCATGAAGTTATTAGAAGGGTAGTATATGGGAGTCCTGTATTTTATGCAAGATTTTTCTGTAAACCTGCTACTTCTTTAATAAAGAAGGAAAAAAAAACCCTGAATATTTCCCAATTTTGATGAAGTGCAATATATCCTTTTTTTTTTCTTTTATGGATCATTCTTTTGGTGTTCTACCTAAGAAAACCTTTGTCTAACACAACGTCACAAAGATTTTCTCCCATGTTTTTGATTTTGCATTTAGTCTATGGTTGTTTGAATTAATTTTGGTATATGGTGTGAGGTATAAATCAAAGTTTCTCTATATTCAACTGCTCCAGCACCATTTGTTGAAAAGACTGTCTTTCTGTATGGAATTGCCTCTGTGTTTTTGTCAAAAATCAAACAACCATATATCTATGGCTCTACTTCTACTTCTATTTCTATTCTGTTCCATTGATCTAGTTTTCTATCTTGATGCCAATACCACACTGTCTTGATTACTGTTCTTTATAATGTGTTGAAGTTGGATAATAAAATTTAAACTAAATTTGTATTCCTGGGATGCTTCCAACTTGGCCATGATATATATTGCTGGATTCATTTGCTAAAATTTGGTTCAGAATTTTTGCACCTGTGTTAATAAGGGGTAATGTTCTGCAGTATCATTTTCTTGCAATATTTTTGTCTAGATTTAATATTAGGGTAATTCTCTTCTCATACGTAAGTTAGGATATATACACTCCTTTTCCATTTTCTGGAATAATTTATATAAAATTAGTATTATTTTTTCCTTAAATGTTTGATAGGATTTCCCAATGAAGTCATCTATACCTAAAATTTTATGCATGAGAAGATTCTTAAAATTCAGTTTCTTTGATAGATACAGAGCTATTCAGAATGTCTATTATTTTCAATAGTGAGTTTTGCTATTTTGCATCTTTTAAACAAATTGTCCTTACTAATTTATGTTGTTGAATCTATTGTCATGAAGCTGTTGATGATATTTCCTGATTATCTATTTAATAGATACAAAATCTGTAGTGATGTTACCTCTCTCATTCCTGATATTAATTTCAGTCTTCTCTTTATTTATCCTAAATGTTTTAAGAATGTATTCTCTGTAGGGTCAATATTGCAACCAATGGTGTGAAAATGGTTTGGGGGGGGCTGAAAAAAAATCTTATTCTTGTATTTTTTATTTAAATCACAGCTAAGTGTATAGTATAGAAATAGATATAGAGTATATCTGTGGTATTAGATTTCAACAGAGGATGGCAATTAGGGAAAAAATGTATAAAATGATTCTTTACAAGGCAAGGATGTGGTAATGAAAAAAGGGTTGAGAAATACTGACTTAGAGGTTTTCAATGTTATTGATCTCAAGGAAGTTGGTTATGATGACTACATATTAAACACATCTAAGAGCATACTTTGAATGATTTACCAATACTTGTTTTATCATGCAGAATATAGTCTATCCTGGTAAATGTTTTGCATGCACTTGAAGAGAAGGCATATTCTGCTCTTCTTAGGTGGAATGTTCTATACATACAGTATTGACAAGCTGATTCATAGTGTTTCTCTATTCTGACAGATTTTCTTTCTACATGTGCTGCCAATTATTGAGAGGCCAGTGTCATTGTAATTTTGTCTATTTCTATGTGCAATTTTATCAGCTTTTGCATCATGTATTTTGAAGGTCTTCAATGAGGTGTGGATGCATTTGGGATTATTAAGTCTTTTAATGAATTGAAACCACTGTCATTATAAAATGAGCCTCTTTGACCTTAGTAATATTTGTTGTTCTAAAATATACTTTGAGATAAATACAGACATTCCAATTTTCATTTGGTTAATGCTAACATTTTATATCTTTTTTTTTTTTAATTTTTATTGGGATTGTTCAGATACCATACAACTATCCAAAGATCCAAAGTGTACAATCAGTTGCTCCTGGTACTCTCAGGCAGCTGTGCATCCATCACTGCACTTAATTTTTGTTCAATTTTTAGAACCTCTGCATTACTCCAGACAAGAAATAAAGTGAAAGATGAAAAAAGAAAAAAAAGAAAAGGAAACTCAAATCCTCCCATATCCCTAACCAGACCCCCTCAATTGTTGACTCTTAGTGTTGGTATTGTACATTTGTTACGGTTTATGAAAGAATGTTGAAATACTTCTAACTGTAGTATATAGTTTGCAATAGTTATATATTTCTTCCCTATATGCCCCTGTATTAATAAGTTCTAGTTGTATTGTCATACATTTGTTCTGGTTCATGGAAGAGTTTTCTAATATTTGTACAGTTAATCATGGACATTGCCCACCATAGGATTCAATTTTATACATTCTCATCTGTTGATCTCCAGCTTTCCTTCTGGTGACATATATGACTCTGAGCTTCCCCTTTCCACCTCATTCCTGCACCATTCAGCACTGTTAGTTATTCTCACATCTTGCTACTGACACCTCTGTTCATTTCCAAACATTTAAGTTCATCCTAGTTGAACATTCTGCTCATACTAAGCAACCGCTCCCCATTCTTGAGCCTCATCCTATATTTTGGTACCTTATATTTCATGTTTATAAGTTTCCATATTATAATTAGTTCTTATCAGTGAGAATCTGCAATACTTGTCCTTATGTATCTGCTTATTTCACTCAGTATATTGCCCCTGAGTTTTTGGCATCAACCCATTTTTTTCTTTTATAAGACAGTTTTGTTCACACACCATACATTCCATTCTAAGTAAACAATCAGTGGTTCTCTGTATGGTCACATATTTATGTGTTCACCACCTTCACCACTATCTATATAAGGGCATCTACATTTCTTCCACAAGGAAGGAGGGAGAGTCAAAGAAGGTAGAGAGGAAAAAGAAAGAGGAAAAATATTGACAGCTAGGATGTAGCAAAAGGAAAAGTAACATTAAATCAAAGTAAACAGTCAGACAACACCACCAATATCAAGTGTCTAACATGCCTCCCCTATCCCCCCCTCTTATCTGCATTTACCTTGGTATATCGCCTTTGTTACATTAAAGGAAGCATAATACAATGATTCTGTTAGTTACAGTCTCTAGTTTACATTGACTGCATCCATCCCCCAATGCCTCCTCATTTTTAACACCCTGCAAGGTTGACATTTGCTTGTTCTCCCTCGTAAAAGAACATATTTGTACAGTCTATCACACTTGTTGAACACTCTAGATTTCACCAAGTTACACAGTCCCATTCTTTATCTTTCCTCCTGTGTTCTGGTGTCTCACATGCTCCCAACCTTCCTCTCTCAATTGTATTCATAATTATCTTTGTTCAGTGTACTTACATTGCTGTGATACTGTCTCCCAAAATTATGTTCCAAACCATGCACTCGTGTCTTCTCCTAGCACTCTGTAGTGCTCCCTTTATTATTTCCTGAAGGGCGGGTGTCTTGTTCACAAATTCTCTCATTGTCTGTTTGTCAGAAAATATTTTGAGCTCTCCCTCATATTTGAAGGACAGCTTTGCTGGATATAGGATTCTTGGTTGGCGGTTTTCCTTTTTCAGTGTCTTAAATATGTCACACCACTTCCTTCTTGCCTCCATGGTTTCTGCTGAGAGATCCGCACATAGTCTTATTAAGCTTCCTTTGTATGTGATGGATTGCTTTTCTCTTGCTGCTTTCAGGATTCTCTCTTTATCTTTGACATTTGATAATCTGATCATTAAGTGTCTTGGCATAGGCCTATTCAGATCTATTCTGTTTGGAGTATGCTGTGCTTCTTGGATGTGTAATTTTATGTCTTTCATAAGAGATGGGAAATATTCATTGATTATTTCCTCTATTATTGCCTCTGCCCCTTTTCCCTTCTCTTCTCCTTCTGGGACACCAATGATGTGTACATTCTTGTACTTGGTTTCATCCTGAAGTTCCTGGAGATGTTGCTCATATTTTTTCATTCTTTTCTCCATCTGTTCCTTTGCATGTAGGCTTTCAGGTGTTTTGTTCTCCAGTTCTTGAGTGTTTTCTTCTGCCTTTTGAGATTTGTGTTGTATGTTTCCATTGTGTCTTTCATCTCTCATGTTGTGCCTTTCATTTCCATAGATTCTACTAGTTGTTTTTGTGAACTTTCAATTTCTGCCTTATGTATGCCCAGTGCTTTCTTTATAGCTCTATCTCTTTTGCAAAATATTTTCTAAAGTTTTTGAATTGATTTAGCATTATTTGTTTAAATTCCTTCATCTCAGTTGAAGTGTACATTTGTTCCTTTGACTGGGCCATAGCTTCGTTTTTCTTAGTGTAGGTTGTAGCTTTCTGTTGTCTAGGCATCTGACCTCCTAGGCCACACCAATCAGGTTTTCCCAGATGAGAACAGGCTCAGGTCACAGAAGGAGGAAATATTCAGTATCTGTTTTCCCTGATGGTTTTTCTTAGAGAATTGATACATCTGTGCTTTTCTGCCTGGCAGGTGCACCTGTCAGTCTGTCACTGGCTGGTGTAAGAGGGTGTGGCTTCTGGCTCTCCTCCCCCAGGCTTTGGGGTCTGGTTCTGGAAAGGTGGGCAGTAGAGCTGGGCCCCTCACTTTCCTCTTGGGAAGCTGTGCCCACTCCAGAGAGGTCATCTGCATATCAATAAGTTCTTTGTTTCTCTGACTCTGCTGATCAAAGGGTTTTGATTTTAAAATGGCTGAGGCTGTCTTTACTGCAAAGCTCTGTGGGCTGAAAATGGCTGAGGTTTTCTCCACAGAGAGAGAAAGGGACAGAAAAGCTCCTAGGTTCACCTGTCAGCCAGAGATAGCACCCGATCCTCTGGTCTCCCCATCCTGAGACAGATATGTCCCCCGACTCTCCCAAGGTCAGTTGTCACCAAAAGCTCTGTCTGCTTTTTAAGGATTTGCTGTCTGTATTGAGCAGTTAACATTAAAATCCCACTTGGAGCTGGACTGAGAGAATGCTGCTCTCTAGCACTGCGAGGCTTCCATGATGGAGGGGCTCTTGGCTCTCAGCATGGGTCTGCAGTTTTACTTACAGATTTTATGCTGCGATCTTGGGCATTCTTCCAAATTTAGGTTGGTGGATGATGAGTGGACAGTCACATTTGTCTCCCCACAGTTATTCCAGGTTATTTACTAGTTTTTTGGTTATTTATGGATTGTTCCAGGGGGGGATTAACAGTCTTCCACTCCTCTCTATGCTGCCATCTTCCATTTTATATCTTTTTAAACACTTTTGCTTTTAATGTAATTATGTCTTTATATTTAAAGTGGCTTATTTTGAAGACAACATATAGTTAGACCTTGTTTTTTATTGAATGTGACAATCTACATCTTTTAGTTGACTACATAGACCATTTCCATATAATGTGATTATTGATATAGCTTGGTTTAATTCCATCATCTTATTATTTGTTTTCTCTTTGCCCATCTTGTTTTTTTGTTTGCTTTTTTTTGTTGTTGTTGTTGTTCTTTTGCTTTTTCCTCTTTTCTTCCTTCTTTAGGATTTCATATTTTTATTCTATATTTCCTATTATTCTATATTCCTATTTATTTATTCTATAGATTTTTATTTTCTATATTCCCTATTTATAAATAGTTCACCAGTATGATTTTTGTAGTTGCTTTTGTGTTTATTGTATATATCTTGAACTTATCACAGTGTACTTTCAAGTGACATTATACCACTTCACATATAACATAGGACCCTTATTTTTATCTCCACCATCACATAAAAGTTGATCTTCATTTGTTTTATTTTTAGGTGGTGCCTTGTGTTTATACTATATGGTTCTAATTTATCACCACCTACCTTCAGGTAATATTATGCCATTTCAGTTACTATACAAAACTTTTAATAGAATACATGAAAGTTGGACCTCCTGTTTTCTGTACTATCTTTGTCATATGTTTTATTCTCATATATGTTATAAACATACAGTTCATTTTTACCATTTCTTTCTTTAAATAGGAGGATATCTTTATATGTAATTAAATACAAGAAAAACTTATCTTTTATATTTACATTTAATTTTGCCACTTCTGGAGTAATTTATTTCTTTGTGAAGATTTAATTTTCTGTCAGTTATCATATTCCTTCTGCCTGAAAAACTTTCTTTAACACTTTTCCAGCACATTTGTGTTGGCAATCAATGTTCTTTGTTTTTGCTTTTCCTAAAAAAATCTTTATTTCACTCTATATTTGGAATATATTTTCCTTGGATATAGAATTCTTGAATGACAGTACATTCTCTGTCTGTATTTTACTTCTGTTTTTCCATTGTCTTCTGCCTTTCATATTTTATGATGGGAAATTGGCTGTAACATGTATATCTGGTTTTCTGCTTGTAACGTGTCATTTTTCTTTGGTTGCCTCAACAGCTTTACTGTGATGTGTCGAGGTGTGTGAGTTTGTGTGTATGCCTGTGCATATGTGTGTATTGTTGTTGCTGCTGCTGTTCTTTGGTATTTATTCTGTTTGGGGTTCTCTGAAATTTTAATCTGTGGTTTGATTGTCTTTCATTATTTTTGGAAAATTCTCAGCCACTATCTCTTTAAATATTTCCTCTGCCCCCTTCTCACAGCCTTATCCTTTTGGGAGCCCAATTACAGGTATACTAGACAATTTGATACTGTCCCACCGCTTATTAATGCTTAGTTCTGATTTATTTATGTATGTATGTATATATGTATGTATGTATGTAAGCATTTTGCCATTTTGTATTTGTATTTCAATAGGGTAATTTCTAATTTCTGAATGATTATTTTCTCCACTGTTTCGATTTTACTACTGAACCCATTAATAGAATTCTTTATCTATTTTATCATGTTTCTTATTTCTTGTAAATTCATTAGACTCTGCTCACATTTTCTTTGTGTGTCTGTGGAACACCTTTTACACTAGATCCTTTTATATATTCATGATAATTATCTTTAAATACCTGTCTGATGATTTTAATATCTGGGTCATCTCTCAGACTGGTTCTCTTGATTAATTAAATTTTGAACAATGTTTGTTGTTATTGTTTTTGTTTCTGGGTGTCTTTTCTTTTTGTAATTTATGTTAGACAATCAAGTCAGTCATGATGCTAGGAAAGAATTGGCACACTTGTTCTATTAGTTTATTAATGGGTGTGGTTGAGTCAATTTAGTCAGAAATTAACAGACTGGGTATGGTTTATGCTATTGCTATGGTTGTTCACCACAGTCTTCAGATTCTTCCAGATGAGACTGCCTTGCTTATAAGAGGGTTGTTTTTGTGCTGGATTTTTTTTTTCCTTTCAGTATTGGCCCTTCATACTCAGCATCCCACCATTCTTGCATAGCTGCACCATAGTGGGGGATTTCTCTCTATGATCTTGCATTTCTCCAAATATAGTAACTCTTCTTCCTTGTTTCTCCATGCTGGGTTCATGATGGGATCAAGTGTGGGTTTCTTTTGTGATAGTATAACCTCACAGTCTTAGGGAGGCCCTTTATGCCTGGCCCTTAGGGGTGTAATTTTCCAGTATTCCTGCCCCTCTTCCTCATGGCGGGAAAATGCTCCCTTTTATCTATAGCTGTTCTTAGGCAGGTGCTTCCTGTCCTTGACTCAGCTTGGCATAAGTGTAGTTCTTAGGCCCCAAATAGTCACTGTCCATCCCACAGGAATAATTTTTCCTTCTTTTCATCCTGGGAGTGACAGGCTTTGCTGATCCCCAGAAACTTAGGGGTTTTGTTTCTTAGGGGCCGAGGCAGTAGGTATTTGGTTACAGCTTTATGCCTGCCCTCTATAATTGCCCATTATATTGTTTGAACACTGTGAGTGAAGGGCTTGCTACTCCTTCCTCAGGTGCTTGAGTATTTTGCTCTGTATGGAAAAGGGTCCTGGGAAGATCCTGATGGTCTTGCCTTTCTCTCCATAGCCACAGATCACCGTCTACCACTTTATACCTCCCGAGTGGTCTTTCTCCAATCTCCTCTTGTACCCCCAGGACTTCTCATGAGAAACCACTGGAAAGGTCTCACCAGTGAAAGAGAACTCCCCTTGTGTCTATGGTCTCTAGTTTTTTCAGACTAGTATGCTGTCTCACACTTGGCCTTTGGCAATTATTAAACTTTAGCTGATTTTTGTTGTAAGCAGCTTGTAACATAGAGCACTGGTGATTCTTCATCCCACAAGTTGCCTCAAGTGACTTTGTTCCCATATCCCACACCTTGGAGGGCTCATCCTTTCTTGAAATTCAGGTTATAGTTTCCTTGTGACTTCAGCTCTCTCATGAGCTTAATTGTTTTCTTCAGATTTTTCCTCCTTATTGGGTTGGGAATGATGTTCTTTGCAGCTTCCTAAGCAGAAGTCACATTCAGTTCACGTCCTTCTTCTTTTTTTAAGAACAAAGGTGTAGTATTATAAAGTACTATAGCCGAACACTCTCTATGTTAAATTCCTGATTACACAGTTTACCAGCTTTATGACCGCAGGAAATTTACTTCAGCTTTCCAAACTCAGTTTTGCTGATATATGAAACAGACATATTATTATTACATTTTATAGGTTTGGTTTGAGAATTAAATGAAACAATTCAGATAAAATATTTAGTCTGGTGCTTCTAACAAAACAGTGAACAATGAGTATGTGTTAATTGCTATTAATTGCTCTTTTTTCTACTTAATATAAATCCTATTTCTAGCAACGACATAAAGAAAATATCCAGCTGTGTGTTCTTTTTCCTGTCTGTAATAGCAACATTGCTCTACAATGACCATTCTACTTGGAATAATAATAATAAAAAAGTCAGGGTTTGAATTATGTATCCACTCTTACTGCAGGGCAATGTTGGGAAGTTCATTTAGTTTCCCTGAATCTCAGGTTCCTTATTTGTAAAATGAGAATAATATTTTCCTCAGCAAGTTTTGTGTGAATCAAATGAATCGGGCACGACCTGACACATAATAAAGAGAAGTTTGTTTCTTTTTTTAAAATCATTCTTCCCTAAATGGTGGTTTTAAAAAGGTCTGATATTACAATAGAATTGGAAATGAACTGAGAAAATTCCAAATCTGTCCTTCGCCTTTCAGTGCTCCGAAGTGTCATAAGGTAAGATAGCTTCAAAAGTCTTTATTTGCGTAATGTTTTGTGTTGCTCTTTTCACATGATTATTAAGTTAATATATCTGTGTTGAAGGGATTCTTCTGTGGAACTCCAAGTAATTTTTAGCATGTCTTTGAAAATAGTGCTACCTGTGAGAAAGAGTAAGAAATTATGTTTTCTCAACCAGGCTTGTAAATTCATTATTCTGAGATTTGGCATAAGGTTTCAATGCTAAGTAAGGTTCAGATAATTCCAGTTATGAAGGGAAAAGAAGATGATGACAATATCTTATCAAGAGTAGGATGCAAGAGACTTACCAATGGGCCCATCCCAAATATATGCAAACTATAGTTCCATATACCAAGTTTTTAACTATTTAAAAATTAACTGTTTACAAATTCAACTGTGTGCATGTCCTGCCTGAGTTCCCCTACATAGCCCTGGAGCTGCTCTCTAGAAATTGCCTTCACAAAAAAAGGCATTACTGAAGTAAGCCCCAGTACTTGCCAGCTTGAGTAGTAGCTCAGATCTATCTTCTGTAGAATGGCTGAGAGGAAGCTTGAACAAGTCTTAGAATTCCTGAGAAGTGATGGGACCCAGGAAGTGAACATATCAAGTTTCCTTAGGCAGACAATGTTCTCACTATCCTGCCTCATTTCTCCAATACACCATTTCGAGACAATTCTTATCACCTCACAAATCTACAGAAGAGTAAAGTACATGGAGGAGCAAACATGAGAGGTTTTCATGCAACAGAACTAGAAGTAGCTAGTTTCTAGTTGGCTACATAGCCATGCTGCACTGTAAGGGAGGCTGGGAAATGCAGTTTAGTTGCATACCCAGGAAAAAGAAAATAGGTTTTGATGAACACATATTAATCGCTGCCCCTTTATGTCCTTCTGACACCAGATATTCATTTTATCCCTCTTACCTTACAAAAATCCTACTCAACCCTTCCCAAAAGAGATAACACAAATAACTGCTTTTCACTCAAAGACCAAGATTGACACATGATATATAGTACTCTTCATCAGGTCCAGTGTGGCTCCTTATTGTTTGGCAAAGTATGATATAAAAAGACAATTTATTTAACTTCTGTACACATACACCCATACACACATACTACCCTATAGAGTAAAGCCTTTAATGGAAGTGGAGGACTTTTCTTGATGAGATCCAAACTCCTTATCCCATACACAAAGATAATTAAGACCAGAGAGATTAAAGTGTATTCCCAGGGTCATATAATTAATTAATGGAAGAACTTCCAATTTTAGACCTCATACTAGTAAAATGATTATCTAATATAATTCTTTTGCCTGTCTTTTCCATGCCACATTATTCCCCCATCCCATCCTTATCTGTCAATAAAAAGGAAATGCTTTTGGTTAGACAGGCAGCATCCTTTTTCATCAAATTGGGAAAAGTAGAGATTTAATACCAAATAATGACACAGCTCCAGAAATTCATTATTGCTGAATTTGTCACAAATTTTCATGCAGAGAAGAGCTGTCATGGTTTGACAGCTGATGAAATGCTCCACTTTTAAGACAGATTTTGATGGCATGCAGGTTTACAACATTTTCATACTGATAATTTTCCAAACTCTGCAGGTAATAAAGAATTATTCAATTTATTATTCATAATATAGCACAGTATGGTTAAGCACACAAAAACTGCACTTGCTGCTTACCTGTTCTGTGTATATAAGTTAAATTGCTTGTTTACAGTGCAAGTGAAAGATGGACTTTTTTGTCTAATTGATTTTAGTTCTTGAATTTTGTCTTTGCCTGTATAATAATCTGAGGACAGATTTGAATTTATCAAATTATATAAAAACCTGTGTCTGGTAAAAAGAAAAATATAAAGATGAAAACACAATGTTGCAGTCCTTTCTTATTCATTTTTTGACATACCTATTGAGCACTAACTGTTAAGATATTTGAATACAACTGTCCTTTGCCTTCAAAACTCTGAGTGTAACATGTTTCAGCATTGCTCTGAAGGAGGTATGTGAAGGGCACTATGGAAAGTAGAAAGCAGGAAGTGATGCCTGACCTGAGTCTTAAAGAAAATAGACAGAAAAAGGAAGGATTAATAGAGAAGGAATCATGTTTTATTCTTCTTAGTTTTTCTGAATTCTATCAAATAAACTGCCACCTTCCATGGGAAGCTCTGCATATGCATCCACCTACCACATGCACATACTCTGTCTGCTCATTACTAAAGATGAATTTTCTGTGTTCCAATCTAAAGCCAATTCTTCCACTTGAACCCTAAATTCATTCTACTTAAAGATATTGCACCAGTCACTCTCCTTCTCTTATTAACGATCATGTTTCACTCTGTCTACAAGGTCATTTTCATCAGCATACAAGCATTATTCATATTTTTCTCTTATTAAAAAAATTGGTCCTGCACCACCCCAATTTAACATGGCAGAGTGAGATCCTTCAGAGATCCATCCTCCCATAAAAGCTTTGAATGACCAGCAAGAACTGGCAGAAATATCTTTCTCAGGGCTCCAGAAAATATAGTGCTAAAGGACTTCAGTAATAGGAAAACACCAAATCAAGAAAAATGTTACTTAAAAGCAATATGATCTGTGGTACCCTGGCTGGCCCCTGCCCCACCCCTCACCAGCTCAGAATAGAGCCAGCTCATGCACCCCATGTGGGTCCCTGGTTCTGATATGGGAGGAAGCAGAGGAACCACTGTGCATATACCAAGAGCATGTACATCAGGCCCAATCTTTTGAATGGTGGCCCATGAGAATCACCATCCCAGTACTAGCCCTGCATGTAGAAGGCAACTCAGAACTCTCCTACAGAAAGCTGTGGGAGAGCAATTGTGTTGTGCTGTCTGACTCAAGGACTGCTGACTCTAGGACATAGAGTGTAGTGCCAGGGATGGTGAAGAAACTATTTCCTAGGGAAGAAGGAAGATTCAGAACTATGTAAAGGGGGAAATCTGAGGGCCACGCATGTATGCTCAAGACAAGATGCATATGCAAGGAAGAGAGGCACCTATGCTTTGGTCTGGAGCTATTTTATAAGCTCATTGTATGGATAAGCTATTGAGGAGAACACTGGCACAGTTCAATGTGCAAAGACTAGGAAATCAGGAAAATGCTACAAGAACACAAAGAGAATATCAGTAGAAAGAAGGAAATTATTAAAAGGAACCACACAGAGATAAAGTCCATAGTAACCGAAATTAAAAATTCCCTAGAGGGGTTCAACAACATATTGGAGCTGGCAGAAGAATGAGAGAACTTGAAGGTAAGACAATTGAAATCCCTCAGTCTGACAAGCAGAATGAAGAAAGAATGAAAAGAAATGAACAGAGCCTGGGGAACCTGTGGAGCACCATCAGGTATACCAATTTGCACATTATAGGAGTCACAAAAGGAGAAGAAAGAAAGAAAGGGGCAGAGAAAATAGCCAATGAAATAATGGCTGAAAATGCCCCAAATTTAATGAACGTTACAGGAAATTGATCAATTTTCAACAACTCTTCTGCTACTATTCTGCTCTGAGCCAGCATTATCTTTTGTCTATAATACTATAATAATTGTCTGGCTGTTCTTAGAACATTACAGGGCTTTCCATTAAGCTGCGCCCTTTTTTCTCAGCACTTGTTTACCCATGTATGCATTTTACATAGCTTCCTTAAGTCTTCAGCTTGCACAAGTCTTTGCTTTTATCTCCCCTTCTGTATTAGTTAGGGTTCTCTAGGGAAACAGAATCAATGAGAGATATCTATGAATATAAGATTTATAAAAGTGACTCACACAACTGTGTGTATGAATGAGTCCAAATTCCGTAGGGCAGTCAGCAAACTGGCAGCTCCAATGAAGATGTTTGATGAACTCAGGAAATGAACTAGCA
Source organism: Choloepus didactylus (assembly GCF_015220235.1). NCBI lineage: Eukaryota > Metazoa > Chordata > Mammalia > Pilosa > Megalonychidae > Choloepus > Choloepus didactylus. Next base: position 56,781,392 of record NC_051312.1, read on the forward strand.
ACTTTGATGAACTCCTCAGGAAATGAGCTGGGATCTTCAACGAAAGTGTTCAATGAACTCCTCAGGAAACGAATTGGCAACTTCAACGAACTCCTCAGGAAATGCTTCTCTGGGCAGCTGAAGAAGAAGTGAAGGTCCTCCATCTGTCTTGCTTAAAAGTCTTCTACTGATTGATTGGATTAAATCCAGTCACCTGCATTCGCTCATTGTGGAAGACATGCCCTTCCTTGAGTCATCAGTCACAGCTGCACCCAATTGACTGATGACTTAATAAACCAGCCTGTTGGTTTATTAACCAGCCACAAACATCCTCCCAGCAATGGTTAGGCCAGTGCTTGCTTGACCAGACAGCTGGGTATCATCACCTGGCCAAGTTGACACAGGAACCTAACCATCACACCTTCTAAATGAGGTCTACACTGAAACAATCGATCTTTCTTGACCCCTCTTTCCTGACAGCTCTTATTACATTTCTAAATCATGCCTCTCCTCCTCTTCTCTCAAATCTCCTAACACTGTTTTACTTTTTTTCTTTTCCATAGTACTTAGCATCTTCTAATTTATTGTATAATTTATGAATATATTGTTTAATGTCAACTGACTGTTCTTTCAATTGGGTTGCCATATTTAGTAAATGAAAACACAAAAAGCCCAGTTAAATTTGCATTTCAAATGAACAATAAATACTTTTTAGTATTTATTCATATTTTATATGAAATTCAAATTGAACTCAGTTCCCTGTATTTTATCTGGCAAACCTGACCACATTAGAATGTAAAATATGAGAAGAGATCTTTACATATTTATTGACGTATCTTAAGTGACATTAACAGTGGCTGGTACATAATATGGCTCAATAAATATTTATTAAATTAATTGAGTTACTTTGTGGTTGGATAATTATATCTCATACTTTGAGAAGCTATAAACTATTAGGGCAAAGATTTTTTTGTTCATTATGCAAACCAAGAACATAGAAATTGTTTGATAAATAATTGTTGACTAATGAATGATCAAAAAAATGCATAAACGCTATATCAAGATAGTAGAAAATAGTGTCTGAGAGTCACGTATTGTAAATTAGGACAAGCTAAAGTAGGTTAAGATGTGTTTTCTGTATCTGGTGATGGTTGTTAAAATAACTGGTAGTTGATTTCACATCTTGCCAGTCAAAGCTACCCCACAATTCTAGTGTAGTTGTGTACTATATACACTCATTTCCCACACAGTGATACTTTCAAAAATGCCAGGTATGCAAAAGTAAAATACAGACAGTCTTTCATTAGCATGTGTCATTTAGTGGTTATTAAGCTCCCTACTTGATAAATCACTTTCAAAAATTATTTATAGCTTTTTATTGCAGATTAAATGGCATGGAACAGAAGGTCTTCAATATGATCACTATTCAATTTAGAAAATAGGGATGAAATTGACTAAGATCAACGTGGGTTATAATTATGATGATTGTACATCTTACTTAATTGTACCAAGCTCACAGCTGGGATTCTACTTACAGACTTGCAGTGACTGCTGGGTAACTTCTTGGGGTGCCTTTCACTTGCAAAACAAGGAATGATAATATTGAACTAGATATAGATTTTGGTAAGAAAAACAGGACTGCTTTGATGGACTTCTGTTTAGTTTCTGCTTTGACCTTCAATATATTGTTTATGAGCAATTTTAAACCCATGTCAATATGTCATGGATTCTGAGTAATAATGATGGGTGTCTGTAACATGCTTTCCAGAAATGTACAAAGTTGGACTAAGTATGCAGTTCTTCCCATTTTAACATTTGTAGTTTTAAAGGTTACCAATCTATGATACGTAACCATCATTCCTAAAAATACAAAGAATGAGTTAGGCTCTGAGGCATTTATAATAGTTGTATTAGCTTAAACCCTAGCCCTCAAAGCAAGGATTTTTTTTTTAGTTTTGTTTATTTATTTTTAATGAGCAGTCAACTAAACAATATGATGATAATACATTTGCAGCAGTTTAATTTAGATTAACAGATGCTTATCAAATATTTTCCTGCTTTCTTTGTGCCAGGTTCTAATCTAGGCATTAGCGATATTACAACTAAGATAGTGCTATTTATTTAAAGTAACTTACTAGCTAATGTGGGGTAACAGAAATAATGTACATCATTCAAAATTATATATGGCAGTAATATGAGAATAATGATAGGGCTTGATACAATGCTGAGGGGTTGTTAAATTTGGGACTTATTAAAGGAGGAAGAATTTAAACTAGGTTATGAAGTATGTGTTTAATTACACCAGTTTTACGAAGAACAGAATTGCAGCTTTATCACAGAACAAGCTAGAAGGAACTTAGAGTTCACTTAGTTCAGCTTCTTCATTTAAATGATGATGAAACTGAACACTAGAGAGGTTATAGTACCTAACCAAATCTCGGGAGGATTGTTATATAAAGCCTGGATTGGAACCAGAAGTATTCATGGTTTAATCAACTTTCCATTATATAATATTTCACCTCTGAGTGTTAGTTTTCTCCCCTTAAAGGAGTCACTGTTTCTTCGTCCCTAATGATTACCCACTTCTTTGCTAACAAAACTGGAAACTTTTTGCTTTCCTTGAGTCTACCTCTGTCCTATGTCACCAGGGTAAATTCTGACACGTGGTAATTCCTTTGCCCTTCATACAAATTACTTTGGGAAGAATCAAGTAATGCACTTCTGCCCAATATGATGTTGTGTTGGTCAGGAAGACTGATAAGAATGGCTTTTTGGTGAAGATTTTATCTCTGATAAAAGGAGAACCATGTTGTAGCACTTAGGGGTTCCACCAAAGAAACAGAAACACACACACTTGAAGAGAATGAGAGAGGAGTATTTCCTTTATTGCAAGGAATTAGCCTACATGATTCTGGAACAAGCTAGTAAAGTCTGAAATCCAAGGGCATGTCATCAGGAAGGCATGCTGGAAACTTAGAAACTCTCTGGCAGGAGTTGACACTGTAGTCTACACGTGGAATTTCTTCTTCCTCAGGGAAACCTCAGTTCTGTTCTCAAGACCATTTAACTGATAGGATGAGGCCCATCCTGATTATCCAGGATAACCACTTTTATATAAATCAACTGATTGTAGATATAAATCACAATCTACCTTCACAATAACACCTAGTTTGGTGTTTGATTGAATAGCTGGGTGCTACATTGCCTAGCCAATTAACCATCACACATGAGGGTGGGGGTGGGGTCAAAACAAAAGGTCTTTTTCTAATGAAAGTCTCTTGAATGCCTAGAACTTTGCCAGTTCTCTTGCAACCACAGTATTAGTTAAGCAGACACACTGAAGATGTAAGAGTCAAAAGATGGAAAGAACTTGGGTCCTAATGACATTGTTAGGCCACTGAGTTAACTAACCATAGAGCCATCTGCTCAGAGCTTCATTTTTGTAAGATGATTAAGATTTACTGTTTAAGCCAAGTGAGTGACAATTTAGTTTTGCTTGCTGTTTAAAGAATTGCAAGATACAACTTACTCTAGATCAGAAAGTAGAAAAATATCAAAAATAAGCATTAAAATACAAACTCTTGTCAAATACTAAGTGCCTGTATTCAGTTTTGGTCCTGACCCGAACCATGGCTATACCAGGCAAATGAATGTTGCCTTGGCATAATTAAAAAAATTCTACTCAACATTCTGATTTTAATCGGTTTAATTGCAGAAATCCAGCATGCATTGCAGCAAGTTTTTGGATTAATGAACAACAATTTGGGGTGCTTCATTAAAACACATTTGTCTTTGGGGATGTCTTAATTAGCGAAGTCCAACAGCCCTCTTGGCAGCACGTGGGCTGATTTTAAAGTTACAAGTAAAAACTAAGAAGGGTGTTAAACAGAAGTGAATGTGGAGAGAGTGGGCTATTGAGTGATAGAAAAGAATAACTGGACAGGTTTCCCTGCTGGTGATGGTTTTCCATAAAGAGAAGGAGGAGAAATCTCTCGGACAGCAGAAGACCTAGTATTCATAAGTCTGATAGTAGGCAGGAAAAATGATGCAAGATCAAGGGTATGACTTAAATATAGACCAAACACAGTTTATCAGAATATGTGCATGTCCCATGGGCTTATATCCAGGCTAACAGAAGAGTTATTGGAAAGACAGATGCAAACTTATTAATAGTGGCTGTAGCTTGGTTGTTGAATTTGGGGACATTTCTTATTTTCTTCTTTTTGCGTGTCCTTATTTTCTATAATGTTAATTGCTATTATAATGTGTAAATGTTATTTAAATAAATCTCATGATGGAATCTTATACTCACTGGGGTGCTGATTTCCCAAACACTTCAATAGATCATTATTAACAGCTCAGATCCTAGAGTCAGGTAGCTCTAGATAGAAATCCTTGATCCCCTATATACTAAATCTGTGACCTTGTATCAGTTACTTTTCTAGGTTCCAGTTTTTTCATTTGTAAAATGGGGATAATAATGATTATTTTCTCATATTATTGTAATAAAGATAATGATATAATGCACTTAAAACTCATAGTAAAGGTTCAATAAATAGATATTTTGTCACTATTGTTGTTGTTATAGTCATGAATGGTGTTGGGGATGAATGATGAATAGCATTAGTTCTGTACAAACATGCATGCCTAAAACCAAACCCATTTAAATGCTGGAGCAGGGTGTTAGTGCAGCAGGATTGTAGGGGTATCAAAAGATCCTTATCCTTATAGCTTTAGAGTTCCTGTGTCTACTTGCTGTTTATCCCTAATTAGTATTGTAAGTATAATCACAAGAACCCAGGTGTAGTGACTGGGATCGACCAAAAAACTTATTTCTGAGTTGTAGCTTATCAACTCTCATAATGAGCTAAATTATCAGTATCGTAGGACCCTTGAAAGTCTAAAAGTCTTTATGTCTACATTTTTGTCCAGTTTCCTGCGATGAAGGAAAGCCCATAAATATAAAGATGGGAGTGTGCATCACAATATTCCTTCTCCTACCTTAGTAGTATAAGACTAACCCCTTCAACACACACACACACACACACACACACACACACACACACCATTTTAGGGAGAGGCACTGTGATTGGAATGGCATAAGCTGCAAAATAATTGTAGATCTCGTCATAAAACGACACTCATGCTTTAAGTTGTTTTTTTTTTTTGGCAGTTATTGCAGTCTTTACACTGTCATAGTTGTAAGAGAACTGTGATTTACATTTCACAGTCAACATAGCTGATTTCACTGGCTTCATGTTGATGTCTGGCACTGGGATGGCAGTGAGTCATGCTTCTACTGACATAAAGCTATTGACTACTGAGATATTCTCATTAAGTATCCAATAATATCCTTGTCCTGATTTGACCTGAAGGAATTATAAATTATTACTGTTACAATAAAATAAAATTGTAAAATATGCTATGACATTGTACATTAGAAACAGTGGGGACTTCTGGGGACATATGGGCAAAGGTTTAAAACCTGACAAAACTGCTTAAAACCTACATTATTTTGATCAAATGATTTGACTTCTTTGAGCCTATTTTTTCTTGAAGCAGGGCATCTGCGAGAGTCAAAAATGGTGCCTTTCTTCTACTTCTTGTTTATTGCATTCCTTTATAGACTGCATACACACATACACACAGTATATATGTTCACAAACATACATGGATATTTAGGTACATTTCTGTATGTGTTATACTTTAGGGTTTTTATGGTTATTTATCAACTTTCCAAAGCACACTCAGATTGTTTAAATATCACAGTGAGGAAGAGGTAATAAATGTTGAATTCAGAGGACATATACTCCATTGGGAAATAGGAAATTTTCATATTTTTAGGTTAAAAAAAGTTGACTATCTGCAGTTTCATATGGTTCAACTGAATGTATTACATATCCTCTGATGCTTGTATTTGGAGAAGTCTCTCAGTGAGAAAGAACCTGCTCTTTTCCTTGAGAGATGGGCACATTCCCAGATAGAGAACAGGTAGAAAGGAAGTCCTTTTAGGCCCAGAATTATGTCCTAGGCATAGCAGGACATTTTACAGTAGATATAGTCAAATGCAGCATGCCTGGTGCTCCCCGTGACAGAGGCAAAACTCTACACTCCATGCTAAGATAATGCATTCAAATTCCAAGGGAGAAAATGACTTTCTACTTATCTATAGCTGCTTTAATTACTTTTGTTTATTATGATCCACTTATGACAACGTCACTGAGTATTTGGAGGCAATCAAAAGTCACTGCAATTTTTTCTTCATGAATAATCTTTCTTCTCCAAGGACAAGTAACTTATAAAAGGTTACTCATTATAGTCCAATGCTTCATTCCAATCAAGCCATCTACTGCAATTTCCAAGAATTAAGGTGTGCTCAAGCATCAATATAGGGTTACTTGCTGAACCCCATGTTGTCAACAGAATCACATCTATGGATTTTGTTTGTTGAAAATATGATTTCCCTGATCCATTAAGTGCAAAACGATGACCAGCTTATGTATGAGATCTGACACTTGTAGCAAATGAAGGAATCTCAGAAAAGAAAGTGTTTCCAAGTTAAGAATGTACGGTGCTAGAGTAGATATAACAAAAGCATTACTCTCAGATATCTAGTGTCAGAACCAGTCTGCCATTTACTGGTTATTGACTTTAGAAAATTACCTTAACTCTTCTATGCCTTCTTTTTCTCATCTACAAAATGGTTACAATAGCTAAGCTATCTAATAAATAAGTTCATTTTGCTACAAATGTGACAATATTCCTAACAGTATTTTTAAGTGGTAAAGTGGAGAACAAATGCTTGTTTTGGTTCAACAAACAGCTCTCAGGTGGTTACCATGTGTCGGGCACTGGGCCCACTGCTGGTGATGCACAGATGACTCGAACTGGAGCTCTGCTCTCAAAGTCCTCAACAGACTAGCAAGGAAGACAATAAGAAATGACTTCACTTCAGTGTGGTAAGGGCTAGCACAATAGGGGGTATTTCTTGAGCACTTCCTATGTGTTGGACCCTCTACTAAATACTTTACTTGCATAATATCATCGAACCTTCACAAAAATCTAATGAATTTAGTATTATTTTAAACTTCATTTTGGAAATGAAAGCAGAATTTCTTAGAGAGGGTAAAGTAATCGTATTTACAAAGTGGAAGAGAAGGAATTTGGATCCCTATGTACTTGTGTTCAGAGCCCCAGGCGTATCCACCACTCTGCAGTGCTTGAAAGAGGGAAGAGCAGTAGGTTAGGAGTCCAGTGGTGGCTCACATAGCACATCCTTGGGGTTAGGAGACTGCAGAATGTGCTAACAGAAGAGAAGGACTTTCATTTTGGAGAATGAGTAGAAGCTGCTAGGATAACACAAAGAGAGGAAATTACAGGCACAGGGAAAAGATATAGGAAAAGCACAGAAACTTGAAATAGCTTTTTATCTTTTAGGAATATCAATAGTATGTTTGTTACTAGGACATCTGGTGTTTAAGAGGAGTAGTGAGTGATAAAAGGAAAGAGTGTGGGACTAAAACTTGCACATGTTTGTAAGCTGCGGTATAGCATTTACTTTGGCTGAAAACTTTATGAGACACCACTGAAAAGTTATAAAGTATGGAATGGTAAGGCCAGATTTTCCTTTAGGAAATTAAATATTGCATCCTCTAAGGGCAGAGAGTTCAGAAGGACAATTTACGTTAAGTAATATAAAATAAAGGCCCTGAACCCGGGCCATGGCATTAAAGATAATAAGGAAGAAAGAAATTTGAGAAATATTAAAGAGGGAAAATCAGCCAGCAGTGCTTGGTGATTAATTGAATGTATAAGAAGATGGCATTTATAAGTCCTAAGTCTCTTGCCTGGTTGACAGACAAGAAACATAACAGTATAGTTCACTGAGATACGAAATACACAGTATGCTAACTATTAGATCAGCAATGTTATTGAGAAACCAAATTCTAGAGCTACTTATCCCATTTGGACAATGCTATATCCAATACAGAAAGAAAAACTCTCCATTAATTATAGTCATCCATCTATCTGAATATACACATGTTTATGACATATAAAATTTCAGGCAATGCATGTTCGGTGTGATAAATACTATGTTCTTGGAAACCACACAGTACCAAGAGCCTATAGAGTGAGGTTTATATCTCACTTTTGGTACTTGTGAAGTTACACCTTTGATTGCCTCAATGTTATTTCTGCACCATTAGCTTGCTTCTCCAATTAAAATCTGAACCTATAATTAGCTTACTAATTTCTGTTTGTCTAGTGAAAAGTTTAGCACCTGGAACAGAACACTGTCTAAATAAATTTGTCTTTGGATTGAATTAAATGGGAAAGTCACCCAACTGAATCATTGAACATTTTTATGGATCATTGAATGTTCAGTTTCATATATATATATATACACACACACATACACACACACATATATATACAAAATATATTTGTATGTGTCTTCTACTACATATGTATTTGTGTGTATATATGTATATATGTGTATATATATTTTTATATAAATGTGTGTATATATAGCAGCTACTTCACAACCATAGCTAGCTGGTGATTATGAGAAAAATAATTTTAGATTTTAAGAGAATTCATTTTCATCCTTAATACCATCAATTCCCTCATCTTCATCCTTCATAAACTAAGCTCACTCCTACTGGAGCTCTATGCACTGATGCCAATATGTGAGGAAATCCTGCCATGTGAATTGAAAGTATTGGGCTTATATAGCAACCTCAGGAAATAGCTGATTTTATACCCCTCCATGATTGGAAAGAGTCAGAAAAATTAAATATCATATACTAGATCAATAAATGGCAAAACAGAAACTAAATTAGTAACGTTTAATCAATGATCCATCACATCTTTCACATAATATTAATTTCTTATATCAACTTAGGAAATAGATGGGTTGATGTCATTACCATCATTTTAATAATCAGAATATTGTAGTTTAGAGGGCTTAAGTTATTGTCCATGACAACACAACTTGAAAGTGGAGGAACCAGGACTAAAATCAAACGCAAGAACTTCTTATACAAATGCAAGATTCTCCAGTCTGATGGTACATATTGGTCTTCTAAGCTCATGAAGAGAAACGCCTGAGACAGCTTGCTATCCAGAATTCTGTACAAAATTACATTTCTATGTTATACTTGGTGGAGAGAGGAGAGAGAGACTTGTCAGAAAAGTAATAAAACATCTGCATCAGGTGCTCTAATTCTGTTTCTGTTGTGTTAATATCATATTTGTGTGTGTGTGTAAATATCAACTTTCAATGCAGACAAATTTATGTGTGCTCATAAACGAATACTAGTTTCTCTAACCAATCACATTAAATTGCAGCAGTAGTTTTAGTTCTGTGTTATTAATACAAACCATTTCAAAGGAATACACCCTAGGTAATATTTAAAGAGTCTCCAGCTTTCCTTACTTGTATTTTTTTTCTTCTTCTATGTTATATTTTGGAATTCTAGAGCCCGTGTCTTAACAACTGGAAAAGGTTTTTGTTGTTGTTGTAGTTGTTGTTCATTCTTATTTCACAATGCCAAATACTGAGCTGAGGGCAAAAGTGTGTTTAAAAAAAACACTCAAGCAGTTCCATATCTGGGTAGTAGCATGTTGGCAAATAAATATTATGTAACATGATGAGTATACTAAGTGAAATAAACACAAGGTGGTAGGAAGGCAGAAAGGAGGGAACTATTAACTTTGCCTGGAAGATGGACATACTATTTGAGACAACTGCCAACTATTATATGTAAATGCTCACTGAAAATTTCGATTAAAATATTAAAGTTGCAGAAGACCTGGTTTAAATATGTCGACTAAGAGAGCACCAGAAAACTGTACCATTTACTTCTTGTTATACACATTAATTCTTATTTAACAAGCTTATTATACAATCAGTTTAGCAGTGGAACAGCTATATGAGCCAACAGAAAGGAAGGCACACTCTACCTTGTTCCAGAACATTGATCAGTTTACCACTTTTGCCTGCCGTTTACTCCCACCTATAGAATCAATGTAATCCTTTGCTGGGATATGTACTTTAATCAGTACAAAATAGTGAGAGTGACCTTATTCCATGTGTGGAATTGCATGCATCCAACTCAGTACTCTCTGGAGAGATGAAAAAAAGAAAAACAAAACAAAACATAAAAACCCTCAATGTTGTTGTTTTCAGTTGTTTGGTGTCAGAATGGACTTTTTATGCTAACTAGGGTCCTCAGCAATTTGAGACACACCTTACATTCTACTGGCTCAATACTGCATCATCCTTATCAGTTCCTTCACATTCCTAGTAAACAAGGATGGGCCTTACGTTTATTACTTGTTTACAATCATGTGTTCATAAACATGCTTACAAGTTCAGATCCTTTGCACTGTGTGTGCATACCAGGAGGTTATTAGAGACCAGGTGGCCTACACAAAACTGGTTTATCTTTAAGTGAAGCAGCTTTGAAAATTACAAAACATATGCTTATCTTTGAGAAAGACAGATTAGTTGCCTAGTAACCATGATTAAATGTTTAAAGAAAAAATATGGTTACTAAAAAGTTGCTGCTTTTGTCCATGGCAAATAATTAAAGGTTAGGCAACTTTTATACAATTTATGAATTACACATATCATAGAGGAGGAGTATGAATGTATCAGAAGGTTCTGTAGAATAGATGATGAGGTGGACATGACGTGAGAAAACAGGTCAGATTACCTGGGTCTGAATTCTAGCTCTTCTACTTCTTGCTGTGTGTCTACTGGGGAAAACACATAACAGGCTGAGCCTTTTTTGTTCTTAGTTTGTAGAATGGGATAATAGCTACAACTGTCAAGTTAAATGGACTTTAATTAGATAATGTATGTACAATATATGCACTCAGGAAGCATTCAGTATGTAACATTCCAGAATATGAAAGAAGAAATAGTAATTAAAATAAGTAATTGAGAAAATGAATGACTTTGTGCATATTTGAGTTCAAGCCCCTGAAAAGGCACATGGAGATATTGGGGTGGGGCAGTTCTGATTACCATTTTTTAATTGTAATATCTAGTGGTGATGAAGGTTTAGGAAAATAAGAACTTATGTACTTTTGTGGGACTATAAAAGAGTAAAAATATGACAAATTAGAAAGTGCATTATAAGCCTAAAATTTCAAAAGCATCACCTATATCAGTGCAGATTCCTTGCTGAAGACAACAGTATACATTCTATCTAATTTAAGCCAAGAAAGCTTTATTAAAGGATGTTCATTTACAGAACTTCCTGAAGGGCTGATGAACTCATTTTGGATGGCATAGAGCCTGGTACAACCCAACTGGGAAAGAAGCCCGACAACACTGACGAATTGCATTACATGAAAAACCACTGCTGCTACTGCACATTGCTCAGTACCAATGATGCTGGGACCCTATAATCAAAGCATCTGCCACATATGCCCCTAGAAAATTACCACTGTGCTTTCAGAGAGTCAACCTCCTTGTCCATGGCCTCCAGCCCAGGTTACACACTTCTATCTACACATCCTACAAATACGATTTTACTCAGCAGAATCTGTGACACACTGTGGAACTCTGGAATCTGGAAAAATGTAGCTTCTCAATCACTATACTGCAGAAGGAAATGTAGAAGGGAGTCAGGTGGATATTTATTGAGCCAATCTGCAGTATCTTCCACATTGCTCTAGAATTTATAGTTCTCTTCTCTTCCCTGAGGGGGAAAAATAAGAGTTACACAAAATTGCAAGTAAGGGTCATTATCACAGCATAATTTCAATAAAAGTTTAGAAATAATATAAATACACAATAGGAGTTCACTTAAATAAGTCACTTTATGTTCCATATAAGGAAATTATATTCAGCCAATATAATTAAAATGATGTTGGTGAAGAGCATTTAATGACATGGACCTATGTGTACACTATGTTAGTAAGTGGTGAAAGAAGACTACAAAGCAAGTAAGGAAAGATGCATTTTTTGAGTGTGAAAGCATAAGTATAAATATGTGGAAAGTAAAAGTCCATGATCCATATTTCTCTGTGACGTAATTTATAATTTGGATGCACCCAATTGTGTGTATTGTTTTCATTGCTTTTATAAGAAAGAATATCACTGAAAACACTAAAAGTTTGTTTAAATCTAAAAATAGTGAGTCCACCCCAAGCTTTCAATTTAAAATTGACTTATGGAAGGAAAATCACTATGTATTTTGGTTAAAGACCCCTAAAAACATTTTTTTTTCTAAATTTCCTTCTATAAATATCTCCCAAATTGTGAAAATTTTACATATTTAACATAAATTCCTATGGAAATGGTGATTATTTTCAGCAAATGGTGTTCAGAAAAATAAGGTAAAACACAAAAAGTACATTTAAAAATCATAATGTTATTATACCTCTTAATAACAGCCATTAAAATTATTTTACAGGACTTTTGCTACTAGTCAAATCAGAGTAACTGGTACATGATTAACCCTATAAACAAAAACAAGTAATGAAATGAGCAAAATATAAGAAACTTGTTTTTAGTTTTCTAAAACTAAGTTTAGTTTAGTTTTAGTTTGGAAAATAGTCAGGTTCACAACATGATCCCTGAGAGAAGAGATACAAACAAGATGAGCACTACAATTACCAGCTTTCCGTCTTAAGTCATTTACCAGGTTATTGTCAGGGAAAGGGAGCCCAATTTGAGAATAGCAGTTTGCTCAGATTGGGAAACAGAGACCAAAGTTCAGGGAAGCTAATACTACTGAAATTATGTGGGGCAGAGAGCCAGAGGGTCTGGAGTTATGCAGAGAAATTGTTCCCGAGTCTTGAGGGTGATCTTCCTGAGTTGGGTGAAAAATAAGCTACAGATGCATAGGGTGGGGCTTCATGAGGCTGGACAAAGAACTACTAGGAAAAGGAATAACTTCTGGAGGAGGTATAACCTGAGCAACTACCAGAGTTTGCACAGGGTTGGGAAATATTTGATTTTCAAACAATGTGTTGAAAACTTGGTCACTTAGTAGAGACTCAAAAATAACTAAATAACTAACTAACTAAATAAATAAATAAATAAAAGTAAAGCCAGGCTTTAGTAGTTGGGCCAAACTGATGTCTCGAGTTATGCCTTCTCTATGTCCTCCCTACCATAGCTTAAAAGCAAGTTTTTAAAAAAATAAGCACATACAGGCAAATGTCTGGAAAAAAACAAGTAATATCAGTTTTATTTAAACTTAGTAAACAGAGGATAAGGAATGCTTCCAACTCAGTATATGAGATCAGCATTACCCTGATCCCAAAATCAGAAAAAGATATTTCACTATATAAGCAGAATAAGGAAGAAAAAATGATCTTTCATTAGTTGGAGAAAAACCATAGAGCAAAGTTCATTAAACACATCCATGATAAAAACTCTAGCAAAGTTGGAAAATAAGGGATTATATCAACCTGATAATGGATGTTTTCAAAACCTACAGACTGCATGATGCTTAATGGTCAAAAAAAAAAAAAAAAAAAAAAAAACTCAATAATTTTCTCCAAATTTTGAAACAAGTTAGGATGTTCATTCTCTCCACTTCTTTTCATCATTTTACTGTGTGTACAATAAGGCAAGAAAAAGAAAAGTCATATCCTTTGGAAGAAAGAATTAAAATTTTCTTTATTCACAGATGATGTGCTGTTAGTTTGCTGAAAATTTTAAGGAATCTTAAAAATAAACAAAACTAATACAACTAATAAGTAAATTTTACAAAGTTGTAGAATATAATCACAATATGCATTCATGCCAAAGTTTTGGATTTATTCTGCAATGATTCAGGGTGTTAGAAACAATTATGAGGAACTGACAATTTATATCCCAGGTTTGAGTAACACAGACACCAGTTACTTGGACAAATAAACACATATAAAAATATTCACACACAAACATACACAGACCTGAAAATGTATTTTGTTAATATAATTAGAAATAATATGGAAACTATGACAATGGTCCATAATTGGTAGGAACTTAGGGATATAGAAAAATACAAGGTGCCCTTGCTGATAGTTGGAGAGCAATCTTATAATAGAAAATAAGTACTATAAAACATTGTGGGTCCTTAGAGCTAAGAATTCTGGTCTAGGAAATATAGTCTAAAGAAATTAACATGCACACATCTGTCCCTCACAAAAGAAAAAGAAAATAGAAAAATGGTTTTATGTCTGTGTTGTACACTAGCAGAAAACTGGAAATAACTCCATTACAATTTTCAGTTAATATTGATGGAAATGATGAGTTACAAATATTATGAAATTGCATGACTAAAAAATATTAAAATGTATGCCCTCTGTTATGACTGGAGAAAATAAAGGAAGTAATTCATTAAGAGAGTGGAATACAAGTAATATAGGTACTTCAACTCTAAGAATAAAAAAGGGAAGAAAGTGGCATTTTTGAGCATCCATAACTACTAACCACTTCTTAGGCACAGGCCCTTGTGTTAGTGTTAGAATTGTCTCTTTCCTTGGGATCATGCCTGTTAACTTTAATTATTTATGGATTTCTTGTAAGCAACAGTTGTAATCCCAAACTGTTGTTATTTAAACAAATGAAAATGCATTATTACTCATCAGAAGGATACAATATCACAATAGGAATCATCCATCTTTCTGCTGAAGATAAGGTCCAGGATGCTTTTCTGTAGATTTCTAGGGCTGCCTTGAAGAATATCTCTTCTTTTTCTGCTGCACCATTTTCAAGAACTGGCATCTGACTTCTGGAATTGCTTCAAAGTTTTGGAAACCAGAAATAGGCTCTGTGGGCAATATGACATTACATGCCAGTGTTTCTTTCCCCCAGAGACACCAAACTATTTCTCCTTGTGGATTGGTTTTATAGTTATTACAGAACTGGAAAATGGCCAGGGAATATGCACCCCAGCCAAACACTAATTGGGCAACCCAAGTATATACCAAGCAAGAAAATGGTGATTAAATTGGGAAGAATGAAAAAACTGATATTGGGTACAAGCGTGGTTGACATGTAAATAGACAGAAAGCTATGGAAGTAGCATAGAGTAGAGATTGTATAAGTCAACAGGTGAAAAAACACTGGCTTTAACATCTGCAAAGACGTCTCCCCAATAGATGGACCATTTGTTTTTTTTTTGTTTGTTTTGTTTTGTTTTATCTTTTTTTCCTTTTTTCATTTTTATTGAGATTGTTCAGATACCATACAATTATCCAAAGATCCAAAGTGTACAATCACTTGCCCCTGGGTACCCTCATACAGCTGTGCACCCATCACACTTAATTTTTGTTCAATTTTTAGAAACTTTTCATTACTCCAGACAAGAAATAAAGTAAAAGATGAAAAAAGAAAAAAAGAAAAGGAAACTCTAATCCTCCCCTATCCCTAACCAACCCCCCTCAATTGTTGACTCCTAGTATTGATATAGTACATTTGTTACTGTTTATGAAAAAATGTTGAACTACTACTAACTGTAGTATATAGTTTGTAATAGGTATATAGTTCTTCCCTATATGCCCCTCTATTATTAACTTCTAATTGTATTGTCATACATTTGTTCTGGTTCATGGAAGCAATTTCTAGTATTTGTACAGTTGATCATGGACATTGCCCACCATAGGATTTAGTTTTATACATTCCCATCTTTTGACCTCCAACTTTCCTTCTGGTAACATATATGACTCTGAGCGTCCCCTTTCCACCTCATTCACACACCATTCGGCACTGTTAGTTATTCTCACATCTTGCTACCAACACCCCTGTTCATTTCCAAACATTTAAGTTCATCCTAGTTGAACATTCTGCTCATACTAAGCAACCACTCCCCATTTTTGAACCTCGTCCAATATCTTGGCACCTTATATTTCATGTCTATGAGTTTACATATTATAATTAATTCCTATCAGTGAGACTCTGCCATAATTGTCCTTATGTGTCTGGCTTATTTCACTCAGTATATTGCCCTCGAGGTTTTGTCGTCAACCCATTTTTTTTTTTAAGATGGTTTTGTTCACTCACCATACATTCCATCCCAAGTAAATAATCGATGGTTCTCTGCATGGTCATACATTTATGTGTTCACCATCTTCACCACTATCTATATAAGGGCATCTACATTTCTTCCACAAGGCAGAAGGGAGAGTCAAAGAAGGTAGAGAGGCAAAAGAAAGAGGAAAAAAAAAATGACAGCTAGGAAGTAGCAAAAGGAAAAATAACCTTAAATCAAAGTAGAATAAAGAATCAGACAATACCACCAATGTCAAGTGTCTAACATGCCTCCCCTATCCCCCCCTCTTATCTGCATTTACCTTGATATATCACCTTTGTTACATTAAAGGAAGCATAATACAATGATTCTATTAGTTACAGTCTCTAGTTTATGCTGAGTGCATCCCTCCGCCAATGCCTCCCCATTTTCAACACCTTGCAAGGTTGACATTTGCTTATTCTTCCTCGTAAAAGGACATATTTGTACATTTTATCACAATTGTTGAATACCCTATATTTCACCAAGTTACATAGTCCCAGTCTTTATCCTTCCTCCTTTCTTGTGGTGTCTCACATGCTCCCCACCTTCCTCTCTCATCCATATTCATAGTTATCTTTGTTCAGTGTACTTACATTGTTGTGCTACCATCTCCCAAAATTGTGTTCCAAACCATGCACTCCTGTCTTCTATCACCCTGTAGTGCTCCCTTTAGTATTTCCTGTAGGGCAGGTGTCTTGTTCACAAAGTCTCTCATTGTCTGTTTGTCAGAAAATATTTTGAGCTCTCCCTCATATTTGAAGGACAGCTTTGCTGGATATAGGATTCTTGGTTGGCGGTTTTTCTCTTTCAGTATCTTAAATATATCACACCACTTCCTTCTTGCCTCCATGGTTTCTGCTGAGAGATCCGCACATAGTCTTATTAAGCTTCCTTTGTATGTAATGGATTGCTTTTCTCTTGCTGCTTTCAGGATTCTCTCTTTGTCTTTGACATTTGATAATCTGATTGTTAAGTGTCTTGGCGTAGGCCTATTCATACCTCTTCTGTTTGGAGTACGCTGCGCTTCTTGGATCTGTAATTTTATGTCTTTCATAAGAGATGGGAAATTTTCATTAATTATTTCCTCTATTATTGCTTCTGCCCCCTTCCCCTTCTCTTCTCCTTCTGGGACACCAATGATACGTACATTATTGTACTTTGTTTCATCCTTGAGTTCCCGGAGACGTTGCTCATATTTTTTCATTCTTTTCTCCATCTGCTCCTTTGCGTGTAGACTTTCAGGTGTTTTGTTCTCCAGTTCCTGAGTGTTTTCTTCTGCCTCTTGAGATCTGCTGTTGTATGTTTCCATTGTGTCTTTCATCTCTTGTGTTGCGCCTTTCATTTCCATAGATTCTACTGGTTGTTTTTTTGAACTTTTGATTTCTGCCGTATACATGCCCAGTGCTTCCTTTACAGCCTCTATCTCTTTTGCAATATCTTCTCTAAACTTTTTGATTTGATTTAGCATTAGTTTAAATTCCTGTATCTCAGTTGAAGTGTACATTTGTTCCTTTGACTGGGCCATAACTTTGTTTTTCTTAGTGTAGGTTGTAATTTTCTGTTGTCTAGGCATGGTTTCCTTGGTTATCCAAATCAGGTTTTCCCAGACCAGAACAGGCTCAGGTCCCAGAGGGAAGAAATATTCAGTATCTGGTTTCCCTGCGGGTGTGTCTTAGAAAATTGCTCCAGCCTTTGATGCCTCAGGTCACTGTGCTTTTCTGCCCAGCAGGTGATGCCTGTTAGCCTATAATTCTTGACTGGTGTGAGGAGGTATGGCCGTGTTCCCCCAGGCTCTGGGGTCTGGTTCTGAATGGAAAGGGCCCCACCCCTTTCCTCCTAGAGAAGACAGAGCCCCCAGGTGGAGGTCATTAGCATTTCAATGGTCTCCCTCTCTGCTTGTCCTGTCTCCACCCTTCCCCAAGTCACAGCCCTGGAAACTGAAAACGACTGGGGCTTTCTCCACTGAGCTGAAAAAGAAACAGATAGTCCCCTTCAGACCCAGTCCAAGGTGACCCTCTGGCTCTCCAAGGTCAGTCATCACCCAAAGCCTCTGTTTTTTGGGGATGCGTACCTGTAGTGAGCAGTTCACACTCACTACTTAAAACCTCAGTTGGAGCTCAGCTGAGCTATATTCGCTTGCTGGGAGAGAGCTTCTCTCTGGCACCACGAGGCTTTGCAGCTCGGGCTATGGGGGAGGGGGTCTCACGACTTGGATCCGCAGGTTTTACTTACAGATTTTATGCTGTGTTCTCGGGCATTCCTCCCAATTCAGGTTGGTGTATGATGAGTGGATGGTCTTGTTTGTCCCCCTGCAGTTATTCTGGATTATTTACTAGTTGTTTCTGGTTTTTTGTAGTTGTTCCAGGGGGACTACTTAGCTTCCACTCCTCTCTATGCCGCCATCTTGCCCCCTGTCTCGGACCATTTGTTTTATGCAAAGACCTCCTTACTAGAATAAAAGACAGAGGAGTGTGCATTCCTAAAACTCAAAAATGAAAAATGCAAAATTTTGTGTGTATTTGATTTGGTGGTAGAAAGGAAGGCGAGGGAGTAGCTGTTTGAAATACAGCTTGCAGTTTATTATGGTTGTTCTGCCCAAATTTATTAAACACTTCATGCAAGATTTGTTTCTGTCATGTAAGCACATTAACTTGGGTAGAAAATATGTGCCTTTTGCTTGTAATAATTCTGTTTATCATTTACTGAGCACTAGCTATGCACAAACAATATGAAGACCTCTATGAGGGACATAGATAGAAATATATGAGTTATGCCCCTGAGAACTAATAGTCTTTTCCATTCAGTAGTATGATGTGTGCATATGTCTAAAAATGGTATAACATAGGAATTGAGAATACTGAAGTAGAGTGTCTGTATTCAAATCCCAGAAGTGCCATTTACCAGTTTTGTGAATTTGGATGATTTGCTTAATCCCTGCGTCTTAGTTTTCTCATCTTGATATGGAAATAATCTTTGTATGTCCTTCATGAAATTGAAGTGAGGCTTAAACTACTCCTGGCAAATGATAAGCACTACATAACTATTACCAAATATTATTGTTTATAGAATATCATTCTAAGTTTTCTTGGAAGCCCAAACGAGAGAGAGAAATATAATGAATGAAATAAGGGAAGAATTAATGTGTTAATTGCCATTTAAGTTCGAGCTTGAGGATAAATAGAACTTAATGGGTAGATATGGACAAGGAGCATCCAGCCTGGAGAAAATAAGAATTGACAAAAGCACAGATCTTTGGAAAAGTTTACAGGAAGTCTGGGGATTGCAATTTAGTCCTTATTCCATCTAGTGACTCATAGGATAAATGGCAGTCTAAAAGAGGTTAGAGACAGAAGAAAAAATCATGAAGTTCATCTGAGGCCAGATTTTGAAAATCTATGCCAAAGAATCCTCAGAAACACTTGGCAATCTGTTTTGTTAAATAAATAAATAAATGCAAGCATAAAAATGCATTTATGTATAGTAGAAGTTAAGTCTGGAATGGTTCAGGTTATGGCAGAAGGCATTTAAGTGTAATCTTCATACTATACTAAGGAAACAACACACCTTTCTCAGAAATTCTTCCATGTCTGGGTCTTCATTTTAACCATAAAATCTATAAAACTATCTTTAAGCCGATGCACAGGAAGTTCCTGAAGTCCTGATTGCCATGCTATCTTATTCAAAGTCACTTAACCTCTCAGTCTCAATTCCATAATATTCAGAATGTGAGCTTGGAAAAAAATAAATAACTTGCCTGGTCCTTTCTAGTGGTTATTCTGTGATGTTTGAAATGTTCTCTTAAAGCCTATCATTGAATTATAAGCTTCAATATTGAGATCAGCCTGGGAGGGATGAGATAAGCCGCAAAATATTTAAAAATCATCTTGCAAACCCCAAAATCTCACATGTTCATAGTATCCATTTTCTTAATTGAGTAAATAGATATTCCATTAGTTATATAAACAACCCATTGATTGAGCTGGCAAACATCATATTTCCTTTAACAGCAATACAATATAACATATTTTTCAATTATTTTTTTGCCTTTGACACAGAATCTTAATTCTCTATAATTGGAGTTTTATTATAATAGACCAATAAGATCAAGAAATGGTGTAAAAATGAGACTGGGCCCTCATTGTTGGTCTAACTACATCAAATATATAAACTATTGTGACAAATTTGAGTTACCAGCTGCTCCTTAGCCTGATGAAGATTCCATAGTCTAAAAAGTTGTAATCAATTGCACAGCTCATGCAGCTACTGGGGTGGCAGTGATTCAATTAGTTACCCATAATGCAACGATAATACTGCTTAAATGACAAAAAATATTTATTTCAAACAATCAACTCGCATTTATAGGTAACTGTGTTTTCAGACTTTCAATTAATTCACTTTTATTTCTTAAGTATTGAAGCCAACTAATACATTACCCAAGAATCTAAAGAGGATATAGAAAATCAATTGCATTCACGCTAAGCTTGCAAAAAGTGGTACTAATAGCACACTAATTTGTTTATTCATGCATATATTTATTATGTATTCACTCCATAAATATGCATTAAGTGCCTACTATTTCCTAGATATATAAACACTGAACGAGAATATTTATATTACTATTTCCCAGATAGCACTTTGTGGAACAGTGTTCCTAGAGATGCTAATAAAGTTTCCGCCAAAGTTCTGTGATAAAAATAATGCATGCAATTGCATGCTGATCTCCTCTTTGAGATTGACAATAAGCTTGATCATATTTAAAAGTATTGAGAAGAGTGCAATAAGGATACTTTTTCAAATTGTTTTATCTCAGCTTTCCTCATTTTTTTAAAATTCCAGATGAACAAACTTTTATTTACCAATTGTTACAACATTCTAACAGAGTTTGGAAATGGTGCCTTAAATAGGAAGCCTCTGGGATTTTTCTTGGTAACAATGCAAAATACAAGTGGTATCAAAACCAAAAGAAAATGTTCTTGGCTTGAGAAATGAGGTTGCTCCTATAGAATGTATTTTATTTCCCCTTATACAGTAGTCAGATAAGGGTGATTTCTGGAGTTAAAAGTTTGGGGATTTGCATTCTATTGTTTTCTGTTATTAGCTTGATAATGTGAACTTATGAAGTAAATTTAGCTTATCTTTGGTTTAGATTTCTCATCTATAAAATGGAAGTTTTCCTTAGAAGAAACATTATTATGTAGATGAAGGGATTTTCATTCTTAAAATGGCTATAAACATGTGAAATATTTAAATTTATTTTTGAAAATAATACATATTTTAGAACTATGTATTATTTCTAAACAATGGCTATAAACATGTGAAACATTTAAATTTATTTTTGAAAATAATACATATTTTAGAAATAAATATTGTTGCTTGTTAATGTAAAACTGTTTGGTGCCTAATTCAGATTATTAGCAATGTTCATCTTAATTTAGCATACCCATTCAAGAAATATTTATTAAACACCTGATCTGTCTGCTGGACTAGGTCCAGAGGGAATGGTTTCTCTCCTTTAGGAAACAAGAATCTTGTAGAGCAATACACACATGGAGGCAGACAATCGGAATTGAGTATGATGTGTGTTATGCTGGAGTATGCACACACGTTAATGGAAACAAAATTAGGAGTACCATAATTAACCAAGGATGGTAAAATTTTACAGAGGAGATAAGGCTATAATTGAGACATAAAAAAAATATAAGCATGTGGAAAGATGTTGGAATCAAGGAAGGCATTCCAGGCAAGTGGGAACAGTATATGCAAAGGTAGGGAGATGTGAAACAAATAAGTAATCATTTGGTGGTGCTGGAGCACATGATGTATTTGCTATGAAAATAGTATAAATGGTATGCCAAGGAGTATTAATTCAATAGCCAGATGATGGATAACCTTGCATTCAATGGCTCCCCAGTTGTCACAGCACTCATTATTGAATAATACACCTTTGTTCCACTGATACGTAACGTTTCCCTTACAATATTCTAAATTATCATGTGTGTTTGTGTTTTCTTCTTTTCCACTGACCACCCTATTTATGCATAAGTGGCACATGGTATTGTTTCCTCTAATGGGATCATACACTGAACATGAAAGGGGAAGCTGGCTGGTATAGGGAAAAAAATTAGATGGAAATGTGATTTTTGGGGAGTGGGCAGGGGAGGTTCTCATTAAAGAAAAAAGAAAAAAAAAAAAAAAGATGTCACACCTGCCCAGGTGGAGCAGAATTTGTCTTAGCCAGAAGTTGGAAGCATGTCCTAATCCAACAATTCTCTTTGACCACGAGTTCTCATGGGATTTACATTCTACAATAACTATTTGTGAATCATGTGTAAAGTCTGTGCTTTGCTAACAAGACAAGGGCCCTGTCAACAAGCTCTCAATCCATTCATCCAAACTAAGTAGAGAATACCTACACAACTTTTTTCTATAAAAGCTATGTGAGGTTCACCCAGAATAAAAAAAGAAAAAAAAGGAATCAAGGTTTGTTTTGCATAAAATTTTCCCATATTTCCATATTTTCTGAGAAAAAAAAATCATTAACATTTATATAGTTGTTAGTGATTGAATCATGTCTCCCCACAAAAGACATGTTTATGTCCTGCTCTCCAGTACTGTGGGAATGAACCCATTTGTACATAGGACATTGAAGATACCTTTAGTTAAGATGTGGTGAAACTGAATGACGGTGGATCTTACTCCAATACAGCTGAAATCCTTGTAAGCAAAATAAATCAGATGCAGAAGTAGAAACCAGAGGAGGAGACAGAAAGAGACAGATCAACACGTGACAGAGGCAGAGACTGAAGCATCACCAGAAGGCTACAGACTTAGGAGCAAATGTGGCCTGAAATACCTTAAATAAGATCATGGTTATTTTTAAATGTAATCGTTTATAAAAAACCTAAGTTTTCCTTGAGTTCTTAATTGGCAAGTAGATGTTTTTATCACATCTCTGCCTCCTTTAGTATACAAAGGAAGATAATCATTACCATTTACCAATCTTTTTTAATTTTATTTTTCTATTTAAGTATTTTAAATATAATTTACGGAAGGATAAAGGGATAGTAAAACACAACATTGTTAGAAACTTTAATATGAATTTATGCATAGCATGCCTCTTTGTATCAAGAAAATTTTGGCAAACATCATAAAATATAAAAAAAAATACTGTCACATACCTTTTCTGTAAAACAAGAAGTTGCTCTCAAAATATCGCATGACAAAAACCTTTCTTTGAATGATTAATTGGATGGGAATATCGCATTCCTTTTTTTCCTTAGAAGTATATTGCTTACTCATTAATTTTTGAGATTTAAAGAACTCATGTGGGATATTTTTATCTGAACATTCATAGTACATGATTTTACTTATACAATAAATGTCACCATCATCTTCAGAATCCACATGATACTATCTGTCTCTGTTTGCTTTCATTTTCTGATTCATCTTTCAATATCAATGCCTTCCTCTCTCAAATTTTTACTTTGCCATTGTGGGTAGAAAATTAAAAAATGCTGAATTCTCAACTATATTTAATAAAAGTTAAGAGTTGACTACAAATATGATATGTGTAGTCTTCCTCTAAAACTTTTTGAAAGATAATGCAATCCTCTGGAAATGAAATAATACAATTAAAGTTTGATGATTTATTTCACTGTTGCATCAAACTTCTAAATGATTTCATCATTCTATATTCTTTTTGTTTTTGTACTTTTTAGCATAGCTGGGAATAATTGATGAGGAACGATGAATAATGATGAAATAATTCTCAAGATAAAATAGAAAACTGTTTCAAGATATAGAGAAAAATGAGATCACTAAGATCCCATAATGTATCTTAGATTTATAAAATAATCCAATATACTCATATGGTAATTGAAAGATTGAGTGAGTTTTATTATGTTTTAAAAATAAATTTCCCTTTGTTATTTAGGAGATTTCTAAAAAGTAAAAAAGTAATAAAATGCCAATCTTTATAAAAATGTAGAACTATTAAAAAAAACTAAAAATAAAATAACTAAAATTGGGCCTAATGGATCCTCATTTTAATTTTAATTAGTTTTATCTAAGATTAAATACACTTTAAGGTGTTTCAGCCATTCTCTTCCATTTAATTTGGAAGACTTCAAACATTTTCATTCCATCAGTCACTATTGCAGGGTTACAAGATACTACAGCAGGAAAAAGAACTTAAAAATAAAAAGTGGGTTGAAGAACCATAGTTTACAGAGGAGGAAAAGCCCCGGAGAGGAAGGGAGCTTGTCCTAATCATGATAACTACCCTATCTGGTATACATCCATTGCATTATGCTAGAAGCCTCACACAAATATCTCTAAACTTCATAAAAACCTCTAAAATTGGTGGGGTAGGCAGAATAAAAGACCCCTGAAGACGGACACATCCTAACCCCTGGAATCAGTGTTTATGTTACCTTACATGCAAAGGGATTTTAAGTTAAATACCTTGAGTTTGGGAGAATGCTGGATTAAACAGGTGGCCCGAATCTAAACACATGGCTACTTAAAATTGGAGAATCTTCTAGAGCTCTAGTGAAAAGGAGATGTGACTATGGAAGAACTGTCAGAGAGAAGCAACATGGATTGGAGATGAAGAAAAGGTGCCATGATCTAGGAAATGTGTGCAGTCTATAAACTGGAAAAGGGAAGGAAATAGATTGTCCCCTGTGGTTTCCTGAAAGGAATGCAGTCCTAAAACCTTGATTTTAATCTAGTGAATTTGTACTGGGCTTCTAACCAACAGAACTGTGAAGTAATAAATCTGCATCATTTTAAGTAACTGAATTTATGGTAATTTATTATAGCAGCAATGGAAAATTAATACAGTAGATGTGATTACACTCTTTTGCAGGTGGGGAGCTGAGCTCTGAAAATTTGGGTAAATTATCTCTCATAGAGTTAGTAAGTGACATAACCAAGATCATGAATGTATTCCATCTTTATCAGAAAGAACAGGAGAAATACACCATTCCCAAATATATAATTCAACCAGCTCACCTTCCTGGTGGTAGGCCAGAAGTATTCTTTTTGAATTTGGTATATATCCCTGAAAAGTACAGTCAGCTATTTAAAAAGTTTAAAAATTTCTGTTCTAGATCCTATGGCTTTTGTTGGCACATAATCTGTGATGGGACTGAGGAATTACTCCCCCTCCTTTTTATAAGGAACAATTTTCCAAGTTATTTTGATACTATACAAGGCATCGAGTACTTTAAAAACACGCTGTTATCAATTACTTCACCACAGTGGAGTGGAGGGTGTTTAACAAAGGTTCTTACAGAAAGGAAATAAGTAAGTTTTGACTTAAAGTGTATGTGAGATTTAGTCAAAATATAATTGATGCTGTGGATTTCTCCATGTGTGTTAAGCAATATATTTGCATAAATTATCTCACTGAGTTTCATTGCAACCCTATGAGGTAAGTATTCTCTGTATAAGAGAGGAGGCACTAAGACACAGATAAATTCAGAACTTTGCCCAAAGACATGTAGTTATGGAGGGAAGGCTATTATTTGAGCAGAAGCACTCCAATCACTATGCTCTATTTTTGTTCACTTAGCAGGAGAGGAGGGCATTTCTGACAAAGGTCCTATAAGCGAAAGCCAGAGTTATTAAAGAGAACTGTTCTTTAAGAGAACTTTAAATAATTCAGAACAGCTGAAGCACTAGATTGAAGCCCAGTTTCATAACCTGGGTCAAGTTAGAAGATTATTGTGCCATGGACCAGGATTCAAGGAAGAGACATTCTTTCCCAGGAGTCAGAATTCTCAAGTCTTCTGTCTGATGGTTTCATGTGAATCCTTTAGATGATTTCATGTGCATCTAGGGAACCATTTGTGCCGGTTTGAATGTATTATGTCCCCCAGAAAAAGCCATATTCTTTGATGCAGTCTTCTGGGGCAGACAGAATAGTGGGGATTAAGATGGAACGTTTGAATTAGGTTGTTTGCATGGAGATGTGCCCCACCCAGCTGTGGGTGGTGACTCTCGGTGGGATACTCCCATGGAGGTGTGGCCCCACCCATTCAGGGTGGGCCTTGATCAGTGGAGCCATATAAACGTGCTGACTCAAAGAGACTGAAATGGAGTGCAGCTGTGAGTGATGTTTTGAAGAAGAGCAAGCTTGCTAGAGAGGAATGTCCTGGGAGAAAGCCATTTTGAAACCAGAACTTTGGAGCAGACGCCAACCACGTGCCTTCCCAGCTAACAGAGGTTTTCCGGACACCATTTGCCATCCTCCAGTGAAGGTACTTGATTACTGATGTGTTACCTTGGACACTTTATGGCCTTAAGACTGTAACTGTATAGCCAAATAAACCCCCTTTTTATAAAAGCCAATCCATCTCTGGTGTTTTGCATTCCTCACAGCATTAGCAAACTAGAACACCATTGTAAAAAAACCATAACTATTCATCTGATATCTGTTTCAAACAGGTAAGCCTCAGCCCTTAAATCTTTGTGCAATCAAAGAACAATGGGATCCCTTTCTCAAGCAAGAAATAATGATTTTTCATCCCCAAGTCTTATAAAGCCACTGAGAGAATTCAAGTTTCTGGGCTTCTTTTTCAGCCTTTGGGTCAGAGAATCCAGCAAGGCACTTTGAAAATGATTTTTTTTTTTAGCATATGAGGCATTCAATTTGTTTCATAGACATTATCTCACCAATAGCCATATCATCCCAGTGAGGTAGGCCAAGGAACAATTTATTCCTATACTTAAAGGGTAAAAAGAGGTTAAGTGACTCATCTAAGGGTCTGGAAATAGAAGCTCAGTCTCTGGAATCAGCACTGTGTATAATAGCAACTGCCAAATGAGCTCATGAACTGATGTAAGTTAAAGGTTATTGATATTTCATATGGTATGAGTTGATGAACACTTCTTTACTGGCAAACAATGAGTTCAGAAGTGAAAGGGAAATTGAATATTTTTTCAAGGTTGGCAGTTTAATCTTATTTCTTTGTAAGAATTATTCTGAACTGTGGTATTCCATAAGAGATGTTCAATTTCAATGGAATATCCACAGCATGTGGATAGAAATGTTTTTGGTGTTTAAAGAATTCACATATTATATATCATCCATACTACTACCAGTCTATTAGATGGGGATGGAGTAGTATAAATAATACCCAATACGTACTGGTTTTATATAACCCAGATTTTTCTGTTGTGAAAAAACATCATAAGAACTGGATATGTTTCTATATTCTTTATTTCACCTTGGTAAAAATTTGGATGCAACATTGCAATCTCTGTTCCCAGTGAAGGAATCCTTCTATTTGGGGAAAAGATGGTATATGATCCCATATGATCCCATTCCCTTCCTTGAAAAAAATTTTTTTTTTTTTTTAATTTCCCTTTTCTCTTGGCTTTCAGGATTCCAGACTCACCACATTTTCTTTCTATTCTCTGGCCATTCCTTTTTAGTGTACTTCTCATTCCTCCTCAAATAAATGAAATCAAAGCCTTGGCATAGCCCAGTGCTTAGCCCTTGGACCAGATATTCTGGCTGAACTCACTCCCTGGGTGATCTAATCAATCTTCTGTTCTCCCTCGGGCTCACTCTATTCTATCCACACTGGCCTCCTCATCCTCAGGCAATGTCCTTGCCCTGGCTCATGGCCTTTGCACTTGCTGTTTCTTCTGTCTGTCATGATTTCCAACAGACATTCACATGAATTATTTCCTCACTCCATGAAGGATTTCCTTCTTTCTTGAGGACTTCCTGGAACAGCCACTTTAAACTGATTTTCCCATTTCTACAATCCAATCTTCTTTCCACACTTTATCTTTTTCTTTTTCTTCTTAGAAATTTTTACAATTTAACCAACTACGCATGAACTATTTTTATTTATATTATTTAATTTCCATCTCCCCCACTACAATGTAAAACTCTGTGAGGGTAAGGATATTGTCTGTGCTATATTATGTCCTACATATAGTGTCTGGAAAACAGTTATTATTCAAAAAATAAGTATTAAATGAATGAAGGAAAACTAATTTTGTGATGTAGAAGAGCCTAAAATTTTACAAAATGTGTTGATCAAAATTTAAGTAATCCCCTTATGAAAAATGGGTTCTACCTGTCACAGATGCATTAAAAGTTGCATGTCTATCCCATGTGTTAGATTGAACCATATATTATTGCCAATTTTTGATTCATTTTGAACTATGAAACCATCAGTTTCATAAAATTCAACCCAGATATAAAATGAAATCCAAGAAGTTTGCATATATCCATAGATATATATCCATGATACATTTATATATATCATAGATCTATATCTATGAATGAAATTGTTCTATATGTTTCTCATTAATGATTTTCTCCTTTGATTTCCTGAGGTTTACAAATAAATTTCTCTAACTGCAAAATCTATAATTAAATAGGTACCAGTGATTTACCTTACAAAAAAAAAAAAAAAAAAAAAAAAAAAAAAAAAGCTGCCAATTATCCAGAACTTAAGCACAAGTGATATAGCCTTACCTCTATGGTTACATGTAGGCTGATACTCAGTTGTTTTGGGGAACAAGTATATCTCCAGATTCTTCTGTGCTTTTGTAGCCCCATGAAAAGATGATTGTTTACAGCTGTTTTTTATTGGAGATATACAAAGTCAAAAATAACAGTAGAAAATACTAAAGATTTTGAATATTGTCAAGTTCTGACTTTTCCCTTATAAATTATATCTTTACATGTAAATATAAATATGTTATATATAAAGTTTGTGTGTGTGTGTGTGTGTGTGTGTGTATATATATAAAGTTTTCTTGCCCTGAACAAATCCAACTATTTCAGATTGGGAAGAATTCTGCATCTTGTCTCCTCTTCAAGCAGGGGAGGGAAGAGAGGAAGGAAAGAAAAGAAAAAAAAAGAAAGAAGATAGGAGAAGAGAAAAAGAAAAAAAAAAAATTACTGCTTTGTCCTTGAGTAAAAAGCCAGTGAGTTTGACAAACTATTAAAAAAAATAAAAGGGAATATTTTCCATTATTCATTCTGCAGTATTTTAACAATTGACTGCAAATCTCATCTAGCCTGTATCTTCTAGGTAATGTAATCTCGCGTATGCTCAAAACAATGTAAAATGATAGATAGTGGGTATGAAAGAAGAGAAAAATAAAACTTTGGAAACTGGGGAGGCAAGTCCAGGTGAGACGAGAAAATGGATGGATAGCTAAAATTAAAAAGAGCTTCTTGATCACATGTTATGTAATCAGCATTGCATAGTTCTTTTCCACAACAATCTTGGAAGGTAGTATTTTCCCATTCCCATTTTACACATGAATAATCCAAGGTTAATATCATTGTCCAAGATAACATATATTTTTGTTTGTAATATATGGTTTTCACAGTGGAAAAAATGATGGGAAAGTTTAAGTTCTTACAACTAGTAAGTGAAAGAGCTAAAATTGTTACCTAATTCCATTTTATATCAAATTTTGATTGGTCAACTAGCTATGCTCTAATTCCTTAGAAATACAAAACAGGTTAATAATCACATAAGTATGTACTAAGATTTATCTTTCCTCCACACAAAAGTATTTAAAATAACTAGATTATGAAAACTGGCCAAATGCGTGATGTTGTCATCATCTATCTACCAAGAGGAATTAAAAAGGCTATAACAATTATAAAAATTTGCTTTCATCAATAATAACAAATGTCCCACAACAATGCAAGTTGTTAATAATAGAGTGGTATATGGGAATCCTGTGTTTAATGCATAATTGTTCTGTAAACACATAACTTTTCTAATAAAAAATGGGTATGAGTCATGCAAAAACTGTTTTACTCTAAATTAAGCCATAGTCACTTTAGAAAAATTCTTGGATTTATAGATACAACTGTTCCTTTAGTACATAGCTCACTGGCAGTTCTTTCGATGGTCATTTCTGTTGGTCACAAAATTCAGAACTCTTTGTGTTTCATTAATTGTGTAGTAGAATTTACTGGCCTGACTTGGTTCTGTCACCTCAAAACATGCTGCAAAGTCAAATCTGAAGAAAATAACCTTTTTTCAAGTTTTAGCTACCTGGATCCAAAGATGTCAGGCTTTTCAAATAAATGTGTTTACTTTAGATACTTCAATACCTACAATTGTTTTCCAGTCCTATTAAAAAATGAATATTAAGTTATTCTGGTACTAATAGACAGACTACATACATGTCAAATATAACATTAAATGTTCAAACAATAGAGTGTATACTTCTTGTAGTAAAGTCATTTCATGTACTGAATATATTATAGCTGCTTCCATAAAAATTTAACTACTACTTAAACATACATGTCTAACCTCTTAAGGTTAAATGCTTTTTTAAAATTGAAGTTGGTGTGGTAGGCAGAATTTTTTCAATGGCCCCAGAAGATGTACTATCTTAATCCCCAGAACTGGTGAATATGTTGAGATATAACTCCCAAGATTATGTTATATTATATGGTGCAGTTGAGCTGAAAATAAGGAGATTATCCTGGATTGTCTGTATGAGTGCAATGTAATCACATGTGCTCTTAAGAGCACAAAACTTACTGCAGCGGAAGACAAAAGGGAAATTCAGAGAAATTTGAAGATGGAGAAGAACTCAGTGAGCTCTTGATGCCTATGTAGGTAGAGGAAGCTACGTGAGAAAGAGCTAACAGAGACCCCCAAATTTCAGCCAGTAAGGAAGAATGGACCGCAATCCTTCGACCGCATGGAACTGAGCTCAGCTATCAACCTCAATTAGCTAGGAAGCATCTTCTTCCCCAGAACCTCCAGATAAGATTTCAGCTTGGTTGACTCACATCTTGATTTTGACCTTGTGGTACTCTGAACATAGAACCCAGCAGAGCCTGCCCAGACTTCTGAACTGCAGAGAACTGTAAACTAATAAAGGGGTGTTGTATTAAGCCACTAAGTTTCTGAAAACTTATTATTCAGGACCTGAATACTAATTCATTTGGTCCCTGAATCTGTGAATGGTCAACAAAGCCACAGTAGAGGAATGAGAATTGTCAACATTTTGTTAAATGCGATAATGGTGAAAGTCAAATTATGTAGTAAATTCAAGAAAAGTGTTAAGTAATGGATGGACCAGATCAACTAATTCCTGTAAAACTTACTGTACAGCATTTCCATATTTTATATTTAAACAAACCAAGGTTTGAAGAGTATGAAATTTGCATTGTAAAGTTTATCATCTGGCAAAGGAGAATGTGATGATGGAATTTAGAATTAGGATTTGTTTTGAGTCCTTGTTCTGCCACTTTGTAGATTGGCTATTCTTGAAGGGGGAAAAAACTAAAATTTTCTTAACCTTAATTTTATCACACAGGGGAAATACATCTACTGGAATGGTTATTGTGATTATTGGAATTCTCCAACCTTAATAATTAAGAAGATTGCACATCTAGTTAGGAACATGACATTAATATATGCTTGAGACCTCTGGGATATAAAGTCCATATTTATTTGGAATTTCCTTGTTTATACACAAAACAAAAGTTTGGGCTCATGGATATGACAAGGATCCCAAATATGCTGGCCAGCCGGAAGATAGCAAGTTCTCTAGACCCAAAGCTGTGGGCCTGTTTGTTAAGCTAACTCATCAGAAACTAATTAGCAGCTAGGAAACTAAAACAGATACTATGAGGTAGGTGTAATTGTTTACCCCTTTTTTTATAAATATTATTTAGAGATGTTAAGTAAGAGGCTCAGGGTCACACAATTGTGTGACTGGTTTTATGCTACACTTAACTGCTTCACAGGAGGAGACTGGAAATGCTCTTCTTTGTGTTTATTATAATTGCCTTGCATGGTATGTTAGAAAACGTTCTTTAACCTTTATTTTATTTTTTTTAATTTATTTTGAAATAATTTCAAAGTTATAGGAACAGTTGCAAAAACAATACTAACCCCATACACAGAACTCCATCATACCCTGACCCCCCTCCCCTGATAGCCCAATCCACCAACTTTAATATGTCACATCGCTATTTCTTTCCCTCCCTCCCTACTATCTATCATCCTTCTTCTATTGCTGTCTTCTGAACATATGAGAGCTAGCTGCACACATCCTTGAACAAACACTATAATTCACATATACACTTCCCATGAACAAGAACATTCTTTTATACAATCCCATTAAGCACAGCTAAGAAGTACAAGAGATTCAACAATGATACAAAGCTTACATTCTATATTTCCTTTTCCTTATGTCTCAACTGTGTCCCTTTGAGCATCCTGTTCTCTATCCTCCAATCCCATCCAGGTTCATCCTTGGCATTCAATTGTCATCTATTTAGACTGTCTTTTTTTTTTTTTTTTTTTCAATTGTGGAAACATATATACAGCCTAAATCTTCCCATTCCACCCCCTTCCTAGCCTTCCATTAGTGGGATTAATCACCTTTAGAATGTTGTAATGCTTTTTCCCACCATCCATTACTAGAAATTTCCCTTCACCTCAAACAGCAACCCTACACTCATTTCTTAATTCCCCATTGCCCCTTCCCCCATTTCTCTTAACCCATACTCTACTTTTCATCTCTATGGTCATATTCTCTGATAATTTCTTTGTGTTTATTGTGGGGCTTAAAATTAACCTCTTAAATCCATAACAATCTTGTTTTTCTTTGATACTGCCTTCACTTCAATAGGACATATAAACTATGTTCCTATACTCCTCCATTCCCCCACCTTTATATAGTTGTCTAAAATTACGTGTTTTACATTGAGTTCAAAACCACTGATTTGTCATTAGAGTTTGTGTATTTTATATCATGTAGGAAGTAAATAGTGGAGTTACAATTCAAAGATTATTGACTTCTATTTGTATTCCATTGTGGTTGGAGACTGTGCTTTGAGTATATTCAATTTGTTTTTTTTTTTTATTTGTTGAGGCTTTTTTATGTCCCAGCTTATGGTCCCTTCTAGAGGAAGATCCGTGATCACTAGAGAAAAATGAGTGTCCTGGTGATTTGGGACGTAAGGTTCTATATATGTCTGTTAAAATTCTCTATATCTCTTTCTCCTTTCTTTGTTTCTCTGTTAGTAGGGCTCCTTTAGTATCTGAAGTAGGGCAGGTCTTTTATTGGCAAACTCTCTCAGCATTTGTTTGTCTGTGAAAAATTTAAGCTCTCCCTCAAATTTGAAGGAGAGTTTTGCTGGATAAAGTATTCTTGGTTGGAAATTTTTCTCTCTCAGAGTTTTAAATATGTCATGCCACTGTCTTCTCACCTCCATGGTGGCCACTGAGTAGTCACAACTTAGTCTTATGTTGTTTCCTTTGTATGTGGTGACTTGCTTTTCTCTTGCTGCTTTCAGAACTTGCTCCTTCTCTTCAGTATTTGACAGTCTGATCAGAATATGTCTTAGAGTGGGTTTATTTGGATTTATTCTATTTGGAGTTTGCTGGGCATTTATGCTTTTTGTATTTATATTGTGTAGAAGGTTGGGGAACTTTTCCCCAACAATTTCTTTG
The DNA here is from genome assembly GCF_015220235.1 of Choloepus didactylus. Lineage (NCBI taxonomy): Eukaryota > Metazoa > Chordata > Mammalia > Pilosa > Megalonychidae > Choloepus > Choloepus didactylus. The sequence continues at coordinate 56,814,870 of NC_051312.1, forward strand.
AATACTCTTCCTAATCCTTTACCCTTCTCTTCCCCTTCTGGGACACCAATGAGTCTTAAGTTTGAACGTTTTATTTTATCTATCATATCCCTGAGATCCATTTCGATTTTTTCAATTTTTTTCTTCATTTTTTTCTTTTGTACTTTTATTTTTTGTTCTGTAGACTTCTAGGACACTGCGACGTTGTTCAACTTCCTTTAATCTTGTATTGTGAATATCCAGAGTCCTTTTAATTTGGCCAACAGTTTCTTTTATTTCCATAAGATCTTCCTTTTTTTTTATTTACTCTTGCAATGTCTTCTTTATGCTCTTCTAGGGTCTTCTTTATGTCACTTATATCCTGAGCCATGGTCTTCTTGATGTCCTTTAAATTCTTTGCCATGTTTTCATTCCTCAGTTGTAGTTCTTTGATTAATTGAGCCAAGTACTGTGTCTCCTCTGATATTTTGATTTGGGAGTTTGGAATTGGATTCTCCATATTGTCTGGTTTTATCATATGCATTAAGATTTTCTGTTGTTTTTGGCCTCTTGGCATTTGCTTTGCTTGATAGGGTTCTTTCAAGTTGTAAAAAAAAAGATACCAATCTAATTTTTCAGAAACACAGTTTGGTGGCGTACACTTTCTCTAAGTAACCAGCAGATGGTGTCTGTGAGTCACCTATACCCCTCAAATCAGTTCTCAACCTTGTCCCTGCAGTGTGTGGTGAAATGATTCTTGTGGGGTTCAGTTGGAGAACTCAGTTTGGGTGTGTTGCTGGAGCTGTCCACCCTGAATGTGGGGCATGTGTCCAGGTGGCCAGGGAGGAAGGGCAGTTTTAATATTCAAATCCCTCAGGTTCTCGGAGATTCAAGGCCACTGCAAGAGTCTAAGCCTTCATTTCATTTCAGCCCCAGACCCTCTTTCTCGCTGTCCCACAAAACACCGGACTTGGCATAGCGTCCCTGGGTTCTCTGAGTAGGCCCCCCCTCCTAGCCGTGATCCTCCAGGACCTCTGCTGAGGGAATGCCGTGCTACATCACCATTGCATGCTGTCCCTCAAGGGAAGCCCCGGGCCGCTGGGCCATGCAGGGGAGCTCTCAGCCTGATGCAAAGATGGCCAAACAGGGCATCTCCACACCCTCCTCCTTGCACAGCCCCTCCTTCTCAGCTCCGGGACAACTGGCGGGGCTCTGGGCTGTGGGCACGGCCCCGGGCAGGAGTTTATCCAGCCCTCCGGGGAGCCAGCTGCTAGCCGTGGAGTTTCTTTCTGCTTCCAGCTGTCCTCTCCCCTCCCCCGGTCCCGAGGGTATCTGCAGCGGGCTATCCTCCAGGCCAGACACTGAGAGGCCGGCCCAGCCCCCTCTTGCTGTGTTTTACTGCGTAGTTCCCACTGTCACAACTGCAGCTGCTCCTGGGTTGCCCCCCCCCTTTTTTTTAAAGAACCAGTCCATCTCCAAATGCCAACCCCTGGCTTCCCCTCACCACCACGTGGCTGCAGGTCTTCCAGCCAGCTTACTCACTCATTTCAGAATGCAGACTCCCAGTTTCACCAAGTATATGGCCCCTGTGGTACTAGGAGACCTTGTCCAGCTGGCACATTGCTGTAACCAGTATTCTGGGTCACTTTCTGGTTTTTATCTAGTGTTTTTCACAGAGGTGTTTTTTTGCCCTGTCTCACCTAGCCGCCATCTTAGTTTCTCTCTAATCTTTATTTTTAAGGATAAGAAAATATATGTAATATAATGTGTTGTATGAAGGGTAAATTTCACTTTATAGTTTAGAAATATGTGGGTTTTTTTTTGCATCTTACCCTGTTATTTTGAAATAATTTTTGACATCAAACTGTTGCAAAAATAATACTGCAATCCATGTACACTTCTCACCCAGCTTCTCCAAATGTTACTACCTTATATAAACACAGTAAAATTATCAAGACTAGGAAATCGACAGTGATGAAAATTATTCAGATTTTGCCAGCTGTCCCACTTATATCCAGTGTTTGCTTTAAGATTTAATACAGACTCACAAATTAAATTGCCATGTCTTTTACTGTCCTCCAGTTTGGGACAGCTCATTTTTTCTTTGTCTTTTGTTACTTTGTCACATTTGTAGAATAGTAATGATTATTTTGTAGAATGCCCCCAGCACAAAATAAATATACATGATTCCCTACAGATATAAATAATTGACTGGGAAATGCTGTGCTTAACAGTGAATTTCCAAATAATAATATAGAAGAAATGGTGGAAATAAAAAATTAACATTTGGCAAATACCGCAGGAATAATTATTCAGGCTGATATGCTAAAATTAGTGGATGAACGTATGACGAGGAACAGGGTGTTTGCAAAGTTTCAACCTGTTTACCCACAAATACTTATACATTACAAAGAGGCATAATCACTTTGTAAGGGAGAAATCTGGCAGACACCATGTTAACCAAGTGACGAAAGTTAACATTACTAATAATGAGACAAACTGACATTTATGCCTCCTGGTGCAATACACTGAAGAAAGGTCCAACCCTATTCAGTGGTACTCTTGCCAAAAATAAATAAATTGAATTTAACCAAGAGGAAATAGCAGACAAATACATATTGAGGGACATTCCATAAAATTACTGGATAGTTCACTGCATACTTTACAATCTTATTTTTAAATTTTAAAACATCTTAAAGTGCAGAAAAGTAAAAAAAAAAAAAAAAAAAAAAAAGGAAAAAGAAAAAGAAACATTACCCACCATCAAGATTAAGCAGATCCAAACATTTTGTCTGATATTCATTGACATTTTTGCAATGAAAATAAAAAAATTTCAAGGAGTGGTAAAGTCCCACCTTTCTCTTTCCTTACCTCCCACCCCAGACTCCATAATCTTGAATTTGATGTGTATCAGTCCCATGCATGTATCTATTACTGACATGTGCACATAAATTATACATGTTGTGAAAAGCCAAATAATGGTGCCCAAGATACCCACATCCTAAACCCTGGAATCTGTGAACATGGCAAAAAAGGGCTATGCAGATGTGGTTAAATGCAGGATCTTGAGATGACATTATCCTGATGGACCCAAACTGTCATCACAAATGTCCTTGTAGGAGAGAGGCTGAGAGAGATTTGATTACAGTAGAGAAGGAAGCAATGATTCAGAAGCAGACTGGAGCAATGTGACCAGGAGCCAAGGTTTGCTAGCAGCACCGGAAGCTGCAAGAAGCAAAGAGCAGGTTCTCCTCTGGAACCTCCAGAATAAACCAGCTCCATGGATAACTGGATTTTAGCCCCTTAAGACACATTAGAGAACAGCAAGGAACAAAAATAATATTGTTTTAAGCCACTAAGCTTGTGATAATTTATTAAAGTGGCAGTAGGAAACTAATTACATATATTACAGCTTTGTATTAAGATTAACATAAATCATGGATGTAAATAATTGTTTGCAAATGTTTAAAATTCAACTCAATATTTTTGAGATGTCTTCATGTTTCTATTGAGCCAATCCCTTCATTGTTAACTTTTGGATTATTATTCTAGTGAATAAAGAAAACATCTTTACAATACCATTCTTAGGGTCTCTATATAGCCTGTTTTCCTGGTATATCATCACTCTATCTTGTCTCATATAAAAGTAAGTAAGCTTTGTTTTCCTCAGAAATGACCTTCATCAAAATTGCTATTGTAAACTTTCTCTCTTTCAATGTCTTCTATTCAAATTCTATGACATTTCCTCCTATTTTTTGCTACACTCAGGAAAACATTGTCAATTCGTGTGCATGTTTCCTGTGCACATGTGTGCCAATTATTTTGAGGGTAGACTCCAAGAAGTGGAAGTGCTGGGTAATTTAAAAATGTGAATTGTCAGCTTTACTAGATTTTATCGAATTGCTCCCCAGTGACTGTTTCTCTTTATAACATTTGCCCATATTCTCATCAACATTTGGTCCTAATAAGTATCAATTTTTGCCAATCCAATGAGTGCCATATGTGTCAAATGAAAAAAAAAAATCCAGACTTGATAAGGAGAGACTTTATTTGAAAAGATAATTAATTGCAAAGGGGGAAAGGGGCTGTTGCAATAGGAAGATTTTCAGACCATAAGGTTCGCAAGTGTCTCAAGAGTTAGGCATGAAGTGTTTTTCTTTTATAGAAAAGAACCAGGAGTAGGGAAGTGGGATAAAAGAGAGTATTTTATCATAAAGCAGTCAGTTTTCTGGGGGGCACTTTTAAAGTTCAGGGGTCTGGAGGAAGGAGAGAATCTTAACAAATGTTTGATTAATAGAAATTTTGTTCCAATTGATCAGTGAAGACAAGCAGTTCAGCTCATGTAATCATTTCTGAGGCAAGGAATGGGAATGTGGAAGGTTGTTCTGACTTTCTCATAGATAAACAAGGAGGGTATCCATGAGTCTTTGGGGAAGAGTGGTTCTTTGCAGCAAACCATTTTCAGGAATACATAGGTTGGGGCAGATTTCCTAACCTTCACTGTTTTCCAGGATCAAAAGGCTTAGGTAAAAATTTAACATTGTCAGCTACCATCTGTATTACTTAGAGGAAATCCTAAGCTTCTCAAAGAGACTCCCAAAATATAGCAGCTTAAATGAGATGGAAATGCCCTTCTCTCTAGTGACCAAAACTGAGTGGTCCAATGCTGAGAGGTCAGCTCTGCCAGCCTCAGCCCATCACTTCAAGATGGTTCAAGTATTTGCTATTGCGCATCAAGCTGAATGGGTGGGGGTTGGATGGAGAAGTTCAGGGAAAGAATCATAGTTTTTAGGACATGACCAAAAAATTGTACACTCTCCTTCTTATATCTTGGCCTGTCCATGGTCCTATGGATTCTACTAGCTGCAAGAGAGATTGGGGATTCTATCCCTTGCTGGTGAATATATTTGTTGTGCAGAGGGCTTCTTTTATGTAAAGGAGGGATAAAATAGACACTGGGAAACAATTTACAGTGTCTATCATAATCCACTCCCCTGATTCTCAAGTAGCCATGTATATACTCTTTTTCCCACTCTTAGAACATAGGCTTTTCCTCCAGAGAGGCAAATACATTTGTGTTCTATCTATTCTTCATCCTGTTCAGATTATAGGAATTTGGGGTGATCAGCAGTCCTCTCCATAGAAAGTTTAACTATCCCCCGATTTGCAGTGGTGGAGGAGAAGCATTACAACCACCAACAACAATTATGCCACTGTCTTCAGGGAGAAAGCATCATCTTGCTGACTTTGGCCTGTTTCTAACCTGAAAACAGTTAACTGATAAAGTTCCCATTGCTTATGTCAGCCTACTGTATGGTATTTGTTTTAGCATCTAGGAAACTAAGACCCTGACATATAGGAAAGGTGAAATCCTGAAGGGCAAGAATTGTGAGAACTCCTGCCCTTTCAGCAGGGGAAAATTTCCTTGATTTGACATTCTCTTTTCTCTTTCTGGTGTACTTGCTTCCAGACAAAACCAGCTTAAGTAATTATGCCCAAATAATTTCTTTTAGTCCTAGCTCTTACAGCTGCAAGTTCTCCCCACCCCATCCCTTTTATTTAATTTCAAACCTTATCCTCACTTATTCCTTCTCTTCCTCACTCATCACAGCCATCTACATTCCTCCCAAATAAGAGGCTTTGGTGGGAAGGCACTTAGCCTAAGAGCCTGCCCACATGCTCTAGCTATGAAAATTAATGAGATTTGGAAAGAGACTCTGAGAGATACTCTAATCTCCTTCCATTTGGGACAGTTGAAAAGTTTACTTTTAAAATCCTTTAAAGCTCTGCAGTTCAGAACTCTTAGACAGACACAAGCAGAGGGATCTGTTACCTATTTCAAATTTTGTATAATTTTTCTGACAAAGCAATTGTACAACATGAGTAACTTCTGACTTATATTAGGGAAAAGTTGTAACCTAACAGAAACTTCTGGTAGTAATTAATCTTTGTTGAAATTTTACGTTTAAATAGACTTCATAGTCCTTCTACAAGCATATTCCTGATAAAATAGTTTCTTTCAGTGCAGTGCTGGGCTCTCCATTGACTATGCAATTTACAGCTGTGTAGGGATAGAGATTTACTTGCTGCTTCTTGTCTGTTGAAGATGCAAATAAATTCTGCCTGGCAGAACAGATAACACAGAGATTGTGCTTCATGACCTTACTGGATATTAATAATGTCTAACACAGCACTCATATCCTAACTTTTTAAAAAATTGCCTGCATATGCTTAATTTCTCAAATGGTCTTTGACTGGTTTAACAACTTACTGGCTCTCATTAATTAATGAATTAACTAAAATTATCCTATAGGAGAATAAAAAATTTGTACTTTAACAGTTTATATTAAAAATCTGCTTATTCACTGATGCAAATTATTTTCCCTGAATCCTGATATATTGTTCCTGTTCATTATCAATTGTTCCTACTTAACAAAGTAATTTGAATTAAAAATTTAATGAAAATATATTGCAATATCAAAACTGTGACCATCTCATGTTTAAACAAGGATGGTAGTATTGTTTTTCAGAAAATGCAGTATTCATATATTCAGGATATTGAAATATCTCCATCTTTTCAAAAGTATTAGCATTTTGCAACTATTGGCCTAGATAGAAGGCCAGCATCTTTTAATCTCACTGAAAAAATAAATACTCCTAGAAAATGGCTAAAAAATGACTCTCAAAGACACAAAATTTAGTGTTTTTTTACTTTGAGTATCAAGAATGGGAAAATAGCAAATCTTTTTTCTTAGAAAAAGTCAAAGGTTACAACTCTCTCTTACCTTTAGAGTAATTATGTTTTCGTTTAGGCCAAGTTAAGCCATAAAAACCATCCAGAGTAGTGGAATGCATCAAATACACTTTAATATTTTTAACTAATCTGGGCATACCTGAGAGCACATCATTTACTTTTAGAAGTGTAACAGGAACACAGCTTTCAAAATTCCAAATTTCCAATTTGCTAATTTGCTTAGGGGGAAAAAAAAAACATACAAATCTCATTAAAGAGTATTTTCAAAGGAATTAAATTAAGGACAGTTTCCAGCTTTGTAAAAATTGTCCTTTCTATGTTTTATCATAAAACATCAAATATAATGTTTAAAAATATTTAACTATGAATTTACTAATACTGCGAGTGTTCGCAATTTTTTTTGGATAAAAATACACTTGTCTTTCAATGGACAAAAGACTGATCAGATACACAATAATGATAAATTCTAATAGATAACATAGAAATGGTTTTAATAACTTTATCAGAAATAGAATGATGTGTTCCTGTTTAATTTTTAAATTATGATGATGCAGAAATTTAAATATCAAGTAGCAGCTAAAGTAATATTCTCTTTTCAATTGAAAAATTAACTATTACGTAAAATACACACATGTATATGTTGGTATGCATGCCTGTATATACCATATACTTACATACTTGGAAAATGTATGAATCAAGTAACACTCACTTTGTAAAACAATTGTTAACATCTCAAAAAGTTGTAATCATGGGTGATTTCTCTTTCCTTTCTTTTTGTTTTCGTACTTTTCTGCACTATAAATATTCATTCTAACACTGACCCTACAAAATGTGTGTCATTAATTTTTACTTCTTCCTGTGTAGTGTTCTACTGTATAAATAGGGACAGGTTGTTAATACATTTTCACCTGGAATGACATGTGGGTTGTTTTCATTTCAGGAAATTTGTGGATAAAATTGTTCTGAACATTAGCGTAGGTTTTTGTGTGGACGTATGCACTCACTATCTTGAACATACACCTAGGAGTATTATTTCTTTGTAGCAGGATACATCTAAGTTTAATTTTATTGCAAACTGACAAAGAGTTGTCCAAAGCATTTGCATCATTTTACACTCCCACCTGCAATGTGCAAAAGTTCCAGTTCATCAAACCTGGCTTTAAATTTAGTCATTCGAGGAGGTGTGTGACAGTAGTTCCTTGTGATTTTAATTTGTGTTTCCCTGATTACTAGAGGTGTTTTGCACTTATTCATATACTTCATGGCCATTTGGATATTTTTTAGAAGTGCCTGATCAAGCCTTTGCCAATTATTTTATTGAGTTTTTGTCTTTTTTATTGATTAGAGGAGATGTATTTATGTGAAGGATCTACATCTTTTATCATATATATGTATTGAAAATGTTTTCTGCTAGTTGTTACTTGACTTTTACTTTCTTAAATAACAGAAGTTTTAATTATTGATGAAGTCCAGTTTGAGATATATGTATATAATTTAAACATTTTTGACATTACCTTTGTGTCTTATTTAAGAACTTTTTAAATTCTTTAAGAATTTAAATATTTTAAACTTTCACATTTAGATCTATGATATATTTTGGATTAATTATTTGGTATAGTGTGAATAGGGGTTGAGTTATTTCCATATGGACAACCATTTGCATCAGCTTTAACAAATAGACTTCTCTTATGTAACAAATTAAATTTGTTTGAAAGTAAATAATTTTTTTAAAAATAAATTGATCACATATATACAGGCCTGCTTTTGCACTCTGTTCTGTTCTGTTGATCTATTTGTCTGTACTCATGCTAATACTTAATTGTATTAATAATTTTAGTTTTTATGCATCTCAAAATATAGTAGCTTATTTTCTCCGAGTTTCTTCTTGTATTTTGAAATTGCATTTCCATATCCTTAGTACAATCAGATCATCAATATCTCCAGAATCCTATTGGGATATTTGTTAGGATTGCATTAAATTATTATCTTAACAATATACAGTCAACCAATTCACAAACATCACCTACCCCTCCATCTATTTAGGCATTCTTTAATTTATTTCGGATAAACTTTGTAAGTATTTTAGTGTAGCACTCTTACAGAGTTTTCTTGATTTATTTCTAGATGTTTGATGCTAAAGTAACTGGTATTATATCTTATTTTCTAATTGTATATAGTAGTAAATACAAATATAATTAATTTTTGTATAATACCTTGTATTTAGTGACCATGATGCATGAATTCATTCATTGTAAAGATTGTAGATTCCTTTCAATTTTTAAAATATAATATAAATGTATCAACTGTGAATAAAAACATTTTTTACATTTCCTTTTCAATATTTATGTCTCTTTTTTTTTTGCAGCATTGCACTGACAAGTACATCTAGCACAATTTTGAATAGACGTGGTCATAGTAGATACCCTTGTCTTGTTTCTGACAGTAGAGGTCAAGAGTTTACTATTTCACCTTTATGTATGATGTTAGTTAAGTTTTCTGAGGGTATCTTCTAACAGATCAAGGAAGTCCTTTTCTATTCTCAGTTTGCTGAGGATTTTTATTATGAGCAAGTATTCAATTTTATTTGATGTATGTCTTTAATTTTCTGAGATTATCATCATGGTTTTCCTCTTTTATTTTGCTAATGAGATGAATTACATTAATTTTCAAATGTTTTTATTCACTTGAATTTTCCCTCAAGTTCTTGATTTTGTTGATTGATGTCTTTTATCATTATTGGGAAATTCTTGGCAATTATAAATTTAAACACTTACTCAGTCCCATTATCTTTCGCTTCCCATTTGGGGCTCCAATTCTGTGTATCTTAGTTCATTTGGCAATATTCCATGTACTTCTACATTTTTGTCTATTTTTCCCTGCTTTTTTCCTCTCTATCCTCTATTTAGATATTCTCTAATAACTTATTTTCAAGGTTATTATCCTTTGTTCTGTTTTCAGTTTGCTGATATGCTCATACAATAAATTCCTCATTTCATATATAGGTATTTTTAGTTCTAGAATGTCAATGCTTTTTCTTTAGAGATTCAATTTCCCTAATTATTTTTAAATGTTTTGCTATTTTTTTATCTACTTCCATTAACATATTATAATTTTTATTTTTGACTATTTGTCTGCTAATTCCAATATTTGGACTATCTACAGGCCACCTTGCATTGAGTGTATATTCTCATTATTTGTTACTTCTTGTGCTTCTTTGCATGTTCTCATAAGTTTTTGCTTATGCTGGACCCTCTACCCAAGAGAACCATAATACTTTTCCATCCAGAGAAAACATACCCTTTCTTCAGTCAGGCAAATAGGATGAGAGGGATTCTTGTATTCATTTAACATACTTAGAAGAGAAACCTTTAAAGCATTATGAAAGATTTAGAGCCTTTGAGGAAAAAATAGCTTGCTATTACATCTTTATAATTTTGAGAAAAAGCATTATAATAGCTTAAATAAACACATTTTTAAGTTGGTGGAAATATTTGAAGATTAATAGTCTTTATCATATGTATTAAATATAATTAAGATATGAGAGAATCTTTGAAAAGTAAATAACATACTAAGGTAGCATTTATGTAACAACTTTTACTTCTCTTCTGATTGTCATCTCATCTGTTTTCCTAATTCTATCTTGTTTCCATTCCTAAGCTTCAGAGCCTTGAGTTTGGATGTATTATTTTATGAAGACAAAAATCACACTCTCTAAGAACAACTGAATTCTCATGTGGATTTTTCAAGTGGTCTAAATTATGTTTAGATTGAAAGTGAGATCAACGTTATTTTAAGGAAATCCACAATCTGAGACTCACTGATGTGAAGCCAGACACATTCTTGCTCTTAAATTTTTATCTCTAAAATGAGTGGTTAAACCAGATGACCCTCAAGTATAAAATGCATTATTATTCTATTATTGTCTAAATGTTTATCAAGTATATTTCTCTTCATGTGAAATAAATGTTTTTTCATTTTAATTCTATTTAAACATATAATATTTGCAGGTGTATTTGTTCCACTGAGATTTTTGAAATTAAAGAAAAAAAAAATCCAGGTCCTTTTGAAAGGCAGAAAAGAGAAATACATTCTTAATACTTTGATGTGTTTGGCGGGTGTGTGTGTGTATGTGTATGTGTGTATCTGTGAGGGTGATGTGGCTTTCTCAGATGTCTCTTTAAGTTGATTTTGAATGACACCCTGAAGAGACCTAATTGTTTCCTTAGTTTAATAGAAAAAAAAAAAAAAAACAAGAAGAAAATGTACAATTTCTTCATTCCTTCTGTTTTTCTACTTGTATTTATAAAAATTACCTTGAATTGTGTAGAGCTATAACTGAGGGTTATCTTATTATGGCTCTGTAATATAAATACCAAAAGCAAATTACATTTAGACAAATCACCTTGCTATTGGGTCTTGCAGGAACCCCACTGTGTGGTAAAGCTGGGACATCTATAATGTGTAGAAAATTCAATTAATATATTAATTCTGAGGTGGAAAGCTATTTCCATTGACAGCATGCCAGAATGTGAAGTTGCCAGCTAGAAAAGCACTCCTCAAGACTTACTGATAGTGTAAAATCACTGTTCCCCTCTGCTAATCCTAACTGATTAATTCTTGCTTTAGCAAAGCATTGTGACATCAAAAATCTTTTTTGAGGCCTGAGTTTTTTTGTGAAAAGAAGAAAGAAAAATTCTCAGTTTGAAAAATTCCACTAAATATATTTTGCTTCACAAGTTTGACTTCAGAGAATGACTTCTTTTTACAACTGTCTCATTATTTTTATCACACTGTTTGAGTGCCATTATTCTATTGAGAAAAAGAAAAAGCAGCCCTGATTGCTGTCAGTTTGGAGATAATCTGGCTCTGATAGCTTGGCTTTGGTGTTTTTCTACTGAACATAAATAATTTCACAGAATGTCAACAAAAGGCACAGTCGCTCTCTGACTGTAATCCAGGGAGCCAAAATTAAGACCGCTCTTTAATTATGTCTGAGCAAAGACAAAAATAAGAACAAAACCCTAAGAGTTACCGAAAGTCCACCTTTCCTAGCTAACATGAGTGACCTCTGCATCTTTACCAATTACAGCTTTAACCCTACTCTTTCCTTCCACCCCTGATAAATAAAATTTATTAAGACACCTGATTAAAGAATAGTCCATGTTTTTTGGAAAACACCCCAACTGGAGCAAAACCATGCTTCCTAAATTCATCTAAAAAAACACCCAACACAAGCCCAGATCCTCTAATAAGCCCTCCTTATTTTCTCTGAGACCGCCCACCACCCCCCTCCATTTCACCTTGATATGCTGTCTCCCTTGTTCCCTCATAACAATAAACCCAAGTTTGTATGTTTCATGTGTGGTCTTTGTCTGGAAGGCATTGATACTATCAACAAACTATCACTGCAAAAAGACAGATGAGATTACACTGTGGTGGAATAAACTCCCTCAAGAAAAGACAGGAGAGAAAAAACAACAATAAAAAATTAAAAGCTGTTTTATTCCTGTTATAATTCCCTCCCTAATTCCTAAGAGCCTTGGACATTGGAGTTCTGTTTCCCCATATAGTGGAGTAAGCTCCTAACATGACTCTCCCACGAAGAGTAAATATAAACTCTGAGTAAAATACTCAAAGTCTATGGATAGTGGTAAAAGCAGTCAGATTTTGGCAATGAGTCAAAATTTCAAATAGGTTAAGTTCAAAAACTTGGAATAGGGGAACACGGTAAGTTCCCCCAACTTGACAGTTTTTGCTCAAAGGGCAACTACTGTGTAAAGCAGAGTTGCTACAACCCATATAGAAATCTCCTCATCTTTCTGGCTTGAAAAATAAGGTAATAGAGCCCAGGGAAGCAGAACTATGGGAAAGTGAGGGGAATATTCAGGAAAAAATGAGCCAGAGAAGAGAACCCAAATTCTCTATATAAATTCTACTTAATTGCTAGGCCAATTCTTGAACCATCCATGCACTGGAAAAATCTCAAAGCAATTTGTAGTTAAGACCAAAAGACCTGAACAAAGATTTGATGTACAGTTCAACACAGACAAGACAGAGTCAGCAGTTTGAGTCTAACCTGATTAAATAAAAACCCTCTTTGGAGAAATACAATAGAATCAAGTATCCACAAAATTGCATAAAACATATCTGAAACTTGTGATTAATACATTGTAGTGACACTAGACTATGATAAATTTCTATGGTGTGTTTATTTTTGTTTGGTGACACTGCTTGGTTTAACTCAAACTCTAAACTCTGCCTCACTTGAGCTGGAAAGCATCTGAAATTATGTTCAGTTCTTTCAGCTTCCAGCTGCTGTTTTTGCCACTCTTTGGGGGCATCACCAATGCATGTGTATTTTAATATTCGGTTAAGCTCTGGGGAAGAATTTATATACAGATCCTGAAGTTTACTCCTCCGGTACATCCTTTTTTTTCCAGGAGTTTAGTACCTCATGATTTTCCAGATGGTCAGATGCTACTGAATACTGCCTTCCGACATGGTCAGCCAGTAAAAATGCACTTTCAGTGGCCTGTTCTCAGACAAAAATCCACAAATACTTAAATCTCACCCAGTATCATTCCTGTTTTCAAGAGTTGAATTTCTTCTAGTTTCTACCTATTTTAATAACTCTACAGTTCCATTAAAAGCTTTTGTAAAAAATAATATTTTATCTAACTTTTCTAGTTTGCTTATATGTGAGAGTTAATCAAACCAATCTACTCCACAATTACTGGAACTTGAATTCCCATTGGTCAAATTTTTATACCATTAAACATATTCCATTGTAGGCAGTGTTATTTTGCCTGCCTATAAATAGGCAGAAACTTACTAGGGTCTTTCTGACTAAGTACATAAAGTACTGTAGAAAACCTGGAGTTCAAACTACATTTAACAGTTTTGTTAGAATCTGTTTGTTGTTCCTTTTTATATTCAGTGATCTTCTGATTTTCTAGACTAGAAAGCATCAGCAGATACCTTACATGTGACTTGAGTAACCCAACATTTCGTTTTTCTCTCTAATTCGTACTGTTAACCATTATTTCCTAATTCCATGACTGTTGTGCATTTCAGAGTTTATCTGAGGAAAATGAAAGTATTCAATTTCACAGTAGCCACTATGGCAAACTGATCTGAGAGCGAGGGGAGGTTCAGAGGAGAAAGAAAAGGGCATCTCAGTATTAGCGGATTCTAGAAGTTTATGAACATTACTTTCGGTAGTTTCCTCATGATTTTCCAAAAATTGTTTTTCAACAAAAAGGGGAAAAGTAGATCTAGGATGAAAAATGGAATTTCACTTTAGTTTTAGCCTGATGGAACATGATATGCCTTCACCTACTCTCAGAAACAGTGATGTGTAAAAAAGCCACACTAGCACTTGCAGCTCTAAGAACAGACAGGAATTTATGACTCCTATGGATGCAGTTCAATGCCTGGTGGGTCAAATTGAATCAGATGAGCCTTGGCCTTTATAGGTGCAATTGGGAGAGAAACTGCTTTACAAATATCTAGATTGTTTTTTAAAAGAATATAAAATAATAGCTCTGAACTTTCTTTGGAGTTATTGGTGTTCTCTATAGGCAGGTAATACTAGCTCCAGCTTAGTTTCCACAAATACATGGGGAAATAGTGTCCCTACATAAACCCAAACATCACACAGTCATGATCAAAGCAATCAAAGGTAAGTAGCTGCTTGGTCCTTTCTATTTATTATTTAAGTCCACAGAAATTTAGGGTCTGTGCTAAAACCACCATCAACAACAACAAAATAACTCTGTAAAGATAAGGTATTAAGAAAGAATATTAAAATATTATAGTAATACTTCAGTCAGTAAGTGTTTCATTAATTGGAAAAAAGCCAGTATTCACAGACCATGAATAAAGCATAAAAAGTCACTGAGCCTTTTCTCTGGGAGACATGCTCTTTGCATCCATGCCCTGATATATGCACTCTCTTTACTTAGTGTGGGTTGGACATAGTAAACTCTTTTCTAACCAGCAGAATATGTCACAAGCGATAAGCTATCACTTCTAACATTAGATTACAAAAAACTGTGACTTCCTTCTTGTACCTCTCTCTCTTTCTTATTCCCTTTCTCTTTCTCTCTCCCTCTGCTCTCAGACTTTGCTCTGGTAGTAGAAAGCTAACTGTTTGTGAGTTACCTTATATCCTTACAGAGAGGCTCACATAGCAAGAAATTGAGGTATCTGGTCAACAGGCAGCAAGGATCTAAGACCCAACAGCAAGCCACATAGAGTGAGCTCGAAGTGGATTGCCCTGGAGTCAAGCCTTGAAATGACCTCAGCCCTGGCTGACACGTTAATTGCAGCCTTGTGACTGACCTTGAACCAGAATGACAGTTAAGCTTGACCCAGATTCCTGACTCAGAGAAACTGTGAGATAACAATGTTGTTTTAAGCTGTTATATTTTGGAATATGTGTTATGCGGCACTAGATTAAAAATACACCGTACTATTGAGCATTCCCTAAAGTTTTCTTAGTTGAACACTATGAAAGTTCTAACTATCAGGGTACTCTCATTTCTATTTCATTAGAAGTTGAGAATGGATATAGTATAGTACAGTTTTCAGGATGAAGAGCTGTAGCAGGTAGGGAGGGTGACAATAGAAAGAAAGAAAGCACTTGTTTTTTGAGCAAATACTTAGTAAACACCTATCATTTTTCCAAAAATTATGATGAACTCTCCAAAAGCATGACACCTTTCATCATGAATCTTTCATTCTAATATTGAATATAGACAATTATAGTGTGATGAGTTTTATAATAGAGGGTGCAAGAGAAACTTCTTCCTACAATGAATGATTGGTGAATTTAAAGATTATCTTCATAAAACAGTCAATGAAATTCTGCTAAATAGGAAACAATAACTTCATATTATAATGTGCAGAAAGCAAAAAGGGAGATTAAAGTGAGGCAAAAAGTCACCACAAAGAGAACAAAATGCATGGAAGTGATCATACATTGGGAAGGTCATAACATATGTGTTTTGATTTCCTTGTCTGGTAAAAGAGATAATCCTGATAAGCCTACTTCAGAGTGTAATAGGAAGGCTCAGAGGAGGCCATAGACATCTAACAGCACCTAGCAAAAAGTTGATTATACACACATTTATTACATTACCGATTGTTTACTATACCTTGGACACTCTGAGGGAAATCAAGATGTGTGAAAGAAGGGAGCCGACTCAGTCTCTCTGTTCCTGAAAGAAGTTCTTTATTCGCTTTTTAGCACAGGATTATGTAGTATAAGCATTCTTTGGGCTACATAATTGTTTTTCCCGTTTCCCCACGAAACCGTGTTTGTTCTAAAATCACAAGACTAGCATGTTTACAATCTTCTGGTGCAAGCTTGAGGACAATAGTAATCTCAGGGAACAATCTCTTCTGAACCAGGTGGGAAAGCAGGGGCACTGAAGGAGCCCGGCATCATTCTCTAACTTAATTACCTGCCATCAGGCGCACAAAGCCTCGGTGCCTGCCCTCAGGCCCACAATGCTTAGGAGGCAGCCTCCCTTACTAACTTGCCAAGCCAGGGAACCTTCCATGCCTCCACAAAGATGTGATATTCAGAAACTGTTCTTAAAAAGCTTGAAATCAAACAAAACGCAGAAATGAAAAGCCATCAGCAAGAATGATCAATACAAAGAAATAAAGCATAGTTGATTAACATTTCCCCATTGATGCCCAAGAAAGTGGGGGCACACTATTACAAAATAACCTTGGTTTCTTTCAGGGTACCAAAGGTAGGTATAACAATCAATTAATTAGCACAAGGCATATTGAGTGCCCTGGAATGCCACCCCCTCCAGGTTCTGTAGATACAGTGATAGGCAAGATATATAAGATCCCTGACCTCATGGAGCTTATATTGAAAATACTAGTTACTGAGGTCTGTGGATGTGTTCAAATTTGGATTTGAAACATGGAGTCATCCACTATTTGTTGTATGACTTCAGTCAATTCCCATGACCAATTTTATTACCCTAGATGTAAAATACGGATAACAACATTTACCTTGTATGACACTTGATAGAATTTAATGAGATAAAATATAAAAATGCTTTTTGTGCAACTTTACACATTTTCTAGGCATGTAATAAATTATCATTTTATAATTTATTTGTAAATATTTGTATATTTGCATAATGTTAACTTTTAAGGACGTATTTACCAGGCATCATTCTACATTGTATTAAGGTATCTTGCCTGAAGCTACCAGCCAAGTACTGCAAAACCTAGAGCCCTGGGAATGTTTTAAGTACTTATTACTTCAGGATCACTCCTGCTTGCACAGTTTTGCTAAATCCAGAATGCACTTGCAAAGTACCATGTTTCTCATGACTCTGTCATGTGCAAGTACTGAAACACCCTATTCATCTCACAAATTCACCATTAAATGTCAAGGGACTGCCTAAAGTGCTTCCTCAGAAATATATTTTTGTATATCCCCTTCGCATCTAAACAGGCTCATATGCCCCTGGACGGTGTTTCCCTCAAACTCCAGACAGCAGTTCTGATCTATGAATGACATTCTCTCTTAGCTCCATGTTCTCTACACTTTCCCCAACTTCTGTTTCAAAAACATGAGCTTTGGGTTCAAATCCTGTCTATGCAACGGACTCACTGTGAGAAATTGGAAAATGCACTAAATCTTTTTAGACCTCAGTATTCTCACCTCCAACATGAGAGTAACAATAATAGCCTTACTTTGACAAATGTTTCTGATTACATAGGTAGAACAACTAACAGAAGACCAAGCACAACTTTAATAAATAGAAGATGTTGATATCATCATCACATGATGTATAGATAACAAAAGAGAATGGGGACAGTGGTGGAAATGGTGACTGACTGCCCTAGTTCAGACCAGGTTATTGCAGTGTTTAAAATCACAGATTTGGAAATCAGACTGCTTAGGTTTCATTCCTTGCTTACTGACTCTCTGCCATTCAGTTAAGTAACATCCAAGTTAAGCTGTTTTGTTATCAATACTTGGAACATCTTGATAATAGTATTCACCTCTTAAATTTGGCATGAGAGCTAAAAGAAATAATGCATGTCAAAGCTCTTTGGACAGTGAAAGGTCCATAATAACTCCTCAAAAAATGTTAGCTATTATCAAGATGATGCATAGCATCAGATTTGTTTAAATTTTGTGTCAATATTGCCTTTGTATTTTTGACTGAGGTTTCACACAATGTCAATCCATTTTCAAGAGGTTCTTCTCCACAGCATTTATCCCTTTTGGTAACATGGTATTCAGATATAATCCCATGGGGAATTTAAAATTCACTCTTAAAAAACACACCCTTTTGTTAATCAACTGGTTGTTACTTTTCATCATTTTATAGTATAAAAAAATTAGGATCAAATTAAGCTAGGAGGAATTCATGGCTTGCAAAGAACATTTTCACCCTCTTTGATTTGCAAAGCACAGAATCTAAGACTGAATTTCAAATAACATTTCCTTTTAAACCTCATGTAATAATAAATGGTATCTGCCATGTCCAAGCCCAGACATTTATTCAAAACTGCTGAAAAACCCAGACATTTTCACATGTTAATACAAAGTGGCATATCAGATGACTAATACTTTGCCACTTAGAAAACCAATCCCACCTGAAAATACTGTAATGCAATCAAGTTTCTCTCCATGTCTATTTCCCCTGTGGAATGGAGGTAGAGGTTGGGAGAGATGGTCTGTCCTTACTACAACACTTCTTTCAGCTGTTTTTCCAGCTCTTCACACTTCTAATACAGAAGGAAAAGAGTCTCCTCTCGGAATGCTTGCCCTTGGTTTTCAGTTTACCTGTAATTTTACCAATCACAAGCAGTCGCTTCCATCATGATCATTAACCCTTGAATTCTTAGGAAAATCTAGATTAGCAGAGGCATTAATTTACAATAGTGTTTTGTTATTGTTTCTTCTAAAAGTATATATAGTATAAAATTATAACAAAATTTCATGTTGCAGTAAACGTTTGTAAAACAAGGAAGCCATAACAATTGCCCAATAAAGAAAAGATGCAGCCTTTATTTCTGAGGAGTTTGTCATGCTTCACAGCTTTTCTACAGAATTTAAAAGAAGCTGAAAAGAATGACTTAGTATTGAGTAATAAATGAATCCCATTCCTATCTATTACAACTCCTCTTTTTTACCTTTCTTCATGAACATATCTGGAACTGTTCACATCTGTCTCCCCTGAGAGGAACTGGAATGGTTCATTGCTAAGAACCAAAATATTTCTCCCTGACTTGCAATTTATACTATCAGTAATAAGCCAGAAATAAGACAGTTATCAATGTTTCCATGTTTCTTTTCAATTTCACTAGGAAAGACACATCATAAATAGCAAGGCTCATTTTCATTTTCTTCCAATTATACAACCTCAGTGCATGCCCCATGCTTCTTTTGAATGACTATGACAATAAGCACATCTCAAAATAAGCACATCTCCAAAGTTCTTTTAAGTTATTATAATTTATCATAATTGTGAATACAATTTAATGAGCATGTAGTATATGCTAGATATTATTCTTAGTATGTTACATTCACTAACTCATCTTCAAAACAACTCCATGAGACAAACATTAACTTTAGCCTTGTTTAACAAGGCTTGAGAAAGTTGAGACATAGGGAGATTAAGTAACCAACTCAAGGACACATTGCTATTAAATAGTGATATATCAGGAATTTGAACCGAGACCTTCATGGTATGTCATTGCTTGATTTGCTCATTTGATTATATTAAGGTTGAGTTTAGATGAAATTCCTATTTAAAAAGTGGAAATGGAACCAAGATTGCGTAAAACAAGATGGATTGGGGCATGATTTTTGTGCCTGATACAGAGATAACTCCACTCTAGGGGCACACAAAGAACATTTAGCAGAATTGAGGCCTTGTGGCACATCTACATAGAGCTACATTGGGGGTAGAATACAAGCAAATGAAAGTCCCATTAGCATGCAGTGTTTTTGGTTGATTAGCATTGTACCAAAAGGCACAGACTTGTTAACTTCAAGGACAGAAATATATGTGGTTGCTTGATCTGCACTGACCAAGTTTTGCCATATTCTTTGAGGGTATTTTAAGTGGAGGTTTGAAGGTACTCCTGAAACAGAATGAAAAGCATTTCTCTTTGTTCACCTTGGTGAAAAGGTTTGCTATTCCAAATAGTAGCACTAAGAGCTACTCTCTACCAGATGATACACCGTGGCAAGAAACCAGCTTGGGAGGACAGAAAAGGTATAAGTATATTGGCTGATCAAATAATTTCTCTAATGCAATACTTTTCCCATCAATAATAATGGAAGAGCTCTCATCACCTCACTAAGAAGGTCTACTGGATATTCTGGTGACAATTAGAATTGTGAATCTGAGTCTTTATTGTCTGGAAGTGTTAGAGGGCCAGACTAGGGAGGTATATTTATGGGCACATTACTACAAGCATAAATTATGGCAGCACATCATTGAACAGTTTGGCCTTGATCACTGTTTTATAATAGCCTGGATAAGACAGATGAAAAGGAACCTAGTCCAAGATTAGAATGTCACCTGAAAAGGAGGTTGTTTCAGGGGTACCCAAGGCTACTTCAGCCTTGATGATTTGCTAGAAGGACTCACAAGACTCAGAAAAGCTATTCTACTCATGATTAAATTTTATTGCATTGAAAGAATACAGGTTAAATTAACAAAGGGAAAAGGTGCATGGGTCAAAGTCCACTAGAAAACAGGTGCGAGTTTATAGGAGCTCTCTCCCAGTAGAGTTACACAGCCATGCTTAATTCTCCAGAAACAATGTATGACAATACACTGTGTTGCCAACCAGGGAAGCTCACCTAAGCCTTGGTGTCCAGGGATTATATATTGGGTATCAGTTACATAAGCATTCCAGCGTCTGGGTGACTGAACTCACTTACTCAGATTCCAACCCCCCAGGAACAAAAACAGTCTGTAATAGTCAGGGTTCTCTAGGGAAACAGAACCAACAGGAGATATGTGTAAGTATTATGAGATTTTATAAAAGTGTCTCATGCAACTGTGGGGATGCACAATCCAAATTCCATAGGGCAGGCTACAAGCTGGAAACTCTGATGAAAGTTTTCAATGAATTCTCCAGGAAAAGCTGGCTGGCTGCAGTAGAGATGAAAGTTCTGTCTTCTAACTGCTGAAGTCATCACTTTTCCTTTTAAAGCCTTCAACTGATTGGATTATATTTCTCTCATTACTGAAGATATTCTCATCAGTTGATTGTAGATGTAATCAGCCATAAATGCAATCAACTTTCTATTGATTTAAGTCCATGAAATATCCTTGCAGTAACAATTAGGCCAGTTTTTGCTTGACCAGACAACTGAGCACCATTACCTGGCAAAGTTGACACATGAACCTAACCATCACACAATCATTCAACATAAATCACCTTTTTAACAGAAACCATCTGATCAAACTGATACTACTGACCCAATGCCTCAGACATACAAAACCAGTCTTATTAGACAAAATATTGCAAGGGCTCAGTGCTTGTCTCCCAAGAGTTGCCAAAGGCCAATGTTAAAAACAGGCCTTTCTTTGGAATGTTTAGGGTTTGAGCAACTCAGATCTGCTGATTTAACTGTTTCCTGCACACAGGTAGATTGGCAGTGTTACTTAATAACTACCAGGAATCAGTATCTGTAAATACCTGTACTGATATCTGGGTTATGACCACTGAACAGTAGCTCCTAGTCACCACTCCAATCACTGGACATTTGTGATATATAGGAAAGTGTCGTTTCTCCTGTAGAGAAATGAAAATGGTACTGTAATTTTAATTGATGGTATCAAATATTTTATTCACTCTGCTATAGTTATCAGCTCTATTAAAAGGTTTGTAAGTTCACTGGTAGAATTAAATGAAAATAAGACACAGATGATGACCTCCTACATGAGAAAATATTGGGGAGGCTTATTGGAAGTCCCTAGTTAATCTAGTAACTAGGAAAACTTGTTATCCAGAAATAGACTTGAATTTTTGCTAAGATAATTTAGCCTCACAATTTTAAATTCCTTCAACATCACATATGAAAAGACATAAATTACATTGGATGATGAAAGAAAAAAGAGCAATTAAGTTGTGATGAGATCAAAGAAGAGGTCTTGTAACAATTAACATGCGTTTTCAGAGGGATTGCTATTCTCTATCGGGCAGTTCAAATCCTGGTGGTCATTGGAGGTGTTAGCCTTATCTTAATTTTTTCGATGAAAAACAAGAAAGTGTTGTGAGATAAATTATGAAGAGATATCTGAATAATATTTGGTAAGGATATATTGACTAAGATCAAATTGAAATAAAGGGTATGAGGCCTATAAGCTACTTTAATCTTCTACTATGATGCCCAACAAAAATAGAAACATGCCTCAATCATATTACCTTGGAAACATGCTGATAACAAACAGGCCTCCTGGAAAGTAGACTAATGAAATTTAAAAGAGGGAGAGGCCTTATCTGTTATATGGTTTTAACATGACATATCTTGTTTATCTATATTGCTGATTGCAAATAGCCTTGGAATATATGACGTTCTGTGGCATGGCTTGCTGGAAATAGACACATAAGCTGCGTGATTTTTGTAGTGATTTTTCATGACAAAAAAGCTCCCATTTTCTTAATGATGCCTTACATACATCATTTAGAAATCTCTTAGGCTAAATCTGAGCCAGGGAAGTCTAATATAGCAAGGAGGGATCCAAGTGGCAATACTGGAAGTTTCAGATTTCTTCTTTCTTTTCCTGTACCTTGTTAACATCTGTATCCCTGAAATTATTAATAAAGTTTCGTATCAGGTAAGATCTCTGATGATCCTTATGAGTCTTACTAAAATATCCGACCATTTGTGCCATCTTGCTACCTCAAAGTTTCACCATAAAAACTATGAAAATTTTCATTGCAAAGATTGACTAGGTAACAGAAAGCAACATACTTGGAAAGCATTCGTTCATTGAATGAAAGCCCATGCCTAGTTTTAAATCAAGTTGGGGTGCCCTAATATACTCTTCATCCTTCAACTAAGTCACATCACTTCTTCCTTGATGTTTCCTCCATATTGATTTCTCCTTCTTTAGAACCTCTATATCCTATATGTCCTCTACTATGTGATTATGTAATTAATAATTTAAAGTTTGTGTTTTGTAATAAATGATTGTACAACAGCCTTTTTAATTTTATTTAATTTTATTCACAAACACTCTATATCCATCAAGCACAACTTCCCATTTATTCCTCCTCCCATCCCCTGGTAACCTCTAATCTACTTTCTGTCTCTGCAAATTTGCTATTTCTAGACATTACTTATAAGTGACATCCTACAATATTTTTACTTATATGTCTTGCTTATTTTACTGAGCATATTTTCAATGTTCTTCCATGTTGTTACTTCATTCTTTTTTATGGCCAAATAATACTTCATTGTTTATATGTACCACATTTTGTTTATCTCTTCAATTGCTGGACATAGGTTGTTTCCAGATTTTGGCTAGTGTGAATAATGCTGCTATGAACATTGGTGTATAAGTATCTGTTTGAGACCCTGTTTTCACTTTTTTTGAGTATATACATAGAAATAGAATTGGCAGGTCATATGGTAATTCTACATTTAACTTTGTGAAGAACTACCATATAACTTTCCACAGTGGCTGCACCATTTTACATTCCCATCAACAACACACTAGAGTTCCAATTTTTCTTCATCCTCTGCAACATATGATGTATTCTGTTTTTTGTTTGTTTTAAATAAAAGCCATTCTTGTGGTTATGAAGTGATATCTTATTGTGATTTTGAGTTTCATTTCCTTGTTGGCTAATGATGTTGAGCACCTTTTCATATGTTTATTGGCCATTTGTATATCTTCTTTGGAAAAATATCTATTCAACTCCTTTGCCCATTTTTAAATTGGGCTGTGTGTCTTTTTGTTGTTGCATTGAAAAGTACTTTATATATTCTGGATATTAAGCATTAATTCAATATATGGTTTGTGACTATTTTCTCCCATTCTACAGGTTGTCTTTTCACTTTCTTGATAATGTCCTTTGAAGCACAAAAATATTTAATTTTGAAGAAGTCAGACATCTATTTTTCTGTTGTTGCTCATGCTTTTGGTGTCAGCGGCCTGTTTTCCAAGATATTTGTGTTATTACAACTTTTGTGTCAAGCAGTGTGGAAACACATTTTAAAAGATGAATACCCTTCTGTAATGAATTGCACTCCCCAGAATGTATTCAACAGAAATGATAGCACTGGCACTTAAAGAAATAAGCCCCTACCAACATTCTTCAAAGTTGTCTTTAATCAAATAGCTAGCAGTACAATGCTTAAATAGAAAAACATGAAAATATGGTAAACAGAAGAGAAAATGATGGGAGTATAGCAATAGGGAGAGGCCTTTCCTTTTCATGGATAATTTCATGATGATGCGTAAGATAATAATATGCACTAAAGGAAAAAGGATTTCCAAGGAGGGAGACATGCTTGACTGTGTGCTTGTGTGTTTGTATGTGTAATTATCAGATATTTATCATATTTTCTAACAAAAATATCAAAAAGTATCAAGATTGGAATTACTCTCCTATTTGCTTTCAAGGTTATTTCAAACAGTTGATTGTTTCTTATTTACTTATTATCAAGCTGATGAATAACAGTGACTTTTTTTCATTGGTTTGGCCAGGATATTGAAATGATGAACACAGAGATTAATTTCCTGGGAAATAGTTGCAATATCTGCTCTTAATCAAATCCACAATAATTACAAAATTTCTCTGCTTCTCTTAAGTCCTGGCACAAAAGCAAAGTGTCTCTTTGAAGAAGTGGTATCTGCATTATCAGGCAAACTTTTCTTCTCTCTCTCTTTTTTTTTTGGTATCAGTTCCAACACTCAATGTAGTCATCAGAATATTTGAGGAAATGAAAAATAAAATATAAACAAACAACTAAAACAAGTATTTTTTTCTTTTATGGTCATGCAATTTCAACTAGGAATATTGCCCAATTTAATTTATAGAAATGTGATGTTTGAATTTTAAGTTTCCATGTAAAAATATCTTGAAATCCTCTGTTTATGAGGCAAAGTTCATTCTACGCACAGTTGGTGGAAATTTGAGGTATTACAGTTTTTTTTAGCAAGAAACCTAGTACTAAAACTAGTCATGGATAATTTCATGGTGTATTTTCATGGTAAAAATACACATATCCTTCTGCAACCAGTCCATCTCCTGGGAATCTGTTTAACAGGAATGAGAGTACTTATATACTGAATTTCTTACATAAACTAGCAATGAAGAAAAACATTTTCCATTTGTGTATGTCTGTAAAAGGATAGTATAAACAAGAAAACAAATCTAGAAGTTAAACAGTTAAAAGGAGGTGAAAGAACATTTTTCATAGGTTTATAAGTTAGTGGGATGAAGAGAGAGACAAGAAATCAGGAATTAAAAAAAAGACTGCAATGGTTTTAGAAAAATTATTCCTAATGATTTTTAATTCCTAATGAGTGTTTCTGTGAATGTTCATATAAAGAAATTAGATTAAAAGTTTAAAATAAAAAAATAAAAAAATCCCCAGCTTTTGCAAAATAATGCAGCATCAGAGGGAGTGGGCCAATTTGTACCCCACCACTGACACAATCACCACACACTACAACGTAGGTGCTGCTTGATTCTCTGCTATCTGTGCTTCCAATCAGAAAGTCCTTATTGAAGTTGGCTTTCTGGATTAGAAATACGTTAAATATAAGAAATGTAGAAGAAAAATAGAAATTATCTCTGTAAAAGTTTTTACCTGATTTTGGATTAATGAACTCTGCATTTGAGTTCCAGATTTTCCAATATTTAAGCAAATCACCTTGATTCTGGGTTTCAGTTCCCTGTGAAATGAGCGCTTAGAGTATAATTGAAACATTGGAACTTTAATTTAAGATACATTTTATTTAAAAATGTAGTAAGAGCAAAATACAGTAGAGTTGCATCATATATTTAGCATACTCAGATTCAATATGAGTTCAACTGAAAGAGAGTCAAGCATGTCAGCAATCAGGCAGGTAAATAAGCATAGACTGTGGAGACAGTATTGTAAGAGACATTAATTTAGTATGTCATCTAAAGGTTTCAGGGCCTTCATTCCTCTCATCATACCACCTTGGGTGTGATTTTAGAATTTAAAGATATGTTTTTCCCCCATGGGTAACATAATTCCCATATGCATGCAAACACATTCATCTGGTGGTCATCCAAAGAAAGAGCAAGTTCTTCCAATGATGGAGGAAAAGTTGTTTGTGTTGAACTAATTGAGAGAAGGCATAATATCCTTATGGAAAATTAAAGGAATTATAAAAGTAGTACTGTTTAACTTTTTCTTTTGAAATAACTGTAGTGTATAGAAAAGTTGAGAAGATAATACAGAGAGTTCCCATGTACCCTTCCCCTCACTTCCTCTAATGGTAATACCATTCATAACCAGGGCACATTGGTCAGAACTAAGAAATCAATGTTGGTTCAATATAATTAACTGAACAACAGACTTTATAAAAATTTGACAAGTTTCCCCACTAATGTCCTTTTCCTGTTCCAAAATTCTATCCAAAATAGAACATCTGGGTATGCCTATTTATTCTACTCCAGTCTTTGACATTTTCTTAGTCTTTCCTTATTTTTCATGACCTTGACAGTTTTGAAGATTACTGGCTAGATATCTTGAATTATGTCCCTTAATTTGACATTGACATTTTCTATAATTATTAGACTAGGTTTATGGGTTTGGGGGAAGAATAAAATAGATGTGAAGTACCTTTTCTATCACATCATATGAGGCAATACATGGTATCACTGGTGATATTATTGATTACTTGATATCACCAGATTTCTCAAATGCAAAGTTACTCTTTTCTATTTCCATACTCTGTTTTATGGAAGGGAGTAACTAAGTCCAGTCCACACTCAGGAGGAAGGAAATTAAGTTCCATCTCCTGATTAGGAATAAGCATTTATACTTTAGGATTCTTCTATGAAGATTTGTCCTTTCTCTACCATTTATATATCTAGTCACTTGTTTATACCAGTATGGGCTCACAGATAAATATTTTATTTTTTTGAGTTCTAGTCCAATATTAGTATTTATTTTTTTTGTTGCTCAAATGATTCTACCATTGGTTATTGGGAACTCTTTCAATTGGCTCCCATGTCCTTTTGACATGTCCCCACCTAAATTGTAATTTCTGAATTTTGCTTTACATTTTGACAGCAGAATTTGGCTATCTGACTTCACTGTGTGATAGATCAAAAGTAGTGGTTCTTAAACTTTAAGGCTTACCAAAGTCTTTGAGAATGTGATGAAATTTATGAATGCTCTATCCAGAAGAAAAATACACATACTCATACACACCTAAACTTCTGCACATGCATATACCAAAAAAATCACAGACTAAAGCCTTGCTGTGGATAGCCTATAGTCAATGTAGTCACCCAGTAGCAAGCCATAGATTCCTTGTATAGACAAAATAAACAAAAACAAACAGAAAACCAAACAAACCAAAAAACTGTCCTAGTAAGTGTAGTTGGTATTCTTGCTAGGTAGGACCCTAAAATAATGAAGCTTTGATTCATCCAATAGCTCTACTGATAGATGAATTTGCATTCAGCCTTTATTACATCTGTGTGCTATGTGTATTTAGACATATTTTTACCTGTTGATGGCAAATGCAGTCAGAGAGGAGAAAGAGGGAATAGTCAGGAGAATTTAGGTCAGATTTCTGTTCAGCAGCAAATTGAGTTCCCAGGAGGAAATTGTGGATTAAGTGCCTGGCCTCTCTCAGCTGCTGGCTTAATCAGATCATTAGGAAATGAGATGTTGTGGTAACCGCATGCCAGGGTCCAATCCTCCAGTTAAACGTTCCAACCTGGGGAAGTAATACAAATTCATTCCTTTGGCCAGAACATTTTCTTTTGCCCCCAAGTTGACTATGATTATCATTTGCTGGGACCAGATACACTTAAAATTTTAATAGGCCCCTGCACTGTCTTCAAGAGCAATGGTGAGGATCAATGGAATGACATTTCTGAACCAGTGTGAGCTCCTGAAATGAAAGGATTTATATAAATGAAAGATGGTGATTTCATTACTACAAAGGTGCTTTTGGAGATTTCTCAGTGTACACACAGAGGAATCATGCAGGTCTTATAGCTTTTTCATTTTCTCTTTGTAGTCTTTTCCTAACTGGATTCAATATGCAGAATGGCAGCTTCTGAAACCACACAGCCTACAAGGTTTGCCAAATCAATACAATTCCATCAGTCAAATACATACAGCAGAATATTTGTTTCATAAATCAACAGAGTGCAAAACCATGGAGATCTTCTCTCCTAAGGAAATACATTTTTATATGGACATGCAAAGTTAATCAGAAACTAACACATAGATTAGGTATTAGCAGGATTATTTTTTTTTCCAGTGGTTAATAATCTTACATTCTATGCTGCAACAAGCCTTTCTGAAGTTTCTGACACTTTTTTAACAAACAAAATTCCAATTTTATTTAAATTGAAGTAAACGGGACAAAATTGATTTCACTCACCAAAAATAAAGCAATATTTTCAATATTATTCCTAGATAAACCACAAAATACTTAATTTTGTAAGTTTTCCAAATTTTGCTTATAAATCAAGATAAGACAGTAGATATAGTCATGGAAAAAGAAGAGAATGAATAAATCATTTTTCTGTATCCATGACCTCTGAATTTCTATTGACCCTGAAACAGAAGTGTTCAAGCTGAAAAGCCCATGAGACAGTAAAGGTGTGGGCCAACATTGTGGAACAGCAACGGCTGTCCTTTCCATTGGAACTTTAACTATAACTTGTTCCTTTACATTTAAAGTTCATGATAAACTCCAATGTTTTCCATCACTTCATTTAGTGGTCCCCAAGAGGTTCTCATGTGGAATCAAGATTGAGAACCACCAGTGTCATTCCAACCCACAGACATATAAAACTATCCTAGACTATCCAGCCTGAGCCAAGTAATCTATATCAGAAGAACCACCAAACCAATCCACAGGGTAGTGAGCAAATAAAGAATTGCTTAATAGCAGAAAAAGATAACTGAAATATAGCCAAAGCATGCTGAAAATAAGAGCAGGAAACTATAAAGACCTCAATCAAAGCTGTTCTGTTTAAATTCTGCTTCCACTTATGCCAGAAATTAGATCTCCACCTTACATTAATGACAATAAAATGAAAAAAAGAACTCCTAAACAAAGTGAAAATAATAGTCAGAGATGGTAATATGAATTCTAGTTAGCACATCCTTACAAAATTGTTTGAGAAGGAAGCAATAGCACTTTGTGCCTCAAAAAATAACATGAAGGGAGATAAGATAATTTATATGTAAAAGATTAACTTGAACTTATAATCAGGAAGGAACTTCCAAGTGTTGATGACCTATTATTTCTCTGTTACTTGAATCAGAATCAGTTTTGGATAATAAATCATAACATCAGTTGAACATATTGTATTGTCTGGTCAATTCAAGGATCAATATTTGGAAAGAAAGCTCCAGATTCAGAAAACATCTTTTAATTGGCAATTACTTTCTTGAAAGGTATGCTGATGTGGATCTGTTATATACCCCATAAAAAGCCATGTTCTTTTAATCTAATCTTGTGGGGGCAGACCTATTGTGCATGGCACCTTTTGATTAGATTATTTCCATGGAGCTGTGACTCCACCCATTCAAGGTGGGTCTTAATTAGTTTACTGGAGTCCTTAAGAGAGCACAGGGAGAAAGCAAGAGCTCAGAGCTGACAAAGACCAAGACAATTGAAGATGAAGACATAAAGATGTTTGGAGATGCTAAGTTAAGAGATGAAGCCCAGAGTTTGTCCTGGAAAAGCTAAGTGCGAACCCACAGATGCTTAAAGAGAAAGTCACTGGAATCAGAAATTGAAAGCAATGCAACTCAGGAGCAAAGGACAAGCTGATGCCAGCCAGCCACGTGCCTTGCCAGCTGACAGAGGTGTTCCGGATGCCATCGGCTTTCTTCAGTGAAGATATTCTCTTGTTGATGCCTTAGTGTGCACACTTTTATGACTTTACAGCTGTAAATATGCAATCTAATAAATCCCCTTTATAAAAGCCAATCCATTTCTGGTATATTGCATTCCAGCAGCTTTAGCAAACTGAAACAAAAGATTTTAACAAGTCGTGCATTTATGAGTTATTTATTAAAATGGCTATTATGAGTTTTAGGCTTCTACTAGATTCTTTCTCAATGGCTGAAATAATAGCATATGTTCTTTAACCTGAATCTCCTGATACTAATGTGGTAATACTTTTTATGCTTATTAGCCGTTTGTTTTTCTTTTTCTGTGAATTGTCTGTTTAGTGATCTAACGCTTTAAAAAGCATTGTATTTGTTTGCTCCCTTAGCTAGGAAATAGCTCAAAGAGCCCCTGTCTTCCTTATTTTCTTCTTTCTACTCACTCCCATTCAAGGGCTTCCCATGTTTCTGGTACTATGCTAGATTCTGGGAATAATTAGGAAAACATTAGATAGTGGCTTTGTCTTAAAAGACTAAAGATAGTATAAAGGAAACAAAATACAAACAAAGAAACAAACAAAAAAACAAGGGCTCATACCAATAGACGTACTGATTTGAATACAAAATTTGCTGAAGAAGATTCTTTTTGAAAAATATCTTTATTGAGGAAAACTTACATTTAGTTATGCAAAATTCCTTTTAGATAAAGATTTTGGGTTTGTTCTACCAAGCAGAATATCCTTGGTTGGTCCTTTTAGCGTGAAAATATAGGCTTAAGCACCTGATGTGGAAAACAATGAATAAATAGATGAATGGCTGATTTCGTTTGTGAAAGAAGTAAATGGAACTGTATTTTTGTGAGGGAAGACAGGAAAAAGAGAAATATTCTGAAGAGGTTGTTTGGGGTAGGGATGGAAAGAAGAGGGAAGGAAAAATAAAGAGATGTAAGGAGACAGAGAGATGACTGAGCAACTGGTAAGACCAGGGACTAGGGAGAAAACCTGACCTATGAGAAATTGTCAGTAACAGGGATGATTAATTAACTTTCAAGGAAGAAGACATCTTAGAAGCTTGGTTTCTTAACTATGATGCTTCCTGCTTATGCAACATTTTTAGTAGTTATATTTTTTTCTGTTGGATTTTGGGGGTCCTTATAGGAGAGTGTGAGCATCACTCTACTTTTGGGTTCACATGGCCTATAGATTAGACAATGGAAAAAGTGAGAAATCTGCAGAAAAGCAAACACGCATTAGGTCAAAGTGAGAAATCTTAGCAAGAGTTTCTGAGAAGAAAAGAGAGATCCCAGAGAATCCTTAATCACATTGATTTGAGGACACTGGATTTCCCTTTGCAAATGACATGGGACTGGGGTCAAGAGAGTTTTTAAAATAAATTTAAGAAAAAAATAAAGAAAATTGGTACTTTTGGGAAACATAAGCCAGTGATATTTCCCTTAAATATATCATCACTTGGCACTTAGTAAATGTTATTCTACCTATTTTTATTTTTCTCTTCTTATGTAATAGAGCATATGTAGTAATTATCAGTAGAACTACCATTAACATTTCATCACCACCATCACCATCATACCATTTCAACAATAAGAGCATTGTATATAAAGGAGACATTAGCTGTGTGGTATAGTTTGGCAACCTCAAAACATGTCTATTTCTTCACTCATTTGGAGATGACATGTCAACAATCACCACACAGCTCTCAAGGAAA
Organism: Choloepus didactylus; assembly: GCF_015220235.1. Classification (NCBI taxonomy): domain Eukaryota; kingdom Metazoa; phylum Chordata; class Mammalia; order Pilosa; family Megalonychidae; genus Choloepus; species Choloepus didactylus. Next base: position 56,846,393 of record NC_051312.1, read on the forward strand.
AGTTCTCTATTGCTCTAAGAAGCAGTGTTAACCTGAGGGTTACACACTCTAGTTTAAGCTGTCACTCAGCACTTTCTAAAATGGCAATTGACAGCTTCAGGACACTTTTTTTTTTTTTCAGCATCGTAAGCACATATTTCACTTGCAAATTATTTTTAAAGAATTAACTAGGAAGTTTGTCATATTCTTATTTGCACATGTAATTTTCACTTGGAATTACGAAACACTGAATTTACTTAATAGCTAAGCTTGAAAATGTAGTGTCCCTTTTCAATGGTCCAGGTGGTATTTTCCAAATACCTATTAATCAAGGTGTGCAAAAGTGGCAGTTGGTAATAATCTATTCAGTGGAGGCCATTTGAAAATTTTCAGTTGTAATTATTTAGTAACAGTCCCCAACTCATTGTTTTGTAACATGGCAAGTCACATGCCATCTTGTCAGCAGTTTGCAGCCCCAAGTTTCAGACAGGCACAGCTCTTTTTAGTACTAGTCACAATGAATGTATGTTGAAGTGTCTACTTTCAGTAGATATTAAAACCAGGAGATCACAACTATTTAGCCTCATATCTCCAAAGAAAAATCAATCTAGATCTGGATTTCCTAATTTTGTAAACTGTCCATTCATCTTCAAATCCAGATTGAGTTTGTTTTCCAACAAAAAATGATTTTTTAAAAAAGGTTTAGGTATAAAGGAATAGATTTGGAGAATGGTTAGGGGGGAAAAAGATTAAAATTGCCTACTACAAATGCACTTACTTTTTTTTCTCAGTGCTGTTTTCTCCCTTCATCTCCTCTGTTGTCTTATTGTATTCCAGGAACAAGTATAAACTACATTAACTACAAAATTTTAGATAAAACAGAATATTTTAAAATAAATATATGATTTTAAAGTAATCACTGCTCTTGAAAACTGATGCTCACATTGGTTTATTACTAAACAAATGCCCCTTTTTCCCTGCACACAGGGAAGAAATAAAGAACCTGCTGTTTTCTTAACTATAGAGATAACTTGTAAGGTTTATAGTTACAATCATCACCATAGCTACAATGTTGGAATAATTATCTATATATGGAATGACTGTGGCTAGATGTGCCCATTTAAGATTTGATATATATTGCCCAAACATCCTCTTTTCTATTATATTATTGTATTATATCACAAGCAATCCAGTAGCATTTTTAAATGCTTATTTCTCTTCAAACTAAACACAGTGGCTATGAATCCTCTTTCATACATTTACTGGCTGTTTCTATTTCTTTTTCACTTGAATCTTTTATTTTACATATGCATATGCATATCAACAGCCCAAACCATAGATCCTTTGGCCACACAAGTGTTAATAAAACCTCCTCTGTGAGGTTCAGATCTGGATCTCCATGTCAAGTTGCTTAGCATCTCTGGGGAGGGCAGAGGAAACAAGAAGAGCAGAATCAAACCTTCAGCATAGAAACTTCAAGGGCTTCCTTTGTGAGATGAAGAGGGTTAATGTCCAGGTATGTTAGGAAGAATTAAAAAAGTGTATCTAAAAGTGGCAGATTTTTGGATGTCACTGGACTTGTAGGCACTGGTGCCTATGGGACTAGAAGCAAGCATTTGGGGAGCCAGACTCCTAAGAAGTATTGGATTGTTTGCTACAGATACCAGAGGAGAGGCTATTTGGATGGGTAACACAGAACAAATTCAACAGAAGAAAAATGCAAATGTATTTTGGACAGATGTACTTAGATCTCTAGAATAGATGCAGAGTTGGAGAGTAATTTTGAAAGATATTTGTTGGGATGCTTAACTGTTCAGTGGGTAAGAGGCTTCACAGGACAGACTGAAGTTCCTCTTCCAATGTATCCTTTACTAGCTTGGGAACATCCTGAAGCTATCTTTGAATAGCTCATACAGTGACAGCTGTCAGGGAACAACTGTTCCAAGCACTAAATGCTACCACAGTGTGCAGAGACTATGGTTTAGTGAAGGGAAATTAACAGCTGCAACAGTAAGCTATTCAAATAACAAAGAAGTCAACTCAGTGCATCGCTGCTTTCCAAATCACACATTTTCCCTTCACAAATGTAGCTAAAAACCCAACTGCCAATGCTTTATAAGGCAACTTTTTACACTTCATTATTTCATAGTAAGAGCAGAGGCTTAAGCTTAAGATAGTGTCTCTAACCTCAGTAATTACTAATGATTGGTTTACCTACTATTTCAATATGATGATAAAAAATCGTTTTTAAATATTTTAGGAATATACTGCATATATAATAGTTTCTATCAAACACAAGACAATCAATCTTCATGTCTGGTTCAAATATAAAGTGGTATAGTGTATTACTTGCTTTAATTCTTGCGCCAGTTTGGATACATTATGTCCCCTAGAAAATCCATATTCTTTAATGTAGTCTTCTGGGGGGCAGATTGATTAGTCTGTTGATTAGGGTAGAAACGTTTGATTAAATTGTTTCCATGGATATGTGGACCCTGCCCATTTAGGGTGGGTCTTAATTAAATCACTGGAGGGCTATAAGAGAGCTCACAGACAGAAGGAGTTCAGAGCAGCTAAGAGAGACTTTTGGAGACAGCAGCTGAAAGCTGATGCTTAGAGATGCTTGGAGATGCAGACAGAAGGACATTTGGAGATGCTAAATTAAGAGAAACCCAGAGACATTTTGGAGAATAAAATTTTGAAATGCAACCCAGGAGCAACAGAACAACAGGCACCAGCCACATGACTTCCCAGCTGGCAGAGGTGTTCCGAATGCCATCGGCTGTTTTTCAGAGAAGGTATCCTCTTGTTGATGCTTTAGTTTGGGTCCTTTTATGGCCATAGAACTATAAATTTGTAGCCAAATAAACCCCCTCTATAAATGCCAATTCATTTCTGGAATTTTGCATAATGGCAGCATGAGCAAACCAGAACAGATTTTGGTACCAGAGAAGTGGGGTGCTGCTGAGTATGCAAATACCAAATATGTCGGAGTGGCTTTTTTAAATGGAAAAAGGGAAGATTCTGGAAAAATTGTGAGGAATGTGATAGAAAAGGCCTAGATTGCTTTGAAGAGAATGTTGGTGGAAATATGGACTCTAAAGATGCTTGTGATGATGCCTTAAACAGAAATGATGAATGTGTCACTGCAAACTGGAAGAGAGGCAATCCTTATTTCAAAGTGGCAGAGAATTTGGCAAAATTGAGTCCTGGTGTTGGATGGAAGGCAGAATTTGAAAGTGATGAGCTAGGATACTTAGCTAAAGAGATTCCCAAATTGAATCTGGAAAATGCAGCCTGGCTTCTCCTTGCAGCTTATTGTAAATGCAAGAGGAAAGAGATAAGCTGATGCCTTAGTTTGGACACTTTTATAGCCATAGAACTGTAAATATGTAGCAAAATAAACCCCCTTTATAAAGGCCAATCAATTTCTGGTATTTTGCATATTGGCAGAATTAGCAAACCAGAACAATTCTCTTTCAAAAATATTTGGAATCCAGACATGAAAGTACATTAGGTGGCCCAATGTTATAGGCAAGTAAAAACTCTAGTAAAATAAATTAATTCATTAAAAACCCTTATTGATTGCCTATTCTCTGTGCTGGATACTGCCATTATGATAGAATCAAAGGACTCACATAAATGAAAAAACACAGGTATGGACAGGAGGGGCACCAAGCTAGAGTGAGGATGTATGGGTGATCAGGAAAGGTGATGTCTGAGCTGGGTATGAGAGAGGAGAAATTGTGTGCCATGCTACAGATAGAAGATTCAGCAAGCAAAAAGCCACAGGGGAAAGAAAGCATGGTATTTTAACCATTTCGTATTGCTTCAGGGAAGGACATATGTGGAAATTGGTGATTGATGAAAAGAGTTGGAGGTAGGTAGGTTCTCAATCATAAAGGTCTAGAGAACGTGAATTCTATTGTGAGGGTAATAGGTTCCTATAAGCCATGCACATTGCACCTTCTGAGCATTAGTCTTGGAAGGATAAATTTATATTTGGAATAAAATGTGAGGAATTTCATTTTTCAGAGAGTATGGTGAGGTTCAGAGAAAAGAAATGTAAGCCCATAAATACAGCATGAGGCCAGGCTACTAGGAACAAAGGTGTCCAATTTATCATCCCTGGGGTCCATCAGAGATTTTCATAAACTTAAAGTCCTAGTATAATTCGATATGTTATGATTCTAAATATACCCCCTGTCTGTTGATTCAATAATCCTTAACAAACTCCAGTAACATGTAAGGTTTTCTATAAGTAGCACTATGGGGAGGAAGGTGGTTAAGGGAAAAGAGACTCTGCTTGATTTGGATTATCCTGGGGCTGAGAAAAGAGGACAACTGCAGTGAATGGAGAAGACATCAGAGTAAGAGTGAGTAAGAACATAAGCCTTCAAGAACCCTGGAAAAATAATAGGAGGTGATGGTTAGGAGTCACATTTAAGGTTTTGGAATGTTTTCAAGGTTTGTTTGTTTTTCCTGTAGGAAAAAGAGAGCAAACGAAAGGATATGGAATAAAAACAAAACCACCACCAGAAAACTAAGATGGCGGCTAGCTGAGACAGGGTGAAAAAAACGCCCCCATGAAAAACACTAGCTAAAAACCAGAAAGTGACCTAGAATATTGGTTACAGTGATGTGCCAGCTGGATGAGGGCTCCTAGCTCCAGAGGGGCCGTATACTTGGTGAAACCAGGAGTTGGCATTCTGAAACAAGTGAGTAAGCTGGCTGGAAGACCTGCAGCTGCGTGGCGAGCTGGGGAAGCCAGGGATCAGCGTATGGAGACCAGCTGGCTCTTTAAAAAAAAAAAAAAAAAAAAAAAAAAAAAAAAAAAAAAAAAAAAGGAGTGGCTCCAGTAGCAATTGTGGGAACCAAGCAGTAAAACACAGCAAGAGGGGGCTGGGCCGGCCTCTTGCTGTCTGGCCAGGAAGATAGCCCACAGCAGATACCCTTGGGTTCGGGGGAACGGAGGGGAGAACCAGAAGCATAAAGAAACCCCGCGGCTCACAGCTAGCCCCTGGAGGGCTGGATAAACTCCTGCCCGGGGCCGTGCCAACAGCCCAAAGCCCCGCCAGTTGTCCTGGAGCTCGGAAGGAGGAACTGTGTGAGGAGGAGGGGGCTGAGATGCCCCGCTCGGCCTTTTTTGCTTCAGGCTGGGAGTGCGCCGCCACACGGCCTGGTGGCCCAGGGCTTCCCTGGTGGGAGGGCGCGCACTGGTGACATAGCACAGCCTTCCCTCGGCTGAGCTCCTGGAGGAGCACGGCTGGGAGGGGTTATCAGCTTGGAGAACCCAGGGACGCTACACCAAGTCCGGTGGTTTATGGATCAGCGAGAGAGAGGGTCTGGGGCTGAACGGAAATGAAGGCTTAGACTCATGTGGCAGCCTTGAATCTCCAGGATCCCGGGGGATTTGGACATTAGAACTGCCCTTCCTCCCTGGCCACCCGTACACATGCCCCACATTCAGGGTGGACAGTTCCAGCAACACACCCAAACTGAGTTCTCCAACTGAACCCACAAGAATCATTTCCCCACACAAAGCAGAAAAAAGGTTGAGAACTGACTTGAGGGATATAGGAAACTCACAGACGCCATTGGCTGGTTAGTTAGAGAAAGTGTATGTCACCAAACTGTGCTCCTTAAAAATTAGATCGATATCCCTTTTTCTTTCAACTTGAAAGAGCCCTATCAAGCAAAACAAATGCCAAGAGGCCAAAAACAACAGAAAATCTTAATGCATATGATAAAACCAGAAGATATGGAGCATTCAACTCCAAACACACAAACCAAAGGATCGGAAGATACAGTATACCTCACAAAATCAATCAAAGAACTACAATCAAGGAACAAAAACATGGCAAAGGATTTAAAGGACATCAAGAAGACCATGGCCCAGTATATAAGTAACATAAAGAAGACCCTAGAAGAGCATAAAGAAGACATTGCAAGAGTAAATTAAAAAAAAAAGAAGATCTTATGGAAATAAAAGAAACTGTTGGCCAAATTAAAAAGATTCTGGATATTCACAATACAAGACTAGAGGAAGCTGAACAACATCTCAGTGCTCTAGAAACCCACAGAACAGAAAATGAAAGAACAAAAGAAAGAATGGAGAAAAAAATCAAAAAAATCAAAATGGATCTCATGGATACGATAGATAAAATAAAACGTCCAAACTTAAGACTCATTGGTGTCCCAGAAGGGGAAGAGAAGGGTAAAGGTCTAGAAAGAGTATACAAAGAAATTGTTGGGGAAAACTTCCCCAACCTTCTATACAATAAAAATACACAAAGCATAAATGCCCAGAGAACTCCAAATAGAATAAATCCAAATAAACCCACTCCAAGACATATTCTGATCAGACTGTCAAATATTGAAGAGAAGGAGCAAGTTCTGAAAGCAGCAAGAGAAAAGCAATTCACCACATACAAAGGAAACAACATAAGATTAAGTAGTGACTACTCAGCAGCAACCATGGTGGCGAGAAGGCAGTGGCATGACATATTTAAAATTCTGAGAGAGAAAAATTTCCAACCAAGAATACTTTATCCAGCAAAACTCGCCTTCAAATTTGAGGGAGAGCTTAAATTTTTCACAGGCAAACAAATGCTGAGAGACTTTGCTGATGAAAGACCTGCCCTACTTCATATTCTGAGGGGAGCCCTGCTGGAGGAGAGACAGGGAAAGGAGAAAGAGATACAGAGAATTTTAACAGACATATATAGAACCTTATATCCCAAATCACCAGGACACTCACTTTTCTCTAGTGATCACAGATCTTTCTCCAGAAGGGACCGTAAGCTGGGACATAAAACAAGCCTCAAGAAATTTTAAAAAAACATTGAATATACTCAAAGCACATTCTCCAACCACAATGGAATACAAATAGAAGTCAATAATTTTTGAACTGTAATTCCACTAGTTACTTCCTACATGATATAAAATACACAAACTCTAAAGACAAATCAGTGGTTTTGAACTCAATGTAAAATATGTAATTTTAGACAACTATATAAAGGTGGGGGAATGAAGGAGTATAGGAACATAGTTTATGTGTCCCATTGAAGTGAAGGTGGTATCAAAGATAAACAAGATTGATATGGATTTAAGAGGTTAATTTTAAGTCCCACAGTAAACACAAAGAAATTATCAGAGAATATAACCATAGAGATGAAAAGTAGAGTTTGGGTTAAGAGAAATGGGGGAAGGGGCAATGGGGAGTTAAGAAATGAGTGTAGGGTTGCTGTTTGAGGTGAAGGGAAATTTCTAGTAATGGATGGAGGGAAAGAGCATTACAACTTTCTAAACGTGATTAATCTCACTAATGAAAGGCTAGGGAGGGAGTGGAATGGGAAGATTTAGGCTGTATATATGTTTCCACAAGTGGAAAAAAAAAAAAAAGACAGTCTAAGTAGATGACAATTGAATGCTAAGGATGAACTTGGATGGGACAGGAGGATAGAGGACAGGTGGCTCAAAGGGACACAGTTGAGACATAAGGAAAAGGAAATATAGAATGTAAGCTTTGTATCATTGTTGAATCTCTTGTACTTTTTAGCTGTGCTTAATGGGATTGCATGAAAGAATGTTCTTGTTCATGGGAAGTGTATACGTGAATTATAGTGTATGTTCGAGGATGTGTCCAGCTAGCTCTCATATGTTCAGATGACAGAGCAATAGATGGTGGATGATAGGGAGGGAGGGAGGGAGGGAAAGAAATAGCAATGTGACAGCAAATTAAAGCTGGTGGATTGAGCTATCAGGGGAGGGGGGTCAGGGTATGATGGAATTCTGTGTATGGGGCTAGTATTGTTCTTGCAACTGTTCATATAACTTTGAATTTATTTCAAAAAAAAAAAAAAAAAAAGAGCATTAGACACATGACCCAAGCACTTCACATTGAAGAATGTGGGTGAAGACCACACCAGGTGTTCATTGTGTTCAAGGCCAGAGAGAGACAGACAGAGACTGACAGACAGACACCAATACAGCATGGAGCAGGAGTCTGTTAGGAGCAAGATGCAGAAAGCATTTTCCCACTGTCCCAGTACTCTGATCTGTTTTGAGGTATCAAGGGGATGCAGTAAATTTGGCATAAATAACCTTGACCCCGCTTGTATGCTGAAGAAATGTCTGTGAGTGTGTATATGTGTGTGTATGTGCACACACACACACATACACACACATATGGGTGTTGGCAGTGGGGATGGGAAGTCCTTTCTCTAAAATTTCAGAATCTTTTTCAGTAGGAATCTGGAAAGTGATCAAGAGAGCTGCCTTTTATATTCATGTTGAGGAAGCTTAACAAGAATCCAAACAGTTTGATTTTTCTTTAATTATACCTGGTAATTCTCACTGTAAAAAAAAAAAATAAAGCAACAGTAAGAAAAATATCCAATTTTTCATGAAACTTCATTCCTCAGGATTGTAACTTGGACCTTTATGGAGAGTTTCCTTCTGGACGTCTCTCTCTGCTTGTCCTTTATTGACTAGGCCTGTGCTATCCAACATGGCAACCACTTGCCACTCGTGCCTCTTGAGCTCTTGAAATGTAATATGTCCTGTCAGTGTAACATATACACCAGATTTTGGGGGGCAGAAAAGACTATAAAATATCTCAATAATTTTACATATTGATTGCAGGTTGAAACTATAGTATATTGGATGTATTGAATTAAATAAAATATATATTAAAATTAAAAAAAAAAAACCACCACAACAAAAAAACAAAGCTTCAGTGAGTTTAGCAATCCAGGATAGCAAGGAAAGAAAGAGGGGAACATTAGAGAAAGGGAAAAACAGGAGGCAATTACAAAAATTATAGACAGAAGTTTTGACTGTCTGCTTAAGGGAAAGAGCAGTGGGAATAGAAAGAGGTGATGATAGGAGAAATTCTGTAGGCAAAATTTGCAGGACTTAGAAAGTGTGGCTATAGAAGGCCTGACAGAAAATGAGTCAGTCTTGACTTCTGGATGGGACTGCCAGTTGGGATCAAGAATTTAGCAAGAGCATCTTGGACTGCTATAGACATGACAATGAGGAAGTGATTGACTTTCAAACGTCAGTGAAAAATCAAAAAAATGAACACAAATGCCAAGTAAGGTCAGTTTTCAGATGGGTGAGGTGAGTCTCATTAGACTTATTGAAGGAGGTGAACTGATACACCTAAAGGAAAGTGATGAGCAAAGTCGGCTTTGCAGGAAGAATAGGACATGTGTCCAAGGACAGTGCATGCCAGAATGAGTAAGATGTAAATGAGAAAAGAGAAACTAACCTTTCCAAATGCTTCCAAAGTAGGGCCAACAGAACATATTATGCAGTGCTGAGTGATGAAGCCTTGTTCCATGGAAATACACCACTCTGCCAAGACATGTCTGATAGAAGACAGAAAAGAACAATTCAAATTTCATGACTTGTAAGGCTTATCACCATTGAGGGTTACTAGCAACAAATATTCCTTATAAATGGTTGACTTGGGGTAGAGAAATAAAAAGAAAGCAAAAGTAAAGGAGAAAACAAAGCAAGGAAAAATGAGAAGGGAAGAGAGAAAAGAAAAAAATATAATAGTGGCAAATAAAATTCTCCCCTCCAAGCTTGCAAAAAGAGAGGGAGATGATTCCTTCAAGCCCTTCTGACAGAAAAGGAGCAAGGCTTGTTATTTCCACATTTCTAAAGCTACCTCCAGTTTCCCTGCTCTGCTTCTGTAGCAGCACTAAACTTGCTTAGAAGGCAAACATGTCAGATAGTTTTTAAATCTTTAAAGGGCCTCCCCTTCATGGAGCCAATGAACAATGGCATTAATGTGCTTCCTAAGTATGTTTCACCTATAGTCCAAACTAGACATCTTCATGCCCTAGCCCCCTTTCAGCCTTCATTTCACACAAGAGAAAATGAATGGATGATGAGACAAAGTTGAGTCTCTGAAGGCTGGACAGTTAGTGAGCCAGTGTTAGAAACCCCATTTAGTCCCTTCTCTATTTTCTGCCTGAAGCATTACTGGGGGGTAGGTTTTTCAATTGTGCTTTGAGATCATTAACTGAAAAAGTCCTGTTGCAAGTGCAGTGATCACAGAACTCTCCTGTCAAGATAATAAGAACGACTCTGGACCATGAAAATTACATTTGATCTTTTACAAAGCTCGTATGACATGGATGATATTATCCTCAAATTACAAGAAAGGAAATTGATGCTTAGAGATTAAACTAAGTTTGAACCTAGCTCAAGCTGACTCTAAAGTCCCTCCTCTTCCCACCAGCCTGAACTGCTTTGTGAGGTTTGGTTTATTGCAGCACCATGTGCTATGCACAAATGAGATGACTGAATTTGATGAACACTCTCTATGAGACTTTGATTCTTTTATTTCTCTAAAAGACCATATTTCTGGGATCTTGTGATCTTATAAATCTTCTCAAGCACTCATTAATATAGTGGTTTAAAGGTCTTCATTTCTTTCTGCAGGAAGAACGACTTAGGTGGCCAATAATTATGCAGCCTTTGAGAAAAGGAGGTAATTAATTCTTCCTCTGAGTGGCCGGGAATTTTCATTTTGTTCTGGTCTCTGTGACTTATATATTGTCACGTCCCCTAATGCCTAGGCAGTAGGAATATGTTAGACATGCAGATTGAGGAATTATTGTGTTAACATGTTGCTGTAATAGCCTCCTATGAATCCTGCCTCCATCCACAGCCTTGTGTAGCACCTATCCACTCTGACCCTGAACTTGACCACATGACTTTCTGTAGCCTTTTGGATACCAGTAAGCATGGCATCAGCAGAAGCTTGAAGAGAGTTTGGAACTTGGGGCTTACCTCCTTGGAATGCTGCCACACATGAATGCTAAGACCAACCAGCTTCAGATATAAGGCTCAACTGACAGCTACATGTAAGGTCATTTTTTATTTTCCAGTTGCATTTGAGCTGTCAGATGATTAGAGCCATGCGAGTGAACCAAGCACACTGTCCAGATGAATGAAACAATTGTGAACAAATTATATGGTTTTATCTTAAGCCAGGAAGTTTTGGTGTGGTTTGTTAGGTATCACTAGTTTATTGCTACAATTATCTAGTCCTTTATGGGTATGCCTGTGGTTCTGTTGGGTTTTCAATCTAGATATGACTTTTTTTCATCTTAGAGAGATAAACTACTTTCCCTACAATAAGCAGTATTGGCCTCATTGTTAACAATTCTTTAATTGTCAGCATATGTGCAATAAGATCTTGTCTATTTCAATTTATTTGCATTATACACTATTTACTTTAGTTTTCTATGTCTAACAAGGTGTATTCAGTGTGGTTTGATCTGCATTCTCCCTAGAATAAATTGCATATTTCAAATAAGAACACCACCACACTATGCTAAATGATGTTTTAATTCGAATGCAGAACATCCAAAAGTAAATAGAAGCACAGGTAATTTTCATTTAGTAAGGATTGTTTCTGCATCATTTTACACTATTTACTTGTATTTTCCTTATCTGCGTCATATTTTAAGTCTATCTCAGAAGACAAATCCAGTCTTGAAATAATGGCCACAAGACATATATGTAAAATATTCCACATGCAATAGCTTGTGCTGGGAATGCCACAGGGACTATATGAATAACAAAGGGAGGAGAAGGAAGAAAAGGGATGAGGGAAGAGTAAAAAGTGCTATTTTGAGACTATCTATGGAGTTTTATTTTTTTAAATGCCTAAGAGAAGTAAAATCTGCTGGTGAAAATTATTAACATAAAGTTTGAAAATGAATTTTGGGCAGAGATTGCCCATGGACAATGGCAGTCAATGTATAAATACACATACATATATCTATTTACATGCACACACTCATATATACATTATGTTAACTAAAATTAAAATAATAGAGGGGATGCACCTGTCACTTTATTACATGCAAAATTACCAGGAAGCAAATTTTGTTTTCTACCATTATTGGACTATATATTTGAATGGAGAGCCAGATACCAGAACTATATATAAACATGAGCAATACCTATAGGGATTCAAGCTAGGAAGATTCTGTTGTTTGGTGAAAGCAGGCAAACCAGAAACTAAAGCAATTTAAGAGATGATTTGCAAGAACAAATGACAGCTTCCCTTATACAATCCACTTTTCACTGAGCAGGCAGAAAAAAAGTGAAGTAAGTTTACAGTTACTGGATCTGAGGAAGTCATGAACTACAGTATTTTCAGAGCATAGAAAACTGTGTTACCTCACCTGTTTGTTATAATTATTATTGTTGCTGCTGATTTGATGTTGTGCAGACTACTGTTGTCTCTTCATTATTCATGGAAAAACTGATTAATTAAAAAAGACCTGGGAATTTGTCTGTGGGAGCATCAAAAAGGAGCAGATGAGGTTATATCACTCTGTGATGACATTCTGAAATTAGGAAACACTGTGGAAAGTATTTAGAGGATGAAGGAAACCTTTGTAGAAACCAAGAGAAGGATACATGCTAAATCCCTGGGACCAATTGGGGGTGAGGGGAGAGGAGGGCTAAAAGGTAGATGGAAAGTAGGGAGAAAGTGTTTCAAGAAGAGGGAATTGGTCAACAGTGCCACAGGGGGCTAATAATTCAAATGCCAAGGGGTTATTCTGAGGATCAATTCATTCAACACTATGCTTTGTGCTTAGTCATTATAGAATGGTTATTTTCTCTTAAATAAAACATGAATTTATAACATGTGACTACCCATAAGGTAGCACCATAAAGTGGAGGATAGTCAGCAGTGTCAAACACTTCAAAGTATTCTGAAGGCATTTAATGGATTTGCAAATTGGAAATTTAATGGAGATATTACAGAGACGTATCAGAACCAAGACAAAAGTTGGGGCAAAATTGCAGGGAATTGAGGAATGAAAGTGCAATAAAAAATATGAGAGTGGCAAGAAAATCCTAGATCTTAAGGAGCTTGACTTTGAACAGAATGAGCTAGACATAAGCAGGAGTTCATGGGACAGTTTGTTTTATTTTAAGCTGGAGAAAAAATTTTCATGTGATCATAGGCTGAGAGAAAAGAGTGGAAAGTTTGGAGTTAAAGATATGGGAGAAATATAGTCTACTTGAACAAACATACACTTGACGAAGGCAAAATATGGGATTCAAAACAGAATCCTTGGTTCAAGCTCCCCATGGCTCCCTTAGGGAAAAGGACCAGCGCTGGATGGAGGCAGGCATGACATCTCAAGCTGTGCTGGGGTTTTTGGAGACACGAGACTAGAGAGATTCCCATGGACACAGACAGTAAAAATGGTCCCTTTGGCAACCAGGCTGGGTTTCTACATGATTAAGATAATCATTTTCGACAGGAAGAAAGATTCAGACCTAGAGTATGCAAAAAAAGTGTGCAATTCAGTAGAAAATGAAAGATAAAACCTTACAGATGTAAGAGGAATCTTTTCAAACATATTTGTCATTATATCTAAAATTACTTTGTTTTTATGTTGCTTTATAAGCACTTTCTTCCTGCTTTTTATTTTTATAATCAGAGGCAACATAGGGAGCAAAAAAATCAGGACTTTTGTAGAAAAAAATACTGAGTTCAAATGACAATTCTATTAATTGATAACTACCCAGTTTGGCACAACTCCTTTAGTGAGCACATCTAAAAATGCCTGTCACTATTTGGAAGATTAAATTGTCCTTGCTAAATAGATAATAAATAGTATTCCTTTTCTTTAAGATAGACATTAAAAATATATTTATTTTGGATTTCTACAAAATTAAAACAAGTTAACTGGAAAAACTTTAAAGTACTACAATTTTAACTGTCATAATTATGATTTCGTTTTGCTTAGTAAGATTAATTCACTACCCACACTAACTGGTAAATTTTCAATAGCTTCCAAAGTGAACCAAGACTTTAGTAGAGGTTTTGTCTCACTAAGCAAGAAAATGGCATTGTATAGCTTAGAATATATAAAACTAATTTCCTTCTGGCTTATATGAGTGAATTCAATACTTGCCTCAAACTGAGTTGTCCATTTAATATGAGACATAGCATGAGAAACATCTTTGAACTTAAAATACAAGTGTTCCTAAACGTATTTTTTGAAGAACCCATTCTCTTACCAAACATTTTGCCAATTTATTAATAAATTCTGTGCATGCAGAATTGTGTGTGTGTGTTTTCCTAATTGCAAGAAAGAAAAGCTTCTCTTCTTTTTCTGAAAGCAAAATCAAAACAATAATCCTTTGTTCATTTAACCACTTGATCATATCAATTCCTCTGTTGTCTTACAATCATTAGTAACATTAAAAACCTTTAATACTCTCTAAGATTTACAAACAAAATTTTAATAATATAAATCTAATATTCAGGAAATAGATTCTCTTTAAATATTTCTGTACCAAAGAAAAAATAAAAAACAAAAAGAAACCTCTCTCATGGCCTATTAAAATTTTTCCGGCAATGAAACAGCATCCATGAGGACAATTAGAGTCTGTGCTCTGAATTAGCTTTAAAGTCTAGGAATCTTAGATAAAAGACTAATTTGGTCATGAAAGAAGGAAAACAATTTAATGCCACTAAATTACTTAACAACCATTATAATGAGAATGCTCACTAATTAAAAATATGAGTGTAACCTCAGAATCTAAAGTTAAATTATAATACAGTCTTTAATTTTTACCAAGATTGGAGAAATAATTTTATTTGATTAATAATAATGGGAATACTGCTAGGATTTTCCTATGTGCCAAGCACTATGCTGTGATTTTACATCATTTTTTTCCCCTCAGTAACCCTTATTATTATTATCCCTGTTTTAAACATGAAAAAATTGGGCTCAATGAACAATGTAGTTCATTCAAGATCACCTTCAGAACTCAAAATCCCACACAGTTCCAAATCAAATTCTGTGTTTTAATAACCATTTTCCACTGGCATTTAAAACAAATGATGGTCCTTGACCAAGCCCTCGTATAATATTTAGCATTTGCTTAGCACTGAATTGTTTACAAAACATTTTAATATTTCATTTTGTCAGATGGGTCTTGTTAGATAATTTTGAAGATAAAGAAATTTGCTCAAGTGGAAAAGCAAGGTTTCATGTTTAAAGAAATACATTTAATTTTATACATATAAGCAGCACCTTTATATTTGGTGGACTGAGATAACTGTTTATTTTGGAAAAAAACATGAATATAGAGTAAGCAGCTTCTCTCAGCCAATGTTAACAATATTGTGCAGCATTCCAGCATTCTTATAGTACCTAGCAGTTTTCAAAGCAGATGTCCATATATTATCTCATTTTATCCCTACAAAGATTGCAGATGAACCCAGTGAGGGGACACAGAAGAGAGGTTAAAGACTCGTATAAAGCCAGAAAAAAAATAAAAATAAAAAGGATTGGAGCAAGAGCTGGAAACACAATCTTATAACTGACAATGTTGAATTTTACCCAAGCCCTGGAATCCTGGTAAATAGTGATAGTTTAAGAAATCCAAAGAAACACCCCTCTCCATGTGTCTTAAATAGGACTCATGATGCCCTCTTGTTTAACTATGACCAGGTCAGATAAGGACCCTCCAAATCCCCATTCTTCATGTCATAAATATTTAGCTGAACTTTTTCCTTCCCAGGGATCAACTGGAACAAAACGCTTGCTAACCAAACTTTAGTTGATTCTCTCCTCCTGGACCACCCTCAGCCTGAGTCATCATTACAACCCCTCCTTAGCAGCCCATCCTAAGAATAAACTGACCTCATGTTCTGACTGATGATCATGGCAGTCTCCATGCATATCCCAATTCCCTATACCTGGCTCTATTTTAGATCTCACTATTCCTTTTTATAAAAGAAAAAAAAAATTACTTCCTGCTAACATTTGAGATACTTGCAGATATCATGATTAGAACATTCTCCCTATTCCAATAGTCCCTTACCCCCTTTTGCAATAATCTTAAATCTGGATTTGATTTTTACTTGACATAACATTGGCTCAAACATTCTTTCCACTGTGCACTGCTACTTGCTAAAATTTCTCAACAGGATCCTTTTTTCTTTTTGGTTAATTTTTTGTTCATCATTTATTTAGGAATTTTACTAAAAATATGTGGGCTTCCAAACCTGAAAGAGAAGAGCTTCTTTTGATAATGAATCCTTCTCCTTTGTGCATTAGTCTTGCCATCATTCAAAATATGAATCTGTCTCTGAAGGAAACCTCTCTTCCAGGTCCTGGGAACAGATTTAATTATATAGCTTCTTCCTAATTTCACAGAATTTATACATGAAATTAAATCATCTCAGAAAAGCACTGACATTCATTTTAACCTCCTGTTTGAATGTAAAATGTAGGGAATATTTTCATGGAGTTTTCAACTATTCATCTCTTTCCTTCTTAACCTGAAGAAGAGAGGACAAACATAAAAGAGGTTTTGTTTGCTATTTGGAAATTTATTTATCTCTAAATATCTTTGCTCTGTGATTACTGATCTTTTTATATGCTTTTAAAATGGAATTTTATTGAGATATATTCAAACACCATGTAATCCATCCAAAGTATACAATCAGTAGCTCACAGTATCATCATATAGTTATGCATTCATCACCACAATCAATTTTAGAACATTTTCATTGTACCCAAATAAAGAAAAAAATAAAAATAAAAAAAACTCAAACATCCTATATCCCTTATCCCCCCCCATCATTTATATATATATATTTTTGTCTTTATTTTATTACTCATCTGCCCATACATTGGATCAAGGGACTGTTGGTAACAGGTTTTCACAATCACACAGTCAAATGGTAAAAGCTTTATAGTTATACAATCATCATCAGAAACCAACAGAGTGCAACAGATTAAGGTATTTCCTTCTAGCTATACCAATAAACTAGAAATTAAAAAGGAATATCTAGGGCAGGGTAAAAAGGTGGAGTGGTGAGGTATGGGTTTCAGTTGCTCCTCCAGGCCAGCTGGTAGAAAGCTGTGAACTGCATGGTCCAGACACTGCAGAGCCACTTGGCTTTGGGCATACTTCACACAGCACTCATGAACACGTGGAACGGCTGAGATCAGTGAAATCCAAATCCATTACAGACAGCCTCAAAGACTTGCAATTTGGGCCCAGGCAAGAGCAGAGCTAAGATAGCTCTGAGAGACAAAGCAATCCATTGGCTGAGAAAATTCTCTAAACTGCATAACTTCCCAAGAAAAGGGGGGTGTGGCCAAGCACCAGTGGCAGCTCTCCTTCTGGGAACTCAGACCCCAGGGGCTGGAATTCAGAAACCAGCTTCAGTCAACCACACCCCTGACAAGGTCAGGGTCACAAGAAGAACCAAAGGCTCCACAACCTCCTTACACTGGTGGCATAACTGTGGGCTGGCAAGTGTCACCAGCTAGACAGTATAGGAAGTTCTCACAGGAGGGTCTCATTCTCAAGGAAGCTCCAAACCCTCCTCCTGAGACCTAGACCTCTTTGGACTGGGAAAACCTGACTGGGGTGGACCATATCTGAGAAGACCATTACAAAAGAAGGCTACACAGAGGCAGGGCAAGAAACAGAAAAACAAGAGGTGAAAACCTCTGATCAACTAAACAGAATCTAAGTTAAAGGTCTAGAATAGGCTGAACTGAACACCAAAGGTTAGAGAACAAAGCCAACCAACAAGAAAACCCTAGGTAAAAGAGTGAAAACAAGCTCCAGAATAAACTAATCAAGAAAGTCAGATGCCTAGACAGCTTAAATAATGAGCCATACCAGGAAACAGGAAAATATGGACCAGCCAAAGGAACAAACTAATAGTTCAACCAAGAAACAGGAATTGAAGCAATTATTGCTAAGCCTATTCGATGAACTGAAGGAAGAACTAATTGGAGATGTTCAAACAAAGCTAAATCAATTAAAAAGTCAAGTCACTGAACTGAGGGAAGACATAGCAAAAGAGATGAAGGATATAAGGAGGATACTGGATGCCCATAAGGAAGAATTCATAAACTTGAAAAAGCAAATGGCAGAACTTATGGAAATGAAGGGCATAATGGAGGAGATGAAAAAGACAATGGAGGGATACAACTGTAGATGTGAACAGGCAGAAGAAAGAATCAGTGAATTGGAAGATCAAGCATCTGAATTCACACACACAAAAGAACAGATTATGAAAAGAATGGAAAAATATGAGCCGGGTCTTAGGGAGCTGAGTGACAACATGAAATGTACAAATATACATGTTATGGGTGTCCTAGAGGGAGAAGAGAGTGAGTGGAAAAGGGGCAGAAAGATAAAAGAAGAAATAATCACTGAAAATTTCCCAACTTTTATGAAAGACAGAAAATTACAGATTCAAGAAGTACAATGCACCCCAAACAGAATAGACCTCAATAGACCTACTCCAAGACACTTACTGATCAGATTGCCCAATGTCAAAAAGAGAATTCTGAAAGCAGCAAGAGAAAAGCAATGCATCACATACAAGGGAAGCTCGATAAGACCACATACAGATTTCTCTGCAGAAATGATGGAGGTGAGAAGACAGTGGTATGAAATCTTTAAGGTACTGAAAGGGAAGAACTGCCAACCAAGAATTCTATATCCAGCAAAACTGTCCTTCAAAAATGAGGGTGAGATTAAAATATATCCAGACAAACAGACACTGAGAGAGTTCATGAATAAGAGACTGGTGCTATAAGAAATACTAAAGGGAATGCTACAGGCTGATAGGAAAAGACAGGACAAAGAGACTTGAAGAAGAGTGTAGAAATGAAGATTATCAGGAAGGGTAAAAAGAGAGAGGAAAAAATAAGAAATGACATATAAAATCCAAAAGACAAAATGATAGAAGAAAGTACTGCCCTTACAGTAATAACACTAAATGTTTATGGATTAAACTCCCTAATAAAAAGACACAGACTGGCAGAATGGATTAAAAAACAGGACCCATCTATATGCTGTCTACAAGAAACTCACTTTAGACACAAGGACAAAAATAGGCTGAAAGTGAAAGGTTGGAAAAAGATATTTCATGCAAACAGCAACCAGAAAAAAGCAGGAGTAGCTATATTAATATTAGACAAAGTAGACTTCAAAAGTAAAACAGTTAAAAGAGACACAGAAGGAAGCTATATATTAACAAAAGGGTCAATTCATCAAGAAAACATAACAATCATAAATATTTATGCACCAAGCCAGAGTGCCCCAAAATTCATGAGGCAAACACTGAGAATACAGAAAGGAGAAGTAGATAACTCCACAATAATAGTTGGAGACTTCAATGCACCTCTCTCATCAATGGATAGAACATCTAGACAGAGGATCAACAAGGAAACCTACATGTTGAATTGTATTATAAATGAACAAGACTTAACAGACATTTATAGAACACTACACTCCACGACAACAAGATATACATTTTTCTCAAGTGCTCATGGAACATTCTCTAGGATAGACCACATGCTGGGACACAAAGCAAGTCTCAACAAATTTAAAAATATTGATATCATACAAAACACTACCTCAGATCATAATGGAATGAAGTTGGAAATAAACAACAGGCAGAAGATTATAAAAGTCACAAATATATGGAGACTAAACAACACACTCTTAGAAAACCAGTGGGTAAAGGAAGAAATTACAAGACAAATAAGTAAACACCATGAGGTAAATGACAATGGAAACACAACATATCAAAACTTATGGGATGCAGCAAAGGTGGTGCTGAGAGGGAAATTTATTGCCCTAAATGTCTATATTAAAAGAGAAGAGAGAGCAAAAATTGAGGCATTAACTGTCCATGTGGAGGAACTAGAGAAAAAATAGCAAATAAACCCGAAAGCAAACAGAAGAAAAGAAATAACAAAGATTAGAGCAGAAATAAATGAAACTGAGAATAGGAAAACAATAGAGAGAATCAATAAAACCAGAAGCTGGTTCTTTGAGAAAATCAACAAAATTGATGGACCCCTACCTAGGCTAATAAAAAAAAAAAAAAAAGTGCAGATGAAAATAGATGCAATCAGAAATGGGAAAGGAAACATAACTACTGACCCTGCAGAAATAAAGGAGATAATGACTATGAGCAACTACATGCTAAAAAACTGGACAGCTTACACGAAATGGACAAATTCCTAGAAAAGCATAAACAACCAACATTGACCCAAGAAGAAATAGATGACCTCAACAAACCAATCACAAGCAAAGAAACTGAGTTAGTCATCAAAAAGCTCCCTGTGCCAGTTTGAATGTATTATGTCCCCCAAATGCCATTATCTTTGATGTAATCTTGTGTGGGCAGATGTTATCAGTTTTGATCAGATTTCTTTGAGTGTTTCTTTGGAGATGTGCCCCACCCAGCTGTGGGTGATGACTCTGATATTTCTATGAGGCATGGCCCCACCCATTTTGGGTGGGCCTTGATCAGTGGAGCCATATAAATGAGCTGACAGGCAGAGGGAACTCAGTGCAGCTGTGAGTGATGTTTTGAAGAGGAGCTACAGCCAAGAGGGACACTTTGAAGAAAGCACAGGAGCTGCAGATAAGAGACAGTTTGAAGACGGCTGTTGAAAGAAAACTCTTGCTCTGGAGAAGCTGAGAGAGGACAAATATCCCAAGTGCAACTAAGAGTGACATTTTTGAGGAACTGCAGCCTAGAGAGGAACGTCCTGGGAGAAAGCCATTTTGAAACCAGAACTTCGGAGCAGACACCAGCCACGTGCCTCCCCAGCTAACAGAGGTTTTCCAGACAACATTGGCCATCCTCCAGTGAAGGTACCTGATTGCTGATGTGTTACCTTGGACACTTTATGGCCTTAAGACTGTAACTGTGTAACCAAATAAACCCTCTTTTATACAAGCCAATCCATCTCTGGTGTTTTGCATGCCGTCAGCATTAGCAAACTAGACACTCCCAAAAAAGAAAAACCCAGGAACAGATGGCTTCACATGTGAATTCTACCAAGCATTCAGGAAAGAATTAGTAACAATCCTGTTCAAACTCTTCAAAAAAAATTGAAGAGAAGGGAAAGCTACCCAACTCATTCTATGAAGCCAAAGTCACCCTAATACCAAAGTCAGACAAAGATACTACAAAAAAAGAAAATTATAGACCAATCTCTTTAATGAATATAGAAACAAAAATCCTCAAAAAATACTTGCAAATAGAATCCAGCAGCATATTAAAAGAATTATACACCATGACTAAGTGGGGTTTATTCCAGGTGTGCAAGGCTGGTTCAACACAAGAAAATCAATTAATGTAATATACCACATCAACCAGTCAAAGCAAAAGAACCACATGATCATCTTAATTGATGCAGAAAAGGCATCTGACAAAATTCAACATCCTTTCTTGATGAAAACACTTCAAAGGACAGGAATAGAAGGGAACTTTCTCAATATGATAAAGGCAATATATGAAAAACCCACAGGTAACATTGTACTCAATGGGGAGAGATTGAAAGCTTTCCCTCTAAGATCAGGAACAAGACAGGGATGCCCACTGTCACCATTGTTATTCAACATTGTGCTGCAAGTTCTAGCTAGAGCAATTAGGCAGGAAAAAGAAATAAAAGGCATCCAAATTGGAGAAGAAGTACAATTGTCACTGCTTGCAGATGACATGATTCTGTATTTAGAAAGTCCAGAAAAATCTACAGCAAAGCTATTAGAGTAATCAATGAATACAGCAAAGTGGCAGGCTACAAGATCAAAATGCAAAAATCTGTAGTGTTCTTATACACAAGTCATGTGTAACAAGAGGAAGAAATAAAAAAAAGAAGGAATATCTATATAATGCATAAGAATATCCTCCAGAATGACCTCCTGACTCTACTGGAAATCTCTTAGCCACTGAAACTATTTTGTTTCATTTCTTTTCCCCCATTTGGTCAAGAAAGTATTCTCAATCCCAAAATGCCATGGCCAGAGTCACCCCTGGGAGTCATGTCGTGCGTACAGTGGAGGGTAGTGAGTTTATTTGCAGAGTGGCTGAGAGAGATGCTGAATCTGAGAAACAAAAGAGGTTGATTAGGCATAATTATAGGTAGGCTTAGCTTCTCCTTTGCAGCAATAAGTTTGAAATCTCTCAGCCACTGAAACTGTATTTTGTTTCATTTCTTTTCCCCCTTTGGTCAAGAAGGCTTTCTCAATCCCTCAATGCTGAGTCCAGGTTCATCCCCAGGAGTCATGTCCCATGTTGCCAGGGAGATTTACACCCCTGGGAGTCATGTCCCACATAGGGTGGAGGGCAGTGAGTTTACATGCAGAGTTGGCTTAGACGGAGAGATCAATCTGAGCAACAAAAGAGGTTCTCTTGGGGTGACTCTTAGGCATAATTTTTAGTAGACTTAGCCTCTCCTTTGCAGTAGCAAGCTTCATAAGAACAAGGCCCAAGATAAAGGGCTCAGCTTTCTAAATTGGTAGTCCCTAATGCTTTTGAGAATATCAGGAATTCCCAAGGTGGGAAAGTTTAACATTTTCACATTTTTCTCCAGTCCCCCAAGGGGTCCTTTCAAATACTTTTTTATTCTCTGCCCAAATTACTCTGGGATGTATTGGGGCTTCACACTAACCTGTACAATCCAACCAGCTCTTGCTCCCTATTCAAATTTCCATGTAATTATGGTGTTTGAATAAACTGACCATGCAAGTTAAATTATATAGTGTGTTTCAGAAAATATAGGTTTCGCACCAAATAAACATCTTTTCCTTTGGTTTCACACAGAAGTCGAAGTTTAAAACACCATCAATATCATCCTTTATCCTTTACTGTGATTTATCTCAGTCCTAACCAAGTCCATTTTGTTCATATTTCTAATTGAAGTCTGCTCTCTCTTCAGCCTCTTTAACATTTGCCATATGGGGTAATGCTGATATTTACAGCTGCCGAACTCTGGCTCTGAGTCTCAGGTGTCACACAGATACCCAAATTTCTAGGGACTGACCAGGTTATACCCAAAGAGCTCAGTATCTCAGAATTTAGAAATAAGCATTACAACTCAGGAATAGATGTAACTGCTGTAAGAGCTTATAGTCTAGGAACCTTTACCTTAAGCCTTCCATGATAACCTATGCTTTCAGATACAATTCTCAGAGTTTGCCCATTATAGTTAGTCCATATTAGTGAGGTGTTAGAATGTTTGTCTTTTCATTTCTGGCTTATACATTTCTTGCTCAACATATGTCGTCAAGGTCCAACTAAGTGAATGAACCTTGAGGACATTATGTTGAAAAAAATAAACCAGAAACAAAAGGACACATATTGTAGGGCTTCTCTAACATAAACTAACTATAATAAGCAAATGGTAAGAATTGAATTTGAGGGCACAGGTTATCAGGGGATAGAATATGGGCAGAAATTCTGCAATGCACCATGCAGGAGTACAGAATGTTCAATAAGCAGAATGTAATGTTTCCTACATTGTAAGTTCTTATAGCAATCACATGTATTCCTGAGTTTTACCAGTTATTTAAGAGATGTTTATTCAGTGCAAAATTTATATTCTCTGTAGCATACTATCTAATTTAACCTGTAAGGTCAGTTTATTTAAACAACATAATTACATGGGGCCTAGAATAGGGAGTGAGATATTGTTATTCTGTACGGGTTAATGTAATATCCTGATACACCACAGAGTATTTTGGGCAAAAAATAATATATATGTATACGTATGTACGTATGTGTGTGTGTGTATATATATATGCACAAAGTCCACTTGGGGGACTGGGGAAAAAATGTGGAAATACTAAACTTCCCCACCTGGGGAAATACTGATATTCTTGCAAGCACTGGGGACTACCAATTTAGAAGGCTGAGACCTCTATCTTGAAGCTTGCCCTTATGAAGCTTGTTACTGCAAAGGAGAGACTAAGTCTACTTAAAATTGTGCCTAAGAGTCACCCCAGAGAATCTCTTTTGTTCCTCAGATGTGGTCTCTCTCTCTAAGCCAATTCTGCAGGTAAACTCACTGCCCTCCCCGCTATGTGGGACATGACTCCCAGGGATGAACTTGAACCCAATCCTGAGGGATTGAGAAAGACTTCTTGACCAAAGGGGGAAGAGAAATGAAACAAAATACTGTTTCAGTGGCTGAGAGATTTCAAATGGACTCGAGAGGACATTCTGGAGATAATTCTTATGCATTATATAAATATCCCTTTTCATTTCTCATGTATGGGAATAGATAGAAAGAAACATGTGAAACTGTTGAATGGCAGCCCGGTAGCCTTGACTCTTGAAGATGATCGTATAACTATATAGCTTATACTGTGTGACTGTGTGACTGTGAAAACCTTGTGGCTCCCATTCTCTTTATCCACTGTATGGATTAGAAAAATGGAAACAAAAAGTAAATGAATAATAGGGAGGCATGGTGGGATGGGTTTTTGTTTTGGTTGTTCTTTTTTACTTAAATTTTATTCTTATCCTTTTTCTGTGTGGTAATGAAAATGTTCAATTAATTTATTGTGGTTATGAATGCATAAATATATAATGATACTGTGAACAATTGATTGTACACTTTGTATGATTGCATGGAAGTGACTGTATCTCAATAAAGTTGAATTAAAAATAGTTATCTTTGTATGGCAAAATTAGGCTTGCTTTTTGTATCATTGTTTGTTTTGGAGTGTTTTGCTCTTTCCTGATTTTTCTACACTATCCAATGCTTTATTTTGCTATTTTTAATGTATTATCAAAATGTCTTTTTTTATTCTCCTCATATGCTAGTTCACCTTTGTACAGTATGCTAAGTACCAAATAATTTTCTCCTAGAACTCTGAATATGTTGCATCATTGTTTCCTAGTTTCCAGTATTGCCGTTTCATGAGTGATTTTAATGTGAATTACTTTTGTTGTGGCTAAACTTTCTTTTGGTCCCTTGAAAATTTTTAACTTATTTTGACCATTTAAAATTTTAATAAATATGCCTACAGATTAATTTTCCCCATTATAACTTTCTTATTTTCAGTAGGTTCTTTAAATTTGTAGTTTGGGTCTTTCTGTCTCTTTGGTAAAGTTTAAAATATTTTTATTTCCCTGATTATTTTATTTCCTAAATTCTCATCTTGAAAACTGATTATGATGTTCCATAATAACTTCTCTCCTTTTCTGATTACTTTTTCTGGGATATTTAGCCTGGATTTATTCTATCATGAAATTATTCTCTAGCTGAGTTCTTTCATTTATTCAGCTCATTCTTAGGTATTTTTAATAACAATTTTATCAGTAATTCCCATGGTCCTCAACTGATTTTTTTTTCATGGAATTTTAAAAATAAATGTGATAACTTCTTATCTCTTTAAAGGCTACTAACAGTACTATTCTAAAGGTTCATATTTGCCTTTGAAATTTTTGTTTGTGGTTTTGTCTTTTGCTGTTGGTGCTTCTCATCCATGGTGTTTTCTAAAAATTTCTAGTGATCTTTGACTCTCTGCCTACCTTTCCATCTGAGGTTGTATGTTTGCTTGTCTGTGAACATTGTCTCAGTTTACCATAAGCTGTATCTTTCAATTGTGGGGAAGGTGCTGAAATTACTCGCTAGTTTGGGTCCTCTCCTAGTTATGTCATTTATTCTTCTTTTTGTGTCAAATGGCTACATAAGGTATGTTTTATGACTTCTTTAAAATTTTTATACAAACAGGTAGCACTTTTATAAAAAAAAAGTGATATTAATATAATTTTTGTGTACCTCAAATTTCTTATTGTGAAGTTTTAAAGCTATCAAAACATTGAAAGATTAGTAAAATGAACTCATGAAAGCACTTCATCTACATTCCCAATTTGTTAACATTTTGCCTTACTTCCAAAAGCATTTTTAAAAATGAGCTCCTTTATTAAGATATTTAAGTTCAAAATCCTAGCAGAATGTGAACTAAAGTCTCGATCTGCCCAGGAATAGATGGCAGATCGAGGCTCTTTTTTTTAAGCATTCAACAATGACTTTTATCATTGAGATTTTAAAATCTATGAATGAAAAGCTTTCAATGCAAAGAAAAACTGAGCTCAGTGGTGGCATCAACACCATAACATCAAATCTGATACAGAAATGTACAGCTTTGCCAACAAGGAAATAAGAATAGAGCAGAAAGTTATGTACAGACTCGGCATCCCCAGGTGTGCTAATCAACATCTGATCCCAGCATCTGCCTGTAACCCATTGAACATGCCCCACAGAATCTGAAGAAAGGATGTAAATTATTTCAAAAAAGCAGCAGATGTTGAGTGTGTTTCTATTTTGCAACAGTCCTCAGAAAGTTACATATGCCAGCATTTGCAAGATTTTTCTCCCAATTAGCAATCACTTGATAATGAAGCAGAGTAGCTCAAGCTGAAATTATCCTGGGATTTGATATTCACTATTGCCTACAGATTGAGAAGAATTTGGAAGAAACAAGATAATAAAAATACAGCATCTTAAACATATCAGAGTATCAAGTTATTCTTGGATGTCATTCAAAAGTCTAAATAGAACGATGTCAATTATTGCTGTTTTATCCAAAATATGAAGTGATGATTAAAATCAGAGTGGTCTCAGAGATTCATGTTTTTTCTCTCAAGGAAAAATTGAAAATTGATGAGGATGTAATCTATGGAATAAACATATTTATTAACTATAATGTAAAAGAGTATAAAATTGCTACTCTAATATAAAAGACTATAGAAATTACCAGAAACATATTTATACTTCTCATATGACCCCTGTCTGATATGTGAATTTTCAGTTCAGGTCTTCTTTGAAATGGTACAATTTCATGTCTCTCATCATAAGCTTAAAGAAGACTTAAATTCTTTTTGGAAATAGCCTGGGTAAAAATAATGAAGTTTGGAAATGCAGCTTGGGTATTCTAGTTGTATTAAAGAGCAAAATAAAATATGTACTATCTGAAATCTCTGCCTTGCTTAATTTAATGTTTCTGGCTACCTGGGGATTAAAGTGAGAACTGTATCAGTTTCAATTTAGATGGTTTGCACAGAATATTAGTGAGCACTGTTACTTAAACAGATCAGGGGTTTGTAATCCAGGGTACTTGGGTAAGAATCAGGAAATCCATGAATTTGAATAAAAATAAGTTATATCTTTATTTTCACTCACCTCTAATTAACATTTAGCATTTCTCTCAATTATGAATACAGCAAAAACCATAACTGCATTAGCAGTACTTCTGATCAGAGAAATTTTCATATAAAATGTGGTTGTTGCAGCAGACACTACAAAAATAACTTCTATAAACATGCCATGATTTTGAAATTATGATAGTTACAATTTTCACTAAATCTTAATCATTTAAAAATGAATAATTTCCTTTTAATATATTTGAATTTCTTTTAATCTTATATATCATACTTAAAAATATTCTAAGAAAGGTTTGTAGGTTTCATCAAACTGAACCTGGTCTCTATCACTATAAAAATTTAATATCCCTCGCTGCACTCCAATATTATTCCCTTTCTCTCATAAAGTACCTTCAATGCTTTAGCTTGACCTGTCAGTTCTACCTCAAAAGGTATCTAAAATACAACTACTTTTCACCACCTGCAGCACTGCACTCTTGGATCAAGCCAACATCTTCCTGACACTAACGCAATAGGCTTAACTGATATTGTTCCTACTCTTAATCCTCTATAGCAGTAATTTCAACAGAGAGTGATGATGCCTCCCCACTCTCCAAGGACATTTGAAAATGTCTGCAGATATTTTTCTTTGCCATAACTGAGAGGGTGCTATTGGTATCTACTGGGTAGCAGCCAGGGATTCTTTTAAATATCTTGCAATACACAGGGCAGCCCCCTAAAACAACAACAAAAAAATTCATCTGGACCAAAATGTTAATACTGCCAGAGTTAAAGAATTCTGCTCCAGAGTCTTTCTCTGCATATTGGTTATAGGAATTGCAAAAAAGAAATTAAAAATGGAATCTTGTCACATCTTTGCCTAAATTCTTTCCCTAAATCCCAGCATATTTAGCAAAAAAAAAAAAAAAAATCTAATACTCCTTAGAGTATCCTACAAAGCTTTGCATGACCTGGCCCTTGACTACTTCTGCGGACTCTCCTCACTTAGTCTGATCCAGCCACACTAGCCCTCTTGCTAGTGACCATAAGAAATACCAAGCTGTTTCCTGATTTAAGTTCTTTGCCAATTCTAATTTAGAATTCAGGGGTTCTACTTCTAGATATTTTCTTGGTTTACTCACTTCTCTCTGGTATCACAAATCACTTCCCCTAACTAAAAGAGCAGCTCACCAATTCAATTGAAATCCGGTATACATATTATTTCAGTAAGGATCTGAGCAAAATGTTCAACTCTATATCCAATAGCTCCAATACCTATAACTCCTGAGGGTTGGCCCCTACATTTTTTTTCCGTACTGGGTTTCTTTCAGTTTGTCTTATCTCCTTGTTTGCCTGTATATTTCTGACTTTATGCAAGCTATTTCAATTATAGAAACTGTTGGTAGAATTTTGAGTCCTAGGATGATGTTTTCTCCAGATAGGATTTATACTTGTTTCAGTAGTCACTTTTAATCCAAGATCATCTTAATCCATTATCAGAGAACGAGACTAGTTGAAGGTGAACTGAAGTCCCTGAGAGGGCCCTTCTGGCTCATGCTTGCTCCTTTGGTTTAGCCCAACATAATGGAGCTCCATCAAGGCTTTCTTGACTAGGTTGACTAGACCCCATACAATTGTACCAGCTCAATATTTCAGCCTAGTTCAGCTCTCTCAACTCTAAGGTAGTGCTCCCAGGAGAAATTAGGCTCTGGCTGCATAACTCTTCAGAACTGATAGTAAAGAGAAAATATTGAAGCAGAAAAAAAAAAAAGGTGAGCTATAAAGCTAAGAGCATAATCTAAGCATTCTCTGATAAAAAAAAAATTAGATAGGAATAGTGGCTATGATAATGAGGAAGAATGAGTAAAATATTTTGTTAACAGAAAACCTACTGGCTGCTTATATGCAAACAAAAGAGACAGATGAATCAAAGGTCATTGTGAGTTATTAAATTTGGAAGACTTGCAGTGCTATATAGTTTAACCATTAATAGAGAAAATACTTGTTTTGATCAGAAATTGGTTTGATCTGTTCATTTATGAATTCATGAAATCAGTAAGTGAATATATATATGTGTGTTTAATATCTGTGATATGCCAGGCCCTAAGCAATGTAGGCTATGATTGTCATTATGTGACAGGAGTTGCTGGAGAGAGTCAGATTCTGCTGAAGTGTCACTTCTACAGAAAGAGCAAAGCCTGACTCAGTAGGTAATATTTTCCCCAGGTACCAAAGTTTCTGTCTTATACCCTGAGTACCCATCCCAAGAACATGTCTTGCCTACCTCGTCGGAGACACAACATCACATGAGGATTATCCTTTCTATCAGCTCTGACTCAATCACAGCTCATTTGGAGCATTTTAAAGGTCTGGATAGGTCTCTAATAGAGGATGGGTAGCAGAGAATGACTTTGACATAAAGGCATCCATGTTAATATTTAAATTTCCAATTTTGAATGGCCTCTGGGCTGGTTCACCAAATCTGATTCTCCTCATATTTATCCATAAATTCCTTGTCACTGAAACAATTTGTTCTAGATGCAAGAAGACCTTAGAGGCTGAACTCCTCAATTTCTGCATTATTTTGGTACTTGGCCTTCACCAATATTCATGAATGCATTCTCCACACAACTCCATTTTCTGGAGATGATAATTTTCATCATAAGCAAAACGGCCTCCCTTACAGCCTGCTCCAACATGTATCTCAAGACTCATGTGGTATTTCCAGTTTGGGGGGAAATTGGCCACCTGGACAATTGTGTGTCCTCCTCTTCAGAAATAAGATAATTGATCTTTAGTAATTGGAAATGTTAAAGAGATTCTTAACCTACACCTGTTATAGCCTTATCTGTAACGATATCTTCTCAGGGATCACAGAACAATTAATCTTTTCAGAAAACCCAATTCTGCATTTTCCTGCTTCTTTGTTTCTGATGACTACCTTAAAGCTAACCAGAGCTAGTAAGGTTTTCTGGAGAAACGATGCCATTTTCACTTTTTGTGGTCAAAGCCTATAGAAGTACTCTTAGTTTGAGTGGCTAATAATCTTCCCCCAATTTATGTATACCTAAATTTTATTTAACCCTAAATTCCTACTTTTGCTATTATAAAAATGACTATGTTCAATATTCTTGTAGCTATTTCCTCAAGATAAATTAAATATTTTATTAAGATAAATTCCTAGAAATCATAGAGTGAGAGAATACACACATTTTTATAGCATTTAATATGTATTGCTGAATGGTTCTCCAGAAAGCTTAAACCAAGCTTCACATACAGTCATGAAAGTGGCATTTTTCCACTAACCTTATACACAATGCTAATCAAAAGTTAAAAAAAAAAAAACTACTTGTAAATTTTGTTTCTATCTAATTTTGTGTTATTATTATTTTATTTTCAAATGTTATATGTATTAGAAATCTGGTGAACTCTCTGATCATTTTTCCTAGAAAAATTAAGATGCAACCAAAACTTTTGTTCAATTTCAGGAGAACTGTGACCTTGGCTTTAATCTATTTCTCTTTTTCTATATATTATAATAGAAATGAAACAAGCAAAGAAAAAAAACAAACTTATAAAGGTAACTCACATGTCCTGTCATTGTAAATGAAATATAAAGGCTAATGTGGTACAAAAAGAAATATAAATAAAACATACGGTTTGAAATTCATTTGAACTTGCATCATTGTAAGAGCAGTAGCAATAAATCATGGAAAAGGATATGTGGGGGTTTGGGGATTTTTCAGTTATTTTAGGATATATTCCCTTTGTTTCAATTTTCACACGGATTTAATTAAGTTCTCGAGGTCAGTTACATCAACAGGAACCTATATCATAAAGTAAGACATTGATATTTGGTGAGCTATATGGGGCAGGTTAGAATTCTAATTACCTTTGGTTATGATTACCTGGAACACCTGAACGAGGCACTAGGGAAATGTCAGTCTTTATAGATTTGGAGACAACACTATCAATGCTATAGCTTTCTGCTTTTATAGTTTTATGAGTAATTAAAGGTACTGGGATTATTTTGAATTATGATCTGAAAATGATAATGAGTGATGAATTTCAAGCTAGTGTTGGACATTCAGAGCATAGTGTTCATGCTCTCCTTACATTGGAAGTACTTAATAAGATATTTTTAAAAATGTAATAGCATAAAAATGGATACTGCAGAAGGCAAAACAGACTTTCAAAGGCAGATCATAAGAAAATGTTCTAATTCAAGTGATATGTTGCTGAGTTGGTATGCCAAATGAGAAATCTCCAGAGGACACATACATGTAGTCTGCATTGTCAAGAGGGAACATTCAGAATGGAATTCAGTGATTGCTGTTGGCTCTTCTAAATGATTGCTTCCCTTGTCGGTTTTTAATATTCATTTTATCTGTTTACTTAGAAGTATCAGAACAACAGACTTTGAATCTTTGGTTTTTGAGTGCCTCCTGGTTGTCAGGCACCCTCTGGTTTAGCTCTCTATCTGACATAACCATTAATGACTTGTCTTCTAGTTAGAAATTGTACCCCAGTCTGGAAGACTAAATCATTTGCTCACATCCACCATAGAGAAGGGGCAGAACTGAGATGTGAGCAAAGGTTTGCTGTATTCCAAAGCCCGCAGTCACTTTGCTAAGTCAATATAAAGGCGAATATCCCAGTGTTTATTATAATTGTCTAAAGATTTCTATTCAGACTTAAAGTTGAAATTATTCATTTCAAAACGAGAATGAATAAACACATTAATATTGATATATTTTATTGCTGAGGGGATGCCTTACCATGATAGGACAATTACAAGACTACTTCTGGTTGGGTATTGGCATATACCAAAACAGATTTATCCCCTGCCATCAAAACAAATTCCAAACTTTTACCGTGCTTTCTTTTTCTATCATTATCTGCCTCACACCATATCTCCAGACATGCTGAATAATTTTTGCTCACCCAAACATGCCATGATCTCACCAATATTTTCAGTTCCCTAGGCCTGAATCATTCTTTTCTTTCCAATCTCCAAACATGCCCTTCTACCCAGTATCTCCTGCTTGACTTCTACAGATCCTTCAGTTTTGTCTTTTCTTGAGATAGTTGCCCCTCCTCTGTGCTTCTATAACATTCCATGCTCTACATACTATCATTAAAATAGAGTAATTAGTTTTCTTTTAATTTCTCTGCATTTCTCAGCAGAATTTCCATGCTTGAAAGCCAAAACCCAACCAGAGATAGTCTTGTAATTGCCCTATCAAGGTAAGGCATCCCTTTATCAATAATATATATCAATATCAATGTGTTTATTCATTCTCATTTTGAAATGAATAATTTCAACTTTAAGTCTGAATAGAAACCTTTAGACAA
The DNA here is from genome assembly GCF_015220235.1 of Choloepus didactylus. Lineage (NCBI taxonomy): Eukaryota > Metazoa > Chordata > Mammalia > Pilosa > Megalonychidae > Choloepus > Choloepus didactylus. The sequence continues at coordinate 56,878,722 of NC_051312.1, forward strand.
TTATAACAAGCACTGGCTTGAAATTCATCACTCATTATCATTTTCAGATCATAATTCAAAATAATCCCAGTACCTTTAATTACTCATAAAACTATAAAAGCAGAAAGCTATAGCATTGATAGTGTTGTCTCCAAATCTATAAAGACTGACATTTCCCTAGTGCCTCGTTCAGGTGTTCCAGGTAATCATAACCAAAGGTAATTAGAATTCTAACCTGCCCCATATAGCTCACCAAATATCAATGTCTTACTTTATGATATAGGTTCTTGTTGATGTAACTGACCTCGAGAACTTAATTAAATCCGTGTGAAAATTGAAACAAAGGGAATATATCCTAAAATAACTGAAAAATCCCCAAACCCCCACATATCCTTTTCCATAATTTATTGCTACTGCTCTTACAATGATGCAAGTTCAAATGAACTTCAAACCATATGTTTTATTGATATTTCTTTTTGTAGCACATTAGCCTTTAAATTTCATTTACAATGGCAGCACATGTGAGTTACCTTTTTAAGTTTGTTTTTTTTCTATGCTTATTAGCTTTTTTTTTAAGTTTTGATTAGCATTGTGTGTAAGGTTAGTGGAAAAATGCCACTTTCATAACTGTATGTGAAGCTTGGTTTAAGCTTTCTGGAGAACCATTCAGCAATACATATTAAATGCTGTAAAAATGTGTGTATTCTCTCACTCTATGATTTCTAGGAATTTATCTTAATAAAATATTTAATTTATCTTGAGGAAATAGCTACAAGAATATTGAACATAGTCATTTTTATAATAGTAAAAGTAGGAATTTAGGGTTAAATAAAATTTAGGTATACATAAATTGGGGGAAGATTATTAGCCACTCAAACTAAGAGTACTTCTATAGGCTTTGACCACAAAAAGTGAAAATTACATCGTCTCTCCAGAAAACCTTACTAGTTCTGGTTAGCTTTAAGGTAGTCATCAGAAACAAAAAAGCAGGAAAATGCAGAATTGGGTTTTCTGAAAGGATTAATTGTTCTGTGATCCCTGAGAAGATATCGTTACAGATAAGGCTATAACAGGTGTAGGTTAAGAATCTCTTTAACATTTCCAATTACTAAAGATCAATTATCTTATTCCTGAAGACAAGGACACACAATTGTCCAGGTGTCCAATTTCCCCCAAACCGGAAATACTACATGAGTCTTGAGATACATGTTGGAGCAGGCTGTAAGGGAGGCCGTTTTGCTTATGAAGAAAATTATCATCTCCAGAAAATGGAGTTGCATGGAGAATGCATTCATGAATATTGGTGAAGGCCAAGTACCAAAATAATGCAGAAATTGAGGAGTTCAGCCACTAAGGTCTTCTTGCATCTAGAACAAATTGTTTCAGTGACAAGGAATTTATGGATAAATATGAGGAGAATCAGATTTGGTGAACCAGCCCAGAGGCCATTCAAAATTGGAAATTTAAATATTACCATGGACGCCTTTATGTCAAAGTCATTCTTTGCTACCCATCCTCTATTAGAGACCTATCCAGACCTTTAAAATGCTCCAAATGAGCTGTGATTGAGTCAGAGCTGATAGAAAGGATAATCCTCACGTGACGTGTTTCCAACGAGGTAGGCAAGACACGTTCTTGGGATGGGTACTCAGGGTATAAGACAGAAACTTTGGTACCTGGGGAAAATATTACCTACTGAGTCAGGCTTTGCTCTTTCTGTAGAAGTGACACTTCAGCAGAATCTGACTCTCTCCAGCAATTCCTGTCACATTGTTATGGGGAAATAAATCTATAAAAGTAAATTGTCTTAGTTCCATATGTAAATGAATTAATTGTTCACACAAGTATTTGTAAAAATTATTTGGAAAAAGCAAGTCCTTGCTTTGTTCTTTGGATTTCACCATAGCCTCCCATCCTCAGCACCCATAAGAAGGGCTCATAGGAACTGTAGACCTTGAGTTATCAGGTTCCTTTATGCTTGATCAATTGCACTAAGTATGAAATTCTGGAGTCACATTTTCCCTCAGTTATTAAGATATTAGTCCTCTAGCTTCTGCCGCTGGTGATAAAGACAATCTTTTGGTCTATTGGCTGGATTTTGTCACCAAGAAGATTCTGAAATTTGTTACCAAGTTTACAAATGTTTATCTGTTGTAATACAAAAATTATAATTATGATTATAATGAATTATTATTCTTGGTATTGTACTGTTAGAATGCACTTTTTGCTTCACTCAGGACATTGTATACATTGCTCCGCTGTCTGTAGAGTTTGCACATTTCTATGTTAGAAATGAGAGACCAGCTACCCTGTTTTCCTCTAAGAGGTAATTAACTTTTACATTTTTGTTCTGTATATATACTTTTTACTATTTCTTTGATATTCAATAAAGTAAAAAGAATATTATGCAGTTTTTTACACTCTGGATCTTTTTTTTTTTTTTACGTTGATGCATGAATGGCCCTTGAAATCTACAGATTTTGGTTTCTTTTAGGAAACCATTTTTAATGCATTTTAGAGAGATATATTATTATTGAGATACACACCATATAATGCATCTAAAGTATACAATCAGTGGCTCACAGTGCATTCATCACTACAATTTTAGAACATTTTCATTACTCCAAAAACATAAAAATAAAAAGAACACCCAAAATATCCCTTACCCCTTATCTCCCTCTATTATTTTTTGTCTTTATTTTATTACTTATCTGCCCATTCACTGGATAAAGGGAGTGTCAGTCACAAAGTTTCCACAATGATACAGTCTCATGATAAAAGCTATATAGTTATACAATCATCAACAATGATCAAGTCTACTGGATTACAGTTCAATAGTTTCAGATATTTCCTTCTAGCTATTCTAATACACTAGAAACCAAAAAGAATTACCACATAGAATAACCTCCAGAATGACCTCTTCATTCTATTTGAAATCTCTTAGCCAATGAAACTTCATTTTGTTTCATTTCTCCCCCCCCCTCCACCTTTTGGTTGAGAAGGCATACTCATTCCCACAATGCCAGGGCCAGGCTCATCTCTGGGTATCAAGTCCCGTGTTTCCAGGGAGACTGACACCCCTGGGAGTCATGTCCCATGTTTGGGGGAGGGTAGTGACTTTACTTGCAGAGTTTGGCTTAGATAGAGAGGCCACATCTGAGCAACAAAAGAGGTTCTCTGCAGGTAACTCTTAGGCATAATTATAAGCAGGCTTATTTAACTTCAGGAAGCCATTTTTTAACCTCATTTTATTATCTTTTTAATGTTAATGCTTATGAATTATATTTATTTTGAACCATTTTGCATGTTCATATCTTTCATCCTCTTTCCATCACTTCAATGGACTTATTTTTCTTCTTATAATAAAACATCAAACTTTTCTTCTGCAGAAAAACTTGATTTTCAACCAGGAATTTGCTGATCCATTTAATTCTAATTTATGTATTAGTTTTGTTGTTGTTGTTGTTGTTTTTTAAACTTCATTTTATTGAGATATATTCACATACCCCTACCACGCAGTCATACAAAACAAGTCGTACATTCGATTGTTCACAGTACCATTACATAGTTGTACGTTCATCACCTAAATCAATCCCTGACACCTTCATTAGCACACACACAAAAATAACAAGAATAATAATTAAAGTGAAAAAGAGCAACTGAAGTAAAAAAGAACACTGGGTACCTTTGTCTGTTTGTTTGTTTGTTTCCTTCCCCTATTTTTCTACTCATCCATCCATAAACTGGACAAAATGGAGTGTGGTCCTTATGGCTTTCCCAATCCCATTGTCACCCCTCATAAGCTACATTTTTATACAATTGTTTTCGAGATTCATGGGTTCTGGGTTGTAGTTTGATAGTTTCAGGTATCTACCACCAGCTACCCCAATTCTTTAGAACCTAAAAAGGGTTGTCTAAAGTGTGAGTAAGAGTGCCCAACAGAGTGACCTCTCGGCTCCTTTTGGAATCTCTCTGCCACTGAAGCTTATTTCATTTCCTTTCACATCCCCATTTTGGTCATGAAGATGTTCTCCGTCCCATGATGTCGGGTCTACATTCCTCCCTGGAAGTCATATTCCACGTTGCCAGGGAGATTCACTCCCCTGGGTGTCTGATCCCATGTAGTGGGGAGGGCAGTGATTTCACCTTTCAAGTTGGCTTAGGCAGAGAGAGAGGGCCACATCTGAGCAACAAAGAGGCATTCAGGAGGAGGCTCTTAGGCACAATTATAGGGAGTCCTAGCCTCTCCTTTGCAGCAACCATCTTCCCAAGGGTAAAACCTATGGTAGAGGGCTCAACCCATCAAACCACCAGTCCCCTATGTCTGTGGTCATGTTAGCAACCATCGAGGTGGGGTAGGCCAATACCCTTGCATTCTCCACAGGCTCCTCAAGGGGGAACTACATATTTTTTTCCTTGTTTTTCTTTTTTTTTAAACTTTCCTTTCTTTTTTAAATCAACTGTATGAAAAAAAAATAAAAAAAAAAAAAAACACATACACTAAAAGAACATTTCAAAGAGACCATAACAAGGGTGTAAGAAAAAAACAACTAACCTAAGATAATTGCTTTACTTCCAACCTGTTCCTACTTTACCCCAAGAAAGTTACCTAATATAGCAACATTTCTGTGAACTTGTTCCTACTATATCCATCAGAAATTAACAGACCATAGTCATTCCTGGGCATCTCCAGAACGTTAAATAGCTTATCTGTTCTTCTTGGATTATTGTTCCCCCTTCCTTAACTGCTCTCTATTGCTAGTTCCCCTACATTCTACATTATAAACCATTTGTTTTACATTTTTCAAAGTTCACATTAGTGGTAGCATATAATATTTCTCTTTTTGTGCCTGGCTTATTTCGCTCAGCATCATGTCTTCAAGGTTCATCCATGTTGTCATATGTTTCACGAGATCGTTCCTTCTTACTGCCGTGTAGTATTCCATCGTGTGTATATGCCACATTTTATTTATCCACTCATCTGTTGAAGGACATTTGGGTTGCTTCCATCTCTTGGCAATTGTGAATAATGCTGCTATGAACATTGGCCTGCAGATATCTGTTCGTGTCACTGCTTTCCGATCTTCCGGGTATATACCGAGACGTGCAATCACTGGATCGAATGGTAACTCTATATCTAGTTTTCTAAGGAACTGCCAGACTGACTTCCAGAGTGGCTGAACCATTATACAGTCCCACCAACAATGAATAAGCGTTCCAATTTCTCCACATCCCCTCCAGCATTTGTAGTTTCCTGTTTGTTTAATGGCAGCCATTCTAATCGGTGTTAGATGGTATCTCATTGTGGTCTTAATTTGCATCTCTCTAATAGTTAGTGAAGCTGAACATTTTTTCATGTGTTTCTTGGCCATTTGTATTTCCTCTTCAGAGAACTGTCTTTTCATATCTTTTGCCCATTTTATAATTGGGCTGTCTGTACTACTGTCATTGAGTTGTAGGATTTCTTTATATATGCAAGATATCAGTCTTTTGTCAGATACATGGTTTCCAAAAATTTTTTCCCATTGAGTTGGCTGCCTCTTTACCTTTTTGAGAAATTCCTTTGAGGTGCAGAAACTTCTAAGCTTGAGGAGTTCCCATTTATCTATTTTTTCTTTTGTTGCTTGTGCTTTGGGTGTAAAGTCTAGGAAGTGGCCGCCTAATACAAGGTCTTGAAGATGTTTTCCTACATTATCTTCTAGGAGTTTTATGGTACTTTCTTTTATATTGAGATCTTTCGTCCATTTTGAGTTAATTTTTGTATAGGGTGTGAGGTAGGGGTCCTCTTTCATTCTTTTGGATATGGATATCCAACTCTCCCAGCCCCATTTGTTGAAAAGACCATTATGACTCAGTTCAGTGACTTTGGGGGCCTTATCAAAGATCAGTCGGCCATAGATCTGAGGGTCTATCTCTGAATTCTCAATCGATTCCATTGATCTATATGTCTATCTTTGTGTCAGTACCATGCTGTTTTGACAACTGTGGCTTTATAATAAGCTTCAAAGTCAGGGAGTGTAAGTCCTCCCACTTCGTTTTTCTTTTTTAGAGTGTCTTTAGCAATTTGAGGCATCTTCCCTTTCCAAATAAATTTGATAACTAGCTTTTCCAAGTCTGCACGGTAGGTTGTTGGAATTTTGATTGGGATTGCATTGAATCTGTAGATGAGTTTGTGTAGAATTGACATCTTAATGACATTTAGTCTTCCTATCCATGAACATGGAATATTTTTCGATCTTTTAAGATTCCCTTCTATTTCTTTTAGTAGAGTTATGTAGTTTTCTTTGTATAGGTCTTTTACATCTTTGGTTAAGTTTATTCCTAGGTACTTGATTTTTTTAGTTGCTATTGAAAATGGTATCTTTTTCTTGAGTGTCTCTTCAGTTTGTTCATTTCTAGCATACAGAAACATTACTGACTTATGTGCATTAATCTTGTATCCCGCTAATTTGCTAAATTTGTTATTATCTCTAGTAGCTGTATTGTCAATTTCTCAGGGTTTTCAAGATATACGATCATATCATCTGCAAACAATGACAGTTTTGCTTCTTATTTTCCAATTTGGATTCCTTTTATTTCTTTGTCTTGCTGGATTGCCCGGGCTAGCACTTCCAGCACAATGTTGAATAACAGTGGTGACAGCGGGCATCCTTGTCTTGTTCCTGACCTTAGTAGGAAGGCTTTCCATCTCTCACCATTGAGTACTATGCTGGCTGTGGGTTTTTCATATATGCTCTTTATCATATTGAGGAAATTTCCTTCAATTCCTACCTTTTGAAGTATTTTTATCAAAAATGGATTTTGGATTTTGTCAAATGCTTTTTCAGCATCTATTGAGATGATCATTCGATTTTTCCCTTTCAAATTTTTAATGTGTTGTAATACATTGATTGCTTTTCTTATGTTGAACCATCTTTGCATGCCTGGAATGAACCCCACTTGGTCATGATGTATGATTTTTTTAATGTGTCTTTGGATTCGATTTGCAAGTATTTTGTTGAGGATTTTTGCATCTATATTCATTAGGGAGATTGGCCGGTAGTTTTCCTTTCTTGTAGCATCTTTGCCTGGTTTTGGTATTAGATTGATGTTAGCTTCATAAGATGAGTTAGGTAGTGTTCCATTTTCTTCAATGTTTTGAAAGAGTTTGAGTAAGATTGGTGTCAGTTCTTTCTGGAAAGTTTGGTAGAATTCCCCTGTGAAGCCATCTGGCCCTGGGCATTTATTTGTGGGAAGATTTTTGATGACTGATTGGATCTCTTTGCTTGTGATGGGTTGGTTGATGTCTTCTATTTCTTCTCTGGTCAGTCTAGGTTGTTCATCTGTTTCCAGGAAATTGTCCATTTCCTCTACATTATCCAGTTTGTTGCCATACAGTTGTTCATAGTATCCTCTTATAATTTTTTTAATTTCTTCAGGATCTGCAGTTATGTCACCTTTTTCATTCATTATTTTGTTTATATGGGTCTTCTCTCTTTTTGATTTTGTCAGTCTAGCTAGAGGCTTGTCAATCTTGTTGATCTTCTCAAAGAACCAACTTTTAGTGATATTTTTCCTCTCTATTGTTTTTTTCTTCTCTATCTCATTTATTTCTGCTTTAATCCTTGTTATTTCTTTTCTTCCACTTGGTTTAGGATTGGTTTGCTGTTCATTTTCTAGCTTCTTCAGTTGATCCATTAGTTCTTTGATTTTGTCTCTTTCTTCCTTTTTAATATATGCATTTAGTGCTATAAATTTCCCCCTTAGCACTGCTTTTGCTGCATCCCATAGGTTTTGGTATGTTGTGTTCTCATTTTCATTCGTCTCTATATATTTAGCAATTTCTCTTGCTATTTCTTCTTTAACCCACTGATTGTTTAGGAGTGTGTTGTTTAACCTCCAGGTATTTGTGAATTTTCTCAGTCTCTGATGGTTATTGACTTCTAATTGTATTCCATTGTGGTCAGAGAATGTGCTTTGAATAATTTCAATCTTTTTAAATTTATTGAGGCTTGTTTTATGTCCCAGCATATGATCTATTCTGGAGAAAGTTCCATGAGCACTAGAAAAGTATGTGTATCCTGGTGATTTGGGATGTAATGTCCTGTATATGTCTGTTAAATCTAATTCATTCATCAGATTGTTTCGGTTTTCAATTTCCTTATTGGTCTTCTGTCTGGTTGATCTATCTATAGGAGAGAGTGATGTGTGGAAGTCTCCCACAATTATTGTGGAAACAGTAATTGCTTCCTTTAGTTTTGCCAGTGTTCATCTCATGTATTTTGTGGCACCTTGATTGGGTGCATAGACATTTATGATTGTTATTTCTTCTTATTGAATTGCCCCTTTTATTAGTATGCAGGGGCCTTCTTTGTCTCTCAAAACATCCCTGCATTTAAAGTCTATTTTATCTGAGATTAATATTGCTACACCTGCTTTCTTTTGGCTGTAGCTTGCATGAAATATTTTTTTTCATCCTTTCACGTTCAATTTCTTTGTGTCCCTGTGTCTAAGATGAGTCTCTTGTATGCAACATATTGATGGTTCATTTTTTTTTCATCCATTCTGCGAATCTATATCTTTTAATTGGGGAGTTTAATCCATTTACATTCAACGTTATAACCGTGAAGGCATTTCTTGAATCAGCCATCTTATCCTTTGGTTTATGCTTGTCATATGTTTCCCCTCTCTCTATTAATATCCTTTATTTTACCCATACCGAGTCTCTTTAGTACTGAACCTTTCTCCAAGTCTCTCTGTCCTTTCTTTGTTTCTCTGTCTCTAGGGCTCCCTTTAGTATCTCCAGTAGAGCAGGTCTCTTGTTAGCAAATTCTCTCAGCATTTGTTTCTCTGTGAAAAATTTAAGCTCTCCCTCAAATTTGAAAGAGAGCTTTGCTGGATAAAGTATTCTTGGTTGGAAATTTTTCTCACTCAGAATTTTAAATATATCGTGCCACTGCCTTCTCACCTCCATTGTGGCTGCTGAGTAGTCACTACTTAGTCTTATGCTGTTTCCTTTGTATGTGGTGAATTGCTTTTCTCTTGCTGCTTTCAGAACTTGCTCCTTCTCTTCTGTGTTTGACAATGTGATCATAATATGTCTGAGAGTGGGTTTATTTGGATTTATTCTATTTGGAGTTCGCTGAGCATTTATGATTTGTGTATTTATATTGTTTAGAAGATTTGGGAAGTTTCCCCAGCAATTTCTTTGAATACTCTTCCCAGACCCTTACCCTTTTCTTCCCCTTCTGGAACACCAATGAGTCTTACATTCAGACGTTTTATATCATCTATCATATCCCTGAGGTCCATTTCGATTTTTTCAATTTTTTCCCTGTTCTTTCTTTTATGCTTTCATTTTCCATTCTGTCATCTTCCAGGTCACTGATTCGTTGTTCAACTTCCTCTAGTCTTGCATTATGAGTGTCCAGAATCTTTTTAATTTGGTCAACAGTTTCTTTAATTTTCATAAGATCATCTATTTTTTTATTTAGTCTTGCAATGTCTTCTTTATGCTCTTCTACGGTCTTCTTGATATCCTTTGTATCCCGTACTATGGTCTCATTGTACATCTTTAGTTCTTTGAGTAGCTGCTCTAGGTGCTGTGTCTGTTCAGATCGTTTGATTTGGGTGCTTGGGCTTGGGGTAACCATATCGTCTGGTTTTTTCATATGCTTTATAATATTCTGTCGTTTTTGGCCTCTTGGCATTTGCTGAACTTGATAGGGTTCTTTTAGTATTTGTAGACCAATTGAAGTCCTTATCTCTAATTTATCAGATCTACAGCTTCGTGGAGTACACTTTCTCTAACTAACCAGCAGGTGGCGTCCATGTGCCACCTGTTCTCCACAAGCCAGTTCTCCCCTGCTTAGCCTTTGTGGTGAGTGGGGGAGTGAGTCTTGTGGGGTCCAATTGGTGTACCAAGCTTGCGTGTGTAGTTGGTGTTGCCTGCCCTGTATATGGGGCGTGTTTCTGGGCAGTCAGGGAGTGGGGGTGGCTCTAACAATCAAATCTCCCTGATGATCCTAGAGTTTTAAAGCTGCTGCAATAGTCTAATCCTTCAGTTCAGTCCTGCCACAGTTTGTCTCTGCCACTGACCCACAAGTCCTTGGTATTGGCGTATGGCTCCTGAGACTTGCAAGTGGGCCCCTCTTCCAGGCTGTGCACCCCCTGGTCCTCTGTTGAGGGATGACTGTGCTATGTCACAGGTGAGTGTCATCCCTCCAGGGCAGTTCTGGGCTGTTGGGCTGTGTAGGGAGGCTCCCAGTCTGCTGAAATGATGGCTGAATGGGGCTTTGTTAATTCACACTGCTCCACCTTCCCAACTCTGGGACAATCAACTGAGGTTGCAGGGAAAGCTAATGTCCATGCCCAGTTTTGTGGTGTGTGCCTGTTATTTGAAGCACTTCCATCACACTGGGTTGTCTCGGGCAGATCTGGGCTATGGGGCTGGCAATGGGCAGGAGTGTTTCCTGTCCACCAGGATGATGGCTGTGAGCAGACACCCCCCCCCCTTTCTTGGGAAGTTGTGGTGTTTAGTGAATTTTCTCAGCCACTGAATTATTGCCTTTTGTCTCAGAGCTCTCTTAGTTCTGCTCTTGTCTTGACCTGCCCAAATTGCAAGTCTTTGAAGCTTTCTGTATTGGGCTTCTTAGAGTAATTGTTTTAGAAAAAGAAAAAAGGATTAAAAAAAAAAAAAAAAAAAGGGCCCTCCTTGGAGATCTAATGGGTTATTAAAATGCTGAGAGACAAAGCAATTAGGGCCATTAAGGAAAGGTCCACAGGGCAGAGAGATCAGCTTTTCTTCCAGATTTGCATATGAGCAGGGCCTGAGCTCTGCCCTTCCCCTTTCTATGTTCACCAGAACTCCAAAAATCCTCTGCTTTTTTTCTTTGGAGTTTTTTGTGTTGTTTTTTCCTATGCCTGTCTCCTCTCTGCTGGGCTGGCTGCTCTCAGATTCTCTGGTGTCTGGTCTCAGTCTGTCTATGGTTGGAGTTTGGATCAGTAGAATGAGTTTCCGATAAGGGCTGCCACTGCAGTTCTCCCTTCTACTTCCTGGAGCTGACAGCCCCTCCTCCCATGGGACTGAGCCTGGCAGGGAGGGGTACGGGTCCCCTGGCCACAAAAACTTACAGATTTCACTGATTTCAGCAGTTCCACGTTTTCAAGAGTGTTGTATAAAGTATGCCCAAAGTCAGATTGCTCTGTGGTGTCCAGTCCATGGAGTTCCTGGCTTTCTATCTACTTTCCTGGAGGAGTAACTAAAACATACAGCTCACCAGTCCGCCATCTTGCCCTGCCTCCCCTGTATTCATTTTTGATAGATTTATTTTGGTTGTCAATTTGAATACCTAGTTTTGTAATCTCTGCTTTTACCACTCTTTATTGTTTTATCCTCATATCTATCAGATCCTGTCATATCGAGTTTTTTCCCTCAGTAAATTTTCCAGTATCAATTTGTGTGTGTATGTGAAATTTTATTCTTTTACAGGAAATTTAATTTTGCATTTGCCTTTTTATCATCTGTTTTCTGCATGTAAGCTCTACTCCTTTTACTTTTTTCTCTTTGGCCTGTTTGTCCAGGTAATGTCTAAATTGTTTTGCATATACATTCAATAATCTGTTTCCTCTACTATATTTTGTGGGAATCCTCCCTACTATAGTTCCAATTTACCTGAAGCTTGCTTGTCTTCCTCACTGAGTTACAATCTGAGTGTCCATTTTCCTGCATCTGGATATAACCCAGGGAAAAGAGAACTCAACTGGATTCTCCAAAACCTTTATTGGAGGAAATAGTTCTGTTTATTTTTCTATAATAATTTTTTGAATGTCTTGCTAAATGTTTTCCACAGAATATTCCACTGTATCCTTGTTATAGCTTGGGAGATTAGGGCTCATGCTTAAATAAGAAACAGTACTGGCTATGCACATTTCTTGTTTTATGCTGATTACAGTGTCTGTAATCACAGTCACAAACTTTTACAAAAAATATAAAGATAGTAAGATAATTATTTTTGTTTGGTTGTAACTATTATTCTATTGTGCCCAAGTCCACAAGGTAAACTTTCACAATGAAATTTTGCAAAATTATTATATAACCTTGCCAAGTTACATTATATTGAAACAAAGCATAATGAACATAAAATAACTCTGTTTCTTTGAGCCTAAATCCAATTATTCTGTTATCAAAGTAATTATGCAAAGTAGTTTTAATCTGACAATGTAAATGCACATATGTGATGAAGAAAAATGCATCATCAAGAGAAAAGGTTAATTAGATCTTATGGTGCTGACTTTGATACAACTACTATAGAAAAGTAAGCCATCATGGCAATAGAATTGGTATCATTTTAGTCCAAAGAAGAAAACAAGAATATGCATTCATTAATTCTTTCAAAAATATGTAATATGCAATACAATATGTAGTATTGAGCACCTACTATAAGCATAGCACTTTTCTAGATCCAGAATATACAACAGAAAATTAGACACAGAGTCTTACTTTCTAGAGGGAGAGATAGATAATAAGCAAGTAGAAAAAATTATGATATAATTACAGAATCTATGAAGTAAATGAGACATGATAAAGAATTTAAAGATAAGAGGGGTTAGTTGGAGTGGGTGCTGCTTCTCACAAAGACCAGAATGAATTGATTTTTCCATCTAATATAATTGATGAAATAGTTTGGAATAGTTTGTGAAAAATCATGTTATTTGTATGAGAGTTTAGATGCTTTGTATTTCATAAGGTATGTTTTATATACAACAAAGAAAATATTTCTACATATTTAGATAACATTTTAGTACACCATCAATTAACTTGTGAAAAAAATTAGGACAATTGATCAATGGTGTAAAAACAATGGCATAAAATTTAAGGAGAGCAAGCTTATATTAAAACAGTTATTAAAATGCTTTCAGGAAGTCATGAAATGTTATGTAGCCAAGCGTTAGTAATTAAGGTAAAGCCAACATTTAAAAAAAAACACATGCTAAATAATGACATTTAATATGAATACATTAATTTTTTTAAGTTTTGACTTTCCAAATTTTTCATAAAATGGGAATCGATATGCAGAATGTCCTTTTTAAACTGAAATCATTGGTTGTCCTGAGGGAAAGTGCTGGTACAAATTTTTCTAATAAGACAAGAAATTACTATTTTTCATGACAAAGAAAATCAAATATGTAAATACTTTTGTGTTACAACTTGATTACACCAACTTATGTACTTTGTTGATATTTTTAACTTAGCTCAATTTGATGATGCAGTCCTGCATAACTACAACCTATTTTTAACTTGGCTCAATTTGATGACGCAGTCCTGTATAACTACAACCTTTTTCAAGAAAAATGAAATGAAAAGTGGGCTTATTGGACAATTTGACTTTTACACTTTGGGGTGAATTAATTAAAAAGTATTTGAGGAACTCGGGCAAGATGGCGGCATAGAGAGGAGTGGAAGCTAAGTAGTCCCCCTGGAACAACTACAAAAAACCAGAAACAACTAGTAAATAATCCAGAATAACTGCGGGGGGACAAACGAGACCATCCATTCATCATACACCAACCTGAATTGGGAGGAATGCCCGAGAACACAGCATAAAATCTGTAAGTAAAACCTGCGGAACCAGGTCGGGAGACCCTCCTCCCCCATAGCCCGAGCTGCGGAGCCACATGGTGCCACAGAGAAGCTCTCTCCCAGCAAGCTAATACAGCTCAGCTGAGCTCCAACTGGGGTTTTAAGTAGCGAGTGTGAAGTGCCCACTACAGGTACGCAGCCCCCAAAAACAGACACAGGCTTTGGGTGACGACTGACCTGGGAGAGCTGGAAGGTCGCCTTGGACTGGGTCTGAAGGGGACTATCTGTTTCTTTTTTGGCTCAGTGGAGAAGGCCCCAGTCATTTTCACTTTCCAGGGCTGTGACTCTGGGAAGGGTGGAGACACCACAAGCAGACAGCCAGCCCACTGAAATGCTAATGACCTCCACCTGAGGGGTCTGTCTTCTCTAGGAGGAAAGGGGTGGGGCCTTTTCCATTCAGAACCAGACCCCAGAGCCTGGGGGAACATGGCCATACCTCCTCACAACAGTCAAGAATTACAGGCTAACAGGCGTCACCTGCTGGGCAGAAAAGCACAGTGACCTGAGGCATCAAAGGCTGGAGCAATTTTCTAAGACACACCCACAGAGAAACCAGATACTGAATATTTCTTCCCTCTGGGACCTGAGCCTGTTCTGGTCTGGAAAAACCTGATTTGGATAACCAAGGAAACCATGCCTAGACAACAGAAAATTACAACCTACACTAAGAAAAACAAAGTTATGGCCCAGTCAAAGGAACAAATGTACACTTCAACTGAGATACAGGAATTTAAACAACTAATGCTAAATCAATTCAAAAAGTTTAGAGAAGATATTGCAAAGAGATAGAGGCTGTAAAGGAAGCACTGGACATGTATACGGCAGAAATCAAAGTTCAAAAATCTACTAGTAGAATCTATGGAAATGAAAGGCACAACACAAGAGATGAAAGACACAATGGAAACATACAACAGCAGATCTCAAGAGGCAGAAGAAAACACTCAGGAACTGGAGAACAAAACACCTGAAAGCCTACACACAAAGGAGCAGATGGAGAAAAGAATGAAAAAATATGAGCAACGTCTCCGGGAACTCAAGGATGAATCAAAGTACAATAATGTACGTATCATTGGTGTTCCAGAAGGATAAGAGAAGGGAAAGGGGGCAGAAGCAATAATAGAGGAAATAATTAATGAAAATTTCCCATCTCTTATGAAAGACATAAAATTACAGATCCAAGAAGCGCAGCGTACTCCAAACAGAAGAGATATGAATAGGCCTATGCCAAGACACTTAACAATCAGATTATCAAATGTCAAAGACAAAGAGAGAATCCTGAAAGCAGCAAGAGAAAAGCAATCCATTACATACAAAGGAAGCTTAATAAGACTATGTGCGGATCTCTCAGTAGAAACCATGGCAGCAAGAAGGAAGTGGTGTGATATATTTAAGATACTGAAAGAGAAAAACCACCAACCAAGAATCCTGTATCCAGCAAAGCTGTCCTTCAAATACGAGGGAGAGCTCAAAATATTTTCTGACAAACAGACAATGAGACACTTTGTGAACAAGACACCTGCCCTACAGGAAATACTAAAGGGAGCACTACAGGGTGATAGAAGACAGGAGTGTGTGGTTTGGAACACAATTTTGGGAGATGGTATCACAACAATGTAAGTACACTGAACAAAGGTAACTATGAATACGGTTGAGAGAGGAAGATGGGGAGCATGTGAGACACCACAAGAAAAGAGGAAAGATAAAGACTGGGACTGTGTAACTTGGTGAAATCTAGAGTATTCAACAATTGTGATAAAATGTACAAATATGTTCTTTTACAAGGGAGAACAAGCAAATGTCAACCTTGCAAGGTGTTAAAAATGGGGAGGCACTGGGGGAGGGATGCAATCAGCATAAACTAGAGACTGTAACTAATAGAATCATTGTATTATGCTTCCTTTAATGTAACAAAGGTGATATACCAAGGTGAATGCAGATAAGAGGGGGGGATAGGGGAGGCATGTTAGACACTTGACATTGGTGGTATTGTCTGATTCTTTATTCTACTTTGATTTAAGGTTATTTTTCCTTTTGCTGCTTCCTAGCTGTCATTTTTTTGTTTCCTCTTTCTTTTGCCTCTCTACCTTCTTTGACTCTCCCTCCTGCCTTGTGGAAGAAATGTAGATGCTCTTATATAGATAGTGGTGAAGGTGGTGAACACATAAATGTATGACCATGCAGAGAACCATCAATTATTTACTTGGGATGGAATGTATGGTGAATGAACAAAACCATATTAAAAAAAATGGGTTGATGACAAAACCTCGAGGGCAATATACTGAGTGAAATAAGCCAGACACATTAGGACAATTATTGCAGGGTCTCACTAATAGGAACTGATTACAATATGTAAACTCATAGACATGAAATATAAGGTACCAAGATATAGGACGAGGCATAAGAATGGGGAGTGGTTGCTTAGTATGAGCAGAATGTTCAATTAGGATAAACTTAAATGTTTGGAAATGAACAGGGGTGTTGGTAGCAAGATGTGAGAATAACTAACAGCGCCGAATGGTGTGTGAATGAGGTGGAAAGGGGAAGCTCAGAGTCATATATGTCACCAGAAGGAAAGTTGGAGGTCAAAAGATGGAAATGTATAAAACTGAATCCTATGGTGGGCAATGTGCATGATCAACTGTACAAATACTAGAAATCACTTCATGAACCAGAACAAATGTATGACAATACAATTAGAAGTTAATAATAGAGGGGCATATAGGGAAGAACTATATACGTATTACAAACTACATACTACAGTTAGTAGTATTTCAACATTTTTTCATAAACAGTAACAAACGTATTATATCAATACTAGGAGTCAACAATTGAGGGGGGTTGGTTAGGGATAGGGGAGGTTTAGAGTTTCCTTTTCTTTTTTTCTTTTGTTATCTTTCACTTTATTTCTTGTCTGGAGTAATGAAAAGTTTCTAAAAGTTGAACAAAAATTAAGTGTGATGGATGCACAGCTGTATGAGGGTACCCAGGGGCAAGTGATTGTACACTTTGTATCTTTGGATAATTGTATGGTATCTGAACAATCTCAATAAAAATGAAAAAAAAAAAAACAAAAACAAAAAAAAACAAACAAACAAACAAAAAAAGTATTTGAGAGTTTTTAATGACATTGTTGGACATGTCAAAATGTCATAAGATGTATTTGGAAAAACATGCCTAACCTAAAAAATAAACTAATATTGAAAAATAACCAACCTACTTATCAACTAACTCTAAATGGAAATTTTACTAATTCAAGGAAGTGAACAGTTTCTATTTAGTAACTCTGCATGAAAAAAAATGGCATATTATTTCTGTTTTTAAGCTTCTTACTCAAGGCAACATTTGCAAGGAAGTCTAGAAATTACATAAGTGCTGTCATTCATAATCATTTATGATTGGAATATGTTCCCATTTTATAATTAGAATATTATTCAGAAGGCTGGGAATGAAGGATTAATTGATAGTGAATATCCAAATTGATGCAGATTAATTGTTTTCACATGCAACTATTATCTAAAGTGTTCAATTTATAAATGTTAAAATCAAAATAGATTTAAATAAAATAATTGGATTATGGTAAGTAACTGTTGACATTTTAAGAATTATGAAATTTTAATTGAATGGAAATATATCATTATTTGGTTTAAATATTGGGGGGCTTTGTGTACTTATTTTTTCCCCTGCAATTTTATTGAGATATATTTGCATACCGCACAATCATGCACAGTGTACAATCAATTGTTCACAGTGTCGTCATATAATTGTGCATTCATCACAATAATCAGCCCATGAACACATTCATTCCTCCAAAAAATAAATAAATAATAAGAATAAGAATAAGAATAAAAATAAAAGAAGTAATACCCAAAACATCCCATATCACCCATCCCTTCTTATTACTCATTTACCTTTTTTTTAAATTTTATTTTTTTTATTGAGATATATTCACACACCACGCAGTCATACAAAACAAATCAAACTTTCGATTGTTCACAGTAACATTACATAGTTGTACATTCATCACCTAAATCAATCCCTGACACCTTCATTAGCACACACACAAAAATAACAAGAATAATAATTAGAGTGAAAAAGAGCAATTGAAGTAAAAAAGAACACTGGGTATCTTTGTCTGTTTGTTTCCTTCCCCTATTTTTCTACTCATCCATCCATAAACTAGACAAAGTGCAGTGTGGTCCTTATGGCTTTCCCAATCCCATTGTCACCCCTCATAAGCTACATTTTATACAACTGTCTTCAAGATTCATGGGTTCTGGGTTGTAGTTTGATAGTTTCAGGTATCCACCACCAGCTACCCCAATTCTTTAGAACCTAAAAAGGGTTGTCTAAAGTGTGTGTAAGAGTGCCCACCAGAGTGACCTCTCGGCTCCTTTTGGAATCTCTCTGCCACTGAAGCTTATTTCATTTCCTTTCACATCCCCCTTTTGGTCAAGAAGATGTTCTCCATCCCACGATGCCAGGTCTACATTCCTCCCGAGGAGTCATATTCCACGTTGCCAGGGAGATTCACTCCCCTGGGTGTCTGATCCCACGTAGGGGGGAGGGCAGTGATTTCACCTTTCAAGTTGGCTTAGGTAGAGAGAGAGGGCCACATCTGAGCAACAAAGAGGCATTCGGGAGGAGGCTCTAAGGCACAATTATAGGGAGGCCTAGCTTCTCCTTTGCAGCAACTGTCTTCCCAAGGATAAAACCTATGGTAGAGGGCTCAACCCATCAAACCACCAGTCTCCTATATCTGTGGTCATGTTAGCAACCTTCGAGGTGGAGTAGGCAAATACCCCTGCATTCTCCACAGGCTCCTCAAGGGGGCACTACATCTTTTTTTCCTTGTTTTTCTTTCTTTCTTTTTTTTTTTTTTTACCTTTCCCTTCTTTTTTAAATCAACTGTATGAAAAAAAAGTTAAAAAGAAAACAAACATACAATAAAAGAACATTTCAAAGAGACCATAACAAGGGAGTAAGAAAAAGACAACTAACCTAAGATAACTGCTTAACTTCCAACCTGTTCCTACTTTACCCCAAGAAAGTTACCTAATATAGCAACATTTCTGTGAACTTGTTCCTACTATATCCATCAGAAATTAACAGACCATAGTCATTCCTGGGCATCTCCAGAACGTTAAATAGCTTATCTGTTCTTCTTGGATTATTGTTCCCCCTTCCTTAACTGCTCTCTATTGCTAGTTCCCCTACATTCTACATTATAAACCATTTGTTTTACATTTTTCAAAGTTCACATTAGTGGTAGCATATAATATTTCTCTTTTTGTGCCTGGCTTATTTCGCTCAGCATCATGTCTTCAAGGTTCATCCATGTTGTCATATGTTTCACGAGATCGTTCCTTCTTACTGCCGTGTAGTATTCCATCGTGTGTATATGCCACATTTTATTTATCCACTCATCTGTTGAAGGACATTTGGGTTGCTTCCATCTCTTGGCAATTGTGAATAATGCTGCTATGAACATTGGCCTGCAGATATCTGTTCGTGTCACTGCTTTCCGATCTTCCGGGTATATACCGAGAAGTGCAATCACTGGATCGAATGGTAACTCTATATCTAGTTTTCTAAGGAACTGCCAGACTGACTTCCAGAGTGGCTGAACCATTATACAGTCCCACCAACAATGAATAAGCGCTCCAATTTCTCCACATCCCCTCCAGCATTTGTAGTTTCCTGTTTGTTTAATGGCAGCCATTCTAATCGGTGTTAGATGGTATCTCATTGTGGTCTTAATTTGCATCTCTCTAATAGTTAGTGAAGCTGAACATTTTTTCATGTGTTTCTTGGCCATTTGTATTTCCTCTTCAGAGAACTGTCTTTTCATATCTTTTGCCCATTTTAAAATTGGGCTGTCTGTACTATTGTCATTGAGTTGTAGGATTTCTTTATATATGCAAGATATCAGTCTTTTGTCAGATACATGGTTTCCAAAAATTTTTTCCCATTGAGTTGGCTGCCTCTTTACCTTTTTGAGAAATTCCTTTGAGGTGCAGAAACTTCTAAGCTTGAGGAGTTCCCATTTATCTATTTTTTCTTTTGTTGCTTGTGCTTTGGGTGTAAAGTCTAGGAAGTGGCCGCCTAATACAAGGTCTTGAAGATGTTTTCCTACATTATCTTCTAGGAGTTTTATGGTACTTTCTTTTATATTGAGATCTTTGGTCCATTTTGAGTTAATTTCTGTGTAGGGGGTGAGGTAGGGGTCCTCTTTCATTCTTTTGGATATGGATATCCAACTCTCCCAGCCCCATTTGTTGAAAACACCATTATGGCTCAGTTCGGTGACTTTGGGGGCCTTATCAAAGATCAGTCGGCTATAGATCTGAGGGTCTATCTCTGAATTCTCAATTCGATTCCATTGATCTATATGTCTATCTTTGTGCCAGTACCATGCTGTTTTGGCAACTGTGGCTTTATAATAAGCTTCAAAGTCAGGGAGTGTAAGTCCTCCCACTTCGTTTTACTTTTTTAGAATGTCTTTAGCAATTTGAGGCATCTTCCCTTTCCAAATAAATTTGATAACTAGCTTTTCCAAGTCTGCAAAGTAGGTTGTTGGAATTTTGATTGGGATTGCATTGAATCTGTAGATGAGTTTGGGTAGAATTGACAACTTAATGACATTTAGTCTTCCTATCCATGAACATGGAATATTTTTCCATCTTTTAAGGTCCCCTTCTATTTCTTTTAGTAGAGTTATGTAGTTTTCTTTGTATAGGTCTTTTACATCTTTGGTTAAGTTTATTCCTAGGTACTTGATTTTTTTAGTTGCTATTGAAAACGGTATCTTTTTCTTGAGTGTCTCTTCAGTTTGTTCATTTCTAGCATATAGAAACATTACTGACTTATGTGCATTAATCTTGTATCCCGATACTTTGCTAAATTTGTTATTAGCTCTAGTAGCTGTATCATCGATTTCTCAGGGTTTTCTAGATATAAGATCATATCATCTGCAAACAATGACAGTTTTACTTCTTCTTTACCAATTTGGATGCCTTTTATTTCTTTGTCTTGCTGGATTGCCCTGTCTAGCACTTCCAGCACAATGTTGAATAACAGTGGTGACAGCGGGCATCCTTGTCTTGTTCCTGATCTTAGAGGGAAGGCTTTCAGTCTGTCTCCATTGAGTACTATGCTGGCTGTGGGTTTTTCATATATGGTCTTTATCATGTTGAGGAAGTTTCCTTCAATTCCTACCTTTTGAAGTGTTTTTATCAAAAATGGATGTTGGATTTTGTCAAAAGCTATTTCAGCATCTATTGAGATGATCAATTGATTTTTCCCTTTTGACTTGTTAATGTGTTGTAATACATTGATTTCTTTTCTTATGTTGAACCATCCTTGCATGCCTGGAATGAACCCCACTTGGTCATGGTGTATGATTTTTTTAATGTGACTTTGGATTCGATTTGCAAGTATTTTGTTGAGGATTTTTGCATCTATATTCATTAGGGAGATTGGCTGGTAGTTTTCCTTTCTTGTAGCATCTTTGCCTGGTTTTGGTATTAGATTGATGTTAGCTTCATAAGATGAGTTAGGTAGTGTTCCATTTTCTTCAATGTTTTGAAAGAGTTTGAGTAAGATTGGTGTCAGTTCTTTCTGGAAAGTTTGGTAGAATTCCCCTGTGAAGCCATCTGGCCCTGGGCATTTATTTGTGGGAAGATTTTTGATGACTGATTGGATCTCTTTGCTTGTGATGGGTTGGTTGAGGTCTTCTATTTCTTCTCTGGTCAGTCTAGGTTGTTCATCTGTTTCCAGGAAATTGTCCATTTCCTCTACATTATCCAGTTTGTTGCCATACAGTTGTTCATAGTATCCTCTTATAATTTTTTTAATTTCTTCAGGATCTGCAGTTATGTCACCTTTTTCATTCATTATTTTGTTTATATGGGTCTTCTCTCTTTTTGATTTTGTCAGTCGAGCTAGGGGCTTGTCAATCTTGTTGATCTTCTCAAAGAACCAACTTTTGGTGATATTTATCCTCTCTATTGTTTTTTTCTTCTCTATGTCATTTATCTCTGCTTTAATCCTTGTTATTTCTTTTCTTCTACTTGGTTTAGGATTGGTTTGCTGTTCATTTTCTAGCTTCTTCAGTTGATCCATTAGTTCTTTGATTTTGTCTCTTTCTTCCTTTTTAATATATGTGTTTAGTGCTATAAATTTCCCCCTTAGCACTGCTTTTGCTGCATCCCATAAGTTTTGGTATGTTGTGTTCTCATTTTCATTCGTCTCTATATATTTAGCAATTTCTCTTGCTATTTCTTCTTTAACCCACTGATTGTTTAGGAGTGTGTTGTTTAACCTCCAGGTATTTGTGAATTTTCTCAGTCTCTGATGGCTATTGACTTCTAATTGTATTCCATTGTGGTCAGAGAATGTGCTTTGAATAATTTCAATCTTTTTAAATTTATTGAGGCTTGTTTTATGTCCCAGCATATGATCTATTCTGGAGAAAGTTCCGTGAGCACTAGAAAAGTATGTGTATCCTAGTGATTTGGGATGTAATGTCCTGTATATGTCTGTTAAATCTAATTCATTTATCAGAGTGTTTCGGTTTTCAATTTCCTTATTGGTCTTCTGTCTGGTTGATCTATCTATAGGAGAGAATGATGTGTTGAAGTCTCCCACAATTATTGTGGAAACATCAATTGCTTCCTTTAGTTTTGCCAGTGTTTCCCTCATGTATTTTGTGGCACCTTGATTGGGTGCATAGACATTTATGATTGTTATTTCTTCTTGTTGAATTGCCCCTTTTATTAGTATGTAGTGGCCTTCTTTGTCTCTCAAAACATCCCTGCATTTGAAGTCTATTTTATCTGAGATTAATATGGCTACATCTGCTTTCTTTTGGCTGTAGCTTGCATGAAATATTTTTTTTCATCCTTTCACTTTCAGTTTCTTTGTGTCCCTGTGTCTAAGATGAGTCTCTTGTACACAACATATTGATGGTTCATTTTTTTTTTGATCCATTCTGCGAATCTATATCTTTTAATTGGGAGTTTAATCCATTTACATTCAACGTTATAACCGTGAAGGCATTTCTTGAATCAGCCATCTTATCCTTTGGTTTATGTTTGTCATATGTTTCCCCTCTCTCTATTAATATCCTTTATTGTACCCATACTGAATCTCTTTAGTACTGAACCTTTCTCCAAGTCTCTCTGTCCTTTCTTTGTTTCTCTGTCTGTAGGGCTCCCTTTAGTGTCTCCAGTAGGGCAGGTCTCTTGTTAGCAAATTCTCTCTGTTTTTCTGTGAAAAATTTAAGTTCACCCTCAAATTTGAAGGAGAGCTTTGCTGGATAAAGTATTCTTGGATGGAAATTTTTCTCACTCAGAATTTTAAATATATCTTGCCACTGCCTTCTCGCCTCCATGGTGCCTGCTGAGTAGTCACTACTTAGTCTTATGCTGTTTCCTTTGTATGTGGTGAATTGCTTTTCTCTTGCTGCTTTCAGAACTTGCTCCTTCTCTTCCGTGTTTGACAGTGTGATCAGAATATGTCTCAGAGTGGGTTTATTTGGATTTATTCTATTTGGAGTTGGCTGAGCATTTATGATTTGTGTATCTATGTTGTTTAGAAGATTTGGGAAGTTTTCCCCAACAATTTCTTTGAATATTCTTCCTAGACCTTTACCCTTTTCTTCCCCTTCTGGAACACCAATGAGTCTTATAATTGGACGTTTCATATTATCTATCATATCCCTGAGGTCCATTTCGATTTTTTCAATTTTTTCCCCCATTCTTTCTTTTATGCTTTCATTTTCCATTCTGTTATCTTCCAGGTCACTGATTCATTGTTCAACTTCCTCTAGTCTTGTACTATGAGTGTCCAGAATCTTTTTAATTTGGTCAACAGTTTCTTTAATTTCCATAAGATCATCCATTTTTTTATTTAGTCTTGCAATGTCTTCTTTATGCTCTTCTAGGGTCTTCTTGATATCCTTTGTATCCCGTACTATGGTTTCATTGTTCTTCTTTAGTTCTTTGAGTAGCTGCTCTAGGTGCTGTGTCTCTTCAGATCTTTTGATTTGGGTGCTTGGGCTTGGGTTATCCATATCGTCTGGTTTTTTCATATGCTTTATAATTTTCTGTTGTTTTTGGCCTGTTGGCATTTGCTGAACTTGATAGGATTCTTTTAGGGTCTGTAGACCAATTGAAGTCCTTATCTCTAATTTATCAGATCTACAGCTTCGTGGAGTACACTTTCTCTAACTAACCAGCAGGTGGTGTCCACGAGCCACCTGTTCTCCAAAAGCCAGTTCTCCCCTGCTTAGCCTTTTTGGTGAGTGGGGGAGTGAGTCTTGTGGGGTCCAATTGGTGTACGAAGCTTGCGTGTGTAGTTGGTGTTGCCTGCCCTGTATATGGGGCGTGTTTCTGGGCAGTCAGGGAGTGGGGGTGGCTCTAACAATCAAATCTCCCTGGTGATCCTAGAGTTTTAAAGCTGCTGCAATAGTCTAATCCTTCAGTTCAGTCCTGCCACAGTTTGTCTCTGCCACTGACCCACAAGTCCTTGGTATTGGCGTATGGCTCCTGAGACTTGCAAGTGGGCCCCTCTTCCAGGCTGTGCACCCCAGATCCTCTGTTGAGGGATTACTGTGCTATGTCACAGGTGAGTGCCATCCCCCCAGTGCAGTTCTGGGCTGCTGGGCTGTGTAGGGAGGCTCCCAGTCTGCTGAACTGATGGCTGAATGGAGCTTTGTTAATTCACACTGCTCCACCTTCCCAACTCTGGGACAATCAACTGAGGTTGCAGGGAAGGCTAATGTCTACACCCAGTTTTGTGGTGTGTGCCTGTTATTTGAAGCACTTCTGTCACACTGGGTTGTCTGGGGCAGCTCTGGGCTATGGGGCTGGCGATGGACAGGAGTGTTTCCTGTCCACCAGGATGATGGCTGTGAGCAGACACCCCCCTTTTCTTGGGAAGTTGTGGTGTTTAGTGAATTTTCTCAGCCACTGGATTATTGCCTTTTGTCTCAGAGCTCTCTTAGTTCTGCTCTTGACTTGACCTGCCCAAACTGCAAGTCTTTGAAGCTTTCTGTATTGGGCTTCTTAGAGTAATTGTTATAGAAAAAGAAAAAAGGATTAAAAAATAAATAAAAGGGCCCTCCTTGGAGATCTAATGGGTTATTGAAATGTTAAGAGACAAAGCAATTAGGGCCATTAAGGAAAGGTCCACAGGGCAGAGAGATCAGCTTTTCTTCCGGATTTGCATATGAGCCTCAGGGCGTGAGCCCTGCCCTCCCCCTTTCTATGTTCACCAGAACTCCAAAAATCCTCTGCTTTTATTTTGGAGTTTTTCGTGTTGTTTTTTTCTATGCCTGTCTCCTCTCTGCTGGGCTGGCTGCTCTCAGATTCTCTGGTGTCTGGTCTCAGTCTATCTATGGTTGGAGTTTGGATCAGTAGAATGAGTTTCTGATAAGGGCTGCCACTGCAGTTCTCCCTTCTCCTTCCCGGAGCTGACAGCCCCTCCTCCCATGGGACTGAGCCTGGCAGGGAGGGGTGTGGGTCCCCTGCCCACAAAAACTTACAGATTTCACTGATCTCAGCAGTTCCATGTTTTCATGAGTGTTGTATGAAGTATGCCCAAAGTCAGATTCCTCTGTGGTGTCCAGTCCATGGAGTTCCTGGCTTTCTATCTCCTTTCCTGGAGGAGTAACTAAAACATACAGCTCACCAGTCTGCCATCTTGCCCCGCCTCCTCATTTACTTTTTTATCCCCATTTTTCTACTCATCTTTCCGTACACTGGATAAAGGGAGTGTGAAGTGAACCAGAAGTTTTTTCAATCATATGGTCACAGAGTATAAGCTATATGTTTATACAATAGCCTTCAAGAGTCCAGGCTACTGGATTGCAGTTCAGAAGTTTCAGGTATTTCTTTCTAGCTATTCCAAGACACTAAAATCTAAAAAGGAATATCTATATAATGATAAGAATAACCTCCAGAATGAAGTCTCAAATCCATTTGAAATCTCCCAGCCACTGAAACTTTATTTTGCTTTATTCTCTTCCCCCTTTTGGTCATGAAGACTTTCTCAGTCCCATGATGCTGGGTCCAGACTCACCCTTGGGAGTCATGTCCCATATTGCCAGGGAGATTTACACCACTGGAATTCATGTCCCTCTTAGGGGTTAGGGGAGTGAATTTATATGCAGAGTTGGCTAAGAGAGAGAGGCCACATCTGAGCAACCAAAGAGGTTCTCTGGCACAATTTTAAGTAGGCTTAGCCTCTCCTTTGCAGCAACAAGCTTCATAAGGGCAAGCCACAACATTGAGGGCTTGGCCTACTAAATTGGTAGTCCCTAATGCTTGTGAAAATATCAGTAATTCCGCAGGTGGGTAAGTTCAATATCTCCACATTTTTCCCCAGTCCCTCAAGGGGGCTTTGCAAATAATTTTTTATTCTCTGCCCAAAATATTCTGGGATGTATCAAGGATTCACACTAACCTGTACAAACAAACCAGATCTCACTCCCTGTTCAAGGTTCCATGTAGTTATGGTGGTTGAATAAACTGACCACATAAGCTAAATTATATAGTGTGTTATAGAAGATATAGATGCTTCCTTTGGTCTCACATAGAAGTTGAATTTAAAAACCAGTAAATATCGTCCTTTGCACTTTAGTCTGATTTACCTTAGTCCTAACAAAGTCCATATTGTTCATATCTCTAACTGAAGTTTGATCTCTTTTTCAACTTCTTTAACATTTGCTGTATGATGTAATACTGATATTCATAGCTCCCAAACTCTGGCTCTGAGTCCCAGATGTCATAGAGATACCAAAAGTTCCAGGGACCCACCAGATTATATAAAAAGAGTCCAGCATGTCAGAATTTAGAAATAATCACTACAACTCAGGAATAGATGTGACTGCTGTAAGAGCTTACAATCTAGGAACCTTTACTATAAGCCTTCTGCTGATAAACTATGCTCTCAGATTCAATTTTTAGAGTTTGCACATTATAGTTATTCCATATTAGTAAGGTGTTACACTGTTTGCCTTTTCATTTCTAGTTTATTTCACTCAGCATACTGTCCTCAAGATCCATTCATTTACCTGCATACCTCACGACTTCATTCCTTTTTGTAGTCACTCAATATGCCATTGTAAGTATACACCAGAGTTTGCCATTCTATTCATCAGTCAATATACCCTTAGAGCACCTCCATCCATTGCGAATCATGAATACTTCCACCATAAATACCATTGTGCAAATTTCCATTCATGTCCCTGCTCTCAGTTCTTTCAAGTATATATTTCCAATAACAGGGTTGCAGGACCATATGGCAACCCCATGCTTAGCTTCTTGTGGAAACACCACATTGCCCTCCAGATGGACTGTACCATTCTACTTCCCCACCAACAGTGATTAGGTACATGCCTCTCTCAATGTTTTCTCCAGCACTTGTATCATTCTGTTTACTTTTTAAACAGTTTTATTCACACACCATACATTTCATCCTGCATAATCAATCAATGGTTCACAGTATAATCACGTAGTTAGGCATTCACCACCACAATCTATATGAGGACATTTCCATTTAGTTCTTTGTTGCAATCTCAGCCATTGTACCCATTCCAGACCTATGTATGAAGAGACAAGAGTCCCCCAAACAGTTATTCCAGACAGCTCCTGGCTATTTACCAGCTGCCCTAGAGGAGTATCTAAATTCCACACCTCACTACACTGCTGTCTTGCCCTGCCTCTCCAATATTGTTGTTTTAACATATGATTTTATACAGGACTGTGATATTTGAATTTATACAGCTTCTTGAGGTGCAGAGTGAAAAGTCTAACATGCTGGATGTAATATTAGGCAGGGAGAATATTCAGAACTCTATTATAAAATTGAAGATGATAGGGAATGAGAACCTAAATTATGAGGGTTGATGTAAGT
The DNA here is from genome assembly GCF_015220235.1 of Choloepus didactylus. NCBI lineage: Eukaryota > Metazoa > Chordata > Mammalia > Pilosa > Megalonychidae > Choloepus > Choloepus didactylus. The sequence goes on from NC_051312.1 coordinate 56,906,239, forward strand.
TTCCTGTGGCTGCTATAGCAAATCACCACAAACTTGGTGGCTTAAAACACCAGAGAATTATCTCTTGTAGTTCTGAAGCCCACAAGTCTGAAATCATTGTCACTTGGCTGAAATCAAGTAGCAGAACACTGCTTCCTCTACAATCCCAGGTTCTGGTGGCTGCCAGCATTCCTTAGTGTGTGGCCACAGCTTTCTAGTATCTGTCTCCATAGTTACATTTACTTTTCTGCTTCTGCATGTATCACATCTCCCTCTGCCTCCCTCTTATAAGGACATATATGATTGCATGTAGGGCCTGTGCTGATAATCTAGGATAAGCTCCTCAACATAAAATCCTTAACTCAATCACAACTTCAAAGATACTTTTTCCATAGGGTATAATATTTACAGTTTCTAGAGATTAGGACCTGATACATTTGAGGGCCATTTTTTAGCCTACTGCAGTTAACATTTGTGGTAGCAATTGAGCATAAGGAAGGGACTCAGAAGGCTTCAGAATTGTTTCTGAGTTGAAACAAATATCTTTTGGTGATTGGAAATGGGTAAAGAAAGATGCGTGTTCTATAATGATAAGGTATCATTATTACCCCAGATTTGTCATATAATGTGTTCTTCCCACTAAAGCAAACAATGCAGCTACATACTTCATGTCAGTGGTTCTGGGGCATGGTTAATTTTCCCACTGACTGCAGAGTGGATTTTGGGCTTATCTAAAATCCTCTTTCTATCTATTTCCAAATATACAAAGCCTACTCATCATCTCAATTATCTGCATATACTGATGGACTAGTCAATAATGGGGTGGATTAAGTGATCCTGGACTTTCAGAACTCATTCTGAAAGGGAAATGGAAGCAAGTGGACTAGGTACATTGTCCTCACCCCATCTTTAATTAACCATTTAATGACTCATTGAAAAATGCTCATCTAAGACCAAATTTTCTCTATGTCATGTTTGTTCTCAAATACCTCTTGTGATAGGGACTTCCCTAATTCCAGTAGCTACAGAAACCACTTTGGTATAGTTCAAATTATTAGAATGTCATCTTCATTAAAACTGGAATTGCCATCCCTCTCAACAAGTAACATTGGGCCTATTACTCTGGGACCACATAGAATAATTCTTAATTCCCTTTGATTTGACATGTCTTCCAAATAAGCAGGCAGTGTTCACATTAAAAATCACTTTGTTAGTGAATATTCCCACTCCCCAGTCTCTAAACTGATATCTCATTTGACATCATTTCATCCCTGGCTATTGTCTTTTAAAGGCATTGCGATGTGTCTGCAACACTTCTAGCACTTTACAACAAATTCAGACTCCCATTGTGCTGTTTGGGTAGCTATTTCTTGGCTCTGCTGTGTGTTTCTGTCATGTCATTTGCTGGCAACTGGGCATGCTCACACACTATCTTGCTGGAAATTTCCGATAAGGGCAGTAAGAACAGCATGAGGGGAGTCCCTCACAGTTTGCTTTCCTGAGGAGCTTCAGGCAAGCCCATCTGGATGCTGTTTACAGTTATGCAGTGGAGGGTATTTGCCTCATCAGCTGTCCTCCTCCTATGCATTCTGCATCAAGGAGAATGTTTTATCCTCCACACCTTACTTATAACTTACTTTTTTTTGCACTGATACTCAAAATCTGTTGGACCAGTGGGGAGGAATTATGAAAATGGTATCATGTTTATTGGCAAACAAGGCACTGAAGCACAGTTGGATATGCAACATTAACACTCGTGCCAGGTTTTGAGACAACCAAATCAACAAGCACTAGATTGCAGAAAAGTAACTCATAAAAGAAGACAGGTGAGAGAAGGTGGGGCAAGATGGTGGAGTGGTGAGGTATGGTTTTTAGTTACTCCTATGGGGAGGCTGGTAGATAGCCAGAAACTGTGTAGAATGGACACCAGAGGGGAATCCAAGTTTAGACACATATCATACAACAGTCTCGAGTGCATGGAGCAGCTGAGATCTGTGAAATCTGTAAGTTCTCAAGGCAAGGGGCCCATGCCACTCCCTGACAGGCACAACAGACTGTTTTGTGGATGCTTTCCTGAGGGAGGAGGGGCTGTTGGTGCTGGGAACCAGGAGGGAGAACTTCAGTTGCAGAAGTGATTAACAAACTCAGACTGCTGAACAAAAACTCCAACAATAGATAAACTGAGACCAGACAATGGAGAATCTGGGAGCAGTCAGCTCAACAGAGAGGAGATAAGGCTAGCAAAAACAGCAAAAAACAAAAACAAAAACAGAGACTTCTGCAGTTGGGGGTGAACATAATATGGAGAAAGGCTGGGCTCAAAGAGAATCAGGCACATATGCAAACCCAGAGTGCCCAGGTACTTCTCTGAAATGCTGATTTTTCCGGTTTCTTGGTTGCTCCTCAATTGCTCTCCAACGCCTTTTTGGATTTGAGTAGCCCATCAAAACTGCAAGGACTGAATAAAACTTCTTTATTTAAATAGTCTATACTGGGCCCTTTTTTTTCTTTTCTTTCATTTTTTTTCTTTTTTTTTTTTTTAATTTTTCTCTATTTTTTTTAAATAACTCTTCTAAGTAGCCCATTATAGAAAGCCTCAAAGATGTGCAATTTGGGCCTAGGCAAGAGCAGGGCTAAGATAGCTCTGAGAGACAAATCAATAAGTCTAGTGAGGGTGAAAATTCACTAAAGACCATGACTTCCCCAAGAAAAGGGGGATGTGGTCCAGCTCCAGTGGCAGCCCTCCTTTGGGGAACTCAGAACCCAGGGGCTGGAATTCAGAAACCAACTTTAGTCAGACACACCTCCAAAAGGGTCAAGGTCACTGGGAGAAATAAAGTCTCCGTACCTTCTTACACTGGTGAGCGAGCTACAGGCTGGCAAGTGCCACCTACTGGAAAGGATAGGAAAAGCATAGAATCTAAAGGCCTCACAGGAGGGTCTCATTCTCAAGGAAAATTTAAACCCTCCTCCTGAGACCTGGGCCTCTCAGGACTAGGAAAACCTGACTGGGTTTGACAATATCTGAGGAGACCCTCATACAAAAAGGCTACATAGAGGCAGGGCAAGAAACAGAAAAACAAGATGTGAAAAACTCCAATCAACTAAATAGAACCTAAATTAAAGGCCTAGAATTAGCTGAACTGAACACCAAAGTTTAGAGCACAAAGCCAACCAACAAGAAAACCCTAGGTAAAAGAATGAAAATGAGCTACAGATAAACTAATCAAGAAAGTCAGATGCCTAGTCAGCCTAAGATAATGAGCCATACTTGGAAACATGAAAATATGGACCAGCCAAAGGAACAAACTAATAGAACAAACAAGATACAGGATTTGAGGCAACTAATGCTAAATCAATTCCATGAACTAAAGGAAGAACTAATTAAAGGTGTTCAAACAAATTTCCTAAATCAATTCAAAAATCAAGTTAATGAACTGAGGGAAGATACAGCAAAAGAGATGAGGCCTATAAGGAAGACACTGGATGGCAGAAAGAAGAATTCATAAACTTGAAAAAACAAATGGCAGAACTTAAGAGAATGAAGGGTATAACGGAGGAGATGAAAAAGACAATGGAGGGACACAACAGTAGATTTGAACAGGCAAAAGAAAGGTTCAGTGAATAGGAAGACAAGACATTTGAATTCATACACACAAAAGAACAGATAGTGAAAAGAATGGGAAAATACAACTAGGGTCTTAGTGAGCTAAATGACAACATGAAGTGCAGGAATATATGTATTATGGGTGTCCCAGAGGGAGAAGAGAGGGGAAAAGGGGTGGAAAGAATAATAGAAGAAATATTCACTGAAAATTTCTCAACTCTTATTAAAGAGAGAATATTGCAGAATCAAGAAGTACAGCATACCCCAAACAGAATAGATCCCAATAGACCTACTCCAAGATACTTAATGATGAGATTGTCCAATGTCAAAGACAAGGAGAGAAATCTGAAAGCAGCAAGAGAAAAGCAATCCATCACATACAAAGGAAGCTTGATAAAGATTATGTACAGATTTCTCCACAGAAACCATGGAGACAAGAAGACAGTGGTGTGATATATTTGATACAGAAAGAGAAGAACTACCAACCAAGAGTTCTATATCTGGCAAAACCATCCTTCAAAAATGAAGGAGAGATTAAAGTATTTTCAGACAAACAGACACTGAGAAAGTTTGTGAATGAGAGACTTGCACTACAAGAAATACTAAAGGGAGTGCTACAGATTGATAGGAAAAGACAGGAAAGAGAGGTTTGGAGAAGAGTGTAGAAATGGAGATTACCAGGAAGGGTAAAAGGAGAGAGGGGAAAAAATAAGATGTGTTTTATACAATCCAAAAGACAAAATGGTAGAAGAAAGTACTGCCTTTACAATAATAACACTAAATGTTAATGGATTAAACTCCCTAATAAAAAGACACAGACTGGCAGAATAGATTAAAAAACAGGACCCGTCTATATGCTGTCTACAAGAAACTCACTTTAGACACAAGGACAAAAATAGGCTGAAAGTGAACTGTTGGGAAAAGATATTTCATGCAAAAAGAAACCAGAAAAAAGTGGGAGTAGCTATATTAATATCAGACAAATTATACTTCAAAAGTAAAACAATGAAAAGAGACAAAGAAGGAAACTATATATTAATAAAAAGTGTCAATTCATCAAGCAAGAGTACCCCAAGATTCATGAGGCAAACACTGAGAACTCTGAAAGGAGAAGTGGATACCTCTGCAATAATATTTGGAGATTTCAATACACTGCTCTCATCAATGGATAGAACATCTAGACAGAGGGTCAATAAGGAAATGCAGGTGTTGAACTGTATGATAAATGAACTAAACTTGACAGACATTGATAGAATACTACATCCCACAAGAGCAGGATACACATTTTTCTCAAGTGCTCATGGAACATTCTCTAGGATAGACCACATGTTGGGTCACAAAGCCAAGTCTCAAAAAATTTAAAATATTGATATCATAAAAAAGACTTTCTCAGATCATAAAAGGAGTGAAGTTGGAAATGAATAACACGTAGATTGTAAAATTCACAAACATATGGAAGCTAAACAACACCCTCTTAGAAAACCAGTGGGTAAAGGAAGAAATTACAAGAGAAATAAGTAAATACTTTGAGGGAAATGAAAACACCACATATTAAAACTTATGGGATGCAGCAATGACTGTGCTGAGAGGGAAATTTAGTGCCCTAAATGTTTATATTAAAAGAGAAGAGAGAGCAAATTTGAGGAATTAACTGTTCACCTGGAAGAACTAGAGAAAGAACAGCAAACTAACCCCAAAGAAGACAGAAGGAAAGAAATAACAAAGATTGGAGAAGAAATAAATGAAATTGAGAATAGGAAAACATAGAAAGAATTAACAAAACCAGAAGTTTGTTCTTTGAGAAAATCAATAAAATTGATGAACCACTAGCCAGACTAACAACAACAACAAAAAAAATACAGAGAGGATCCAAATAAATACAATCAGAAATGGGAAAGGAGACATAACTACTGACCCTGCAGAAATTAGGGAGCTCAAGAGAAGATACTATGAGCAACTATATGCTAATAAACTGGACAACTTCCTAGAAAAGCATAAGCAATCAACATTGACTTGAGAAGAAATAGACAACCTCAACAAACCAACTGCAAGTAAAGAAATTGAGTCAGTCATCAAAAAGCTCCCAAAAAGAAAAGTCCAGGACCATATGGCTTCACATGTGAATTCTACCAAGCATTCAAGAAAAAACTAGTATCATTCCTGCAAAACTCTTCAAAAAAATTGAAGAGCAATGAAAGCTACCCAACTCATTCTATGAAGCCAACATCACCCTAATGCTAAAATCAGACAAAGATAATACAAAAAAAGAAAAATTATAGACCACCTCTCTGATGAATATAGACGCAAAAATCCTCAACAAAATACTCACGAATCAAATCTAGCAGCACATTAAAAGACTTATACAGCATGACCAGGTGGGGTTTATTCCAGGTATGAAAGGCTGGTTCAACACAAGAAAATCAATGTAATACACCACATCAATAAATCAAAGAAGAAGAACCACATGATCATCTTGATCAAGGCAGAAAAGGCATTTGACAAAATTCAACATTCTTTCTTCATGAAACACTTCAAAGGACAGGGATAGAATGGAATTTTCTATATATGATAAAGGCAATATATGAAAAACCCACAGGTAACATTGTACTCAGTGGGGAGAGACTGAGAGTTTTCCCTCTAAGATCAGGAACAAGACAGGGATGTCCAGTGTCACCAGTGTTATTCAACATTGTGCTGGAAGTTCTAGCTAGAGCAATTACGCAAGAAAAAGAAATGAAAGTGTGCTTGTTTGGCTATATTATGTCCCCTAAAATGCCATGTTCTTTGATGCAATTTTGTGGGGGCAGATGTATTAGTGTTGATTAGATTGGAATTCTTTGAGTGTTTCCATGGAGATGGATTGGATCACTGGAGTCATATAAAGGAGTTCACAGACAGAGGGAACTCACAGCAACTGAGAGTGACATTTTGAAGAGGAGCTGCAGCTAAGAGAGGACAAAATGCCCCAAGAGCAACATTTTGGAAAATGCCATTTTGAAATGCAACCTGGGAGCAAGCAGATGCCAGCCATGTGCATTTCCAGCTAACAGAGGTTTTATGGATGCCATTGGCCAACCTTCAGCGAAAGTACCCAGTTATTGATGCCTTACCTTGGACACTTTATGGCCTTAAGACTATAACTTTGTAACCAAATAAACCTCCTTTATAAAAGCCAATCAATTTCTGGTGATTTGCTTAACAGCAGCATCAGCAAGCTGAAACAAAAGCATACAAATTGGAGAGGAAGAAGTAAATTTTCACCCTTTGCAGATGACATGATTCTATATGTAGAAAATCCAGAAAAATCTACAGCAAAACTATTAGAACTAATCAATGAATACAGCAAACTGGCTGGCTACAAGATAAACACACAAAAATCTGTAGTGTTCTTATACACAAGTAATGTGCAATGAAAGGAAGAAATCAAGAAAAAAAATCCATTTACAATAGCAACAAAAAGAATCAAGTATTTAGGAATAAACTTACCAAAGGCCCCAAAAGACCTATACAAAGAAAACTACAAGAAATTGCTAAAAGAAATCTAGCAGGACCTAAAAAAATGGAAGAACATAATGTGTTCATGGATTGGAAGACTAAATATCATTAAGATGTTAATTCTACCTAAACTGATTTATAGATTCAATGCAATACCAAATAAGATCCCAATAACTTACTTTGCAGAAATAGAGAAACCAATAACCAAATTTATTTGGAATGGCAAGGTGCCCTGAATAGCCAAAAATATCTTGAGAAAGAGGAACAAAGTGGGAGGTTTCACACTACCTGACTTTGAAGCATGTTACAAAGCTACAGTTCTTAAAACAGCATGGTACTGTCATGAAGACAGATATATCAACCAATGGAATTGAATAGAGTATTCAGAAATAAACCCTTGCATCTACAGACAATTGATTTTTGATAAGGCAGTCAAGCCAAAGCCACTGGGACAGAGCAGCCTCTTCAATAAATGGTGTTTGGAGAACTGGATATCCATTTCCAAAAGAATGAAAGAGGTTTCCTATCTCACACCTTATACAAAAATTAATTTGAAAATGATCAAAGACCTAAACATTAGCTCTACGACCACAAGACTCTTAGAAGAAACTGTAGGGCAATTTCTTAAAGATCTTGTGATAGGAGGTGGTTTCCTAGATCTTACACCCAAAGCATGAGAACCAAAAAACAAATAGACAAATGGGATCTCCTCAAAATTAAACACTCTGTACATCAAAGGAATTGTCATAAAGGTTAAAAGGCAGACTACATAATGGGAGAAAATATTTGGAAACCACATATCAAATAGGGTTTAATATCTTGACTATATAAAGTGATCCTACAACTCAACAACAGAAAGATGAAAAACCCAATTAAAAAATGGGCAAAAGACATCAACAGACACTTTCCTGAAGAGGAAATACAAATGGCTCAAAAACATATGATGAAATGCTCAACTTCGCTGGCTATTAGGGAAATGTAAATCGAAATTACAATGAGATATCATCTCACACCTACCAGAATGGCCATTATCAAAAAAAAAAAAAAACAAAAAAAAAAAACAGAAAATTGCAAGTGCAGGAGAGGATGTGGAAAAAGAGGCACACTTATTCACTGCTGGTGGGAATGTAGAATGGTGCAACTACTCTGGAAGACAGTGTGGAGGTTCCTCAGGAAGCTAAGTTTAGATTTGCCATATGACCCAGCTATTCCATTACTAGGTATATACTCAGAGGAAGTGAAAGTTAAGACACAGACATTTATAAACCGATGTTCACTGCAGCATTATTCACAACAGCCAAGAGATTGAAACAGCCCAAATGTCCTTCAATGGAAGAGTGGATAAACAAACTGTGGTACATACACATGATGGAATATTATGCAGCTGTAAGACAGAACCAAGACACGGAAAATATAATAACATGGATGAACCTTGAGGATATTATGTTGAGCAAAGTTAGCAAAAAACAAAAGGACAAATACTGTGTGGTCTCACTAATATGAACTAACATTAATGAGCAAATTTTGAGAGTTAAAAGCTGATAACACAGGATACCAGGAGATAGAAAGAAGGTATTATTTGTTAAAAAAAAAACCTTTTTTTTTTGGTAGTAATCAATATGTTCAAGTGCTGACTAGTGATAAATGCATAACTGTATGGTGATACCATGAACAACTGATTATACACTTTGGATAATTATATGGTATGTGAATACAGCTGTAAAAGCTGTATGAAAAAATATAAACAGATAAAAGTGATGGAGAAAACATGGAGAGAGGGATGTATGTCTTTACTGTCAGTTAGGAGGCATAATGGTATAGCCTTTCCGGAGGACAGTGGGGTGGTTCCACAGGAAGCTAAGTATGTGGGTGCCATAAGGTCCTGCAACCTCATTAAGGGGTACTTGCTTGGAGGATCTGAGAGCTGGGACATGAATAGACATATGCACATTGGTGTTTATGGAGAGAGTATGCGTGATTTGCAATGGGTGGAGGTGGCCTAAGGGTACATCAGCTGAGAAACAGAAAGATGAACTGTTGTGTGTGCATACAATGGAATATTGAGCAACTACAAGTAGGAGTGAAGCTCTGATACATGGAACAAGGTGAATGGAACCTGTAGACAGCATTTTGAGTGAACTGCACCAGAGACAAAGGCAAACACTGCAATGCCTCACCAATATGGACTAAATACAATGTGCAAACTCAGAACTGAACCTTAGAGCACAGCTTATCAGGGGAACGCTTATTGTGATGGTCCCTAGATTGTAAGCTCTTACAGCAGTCACATCTATTCCTGAATTGTAATGGCTATCTCCAGATTCTGAGATGCTGATCTCTTTGTGTATAACCTGATGGATCCCTGGGACTTTGGGTATCTGTGTGACATCTGAAACTCAGAGCTAGAACTTGGCAGATATGAATGTCAGTATTAGCACATATAGCAACTGTTTAAAAAGCTGAAAAAGAGTCTGGACTTCAACTAGAGATATGAATGAAGGAGATGTGATTAGGACTAGAGCAAATCAGGTCAAAGGGTAAAGGACAATACTGACTGTGTTTTAAAACTTCAAATTCCATGTGAGACCAAGGGAAGAGATGTTTAGTTGGTCCAAGATCTATATTTCCTAAATGATTTAACTCATACAGTTTGTTCAAATACCATAATTACATAGAACTTTTAATAGGAAATGAGACCTGATAGGTTTGCATAGGTTAGTGTGAAATTGCAACACATCCAAAAGTAATTTGGGCAGAGAAGAAAAATATATATGCAGGGCCACACTGAGGAGCTGGGGGAAAATGCAGAGGTGTTGGGCTTCCTCACCTGGTTTGTTGCTGATGTTCTCACAAACATTGAGGACTGGTGGTTGGATGTGCCAAGCCCTCTATCACAGGGCTTGCCCTTATGAAGCTTGTTATTGCAAAGGAGAGGCTGAACCTGCTTATAATTGTGCCTAAGAATCTCCCCCTGAGTACCTCTTTGTTGTTCAGGTGTGGCCTTCTCTCTCTAGCTAGGCCAACTGGGCAGGTGAACTCACTTCCCTCTCCCCCACAGGAGATCTGAGTCTCAGAGGTGTAAATCTCCCTGGTGATGTGGGATATGACTCCTGGGGATGAATCTGGACCCAATATGGTGGGATGGAGAACATCTTCTTGACCAAAAGGGGTATGTGAAATGAAACAGAATAAAATTTCAGTGACTGAGAGATTCCAAATGGAGTCAAGAGGTCACTCTGGTGGGCATTCTTATGCACTATACAGATAACCCTTTTTAGGTTTTAATGCATTGGAATAGCTACAAGTAAATACCTGAAACTATCAAACTGCCACCAAGTAGCCTTGACTCTTAAAGATGATTGTATTGCAATGTAGCTTACAATGGGTGATAGTGTGATTTTGAAGTCCTTGTGGATCACACTCCCTTTATCTAGTCTATAGATGGATGAGTAGAAAAATGGGGACAAAAAACTAAATGAAGGATAGGGTGAGAGCAGGGGGCATGATTTGGGTGTCTTTTTTACTTTTATTTTTTTACTCTTTTTCTACTTTTTCTGGTACAAGGAAAATGTTCAAAAATTATATTGGGGTGATGAATGCACAGCTATATGATGGTACTGTGAACAGTTGATTGCACACTTTGGATGACTGCATGGTATGTGAATATATCTGAATAAAATTGAACTTAAAAGAAAAGAAGACAGGTGCACTTCTTGACTATGTCAACATATAAATTTCTTGACATATCTTTTTCATTTCAGTAGCTCTTATCGTGAAAGAGTGAGTGCCATGAAGCACGCTTAGAAATTTCCTAGGTTGTCTGTACTCTAAAGGCTGATAATTCTCCACTATTTGCCCTAATTCCTCAAAATATTGAATGAGCCACTTGCCCAAAACTGAAGGAATATATTTTGATTTTTCTTTCTCTCTAGGAATATCTCACCTGAAGGAAAGAAACAGAAACATCCAAAAGTACCAGATACTACATTAATATATTGACTACATTTAGTAGTTGTAGCACATTATTTTGAGAGATTTTTTTTTAATCTAATTTAGTTCTCAATGATATTTTTTATTACCCTTGCTTTATATATAATAGAAACTGAATCTGAGAAAACCAGGTAATCTGCTTATGGTAAGAAAATTAACTAGTGGTAGAACTGGGTTTAAATGTAAGCTAATTTATAGCCTGTGGTCTTGTCAACTTGCACACAGTATTTTGATTTTGATTCCATAATCCCTCTGCTCAAACTAATTTTCTCTCTGCAGGTATAAGCCTACAGCAATTTAATGGAATGTGTTTATCCATGCATTTCTAAGTTCACACAAACAATAAACATTCAAGATAAATATGAATTTACGCAGTATATTAAAAAAACCTAGGAACCTCTTTCAAATAAAAGAGTCACCTTCCATGGGACAAATGCTTCCTTCTTCTATTCCATCTGACTAAATTCTTCACCACTGCAAAGTCAATTTTGATTTCCCCTGAATTTTGTATATACACTCCATCTTTGATTAGCACCAAAAAATTTAGTGCCTAATCATAATTTGTTTATACTTTTTTGTTTTATTTATTTTTTATTGTATGCATTGCTTCTTTGCTTGTATGTTTAAGGTTGTGAATATGTACAAGAAGTAAGAGAAAACAAGTTTTCCTCTTGAGTAACCTATCCAAAAATAACTTAACAAATATTACCTGATGAAGATAAAAAATACGTAATTCTAGTAGGTATTTACCCTGTTTGTTAAAGACATGGAAAATTTGTGTGACATATTCAAATGTTCTGTAATACCTTCGTAGTGCCTTAGTTGAAAGAAAACTAGCATTGACATCAGCCAGGCCTACATTGAATTCTGGCTTCATCATTTTCTGATGAAAATATTAAAACATACTCATAGTCTGTCACCAGAAACAGGACCTCTCTACATCATCAAGTTGATTGTAAGACAAATGAAAACATCTAGTAGTGCCTCATATTTGTTTTATTCTTGCCAGAATTAAGGAGTATGTTTAGCCACAAGAATAAAAACTGCAGATTTTGCCAAAGCATTTCTGAGCAAAACCAAAACAATTCCGCCAAACAAACAGAACAATACAGCATATATCTATTTTTATTGGACTGAAGATTTAGAAATAATGAATATTTAATGAAAGTCAGTTTTCATGTCCCTAATTCTAATGCCCTTTCTATTTTTTCTCCCTTCCCTATGTATTTTATTGGTCTAACTCTGCTTAAAAAAATGTTTTCATGTTTCATACTTCTTTATGTATAATTCTAACTATTGTAAAGGCTGCTGGTATTGTGCAGAATGTGATTTGTGATTTGTATTCTTAGTTCACTATTTGTCTGCTTATCACCAATTTCATAATGAGAAAAGAAAATATGCTTTCTACCAAGAAAGAAACAGAAGGAGAAAGAGAGAGTGCACAAACAAAAGTGCTTTAGGTCATCAAGCCTACCTTCTTTTTATTAAAGATAAAAAGTATAAGATGGTTCTCTTGAATATATTGAAAGCCAGTTAACTCATTTGTATAATTGCCTCTTACTATCAAATTATTATTTGCATAATTGTAAGGAGTTGAACCGGTAGGACTGCAATCACTCATATATCTTTGAAATGCAAATTGGCCTGCCATTCTTAAATACACAAGACTCTGAAGTTAGGCCATAGCACCTGTGGAGGGTGGATGGGAAGGGCTCTAAAACAAAAACATTTGACTGCTGCAGTTAGTGTGTTCATATGTTCCCACAAATATGTTTTCAAAACAAAAAGAAATACCCCATGTTCAATATATCTAATTAGCAAGATGCCCATTAATTGGTCTCTTAACAATAGTGTTTTCTTTGATGTTACTTTCCAAAAATTTTAAAAATGCATTACTTGCCCATTTTCAATTCCAATAGGGACAATTTTGGCACTGTGGTCATAATTACCATTAAAATTATTTCCATAGAGAGTATTAAATAACCATTATATGGAAAACTATAGAAAGTATGCATAAACAATGAACTTAGATATATGCAATAAACATATACAGTGCCTTAAAGAGAGTTTTTCTATTCCACTTCCCCCTTTTCCAATCAATTCAAGGTTTACGCATTAAATCAAAACATTTTGGGCCATTAAACCTTGTGTTACAAAATGGCTCATTAATTCTAGGAGATATTACTGCATAGAAATTAAAAGCAATGGCAAGACAAGCCTGGGTTTAAATCTACATTCTGCACTCATTAGTTGTGTTACCTTGGATTATGTGCTTCGCAGTTTTGAAACTCAAATCTTCTCTATAAAATGTGAATGTCAATAATCCTCTATTCATAAGGTTGCTGTGATAAATGAATGAGGCCTGGCTTTAAGGTCTTAGCCAGATATATAATGAGGGTTCAATGATTGTAGGCTCCTCCTGTTTATCTTCATTAAGTTCAGAATAAACTTTGGCTTAAGTTTATTGCAGCCAAAGTTTATTGCAGCAACAGTGCCAGAGCACCAAGGAAGAAAGGAAACAAAAATAAACTCAATATTTCATATTTAATTTTCAAAGAAATCATAAAATGGTTACAACAAATAGCAATGTACTTATTTGAAAGTGACAGAAAGCCCCAACCATCAGTTTCTTAACACATAGGGATATAACTTCCTCATCATAAGAAGTGAGAAGGTGTATTGTTACTAGCATTGATTCATTAGTTCAGTGATCCCATTTAGGGCTCAGGTTTTCTATCTTAAAGCTTTGCCATTTTAGGCTTTCAACTGTTGCTCTCACACAAAAAAAGTTCATTTAGCCTCATGGTTGCAAGATGACTGCTTCTGATAGAATCAGCACATATATATCAATAAAGGAATAAGTGGGGGGGGGGCGGTTTGTGAGGGGAGCCAACCACTTCTATCCCCTTTAATCAGGAAAGCAAATGATTTACCAGAATTCCACAATTCTTTTTTCTTAATATCTCAGCCAGATCTGCATCAAACCATCACTGCCAATAACAAGTTTTTAGGTGTGAAATTTGCTACCTCCAAAAACTAAACTTTGTTCACAGGATATATGAGAGAATGGACACTGGGTGAATTACTTTAGCATTTGCCATAGTAATCAACATTGCAAATAGAATGATATTAGGCTACATATACTCATTGTATGGTTTGGTATTTAATGCTTTAGTAGTTAGGTGATATCATCAAAGTTAGCAGAGTAAGAATATTCAAAATTTTGCCTTCCATAAAAGCAATGAAAAACTGACAAAACTGTCAGAATCAACTTTTTCAGATGTGACAGTCTTATGAGAGTTTATTCAACAAAAACAGCTGATTTTTGGTAAAATCAGTGAAGTCCATGACATTTGAAATTGCTCCAGACCCATTTACAATTCTGCCATTCAGAGGTAGCCATGAAAATTTCAGCTCTCATTTCCAGTACTGGAGATAACAAAATGGATCTCATTCATGAAGAACTGAAATTATATATTGTGGCCAGACTGGTGACTCCTGGAAGACTGGCTTAAAAGGCAGCTTGGAAAGTAAGGGTTATGGAATGACATATCCACTGTGATGGTCTTGAAGCTGTATATACCCCAGAAAATATTGTTTTTAAAATTAATCCATTCCTGTGGATGTAGATTTATTGTGGGTGGGACTTTTGATTTGGTTATTTCAGTTGAGGCATGCCCCAGATGGGTCTTAATCCTCTTACTGGAGCCCTTTATAAGTGATGAATTTCAGAGAAGCACAGAGAACCTGAGAGAGAGAAAAGCCACAGGAACCGAAAGAGAAGAATACACAGAAAACAAAGAGAAAACACACAAACAGAGAGGAAGCCACTGAAGCCAGAAGCTGGAAGCAACAAAACCCAGGAAAGAAGGGAGAAACCAGCAGAAATCACTATGTGTCTCAGCATGTGACATCTTTATAAGAGAAGCCTGAAATTGCCAGTAGCCAGTTTTCAGGGACAAAGCATTGCCTGTTGATGCCTTCATTTTGACATTCTCACAGCCTCATAATTGTAAACTTGTAAGTTCATAAATCGTATTATAAAAGCCAACACATTTCTGGTATATTGCCTTTCATCAGCTTTAGCAAAATAAAACATCCTTAAGAACTTTGAAAAGATCTCAAATATGTCTGAGAATCTAGAAGTCACACAAATGCTTAGAGAAGTGTGAAAGCTCAGGAAAGGCCTGAGAAGATCTTAATTCATTACCTCCTGCTGAACCTGAGGCTCTGTATAAGCAGGAACATAAGACTAAGGCAGAGTGGTAAGACACCCAGTTGAAGGCATACCCCAATATGCACACAGAGCCCACTGTTAAAGATTCAAAGATTTTTTTGTCCCAGGAATTTAAGGAAATTTTTGGCCAATAAATTGCTGACCAATAAACTAATGGAACAGAGGCTTCAGTGACCACTATATATCATCCTGGGGCAGGGAGAGACTCTTATTTCCAGATTTCCAGAGACACATTATAATATTCAAAATGTCCAGTTTTTGACAATAACAGAAAAACACACAAAGGTATGCAAATAAACAAGAAAACATGTCCCATGCATAGGGGAAGAAAACAGAATTAATAGAAGCTATGCTTGAGGAAGCCCCAAGATTGGCCTTACTAGACAAAGACTTTGAATCAACTCTTTCAAATATGTTCAATGAACTAAATGAAGCCATGTCTAAAGAACTAAAGGAAAATGTGGAACCATGTCTCACCATATAGAGAATATCAATAAATAGATACAAATTACAGAAAGTAATGCAACAGAAATTCTGGAGCTGAGAAACACAGTAACTGAAATAAAAATTCACAATGATACATGCTAGAAGCTCAAGGAATACTTTTTGTTTTCAGAAAGGTCTGGAACAAAACAGATGGTAATGATAATGTCAAAAGCCACAATGAAAAAGTCTAGCAAGAAGCAGAATTGATTCATCATATACAAGGGATCCTAAAAAGGGTTAATAGCAGATTTCTCATCAGAAACCATGGGAGACAGAAGGCAGTGGGATGACACATTTCGAGTAGTCAAAGAAAAAAAGTCAATCAAGAATTCTAGATCTGCAAACTACCTTTCAATAATGAAAGAGAAATTAAAACATTCCCAGATAAACAAAAGCTTAGGGAGTTTATCACTATAAGATTTCCTCTAGTAGAGGAAGTCTTTCAGACTGAAATGAAAGGAAACTTGATAGTAATTCAAAGTCATGCAAAGAAATAATGAACTCCATTATTACCTAGGTAACTACATAGTTAAATATAAAAGTCAGGGTTATTATATTTTTGTTTTGCAACACCTATTTTTATTTCCAATATGAATTAAAAGGCAAATGCATAAAAATTATTATAAATCTAGGCTGATAGGCACACAATAGATAAAAAAGATATTTTTTTCAAATAACAATATAAAGGCCAGCAGAGCTGTATTGGAGCAGAGGTTTTGAATGCTTTTGAAGCTAAGTTGCTATCAATTCAAACTAGAGTTTTATATATTTAGGATGCTAATTGTAATTGTTACAACCCAGCTCAGCCCCAAGACTGAAGAAAATGCCAGGCACATGGAGTTAGATATGAGTTTAATGGGACTTACAGAAATGAGGAAAGATGGAAGTTAGTGCTTCACAAAGAGCAAGGAGGGGGTGCCAGGGGATGGTTTATAAGGTTAGGTGTGAGAACAGAGTTTCAGCAGGGTCTTGTGACACAGGGGTGTGGAGATTTGTTATCAACAGTGATCAGGGGAGGGGAGCTACAATGCTTTGTTTACAATACCATTTGTACACTCTTCCCCACCCCCCAGAGGTTTGATGAACTTTAACCTCTGTCCCAGTCAAATAGGCAGCTACATGAAATAACTCACTTTCATTGTGGAGAGAACAGGGGCCCAGGCCCTAGATCACCACACTCCATCCCCACTCAGAAGGCTACATTTACCATAGGACAGACATTGTATCCATATTCCACAATTACAGTAAAAGAGATAACAGAATACTAGAATTCCCCCACACAGACTCAACAACCCCACAAAGAGATACTGCCATGCCAAGAAAGGGAATTAAACCATTTAGATAAGGAATCTACTGATAACTGATAAATATTATGCATGTGCTCTTCCATGCAATTTAAAACTTGTAAAACATTGTGCAAATGATTGGGAATATATATGCAGCACTGCATATTAATTAGGGCACAGATGCCACCTTGTGCTGCAGTGAGGATATCTAAGGCCATTCTATTTTGTAAAACTACCTTCCTAAGCTGTGTGGCTTCCTCATTTAGCAAGGATATAGCTGTTTTGCAATTATTAAGTGGTTGGGCAGTATGATTGGCTACACTGCCACATGTTTTTCAGTAACTATTGTAGCTCCACCTGGTGCAAGAATGACTAAAGGATAATACACCAGGGAGTGTGTTTTATTCTACTAGCTTTAACCATTTCTCCATAACTAGGAATATGGGGTAAAGAGCCAAATAAGGTAGCAGAGACATAGGATTGTCCCCACATACAACATCCTGTCCAGTTATAAGGTAAATAGGGCCAACCGTATTGCCCACAGGTCCATAGTCATTCCTTAGGAGAAGGATATGCCCCATATTGGTTGGAGATATTTTGTCAATGGAAAAGACATGTTTTGTAGTATAACAGTAAAATTACACAATTCAGGGGGTAGCCACCCCACATCATTAATTCCATCAAGTTGTTCCATACAGACAGGGCAACATGGTCTTCTATTACAGTTTCTGCCATCAGCCATCCTAAACCATCATATACAGCATACCCCAATAGAGGTTGGGGGCTTGTTCACCTGCTCCCATACAAGGGAGGAGATGTAAGCCCTAGTCTCATTATAGGATGGTAGCTGGATTTCAATCTTAAATGAGAAGATTATTTGCCAGATTTTGTGATACACTGAATTCCACCAGACCAGCAGGGTACTCCACTCCATGCAGTCTAATACACAGGGGCCAAAGTCCAAGGAAGGACCGTAGCACCTGAAGAAGGCAAGTCTATCCAAACCCAATGTTGGGTTCAATTGTGGGCATGAGTTACCACTGAAGCCCACAGTAGGAAGGTGTTTGCTAGGGCACTATGGGTGAAAGAAAGGTGTTTACTGGGAACAATAAGGGGTAATTCCTGCTGATTTAACAATATACATGCTAGAGTTCTGTTGGTTGATAACAAGATACCAAACAGAAGAACATGCAGGCACTCTCACAAAAAGGTGAGAAAGGTGAGAAGACTGGGCATTGTGGGGCCATTTGCTTTTACAGATTAATATTACTTATCCCCCTCCTTCTTCCTTGTTTGGGGCTTTCTCTTTCCCTCCATTCTCTCCAGGGCTGTGCCTGGTGGTAGATAGTACATTTGGGTGGGTCAGCTGGCTCCACCCTTCTCCATAGATGACTCACTTAGGTGAGGTTCCTTCGGCTCCATGCAATATTTTTCTCCTTGAGTCCTGTGCTTTTGGGAATTTTCCCTTTGCTCAACCAAGCCACCACTCTAATTCTAACCCTATCTCATTTCCCCCTCAGACACTTCTAATGCCCCTTAATCTTAAGGGAATTTGGGTCAATGTTCCATCTTCTGTGATTGCTTCAAGCTGCCAGTGGGGTTGCAGGCCCTACTTTTGGGAGTGTAGAAGTCTTTGGCTATGCTATTGAGGGTGGCTGGTGAAGCATGGGAAACAGGTACATACCCTCTGGTGGGGAGAAGTTTGTTATGCAAGGCTTTTAAACTGGAAGAAACAAACTGGGTGAGAAATTGTGTACACAGTCTGAACATAAATAGGACAAGAAGGAGCTCAGGGTATTCCTTTGAGTTTTCAGGAACACTGTTGGTTGGAACTCGGCATCCTCATTGGGAGTTATGTTTCATGTTGCCAGGGAGACCTACATCACAAGAAGTCATGTCCCACATAGGGAGAAAGGCAGTTAATTTGTAGAGTTTGGATGAGAGAGAGAGCAAGTGAGAGAGTGAGTGAGAGAGAGAGGGCACATTTGAGCAATGAAAGAAGTTTCCACAGGTGACTCACATTAATTACGTAGGCATAAGGGTAAGCTTTAAGATTAAGGGCTTGAATTATTAAATTGGAAACCCTTATTGCTTAAAAGAATAATAGGAATTCCCCAAGTGGGGAAGTTTAATAGTTTCAAGGGACTTTGCAAATACTTTATTTTCTGATTAAGATTTTGTTATTTATCTTAGGTTCCATGTCATTTAAAGCTGAATTATGTTGCTTTTATGATCTGTAACTTTTCCAAGAATAACTAAAACCATGGCTTACAACGTCTAACCTCATACAGATCAGCGTTAGGATATAACATGGACAGTGAGAACACAGTTAAGTTTTTAGGCATTTTATACAATTTTTAAATAACGACAAATTTTAATTTAACAGAAAGATAGGAAATTATGGTAATACTTCTTAAACACTTTCTATATAATATGTTAAACTATTTTAACACATCAGTTTTACAAGATGAAAGAACAAATTCTTTGTTACAGTTTTCCTTTAAGAGTGAGAAGACTTGGCTTTTGAAATTGAGCATGGTAGCATCAACATAAGCATTAACAAAGATATTATTCTGATATGATATAAAATTTTTGTTTTCTAGATAGTACTTAGATGGTTAAGAAAAACCTTTTTATAGCCTTCATTCTTAAATATATAGGGACTATTTTGAAACCCTTGGGGCAGCACTAAGTGAGGAAGGTGGAAATCTTGATAAGTTTTTTGCCATTTGGAAGCAAATAGATATTGAAAGTTAGGGTGAAGAGAGATTAAAAAAAATGCATTTTCAAGTTCTAGGACTGAGAATCTGAATGAAGACAGGGACTATTGGGCAAGCTAGCTCCAGGATTCTTTCATCCCATACAGATGAGTTTACTTGCTTAAGGATTTTCTTTGGGATGCCAAGAGGCCTTTATTTAGTAGGGGCCCTGGGGCAAATGGGGAAAACACTAGCCAGGTTTCCTAGTCTCAAGGTGGCCCCCAGGGTGTAGAGAAGATCCCTCCCTAGAAAGGTGGTGGGGCATTCTGGGACAATGAGAAATTGATAGGATACTAGAATATCTTCAAGCTTACAAAGGAGAGGGTAGTGAAGGTCTTCATTTTGGCTTTACTATCAACTTTCATAACTAGGCAAGTCCAAGTGGAGGTTGGCTCATGTTGGCAGTTCAGCTCAGAGTGGCTCCAGTGTTAATTAAGAAATTAATAATCTTACCTGCCACATCAAGTATCACTGGAGGCTCCTCTAGGTCAGATGTGAAGTCAGCAGAGCCATAAGTGGCCTTGGACACCGTCAGTCTTCTTCACTTGCCATGTGTAGGGCTCGAGGGGCTGTCTTGGCTCTCCATTAGGAGACAGTGTAGACCCTGAGCCCAATGTTCATGTTGGTGGCACTTGGGGAAAGACCCCAGTGGGTCCTGAGGTTGAGGGTTGTCTTGAGGTTTCTGGCACTCTCTCTGCCAATGACTCACTAACCCACAGTTGAAGCAAGCCTTCTGAGGCTTGGAACCATGATTTGGGTGACCTCAATGGGCAAGATGGCTTTAACAGTGACTACAATAAGCGAAGCCTGTTCTCTTGTCTTTTCTTACCTCTCTTTGCCTTCTCCTCCTTG
This sequence comes from Choloepus didactylus, assembly GCF_015220235.1. Lineage (NCBI taxonomy): Eukaryota > Metazoa > Chordata > Mammalia > Pilosa > Megalonychidae > Choloepus > Choloepus didactylus. Next base: position 56,926,930 of record NC_051312.1, read on the forward strand.
TTGGACTTGTCTTGATTGTTAAAGACAGAAAAGGCAATTTTAAAGGGTCATTAGTAGGAGTTTGCAGGCCCATGTAGAGGACTGGCAGCTTTTTTCCAAATGTCAGAGGCAGGCTGCTTGTTGAAATGGGTGCCCAGAAAAATCTGACTTCCTGGGAGTCTGGACTGATATTGGTACACTTTTTAGGGCTTCCACTAGCCTCCCCTGGAATACAGCTGTGTTTTCCTCTTTCTAGTTTTATTTTCTCTTCTAAACAGCATGCAGGAACTTTTGCTGCTTGTTCTGCCTTGGTAGCCATCTGCAAGGCTCCCAGCAGGGGCCATGCTATGGCTGCCATTATTTGGTGGTCCCTTTTCTTCTTACTCAAATGTAATTGTCTTCCTATTTGTTGCAGAAACAGTTAGCAACCCCACCAGAGTTTTCAGGGCATCCCCAGACCCTAGCAGTGGCCTCCATTCATCCAGGAGGGCAGACACCCCTCCCCACATGGATGACACAAGCCAATTTTGGATTCCCTCAATGGATTCCACCTTCCCAGAACTCAGGACCATGATGGCTGGTGGCTTTTCAATCTCCTGGCTGGCTCGCCAATTGTTACAACCCAGCTCAGCCTGAAGACCAAAGAATGTACCAAGCATGGAGTTAGACATGAGTTTAGTGGGACTTTCAGACAGGAGACAGTTCCATGGCAGAAGCCTTTTGGAAAGATGGAAGTTGGTGCTCTGCAAAGAGCAGGGGTTACCAGGGGGTGGTTTCTAAGTGTTAGGACAAAGACATTTGATAGGATGTTAGAACAGAGTTTCAGCAGGGTCTTGTGACACAGGAGTGTGGAGATTTGTTATCAACAGTGATCAGGGCAGGGGATTTTCAATGCTTTGTTTATGAGACCATTTGTACATTCTTTCCCCCCACTGTGGGCAGGTCTGATGACCTTTTTAATGTCTGTCCCAGTCAAGTCAGCGGCTATGTGAAATAATTCACATTTACTACATAGGGGAGGGGGCCTGGGTCCTAGGTCCCCACAGTAATCCCTATGGTAACCACTAAGAAAGTAAGAAAATATAAGGAATAGGATATGAGGAGAGAATAAAATGGTACACCAGAAAAAAAATCAATGAAACACAAAATAAGGCAGTTTGGGAGGAATTCAGAACAAAAATGTTATGATGTAAAAAAGAAAAATAGCAAACAGCGATTCTTCCATAAATTAGAAATCATTTTAAATGTAGAGATTAAAATCACCAATTAATAAAATATTTTAATAAAATCACCAACCATACAGAAATAAAAAGGAGTATAAGGGACTTACTAGAAAAAATTATACACCAATATATTAGATAACCTAGGTGAAATGGGTAAATACCTAGAAACATACAAACTACTAAAGCTGACTCAAAAATAATTAGAAAATCTGTATAGACATAACAAATAAAGAGACTGAATCCATAGTGAAACAACTTTTAACAGAGAAAAGCTCAGTATCAGATGGCTTTACTGGCATATTGACCCCAAACTCTTTCCCTATTATAGAGGGGACATTTCTTAACTCATTCCATATGGCTAGTATTACTCTGCTACAAAACTCAAAGACATCACACACATAAAAAAAAACTAGAGACCAATATTTAATATGGATATAGATGCATATATACTCAATAAATATTGGCAAAGCAAATCAATGATTAAAGGATTTTACACCATTACTGAGTGTGATTATCCCAGGAATGCAAGGGTGTTTCAACATATGAAAAATCAATGTAATACAAAAGCTTAATATAATAAAGGGGAAAAAAGAAACACATAATCATCTCTGTAGGCACGGAAAAACCATTTGACAAATCCAGCACCCTTTCATGATAAAAGCATTAAATCAATTAGAAGTAGATGAGAACTTTCTCAATCTGATAAAGGGTCATATAAAACCCACAGCTAATATCATAGGCAATGGTGAAAGACTGAAAGATTTTCTCCTAAAATCAGGAAGAAGACAAGAGTCCTTGCTCTCACCACTTCTATTCAGTATTTTCCCAGAAGTCCTAGCCAGGGAAATGGAGCAGGAAAAATAAATAAAATACCACTAACTTCTAATTTTTTAGGGTTTATCTAAAGCTGTAATTAATCTTTAATGGAGAAGAGTTATTTTGCAACTGGATTTTTTCTGTAATTTTTTTTTGTTTGTTTCTTTTCTTTTTTTCCTAAAAAAAAAAAAAAAGGTACCAGTAACTGGTCAAAGTGCCCCTAGAAGAAATTATTCCCATTCAATATCCTTTCACACCACTGCCCCCAAACACACCCTGCCCCCAGCTCCTTATACTCCTGGTACACTGAATTTCTTTCTGTTTCTCTAATATGCCAAGCATATCCCACTTCATGGCTGTTGCAATTATATCATCATTTTGAAAAGTCCTTACCTGTTTGCCACTGTGTTTCTATTCCTGGTTCCTCCTTATCATTCAGGTGTTAATTCAAATGTTAGAAGGCATTCAATCATTCAACAAATATGTACTGAGTGGTCGAATCAAGGAGCTTACATTAAAGTTGGCACCACAAATAATAAAGAAAAGTGAAACTTATTGCCTACAAAATTCCAGACACTATAGTAGATATTTTTATGTTTTTGTTTTTGTTTTGTAAACTAATACTATCAAAAACCCAGCAGAGTGAGAATGAGAATGAGCATCTCTATTTTACAAATTTAGAAACAAAGGCTGAAAAAGCTTAAATGCATTTCCCAATGAGAAATTGTATTTGATAAAACTTATAATTGAATGCAGTAAAGAAGACTTGCTTGCTCTTTCCAGTCTCTATTCTGACTTCCTTCTCTTCTGCCTTCTTTGGGTTTTCTCTGTAATTGAAATGAAAGCCTAGTTTCAAAATGTTACCTCTTCCTATGCCATAATTGCAACTGCCATTCAAATGGCAAGGCCCCAATGGAAAAGCTTTCCCAAATCTTCAGAATTCCTTAACTGTTTTCTAGCTATACCACTGAAAGCATAATTACAATTTTTATAAGGATTCTGAATAAGAAGTAAACATTATCTAAAAATCAAATTTACTTAGAAATGCATATTCTTACTGAATCAAGAATTTGATGGAAAATAGAGCACTAACCTTGAGAGAAGTCAATCGGGGATATTGCGGCTGGGAAATAGTGCAATGTTTAGCACAGCATTTCTCCTTTATGCTTAGGCTACCCATGCTAGATGTCTTAGTTTCCAGGGCTGCTATAACAAAATAACACAAGTGGGTTGGCTTAAACAACAGAAATTTATAGTCTCATGGTCTGATGGCTAGAAGTCCAAAACCAAGGGATCAACAGGCCATTCCTTCTCTGAATTCTAAAGCATTCTGGTGGTAGCTTATTGGCAAATACCCTCTGCTTCTATCACGTAGTGACATCTCTTTCTTTCTCCTTCTGACACATCTACTTCCATGTCCAAATTTCCTTTGCTTATGAGGACTACAATCACACTGGAATAAAGCCTACCTTGATTTAGTTTGGCCTCATCTTGATTGGATCTTTGATGGTCTGTTGGGAACATTATAATCCACCACACTGGATAAATAGTTATCTCTCAACTCTGAATTTACTCCAGGAATACTTGCTCATTCAACTAATTTTGGCTTTTTCTCTATGTCGGCGTGTTATAAGATTTTACTCTGACGTCCTAAGTAATCTTCAGATATTTTTTCTCCTTTCCCAAGGGAAATCCTTAAACATTCACAAAGTTCAAACATCTGCTTGGTTGCATAAGATAAGATAGTACTTGTTAAGAGTGCTCTAAAATGACTGGCTTACTTTGTTATTCCAATCTACCAAAGTGCCGATTTATCATCTTCCAACTTTAGGTTTATTAAACAACACAAAAGCCCGAAAGTCCCTCACCCCTATTTACTTCAGGCCTATGAGATTCTTAGCTTCTGTGCTTCTCAGAGAACAGATTGCTTTGGGAAGCGTTACCGTCAATAAGTAATGGTAAATGTGATCAACCGCATCTAAACTAAAAAGTACAATTTGATTTTCTTCTAAAAAGTGATTATTTGGCTCAGAGATAAAATAAAACTCTCAAATATATAAGACATTGTATGTTTAATGTGTCATTTTAATTTTCATATGATAGAAAATAATGTACCTTGTGTTTGGATATGAAAACAAATACCTGTCCTAGCAGACCAATAAAAATTAAGGACCTGTAACAAAATTTTCATATAGCAGATGAAATGGCATGGTAAATACTTCCCATGGACTTTCACCACATAGAAATGCAGACTTTGATTCAAGGCTTGAATTGTTGGCCATTAAAAGTAATGTTCATACCCAATATCATAAGAATTTTAATTCATTTAATGTTGGTCAGATCCAACCAAAAAGTCTTCTACTCTCTATTGCTATCATATTTCCTAGCCTTCATTATTATATTAACCAGTTTTCACACAATATTCTTTATTTTACAAAAAATCGGATAAAGTGCGGTATGGTTAGAAATCATGAAACTGGCTGTGTCATTTACAAAGTCTGTGAAAATCATTGATTGGTGGTATAATGCATCATTCTATAGCTGGCTTAAAAGGCTACCTCTTTATTGATAAAAGTCTAGCAGGAGGCATAACCATAGAAACTGTTGATGAAATGTCTAAACAGGAGAAAAGGAATTGTGATTGTGAAATTCCATTTGGGAATCTGATTTAAGACTTCACATTTTAAAGTTAGTTTCATCTGTTTTCTCCTGCTTAAAAGCCAGTGTTTTAAATCACAGTGATTGCTTTAGGATGCTGCATTGAAGATTCTTGAATTTCTTTCGAGGAGATAAGACAGGAGGATTGAGGGTATATAGGCTCTTTCCTCCTATTCCTTATCATAAATGAAATCTGACTTTTCCTCTGGACCACATGCATTTCCAGCTTTTCCCAGTAGAGGATGATGATAGAAATAGCTGTCATTTGTTGAGGGATCACTGTGTGTCCAGTCCCCTACTCAGCATTTCATTGACATTGCCTCATTTTTCAGAACAATTATCCCCTGAGTATGACATTATCATCTAAGTTTTATAGAACTGGAGACTCAGAAGACCTTAATAAGGTATTCATTGTTACAAGCCTCATTTTCAGCAGCACTCATGTTGCAGAACCCTTGCTCTTAACCACTGAAGTCCCTACTCCCCATACATCATTAGGCCATTAGTGAAGGAGCATTCGTGTACTCCCAGTCATTACCACTGCTTCTTCCTCGCTACAACTCCATGCCCAGCAAGAGAATGTTCCCTGGATATTATGTAATCCTGTTAATCTTTTCATATCACTTCACCAGTATTATTTGCAGATCTGGCTTATTCCCCTCCATCTACTAAGGCCTTTGCCCCTGGCTGTGGGTAATTTTAATATCCATATTGACAACTTATTTTATACCTTGATCTCAACATCTCTTAATTATTTATCCAAGGCTTTGCACATTCACTCCAGCAAACTATACCTGGCGATGAGCCTGGACTTTGTCAGTATCCCAAAATAACTCACATATGAAATATTAAACTCCAGTATCTTACTTTTAGCACAACCACTTGTTGTTCCTTTTCTATTATTTTCACTACTACTTCCCTTTATCTCAATATCTTCCATGTCTTGATCTCTTCATTTTATCTCAGTCTATTAGTTCCCTTATTTCTTCACTCATTTTTCCAATGTAATTAAGCGATTAACAAAACATCAACAATAAATAATGCCATCTGTCAATTTGTAGTGATTATGTGCTAGATATTTTATATTTTATCATATCTGAAGATCATAGAGGTAAAATAAAGCACCCAAATTTACAAAGTAAGTAAATGTGATATTTAGGATAATTGCATGTCTGCCTGTAGGATTCTAAATTCATGTTCTTTTCACTATGCCATGCACTATCAAGATAGCGCAGATATAATAATTTACTTATATCTCGGCTTTTTGTGAGATCTCTTCCCACCAATTCTAAAAATCTCCACCTCTGATTTATCACTAGAATCATACATTCTCAGTGGTGATGGCATCACTCTGAGCAGTTGAAAATTATTTCTTGAAGGTATGAAAAAATATTAGATTTTACAATGATTTCCTGCTTTCCAAAAAGCCACAATACATAGGTAGATATAGAATATATGATGGTATTGAAATTTCATGTGGGTTAGGGAAAAAATGTCTAAAGAAACTCCTTAAGGGGGGCAAAAATGGAAAAAGAGAAGGAGAAACATGGCTAAAACTCATGTACTCAAACAACAGGTACCTCTCCAATATCATGTTCTATCTTTCTGTGTTATTTTAGAGAGCTCTCATTTTCATTCACTTCAAATCTCACTTCAAACTTTACTATTCCTTGGACTCCACAAATCCCTCAGCAAACAGATGCATGCACACACTCATCACAGATGACAGTACATACCACTTTGTGGAGAAAAATTAAAGTTTTCATGAGAGAGATTTCTCAGTGGACTTTCTCTCCTAGCTGCCATTATCTTATATGAAACTATAGCTATCCTCACCACTCCTGCCTGTCTCAATAGAAAGTGTGTCACTCTTCAACTGTAATCTGGGATTTCAGCATCTCAGTACTTTGCACCTTCAAACTTTTTCTTTATTTCTTATGTTTTTTTTCCCCCTTTCATCCCTTACTGACCCAATAAATATGTAATTGTTAGGAGTGATTACCTGCAAGTAAGAAAACTCCCGTATCAGTAGCTTAAACAACTAGGGGTTTAATTTTCCACATAAAAGAAAAGCTGGAACCAGGTGTTTCAGTCATTGGTTTAGTAGCTTCACAATGTCAGGGACAGAGTCTCCTTAATTATCTCCACCTTCCCTTCATGATGTCAATATGTTGCTGCAGCTTGTATGGGGCATTGACACATTGATGTATGTAAAACAGCATTCAACAAATGTTTGTCTCACTCCTACTGTATGTCAGGAATCATTCTTAGTGCCTGAGATACAGCAGTGACCACAGAGACCAATCCCTGACCATATGGCACTAGTCTTCCATCACCTTTGTCTAGAGGGGCTTCAGATATGTTGGTCCTTTAACTCGTTATATTTCATATCCCACAATGGACTTAGGTTGTAGCTTATTCCTTTTTAAAACATCACTAGTGGTAAGCTTCAATATTTTTCTTCTTAATCCATCAGTTCGGAACGGAAATTGATGACAATATAACTTCCAAGCATGAATGACACTCATTATTAGGCATTTATCTAAATTTTTATCCATGTATTTGAAAACAATCTTGTATATGCCTAGAAAAGTAGCACTAGGTCAGTGCTTAACTGTGACTTGCATCCCACTCCATTGTCCCACAATCTGCACACTGACCTGCCTAACATGTGTGAGGCTTCCCTTATTGTGTTGACAAAAAGTTCTTTCCTAAGAAAAAGCAGGATGAATAAAAATATAGGCAAAGAATAATAAACCACCCCATATTTTAATGATTTTTTATCTTTTAGATATGGTTCAAGTGTTTTTAAGACTCCAATGAAGAAAACCTCATCAGAGATTAACGGAACATACTCACTGAACCATGAACAGCCACTGCCCTCAGAGGCTAAACTGGAAGGCACATGTTCATAAGCCATTGAAAAGGCAATGTGATGCAGATGGAAGGATAAAGTTGGAGTCATAGAAACTCCAGTTCAAATCCACACAGTGTGCATTTGAACATGTTAGTGGAGCTCTCTGAATTATCTAATTGTCTTTTAAAAGAGTGATTAAATAAGATTAAATTTATAAAGAATCTATCATAAGACCTAATAGATACTTAACTTCAACACGTCTATTCATTTTTTGTGACATCATATGCTAAACAACTACCCAAGAGACATGCATTTAAAGGGGAGATATATGAGGAACTAGTCCATTACAGTGTAAGATGATGAAAATATTGATGGAAAAAGTGCATAGTTTTATGGAAACGCACAGGCATGTCACCAAGACATGCCTGGGGTATCGTTAAATCCTTCCAGGAGAAGACAATGTCTTAGAAGAATGAAGGATGAAAAGAGTTAGCCAGGTGAGGAAGGATACAGGAAAGCATTCTCAAACTATAGAATCTAGCCCAAAGGCAGATGCTAAACTGTGGGAGATACTCATGCCCTGGAAATAAGCAAAAGCCAAATTAGTCAAGGTTAGGACCAATGCACGTTAGACTCATCCGTGTGTCTTTTGTCTACATAACAGAGTTAGGTGACAGAACAGTGGAAGTCAAAATAGTTAAGGCACTAAGCAGTAAAAACAGTAGCTACCTCAGCACTGAGACGGGATCCATTAAGACCCTGGTGGTCCAGGTGTTAACATATAGGAGCTGGAAGTTGGGGAATTCTAGGGGTGCAGGATCAAGATAGTATTGAGCGGTGGGGCATTTGAGAGATCCAGCATAGCTGTTATTTCAAATTTGGATGGAAATATTTCAATACTTAACCATCATAATCATTCTTTCAGCCTGGGATTCAGGTTAAAATTCAGATAAATTAAATCATGGCTTGAATTTGTTTTATCTATGAGCTTACTTTATAATAATTTAACATTCTCTACCTGCCCCCTGTGTGTAAGCATGTGTGTGTATTCCACAGACCCTTGATCCAGCGATCAATAAATAGGTTGTGTTAAAATAAAACATGTTATTTAATTTATGGATTAATTTGTCAAATTAAATCCTTATTTTGTAATTAAATTTATGGTATTAACTTGATGGTGTAGCACCATGCCATCTGTGAGCCATCTAAATTGACCTACATATCAGAGACAATCACATTTGTATTGAATTTTGCCATTTTCAAAGCACTTTCACATTATCAAATGTAATCCTCACGCCAACAGGATGAGGTGAATGGAGCGGGAATTCAATCATTTACAAATGCTCTTTAGGTGAACTTCCATCATCTTCAATAACACCAGGAGCACAAAGGGGGCAGGTATTACCATTATCTCCACTTTGTAAATGAGGAACTTGAGACCTGAGAGATAAAATGTTGCTTGACAGCTAAAATGAGATTTGGTGTCTCTGGACTAAAGAATCAGTAGGGATATAGGTAGACATAAACTTTTAAAATTAAATTAACTTTCACAAGATTTCTCATTTCAGTCTTTAGGATTGAAAAAAAAAGGCCTAGAAATTGCTTTCTCCCAAGGTCTCTAATGCACAGAAATTTTAGAACTAGATTTTCATCCTAAAAGGTTGCTTTTAGTACACCATTTTTACATAGAGTTACAAAAGACTAGAGTTTGGTTTGGTGTCAGTAACTAAAATGTGTCTCTATAGTGAAAATTTCAAACTAGGTATAATTTTGCTTAGAAACTAGGCCACAATGAAGATAACAAATGACAAAAAGAGAAGAATATGGGTAAAAGAATCCTTAATTTAATAAAAAAATTGTTCCCCAAAATTACACTTATATAGTAAGAATTCCTACTAATATTGATTCAAGTTCACAATTATTGAGGTGCTCTGAGGATACAGAAGCCAGGGCCTCTTGTAAGAAGCAATTATCAGTCTGGTATGGTACATGCAAAACAAAAGAAAGACTTTTTTATGCAAAATCCCTATATTTAAAATTAGGAAAAAAACACCTTAGAAAGTGTAAATTAAGAAAATTTTTAATAAGATGGTAACTATACCTTCTAATTGAGCATCAGGACAGGTTGTTACCTCCAATATCTAATGTAAGAACATTACATGTTGTAAAAAGTAGAAATAACACAAATTTTTTAAAAGAAGGAAAAGGGCAAAAAAAAAGAGGAAGGTAGGGTAAACTCATTAATATTTAATAATGGGAATCAAATGGCTACATTTAAAAACTGACAAAGCAGCTAGTATACATTAAATAAGATAATAAGACACAAGGGCATTTTAAAAAGTTAAAAATATAAAGTTTATCACTAGAACAAAAGCACAAACTCCCTAAATATCTGTATCCCTAAAAATGATTTTTTTTTGTGTTGAAGAGTGAAGAATACACATTTTGTTGAGAAACATATCAAATATAACACAATACACATAATTATAAGATATGACAGAGTTGAGACCAGTTTATCAGTCATAGAAATAAATGTGAAAGGGCCTAATCACCCATTAAAAGACAAATAGTTTTCATTTGACTTAGAAAGCAAAATTCAAATATACATTGTACACAAGAGACCCACCTAAAACAAAGTGAGTTAGAAAGGCTAACAGTAAGGGAATGGACAAAGTGAATGGAAACAAAGTATTGGTAGTGATCCTGATATCTGATAAGGTAGAATTCTAGTCATTGAACACGTAAAAAAGCCAATTTTAATGCTAAATATCACAATTCACAATGAAGATATAATCCATATGACTATCTATGTACTAAATATCACAGAAACCACTTTTATGAAGCAAAAACTAAAGATCAGCAGGGAGACATATATGGAAATATATACTAATAATAATAGATTTTAAAACAATAATCTCAGAACAGGGTAGATTCAACATGACAAAAAAAATAGATAAGTAGATAGAAGGCGTAAACAATATGATTAATAAAACAGATCTTACAGATGAATACACTCTGATAATAGATAATATTACTTCTCATGTATCCATGAGAAGCAAAAAAATTTTCATAGAATAGGCCTCAAAGGAAATAATGATTAGTTCTAAGAAGTAGATAAATTACCAACAAATCCTAAATATGGAAAACTTGAAAGCACTCATGACAGAACTAAAAGTAGACTTTTACAGATAGAAAAGCACTCTTTGTTCTGGGATAGAATGTATCAACATTGAGAAGATGCCAGTTCTCCGTACATAATTTTAACATAATCCTAAAAAAAAAAACCACAAAATATTCATGCGCAATTAGATAAGTAGGTACTAAAGTCATGTGGAAGAGATTGATTTCTGGCACGATGCTGTGAGGAGTTCCACTGATCCACTCCTTAGTGAAACCAGTGGAAATAATTTTTTAAACAACCATTTCAAGCCTCTGGAAATGGTCCTAAGGTAAACAGCAAATGAAGAAACATCTGTTCAAAAATTTCTACAAAAATTCTGTAATAAAAGTGAGTCTGCAGTATTTGAAACAAAACCACTCCCTGATCACCCCTCCAAGCTCAACAAGGCGGAAACTCTACTCCAGATGGCTGTAGCCATTTTCCTAGAGCTCAGACTGGATCCAACTATATGTTGTCTACTAGAGACACATTTTAGATTCAAAGATACCGATAGAAGGGAAGAAGGAAGGAAGGGTGGAAAAAGATATATGATGCAAACAGCAAAGATGCAGTGGCTACACTAATATAAGAAAAAAATTGAGTTCAAACAAAAGTTCTATGGTGAAACAAGTGAAAATGAACAGTCAGTAAGACACTGGAAAAAAAAAATGAAGGAGGATATTAAGCTAGATAAACCAGATATTAAGACATACAATAAAGACTATGTAATTAGAACGGTGTGGTACTAGTGCATGGATAAACAAATAAACAAGTGTCATCTATATAAAATATTGATCTAGTTTTTATATTTTTTACAAATGGCTACTCAATTATCTCAGCATCATTTATTTTAAAAATGTATCTTTGCTCCTGTGGTCTGAAATGTAATCTTTATTATACCATAGACAAGAATAAATTAAAAATACATTGAATATATAAATGTAAACATATTGTATAGGCAAGGCTGTGGGGAAATAGGCATTCTCAAACGTTGTTGGGGATGCAACTTGGTACAACCCTTTTGGTTGGATATTTGGAGATATCCAACACACTACATATACACCTACCATTTGAGCAAGCCATCCCATTTCTAGGAGTTTATTCTGAAGATTCAACTTCACCAGTACAAACATACATATGTATAAGAACATTCATTGCAGAATTGTTTACAGTTGCAAAATACTGGGAGCAGCTTAAATGTCCTTCATAGAGGAGTGGTGGATAAAACCATGGTGCATCCAATGAAGAATTATGCAGCTGTAAAAATGATGGAAGCAGTTTTCTATGAATTTATATGGAGTCATTTAGAGCATATATTGTGAAATAAAAAATCAAGTGCAAAATAATATCTACAGTTTGTTATCTTTCATGGGAGAAAGAAAAATATGATAATATATGTGGTCCAAAAAAATAAATAAAAGAAGGGATCCCAGAAACTAATGAGTTGTATACCTACAGAACATGGGTTGGAATGTTGTAGAAAGAATAGAGAATGAAAACCGGGTAGAAGAGATGATGGGGTATGCGATACTTCTGAGTGCACTGTTTTATGTATTTGCACTTTTAGATTATCGATAAAGTTTCACATACCCACAAAATCAAGGATTATTATGTTCTAGGCATTGTTCTCACGGCTAGGAGTAGCACCATACATAAGAGAGATAAAACTCCTGCTCTCTTAGAGCTCATGTACCACCTGAGGGAAGAAATGATAAAGAAGAAAATAATATACAATAATTTCAGATAGTAATTAAAATCAACTAGGAATGGGGTGGAGGACAAAATGAAATACATACATTTTAGTTTCCTAAGATGCTCAAAGCAGATAACATAAAATGGGTTGGCTTTTAACAATAGGAAATTATTAGCTTAGAGTTTGAGGCTGTGAGTATGTCCAAATCAAGACATCATCAAGGTGATGCTTACTTCCCAAAGACCAGCTGCCAGTGATCCTCAGCTCCCCTGCCAAATAGAAAAATGCATGGTGGCATCTGCTGGTCTCTCTCTTCTCTTCCAAGTTTCCTTGCTTTCAGCTTCTTACTTCCATGGCTTTCTCTCTCTTTGTCTGAATTTCATTCTTTAAAAAGAATGCCAGTAATGGGATTAAGACCCATCCTGGAACATGCCTTAACTGAAATAACCTCATCAAAAGGTCCTACTTAAAATATGTTTATGCTCACAGGAATGGATTAGCTTTAAGAACATGATTTTCTGGGGTACAAACAGTTCCAAACCACCACAATATGGTAAGAAATAATCCTAAATGTATTGCTAATGAAGAATATAACCTCACTGTGGAGAGTGTGGAATTAAAGAAGATAATCCAAAAAATAGTATTTTGGCAAATATACAAAATTACTGTATGTAAATATTGTACTTTAATTGCTAAATTTGTTTTTCCCAGGAATACAGGTTAAAATCCAGAAACTGTATATTCTGAGTTTAAGAAAAAACATAACTATATTGTGAATAATGAAAATGTTTTCTCACTATCCAAGAGAGAAATTTCATCTAAGGAAAGGGGAAAGGCTAGAATGAATTTGAATCAGAAATATAAGGATGAAACATATATGTAATAGGCATAATATATTAATAACATATATCTGTGTATATATATATATATGCAGATATAGAAATAGCATAAATATGTGTATCAGTGGTATGGATCTGTGTGGATACTAAATATATTTAGTTATGCTACTTGGAAGGGTCTAGAAACAATGACATCCCGGTAGCCTAGAGTTTTGTTTTCTAAATGTCAATATCACTGTTTTGTAGAAGTGAACTGATTCCAAAGCTGGGGAAGGGAAATTACAATATGAGTTTTAAATATTTTTTAGTGCCAGAAATTAAAAAATTGCTTTAAAAATGATGGGGGCATTTGAGATTAGACAAAAGCCTACAGTCAAGCCTGGGACAATTTGAGCAACAAAATAAAAAAGTATAGCAGTGGATTAAAGCCCAATGAAGAAAATAAGCATTCATCACTCTATACTGATGTAATAATTAAATAAATAAATGAAGTTAAGAGACAGACCTTACTTACATCAGAATTTAAACTAACAACTGTCTAACAGAAATCATTTGGTAAACACAGTAATACTTAATGTAGGAAAAAATTTAGCATCAGTAGATGCTAAAATTAATAGGAAAATATATGGTGAAAGCCAAAATATTTGTACAAAGTATCTCCTTACGTGATACTTGATGACAAAGGAAAAAAAGGAGTAACTTTGTGTAGGGAAACTTGATATATACCACCAACCAAAGTAACTAATCAAAGTTAACATCATCAGTAATAAGAAATATCAATATCATGTAGCACCTGCAATAAGAAACACATAGCATCGCTTCTCTGTTCTAGTTTGCTAATGCTGCTGGAATGCAAAACAACAGAAGTGGATTGGCTTTTATAAAAAGGGGTTTATTTGATTAGACAGTTACAGTCTTAAGGCCATAAAGTATCCAAGGTAATGCATCAACAATTGGGTACCTTCACTGGAGGACGGCCAATGGTGTTCAGAAAACCTCTGTTAGTGGGAAGGCACGTGGCTTGCAACTGCTCTGGAGTTCTGGTTTCAAAATGTCTTTCTCTCAGGATGTTCCTTTCTAGGCTGTAGTTCCTTAAAAATGTCACTCTTAGTTGCACTTGGGGTTTTTGTCATCTTTTAGCTTCTCCGGAGGAAGAGTCTGCTTTCAATGGCCATCTTCAAACTGTCTCTCATCTGCAGCTACTCTTTCAGCTTCTGTGCATTCTTCAAAGTGTCCCTCTTGGCTGTAGCAAGCTTGCTCCTTCTGTCTGAGCTTACATAGTGCTCCAGTAAACTAAACACGGCCCATGATGAATGGGTAGGGCCACAGGTCCAAGGAAAGTATCCCATAAGAGTTATCACCTACAGTTGGGTGGGGCACATCTCCATGGAAACACCCAAAGGATTCCAATCTAATCAGCACTAAAACATCTGTCCCACAAGATTGCATCAAAGAATATGGCTTTTTCTGGGGGACATAATACATTCAAACTGGCACAACCACCAAACTGAGTAACTAATCAAAGTTAACATCATTAGTAATAAGATATATCAATATCATGTAGCGCCTGCAATAAGAAGCAGACATCATAGCTTCTCTGGTATTCTGGTCAAAAATGCATAATATGAATATAAACATGAGAACACAGCAGACAAACCCAAATCAAGAGACATTGTACAAAGTTATAGTCAGTACTCTACAAGAGAGTCTAGATTATCAATGACAAAGGAAGATTGAGAAACTCTCCCAGTTTGGAGAGACCAAAGGGATGTGACAACTACCTGCAATGTGAGATCCTAAATTAGATCCTACACCACAAAAAGATATTCATTGGAAAATAGGTCAGTTGAACAAGGTCTATAGATTACTTAATAGAGTTGTATCACTGTAAATTTCCTGTGGCATGTTCTGTAAGTTAGTAACATTTGAGGAAGCTGAGTGAAGGATATGGGCCATTTTGTACTAGATTTGCAGATTTTTTTTGTCTGAAATTATTCCAAAATAAAAAGTTAGCAAAAATAAAACAAAACAAAAACTTGGAAAAGTACATTTAAGTACTTCACACCATTCCTTTACTCTTTCATCCATTCAACAATGAATTACCACAGCTTATTATGGACCAGACATTGTTCTTGTGCTGGGAGTAGAACCATACATAAGACATAAAAGCCAGCTCTTTTGTATGGTTTTATATCATCTGAGGGGAGAAATTATAAAGAAAAAAAAAACTCAATGATTTCTGAAAGTAAGTACTAGTCTTCTTTATGTTTTCAAAGATGAAAATAAAATAGAGTGATGATTGATTGTTAGTAACACACCAGGGCCAAGGAAAAGAGAAAACTTTACAGTTTATCATTTGGAATAGCATGTCTGCAGGTTAAACAAAACAAAAGCTGGCCACAGAAGGATCTGGCAGAAGAGAAAGCTATAACTCAATGAAGAAAATTAAAGCAACATGGCCTAACAGGTAGATATTTCCCTCTTAAAATAAGGTGTCAATTATATTAGAAGACTAAAATTCAAAAGTGACTGCTGTAAAAGGCATGGTATGACCTTTATAAGCCATTTGCACATGGAAATTAAACATTCTACAGACAAACCTTGGAGATATTGTGAGTTCAGTTCCAGATCATGGCAATAAAGTAAATATTGCAATAAAGCTAGTCACACAATTTTTTTGGTTTCTCAGTAGATATAAAAGTTATGTTTGCACTATAGTGTAGTCCATTAAGTGTGCAATAGCATTATGCCTAAAAAAAAGTACATACCTTGATAAAAATAAATTTTAAATATACATATAATGAATATACCTTAACTAAAAAATGTTTACTATAATCTGAGCTTTCATGGATTCTTATTAATTTTACTGGTGGAGGGCCCTGCCTCAGTGATGGTGACTGCTGACCAATCAGTGTGGTGGTGGCTGAAGGTTGGACAGTCTGTGGCAATTTCTTAAAATAAAACAATGGAGCTTGCTGCATCGATTGGCTCTTCCTTTCACCAAAGGTTTCTCTGCAACAGGTGATGCTGTTTGACAGCATTTTACCTACAATAGAACATTTTCCCAAAATTGGAGTCAATCTTCTCAAACCCTGCCTCTGCTTTATCAGCTAAATTTATGTAATATTCTATATCCTTTGTTGTCTTTTCAACAATGTTCATGGATTCCATCTCGAGAAAACACTTTCTTTGTTCACCACAAGGAACAACTCATCCATTAAAGTTTTATGAGATTTCAAAAGTCCAGTCACTTCTTGAGGTTCCACATCAAGAACTCTGATTCTTTTGCTGTTTCCATCACATCTGCACTTACTTCCTCAACTGAAGTCTTGAACTCCTCAAAGGGACCCATGAGGGTTGGGATCAACTTATTCCAAATTCTTTTAATTTTGATATTTTGACCACCTCCCATGAATCGTGACTGTTCTTAATGGCATCTAGAATGATAAATACTTTCCAGAAGGCTTTCAATTGACTTTGTCCAGATACATCAGAAGAATCAACAATCTATGGCAGCTACAGCCTTTTAGAATGTATTTCTTAAATAATAAGACTTGGAAGCCTAAATTACTCTTGATCCTGAGCACAGAATGAATGTTGTGTTAGCAGGCATGAAAGCAGCATTAACTTTGTTGTACATCTCCATCAGAGCTCTTGGGTGACCAGGGGCATTGTGAATAAGCAGTAATATTTTGAAAGGAATCTTTTTTTTTTTTTTTTTTTTTTTCCTGAGCAGTAGGTCTCAACAATGGGCTTAAAATATTCAGTACAACATGTTGTAAATGGAAGTGCTCTCATCCAGGCTTTGTTGATCCATGTATAGAGCACAGGCAGAGTAGATTTGGCATAATTCTTAAGGGCCCTAAGATTTTCAGAATGGTGAATGAGCTTTGGCTTCAATTTAAAGTCACCAGCTGCATTAGTCCTCATCAACAAAATCAGCTTGTCCTTTGAAGCTTTGAAACCGGGTATTAACTTCTGTCTAGGTATGAAGGTCCTAGATTGTATCTTTTTGAATATAGGGTTGTTTCCTCTACATTAAAAATCTGTTGTTTAGTGTAGTCACTGTGGTGGTTTGCAGCTGTATGTATCCCAGAAAAACATGTTCTTAAATCTAATCCACTCCTGTGGGTATAAACCCATTGTAAGTAGGATCTTTTGTTGAGGTTACTTCAGTTAAAGTGTGACCCACCTTATGCAGCATGAGTCTTAAAAATTGAATGAATGCAGAGAGAAAGAGAGAAAACCACAGAACCAGGAAGCTGAAATCAGTGAAACTCAGAACAGAAGGGAGAGACCAGAGGAAGCCACCATGTGCCTTGCCATGTGGCAGAGGACCCAAGTCTCACCGGCAACTCTCTTCAGGAAGAAAGCATTGGATTGATAATGTTTTGATTTGGACAGTTTCCCTGCCTCAAAACTGTAAGCTAATCAATTCCCATTATTCAAGCAGAACGATTTCATGGCAATTGCTTTAAGCAGCCTGCAACTAACATAGCCACCTTCATCAATTATCTTATCCTGATCTTCTGGATAACTTGCTTCAGCTTCTACATCAAAACTTGCTGCTTCACTTTGCACTTTATGTTATGGAAATAGCCTCTTTCATCACACCTCATGAACCGACCTCAGCTAGCTTCAAACTTTACTTTTGCAGCTTCCTCATATCTCTCAGCCTTCAAAGAATAGAATAGAGTTAGGGACTTCTCTGTGTTAGACTTTGGCTTAAGGGAATGCTGTGACTGGTTTGATCTTCTATACAGACCACAAAAATTGTCTTCATGTCAGCAATAAGACTGTTTTGCTTTTTTTTATCATTTGTGTGCCCAGGGGAATAGCACTTTTAATTTCCTTCAAGAACTTTTCCTTTGCATTCACAACTTGTCTAACCGGCACAAGAGGCCTAGCTTTCAGTCTGTCTCAGCTTCAACATGCCTTCCTTAAAAAGCTTAATCATTCCTAGCTTTTGATTTAACGTGAGGGATGTGTGACTCTTCCTTTCACTCGAACACTTAGAGACCATTGTAGGGTTCTTATACTGTTGGGTCTCAGGGAATAGGGAGGACCTAGGAGAGGAAGAGAGAGGGGAAATGGCCAGAGGGTGCAGCAATCAGAGCACACTCAACATTTATCGATTAATTTACCATCTCACATGAGCATGGTTCATGGTTACCTATACAATTACAATGGTAACATCAAAGAGCACTGATCACAGAGCACCATAGCAGCTATGATAATAATGAAACTGTTTGAAATGTGAGAATTGCCAAAATCTGACACAGAGACACAAAGTGAGTCCATGCTGTTGGAAAAATGGTTCTGATGGACTTGCTCAATGCAGATGCCACAAACCTTCAGTCTGTAAAAGACATAAGTATCTGTAAAACACAATAAAGCAAAGAAGAATACAATGAAGTATGCCTGTAATAAGTTTCTAGGGAAAATTGATTAGTTGATAAGTGATATGCCTTTCTCACTGGAATGTATGTATCTGGCACAAAATATATAAATCCTTATTAACCTACCTATAGATGTTTTGCAAACCTCTGATTGTCTTTGAAAGGAGAATGAAACTACTCCCATTCATACAAAAAGCAATATTTCCAAGTCACATTGCAGTGTACATACTGAGTTATTTTTAGAATGCTAACATTAATGCCAATAGATTTACTGCAGTATAAACCTGCTTACACTGGAAACTAAAGGTAGGCCATATCTAATAAAATATAGAATGACAAAATTATCTCATACTGACAAGAGTGAACTTGCAGCCAGAAATGTGATTTAATTTTCCAAGGAAGCTCAGCAACTCTAGAATTTTTCTGTCACCTATTTCATCAATGTTCCAAAACTGAAATTATTATACTTTATCAAAACCTGATATTACCCTTGCCTTTCCTGCCTTAACTAATGGCCCTAACCTCCAAAATTTGCCCAAGTCAGAGATTTCTCCCATTCCTTGTCCCAAAATCCTTGACGTAGGGCTGAAAACCATATAAGTTGTACCATGTTCTTAATTTATTCAATCATGAACTTGTTCTTTTTACTATTCCCATGATCATTCCTCTGGTACAAATTCTCAGTCACTTTGTCTTAGACTATTATGTTTTTCTCCCAGTTGGACTCTCCTCCTAAAATATCCTCACTACTTGAGTCAACTCTCCATACAATGATCTTTTGGTAATAAATGACTTTTCATGAAATATAAGTGACTTCAGCATTTCCCCAAATCCAAACATTTTGTCATTACATACGTGACCAGGTCCTGGATCACTTTTATATCCTCTCTTATTATTACCTAGATATTCCAATCATACTGCTTATTTGCCATATTCCAAATATGTCATACTCCTTATAAGAGTCAGTTTATTTAATGGTTAAGAGCATGGGCTCTCTAAGGTTGGTCTTCCTGATTTAAATTCTGCTTTGCCATTTATTAGCTGTGCAACTTAGGATCCTCCCTCTATGCCTCCACTTCCTTATCTGTAAAATGGTTAGAGACATGGTATCTACTTTGGGACTAATGTAGGGATTGAAGAATTAGTCCCTCTAAAGAATTTAGGGGCAGGCATATGATATAGTGAGTGCTCAATAAATGTTTGCTGTGATGATGAGAAGGTACTCATACTGATGCTGAAACAAATCTCAATACTTTTGTAAATGTCTGTTTTCTTTTAAGAAGCATTCTTTGTTCCATTTTAGTTTTCTATTCGGCAGACTCTGAGTTGTATTTCAAGTTAGGCCAAGCTTCATATATTAAAACAAATCTTACCTGAGCTCACAAATATCTATTATTAAGCCTATCCTACAATATTCTGCATTTTTACTCGCCTGTTAATACATGTAATATCTGTGTAGTAAAAATCTCTTTGTATATGTGTGTATATCTGTAAAGTGATCATAATAATATGTCATAGGACTTTATGAACACTAAGTGAGTTTTGCATGTAAATTTCTTCTGATAGTACCTGGCATATTGTGAGCAACATTCAAGCATTAGTTGTTATTGATATTTCTTACTATACTTTGAGTTTCTTAAGTGTATAGACTGTACACATCTGCAGTACCTAGCACACAACTGACATTTAATAGAAGCTCAATAACTGCTGAATGAATGTTCCAATTTAGAAAGTATAACATAGTAATGCTTTCACACTTTCCAATATCCCCCAACCAACTCTTCCAACTTCGTCAGCAATTATGCACATTCCTGCATGTACTCTCTTAGCTCTGTGCCTTCATTATCTTTCCCCAAGGCTACCTTAGTGGAAAGTTATGCCTAGAGGGACAAACATTAAGAAACAGTTAGCCTCATCAGCAATTATGCACACGTATTCTCTTGGCCCCATTTCTTCTTTGTCTACTCCCTCTATAAAACCCCACCTTCTCTTCTGGTCAGTACCAACCATCATAGCATGGAATTGCTGTCTTTCCTCTGCGGCTGAGGACAAGGGCCCCATGTAAGCCACCAATAAATGCTTTATCTTACTCGCCAGCCTGGACTTGTCCAAGTTGTTCTTTGGTCTGTCATAACCCTCGCAGTTCAGTGGAAGGCTGTCTTATTATGCAGCCCCTCACCTTACTCAGAACAGAAAGGTACAGGAAATCAAAACAAATGAAGACTTTTAATTACATTTATAGAAAAAAAGAGATTTAGAAGCACAGCAATTCAAAGAAATAATACTGTTAAATCATAGATCATAAAACATAACAAAATATAGCCCAAAAACGTGGTCATTAGTCCATGTCCCCACTCCACTATCATAAATTAGTCCACTATATAGCTCTTCAAGGTACTCTAAAATCCTATATACTTGAAAGCTCAAAATTCAAGGAGTGAGAAGTGATCTAGCCCTAAATTTAGTAACCAACTAGTAAATTGTAAGCAGAATCATTGAATTTTTTGGCTGTTTGAAAAATCTTTGTGGACCACTCTAAATAAATGTCTCCACCCTACGCAAGGATGCCCAGAGGCATTCCTTGATTTAAAGAACGTTTACTGCAAGTCTATTTGTTATAATCACTGGGCTAGGCATTGGGGCAGTAGCTAACAAAATGAGCACAATCTTTCCCCACAAGAAGATTTGTGTCTATAGAGGAGATAGACATTGAAAAAAAAATAACTTTTACCACTAATATGCTCTCAAAGATAGATATTTAAAATCAAGGTATTCATGAAAATTATATCACTGTCTACCCTTTATCACCTTTCAGTTGTTTCCCCATTTTATATTTTATTCCAAATCCATTTAGCAAAATTCAGAATTTTCACCAGAGCCATGTAGACAGCTTTCTAAGAGGTCCTGCAGTTTGGGGAAATGGACTATTGTGTGCCTTCCTTAGGCTGTATCAAATTTTTGATCACTTCTCACTGAACTTAGAGGAACAGGACAAGTTTTAAACTGGAGTTGAAGCCCCTTAAGGACTAAAAGCTAATCAATGCCCCTTTGAGCAACTTGTCACTCTGCGCAAAGACACACCATTCAATAATCTTAAGTTACCCTCTGTAGTCCTGTAATGGCTAGCTTGAATTTACCATGTGTCAGCTTCCCTGTATTGGTTAACAGTGCCACAGAGAGTTTTTCTTCACCAGTCACACCTCACCCAATTTCCCCATGCTGGGTTTCTCAGTGGTAGGGAAGTACCTCTCAGGAAATCAAAGTCTCGATCCTGGGTATTTGATAGCCAGTCACAGCACTTTAAGTCATCTCAGATATTCTGACTATCTTAATTTTGTGTACCAGGAACTGTGGCCATACAGCCTTCATAGGCAGGAGGAAACACTTTACTGAACATACACCTGATGATCACCAGAGCTGATCACAGCCCAAAACCCAACCTTGAATTCAGAAAATGAAATAGCTGCCACTTTCTGTGATCTGAGGATCTCCCCACAATCCTTGCTCCCTGAATGCATTAGTATTCCTCATACGACCATTGAAATTTCCTCTCCTCAGATTTATAGATGGTCACTGTTAAATGTTACAGCACGTATTACCCACCAGATGGAGAGAAGGGATTCCTCTGGAGTTTTAAAACAACACTAAGACCAGCAAGAGAAAAAAAAAAAGCCATATATTTGGTGGGCAGCCCTCACAGACTCCTCAACTTAAGAACAATGTTCAGCATTTCTCTGTATTTCCCACTCTTGCATATGGTTTATAGTTAATCTAGCTCCCATTCTAGACAGTTTCAGCCTTACCCAATTTGAATTCCCTATTCTCCATGCTCACATGGCTTCTCTGGGCATCTGTTCAGGATTGGAGGATGAGACAAGGGAAGGGAAGAAGGAAGGGATGTTGGGCTCCACACACCCATCCTATGTCAAACATTGAATAAGATGAATTACATTAGAAGGCCAGGTGCTTTTACCTCGAAACTTCACACAACAGTGATCCATCAAATCCCTCCAACTCCTAATACTCACTTAGGTTATTTCACAGAGAAGGTTAAGTGAATGCAGAAATTTTACTCAAACTTTGGTCTTCTTCCATATTTAGTGTTCTTTGCACCATATCATAAGCCCACCAGTAGTTGAAATTCTGAATAGTTTGCATTTTTTCTAAGCAATAAGGTGTCATGTTGATGCTAATCTTTGTATTTCTAAAGCACAATTAAAACTTAAATTAGCCTTCATCACAGTTGGTATTTTATCAAAACCTCAAGTATATTCCTCCTAATTAGACAATTAAAAATATGTAAAGAAATTCTTATAATAGTGCATGTGGGATTGTGTGTTTGTGAATAATTTGTATTAGGTTTTACTAAGAGTCAGAACTTAGCTTCTCAGAGATTTGGTTGAACTGCTCATTTGGTGGATGAAGAAAACAAGGATTAGTTAGGTTAAGTGATTTGTGATTTATAGATTATTCAAGTAATAACAGGCAGAACTGGCACCTAAAGCCATGTTTCCATAACTCTCTTTTTCTTTTTACTATATTGAGCCCTTTTATATTCTTATGAATTGCTCAGGGAAGGTGTTTCGGTTTGCAAAAGCTGCTGGAATGCAATACACCAGAAATGGTTTGACTTTTTACCATGGGGATATATTAGCTTAAAATTTACAGTTCTTAGACCATGAAAATTTCACTCAAGGCATCAACAGGATGATACTTGAACTCTGAAGATAGGCTGCCAGCATCCAGGATGCCTCTGTCACCTGGGAAGGCACATGGCACATGGCCAGTGTAGGAAGTACTGTACATATAGTCTTAAAAGTAATACTTCTAAGTATATGCTGAATCTGAAATTTGATTAAAGAAAGTTTAATTGTGTTTTATCGTATGTGGATATATTTTGAATAAAGCTATTCTGTAACAATCATGTGGATAACTATACAAGGTATTCCTTGTGCCATAAGTATAGCTCTAGTCTAATGCACCACAATGAAGTCTAATAAAACACTTGAAGAAAATGCCCATTAATTACAGATTGTAAAATTATAACCATTATCTCCCATTCTTCAACTAAAATGACTCCACATGATGAATCCTCTGTAGTAGACATGTTATGTTTTGGGCAGTCTCTGGTTTCCTGTCCTTTGAGCCCCCTATTTATTTTATTGGAGCGATATTTTCACTACTGGAAGAAGTCTTACAGACACAGGACTGTAAATGGTAGTCCCAACTTCCCAAAGACAAGTCTAGAATCACCAGCTACCCTAATTAGATGTTAATGGATTGCTTTGCCTATGAAATTTTCATTCCTATTTCCTAATCCCTGGTTCCTAATGATTGTGAAATCTGATTTCTTTTATCTTTTGTACTTTTTTCTAGCACATTTTCTTTAACTCCTCTTTTAGGCCTTAGACAAATTTTGTCATTTCAACTAAAGAAATTAAGCAAAGTATAACAAAATGAAATGTAAATCTGCACCAGTGAAAGAACTAATTAAAGCAGGATAAAGACATTTCCTTTTGAATTTACTCAAGTGTTATCTAGTATTGACTAAATGCAGTGTACTCATGGAGATGCAAAGAGCTGACTGAATAAGAATTATATCCTGGCTTCAGGGGAATTATATAATATATTGCACAAAATAACAGGTCTTATGGCAGATATAAGGCATCTACATAGATTGTTTGAATGTATGGTAGAAAGTAGGATGAAATGTCATGAAAGTTCTAGGTATATTGCTATGGGAGTTCTGAACAGTAAAACTAATTATGGCTTTTGGGGCAGAAGTAATCAGAATAATATTTAAGGTATAAATTGCTCTCAAGGTAAGATGTTGACTCATGCAAACAGAAAATGGACAGTAAAGCCAGGGCTTCAAAATTGTGTGTAAAAATATGAGTAAAGGATGGAAATGAAAAAGTATGGGGGTGCTTAATCAGAAGGTCATTTAAAATTAGTTAACTAAGTGTAAAAGAGCAGTGAGAAGAAGCCATAAACTAAATTGAGGACCATTTAGTTTATGTAGTCCTTGAATACACTTATTTGGAAAGCAACGTGAAGATTAGCTTCATATTTCTGTGAAGGAGGCATGGAAGGCAAAAGAGAAGGCAAGCGTCCGACTGAATATCACTGTCTTCTGTGACTTATTGAGAACAAACTAACCTTTAAAATTCTGAACATGCTCAGGCTTATAAACAATGATTCCTTTTATTTTCTTACACATTTCATTAGTTTCCTAAGCAAGAAAATCAGACTCTATGGAAATTATTCTTTTTAATAATAACATTCAAATCTTACCTGGAAAATGTTACAAGTTCACTTGAGTCAGCAAAAAACTAAAGAATGAGCCTTGTTTAAATTTTGTGTATCACTGATGTAAATCTTTAATCAGTTCTGTTCTTGAAGGCACAAAGCATTCTCCTGAAATACTAGTTTCTTTTCTCTCTAATTTTCAGTCTCTTTCTTTATTCCTCTTGTTATCTGGCTCTGGTTTATCATACACTAGATAATAACTTAACCACCAACATATTTAGAAGATCATTAATATTATGCATTCTCTCTCAATTCAGAGAATGACATCCAAATTTTTCTCCCAGAATACTACCCCTGAATATATAGCCTGTGCTTTAAATGAACCTCATTTAATTATTTAGCATTCAATTGAACATGTTGAGGCACCAAGTTTGGCTAGAGGAAAGTCTTCCAGACATAATCTGGGCAAGTCATATAAAGAAAGTCATTTCTAGGCATTTTTACAACTGAAAACATATCATAAAGCATGCTGGTTTCCGCAATCATGAGCATGTATCATGCTTTTGCAAGCTTTGTTTTGTGTCTTAAACAAACAGTTGCATTGTAAAACAATCTAATGCTGATAGTACTTGTAGAGTAAGATGAAAAATCAAAATCTCAAATCAAATATAAAAATTGCCCACCAATATTATTTCTGAGAGCCATGACAATAGTTGATTTGTTTATATGTAACAACCACAAAAAGGAGATAGCATCATATATATTTGGCCCATACACTTTTCAAGCAGAGTGCAACCTACCGTCTTGGCAAAATCTCCTGAATAAAGTGGTTAATGTTTGCTCAGGGTAAAGCATAAAATTCACAGTGAGAAATGCTGTTGACTAAATGGTTACTGTGAACAGAATGTGCCCTGATGGGGTTTTCTATTTCCAGCCAGCTCAGTACAGTGATTTTTCTTTGTTAATCTGCAAAAGACTCAACAGGTATACTACAGGACAGTAACCATTTTCTAAAATGATCTTTAATGAGAACTGGCAGATATGTATTTTTAATTGAAGGCCAGAAGGTCCCAGACAGCAAATTTCGTTAGGAAGGACCTGGGAAATAAATATTTTTGAAAGTTATTCTTACTGTTATTTTTATTGCAAGTAGCACTTGTCTTCCCCCAGGATGCAGTCAGCTTTGTGGATGTGACTACATTCATCTTCACAGCATGGCAAGCAGGTGTCAACTATTCGTATCATGATTTTGCAGATGGCAAAACAGAATCTCTGGGAGTTTACCTCATGTGCCCAAAGTCATAAAATGACCTGAAGCTATAGCCGTGCCCTGGGCCCATTAGTTTTCTTACTTATTTCAATGAGTGGATCAAGTAGGAGGCAGAAGACAGCAAAGAGTTTTTATTTTTTTGAATACTTACCATAATCCCAGTTTACAGAGTGTCACTGAATCTTAATAGCATTGCCTGCAGATGTGAAAATTGATACTTTTAGCAGTAGCCAATATTGTCTATGTTCATGGGGCAAATTAAAATGCAAAGTGGAACCAGAATTTGAACAAGCCAACTCCTAGACCTCTTATTTACTGCTCTTGTTGCACTACATTTTGAAAGTTGACCTTCACTACTATAGCAGTTTGTCAAGGGAACTGCAAAAAAACAGCAGTTATGACTCAGGTATCTGGGCTTCAGAAAGTTACGGAAGTAGGAGGCGATTGAATCCATCAATATTCAAATCTATCAATTTATACTCCCTAAGCCCAGAAAAACAGCATGTTTAATCATTCTAGATATTTTCCTCTGACCTCTCTACTGTTGTACTTCACAGCTGCTTATATCTTGAAGTTGACAGAGGATCCTGTCCCCTAAACTGTGGTTTTATAGATGGAGAATCTACTAAAATGGTTCTTCAAGGACTAAAGGCCTATGAAGAAGTCCTTTATCCAGATTCAGTCTGCTCTTGCTAGAAATTATTCCAGAGAGGAAAGTCAGAAAAGGTGATATTGTGGACAAACCTATTGCCCACTTCTCATGTACACATTTTCCGATTAACCCCACCTATGGCTCTCCCTTTCACAATTTTTTTTTTCTTTTGTAATTCCCATTATATATGGACTCATGACCCAGTGTATATTTGACTTTGGGCAGAAAATATAGACAGGTACAATATTACATTAATTGAATTGTGATATAAAGCTTAGAAGAATAAGACTTTATGTATTTGCTGCTCATTTAACACAAAAATCTTACAAAGAAATATTTTAATGTGAATCTTGTACTAAATCATAGGTTCTGTGTTGAGTGGCTGTGGGTGTGAGTGAGATGACAAGTAAACTTCCTATTAGTTTAAAAAAGATTTATTTGGGATATGCCAGACATACCATACACTGATACACAAGAAGATCATACAAGTTCATACTGCTTTCCTTTTTATAACCCCAAACTAATAAATTTATTTGTTTTAAACTAACTTGGTGAACTCAGATCAACTAGACAGATCATGTTCTGTTGTCAAAGAATACTGGAAAAGGAATACAAATCACGGTTTCAAAAATTTCCTGGTCATTTTATATATACAATTGCAGACTTGTTTTTTAACATTGGTAATTTTCCTGGATATTTCACCCTTTTTAATGCCAACACTAGGTCATACCTGATCCTTCCAGTTTTTTCCATCTAATTTAATATGGGATTATTGATCAATGAAAATAGCTCTACTGTGAAAATTTATGAATTTTTAGTGGTAATGGCTCCTTTTAAATTGAAGTAAAAATAATTAACATAATATAATGAAATGGGAAAGAAATTTGGTCTGAATCCACTGGATAATGAAAAAGAGAGAGAGAGAGAGATGAAGTCCAGAAATGATATAATTTTCTTTAAATTTATTTAAGAAAAAGAAAATTACTTAAGCATATGCCTTAAGAGAAAACAAGTATCCAATTTGCATTTAGTAAATATAAACATTTCTAGATAAGAATAACAGCAGCCTATCAGTATCAGAAGTGAGGGACAAACTTGAGGGAAGGTAAGGTAATTATTATTTAGAGCCTAAAATTTGAGAAGTAAATTTTTAGATTTAGCTCCCCTTCATAACGTGGTGGATTAGATCAGGATTTGGTGACTGGTTTTTCCAGTTCTGTAGAATGAGGGGATAAATAAATTTGAAAGCAATATCTCCCTTCTAATGTTAATTCTAAGTTTATTTAAATCACTTATTTGCATCTTCATAAACATTATTTGAGAAAGACTTGGAGGGAAGATAACAGCTAGTTTTGCTGGATCTGCAGATGTGGAGAAACAAATTAGATATTGCATATTTCCATATTAGCATTTATATATGGTTCTTTTCTTAGAATTTCAATTTTCTTATTGAAATATTCTACTGCTTTTCTTCTAAATTCCTTAAAATAGTTATATTATTTAAAGATCTTGATGATAATTCCAGTAACTGCATTATTTGCTGGGCTGCTTCTGCTATTTTTCTTTTGACCCTAGGTTATATTTTTTGGCCTTTTTGCATGTCCGGTAATTTTAAATTATAGTCAGAACAGTGTATATAAAAGAACTGTAGGAGACTAGTATACAGATATTTCACAGAGAATGTAAGCCCATTCTTATATCTAGCAGTTAGAATGTAGAACTGACCATTCAGATTTCTCCTGGAGTTAATACAATCAGGACTATGTTGCAGTTTTAATTAGATTTTAGCCCTGAGTAGTCCACCCACCAAGAGTCCCAACATCCCAAGAGCTCCGTCCTCTCTTCCTCCCTGCCTCCTTTCTTTCATCTTTCCTTTCTTTTTCCTTTTTTGCTAACATTTTAATTTTGATATAATTTCAAACTTAGAATAATATAAGGCACTCTCATACACCTTTTAATTGGATTTACTAATGGCTTATATTTTTGCATTTGTTCTTTTTCTCCTGTCTCTCTCTTCCCTCCCACTGTCTTCTGGAAAAGTGTATGAATATTTATACATGCATTGTTATTTTTTAATAAAGAATTTGAGAGCTTTTTTTTTTTTCCCTAATAATTTGAGAATAAGTTAGAGACATCAGGAATTTGAGAATAAGTCAGGAGATCCAGAGTGTGTCTCCTAAGAGCAGGAGCATTCTTAACTTACATGACCACAGTACAGTGATCAAAATTAGGAAATTTAATGTAGATGTAATACTAATATTAATTCATAGTTAATATTTAAATTGTGTCAACTGTCCCAAAAAATGACTAAAACTATATTTTTCCTTGTCCATTATCCAATCCTATGTCAAGTTTTGTGCTAAATGGTCATGTCTCTTTAGTCTTCTTAATCTGATCAGTTAATCATCCTTTCTTTGCCTTTCTTGTCCTTGATATTTTTGAAAAGTACAGGGCAGCTACTGGCAGAATACTCCTCAATTTAGTTTTGTCTGATGATTCCTCATAATAAGATTTTAGATTACACAGTTGGGGCAGTAATATCACAGAAGTTATATGATGTCCCTTCCAGTGAATCCTATCAGAAGGCCTATGATGTCTATGTACCCTAATATTGGTGGTTAACTTTCTTAAGGTGGTAGATGCTAAGTTTCTATGCTACAAAGTTACTGTTTCCCCCTTGTAATTGTGTTAGTTTGAGTACTCTGGGAAAGAAGACAGAATTAGACATTCCAGAGATATATTTGAAAGAAAATACATCTTTGAGGGAAAATGGGGAGGTAGCCAAGACAGGGAGACCCATCAGACCTGTAAATGAAGAAGAGAAGAATGGTTGGAAAAGCTCTCATACTGAAACACAGTTTTAAGAAAGGTTCAGCCAAGCCAATGGGCAGTCCTGGGGCCAAAGTTGCCATTAGAAGAGTCCAAGGCCTATAGAGCAGGATAATTCTTTGCTGTGGGGGCAGTCCTGTGGATTGTAGGATGTTTAGCAGCATCTTTGGCCTCTAACCAGTAGATGCCAGCAGCAATCTTCCAGTTATGACAACAAAAATGTCTCCAGATATTGCCAAATATACTATAGGGAAAAAAATCACCTCCAGTTGAGAACTGCTCTACACATAAAAGTCTTTTCCTGTTTTCTGGTGTGTGGTAAAGGCTAACATATCTTAGACATAATTTCTTGCTCACACTTGTAATTTCCCTAAGTTGTCTTTTCATGTTGACGTGTGGCTTATTGCTAAAGCCTTGCTACACTGCCTGCTCTTAAGGCTTCTCTAACAAGCATGTCCTCCTGTGTCTAATGAGGTGTGACTTCAGCCTAAAACCTTCTTCATGTTTATTGCAAATGAAAGGCTTTTCCTCTGAGTGTGTTCTCTGATGTGTTATGAGGGTTGCCGTATCGCTAAAACTCCTCTTGCACTCCTTGCAAACATAAGGCTTCTCCCTTCAGTGTGTCCTTTAATATCTTATAAGGGCTAAGTTCTGGCTAACTCCTTGCCCACAATCCTTATAGACAAAGGGCTTCTCTTTTGAGTGTGCCATCTTGTGCTTGACGACATTTGCCTTCTGGCTAAAGCTGTGCCCACACTCTGTACAAACACAAGCCTTCTCCCCAAAGTGTGTCTTCTGATGAATGATGCGGTGTAATTTCTGTCTAAAGCCTCACCCAACATTCCCTGCACACAAAAGGCTTCTCTCCTGTGTATGTCTCTGGTGTGTGATGAGGGCTGACTTAATGCTAAACCTTTATCCATACTCCACACACATACATGGGTTCTCCCCTGAATGTGTCCTTTGGTGTTTAGTAAGGTTTGACCTATCACAAAAGCCTCATCTATGCTCTCCACACAGAAAGGGCTTCTCCCTTGAATGTGTCCTAAGAAGTCTGATGAACGTTGATTCTAGCTAAAGCTTTGCCCACGCTCCTCATATGCAGAGTGTGCCATCTGGTGTGTGACTAGGTTTGACTTCTGGCTAAAAGCTTATCCACACTCAGTGCAGAGATAAGACTTCTCCCCTGTATGTGACGTCTTATGGGTGATATTAGATGATTTATAGCTAAAGCCTTGGCCACATTTACTGCAAAGGTAAGGCTTTTCTCTTGAGTGCCTCCTCTGATGAGTGAAGAAAGCTGATTTGCATTTGACACCTAGCCCACATTTTTGACAATTGACTGCTTCAAATCTTGAGAGTTCTACCCACTTTACTATGTTGCCTGTTTCCATGTGATTTGTCTTCTCAGCTGGGCTGAGCATTATTTGCACCACTGTGTTGCCTTCTCTAGAGCTTATTAGCTGTCCTTCTGATGGACTGGAGAAGGTCCTTGAAATCACCCTCTCCGTCATCCTCTCAAAAAAAGAATTTGGAGCCATCTTCTCTATCTTGACTCTTCATTTTATCACACAAGAAGCTTTTATCAGCGAGTTGTTGCTGCTGATACTTCTGATCCACTGGGCAAGGAGCTGCCGTGTGGAGGGTACCCGCAAACAAGTGGGCAGATTGGAAGGTGATGATCAAGTAGCACATGATAGTATAACTGTTGACTGCAGAAGGTCAGAGAGGGGGAGGAATAGGGTTGAATTTCTGGCTCTTGAGCTGCTGAACAGGGCCTTGGTAGATGTCCTCTCTCTTCACTCCAAGATCCTTCACCCTGTTCCAACAGAATGATAAGTGTTGATTTAGAAAACAGAATCCCCATGGAGTCCAGGTTGCTGTACTTTTCCAGCATCACATCCCTGTGCAGGGTCCTCTGGGCAGGGCTCAAAAGCCTCCACTCCTTGGAGCTGAAGTCCACAGCCACATCCCTGAATGACATGAAGGCCTCTTTTCTCCAGGCTCTTCAGGACCCTCATGACCATTTTTCTGGTCTCTCTCTAGAGAAACAGGAGGTCTTAGAAGCCCGGTAGAAGAAAGATGTGAAATGTGATGGTATGTGGGAGAAAAGACCTTCCCACATAGATTTTCTGCCCTCCAGCTACCAAAGAAGGGAGGTGGGGGGATGATCACAGGGCACCATAGCTGCTCAGTTTTACCAGAGAAACAAGGCCCAGATTGCCAGGCCATCCATGGTTCAGCCCTAACTTCCATCCTTCAGGAGTTGGGTGAGAGCGCCTCACCAATTTTGTGGATTAGGATAATAGTGTAAAACATCTCTAAGTACCCATAGGAGATCGCTTATGTAGAGGGATGGGTGACACTGAGCTCCAGTGCTACCTCACCCAGCCTTGGGTCCCCTGTGGATGTATAGGGATAACTCTGGGGGTCAGGCCTCTGCTTGTCACTGACCTGGAGGCTGAAGCTGATAGACATGGACGGGAGGCATGTCCCATCACCAGCCCAGCAACTGTCAGGAGTGACAGGTTAGAGGCAGCTTGCTATGTCACTTACCTTTCTTTTAGAAGTTATTTAATTTTAACTTTTCCTTTTAGTCTATGATATATATCAAATTCATTTTTATTTATGTGTATGATAGAGGTCAAGTGTATTTTTTTCCAATATGGATATCCAGTTGTTCCAACATTTGTTAAAATGACTTTTCCTTCCTGATTGAATTGCATTGGCATTTCTGCCAAAATCAATGGATTATGTAAATGTACGATCTCCGCTCTGTTCTGCTGCCTTTTGATGTTGTCTGTATTTGAGCTTGAAGTTGGCTGCAGTTCCAAATATGCTTGGTTCACCATTGGATTCCACTCTACAGGGTCCTAGAATCCAATCATTTTAAGAATGCTTGCAATTAGGTGGTGTCTCTATTTGCCAGGCCCTTATCCACTGTTTCTTTCTTAGTTAAACTTAGGAGCGACAGTGAGCGGAGAGGTAAAATTGCTAAGTTAAGCTGGGGGTCTTTCAGTCTACCATCCATCCCACCAGCCCTCATTGTCTCTCAGTCCTGGCACATTTCCCTCCATTCTTGCAAAGTCTCTTAGTCCATAGTAGTCTGAATCCAAACCAGGATGAAAGTGGCTGCTATTCTCTCTTCTCTGAATGATTTCTTTCTATCTGGAATTCAGCTCATTTTGCTTCCATGAATCCACAACTCTTCTCTATTTTCATGGAGTGGTATTATTATTATTTTATTTTGTCTGGTTTTCTTTTTACTCTTGGTCAATTCTGTCTTTTTATATCTAACTGGCAGCAGAAGCACCCCAGGTGGGGGCAAAATGGAGAAAATGTTTAGAATAGTTCATAAAATACAACTTGCATTTTTTAATCTCTTGTGTTATGAATTCCCTTCTCTTCCTTTAAATATGCTATTTGCAAATTGAGCAGTTTTTGTATTCAGCCATAAAAATTTCCCATTAAGCCTTTTGGACAATCTCATATTTTTGCAAACAGGAAGGAAAAATAGAACAACATGGGTTCATACAATACCAATTTTTCTAGAAAGACACAATCAACAGAACAAGAGTCACCATGGCCCTTTTCTTTCCCCCCATTATTATTCTACCATTGAGTAGTTATCCAAAAAGTATTCTCAAAGACCCCCGAGAAAGTCCTTTTCAGCAGAAGCTGAGAGACAGAAAAGCTCAGAAGTTGGTTTGCTTGTTTATTTCTCAGTTATAAAGGAGTTGGATGTTTACCATTTAAATAGAAAATATAACAGATTATGAAGTGCAGAAACATATAGCAACAGGCAAGATAGAATTTAGCAAAGGAATATGAATAATGATTCTCTATGTAATTTTTTTGTCTTAGTTGCTAGGATATTAGAATAACTAGAAGGAAAGAACTGAAATGGTGGAATTGTAACCCATAACATTCTTTGAAATTTGCTATATTGCTACTTGTTAAATTGTAATTTGAAAGTTATCATCTTTTTGTATACATGCTATATTTCACAATAAAGAAATAACTGAAACTATGGTACTGTAACCCATTTTCTGGCCCATGAGATGGCAGTGGAAGCTATTGGAAGGGGCTTCTAAGCAAGCATCTTAAAATGGGACAGGGACTCAGCTGGCAAGCAACTTTTGGCCTTTCCCTTTTCTATCTGGAAAGAAAATTAGATGCTAGAATTCAAGCAGCCCTCTTTAAGTATGAAACAATGAGCAAAATGTTAAGCTCATCATGGAGCCACCAGCACTGGAATGTCTAACTCCAGACTTCTCATTTTGCTATAAAAATGAGGCCCTTTTTTTTGCATAGGGCACTTTTCTTGGTTTGTGCTTTGCAGATGAATGCAATCGCTAACTGCAACATTAACTTAACCCTCGTGGATATGACATTAAATTCCATCTGAATTTCAGCTTCTTCATATATACTCTCAACAATTGTGTATACTCAGTAATTATTTCAATCAGTGGAAAAATAAAAAAGAGCATATGGAAAGAGCTTATCCTAATGGCTACCACAGAATATACATTAACAAATGACAATTATTATTGTTATATATATGCTAGTTGAGAAGTGGTGTCATACCTCTGTTTTTGCTTGTTGTTTTTTTTTTTTTTCCTTCCATTTGATATGTTATACCTGAGAAACAAATTGGGCAGTCAAATATATAATGATTTGTTTTTAAGATAAATATAAACTAGTGTCATCACAAGTTTCTTGCTCTAAAACCTAACAATGCAAATAATTATGAACTATAAAAATTGTAGAGCACAGATAATTTGTTGCATGTGTTGGCAGGCATACATAATGCATTGCTTTTAAAGTTTGTCCTTCCAAAACTTTCCCTGAATCTAAGATTTGAGAAATTCTCTAAGTGCACACTTCTGTTTCCAAAATAATTTTAAAATGTTTGCTTTAAAACAGCATGCACTGAAACATTCCTGGGAGAAAAAACAAAAAAGAAAAGAAAAAAAGAAAACCAGAAAAGATTATAACTTGAGTTTCCATACCTTTTTTTTTATATTGAGATTGTTCATATAACATACAGTTATTCAAAGATCCAGAGTGTGCAATCAATTGCCCACGATACCATCAATACAGCTGTGCATCCATCACCACAATTAATTATTCATTCAATTTTTAGAACATTTTCATTACTCCAGAAAAGAAATAAAGACAAAAAAAGGAAACTCAAATCCTCCCATATCCCTAACAACCCCCCCTCCATTATTGATTCATAGCTTTGGTATAGTACATTTGTTACTGTTGATGAAACAATGTTAAAATACTATGAACTATAGTATATAGATTGCAGTAGGTATATTTTTTCCCTATATTCCCCTCTATTATTAACTTCTAGTTATAGTGTCATACATTTGTTCTAGTTCATGAGAGAGATTTCTAATATTTGTACAGTTAATCATAGATATTGTCCACCACAAGAGTCACTGTTTTACACATTCCCATCTTTTAATCTCCAACTTTCCTTCTGGTGACACACGTGACTCTGAGCTTACCCTTTCCACCACAGTCACACACCATTCAGCATGGTTAGTTACTCTCACAATATGCTACCATCACCTCTGTCCATTTCCAAACATTTAAGTTCACCCTCACTGAAGATTCGGCTCGTAGTAAGCAACTGCCCCCCATTCTTTAGCCTCGCTCTATATCCTGGTAACTTATATTTCATGTCTATGAGTTTACATATTATAATTAGTTCATATCAGTGAGACCTTGCAATGTTTGTCCTTATGTGTCTGTCTTATTTCACTCAATATAGTGCCCTCAAGATTTCTTCCTCAACCCATTTTTTTTTAAGATGGTTTTGTTCACACACCATACATTCCATCCTAAGTAAAGAATCGATGGTTCCCTGTATAGTCACGTATTTATGTATTCACCACCATTGCCACTATCTATGTAAGGACATATCCATTTCTTCCACAAAGAAGGAGGAAGAGTCAAAGAAGGTAGAGAGACAAAAGAAAAAGAAAAAAGAAAGAAAAAAATGACAGCTAGGAAGCAATAAAAGGAAAGATAGCATTAAACTAAAGTAGAATAAAGAGTCAGACAACATCACCAATGCCAAGAGTCCCATACCCTACCCTGTGCCCCCACATATGCATTTAGCTTTGGTATATTGCCTTTGTTACATTAAAGGAAGCATAACACAACGTTTCTGTTACTTATAGTCTCTAGTATGCATTGATTGTATTTCCCCCAATCCCACCCTATTTTTAACATGTTGCAATGCTGACATTCATTTGTTCTCCCTCATATAAAAACATATTTGTACCTTTTACCACAATCGTTGAGCATCCTAGGTTTCACTGAGTTATACAGTCCCAGTCTTTATCTTTCCTCTTTCGCTCTAGTGTCCCACATGCTCCTAACCTTCCTCTTTCAACCATATTCACAGTCATCTTTGTTCAGTGTACTTACATTGCTGTGCTACTATCTCCCAAAATTGTTTTCCAAGCCTCTCACTCCTGTCTTTTCCTTTCTGTCTGCAGTGCTTCCTTCAGTGTTACCTGTAGAGCAGGTACTTGTTCACAAACTCTGTCATTGTCTGTTTGTCAGAGAATATTTTAAGCTCTCCCTAATATTTGAAGGACAGTTTTGCCAGATATAGGATTCTTGGTTGGTGGTTTTTCTCTTCCAATATCTTAAATATATCACCCCACTTCCTTCTTGTCTCCATGGTTTCTATTGAGAAATCTGCACATAGTCTTATCTAGCTTCCTTTGTATGTGATGGATTGCTTTTCTCTTGCTGCTTTCAGGATTCTCTCTTTATCTTTGATATTTGATAATCTGATTATTAAGTGTCATAGCATAGGCCTATTTGGATCTATTCTGTTTGGGGTATGCTGTGCTTCTTGGAACTATAATTTTATGTCTTTCATAAGAGATGCAAAATTTTCATTGATTATTTCCTCTCATACTGCTTCTGCCCCTTTTCCCTTCTCTTCTCCTTCTGAGACACATATGGCATGTATATTACTGCATTTCATGTTGCCATTCAATTCCCAGAGATGTTGCTCATATTTTTCCATTCTTTTCTCTATCTGTTCTTTTGCATGTAGGCTTTCAGGTCTTGTTCTCCAGTTCCTGAGTATCTTCTTCTGCCTCTTGAGGTCTGCAGTTGTGTGTCTCCATTGTGTCTTTCATCTCTTGTGTTGTGCCTTTCATTTCCATAGGTTCTGCCATTTGTTTTTTGGAACTTTCAATTTCTACCATATGTATGCCTAGTGTTTTCATTATACATTTCATCTCTTTAACCATATCTCCCCTAAACTTTTTGAATTGATTTAGCATTAGTTGTTTAAATTCCTGTATCTCAGTTGAAGTGTAAGTTTGTTCCTTTGACTGGACAATAACTTCATTTTTTCTTAGTGTAGGTTGTAGTTTTCTGTTTTCTAGGCATCTGGTTTCCTTGGTTACCTCAATCAGGTTTTCCCAGACCAGAATGGGCTCAGGTCTCAGAAGGAGGCAATAGTATCAGGTTTCCCTGAGGGTGTGTCTTAGAAGATTGATATACCCTGTGAGGCCTCAAACCACTATGATTTCTTCCCAGAAGGTGGTGCCTGTCAGCCTGTCACTCCAGACTAGTGTAAGGAGGTGTGGCCCCTGGCTGTTTTCTCCCAGGTTCTAGGGTCTGGTTTTGAATGGAAAGTGGGTGGTAGAGCTTGGCACCACCTCTTTCCTCTTAGGGAAGATACACCCCCTGGGGAGATATCAGTTGCACTTTAATAGTCTCTCTGACTCTGCTATCTCCACCCTTGTCTGGGTCAGAGCACTGGGAACTGAAAATGGCCAAGGCTTTCTCCACTGAGCCAAAACAGGGACAGAAAGCCCCCCCTTCAGGATCAGTCCATGGTCTCCCCAGCTTCACCTGTTGGCCAGAGATAGCACCTGGTCCTCTGGGCTCCTCCTACCTCCAAGAGAGGTCCTCTGGCTCTACAAGGTCAGTCATCACCAAAAGCCTCTGCTTGTTGGGGATTTGTGGCTTGTATTGAGCAGTCTACATTTATTTAATAAAGCTCAGTTGGAGCTGGGCTGAGCTATATTCACTTGTTCAGAGAGTGCTGCTCTCTATCACTGTGAGGCTTTGCAGTTTGAGCTGCTGTAGGGAGAGGGGGCTCTTGGCTTGGGTCCGCAGTTTTTACTTACAGATTTTATGCTTCAATCTCAAGCATTCCTCCCAATTCAGGTTGTTGTATGATGTGTGGACAGTCACGTTTGTCCCCCAGCAGTTATTCCAGATTCTTTACTAGTTGTTCCTGGTTGTTTATTAGTTTTTCCAGGGGGACTAACTAGCTTCTGCTTCTGTCTATGCTACCATCTTCTTCCTTCTCCTATTTACACATTTTTGAGTTTCCATACCTTTTAAATGAACCTTTGGCTTTTTATAAGTTGCTTGGAAAATACATGTGGGGTCAATTTGAAGCCATCTACATTTTTTCAGATAGACAATGAATTAGAAATAATTGTCATATAAATTTATTAATGATTTGAAGAGACATTTTTAAGTAAAATAGCATTCAAACTGAAAAAAAGAGCAAAAATCATTAAATGTCACAGGCTGCATGAAGAGATATATCTTTGTTCACTGCCTTCAGGATGTCTTTTCTCAATTCAAGTATCCATTTCTCACAAGATAATATATAAGTAATTTACATCTATAATTATATTTCTTTCATTTATACTTCAAAGACACCATGGAAGTTCAAAATAGAAAGTTTATTACAATCTTAATATTTAATATTTTGAACAATCCCACTGTGCAAATAATTAATCAACTACTCAATTAACTACATTTATCACATTTTCCTCTCCTTTCAACTGTGCCAATTCTCTTTCCAGACACATTCATAGTTGATTCTCCATTACTCATCAGAAAAATAAAATTACATTTTCCTGACTTATTTGGTTGAGTTATCATGTCTGATTTTTGCATTTTTAATTTCCAAATTATCAATTACTTACCTCTAAAAAGCAATTGTTGATATTGACAATATGTTGCCACTCTTAAAATGTGAATTATCCCCAGCAAATCCTTCTGAAAATCTTCTAATCTGGTGCTTACGCTCTCTCATCTAGTCACCCTTTTTTAGAATCTAAACTATGTCACTCTAAGTGTTATAATACAAAATAAAGATATTGTATTACAGAAAACAGTAGCTCTCTGTGAAATATGCATTGACAGATTTTTAAAATATGGAAAAATTACCAAGATATGGTCATTTTAGTATCTGCTTAACTAAAAGAAATGATGGGGGAATTGAAATTCTCTTCACATTACAAAGAAGTTCATTTTTTCATCCATTTATTCATTTAAAATATTTGGAAAATCTCAATTACATATTGAGCCTATGCATTACTTGCATTTAAGGTTCCTGTTTCATTTTCGACTCCTTTATCACCTAACATAGAAAGGAAAGGAAACGACATAGAGAAATGAAGCTGAAAAGTTGGGAATAAATGAGGTGAAACTCAGGCAGAGGGAGAAAGGAGCAGAGGAGGGAAAGAAGAGAGGCCATGTAAACTGTGGGCTGCGCGTGGCCTAAATCTCCCCATCTGAGTAATGGGGATAGTAATTATCTACTTCACAGAGTCCTCATCAGGATTAAATGAGGTAATCACTACAAATTGCCAGGCAGTTGCTATTATCTGGCAGAATGCTTCAATGGAACATCAGTCTTGAGGCACATTCTATCCCAAATCATTGTTGATAATTCGAATAAAGGAATCAAGACCAAGACAATCTTTTCCAACAAAGTGATGGAATTAAATAAGCCCATAATTTTAAAATCCAAAATAATTCACCTGAAGTATAGATCTAAACTAATAAACTCTAATAGAGGAAGCAAAAATGCAAATACAGGATAAGGAAGGACTAGCTAAAGGAATTCAACCAAAAAAAATAAATTTTAGTGCTGTGATGTGCAAAATTAAGTGAAGTTAGAAAGGATGAGAATGCGCAAGGGTCTGGAAATTGGCCTTTGCTTCCATTCTGTATTGACCAAACCCTCAATAAAACTCTAGATCCTGCCTTGGCCACCTTATTTTAAAAGGACAAAGTAAAACTATAAAGTGCTTGGGGATGAATGATAATTATGGAAAGAAAACCTTATCATGAAATGACAGAAAGTGTCATTTGACTTAACAAAGAACACTCTATGAAGTTATATAATTAGTACCTAATATAAACTCTGTTTTTTTTTTTATTTTTCTGAAAAGGAAAATAAGTGTTTATGTTTCAAGTCCACAAGAAACCATCAAGATAATACTAATTTTAAAAGATAAGAAAAAATAAATAAAAGTAAACAAAGAAAAATCAAAGGCCAAGTTAGTAGAGATAAGAGTCGCTTGTGAAAGGAAATGTTCGGAGAGATGCCCAGAGGTTGTTACATCACAGACACCCTTGGTGTATCTTTGAACATCTTTATGAAGAAACAAACAAATACTTTTCCTAGATTGTTTATACTTTTTATTTCTGACAGGTGGAAGCTGGACCAAGGGATGTCTCATTTTATGCTGAATATTTCAATGAAGACAAAAATCACCTTGAATTAACTAATCCTAAGAGAACAAGCTAATCTTGGATGCACAGAATCACAGAGTTTATTGGTTCTAATACAAAAGTTGAAATTAAATACTAATTAGCATAATAATATGCAACTGCCAAATTATAATAATATCTAGCATTTGTTGAGTACCCACCATGCCAGGCACTGTGGTAAGTAATTTAAATGCATTTAAAAAAAATGTAGTCTGCATACAAAATTCCAGAGATCCCCTAGAATTAGTGCCCTTTTCCAAATTTTGGAATAGAGATTTAGGGAAAGCACCTAACTAACAAACTGCAGACTAGGATGTAAACCCAAGTGAGCATGATGCCCAGAATTCATCACTAAACTATGTTGCCATTTAGTGTGTCAGGACCCTGGATTACAATCCTTGAAAGAACTTTGAAGAAGCTTATAAATGACTTCGTAGACTAGAGGAGTGTGAAAGAATGAGCATTTACAATAAGTAATGGACCAATGTAAACTTCTTATTCTTGTTATGTAGCCATGCTTATTCTTTGGAAAGTTCCTACTCTAAGCTGACATATTTGGAAGTAATTGTGGATCTATAATATCACTTATGTCATTTTTGCCCCCTCATCCCCATGATGGCATGGGGCTATTTTCTGCTTACAACATGGGAAATTTTGTCTGCTATCTAAGGTTGAAACTTCTCAATTTTAGTAAGCTCCATGAGACCATGAGATTGTGACTGTACTTTTCTAGTGAGAAAATGTAAATGTTTTCCCTTTCACTTTTACTAGGAAAAGCAAGGAAAAATTATTTTGTGCAACACGTTTAACTGTTACATCATATTTCTATCTTCGGTGAAAGCAAAATTAATTTTTAAATGAACCAATAGACCCCTCTCAGAACAACCAAGTTTGAAATATGAAATACCAAGGCTATTTGCATCTGAGATCCCTGGTGAGGATCAGATCAAGCTGTCTCACAGTTTCTGGGCTACATACCTAGGAAATCATTTCAATCTACCTATGACACTATCCATTCACTTGGAGGAGGGCATCATACGTGAAGACCAGGATAGGTTAGAAACAGTAGCACAACTTGCTGACTAGTCCTCGCCCTCAAATAGATGGTGTGCTTTAACCCCTGGTTCTCTGAAATCAAAATAGCCTGCCTGGAAATAGTCTGTTGGAGTTTACTTTAGGAGAAGTAGAAATACATTCTTCTGCAGGGAATCTTGAGGTTATATAATATTCTAAAAGTAGCATTTTGAGATCTCTTTAGATAATTAATAGATACCCCCTCCAGAACCAGTAGAAATCATAAAGATCACATAGAGACTCAACATTCACCACTGCTTCTCAAGAAATCGAAAGGAGTATGTGTGAAATATATAGAGAGAGTTTTATATCAGGGATCGTGTGTATTTTGCTTAAAATCAGCAACACTCTTTTTATTAAAACAACTTTACTTAGATATGTCACATACCATACAATTTACCTAAACTATGCAATTCGTTATTTTTTAGTATATTCAGAGAGTTGTGCGACCATCATCACAATTGATTTTAGACCATTTTCATCACACCGTAAAGAAACCTCACACCCATGAGTAATTACTCCCCAT
The DNA here is from genome assembly GCF_015220235.1 of Choloepus didactylus. Classification (NCBI taxonomy): domain Eukaryota; kingdom Metazoa; phylum Chordata; class Mammalia; order Pilosa; family Megalonychidae; genus Choloepus; species Choloepus didactylus. The sequence goes on from NC_051312.1 coordinate 56,968,723, forward strand.
TTTCCCCAAACCCTCCTCCTCCAATCTAGAAAATGTTTCCTATTTTCTCTATATATAGTTTTAACCATTCTGTGCATTTAATATAGATGGGATCATATATAATGTATGTGACTGACTTCTTTCACTTTTCAAGGTTCAAATACATGTTACAGTGGCATGTATCAGTTCTTCATTTATTTACTGCTACACAATATTTCATTGCATGGATATAACACATTTTATTTAACCATTCATCAGTTGATGAACACTGGGGTTGTTTCCACATTTTGGTTATTATGGATAATGATGCTATTAACATCTGTGCACAACTTTTTGCATGCACATGTTTTCAATTATCTTCGGTATATACCTAGAAGTAGAATTGCTAGTTCATACAGTAATGAAATGTGTAATTTTTTGAGAAACTGCCAGGCTGTTTGCCATAGCAATTGTAACTTTTACTTTCCCACCAGCAATATATGAGGATTCCAATTTCTCCACACTTATGCTAATATTATTATTATTATTATTGATATCCTAGTTGGTGTGATGTAATATCTCATTGTAGTTTTGATTTGTGTTTCCCAAATGACTAATGTTGTTGAGTACTTTTTATGTGCTAATTGTCAATTAGTTTATGTTCTTTGCAGACATGTCTATTCATGTATTTTGATTATTGTTAAATTAGCTTGTCTTTTTATTATCGGTTTGCAAGGGTTCTTTACATACTCTAGTTACAAGACCCTCATCAGTTATATTATATGCAAATATTTTCCTCCATTCTTTGGATTGTCTTTTCACATTATTGATAGTGTCCATTGAAGAGCAAAAGATTTTAATTTTGATGAAGTCCAATTCATCTATTTTTCTTTTGTTGCTTGTGCTTTCGGTGTCATATCTAAGAAACTACTGCCTAAATCAAGGTCATATATATTTACTCCTATATTTTCCTATATTTTCTTCTAAATGTTTTATAGGTTTAGCTCTTAAATTTAGGGCTTTGTTCTTTTGCTTTTGGTATTTGGAAGGCGTCCAACTTTATTCTTTTGCATGGTCAGTATCCAGTTGTCCTAGAACCATTTGTTGAAAAGATAGCTCTTTCTCCCATTGAATTGTCTTGGCACCCATAACAAAAATAAATTGATTATAAATGTATTGATTACAAATTGATTGCAAATGGGCTCTCAATTCTATTACACTGATCGATATGTCTACCGTTATGACAGAGCTACACTGTCTTCATAACTACAGCTTTGTAGTAAGTTTTGAAATCAGAAGTGCGTGTCCTCCAACTTTGGTTTTTGTTTTGTTTTGTTTTGTTTTTATTGCCAAATTGTCAAGTATCAGGATAGTCAATCAGGACAATGAGACAAACTGAAATTAACAATCAAGCCATTATTTTATCATTGAGATGGTGTGAGCAAGAGGTCAAAAAGAGAGGCGCTGGCTCTTCAATTTCCATTTTCCCCACGAATGTCCTGGGGTAAGGATCCATCAGATGGCATGCAGTACAGTAGGGGAAGCATCTCACTGCTAAGGAGGAGTGACAAAAAGTTTCTACTATTTTATGGTTCCAAGAGAGAGGATGAGGAGGAAGGAGAAATGGAAGGGTTAGGAATAGAAAAATGTATAGTCAGAGTGAAGAAAAGTATCTTAACCATGGCCCCTCAATAAGAAGGACTCTGAAAGGGATGCCTGGGCTAGGAATGCAGGTGCTTATGAGCATGGCTGGCCTGGGGGAGAGGGAGGGTAGTTGCCTGTGGTTGGGCTTGACGGCTCACACATAAGATTTTTACTTGGTGCGGACCATCTTACATTATCTTCAAGATTACTTTGGCTATTCCAGATTCCTTGAATTGCCACATGAATTTTAGAATTAGCTTGTCAATTTCTAAAAAAAGGCAAACTGAAATTTTTATACAAGGACATTGAATCTTTAGAACAATTTGAGGAATATTGCTATCTAAACAATATTAAGACTTCTGATCCATGTTCATGAGGTGTCCTTCTATTTATTTAGGTCTTCTTTGGTTTCTTTCAGCACAAGTTTTCAGAGTAAAAGACTGTTTTGTTAAAATTAATCCTAAAGTTGTATTTACTTTAATGCTAATGTAAATTATTTTCCTTGTTTCCTTGAAAGATTATTTATTTCTAGAGTGCAGAAGTAAACACATTTTTGTGTATTGATGTTGTACCTTGAGACCTTGCTGAACTTGCGTATTAGTTCTAATAGATTTTCAGTGGCTTCCTTAGGGTTTTCAATAATATGTCATCTGCAAATTGATAGTTTTTCTTTTTCTTCTTCTTTCTAATCTGAGTGGCTTTTATTTCATTTTCTTGTCTAATTTCCCTGGCTAAAATTTCCACTAAAGCATTGAATAGAAGTAGCAGAAGTGGACACCTTTGTCTTGTTCCTAATCTTTGAGAAAAACTTCAATAATTATTAGTTTGTAGAATTGTGTCTTTTAAAGATGCTGAGAAAAAGGATAGAAATTATATATTTATAGAGTTTGTTAGACTAACTTTTTTTGTCATTTCTGGTTCACTTCATTTGTTCACATGGATTTATGTTATCATGTGGTATTATTTTCTTAATCCAGTATAGCTTTGCTCCTACCCACCTACTTCATGCTGTTCTTGTGAAATACATTACATTTCTTTATCTTACAGGGGCAATACTACAATTATATGCATATTTTTATTAAGTTGCTTTTTAAATCAATTAATAGATTAAAGAGGTATAAATATGCATTTGTACTATCTTTTAAATTTTCATAATAATCTTTACCAATTTTCTTTGTTTATTCATGTGAATTTGAATTCTTCTCCAGGCTCGTTTCAGAAATATTTCCTTATTATTTCTTAAAAGGTAGGTCTATTAGTAACAACTTTACTCTTTTTTTATCTCGGAATATTCTATTTCACATTAATTATTGAAAGTTAGCTTTGCTGGATATAGGATTTGGGGTTGACTTTTTTTTTTTTTTCCTTTGAGCACTTTGAATATGTCATTACACCATGTACCAGTTTGTATATGTTATGTCCCCCAGAAAACACCATGTTCTTTGATGCATTCTTGTGGGGGCAGATGTATTAGTGTTTATTAAGTTGCAAACCTTGGATTAGGTTGTTTCCATGGAGATGTGCCCCACCCAACTGTAGGTGATAGCTCTGATTAAATCATTTCCATGGAGGTGTGGCCCTGCCCATTTGGCATGGACCTTGTTTAGTTTATTAGAGCACTATATAAGCTCAGACAGAAGGAGCAAGCTTGCTACAGGCCATCCTCCAGTAAAGGTAATTGATTGTTGATTTGTTACCTTGGACACTTTATGGCCTTAAAACTGTAATTGTGTAACCAAATAAACCCCTTTTATAAAAGCCAATCCATTTCTGGTATTTTGCATCCTGGCAGCCTTAGCAAACTGGAACACACCACATTCTGGCCTACATGCTTTCTGATGAGAAGGTAGCAATTAAACTTACTGGGTTTCCCTTGTGAGTGAAGAACTCTTTATCTGTTGCTGTTTTCAAAGTTTTCTCCTTCTTTTTGGCTTTTTTGCATTTTTGCTATGATGTGTCTGGATTGTTTGTTGATATTTTTGCATTTATTATACCTAGTGTTTGTTGAGCTCTCTGTGTGTGTAGGGTATGGTGGCATTGCACATTTCTCTGAGGATTTGTTCAATTTTTCTCATTCTTTCTTCTCTGTTTTCTTAAGTCTGCCTAATATTTACCAATCTATTTTCAAGTTCACAGATGCTTTTTCCTGCCAATTCAAAGCAACTGCTGAGCCCATCTGGTGAAATTTTAATTTCAGTTACTGTAGTTTTCAACTGCAGAATTTCCATTTTGTTATTTTTTGTCATTTCTCTCTCTTTATTAATATTATTTTTTAATGAGACATTGTTCTCATACTTTCCTCTACTTCTTTGAGCATGTTTTTCTTTAGTTCTTTGAACATTTTTATAATGGATGCTTTGAAGTCTTTGTCTGTTAAGTCCAATATCTGGGTGCTTTCACACTCAGTTCCGGTACCTGCTTTTCCCCCAGTGCTTGACCCACACTTTCCTCTTTCTTTGAAAGTCTCATTTTTGTTGTTGTTGTTGAAAATTGGATATTTTGCATAATATATTGTAGCAACTCTGAATACTAATCCTCCCATCTTGAGGTACTTGTTACTGTCATTTTCTTGCTTATTTGTTTAGTGACTTAGCTGAGCTACTTTAATGATGTCATTTCTCCCACAGTCCCTCTGATGTCTCTTCCAAGAGGACACAGACTTGGACGTATGCACAATCATCATCAGATGATAGTGGTTTTAGCAGGGTTATTTTTAACTGTCTCTTTGCCTGAGCTCTCTGTTAAATTGTCTGCCTATGTTGGTGTCACACCTGTCTGCTCCACTCATTGTTGATTGATTGCCGTATTGTTTTTGACAGTGCCATGGGACATGAATTGTTCCACAATTTGTTTCCATTAAATTTGGGTCCCTTTCCAGGGATAGTTTTTGCAGCCTGCCCTTATGATTTTTTTATGATTCCGGGAGACCTTTCCTCAGATGCCTCTTTTTCTGATTTTTACTGGTTAACTAACTAGCTTATAGTTTATTTAGCCTACTGTTGTCATTGAGATATCAGTCACTTTAATTGTTTATCATTAATTATCTTTTGTTTCTGAAAATATACTTCAGTTTGAATTTACCCACAGTCTGTTCCAAATAATTCAATTATTTTGGAGGGAGCCTTGAAGCTCTCTGTTTTTATGGCCTGACTCTCCCATTGAGCAAAATCTCTGAGAATTGCTCCAGTGTTATGGACAGAGATAATGGCCTGCTTCTCTCAGTGTGATACCTCTGATATGAATGGGGCACTAGATGTGGGAAGTAGCTTTCAGCTTTCACAACTTGCCTCTCCTGCCATGGAAACTACCCTATGAACAATTTGTGGCATAAGTATTAGTGGCCCTATTATTCATGTTCTTCTGGGGCCTGGGCTAGCCTCTTCCATACCAGTAGGGGCTGGGTGGAGGAAGACAATCCTTGACATATCTAACTGCCCTTACCTGGAATCGAGACTCAACATGCAGGTGGTCAGGGTGGGTGGATGGAAAAATTGCTAGTGGCCTGCCCTTCCATGGGTGATGTCATGACCCTCAACTGTGAGCTGATAGAAGAGGAAGTTTTATTGTTTAGTCATATCATCCTGGTGTGAAGATTATATCATGCTCTGCTAGAGGCAGAAGATAGAATTGGGTTCTGGTTCAAGTGCCACATAGTCTCACTGTTCTTAATAAGATTTAGTAGATTTTCTTGAATAAATATTTATTCATTTGCTTTATGTCTTTATAACAACTTCCAAATTATTTGATTATTTTTAAACTAATTTTCACTAGTTATGATTGTTTTGCTGGGAAAAGGGCCCATAGAACTCTTCATGCTACTTTTCCAGGGGAATCTGCCACACTTTTTTCAGTCCAAACATAGCTTAATTATCTTTTTAAACATTATATAGTTTAGACAGCCAATAATAGTCACTCAAGTTTTAAATCTGAGTTAAAATAATTTTGCTACACATTAAGCACAATATTTCAGCATGGATAAACATAAGGGTACATTTTTATAGTATGCACATTTTTCTAATAGACAGTGAAGCTTCAGAGGTATCCCCAAGAGTCTTTATGGAAAAGGAGAACAAGGAGCATATAATTATAAAGGCAATTCGAACATGCTTTTTACTGAAACTTCCATAGTTTTGGGGATTACCCATCAAAAGGACCACATCTTTATATGTGAAATCTAAGATCATCATCTTCTAGAATTCAATGAACAGTCTTTGAAAATTTGAGAAAATGTAATGGAAACATACATAATATTCCAGGTATTGCTCAGTGTCAGGTTCTCAACCAAAACCAGAATTAAATTCTTGCAGACTTCAGTACTCTTTCAGCTATATATAATTTAAACAGCACATTTTATTTTTAAATCAGTTATTATGGAGCCCCAAAATATGCACCTCTCAGATCTCCTACTGTGAGGAACATAAATGACCATGAAATCCTGCTACTGTGCTCTGAATCCGCTATCACATTAGCACCAAAGCTTTCCCTAGTGGTAATTGTTATTCATGTAAAGCTGATATAAATCAACCTAGTAATGAACATTCCTCTCTTTCTAGTTAATATACCTGGAATGAATGTTGAATTTTACCAAATGTCTTTTTTATATCTTTCATTGATATATGAATTTCCTCTTTTGACTTGTTGCCATTTTGAGCTATTTTAAAATTAAAATAAATTTCTTTTCTGTTTTTTTTTTTAAAAAACTATTTTATTCTTTTCCTATATTGCAAGGTTGAGTGTGCTTATATTTTATTAAAGAGTTCCAATTTATATTCATGTTATTGTATTGGATTTCTTTTATGGATTAACTTTTATGGCAGTTTTAGTAAGGTTTTGCCATATTCTATCTAATTTTGTACTCAAGATTATTCCATAAAACATAGGACTTATTAGTTCCTTGAAAGTATAAAAGAATTATAAAACCAAATACAAAACAATTTAATGGTGGGTTCTCATGAGAATAGGATTGGTTAGGGAGAGGGGAACAATCCATGTATCTACTTTTTAGTATTAAACATCCAAATCTGGGGGCAGGGTAGGTTTTGGAACACAGAATTATAAATCAGATGTGTATTATTAAAGCTCCTCTGGATTAAATTGTTGGATAGCAGTAGACCTTCTAAAAGTAAGATAAGCATAAGCTCCTATCTTGTGGACTTTGAGGCTTATGGAATTATTTAAGGTTGTGGGTTTAAATATTTTCAAAATATTCACAGCACCCTGTTTCATTTTCAAATATTTCCCACTTTGGACAATAAGTTAAATGTTTTCCTTAATTACAAGATATTGACACCCACATCTTATATAAACATTTTTTTCCATGGATCTCCTTCCTTTTGGAGACCCAAGCATAGAGAGGGCCTGGAGGAGGATGGGGGATATGAAGCCTGTTTGGATTGTATATGCAAATAGCAGCATTTATTAATATTTCCCCATTGCTTCTTCATTTCTTTTGGAAAATGATGGCATTAGACAGAACAAGGAAAGGGGCCTTATTTTTCTGTCAGTCTGAGAAAATTTCTTACATTGATTAATGCAATTTGTGCACCTAACAAGAAAGAAACAATCAATCAAATAGTGTCAAGAGTATAAATGCATAGAGAGCAAATCAATATATTGATATTCCTTAGATGGCTTTGCAACTCTGGTTTCAAATGCCCATTTGTTGAAAAATAACCATTACTCCAGTCATAAGCCATCAGTTTAAATGTAAAGTTTCTAACTAGCGTCTGAGAAGTGCATGTCACAATTACACCAGATTAATCCATAATACTTGCTTACACAATCTGTGTTACATAGGAGATAACAAATGAAAATTTGCTTTCGTTGTCATCATTTTCTTCCTCATCATCCATCATCATCATCACTTTTCATACACACACACACACACACACACACATTTAAAACTAAATGAGATTTCATTTTCCAAAATCATATGAGATATAAAGTTTGCAAGAGACACTTAGAATAATGCAATGGGTGTATAATATGAGTATTTAAGTATTCTTATTGTATGAAATTTTCACCTTTGTAATAAATACAACATTTGGGATTTGTATTTTTTGAAATATATAATATAATGAACACTGAACTAGGTAAACCCTCTCTCTAATTTTATTCTTAATGTATACTAAACCCCAGGTTAAATACCCTGGTTGTACTACATAAAATTTTATTGGCTTTAGTATTTTGGACAGTCAACAGTGGAATGGATGAATGTGAAGACTAATGTATCTCATTATAATATAATTTTATGTCATACTAAAATTTTAAATGTGTATAGTTGTGATAAAGGCAAAACAAAACAATAAAGAAAAATATGTGTAAAAATAAAACATATGTAGCTTTCCTAAAGATGCCAGAATAAAATAATAAGCAGTTGGTAGAAGAGTGACTTCCCGCTGGTGTTTTATGCCATATATTGAGGAATCAAATCATGAATGGCTACCTGAAGAAGACAATGTTAAATAAGGGATACATTGGTTCTAATTTTGCAGTGTATCTCAGCCTACTGGTTACTGGCTTTCTATTCTTTTCACAATTCATAATCAAGACTCCCTGAGAAATGACCGGAATTAAGGAAAATCTTGCCTCCAGTGAGAACCTGCTCTGAATTTGAGATGTAAAATTTCATCAACTTGTCTTTTTTGTCATCTTATTTACCTTTGTTCTATCATGTATCCACTGAAAAGAATTTGCCTATATCTATACTTTCAGCCCTAGGAAACCAAATGTTAGTAGGTTTCTACCAACACCCGGTTGTCTACATAAGACACTAGTTTGATTTCTGTTATTTGTAAGTGACACAGTTATTGAAAGGGGGATCTGGATTACTTTAACTGCTCAAAAACTAAGTGATTTAAAAACCTGCTAGAAACCATCTCAAACCTTGAAAATATTTGCTAAAGACTAAATGTATCTTCGTTCTATCCTCAAGTTGGAATGGCTATGCACAGTTGTCCATGTAGTAGGGTAGTATATGTCCCAGCCCTTATGGACCACCCTAAGTCTAGCTGGAAGCACATGTTGCCCACCAGTTCATTTGGAAATGGATATAGGCATAGACACAACAGAAATGGTGCTATGAGCATGAACCTTTTTCATCTTATATGAAATTAGATGGCCTTGTATAAATTAATTACAGAGCTCTAAAATTCTAGCAACTTTTTTGCTCAGTTAAATGTTCATGTTACTGTTAATGGAAATTTTATATGTATGTGTCTGTCGGAAAATTAAGAATAATAAAAGAAACAAAATTAAAGCTGCTCAACAAAGAAGGATTAGGAGAGGCCATTAAACACTGATTTAGAAAGTCAAGGAATAGGATTCTGAAATGTCCAACTCCTAAAATTGTGTCTGTATGACTTTCATTTTTAATATTCACACTATTAAATGAAATTTTTAGTGATTTAAGGTTTATATTTATGAATCAGCTATAGTGTTTTGAAGTTTAACATATTCTCATTGCAATGACTCATATATGGTATCTTTTTTGTTAATAATTCCTATAAATGTCACTCTGGAGGAAATAGTTTAAAATATAGCCTGCTTATATTTATGTTTTAAAAATATAAATCAAAGTCATTCTTGGATGTTCCCTTGAAGAATATTTAGGAATTTTATTGTATGTTATTTTAAAAATTTTTACTGGTGTTCTGCTAAAAAAATCATTATTCTTATTCTTTTAAGGTGAGATTAACAGAATTATCAGGAATGATTAATATTATTAGATAATTAAAACTATGTAATGAAATTAAGGCATCTTAGAATCAAAACACTGAATTCATTATTCCACATCTCCCTAGACATATTAAGCCCCTCTTTGGAAACAAAATACCCACCAGGTTTCCACCTAAAATTTCCAGTTTTAAAGAAAACAAATTGAGTTTATAAATCAGCTACAACAGGCCCCTCGCTAGCTGTCACTAATTGTTTCCAGTTTTGTCTTCTGGAGCAAGACATTCTCCATGTGATCTTTTTCAACTGTACATACTAATCTTGGTATATTATTTTACTTCATGGATAGCACAAAATAAATCCTAGGATCACACTGACACTTAAAAATCAGAGATCTTGTTTTTTCTTCTATTAAGGAACTGAGTAAATTAAAATTTTTATCACCTTATTTTCTCGAGCTTTTGAATACAATTTTCCATGAGAAGTCTATATGCAAGTTTGTGAGATCAGTTTTATTATGACTTGATAGTTGATGCCAAAAATCATATTTGGAACAATTTTTAAAGATATGGGTAAACTATCCTTGAATTTTTACTTTCACATGGAATTTTAAAACCATCTCCTAAGTTAGATTATCAATATGTGGTTGTGCCTCCATGGTTTTGGCAAATATAAACACTTAGGTAGATGCATTTTGGGGACAATTGTACTCTAGGAGTGACTCATTTGACAGCTGATGCCACACAAGTACTGAAATGAGCTGAGTTTGGCTCTCCCATCTCTACTTTAAGTGAGAGAGATGATGAAAAATGAGTGATCCTGCCAATTGTCACATGGCCAACATGTAAATTGAGACTTTTAGCCCCAAAGCAACTTAAAACTTTAGAAAAGGATAACCTGTATCTACTTTCATTGTATGATAAATAAGCAGAATTCTTTCAAAGAATAAGGAGGTTCAGTCTAAAGCATGTTCTACTGAATGTCATATTAAGAAAAAAATAGAACTGATAATTATGATACAGCAAAAAATCTGCCATTTCCATATCTCAACTCGAATGTTATGTTGTGTCACTTACTTAGGGGATGAATCCACGGGTAAAAGTATTTCTTGTTGGATACAAATGTGAAATTAAATGTATTTTTAATGTTTCTGATTGAGGAGGGCAGATCAAGATTGCAAAGAGTCTAATTTCTCACAAAGGTGAATATTATAGTGGTAGGGTAAGAAAAAGTGTTTCTATTGGACAGCTCCTCATCAAAAGGAAACTATATTCTATTCTTTAGGGGATGGATATTAACTGAATATTTAACAGCCATAATGTTAATAAAATTTTGTCTCACAGAAACACCAAATACAAAACAATGAGTAAAGATAGACATAAAAATATAAAAATATGAAAAAACCTAGTCATCATGTTTGCTTAATGCCCAGCCAAGTTGTCTTTCATGCATGATTAACAAAATCTTATTAATGTATAATGTCTTAAAATTTGTATATCCATGTATATCCCCTTGAAAATTCACTTTAATATGCAGTCAAGTAAACTGTGAAATAAATCTTCCCTTACTCCCATCCAATGTTGTTTTTTTTTTTTTTTTTCCTCCAAACAATGCTTTTTTCACTCTAGAAGTTTGATTTAGGTCATTTTATACAATTTCTCCATTCAACACACTTAACATTTTTTCTAATTTCTTGAACTATGTAAATATTCATATATATTTATAATAAGCATTTTAATATTTTCATTTACTAATCTATCATCTATGTCATTTCTGGATCTGTTTCTATTGATTGATTTTTTATTCAACTTTATTGAAATATATTCACATACCATACAATCATCCAAAGTTTACAATCAATTGTTCACAGTACCATCATATAATTATGCATTCATCACAACAAAAATTTTTGAATGTTTTCATTACTCCAAAAAATAAAAATAAAAATAAATGTAAATGTAAATATAAAAAGGAACATCCAAATATCCATCCTCCATTCCCCTTATTATTCATTTCATTTTTGTCCCCATTTTTCTACTCATCTGTCCATACACTGGCTAAATAAAGGGAATGTGAGCCACACCATTTTCACAATCACATGGTCACACCATGTAAGCTATATAATTATACAATTGTCTTCAAGAAGCAAGGCTACTGGGTTGCAGTTCAACAGTTTCAGGTATTTCCTTATAGATATTCCAGTACACTAAAAGCTAAAAAGGATATCTATATAATGCATAACAATAACTTCCACAACAACCTCTCAACTCCATTTGAAATCTCTCAGCCACCGAAGCTTTATATTGTTTTATTTCTATTCCCTTTTATCGTCAAGAATTCTTTCTCACTCCCATGATGCTGGGTCCAGGCTCATCCCCAGGGTCATGTTGCATGTTGAGGGAGATTTAGACCCCTGGGAGTCAGATCCACATAGTAGGGGAGGGCAATGAGTTTACCTGCAGAGTTGGCATATATAGAGAGGCCATATCTGAGCAACAGAAGAGGCTCTCTGGGGGTGACTCTTAAGAACAATTATAAGTAGGCTTAGTCTCTCCTTTGCAGTAAAAAGCTTCACAAGGACAAGCCCCAAGATTGAGGTTGTGATATTCTGAGTTGATATTCCCCAATGCTTGTGAGAATAGCAGGAATTCCCCAGATGGAGAAGTTTAATATTTCCATGTTTTTCTCAAATTCCTCAAGGAGGCTTGAAAGTACATTTTTATTCTTTCCCCAAATTACTCTGGGATGTATCAGGGCTTCACATAACCTGTACAAACCAAACAGATCTTACTCCCTATTCAAGTTTACATGTATTTATGGTGTTTGAATAAACTGACCATACAAGTCAAGTTATATAGCATCTACAGAAAATATAGATTTTCTGCCAAATAAACATCAATTCCTTTGGTCTCACATAGAAGTTAAAGCTTTAAAACACGGTAAATATTATCCTTTTCCCTTCAGTCTGGTTTACCTTAGTCCTAACCAAGTCCATTTTGTTCATATCTCTAATTTAAGTCTGATCCCTTTTTCAGCTTCTTTAATATTTGCTGTATGGGGTACTATTGACATTCGTAACTGCTGAACTCTGGTTCTGAGTCTCAGGTGTCACAGATACCCAAAGTTCCAGGGACTGACCAGGTTATACACAAACAACTCATCATCTCAGAATTTAGAGACAACCATTACACTCATGCTATAAGAATTGACTGCTATAAGAGCTTAAAATTTAGGAATGTTTACATTAAACCTTCCCATGAATAACCTATGCTCCGAGATTCAATTCTCAGAATTTGCACATTATAGTCAGTCTATATTAGTAAGGTGTTATAAGGTTTATCTTTTCAATTTTGGGTTATTTCACTCAACATACTTTTCTCAAAGTCCATTCAGCTAGTTGCATACCTCACAATTTCATTTCTTCTTGTCACTGCTGAATATTCCATTGAATGTATACACTGTAGCTCACCATTCCATTTATTGGTCATTGTACACTTAGGTCACCTCCATCTGTTGTGAATCATGAATACTGCCACCATAAACACCAGTGTGCAATGCCCATTCATATGCCTACTCTTAGTTCTTCCAAGTATGTACCCTATAATGAGGTTGCAGAACCATATGGCAACCCCATAGTTAGCTTCCTGTAGAACCATCATACTGCCCTCCAAATGGGCTGCACCACTCTACTTCCTTACGAACAGTGAATAAATACATCCCTCTTTCCACATTTTCTCCAGAGCTTATATCACTTTGTTTATTTTTAAACAGTTTTATTTATACACCATACAATCCATTCTAAGTAAACAATTGAATATTCCCAGTATAGTCACATGTTTATGCATTCATCTCCACAACCTATACAATGACATTTCATTTCTTCTGAAAAGAAAGAGGAAAAGGAGGAAAAAAATGAATAAAAGTATAAAAGATAGAAGAAAAATAAAAATAAAGTAAAATACAATGTAAAGGTCAGACAGCACCACCACCAAGAATCCCATATCATTCCCTTATAACCCCATCCTATACACATTTAGCTTTGGTGTATTGACTTTGTTACAATTAATGGAAGCATCTTACAATGGTACCATTAACTATAGACTGTAGTTTGCATTAATTTTATTTTTCCCTTGTACCATTCTGTTTTCAACACCTTGTAGTGTTGACATTCATTTGTTCTCCCTCTTTTAAAACCTTTCTTATATGTGTACATTTAATCAACATCATTGACCACTCCAGGTTTCACTAAGTTATAAAATCTCAATCTTTTGTCTTTTAGCTTTCCTTCTGTTGTCATATATGCCCCTAGCCTTCCTCTTCCAACTGTCTTCACAGTCATCTTTGTTCAGTGTACTTACAATATTGTGCTGCCATCACACAATATTATGATATCCATTTCTGTATCTATACAATCAATTCTGTTTATGCTTATATACTCCTTCAGCATCAAATGCCCAATTTCTAACCTCTTTCTGTCTCCTGTGTTCTCAACTTTCTCTCTCAAATTTTGCTCATCCATTTTATTTCATATTAATGAGTCCATAGAATACCCATCCTTTTATTCTGGGTAATGTCTACCATGTACCATTTTGACTTTTGGACTTTGTATTTTACTCTCTTTCTCTCTCTCTCTCTTTCCCTCCCTCCCTCCCTCTCTCTTTTTACTCTCACTGATAGTCTTCATTTCTACTCTCTTCTCCAAACCTCTCTCTCCTGTCTTTTCCTATCTTCCTGTGGTGTTCCCTTTATTATTTCTTGTAGAGCAGTTCTCTTGTTCACACCCTCTTCAGAGTCAATTTGTCTGAAAATATTTTAATCTCTCCCTCATTTTGAAGGACAGTTTTGCCTGATATGGAATTCTTGTTTGGCAGTTTTTCTCTTTCTGTGTCATTCCACTGCCTTCTTGCCTCCATGGTTTCTGTGGAAAAATCTGTACATGGTCTTATTGAGCTTTCCTTTTATGTGATGATCACTTTTCTCTTGTTGCTTTCATTATTTTTTCTGCCCCTTTCCCTTTCTCTTCTCCTTCTGTGACATCCATGACAGATATATTCATGTGCTTCATGTCGTCATTCAATTCCCCGAGGCCTTGCTTGTATTTTTCCAATCTTTTCCCTATCTGTTGTTTTGTGTGTATAATTTCAGATGTCCTGTCTTCTATTTCATTGATCTTTTCCTCTTCCTCTTCAGATCTGCTGTCGGATGTCTCCTTTGTGGTTTTCATTTCTTCTATTTTCCCATTCATTCCCATAAGTTCTGCCATTTGTTTTTTTCAAACTTATGAATTCTTCTTTATGGTCACTCAGTGTGGCCTTTATGTCATTCATCTCTTTTGCCACATTTTCCTTCAGCTTCTCAATTTGATTTAGATTTCTTTGGACATCTTTTTATTAGTTGTTTAAACTCCTGATTCTCACTGAAGTGTTAGTTTGTTCTTTTGACTGGTCCTTATCTTCATGCTTCCTAGCATGACTTGTGATGTTTTGCTGTTTAGGCATCTGATTTTCTTGATTAGTTTATTTTAGAGGTTGTTTTCACTGTTTTACCTAGGGTATTCTTGTTGGTTGACTTTGTTTTCTATCTGTTCTTTGGCATTCAGTTCAACTTATTCAAGACTTCTGTTTAATTTATCTGAATTTTTTAGCCCTCATTTTTCTGGTTCTTGTCTTGACTATATGGAATCTTTTTTTGCAGAGTCTCTGTAGATAAGATTGACCCCAGTCAGATTTTCCAGCCTAGATAGGCCCAGGTCTCAGAGAAGGTCACAATCTATATCAAATTTCCATGGAATGAGACCTAGCAGGATGTCAGACCCTCCTGTGAAGCCTCTAGACTCTGTGCTTTTCCTATCCTGTCTAGCAGGTTGCACTTACTAGTCCACAGCCCATGCCAGTGTAAAAAGATATGGTGCCTCTAATTCTTAGCAGCCCCTGACCCTGCCAGGGTGTGATTGACACATGCTGTTTCTGTTTTCCAGCCCCTGGGGTCTGAGTTCTCTGAAGGAGAACTGCCACTTTAGCTTGGTCCCACACCTTCCATTTTATTGGGGAAGATATACCCTTTAGGGAATTATCTCCCCTATTTGACTCATTGCTTTGTCTCTCAGACCTATATTAGCTCTGTTCTTGCCTGGGTCCAACTTCCAATTGAAAACATCTGTTGCTTTCTCTAATGAGCTACCTGGAATAGCTTTTAAAATGAAGAAAAGTTAAAAAAAAAAAAAAAAAAAAGAAAGAAAGAAAGAAAGAAGAGGAAAAATAATGGAAAAAAAAAATAAACCCTTTTCAGAGCCTTTCCCAGCCCCCAAGTTCTACCAGTGAAGAGCCAGTGTTGGTACCTGGCTCTGAGCACCCCTCTTCTTGGGGCACAGCACCTTTCCGGTACTCTGAGCTTGGGCAACTCCAAAAACCTCCATCTTTCTTCTTTTTTTTTTTACATTTCATTTTTTTCCCTCCTCTCCTCCAGGATTAAAGCAACATTGGTAGCTTGGTTGAGCTACTTGCCCCAGCTTCAATAAAGACTACTTAAAATTCACCCTTTAAGGAATTATCTCCTTCATCTGACTAGTTACTGTTAGATATACCTTAATTCTAGCCTTCTCTGGGGCAGTGCTGAAACCTGAGAGTTTCCACAGCTCTAGTGGGCTACTAAAATTATAAATAAATAAAGAAACACAGAGAAAATAGGAAAACAAGCAAATAAAAAAAAGATAAAGAAAAAGACCCTTTTTAGAATTGGACTCCAGCTTCTCAGGTTTGCCAATCAAGAGCCAGATTTGGTACCTGTTTCTATGTACCCTTTTTTCTTGTGGCCCAGCCCTTTTCCAGTATTCTGAGCTCCTCCAACTCCAAAAGTCTTTGTTTTATGTTGTTGTTGTTGTTACCCCTGCCTCCTCTCTGCCAGGGTGAAAACTACCAGTTCCTTTTGGGCTTGTACTTGATTAATCTATGCCTGGGGCTTTAATTCAGCAGTCCAAATTTGTTAATTAATTCTGCAATTTAGAGCCTGGTTGAGCCACCCTCCTTGCTCTCAGCAGAGACTGCTTCTTTTTTCCTTGAGTACTGAGCTCCAAGCAAGTCTGCCATACAAGTGGAGGAGAAGAGCCAGCCCCCTGGCTGGGGAAACTTACAGTCTTCTCTGTGATCTCAACCCTTCCACCCATTACAGACTTGTTTGCAATGTGGATCCAGCCACAGAAATCCCCCAAACAGTTGTTCCAGACAATTCCTATCTGTTTACCAGCTGTCCTATAGGATAACTAAATTCCATACATTACCAGGCAGCCATCTTCCCCTGCCCCCTCTATTGATTGATTTTTAATCTCTTCATGGGTTGCCTGCATGTCTGCACACTAGATAACATTTGACTGAATACCAGACACTGTGAATTTTGTCTTCTTGGGTCTTGAATATACTTGCATTCTTATAAACATTCTAGAGGTTTGTTGTGGGATACAATTAAGTTACCTAGAAACAGTTTGACCCTTTTGAGACTTGATTTTAAATGTTTTTTTTCAGTGGGATTGAACAGCTATAAATTTAGGATTAATTTTGCCCCACCACTGAGCCAATAACTTCTTAGTCCTCTGGTTTTAGACTGAGGCCTTTAGGCACACTAGACCCCCCTCAATATGTGATGTCATGAGGAATAATCTCCCTAATAAAGTCCAGATATGTTTGACAGCCAGAATCTTTTCTCAAAAGCCATTTTGTTTAAAAGTAGGCTTCTTGTTCTTTTTCTTTTGGAGGTTCATTTACCATTCAGTGTTCATTTCTCAGATCCAGTGATATAAATGAAAATCTCAGTTGTGAGCTTGTCTTCAATATATCCATGCGCACACCATTTTCCTGCACACTCCTCACTCCTTTTACATTTGAAGTGTTAAAACTCCATTTTCACATTTATTTTAGAAAAGCAAACCATTCTCCTCAGTGGCACTCTTTATGTGAGAAAACATGAGTAAAACGGTCATATTCACAAGTGTCCTCTAGCTCTCCTGGGGCTTGAAAGATCTTGAAAGTATCCCTCTGTACAGTTTTAAACAAGAAAGCTGTTGTGAAGTCCATATAAGCCAACTGCTTTTCTTCCTCACACTTTTGCTGTATAGTATAAAGGAAATTGAGAGTTTGATATCTGCTTTTCTTTGTGTAGGTGATGTTAAAGGACTGTTGGATGAGCTTTAGCTCCTATATCCAGTCAAATGTGCCAACGGGGAGAACCTAAAAAGCTAGAGGGACATGCAACCGCAATAAACTAAAATCACATAGGTAGGAAAAGTTTTTATTTTCTACCAATCTGTTTTATTCCCTCATTGTTCTAAAATATACATATAACATGGAGTCAGACATATCCTGTGACATATAGTTCCTTATCTAAAAGGGATATTTTAAAATATACTTTATATTATTCGTATATTTGGATCAAGACTGTTAGAAAACAGGAAATTGAATAGTTTGATTTGTTTTGTTATGGAATTGTGGCACCTTACTTTTTCATCTTATTTTGAAATTCCTTCCTATGTTTCACAATAAAAAAATATTTTATAAAGTGTACATATAAGATTAAATGATAATATGTGAAATAGTTTCTTGAAGAAATCTTATTCTATATATATTACATACCTTTTAAACATCAATTTAATTTTTAATAATATTTATTAATTGTTTTGTTTTGAGCTTGCCCTTCAATTCATCTTCAAGTTTGTTTCCTTCAGTATTTTTATGAGTGATGGAAGATTCTCTTCTAACTGATAAAACAAACCCAAAAAACTAAATTACAACTTCAGTAGCATCAGCTAAACTAACTATAAGAATTAGATGATCATTAAAAAAAAAATTTGTGTGAATTTCTGACCTCCCTATCCCAGACAAGATTACAAAATGGTAAATGAGGCTTTATGATATATTGGTCTCTCATGGTCTGTCTGAACATTTTCTATTGTGCACAGTTAAACAATGCTGCTTAATTTAATAAATTATGAATAATCATGCTGTAATGAATTCTAAAATGCTTGAAACCATTACCTGCCCTCAATTAACTAGTCCAGTGGGAGGGGAAGATAAGTTCACAAATATATACAGCTCAGGATTATGTGTTTGATACATTATGTCAGAAAATAAAAGAAAGCTATACAGATTCATAGAGAGGAAAAAATGTATTTACTCAAAAATGCAATGGAAGACTTCATGAAGCAGGTGGCATAAGATGAACACATCAACGTGGGTGTGAGATTTAGAGAAATGAGAGTGAGCAACCCAGGAAGAGAAGAGTCTGAAAAAGGCACTAACATGAGAGCTTTTGCTTAGATTATATCAACCATTTTCTATTGGCTGGAAACTTGAAAAATAGGGTTATTTACCAAACCCCTCCCCTGACTTAGGTTATGTTCATCTCCATCTTTAACATGATTTACCAGGCCCTGTAAGATTTCATTTTAGCTTGTTATCCCAGCCCATTCTGTCAGAGCTTCCAGCCACACAAAATTCCTCTACAGAAACATAACTAGTCTTCACCCTTTCTCTCAGACTCTCTCCACAGATGTATTGTCCTAATTTCATTTCCACAAATCTGCTAACTTTTACTGGCCACTCTGCCTGGAATGGTCTATATTCCTGTCTTGCCTTACCAGCCTATCTTTTCTTTTTATTCTTCACACTGTAGCTGCCATTTTCCTCAAAAATTCATCCCTGGCACCCCATCTTGTGTGTCTCCTATGTGATGCAGTCCATCAGGGATTTACACCATTGGGGAATATTTACTATACTGTGTTCTAATTCTCTGTTTTCCTTTCTATCAGGCTGCAAATACATGACAGCTGTAGCCGTTTCGCTCTTATTTCTCAATTATTTAGCACTGTGGTTGGTAGGTAGTGTACATGTGCACAATAGCTATACATGGGTCAGTGCATGGATGAGTGAATGTATACAGAAATAATTAGCATCTTAATGTGTTGATAATTATTAGAATGTAAATGCATACCATCCAACCTAGTGACACAGAGATAATAACATGGTTAGAGGTCCTGAGCAGACTGACTGGGGCGGCTGAAACACCTTCTTGATTAGACTCTAATGAATAGTGAGTGACACAGCCTCTTTTTGGAATTCACTCAAATGGAAGTAAATAAAGAGTTTAAAATTTGAGAATAAGAGATTAATAGCAATATGGTAAAAGGTAAAAAAAAATCCTATTCCATATTGTGTGCCAAATAAAGGCATATTAAAAGTCCAAGACATTGAAAAAAATCCATACAGCTGAGGAAAACTTCAATAAAAGAACATATTTTAAAAAAAATGCTTATATTTATTTGGGTGGCATGATAATGGCTGACATTGATTAAATTTTAAATTAAAATGTTACCTATGATTTCTTTGTTTACTATGACCATGTGTCTATTTAAGAGAAATAGAAAAACTATGTGGTCTATTTCAAAGCAGTTTGTGCTAAAAGATTGCTATAGCAAGAGAAAAATAAGATAAAAATTGAATGTCACATAGGAAAGCAGAGACAGTTTATGTAAAAAAGGAACCTTCTACACACAAATGGATAAGAATAGATTTTTTACATAACAAGAATTTTTTACATAATAGCTAGGGATGTGAAGACGCTAAGCTTACCATAGTCTTTCACTTTTTCATGGTCTCCTAGAAAAGAGAATAAGTTTAGGAGCAGATGCTATAGGTGTACTGAAGGTTATTTTTATAAGAAACTAACATCCTTTTCATGTCTGCTTACCAGCAAATGATTAAAGCCTTTTGATTTCAAACTGTTCTCAGATCCTAAAGGTGAATTTCTGAAATAAGTGAATGGAATAAAATTGGACTAGGATGCGTGTAATTGGCCCAGGGCTTTTCTACGCCTGAAAAATACATGAGGAAAGTTCAAAATTTCTACTTTGAGCAGAATAAGAACAAATCTGAGTGAATGGTATATACGCATTTAATGTGCACAAAGGCATGCCTTCAAACCTAAGGGAAGAGATTAACATAAGCTTCCATTGTTTGTGATTCACCGTGCAGGTGCTGGGTATACAAAAGGAATAAGTTACAGTTACTACCCTCAAGATAGTTGTCCAGTGAGGGAGGAATATGATATGCAGTTTATCCTGTTGAGGAACATAAACTAATAGGGTAAGATGGGATTTACTAACTTATGGTAGAGAGGAAAGTAGAGTTGCTAGATTTAGCAAATAAAAATATAGGATGTCCAGTTAAATTTGAATTTCATATAGACAATAAAAATATTTGGGTATACATATGTATATGATTGCATGGGACATACATACACTAAACAATTTTCATTGTTTACCTGAAATTCAAATTTAACTAGGCACCCTGTACTTTATCTGGCAACCCTAAAGCCAACAAAGATTTCCCAGGGATACAGATACTTATGCAGAAGTCTGAAAGACAACTAAGAATTAGAAGATGAGAGGAGATGGGTACATCCTAGAAAAATAGAGCAGCTTATGTAGAAATTCATGCAGGTGAGGCAAACAGGAAGTTTCTGGTGCTGCATAAAATTCTGTTTTTAAGCAAATATTATAAAATGTGTATATGATGACAGTTTATAAGGAGAGGTAAGAAAGAGCCAGATAATAAAAGATACGGTATATCATGATGCCTCCCAAAAGCAAGAGGGTCCCAATGAAGGAATTTAGGCAATGACAAAATCAGACTTCCCTTGCAGAACTGTCAGTAATTCTTTGAGGGAACACCTGGAGGCAGGACACTGTCAAGTCACAGTGTGTGTCGAGCTTGACTAAGCATTAAATCACTTGGAGAGTTTAAAAAAACACTGATGTCCTGGCTCCGTATCTGAAATTCTGATTTTTTTTTTTTTTTGATCATACATTCTTGGAGAAAATAATTTCATGTTAAAATAAGCATGCATATGTTGTAATAAAATGAAATGTGATTTGCTTAGCAGATTTTTAAAATGAGCAAAACCTTAATGTTTTTGAGAAATACTGAGATATTCAACTCAATTATTAGAAAAAAAAGCCCGGGAAAGAAATGAAAAAAGGTGAGGGAATAATTAATAAAAGTAGTAAAAATTAATAAAACAGAAAATAAAAACAAAAGTAATAAATATATCCAAATTTTGTTATTTGGGATTAGAAGTAAGCCGAATTGTTCAGTGATTATCATAAGATATTCATGAGTGTTATAAGAATACAAAAAGTTCTGGAGTTCATTAAACTGGGAGAATGTTGTATTACATAGATTAAACAGTTTCTTCCCAGAGACTTTACCTTTGCTTTTGTGCTTTGTGAACTTTCAGGAAAATACTTTATTTCTCCACACAACCTTTTTGTGGAATAACTTTGGGATTAGAATTTTTCTTGACACATTTTGTGAAAACATGAAATAGACAACATTCTAACAACTCACAAATAAAAATAAAAATCACAGATGCATAATATATATTTAAATGAAATATAGCCACAAATATAGGGGATAAAACTATGAGACAATCATATTAAAAATCATGATTAATATAAAAGCTTCAAACATATCATCAAGTTGCTAGAAAAAAATATACACTACTAGATTTGATTATAATAGGTGTAAAACCAAGAACTATGGAAAAAATACTCTAGGCACCAGAATTTGGTTATATGTAAATCTCTATATAAAAATATGTATTCCTTAAATGTAATATTGGCTATATGAGCATGCAACTTGTTTTCTTTCCTTAAGATATATTATGGACAACTTTCCAACTCTGTACCTATAAAATTATCTCATTTTTATAAAAGATATAAAAATTTATTTAACAAATTCCCCTCTCATTGTCTCTTAAGATATTTTCTTTGTGTGTATGTTTGATTATAAATAATCACAGGATTAGAAAGCTTGACAAAATTATATACAATTTCGCTTTAGTTTTCTATATTAATACAGAAAACATTATAAAATGTAGAATTATTCGAACAGCATTTAAATATTAAACTTCAATAATATATTTAAAATTTTTCTCCTCAACAGTTATGCTATTTGACATTACACCTTGCCTAAGTATAAGAAATCCCTTTGCCCACCTATTGTTCAGCACTGCATCTAATTTTGAATTTTGAATTTGGTGTTTGAGGAATGATAGTGCTTTTGTTTTTATTAGCCCTTGATGCATTATTAGGAGTTTAAAAATATTTTCATATCTTTAATTTATTTTTATCTTCTTTTATGAATGTTCTATTCATGTCCTTGAATATCCAGTTCCTCTATAAGGGCATATCAAATATTTTAATCATGTTTAATGCATGATGGAACTATACCAGACTTTTTGGTCTCTTTTATAGAAGAATTGGGAAAAGATCAGCAACAACAACAAACTAATGATATATCTGTGAGGAGTATGAATAATTACCTTTGAGGAAAACAAAAGTTCAGTGCCTCAATATTACTTTTAGCTAATACAGCTTGGCTTATTTAAAAATAAAGTGAGACAAAAAGATAAAGTTTTAAAATATAAACAAAAAACTCAATAGACTCTACCTACATAAAAAAGGGACTTTATTTGGTGTTCTTTGCCTTTCAAAATGTTTTGACTCCAAGAGTGAAACAGTGCCATAAGAAAAATTAGTCTCATTTTAATTATCAGCTTTTTCCTCACTCATGCAAATGTGTCTATACTTTGAGAACATATAACTTTTCCATTTAAACCAAACATATTCCAATTAAAATAACAATCTTGGGGTCCCAGTCATTACATATGTTTAGAAATGCTTTTAAAACACATTCCAAGAAAATAAGTATAATGTTCAATTAAAAAAAAAAAACAAACTTTGATGAAAGGATTTTATATACATATGCAAAGTTCTTTGTAGATATATACATTCATTTTATTGTAGAAAGTAGGCATGAGTTAACTTGACAATAACATTTATTAACTACATCATTATAAGGCTTAATGGTTTGATTGTATCCAAATTGGTAGCACAGAAGAAGTCAACAAATTGACTTCTTTTATAGAGCTTGGTAAAAAAATCAAAGAGACAAGGTCAATCTCTATGTAATTTATGGTGGAAAATGTCTAAATGGAGTAATAGTGATTAGGTTTATCAGTTTTCCAATAAACAGTATAAGGGGTCAGCCAAAGAAATAGTCACCTCCATAGTTTAACTCTTTCCTTGATGACATGACTGAACATGGTCCTCAACATTCACTAAAGATGGTCCTACAAAGAGTAATGTTTTAATATTTAATGCTGTGAAAAACATCTTTTCTCTGTAGAAACCAGAATGCCTTTTTTCCTGATAATTATACCAAAATATTTATAGTTAGCTTACTTAATATTCCTGGTTGTAAGAAAATTCATAAACAGATTTAATATTCAATTTCCTATCCTTCAAGAATATTTACTTCCTCTTTAAATGATGCTTATTTCCTATTGTTAGTTACTTTCACACATATAAGTAGGCATGCATGTATGTACAAATATGTGTATGTATTTAATTTGTATTTTATTTCAAATCCTTTCTAGAAAATGGTGGAATGTACAATTTAAAAGTTTGAATATATATCATAAAAATTAACTCGATATAAAAATAACCTTAAATCTTCAATTCTAACCTAGCATTAAGAAAATGTAAAGAAATGAATAAACAAATGGTATATGATAGAAGAATTTTTTGTTTTCCACTCAAAATACTGATTTTTTTTTACATTGAATAAAGGTATAGTGTTTTTTAAATCTAAATAAATGCATATTATATCAAATTTGTTTGTGCCTTCTATGTGCCATGTACTGGAGAGATAAAGAAGCCTAAGAAATGATTTCATAAAAAGAGAACAGAAAAAAATGTATAGTAGGTCAAAGGGTGGAGGTGAATGGAAGGAAAGAGGGAGGAAAGACACAAATGAGTGAAATAATGATGTCCTGAGGACTATGTACAGATTCAATGCTATACACATAGTATTGCATATAATCCTGTTTATATCTGCAATGTGAGCATTATTAAATCAGTTTTTACATTTGCACAAACCAAGAATGAGGGAAGACATTTGAATAAATTCCCACAAACAGCTTGTAAATGTTAGCAACAAAAGTTTATTGTTTTAAACAAATATTAAAAGAGGCCCTCAGAAAATGCTCTGAGAACACAGAGCAATGAATGTCTAAAGGACTAAAACACATGACAAATTTCAGCTAAAGTTGATGATGTTCTTTATAAATTTGAGACATATTCTATTGAAAGGGTATCAAAGAAAGAGAAGACAGTTTAGAAAGAAAATAAGATGATTTAGATAATGAATGTTTAATTATAAGTAACACTGAGGTTAAAATAACCAGACAAGCAATAATTTCACACATACTTACACACATACACAAACACACACACAATAGTACAAAAATAATTTAGCTGGTAAGACAACTGTTAAACTTAGATGATAGAGCATGGAATAAAACTTCAAAATGACCCCTCACTTTTGGAATTTGTGACCAATTAATCAGAACTTAATTTAACAATATATGGAAATCTCCTCATCCAAAATAGATGAAAATTCCAAAAGGCAATTAGTAACATGGTAATAAATTATGGGAAAATCCCTACCTAGGAAACAACCTAATCATCTTATTGATTGTTAACCCACAGGAACAGCAGATATGAAGTGTGACTGCATTACGCGGCACTGTATTGAGAGGGATGTGTACAAAGGACTCTACAGTCCTTAAATATGAAAAGGTTTACACAGAATTCCAAATGTGACACAAGCAAACAAATAATTGAAATTCCTGGCATAGTTGTTTGAAAATTGATGCAAAATTACTACATTGACTAAGCACTAATATGAAAATTCCCAGATACCTACTTTGATTAAGTTTGTTCCATTTTTGATTTGGGAAAAAGTAAAATAATAAAGCACAATGCTTGATACAGCCAAGAAAATTATCATGGTTTATTTTAATTTTATCCTTCAAGTTTTTTGGTATAATCCCCATTTTTCTACAATGAAAGAAAATTAATTTATTTTATCTTTATTATTTCTACTGTACAGAAATACAAATTCACTACTGAGAATTAGAATATACAGTGAGCAAAAAAGTTGTGAACACTGCTGTGGAATTTTTTCTACTTATGAGCATGTATTTTGCATATATTGTAATATTTCTAAAACTCAATAAAATAAGTCAAAATATATTTTATATATTCTTTTCTTTAACTTGTTATACTATGGAGTCTCACCTCAATGCAAATCATCATTTTTAATGCTGCATAAAATTCTGCATTATTTAAAATATTTACTTTTTGTTTATTTAGTTTTCCCAAGTTGTTTCACTGCCTGCTATAAGCATTTTGTGATACAGGTGAGTGTGCCTTTTTAAAAGAGTGTACTCTTTCCTTTGAATAAATTTCTAGTGGTCTGAAATCAAGATCAAAGGACCAAAGTTTCTTCTCAAAAATTCTACTGTAAATGGTATTTGAAGTCCATTTAGCCAAAACCAAAATATTTTTATTGGAAAAAAGAGTATGGGACCTCAATAGGTAATGCTCCGAATATTGCCAGAAATCAGTGAGAGGATTCTATAAAAGAAATAGTAGCTTGGTTAGGCTTCATAAAACTGAAACTTATTAGGTTAATAAAGGTTTCAAAGGGAGTCTAATCTAAGGCATTACTAAACTCATCATTTCTTAAACAACCAAAAAATAAAAGACCTAAAAAAGTAAAAGGCTTAACATATATGCCAACCTTTCAAGTACAAAAGTGGTTCAATTCAGTCAAACCACAATTCTGAAAGAATTTTGCTTTTGACATGGCTAAACTCTATGAGCACTGAAATATAATTAATAAAATTTGGGAGACCAGATGAAGCACAAAGAAATAAAACTACATGTTGAAATGCTATAAAGATTATGAACATTAGCTGGGTGGCAGAAAAGGGGAGTGGATGTTCCTGTTTGGTAATTGCAGCTGTCATTTATCTCTATGAGCTCAGGTGCCTTTGCGGTTCCTTCAAATTCTATATTTGTTTAAGATAATCCAGGAAATGACATCATCATATTTGCCTCTGTCAAGTCAGGAGGAGTTTGAGTCTACAAGACTTTAGAACACTTTTCCTGTAGCTGATATTGTTATTCAATGGTGGCATCATATAAAAATTTGAAAGCTAAGAAAAAGATCCTTCCAATTTATCAAAGAGAAAGAGAAAGAAAATTCTATAGTCCTTTTCAAGAGCACCCTAATTGTACCTTCTCCACGTCTTCTAACTTACTCCATAACCTTGTAAATTGTGTTTTATTTGCTGTCTAATGTTTAAACCTCAAGATTTTTGAGATCAACATGTTGAAACATCATAAAAGGGTGAAATGCTTCCTTTTATGGTCCTCTAAATTATCAAGGAATAGATTTATTTTGCATGATATTTGATGTCAGGACTTTCATGTTCTCCTCATTAATACAGTTCCACTGCTGCCAATCATTTTAATTTCAAAAGCTTGTTTTTCAATAGCTCACAATTAATTTGGTAGATTGATTTAGTTTTGGAACTGGATGAGCTTCCTCCCTGAATGCCATGCCCAGGAATATGAAGTAGGTGTTGAACTAAAGTATAAACTATGCTGTTTTCTGTTCAGTAAATGTGTCATTAATCTAGAGGACAGTGAATGTCAGGGAAAAGATTGATTATCATTTGATCTTTAGTTACAGACACTCTAATAAATTCCACCTTTCAAGTGGAAGGGGGAAAAAGTTAACTTTTAAATTAGATGTCACAATTGTTAATAGGGTAGAATCTCTAAACACAAGACTGCCTCCGTACAGAGAAAGCTCTTGCTGAAAGCCTATTCAACAAAGCTTGAATTCTCTACAAGACAGATACGTCATTCTTCAATTTGGGCCATGCCTGGTTACATCAGTCAACTTCTATTACATTGTGTGGTCAATGTAAGAGGCCAGCAGTTGAATTTCAATGTGTGCAGATTGTAAAAAGAAAAACAAAACAAAATGAGGTTTTATTTTAAAACATACTTTATAATATTCTTATTCCTGATGAAATGAAGCAGTTACAATTTTTACCACTTGGCAGAAAATTATGATACTGGTCAAGTTAATACCTGAAGCACATCCAGGATCCAAGATAATTAATTAGAGACTCATCACATATTGGCATCTGTCCAACACACTTATTTAGGATAAATTAAATTCTGACCCATTCCTATAATTAAAAAAAAGAAACATCAATTCATGCCTTTTCTCCCCTTATGCTTCACCTTACCTGAGATATTTTAATAAGGTTTCACACAAGGAGAATAAATTAAGAAATATTCACCTTACATTGTCTAAACAAAAATGCTTACAAATGACTTTTGTAATCTTGTCTAATGTTTTATCCCACTCTGCATATAAAGTCCAAAATCAGATGTATGTTAGTAAGATCTGAGTTAGTATATCAAAATGTTCTGATATAAACATGCATCAAGTCCTTTGAAAATTACCCACCCAGAGAAATTGGGTAACACCTCAATTAAGGTATTAGGGTAATGTGTTATCTATCACCTTAGCTCATTTACTCATGAATCCTGGTTACCAAGATCCTGAATTGGAACTAATACAGCAATCTAAATGTATGAACCTGATAGACTGAATAACATTACCAAACTATGCATTGTAATGTATTGTTAAATGTGGATTATCAAATTTAGAAAAATTATCAAAGTTTTTTTTTAATTAACCCAAATTTAGAATTTGATTTACAATAGGGGGGTGTATATATTAAGTGGATTAACATATTAATCTAATCACAAAGCATTTATTAAACATTAAATATGATCCCATCATTGCAAAAGAATTAAAAATGGTAATGGTATTCATATGCTGAAGTTGTAGGAAGGTTCATTTTTATCTTTGAACTTTTCTATATTTTCCAAATTGTCTAAAATGAGCATATATAAATAGATATTCTGGAAATAAAATATTTCTTTAAAAAGAATATAGGACTTCTTAGAGTCTTATATTTAATGAGACAAACACATAAGGCATTTTTCACTGAGATGTATAGTATAGAGAAGATTTATATTCCCCAAACTAAAGTGTAAACATGAGAGCAAATAAAAGAGTGAAAATGAGTGTGTGTGACAGAGAAAATGAGAGAGAGGAAGAGAGAGCGATGGAGATCAATGCAGTTTTTCCTAAGTGTAGTAATTGTGTGCTGGCAGAAGGCATGCTTTCATATAATTATATGACCTAAAGATAAATATATATATTTCTTTCAGGAAAATGCAAACTTGTTCAACAATTTGACACAGATGTTGCTAAAGAGTTTCTAGAATTAGGTGAATAAAACATGTTACTATTCATGTCTGTGCCAGCTTGAATGTATTATGTCCCCCAAAACACCATTATCTTTGATGTAATCTTGTGTGGACAGATGTATCAGTGTTGATTAGATTGTAAATCTTTGACCGTTTCCATGGAGATGTGCCCCACCCAACTGTGGGTGATGACTCTGATTGGATACTTTCCATGGAGGTGTGGCCCTGTCCTTTCAGCATGGGCCTTGATGAGTTTACTGGAGCACTATATAAGCTCAGGCAGAAGGAGCGAGCTTGCTACAGCCAAGAGGGACACTTTGAAGAATGCACAGAGGCTGAGAGAGGAACTGCAGTTTACAGAGACATTTTGAAGATGGCCATCGAAAGCAGACTCCTGCTCTGGAGAAGCTAAGAGAGGACAAACACCCCAAGAGTAACCAAGAGTGACATTTTGAAGAGGAGCTGTGGCCTAGAAAGGAACATCCTGGGAGAAAGCCATTTTAAAACCGGACCGTGGAGCAGACACCAGCCATGTGCCTTCCCAGCTAACAGAGGTTTTCCGGACACCATTGGCCATCCTTCAGTGAAGGTACCAGATTGCTGATACATTACCTTGGACACTTTGTGGCCTTAAGACTGTAACTGTGTAACCAAATAAACCCCCTTTATAAAAGCCAATCCATTCCTGGTGTTTTGCGTTCCTGCAGCATTAGCAAACTAGAACAATGTCAAAGTTCATATTTTCTGACATAAATTGATATATTCTTTTTCACAATGTAAAGACAGGTGTGATGAAAATGATGTGCCTGCTGTGATGACATCAGGGAAAGCAAGACAGTTCCATTGCAAATTTTTCCATTTCTTAGACTTTTCTAAGACTGTATATCTTTTACTAAAAGCTGCTGTATCTATTACCGGAAAATGAAAACTAGGCCAGTTATTAGCTACTCAGAGAAAGTTCATACACAACATCTAATTTGCTTCCATTTTTCCCAAAACAATACAAAACAAACAAAAATATTTCCAGTATTTTAGTTGGTGGAGATGACAGGTTAGTTGCAAAAGGAAAATGTACATTAGTATGAAATATTTGAAATATTCTTTTTCCAGAAAAGTAAAAAACACTGGCATGCTACTATCTTAATCTTGGGAGAAGAAGTTTCCGTAACATGCCTCTGCAGAATGGTAAAAAATTGACCACATATAAATTAACATACATAGGATTATATGAAGTGAGCTGTGGCAGCCTTATTTTGTTAATAGAGCTAAAGGAAACTACCTCAAATTCCCTTGAGATCCTTGAGAAGTTAAATTTGGACTGGTACAATATCATGATTTATTTGCTTGATACTAGGGTTAGATTAAGGATAGGAAAAGAGGAGTCAGGGCCATCACCCACTTGTAGCGTTTCTTTACAATAGAATACAAATGCACATGCAGTGTGACTGCTTAAGGTCAGGGGGAGATACCAAAGGGGACTCCTAAGAGTAGAACTATAACCCACCATCTGCTTAAGGTGCCAGTTTGATGTAAAATCACCAGAAGTCAGTAGAACTTCACTCATCCCCTGCCATGTCTGTTTCCCAAACAAGTCACTTAAAACTTAACAAACCAAAGGCATCAATAGATGAACCAGAGCAGAAAGGAACAGAGGTTCAACAGACTAAAGCACAAGCTTTCTCCAGCACCCTGCAGGTCCCTTTTCACCAAAAACTACAGAAGATTTTTTCATGTTACTTCTCCTTTTAATACCTAGACTCTTCCTTCTGAAGTGAGCTGCCGGCTGACTTACAATAGCAATTTAATACTTGCACAGAACAGAGTTATTTAAAAAATTCAGACATTCTATGCTGCGTCTATTAAACTGAGACATGTTTACTTTCTTGGACCACAGTTATATGTGCATAAGTTAAGTGACTTTCTATATTAGCTACCATTATTCATGTAATTAAATTGCATTTTACTGAATTCATATGCCATCTCCTGAGAGGAAAAGCCAATTGTCAGGTTGAAATAGGATTCTTTATTACTATGGGGTTTACCAACTTAAAAAATAAAAATGCTTAGCTTTTGCTAAAGGCTGAATATTGCATTTCCTGGAGGACAATTAAAGAAACACTAATTAGAGACCCTAGTGTTGTATACCATGGAGAAAATTACAGAGAAATAAATTCAATATTGCTTCAGCTTCTAAAGTTGCTACTGAAAACATGGCAGGGGTGGGGAGGAGAGAACAGAAACAAAATTATTCACAATTTCGTGCTTAAATTAAGAGTTGTTATTCCTGTAACTATGATACTATTATATTGACTGTAGTTTCTCAAATTGCAATTAACACATTTCTTAACTGTAAAACAATCCTTAACTATAGATCTATGGAATCAAAATAGCTAAATATTGCACAATGTAGTACATTTTTGCAGTAAGAGTCTCAGTTCTACATTCTCCACACTTTGAAAATAATTTGATAATAAAATCAGTGATACCATTCAAAGGATATAGGAAAAATCTGGCATGTGCCTCCATCTGCTAATTAATTCAACACTGGCTCAACATGGCAACTGCATCACATAGAACCCAAGTTAAAAGAAACCTTGAAGCCCCTATCCTGATCCAGATGGAGGAATGATACGCTTCAGGGCTCATTAACCCAACGGAAACGTTGAACAACCAGCAAGAACTAGCAGAAACATCTTTCTCTTTCTTGGGACTCAAAAAAAAAAAGAAAAAAAAAAAAAAACAGTTGAAGAACTCTAGTAACAGGGTGAGCACTGAATCAAGAAAAAGGCTTTTTAAAAGCTGTAGGATCTCATGGTGCCTTGACTGACCCCTTCCCCAATGCTTACTGACTGCACTCACAATCAGCCTGTACTACTGGTATGGATTCCTGGTCCAGGTTTCAAAGGGAACAGAGTGGCCCTTGTGCATATGCTGGGAGCATATCTATTTGGCCTAATATGTCTGGTGGTGGTTTGAGGAACTCGCCATCCCAGAAGGTGCCCTGTGTGTAGAAAGCAGCTCACGGAGTTCTCCTACAGGAAGTTGTTGGAGAGCAGTCATGTCTGCTGCTTGGGATAAGGGAAGGCTGCTGTAGGACATACAGTGAGTGCCCCGGAACCATGAGGACACTGTTCCTTAGGGATGAGTGGACATTTGTAACCGTGTAAATTGGAGAATCCCTAGGGCCACAAGTGCATGCCGCAGATGTGATATATGTGCAGAAGGGATCAGGGAAGCTCCTAAACTTCAGCTGTACCTATTCTCAGACAACCCATTGTATGGGTAAATCCTGAAGGAGAGCACTCTGCATGGTCAATCTGCAAAAACTGGGAAAGGTGTTTTCTGTTCTTTTCCCCCTCCCCTTCCCCCCTTCTCCCCCTCCTCCTTCTCCTGCCCCCCTCTTCTTCCTCCTCCTCCTCCTCCTTCTCCTCCTCCTCCTTCTTCTTGGTTGGCTCCTGGCATGTAAGGAAAACTCTGTCATAACACTAACTGAATATAACTTAAGGAACAGATGTCATAGAGTCTAAATTTCAGTGATAACACATTAAAATATCCATGTCCCATTTTCAACAAAAGAAGCATAACACAAATATCACTGGCAAACATTAGAAATAAATTCCAGCAATATATAAAAATAATGATATATTATGAACAAATGGGGTTCATCCCAGGAATACAAGGTTGTTTCAACATTCAAAACAAATCTATATAATTCACCATAATAACAGTATAAATAAGAAATATCATATGATCATCTTAGACACAAAAAAGTCAAAATTCACACCCATTCATAATAAACACTTCAGCAAAAATAGCAACTAAAGTAACTTCCTCAGTCTTATAAAGAGCATTTGCAACTAACAGTATATATAATGGTGGAATATTAAATATTTCCCCCTGAGATTGAGAAAAAGGCATGACATCCTCATTCACTACATTTATTCAGCCTTGTACTGGAGACCATGACCAGTGAAATAAGGGAAGTAAAAAAAAAAAAAAGAAATACATAGTAATTGAAAAGGAAAACATGCAACTACACTTAATCCCAGACAAAATGATTGCATATAGAGAAATTCTTAAAAAACAACAAAATATGTAGAACTGACATTAGCAAGGGTGCAGGATACAAAGTAAAATTCAAAAGTTTTTTGTATTTATATAAATTGAAAACAGGCTATTGGAAAATAAAATTATAAACATGCCATTTGCAATAGCATCAAAATATTTGTATAAAATACATTTAATTGAATTTAACAAAAATGTGTAAGTCTGCTACACTAAAATTTATAAACAATGCAGAGATAAATTAAAGAAGCTCTAAGATATAGTTCTTGGAGGGTTTATCAGAATAAAGGTGCAACCTCTCCTCAATGTTTTCTAGAGATGCAATGCAATCCAAATCACGTTCTGGTAGGTTTTTTTTGTAGGAACTAAGAAGGTGATTCTATAATGTGTGTGGAAATACAAAGAACCTAGAAAAGCCAAAACATCTTGAGGAAGAACAAATAATAGACTTTACACTACTTGGCTTTAAGACTTTCTATAAAATGATGCTAAACAATACAATAAGAAGAATTAGCATAAGGATATACAAATAACAGGTCAATGAAACAAAATCGTTATTCCAGATATAGACCCACAAAATTAGGCCAGATATTGTTCAACAAAGTTCCCAATATAACTTAATGGAAAAGGACAATTTTTCAACAAATTATGATGGAACTACTGAATTTCCATATGGAGAAAAAACACAAAGAACTCTGATCCCTATCTCATACCACACACAAAAATTAATTTGAGTTGACTTTTAGACCCAAAAGTAAAGGCTAAAGTGATAATGTTTCTAAAAGGGGACATAACACAATATCTTTAGGACCTTATGGTATGCAAAGATTTGTTGGATAAGAGGGAAAAAAAAAAAACTCTAACCATTAAAAATCTATATATTGAGCTACATCAAAATGAAAAAAAAAAAAAAAATCTGCTTTGCAAAGGACTTCATAAATAAAATGAAAGGCAAACCACAGACTAGAATTGCTATATTAAAAAGACTGAAATTCCAAGGGTATGGAGGATGCAGAGCAAATAGATCTCTCCTATGTTGCTAGTGGGAGTAAAAAATGGTGCAAATGTTTTCAAAAACACATTAAACTACACCTACTTTATAACCCAGCGATTTCAATGCTATGCATTTACCCAAGGAAATTGAAAACAAATATTCACAAAAAGATTTGTCAAGAATGTTTTTAGTTACTTTATTTTGTAAAAGGCAACAACTGGAAACAACCCAAATGCCTAAGAACAAGCAAAAGGATAAAACAAATTGTGTTTATTCATACAATTGAGGACCACTCAACAAAAACAGGACCAAATTACTGATACAACATAGATGTATCTCAGCAACTTTTTTGCTTAGTGAAAGAAGCTGTATATAAATGAGTATATACTGTATAATTCCATTTACAAAAATTTAAATAACAGGCAAACAAAATCTGTGGTGATTAAAATAGGGAAAGTGATTTTTTTCTGACTGGATACTAAAAATAGGCATAAGGGGAATTGTAAACATAACTCTAAAACTTAAGCAAGCTATGTACTTCCCAGAGAAGCAAAGTTAACAGAGAAGCAAAATGCAGGATGTACACTCAGTCACGTATAGGCACTAAGTTAAACTATACATGAATCACTATTGTTTGTGTTACTCTTCCAGACTAGTAGACACCATGTACCATGTATGCATCTTAGAAAATATAATCCTAAAGGTTGCTGTAAATAACTGAAATAAGAAAGTAATTAAGTTTTCCAGAACCCTGCTAAATGTTGCATGTTACCCCAAATGATTCACTTTTTTTTTTTTTTTTTTTTTTTTTTTTTGTCTCTAATTGTATAAAAAACAAAAGAAAAATCACTACAGGGAGGGCAGCTTTGCAGTCTGTCCTCTGCCGGTATGAATAAAACCTTTTCCTCCACAGTTGGGTAAGGTGTGTTTGTCCAAGACAAGCTATGAACCCAGACTGGGGGTAGGGTTGGGGGTGGGGGGATCTCATCTTCAGAATTTCTGAAATAATGCAAATATCCTGTATCTTGATATACATATGTTTGTCAAAATTCATTGATCTGTACTGGGTATTTTTTATATGCAAATAATTCCCTTAACAGGGCCCTATCTGGGGCTAGTGAGAGAGTGCCAGAACTTGGAAAGTGTTATCTAACTATAAATTTCCTTGATTGATATTTGTTGGGCTCAATTCACAGAACACAGAAATTAAAATGTATGCATTCCCTCATCACTTAGCCCTCCCAAGAAGTTACAAGACGTCGTTTCAGGAGTTGTTCGGGTTTGCTAATGCTGCCATTATGCAAAATACCAGAAATGGATTGGTTTTTTTAAAGGGGATTTATTAGGTTACAAATTTACTGTTCTAAGGCCATAAAAGTCTCCAAACTAAGACATCAACAAGAGGATACCTTCACTGAAGAACAGCCAATGGAGTCTGCTGGTCCTTTTCCTCCTGGGTTTTTGTTTTAAAATGGCTGTCTCCAAAATATCTCTGGGCTTGTCTCTCTTAGCTTCTTCAGCTCTTGTGCATCTAAGCAGCGGGGTCCTCTTTTAGCTTCTCTGGAGCAAACTCTGGGCTAGCATCTCCAAATGTCTCCAAGCATCTCAAAGCATCAGTAAGCATCTCTCCAAAAGTCTCTCAGCTGCCCTCTTGGGCGTTTTTGTCCCCTCTAGTCTCTGTGTGAGCTCCCTTTAAAGGACTCCAGTGATCTAATGAAGACCCACCCTGAATAGGTGGGGTCCACACCTCCATGGAAATAATTCAGTCAGAGGTTTCACCGTAAGCAACAGACTAATCAGTCTGCACTCACAAGATTGCATTAAAGAACATGGCTGTTCCGGGGGACATAATATATCCAAACCAGAACAGGGGTACAGGACTTTTTTTTTTTTTTTTTTTTTTTAAACAAGGCCTCACTTATCTCAGAATCAATCTTTCTTTTCTTTCCTCCCTCCCCCCCCCCCCCCCCCCTCTTTTTGAGCTCCCTGTGCTCTAAAATCAGACAGGCATGGATGAAGTGGGGATTGGGAGTGGTAAGGGGCGGGGAGCCACAGGGCTGTCACTAAGCAGCAGAAATGTAAGGACACTGCCTGGCAACAATTTCCTGCTTATCTCTTGACTCCATTCCAGTTCTTCAGGCTCTCTGTTAAGTGTGGTGGTGCATTGCCTCACCGCTGTTAGGACTGGAGAGGAAATATTTTTGGTAGGAAAAAAATTCTTGACCCCTGCCCAGAGAGCAGTTTCTCTGAAAGGTCTTTGCTACTGCAGTAAGCCTGAATCCTAATTACAGGGGCAGGAGATGCAAATAGCCCCCTCTGGAGAACTGGGGTGAGAACAACCTCACTGGGGCAGAAGGCTTGGGCTCAGGTCACTCCCGCTTCTGGACTCACCGGGTACTGAGGACTTGCACCGGCACAAGAGGCAGCCAGTCAGTCCGCGGCTGGGCTGAATTTCAGGCCGCCGCCTGCAGGGGTCCTCCTTCCATCGCTGCATTCGCTCTTCAGCTTACTCTGGGGTCTGGCTGCTCCTTGATGCCCGGCTCTGTTCCCCGCAGGCCAGGAGCCCTCCCCAGCGGGGGACAGATGGAGGTGGACAAAGAGAAGGATGCCCGTGGAAGGCAGGAGCCGGGAGCTTGGAGTGAGCTCCTGGAGTGACGTCACTGGCCGCGCAAGGGAACCCTGCCAGGGATTGTTCTGCCCCGCCGCTCCGTTGCCCGCAGGGAGCGTTGTCACTCACTCTGGAAGCGGCGGCGAGGGAAGGGAAGCGGTGCACATCTTCCCTTAGCTCCCGGAGATGGGGCGGAGCTGGGCCGGGTTGAGAAGAAATCTAATCTGCCAATAATTGAACCTGCATACTCCGCAGGGATGAGCCCGAATTCACTGAGAAAGACTATCAGACGTTTAATCAGTTTAAAGCGCTCTGTAGAAGACTTTAAAAATACTGTTTTGATTAGCTCCTCATATTGACCGGATTTTCTCAGGCCCAAAGGGAGTGGGGCAAACGGGTAGCCGGAGTGAACTACCTCCAGAAATGGGCATTGAGGCTATGAAGACATTCGCGGAGGAATCTTACAGACATTACTACTCTCCACCAGCCAAACGCCACAGAAATAAAAGGGACCCATTAGATCACAATAGATATCATTAGACTTTGACAAGTTACGTATGTATAGTAGAACATACACTAAAAAGCTGTACAAAGAGATGCACTCTAAAACATCATATGTAGATTGAAATGAAATTCAAAAAATGTTCAAGGCAGACAAAAAATGACAAAAAGAGAACAATGGAAAAAAAATGATGGCAGACTTAAGCATCAACAAATCAATAATTACAGTAAATGTGAATTGTCTAAGCATACCGTTAAAAGACAGAGACTGGCAGAGTAGGTAAAAAACCAGACCCAACAATATGCATGCACTACATAAGAAACAGCCTTCAAATGTGATATACACAGGTTGAAAGTCAGAAGATAAAAAAAGATATAGCATGTAAAATTTATCAAAATAAAGCAGGACTGGCTACATAAATATTGGATAAAGAAGACTTCAGAGCAAAGGAAAATGCCAGGGACAGAGAGGTACATTATGCAATGGTAAAAGATCAATCCACTAAAACACAGCAAACCTAATTGTACCAAACATCAGAGCTACAAAAATATGTGAAGCAAAAATGATAGAACTGAAAGGATAAATAGACAAATCTACCACTATAGTTGGGGACTTCAGCACCTTCTCTCAATAATTGATGGAAATAGATATAAAATCAATAAAGTTGTAAAAGAA
The DNA here is from genome assembly GCF_015220235.1 of Choloepus didactylus. Lineage (NCBI taxonomy): Eukaryota > Metazoa > Chordata > Mammalia > Pilosa > Megalonychidae > Choloepus > Choloepus didactylus. The sequence goes on from NC_051312.1 coordinate 57,006,098, forward strand.
CTAGCCACTATCAACCAACAGGGACTAATAAACATTTATGGAACACTCTACCCAATAATTGCTGAATACATCCTTCTCAAGCATCCATGGGACATATACCAAGAAACATTATAACCTGGCAGTATATGAACTTCAACAAATTTAAAATAATTGAAATCATACAAAGTGTGTTCCCTGACCACAATAACAGGAAAACCATGAAACACTTGGAAATTTAGCAATACAATTCTAAATACTCCAAGTATAAAAGAAGTTTCAAGGGTAGTTGTTTTAAAAATAGCTGAATAAAAATGAAAACAGGAGGGGGGGTGTGCCAGTTTGAATGTATTGTGTCCCCCAAAATGCCACTATCTTTGATGCAATCTTGTGTGGGTAGATATATTACTGTTGATTAGACTGTAATTCTTTGAGTGTTTCCATGGAGATGTGACCCACCCAACTGTAGGTGATAACTCTGATTAGATAATTTCCATGGAGGCATGGCCCCGCTCATTCACCCTGGGCCTTGATTAGTTCACTGGAACCCTATAAAAGCTCAGACAGAAGAGGCAAGCTTGCTACAGTGAACAAGGACACTTTGAAGAATGCACAGGAGCTGAGAAAGGAGCTGCAGATGAGAGACATTTTGAAGATGGCTATTGAAAGCAGACTCTTGCTCCAGAGAAGATAAGAGAGGACAAATGCCCCAAGAGCAACCAGAAGTGACATTTTTGAGGAGCTGAAGCCTAGAGAGGAACATCCTGGGAAAAAGCCATTTTGAAACCAGAACTTGGAGCAAGATGCCAGCCACATGCCTTCCCAGCTAACAGAGGTTTCCGGACACCATTGGAAATCCTCCATTGAAGGTACCCACTTGTTGATGCATTACCTTGGACACTTTATGGTCTTAAGACTGTAACTGTGTAACCAAATAAACCCCCTTTATAAAAGCCAATCCATTTCTGGTGTTTTGCATCCTGGCAGCATTAGCAAACCAGAACAGGGGGCAAGACGGCAGAATGGTGAGGTGTGTGTTTTAGTTACTCCTCTGGGGCAGCTGGTAGATAGCCAGGAACTGTGTGGAACAGACACTGCAGAGGAATATGAGTTTGGACACACGTCATACAACAGTCTCCAGCACGTGGACCAGCTGAGATCAGTGAAAACTATGACATGATTCTATATGTAGAAAATCCATAAAAATCTACACCAAAGCTGTTAGAGCTAATCAGTGAATACAGCAAAGTGACAGGCTACAAAATCAACACGCAAAAATCTGTAGTGTTCTTATATACAAGTAATGTGCAACCTGAGGGGAAGATATCAAGAAAAAAGTTCCATTTACAATAGCAACAAAAAGAATCAAGTATTTAGGAATAAACTTAATGAAGGCCACAAAAGATCTATATGAAGAAAACTACAAGAAACTGCTAAAAAGGTGAAATCACTGCCCTCCCCCGCTACGTGGGATCTGACACTGAGGGGAGTAAATCTCCCTGGCAACCTGTAATATGACTCCCAAGGAGGAATCTAGACCCCGCATTGTGGGAGGGAGAACACCTTCTTGACCAAAAGGGGGATGTGAAAGGAAATGAAATAAGCTTCAGTGGCAGAGAGATTCCAAAAAGAGCCAAGAGGTCACTTTGTTGGGCACTCTTATGCACAATATAGACAACTCTTTGTAGATTCTAATGAAATGGAAGAGCTAGCAGTAAATACCTGAAACTATCAAACTACAGCCCAGAACCCTTGAATCTTGAGGACGATTATATAAAAATGTAGCTTATGAGGGGTGACAATGTGATTGGGAAAGCCATATGGACCACATTCCCCTTTGTTCAGTATATGGATGGATGAGTGGAAAAATGGGGGCAAAAAAAAAGGCACCCAGTGTTCTTTTTCACTTTAATTGTTCTTTCTCACTTTAATTTTTATTCTTATTATTTTTGTGTGTGTGGTAATGAAAATGTTCAAAAATTAATTTTGGTGATGAACACACAACTATATAATGGTACTGTGACCAATCGAATGTATGCTTTGTATGACTGCATGGCATGTGAATATATCTCAATAAAACTGAATTTAAAAAAAAAAGAAACTGCTAAAAGAAATTGAACAGGACCTAAAAAAAAATGGAAGAACATACCATGTTCATGAATTGGAAGAATAAATATAATTAAGATGTCAATTCTACCTAAGCTGATTTATAGATTCAATGCCATACCAATTAAAATTCCAACAACTGACTCTGCAGAAATAGAAAAAAAATAAAAAATAAAAAATTTATTTGGAAGGGCAAGGTGCCCCAAATAGCCAAAAATATTTTGAGAAAGAGGAATGAAGTGGGAGGTCTCACACTACCTGACTTTGAAGCATATTACAAAGCTATAGTGCTCAAAACAGCATGGTCCTGGTGTAAGGATAGATATACCAACCAATGGAATAAAATTGAGTGTTCAGAAATAGACTCTTGCATGTATGAACAATTATTCTTTGATGAGGCAGTCAAGCCAAAGCAGTGGGATAGCAGCCTCTTCAATAAATGGTGTTTGCGGAACTGGATATCATTTCCAAAAGAATGAAAGAGGACCCCTTTCTCACACCTTATACAAAAATTAACTAGAAATGGATCAAAGATCTAAAGATTAACACTAAGACAATAAGACTCTTAGAAGAAAATGTAGGGCAATATCTTAAAGATCTTGTGATAGGAGGTGGTTTCCTAGACCTTACACCCAAAGCATGAGCAACCAAAGAATAAATATACAAACGGGATCTCCTCAAAGTTAAACACTTCTGGACATCAGAGGACTTTTTCAGAAAGGTAACAAGGCAACCTACACAATGGGAGACAATATTTGGAAACCACCTTTCAGATAGGGGTTTAATATCCTGAACACATGAAGTGATCCTACAACTCAACAACAGAAAGACAAACAACCCAATTAAAAACTGGGCAAACTTTTCTGAAGAGAAAATACAAATGGCTCAGAAACATGTGAAAAAATGCTCAATTTCAGTGGCTATTATGGAAATGCAAATTAAAACCACAATGAGATATCATCTCACACCTACCAGAATGGCCATTACCCAAAAACGGAAAATTACAAGTGCTGGAAAGGATGTGGAGAAAGAGGCACACTTATTCACTGTTGGTGGGAATGTAGAATGCTACAACCACTCTGGAAGACAGTGTGGCAGTTCCTCAGGAAGCTAAGTATAGATCTGCCATATGACCCAGCTCTTCCATTGCTAGGTATATACTGAGAGGAACTGAAAGTTAAGACACGAATGGACATTTGTAAACTGATGTTTATCTCAGCATTGTTCACAATAGCCAAGAGATGGATACAGTGCAAATGTCCATCAGTGGACAAGTGGATAAACAAACGGGCACATACACACAATGGACTATTACACAGCTGTAAGAGAACAAAGACACAGAACATGTAATAACGTGGATGAAGCTTGAGGACATTATATTCACTGAATTTAGCCAGAAACAAAAAGACAAATACTGTATGGTCTCACCAATATGAACTAACCTTAATAAGCAAACTTTGAGAGTTAAAAGCTGATAACACAGGCTACCAGGAGATAGAAAGAAGGTAGAGATCTGGCATTTGATGCTGAAGGACTACAGAACATTCAGCAGGATTTATTGTATAGATCCAGAAATAGATAGCATATTGTTGTGTGATGGTAGCACAAAATTGTAAGTACACTGAACAAAGATGTCCATGAGTAAAGCTGAAAGAGGTGGACTAGGGGCATGAATGACACTTGAGGTAAAGATAGAAGATACAGACTGGGACTTTTTGACTTACCAAAAACTGGGGTGGTCAATGATTGTAACCAAATGTACAAATATAAAACTGTTCTTGCATGTGGGAGAACAAATGAATGTCAGCCATGCAGAGAGTTGGAAAGGGGATGGCATTGGGGAAAAATATAATCAAAGCAAACTGGAGTCTTTGATCAACAGAAACATTGTAATATGCTCCAATTAAAGGTAACAAAGGCAATATATCAGAACTAAATGTTTATGAGATGGGGATGTAAGGGAGGGATATGGGATTCTTAGTAGTGGTGTTGTTGTCTGACCCTACTATTATATTGTATTGAATGGTATTTAGTTTTCTTTTTATTACCTTTTTTTTATTCATTAAATTTTTTTTTTTCATAGCAATCAATATGTTCAAGTGCTGACTGGTGATAAATGCACAACTGTATGATGATACCATAAACAACTGATTGTACACTGTGGATAATTACATGGTTTGTGAATATAGCTCTATAAAATTTTATGGAAAAATATAATCAGGGATAAAATGCTGGAGGAAACATGGAGAGAGGGATGTACATATTTACTGGCAGTTAGGAGATGGAATGGTACAGCCTTTCTGGAGGACAGTGAGGTGGTTCCACAAGAAGCTAAGTATGTAGGTGCAATAAGGTCCTGCAACCTTATTAGGGGTCATTTACTTGGGGGATCTGAGAGCAGGGACAAGAATGGACATTTGCACACTGGTGTTTATGGAGACAGTGTGCATGATTTGCAATGGGTGGAGGTGGCCTAAGAGTATATTGGCTGAGCAACAGAATCGTGAACTGCTGTGTGTGCATACAGTGGATTATTGAGCAACTGCGACCAGGAGTGAAGCTGTGAGACATGCAATGAGGTGAATGGAACCTGAAACAGCATTTTGAGTGAACTACTCCAGGACCAAAGGCAAACACTATAATGCTTCATCAATATGGACTAACTACAATGTTTAAACTCAGAATTGAACTTTAGGGCATAGCTTATCAGGGGAACACTTATTGTAACAGTCTGTAGATTGTAAGCTCTTACAGCAGTCACATCTATTCCTGAATTGTAACGGCTATCTCCAGATTCTGAGATGCTGATCCCTTTGTGTATAACCTGATCAATCCTTGGGACTTTGGGTATCTGTGTGACATCTGAAACTCAGAGCTAGAACTCAGCAGATGTGAATGTCAGTATTGGAACTTATAGCAACTGTTAAAAAAGCTGAAGAATAGTCCAGACTTCAAGTAGAGATATGAATGAAGCAGAAGTGGTTAGGACTCAGGCAATTGGGCCAAAGGGTAAAGGACAATACTGACTGCATTTTAAAACCTCAAATTCCATGTGAGACCAAGGGACAAGATGTTTAGTTGGTGCAAGATCTATATTTCCTAAACAATTTATCTCGTACAGTTTTTTCAAATTCCATAATTACATGGAACTTTTAATAGGAAGTGAGGCCTGGGAGGTTTGCATAGGTTAGTGTGAAATAGCAACACATCTCAAAGTAATTTGGACAGAGAAGAAAAATATTTATGCAGGGCCTCCCTGAGGAGATGGGGGGAAATGCAGAGGTGATGGGCTTCCTCACCTGGATTGTTGCTGATGTTCTCACAAACACAGGACTGACGATTTGATATGCCGAGCCCTCTATCATGGGACTTGCCCTTATGAGGCCCATTACTGCAAAGGAGAGACTAAATAAACCTGCTTATAGTTGTGCCTATGAGTCTCCCCTTGAGTACCTCTTTGCTGCTCAGGTGTGGCCCTCTTACTCTAGCTCAGCCAACTCGGCAGGTGAACTCACTGCCCTCCCCTAAATGTGGTATCTGACTCCCAGGGGTGTAAATTTCCCTGGCAATTTGGGATATGACTCCGGGGATGAATCTAGACCCAACACTGTGGGATTGAGAACATCTTCTTGACCAATAGAGGGATACAAAATGATATGAAACAAAGTTTCAGTGGCTGAGAGATTCCAAATGGACTTGAGAGGTCATTCTGGTAAGCGTTCTTATGCACTATATAGATAACCCTTTTGAGGTTTTAATGCATTGGAATAACTAGAAATAAATACCTGAAACTATCAAACTACAACCCAGTAGTCTTGACTCTTGAAGATGGTTGTACAGCAATGCAGCTTACAAGGGGTGACAGTGTGATTGTGAAAGCCTTGTGGATTACAGTCCTTTTATACAATGTATAGTTAGACAAGTAGAAAAATGGGGACAAAAAACTGAATGAAAAATAGGGTGGGATGGGTGTATGATTTGGGTCTTTTTTACTTTTATTTTTTATTCTTATTTTCATTTTTTTCTGGTAAAAGGAAAATGTTCAAAAAACAGATTGGGGTGATGAATGCACAACTATATGATGCTACTGTGAACAACTGATTGCACACTTCAGATGATTGTATGGTATGTGAATATATCTCAATAAAATTGAATTAAAAAAAAACAACAAAGAAAAAAGACATCTGATATGGATGAGAAGAAAAATGGGAACAAAATCTAAATGAAAAATAGGGTGGGTGGGAGGGATGATTTGGGTGTTCTTTTTTACTTTTATTTTTTTTTCTTATTTTTACTTTCTCTGGTACAAAGAAAATGTTCAAAAATTGGATTGGGGTTATGAATGCACAACTATATGATAGTACTATGAACAGTTAATTATACACCATGGATGATTTTATGATGGGTGACTATATCTCAATAAAACTGAATTTAAAAAAAAATGAAAACAAAATATTTCAAAATTTGTGATATGCTGTTAAAGCAGTGTGGAGGGGAAAATTTATACCATTATATGTTTATATTATAAAATAATCAATGCTTCAAATCAACAATCTCAACCATTCCTTCAAAAAACCAGAAAAGGAAGAGCAAAATAAATTCAAAACAAGTGGCAAGAAAAAATAATAATGGCAGAAATCAGTGAAATTGGAAACAGAAAAACAATAGATAAAATGATGAAACAAAAAGCCATTTTTTGAAAGAGCAATAGAATTGACAAACCTCTAACAAAATTGACGATGAAAAATAGAAAACTCAAATTACTAAATCCAAAATGAAAGACGGAATATCACCACAGACACTATAGACACCAAAAGGATATTACACAGACTCTATGAACAAACCTAGACACGTAAATTTGAAATGTTAGATTAAGTTGACTAATTCCTTAAAATGTACAACTAAAACAATTTAATATTATTAGGTAACTTGAAGAGTTTTACAACTGTTAAAGAGATTGAATTCTTAGTTAAAATCCTTCAGAAAAGAAGTCTCTATTATGCCAATTGTTTCACTGGAGAATTCTGCCAAATGTTTAAAGAAGATTTAACATCAAATCTATGCAATTGAAAAGGAGGTAACATGTCTCAATTCATTCTATAAAGCCGGTATTACCTTTATATCAGCCAGATAGAGATGATTCAAAAAAAGAAAGCTACGTTTCAGTATCCATCATGAATACAGATGAAAAAAAATATTAAATATTAAAATATATAATTCAGCAATACTTAAAAAAATATACACCATGGCCAGGTGGACCTTATTTCATGGATGAAAGACAGGTTTAATATAGAAAATTGATCAATATAATCCACCATATTAACATTATTCATTATCAACTTATTCACAATAAATACTCCCAGGAAACTGAAATGGAAGGGACTTCTTCATCCCAATAAAGAATATGTATGTGCAACCTACAATTAATGATATTCTTCATTGTGTAAGACTGAATGCTTTCACCCTAAGATCAGGAGCAAGTCAAAAATATCCCTTCTTACCACTGCTATCCAACATTATACTGAAATTAGAGCCAATGCAAATGGAAATAAAATGCATGTGGATCACAACAAAGAAGGAATACTAACTCTGTTTGCAGATAGGAAGATGTTCTATGTAGAAAATACCAAGGAATGTAAACAACAACAACAAAAAAGCTCTTAGAACTAATAAAAGAATTCAGCAAAGTCATAGTATACAAGATAAATAAAAAGCCATTTTATTTACTTATTACTTATTTATTTTATTTCTATATGCTAATAAAGAATGCAAGAAACTTGAAATTAAAAAAATACATTATAATTTATAATTACTCAAATATAAATACTTCTTAGGTGTAAATCTAACAAAACATATACAGGACTTCTATGCTGGAAGGTACTTGATGCTGATAAAATAAAGCAAAGACCTAAGTAAATGGAGAGACATCCTACATTCATATATTGGAGTATTCACCATAGTAAAGACATCAATTCTCCCCAAAGTGACATACAGGTTCAATTCCTATCAAAATCTCAGCAAGACTTTTTGTGGCTACAGACAAGATTATTCTAAATTTATATATAAAGGCAAAGGAACTAGAATAGTTGTCTACTTTGAAAAGAATAAAGTGGATAATCCATTCTATCCATTTTGATGCTTGTTGTATAGCTACAGTGATAAAGACTTGTAGTACTGGTGAAGAGATAGACACAGATCAATAGTACAGAAGAGAGAATCTGGAAATAGACCCATATAAGCACCACAAAGAAATATTTGAAAAAGGTGCCCAAGCAATTTAGTGAGGGAAAGAGCCATTTCAACAAATGATGATGGAGCAATGGGTTAACCACAGACAAATTAAAATATGAAATAAAATTAGATTAAATTAAAATGCCAATAAAAACAAAACACCTTAACAAAATTAACTTTAAAAGGATCATTGATTTAAATATAAAACATAAAACTCTAAAACTTTTAGAAGATAACAGTAGAAAATCCTTAGGATTTATGCTTGGCAAAGATATAACCATGACACCAAGAGCAGCGATAAAAATAAAAAATAATTAAAAATAAAGAACTTCATTAAAATAAAAATATTTTATTCTGTGAAAGATCTTATGAAGACCATGAAAAGACAAGCTATAGATTGCAAGAATGGGAGAATATATTTTCAAACCTCATCTGACACAGGACTCATAACTATAACATATAAAATACTATCAAAGCATGACATTTAAAAGCAAACTATCTAATTAGAAATTGGGCAACAGACATGAAGAGATATTTCAGTGAAGAGGATATACAAATGACAAATAAGCACATCAAAAGATGTTCAACATCACTAGGCATTAGAGAAATGAAAATTAAAATCTTGATGAGGTATTGCTGTGTATCTATAAGAATAACTAAAATAAATATAGTGACAATACCAAAATACTGGTGAAGATGTGGAGAAACTGAAACTCTTATTGAAGCTGGAAGTGTAAAATTGTACATTCAACTAGAAAATTATTTGGCTGTTTCTTGTAAAACTAAAATATGTGCTTACCATATCACTTAGCAATAACATTCTTGAGCTTTACTGTAGACATGCAAAAATTTACTTCCACACAAAAACCTGTGCATGAATATTCAATGTAACTTTATTTTTTTATAATCAACAATTGGAACCAACCAAAATGTCCCTATATTGGTGAATGGTTAAAAAACTGTTATCTCTCTATTATGGAATATTACTCAGCCATAAAAAGGAATAAACTATCAATACATGCGGCAACCTGGATATGTCTCAAGGGCATTGTGTTATGTGGGGAGAAAAAAACAGTCTTAAAAAGTCCCATACTGCATGATTCGGTTTATATAAAATTCTTAAAATGGCAACATTGTAGAAATAGAGTACAGATTAGTGGTTGCCAGGCATTCAGGATGGCGGAGGGGAAGCAGAATGCCTTGATTATAAAGGGTTAGCCAAAGGGAGATCTTTGTGTTGATGGAATAGTTGTATATCTTGACTGTAGTGGTACTCACAGCAATCTCTGTCACAATAAAGTGACATAGAACTTGTATTAGGTTCCTATGCCTCCTGTAAGAAATACCACACACTTGGTTGCTGAAATCAACAGAAATTTGTACTCTCACATTTCTGGAGGTCACAAATGTGACAATGAGGTTTTGACAAGACCCCAGTTCCTCAGGAGGCTGGAGGAGAATCTGTTCCATGCTACTTCCAGCTTCTGGTGGCTGTCATCATGACTTGTGTCCACATACCTCTCTGCTCTGTCTTTATAGTGCCTTCTCAGTGCATGGGGATAATCTTCTGCCTCTTTCTAATAATGAACTTGAGACAACATTGAGGGAACAGTGGATTACCCAGAAAAAACTCCACCTCTCAAGATCCTAATCACATCTTTTGCCATATAAGTTAATATTCACTTTTTTAAACCATTTATGGTAATGTTTACCAGTTCCAATGATTAGTAAGTAAATATATCTGTAGGGTCACTCTTGTAGACTACCACAGAAATACACACACACATTGGTTCTAATATTGTACTCCAATTATCTAAGAGGAAGTCATTGGTGGAAACTGGGTGAAGGGTACACAGGATTTTGCTATAATAGCTTTCCATTTGATAGAAATCTATAATTATTTCAAAATAAAAAGTGAAAACAAAACATAAAACAGGAGCCTGAATCTAGGTTTAAAAAAAGATGCATTTCTTTACTTTTGTTAAACAAGAGGTTTTCCACTCAGTATAGAAGATAATTGTTCTAGTTTGCTAATGCTGCCTGAACGTGAAACAGAAATGGATTGGCTTTTATAAAAGGGAGTTTAATTGGTTACACAGTTACAGTCTTAAAGCCATAAAGTGTCCAAGGTAATGCATCAACAATCGGGTACCTTCACTGGAGGACAGCCAGTGACATTTGGAAAACCTCTGTTAGCTGGGAAGGCACGGGGTTGGTGTTTACTTACTCCCAGGTAGTTTCTAAGTGGTGTTCTCCAAAATGTCTGCATCAGCTTCCAGTGGCCATCTTCAAAATGTCTCTGTAAGCTGCAGCTACGCTTTCAGCTCCTGTGTATTCTTCCAAGTGTCTCAGCTGTAGCAAGCTTGCTCCTTCTGTCTGAGCTTACATAGTGCTCTAGTAAACTAATCAAGGCCCATGCTGAATGGGTGGGGCCACATATCCATGGAAATTATCTAATCAGAGTTATCACCTACAGTTGGGTGGGTCGCATCTCCATGGAAACACTCAAAGAATTACAATCTACTCAAAACTAACATGTCTGCCCATACAAGATTGCATCAAAGATAATGGCATTTTTGGAGACATAATACATTTAAACTGGCACAATAATCATTTGAAATTTATTCTCTACAAGACATGATTAGAATCCAATAAGAAAATGGATATAGTAGGAAACAGCACTCATGTGTAGATGTGCCTTTTTTCAAGTTTGCATTTATTATCTCACATGCTCTTCACAGAAGCCAAGTACACCAGACTTTTCTATCATTTTTCTCATTTCTAGAGGAGATTGTCACAGAAAGATTAGATAACTTTACTAATCAGTGTTTTTACTAAAACAGTGTAAATAGTATGCAGTCAGTCTGTATCCCATAATAAATTTGTGTTTCACTAGTTTTATAATACCAGCGAAAGGAAGATTTGTCCCAACTTAAATTGTATTTTTTTATTAGGAGTACAAGTACCAAACAACAATCCTTATTCATCATATTAACCCAGGGAGGAAAAAAAACAGAATGAACTTTTTTAGGTGTATTGTATTAAGTGCACATAACAGCCCTGAAAGTAGTTGGTCCCTTTTGCATTTTCGGCAGTACAATAGAAGACATCTAATTTATATCATGAGAGCATCAAGGAAACACAATTGTTTTAGTTTCTTAGGCTGCTCCAGCAAATACCATGAAATGGTTGTCTTAAACAACGGGAATTTATTAGCTTAGAAGTGATATATATGCATATAAATTTTATATTACAGAAGTTGTGGGTTTACAGAAAATCATACATAAAAAACAAGATTCCTATATACTGCCTCACCACCAACATCTTGCATTGTTTTGGAACATTTGCTACAATTGATGATAACACTTCTTTATAATTTTACTTTTTTTTAACAGTAGCTATCTTTTCTACAATTGATTAATGGTTATTAAAATAATGACTATTGACTATAATGCATAGTTTACTTTAGGTGTTTTTCTCCCCATATACCACCCTATTAATACCTTATACTAGTTTCATATATTTGTTTTAACCCATGGAAGAACATTCATATACTTGTACTATTAACTATTGTCCATCATCTATAATGGGGTTCACTGTATTATACAGTCCTATGTTTTATATTTTAATATTTACCCTAATAACATATAAAACCTAGAGTTTCCCCTTCACCTATATAATTCAGTGCTGTTAATTACCACCATTGCCACCATCTGTTTCCAAACCTTTGCAATCAACCTAAGTAGAAATTCTGTACAAATCAAGCTTCAACTCCCCATTCTCCAAAATCTATCTATCCCCTGGTAAAATATAATCTAGATTATTACTATACGAATTTGCTTATTATAATAAGTTCATATCAGTGAAAGCATGCAGTATTTGTCCTTTTGTGCTTGGCTTATCTACCTCAGCATAATGTCCTCAAGGTTCATACTTGTCACATGCATCAGGATTTCATTCCTTTCTATGACTGAATAATATTCCATTGTATGTATATACAACATTATATTTATTCATTCATCAACAAATAGGCCCTTGGTTTGCTTCCATCTTTTGGCAGTTGTGAATATCTGTTTGAGCCCCTACTTTAAATCCTTTTTGTTATATACCTAGTAGAAGTATTGCTGGGTCATATGGTAATTCTATTAGCTTTCTCAGGAATTGCCAACCTGTCTTCCATAGCAGCTGCTTGGAAACACTTGTAGTCTTCTGTTTTTTAATAGCAGCCATTCTAGTGGATGTGAAATAATATCTCATTGTGGTTTGTATTTACATTCCTGTAATAGATAGGTATGTTGAATATCTTTTCATATGCTTTTTAGCAATTTGTATATCCTTTTTGAAAAAATGTCTGGTCAAGTCTTTCATGCATATTTAAATTGGGTTGCTGGTCTTTTTATTGTTGAGTTACAGGATTTCTTTATATTCTGGATATTAAACTATTATCAGATATGTGGTTCCCAAATACTTTCTCCCATTGAGTAGGTGTCTTTTCATATTTGTGACAGAGTCCTTTGAGGCACAAAAGTTTTAAATTTTGAGGAGGTCCCATTTATCCATTTTTTTTTCTTTCATTGCCTGTGCTTTGGGTGTAAAGTCTAATAAAGCATTACCTAACACGAGATGCTAAACATGCTTACCTACTTTTTTTTCTAGAAGTTTTATAGTTCTGGTTTCTTATATTTAGGTCTTTGATCCATTTTGAGGTAATTTTTGTATTTGGTAGTGATAGGGGTCTTTTTTTTTCATTCTTTTGCTATGTACATTCAATTCTTCTAACACCATTAGTTGAAGAGAATGTTCTCTCTTAATTTAGGGCAGTTGGCAGCCTTGTCAAAAATAAATTGTCCATAGATGTAAGTGTCTATTTCTAGATTTTCAATGCAATTTCATTGGTCAATAAATCTAGCCTTCTGCCAGTACCAATGTAGCTTTGTGATATGTTTTAAAGCAAGGAATTGCTAGTACTCAAACTTCGTTCTTCTTTTTCAAGATGTTTTATCTATTTCGGTCCTTTACCTTCCAAAAGAATTTGATAATTGGCTTCTCCATTCCTGCAAAGTAGGCTATTGGAATTTTGATTGGGATTGCATTGAATATGTAAATCATTCTGGGTAGAATTGACATCTTAATGATATTTAGTCTTCAAATACATTAGACTGTGGAATGTCCTTCCATTTATTTAGGTCTTCTTTGAGTCTTTTAGAAATTTTTTTTTCTGTGTATAAGTCCTTTACATGTTGGTAAGTTTATTACTAGATATTTGATTCTTTTAGTTGCTAATATAAATGGATTTTTTTCCTTAATATCATCTTAAAGATTGCTCTTTCCTAGTGTATAGGAAAACTACTGATTTTTGCATGTTGATCTTGTACCGTGCCACTTTGCTGAACTCATTTATTAGCTTTACTAGCTTTGTTGTAGATTTTTTTTGGAGCTGTCTATATATAGGATCATGTCATCTGCAAATAAAGTCTTGCTTCACCCTTTTCAATTTGAATAATTGTATTTCTTTCTCTTGCCTAACTGCTGTGGCTAGAACTTCCAGTATAGTGTTGAATAACATAGGTGACAGTGGAAAGGCTTGTCTTGTTTCAGATCTTAGAAAGAGAGCTTTCAGTATTTCAAAACTGAGTATGATGTTAGCTGTAGGTTTTCTCATATATGCCCTTTATTATGTTAAGGAAATTTCCTTTTATTGCTATTTTTCTAAGTGTTTGTATCAAGAAAGGATGCTGGAATTTTTCAAATGATTTTTCTGAATCATTGAAGATGATCATGTGTTTTTTTCCTTTCATTTTTTTAATGCGGATTATTTCATTTATTGATTTTCTTATGTTGTACCGTCTTGCATACCTGGGATAAAACCCTCTTGATCATGCTGTATAATTCTCTTAATGTGCTATTGGATTTGATTTGAAAGTATTTTGTTGAGGATTTTTGGATCTATATTCATAAAAGAAATCTGGCATTGGTATTAGGGTGATGTTGGTCTCCTCATAGAATGATTTAGGTTGTGTTCCCTCCTCTTCAATTCTTTGAAAGAGTTTGAGCAGGATTGATACTAATTTTCTTTCCTGGAATGAGTGTTAAATTCACCTGTGAAGCCATCTGGTCCTGAGCTTTTCTTTGTTGTGAGGTTTTTGATGACTGACTCAATCTCTTTACTTGTGATTGTTCTGTTGAAGTCTATTTCTTCTTGAGTTAGTGTAGGTTCTTTAAATGTGTCTATGATTTTGTCCGTTTCATCTAGATTATCTAATTTCTTGGCATATTGTTGTTCATAGTATCCTCTTATGATCCTTTTTATTTCAGTGGGGACAGTAGTAATGCCCCCCTTCTCATTTCTGATTTTAATTGTTTATTCTCTCTTTTTGTCAGTCTACCTAAGGGTTTCTAAATCTTGTTTATCTTATCAAAGAACCAAATTTTGGTTCTGTCAATTATCTTTATTTTTTATTCTCAATTTCATTTATTTCTGTTATCATCTTTGTTATTTTTTCCCTTCTGCTTGCTTTGGGATTAGTTACCTGTTCTTTTTCTAGTTCCTCCAGGTGTGCAGTTAGGTCTTTGATTTTAGCCCTTTCTTCTTTTTTAATGTAAGCATTTAGAGCTATAAAATTTCCCATCAGGACTGACTTCACAGCATCTCCTAAGTTTTGATATGTTGTATTCTTTCTTCATTCATCTCAAGATATTTATTGCTTTCCCTTGCTATTTCTTCTTCGACCCACTGTTGAACTTCCATGTATTTGTGGATTTTAATTTCTCCATCTGTTGTCGATTTCCAGCTTCATTCCATTATGTTCAGAGAAGAAGCATTGTATGATTTCAAACTTTTAAAATTCATTGACACTTGTTCTGTGACCCAACATGTAGTCTACCCTAAAGAATGATCCATGTGCACTTGAGAAGAATATATATCCTGCTGTTTTGGGGTGCAGTGTTCTGTATGTTTCTGTTAGGTCTAGTTCATTTATTGTAGTATTCAAATTCTCTGTTTTCTTATTTTCTTATTGATATTGTCTAGTTGTTCTATCTATTGATGAGAGTGCTATATTGAAATCTCTATTATTTCTCCCTTTAGTTTTGCCAGTGTTTATCTCATATAATTTGGGGCACCATGGCTAGGTGCATACAAATTTATGATTGTTATTTCTTCTTGATGGATTGCCACCTTTTTAAATATATAGTGTCCTTCTATGTCTCTTGTAACAGCTTCTTACATAAAGTCTATTTTGTATGATTTTAGTATAGCATCTAAAGTGAGTCTCTTGTAAACAACATAGATTTGGATCATGCTTTTTAATCCATGCTGCCAATTTGTGTCTTCTGATTGGGGAATTTAGTCTATTAACCTTCAGTTTTATTACTGAGAAGGCAGTACTTACTTCAGCCCTGTCCTTTGCTCTTTATATGTCATATTTTTTCTTTCATTTCCTTCATTTCAAACTCATTTTCTATATAGTTGATCTTTTGTGATATATATGACTGTTTCGTTTCTCAATTGTGATTCTGTGGATTTTTAAAATCATAATCTTCATGGTTATCCTGAGGTTTATATTGTGCAGCCTACATCTATAACCTACTAATTTGAAAATGTACCGTCTTTGCTTCCTTAGCATACATAATCTCTGAGTCATCATTTATTCACACTACAATTTGTTCTCTTCTGTCTTTTCCTTTAAACTTGCAGAACTCTCTTTAGTAATTCTTGTAGGGAAGGCCTTTTGCTGACAAACTCAGTTTCTGTTTATCTGTGAGATATTTCAAACTCACTCTCATTTTTGAATGGCAGTTTAGTCAGATAAAGTATTTTGGGCTAGCAGTTATTCTCTTTCAGTACCTTAAATATATCATGCCACTGCCTTCTTTCCTCCATGATTTCAGATAAGAAATCTGCATTTACTTTTACTGAGGGTCTCTTGTATATAATGTATAATTTTCTCTTGCTGCTTTCAGAATTCTGTCTTTACCTTTGGCCCTTGACTTTCTGATTAGTATGGGTCTTTGGGCAGGTCTATTAGGATTTATTATGTAGGTAGTACATTGTGTTTCTTAGACATGTATATTTACAAGAGTTGGGAAAATTTCAGCAATTATTTCCTCAAATATTCTTTCTGCCCCTTTTCTCTTCTTCTGGAACACTCATGATGCATATGTTTGCATGCTTTGTACTGTTACTCAAATCTCTAAGACACTGCTTGATTTTTTTCTATTTTTTTCTCTATCTGTTCTTCTGACTGCATGATTTTGATTAATCTGTTTTGAGTTCACTGATTCTTTCTTCTGCCAGTTCAAATATGTTGTTTTATGCTTCTAGTGTACTTTAATCACAATATTGTGCCTTTTATCCAAACAATTTCTGAGTTTCTTTTTATACTTTCAAATTCTTTCTGCTCACATGTTTTCTTCTTACTATCCTTCATCTCTTTATGCATATTTTCCTTCATCTCCTTTAAATGATTTAGGAGATGTGTTTGGACAACTTTTATTAGTTATTCCAAATTCTGTGTGAATTTTAATTTGTTCTCTTGACTGAGCTATATGTTCCTGTTTCTTAGTATGGCTTGTAATTTTGGCTGATGTCTAGTCATCTCATTATCTTGATAAATTAATTCTGAAAGTCAGTTTCTCCCTCTTGCCTAGGGTTTTGTTGTTCATTGACTTTGTGTTCAGGGTCTTCTTTGATGCTGGTCCAATTTATTCTGGACCTTTAGGATAGACCAAACTTAACAGATCTTCTCAGATCTTCTTCACCTGACTTTTGCCCTAGATATGCGGTAAAATTTTTTGATTGCAATTTCTCTGTATTTGTTTCACTTCCATAAGAAAAATTCCTTTCCACTGAATCTTGATATGTTCTATTTGTTTAAGTACAGAGTTTTCTCCCAGCTCCTATGATTTATTTAAATTCTCTCCCTCACTCATTTCCTGACTTACACTCTTCAGTTCTGGGACACTTCAGTCTTATAGCAGTTCAGTTTAACCCCTATTTGTTTTCTCTGTGATGCTTTTCTGCTTTCAGTTTTTTCCCCATTAGGGTATCCCACTTCAAGGAACCAGATGGGGTCAATCCAGAAATATGGGTCTCTTCAGAAAAGTCTATTTTGCATTTAGGGTTCCCACTGACAATAATTGGCTTGACTGAGTGCAGAATTTGGCCACTGTTCTACTGTGGTTTCTGTCTCTTTTATTTTTTCCCAGTATGCTCTTTTGTGTGCAGCTCTCTTCAGTGGCTAGTGTTCTGCCCAGGATCTCTATGAATTTTGGTCCTTGTGCCTGGACATGTGTGGTGTTCTAACTCACTGCTGTGAATTCCTCTGTAGTCTGTTTCCTTGTTGGGAGGGGCCAGGCTGCTGCCTCTGGAGAACTCCAAGCTGCGCAGAACTGAGTAAGTGGAGGGGAGAGGACCTGCCAGTCAGGAGAAAAATTTCCTACCATATATTTGTCTCTTTCTTCACTTTTGGACTCCTTCTACAGTCTGTACTGTACTCCAGAGTTCTGAGCAAGTAGAATGTCTCCTTATATTCATGGAATCTCTGGGAAAGATTTTTAGAGGATGTCTTGCATTGCTATATTGATGACACCCTTAGCTTACAGTTTTGAGGCTGAGAAATGTGCAAATCAAGGCATCATCAAGGTGATGCTTTATTCCTGAAGGACAGCTGCCAGAGATCCTTGGCTCCTCTGTCACACGGCAAGGCACATGGCAGTGTCTCCTGGTCTCGCCCGTCTCTTCCTGAGTGTAGTTGATTCCAGCTTCTTGCCTCCATGGCTTTCTCTTTTTGTCTGAATTTCATTAACTTATAAATGACTCCAGTAATAGGCTTAAGACCTGTCCTGAATGAGGTGTGTCACAGTTTAATGGGTCCAAACCCGCAGGAATGGATTAGATATAAGAACATGTTTTTCTGGGGCACATACAACTTCAAACCACCAAACATATCTTGGGAGATGAGCCTCAGTGAAGGTTTGGAAACTGTCAGTTTTTAAAGATTGAAGGATTATATCCTGAACTGTAGTCTCTCAGCAGAAGTCCTTTCTTCATGGAGAAATACAGTGCATAAGTTTTCATCACTCATGACAGTTTCTCCACATACTCGCAGGGAAACATATATCATAATTGGTTTTGTGGCTTCAAAGTGTTGGTGTTTTAAATATCCAGCAATTCAGACAGCTGGTACTTAGCAAACAACTTTCATATTATACTGAATCCACACAGCTGAGTAACAGCTTTTTGCAGAACCAAAATCCCGTCCTGGATAAATGACATCAGATGAACCCATGAGTT
The DNA here is from genome assembly GCF_015220235.1 of Choloepus didactylus. NCBI lineage: Eukaryota > Metazoa > Chordata > Mammalia > Pilosa > Megalonychidae > Choloepus > Choloepus didactylus. Next base: position 57,024,705 of record NC_051312.1, read on the forward strand.
ACACTGTAAGCCCAACCCCATAATCCACTAGGATTGGGGGCAACAGAGAATAATTGGTTCAGGCAGGCTATTGCTGTGAATAATTCAACTTGGGCAATGTGTTTTTACTTTAGGAATTCTAACTACATATTATAATTGAGTTTAACCCAATTTCTATTTTCCTACATCCATTCCTTTAACTTTTCTCATCTATCATAATGAATTTTATTCATTCTCTTATTAAGTACATATATAAAACCTGCTATGTACAATGTGTTTCATAACATTATTTATAACTTACTTTGTCTATAAGATATAAGTGGTGATATTATTTACTAAATTGTATTGAATTAGAGAGTTCCTAATTCATTATTTTTGAAGGACCAATTATACTCTTTCACAAGGAGAATTGACTTCTGTATTATTCTTTTCATATGTAGGGTCTCATTTGATGACTATCTGGAGTAGAGAAAGAAGGTTCTGGGAAGTCATATAAGTTGCCCAAGGTCATAAACCAACAGGTACCAGCCCCAGATCAATACTTAATTTGTTTTTGTTTTTGTGTTTTTAACTCAATGTTAAGGAACAAGGTCAAGGGTTTATTTCACTCTCAATCTCAATGTAGTCCTATTTTTCTTTTCTTTCCTCCTTTCTTTATTTTTTTTTAAATATTTTCCTTTCTCCATCAGCAAACTGGCCTTTTGTGCTTATGCTGCAGACTTTTAAAAAATAAAAAAAAAAAAGTCATGAACATCATCTAAAGAAAATAACCAGGAGGATCTAAATTCAGTCCTTGACAGATTTCAATTAGATAAATGTTCATGAAATGTTTTAAGTGCCAAGTATTAGATCTGTAATATCTGCTAATAGTGAAGTTATACAATCAAGCAATGGAATATGTTGGTATGACATTTTCCCCATGTAAAACAGCTTGCTTGCAGGTTTTACTGAAGACACTATCTTGGCTTTTTGTTTGTTCATTTGATTGGTTTTGTTTTTTTAAATGTACTCCCTTAGAATAACCTACAATATGAGACTAGCACTAAAGAGGCTTTGATACTCAGTATCAATTCTCCATTGCTGCAGTGAATAACAGGTTTGCTTCAGCATTGCTTATTACTCATCCACAAAACTTTAAAAGTCCAGACCAAGAATGTGAGGGGTGCCAGTCAGATTGGTAGAGACAAAGGACTCATCATATCAGAGCACCCAAACATGCCTCTGTACATATGTTGAAATCAGATCTGAAAGCTCAAGCCAACCCCCACCCATAGGTTCCCTTTATGTAAAGATTATTATTACCAAATAAGAGATGACCAAATATTTTTATCAGAGTAAGAAATAAATGAGTTACTATAGTGTAGACACTATAGATATATACTTGTAGAATATATTAATTGCTTTTCCTTTTGCTTTCTGGTCTTCATTATCCTAATTCTAACATAAACACTGATTTTCCTTTGAGGAAAAAAAAAATCTCCTTATTTCTTAGTCTTTGTTTTCCTGTGTCTTAAGTGGAGATGAACCCACCACCAGTTTTCAGGAATAAAAGCATGTCTCAAGCATGGTCAATTGGCATAGTCTATCTTAGACTGCAAAGATAAGATCAGACATGTATTATTGCGAGTATTAAATGAGATCATATGTGTACATTTATAATACACAAAGCCCATGTAAAATATCCCATCAACTTATGAAAACTTTCCGGCTCACATTTGAAATTCCATTTTACTCTATTTTTTCTGGTTTCTGTGAAAATTGAAAGTGATGGCAGCTCACTTCTCCTCTACTTTTTTCTTTTTTGTACAGTCCTTATCACTTTCCATTTTAAGCAATTCTCATGACCCAAAACACCACATAGCTCTTTTTAATCTGTGATTTCACCACTACAGGGACCTTGCAATCATTCAAGTCAATGAGTTTCCAAAGTTCAGTTTCCCTACTGAGTTGGGAATGCCAGTTGCCCTGACATTGGTATTTAGCTTTTGACTTTCACGATCTATAGGTTGAGACTATAAATATTGAGATTTCTCATGTTTCCATGTGTTGCTTCATCAGAATTATCAAAGGCATACTTCTCTCTATTGGAATTTCCAAAGGTACATTTCCTTTTATTGCATTTAGTCCTTCAATGCCTGAATGAGAAAGCAATTGTAAAATCCAAGTAACATTTAATTCTGTATCTAATTCCGGCCTTTCTTTTTTATCTATCTTAAGCGCATATCAACTGTACTTCATTTCCATGTTGTGTATTGAAATTAGGCTGCCCATAAACAGTTACCTGAATTTATTCTGAGACTTCAGCCATTCACTGAAAAATCAAAACAAACAGATTCAAATAGAGAATGTACCACTTTGAAAAAAAAAAACACTGATTAAACAAGATTTTGGTTAAAACTGAATACAAATGTAATTGACAATAAAACTTGATCTTTATTCTACTCTGTCACTTTCAAAGCATGCAAGACAGAAAAGCAAGCATGGGAAATGAAGAAAAGGGAGATTAAGTAATATCCCCAAAGATGAGCTGGGCTTGTGATACAAACAAAGAGAATCTGATTCACTTGTCTACCTAGTGTAACTTCTCCACAAGCATTCTTTTCATTGAGTGTTCCAATGTGTTAAGCATTATGCTGGTTACTGTGTGGAATACAAAGATTGAAAAGACGTGGCATCTCATAACCTAGCAACAGCTTCACATATTTTGCTTTTCTTCCCCAAGAACAGAGTATCAAATAAAAAGGAACAAATGAATTTACATAATTAGTCTCCAGTTTCCTCCTTATCTTTCATTTCTATCTTAGAAATGCAACAATCCTTTCCACAAATGATTTCAAAATCATATGCTTATGATATAGAAATATATTTTCTCAACAGACTATGAAAGCTCTACAAACAAAATAGAGGGTAGGATTGGATTCAGGGTTACAGGCCCAAAAAGCTCAGATAATTTAAATACTTCATCATGGATGGCAGAGGAGTTGGCTGCTTTTTGGATTTCAGCAAGAATCAAATAACTTCAGGCAGCACACAGAAGTAAATAAGGCAGTCAATCAGAACACTATGTATTATTGGAATTTGCTGATTTTGTGATTTTAATTTTATAACATTTTGATAGGAGGTGGTGTGTCCTAAGGAAGCATAAATGCTCATCATGACTGAAAATATGCTGTACTTGATGGATGGACAACAGTCACCACCAGCAGACGGACAAAATAAGCAGCTGACCCTAGGTAGAAGAAACTAAAAAAAGTAGTTCCTTAGGGACTCTAATAGCTTTCTATTCTTGAGTAATAAATTATCACAAACTTAGCAGCTTAAAACAACACTCATTTATTAGCTCACAGTTCTAAAGTTCAGAAATTCAGGTGGTATAAAATATCACATACGTATAAGCAATTATTTCTGTCATTGTTGTAGAAAGGAAAAAGCTTTCTACCTAGCATCTAACTGTTCCCCTACCAACTCAATAACCAGAACCATATCTGAGAAAGTATTTTGATCGATATTCAAAAACTGCAGCAAAGGATCTGGAAATAAATTAACCACGTATTTTCTTCACTGTTTGTCATAGACTGGTTCTCTCATGTTTGATAATTCACTTAATACATCCCAGCTAGAATTATTTACCACCTACCTGAGAGACAGATTGTGTAAAATTTGATAAGATAGTTAAGGGGATAATGTTTGTTGTGCCCTTGAGATTTTTAGATGAAGGATGCCACATAAGTAAAATGCATTATCTCTTTGTTATGTTGGAGAGAAAGAGCAAAAATTGTTTCTTCAGTCATAAGAACCAATATTGGGAAAAGGGAGATTTGAATTCATTCTGTATATGTATTTTTGCAGTCACAAAACAGACTTGTTGACCTTTTCTAGAAGTTTCCAAAGGTGCCTTGACTAACCCTTAGTGTGAGTCAAATGTATATAAGAGAAGACATAGTGATGATAATAACAGTTGGTATTTGTATAATACTTAAATCTTACTAATGATTTTCAGAGACATTTTCATATTTGATTCCCACATTTAATGCTATGAAAATATTGTCAAGATTATTTCATACATGAATAAACATGCTGAATTCCATAGAAGTACCAAACATAAAGTTGAATTAAGACTAGAGAATCTGGAGCCAGATGCCCTTAGTATAAATTCTGCCTCTAACATGTATTATTTATGTAACCATAAGCAAATTATTCAGCTTCCTCTGATGGTTCAGTTACATCATCTGTAAATGGGAGTTGTTAATAATACTTTGCAGAATTGTTGTGAAGATTAAATTACTAATATAAAGTGGCTAGAACATTACTTGTTATATAATGAGCATACAAAACATCTTAACTACTGCCATTGTAAGTAGCATAACTGGATCTCAACTCTAACCCTGGTCAGAACCCATCTTGTTACAAATACCATCATCTGGAGAAGAAAGAAGAGCTTTAGTGTGAAAGCCAATAACTGGACTTCTCAAAGAGGCATTGGAATTGATAAAGGAGAGAATCCGGATTCCCTCCTTCAGAGATTGGATTCAGAGATTGGATTCCAAAATCAGGAGGTAGAAGAGAGATATGTGGCATAGATCCCCAGGGACCTTCCCTTTCATCTGGGCTGTGTTTGTGGGCCTTATGTATTTATGAGGATTCTTGCCTAAAGGCATCTTAAAGACCCTGATTGGCCTCTGACAAAACCAGATCTTTTCACTGCAGGCAGGACCAGGACACTTTCTGCTATATGTCATCTATCACTTTAAAAATGAATAGTTAAATTTATACGCAGAAAAGTGTATTAGAAAATTAAGTAGAATCCAGTGGAAACTACTTTCTAAATCATCTAGTGGAACCGGTTGCAAAAAAAAAGAAAAGTAGTGTCTTTTGGTATTTGACATCTTATCTTTGCAGTGTTTGGTTTCCAGCCATTGTTATGATAAAAAGCAAGCACTGCATGGCCATCTATGTAGAATAGGTTATGAGAGGTGGTAGAGTTCAATCTGATTCTAGGATATGTTTATTAATTTTTCTTGTACCTAACTTTATAATAAAAGAAACTGTTACATATTTGTTTGACCTAGAGAGTCATGAAAAAATTATTGAGAAATTAATGATGTCATAGTTCTAGAAAGTATGGCAACTCTGTCCTAGGCCAAAGTTTGCCCTGGTACCTTACTTAATTTCCTATTGACTCTAAAAATTGACTTTTTAATTTCTTTTCAGTACATTAGCTGCCTTGTTGCATGGGCTTGAGATTAACTTTTTGCTCTCTTCTTCTGAACTGCCACTATGAATGGTTTGCCTTTCTGACTAGATTATTTTTATCAATTTACCCAGCATTTATTCTCTTGGTGTCCTACCATGCTATCTTTGAAAAGAACCAGCTGCTTTTAAGGATTTTTCACCGTATCTCACCTGCCATTTCCTGTACATAGAAATGTTTAAATTTGTTAAATTTAGTAATAAACAATTTATTTCAAAACTGATACATGCAAAACATTATTCTAGGTGAAAACATGACTTAGAATAGTCATTGACCACAGTTATTGCATGATTTAATGGAGGATACAGACTTGTTAAAAACATACAGATGAGATTAATTCTGAAATTTAATTCAGTTTACCTAGCATTTATTGAATATCTAATATATCCTAGATAAGGGGCTTTAGTCTAATTATAACCAATATAATATGAGATTAAAGAGTTGACAGTTTTATTTGGTATTGTCTTGGAGAACTAGGAAGACTTTCATAGGTGGAGGAAAGAAAAGCTATAAGAATGCTGGGTTATTGTTCAGGAATAGCAAATATCATCATAAATGATGCTTATACACAGCTTGGTTGGAAAAAGTAGATAATTGGGCTGAAAAGTTGGGTTTGGGAAAGATCACGAGGTCTTAAATGTATTGTTGTTTTTTTTCTATTTCCACACATTGAAGAACCACAACAGGTAAATTTTTAAGATAAATTTGATTGTCTTATATGAATAGGGCATTTTATTGAGATATAATCACATACCAGATAATCATCCAAAGTGTACAATTAATGGTTCACAGTATCGTTGTATAGATGTGCATTCATCACCACAATAAGTTTTTGAACATTTTCATTACTCTAAAAAAAATTAAAATAAGAATAAATATAAAAATAAAGAACACCAAAAACATCACATAACCCATAACCCCCCATTATTTATTTATTTATTGTCTTTATTTTCTTATTCATCTGTCCATACACTGGATAAAGGAAGTGTCAGTCATGAAGTTTTCATGGTTACGCAGTCACACCTTAAAAGCTTTATAGTTATACAATCGTCTTCAAGAATCAAGGCTCTGATTATATGGTATGTGAATATATCTCAATAAAGTTGCATTTTAAAAAAATGAAATTGGACCCTTACTTCATACCACATACAAACTTAACTTAAAATGGATCATAGAATATATAAAGAACTGCTCCAATTCAATAAAAGAAAAAAAAAGCACAATTTAAAAATGGGTAAAAGATTTGAAAAGACATTTTTTCCAAAGAAGATATACAAATGGTCAAGAAGCACATGAAAATATGCTCAACATCACTGGTCATTGGGAAAATGTAAACCAAAATGCACAATGAGTTGCTACTTCACACACACTAGGATGTTATGCTGGTTTGCGTGTATTATGTCCCCCAAAACACCATGTTCTTTAATGCAATTTTTGTGGGGGCAGATGTAACAGTGTTGATTAGATTGGAATCTTTGGATTAGGTTGTTTCCATGGAGATGTGAACCACCCAACTGTGGGTAATATCTTTGATTAGATTATTTCCATGAAGGTGTGGCCCTGCCCATTCAGCATGGGTCTGAATTAAAAAAATGGAGGCCTGTAAGAGCTCAGACAGAAGGAGCTTGCTGCTGCAATTAGAGAGGCATTTTGGAGATGGTCATTGAAAGCAGACTTCTGCTAGTCTGGAGTTTTCCTGGGAGAAACTAAGAGAACACCCTCAGATGCTTAGAGAGAAACATTCCAGAAGAAAGCCATTTTGAAACCAGAACCCTGGAGCAGACACCAGCCATGTGTCTTCCCAGCTGACAGAGTTTTTCTGAATGACATCACTGTTCTTCAGTCAAGGTACCCTATTTTTGATGCCTCAATTTGGACATTTTTAAGGCCTTAACACTGTAACTTTGTAACCAAATAAACCCCCTTTATAAGAGCCAATCCATTTCTGGTGTTTTGGAAAATGGCAACATTAGCAAACCAGAACCAATGGCTGTTAAAAAACATCAAAACAGAAAAACAGAATTAAGTGCTTGTTAGTGGCAATCCCACTCCTAGGCAAATACCCAAGAGAACTGAAAATATGTGTCCACACAAAAACTTGTATACAAGTGGCCACAGCTAAATAAATAAATAAATAAATAGAATCAAGGCTACTGGATTACAATTCAACAGTTTCAGGTATTTCCTTTATCTATTCTAATACACTAAAAAACTCCAGATTGACCTCTCTATTTGAAATCTCTCAGCCACTGAAGCTTTATTTTGTTTCATTTCCCTTCCCCCTTTTGGTCCAAGAAGGCTTTCTCAATCTCATGGTGCCAGGGTGAGGCTCATCCCTGGGAGTCACGTCCCATCTAGGGGGAGGGCAGTGAGTTTACCTGTAGAGTTGGCTTAGAGAGAGAGGCCGCATCTGAGCAACAAAGAGGTTCTCTGGGGATGACTCTTAAACATAATTATAAGTAGGTTTAGCATCTCCTTTGCAGTAAAAAGTTTCATAAGGGCAAACCCCAAGACTGATGGCTTAGCCAATAAAACTGGTAGTCCCCAATGCTTGCAAGAATATCAGGAACATGCCAGGTGGAAAAGTTTAATATTTCCACATTGGAAAAGACATTCAATTCACGTTATCAGAGCCTGTTAGAGCCTAAAACATTGGATAGATTGAGAAGAGGGTGTATTGTCAAAAAGAACCTTCAGAATGGAAAGTTTCAAGACCTTTATGCTTCTCCCAATTCAGAAATATTTAGAAAATTTCACAGCTTTTTTCCAGAATGACCCTCTCCCAACTCCCTCTTTTCCTGATAATTATATATTCACTTACCAAGTCAACCATTTTTTTTCATATCTGACATCATTTGTCATTTTAATCACAGCATGAAATTCCTGATGAACTTGTTAGATAAAGGACAAGACAGGAAAATAACAAGCATTGGAGAGGATATAGAGAAATGAGGACTCTAGCGCATTGTTGGTGGGGATGTAATACTGTACAGCCTTTAAGAAACAAATATGGAAGTTCCTCAAAAAGTTAAACATTGAACTACCATAAGGCCTGGCAAATCCATATCTATTTATTTACCAATTTCACTTACCCAAAATAAAGTGAAAACAGGGTCTCAAGTAGACACTTGTACACCAATATTTACAGGGGCATTATTCACAATAACCAAAAGGTAGAAACAACCCAAGTGTCCATCAACAAATGAGTGGATATAAAATGTGGTACATACACACAATGGAATGTTTTTTGGCCATAAGAAATAATGCAGTTATAAAAATAGAAGAACCCTGAAAACATTACCCTCAGTGAAATAGGCAAGGTACATAAGAGATTACTAAAAATAGCAAATTTGCAGAGCTAGAAAGCAGAGTAAATGTTATCAAGTGATGGGGGAAGGAGTGGAAGACAAAATGTTTAGAAAAATATAATTGAAAAGAAAGAACAAGGTATCCTCTTTGAGAAGTAATTGCTGGACAGTCAGCTAGTTTCTCCGAGTAGTTAAGTGACCACCCTACAGCCTGCCAGCCTGGCAATTAAAATTTCATCAACATTGCAATTTGCAAGTCAAACGTTTGCTTAAAATAATTAAAATTCTTTCCATACAAGTACTTCCCTCTGCCTAGAATGCTGTACCCCCTCCCCACACTAGAAAGCCTTTGATTCTCACACAAATTTCTTCCTCTAATTTACACCAAATTGATCCTTCAAATGAAACTTGAAGTTTTCCAAAATCCTTTGGGTTAGCTTTAGAAGGCCCCCTTTGGTGATTCTAATGTATTCTCTGCATACATCTAAGTAAAACTTTCTGTTCTGTGGTTCTTGGTTTATTTTCCTGCTGCTCACCTTCCTCTTCCACTAGATACACTCTGTGAAAGAAGAAAATATGCATATTTTTCATCATGTCCTCAGTGTCCAGAGGGCAATGCCTGGCACAGAATAGGTCCTCAATAAATATTTGTTTAATGAATATGTAATTATTCATATGGAGCTGACTACCCAAGAATAGAACAGACCTTACTTGTAAAAATGAAAAATACTACTATATATACTTCAGGTTGTTATGAAGATTAAATGTGCAATAAACATGTAAAGTGCTTACATCAGTGTCTGGCACACAGCAATTATTATTTGTGCATGTATAATTACTCTTATAAATAGTAATAAATTTAATGATAAGAGATATCAAAGATCATTCCAACCCTCAAATTTAGATATAAGAACCCAAATACTGGAGATGGGGGTGCCACAGGGTGGAACTGAAGAAAACAGTCTTATGAATACTATCTTTGACTCACTTCTGTAATCTTGATGTCAAGCTGTTTCCTAAGTGGTTTTTGACAAAACCAGCAGAATATGGGAGACCATGATAAAGTTGTTGACTTTAATGAGAGTGATAATTAAAACTATGTACATGTCAGCAGGCCCCAGAAATTTGCCTATAAAGCAATAACTTCATGATTTGGGGCTGATATCCTCCATGCCCTATATTTTGTTTACAGATCTAAATATTTCCATTAGAAAATTATAAAATATAGCTCCTTAAAAGAAAGGGCCATTTATAGGTGTTATTTGATTCCAAGAAAAGTTAAGGCACATAAATATTGTTGGATATTATTGATGTCAATATGGCACTATTTCCAAAAGGTACTTTCTTGCATTTCTGTTTTCACTAAACTGCTTTTTCAAGCACCTCTGAATTTACTGTTATTTTGTTCACCATTTCAAAATGAGATTAGATAATTCCCCCATGTGTTCAAAGCTTTGTTAAACTAAGTCCTTGGCAAAAAAATTAAAAAAAAAAAAAAACAATTAAATGAATTAAAAAATAAAATTCATGCTGTTTTTGACTATTGTTTCCTTCCCATGCATACTAGCAGATCCTAAGTTTAGCCATTCATTTATATTTATTCCATTCCCAGAAGCAAAGTCACACAGTAGAAAAAATGGCTATTTTGGTTAATGAATACAAATTTTCTGGAAAGTACAATTTATGTGCTAGCAGTTTAGTATCATTATAAATGACATTAGCTAGCTCCCAAATTGATTGATTCAGGGGAGACACAAAATTATTCAAAATATATAGAGTTTATCTTAATTCTTCACGTTTTAAACTATTAACCATAATACAATGTAAATAAGAAGGCTTTCAGAGAACTGGAATTCTTTCAAGAGTATGCCAAAATTCTACCATCATCTGTTTTCCTAAATGTTTTGTGTAACAAAGTTCATGCTGATAGTTAAACCACATGTAAAGTTTTCTTTTTCCCTTGGTCAATATTTTCATGACATTGAACTGAAAGATACATATCATCTTAACATTTGTCCAAACTTCCAGAACTGGTGACAATATGAGCATGCCATCTAAATGACAAATTGCATTTTCCCCTTTCCCCCACAGATGTTTGTTATTCACTAGATGGGTATTCGTTGGCTATGTTCTTTCTTTTTTTGTTCTCAGTATTAAATGTTAATAAATATTCATAGTTCTTTACTGTTAAAAATATAAGTAATTGTTTTGAAGGGAGATGTACTGTAAAATGAATATCTTTTGATCCACCACAAAAGGATGCATGTGTCTCCTTGCTGCAAAGGTTAAGACTTAGAAAGATGGGTCTCCTTACATATCAGTGCAATAGGCTTTTCTTGACAGTGCAATGGAGCTTTGCTGGAGAGGAGACTTTAGGGGCAGAAAAAGTTGAAATCTGATTAAATATTCCTGTTTGACTTCCTTATAGAATTGAAAATATTTTAAAAAGAGCTAGATGTAACCAGAACTTCCATTTTGACTTCATAACATCACAGTCTTCTAAATAGAAAAGCTACTGAAAAATGATCAGATAGAAATACAAAAATTTCTGGACATTTTTCATATAAACTCCTTCATTTCCCAAAGCATGCAGCTTTCATATACTGAGTTTGGCTCCTGGCTTTCTACCCATATATGCAAAGTACTTTCAGAGAGCATTTTGCAAAATAGTGGTATATTAAAGAGTTAATGAAAATATTAGCTCTTTCTATGGTTGGAAGTTCTCTATTTTCCAAGAAAATTTGACCTTCTATGATTATCTTTTCTTACTTATTCTCTCTGACTATTCTTGCTATGTTCCACACCTATTCATCACACATTTCTGCTAACCTCAGAGCCAATATAATACTGATTTTTGAAGTTGTGTTTGTTGGAAATTGGAAACATTTTTCAGATCAAATGATATACTAATTTTTTTACTGCAAGGCTTTGAACAAGATGGATTGCTAACATGATGGAATGTGTAGAAAAACTTCTGACACCTTCCATTAAAAAAGAGTAATAGAAATTCATAGACTAGGTTGCCTAATCTCACAAATATTACTTTGAAGACCAGTCAGTAAAAGAAAGTTCACTTAATTTCTTCACTGTAAACAGTTGGAGAAATTTGTGGAAACAAAATAAGTCAATCGTTCTAGGAAAACTTGAGATGGACTCCATTTTAGGGCACTGTTCTCAAAGGTACCACCAATGAGTTAAAAAAAATGATTTTCTCATGCTTCCTTATGTATAGTTTTTGTATCTCCATTCTTTGCCTTTAGAATATCCCTGCATCCCAACATTTATTATGTACACATACAAATTCCAATTTAAAACTTCCCCAAAAATGCTAAAATGCAGTGGAAGAGGAGTTACTTCTTCCTTTCCATACAGAAATGCTAGATCCTAGCCAGTGCTCAGCTATTCTTATCAATACATTTTTATATTTAGATATGAAGAAGCTACTGGGCATATGGATTAAGAATGTGTGTTTTCTGAAATCAGATAAATAGGCCCACAATCTAATAAATACCCAGTATGTGAAGGCCCATGCACTCTGTATCAAAATATTTGAAACATAGATCAAGCTAACAAACTTTCAAGTAAAATATACTGTACTATTATCTTAATAAATATTCTTTGTAACATTATTCAAAACTACATTCAAATTTAAACTTCTCAAACTCCTTAGAGTGCAACATTGAAAGGAGGTTACATGAGGAGATCTGGCTGCCATCCTCTGGCCTGTAGACCACTGACTTTTCTTCTGCCTGTTCTGACCTGCACCACAAGATGTTCCAGCTTGCACCTCCAAACTCTATCCACAGACTCAGGTAACACTTGCGCATAAACCCAGAGGTGCACACACTGCCATGAGATCAGATCTACACCTGTGGAAGAAGCCCAAGCAGGTCTAGAGGAGCAAGTCCATGCAAACTGGGAATTCTGGTCATCTGGTAACTGCAGTGAAGTTCAGAAAGTGGAGTATGGAATGGGCATATCCCCCGAGTCTCTTGGATTCCTTGTTCCATGGAAAGAAGCATGGTCATAGGGCAAAAGCAGGGGCCTCTAAAGTGCAGGGCCCAAGGAAGGGGCATCTCTTTTTGGGATATAGGTGTTCCTGTTTGCTAGAGCTGCCATTATACAAAATACCAGAAATGGATTGGCATTTTTTTTTTTTAATTTTTAAATTAACTTTATTTATCAAATACAAAACATTTCCAAACAAAACAAAGTAAATCAATGGGAAAAACAAATATCCTGAAATAACATCATTCCTTCCAATAAGCTCCTACCATACCAAAAGAAAATTAACAAACCATATTCAGTTAAAACCTGTGGCTTTTATAAAGGGGATTTATTAGGTTACAAATATACAGTTCAAAGGCCATAAAAGTGTCCAAACTAAGGTATCAACAAGAGGAAACCTTCACTGAAGAAAGACCAATGGTGTCTGGACACCGTTTCAGCTGGGAAGGCACATGGCTGATGTGCTCCTGGGTTCTGGTTTCAAAATGGCTTCTCCAAAATGTCTCTGGGCTTCTGTCTCTCTTAGCTTCTCTCTCTCAGCTCCTGTGCATCCTTGCTTGTTTTCCCAGGACATTTCTCTCTAAGCATCTGGGGGTCCTCGCTTAGCTTCTCCAGGGCAAAATCTGGGCTTATCTCTTAGCTTAGCATCTCCAAACACCTTGCTGTCTGCATCTCCAAGCCTCTCTTGGGGTACATAACAGTTTCAAACAGGCACAATAGTTGATAATGGAAATAAACTTCAATTTAGATGTCTTTTCCATCCCTCTCAGTCATACATTCACAGTGGAGGCTCTCTCTCCTTAAGGTGCAAAATAGGTTCATTAGGGTGAAAGTAAAACTCTTATTCTATTTATATATAAAGCACAATAAGACAGAGTGTATAATAGTATATCTGTGGTATTAAAATTTCACAGAGAGGAATGGCAATTAGGAAAAAGTGGGGTCTAAAAAGTTGGCAATAATAAAAAGTAAAATTTCAGAAACACTGTTCCACATGTTAGTCTGGAGCTAGACTTCCTGATTTTGAATTTCTGCTACACTAATCACAGCAACTATATGACCTTGGGAAATTATTTAAGCCTCTCTGGTCCCCAATTTCCTCATATTTAAATTGGGGATAATAAAAGAGGGTCTTTGTGAGGATTAAAGTGATTATTATTTATACAATGCTCAATACAGTCTCTAACATATAATAAGCAGTCAGCATTTAAGAAAAAAAATGTTTCCTCATTTGTTAAATTTGGGATAATATCAGTGCATACCTCATAGAGTGGCTACAATGATTATGTAATATAATGTCTATTAAGTGTTTATCACAGCACCTGATACCTAGTAAGTATGTAAGATAAACTGATATTAAAATGAAAAAATGAATATGGCTCCATATTATAACATAATATTAAATATAAGAGTCTTGTAAGAAATTACTATCATGTAGTATGTTTTTGATGGTTACTGCCAATACTGCCTTTCCTTATTTCCAGCACGTGTGTACAACTTTTGCTTATAAGTTTAAATGAATTGGAAGAGGTTTGAATTGGTTTTTCATAAACATCAGTCTAAGTAATTGGAAAGCCCCATCATATTCTCACCATTGAGAATTCATCTATTCACTTTCAATCCTTGGTAAATGATCATTCACTATGGTTGAAGGGTGTTGGACCTTTCATGTTATTGCTACTGCAAGGAGTAGTAAGATGTTGACAATCAAATGCATAAGGCTAGTTTGTTTCTCTCCAAAGGAGTTTTCCATCTCAGAAAAAAAGAACCAAAGTTAATATTTTACATTAATGATTCTGGGAAAAGACAAATGTGGGTCTCATTTTAGATAAGAGAAATTTAAAACTTACTTCCTAAAGTTTCCAGCATTGTTCATTTCTCTAAAATAAGTGGACAAATCCATAAAATAATTCATAAAGTCATATGCTATTTTGAAAACACTCTGCTTATTTTACTGACAAGTTTAGATTAAAATATCATTCATACTTTATTAGATGGAGATAGAAATGTTATTCAAGCATTTAAAAATCAATTTGGGGGAAAGCTTTAATGTGGAAATGAATTACATGGATTTGCCATGATTGCTAATACATTTAAATGATTTAGCAGTGGAAATTACTGGAAAAGTTATTTTAAATTGTCCATTAGACACTTAATTATGAAGATTTCAGACTTTTGACAGTTAGGAATCTAGTAACCAACTACTTGACCGAAATCTATGCCTCCCTGTCCTCAAATTTGAAACATCTCTAGTATTCATACTGAATCCAAATTTCTTTGAAAACCATCAAAGAGCACTTGCACTTTTAGATATAAAGCTTCAAAAGGTGATGTAGAATCTTTTGAGACCGAAGACCTTTTTTTCTGACAGCTAAAAGTTGACTTGCCAAATCAATAAAGCATTCAAGTATTTTATAGAAAGTAAACTTTTCAAAGTGGAGACACCTCCCCCTACCCCACTCTCCACCCCCAAATCTGGGTTCATCGCTCATCACACTTAATGTATGACCCTCCTAACACAGCATGGAGGAAAAGAAAGTTTTCTTTACTCTAGGGGAGGACAGGAGCCTTGATCAGCCTCAAAGCTGCTGCCCCCACCCCATGGTGATTTTTCATGTGGCTTTTCTGTAAGTCAGAGACAGAGAAAGTGAATCATCTTGGGTAGCATGTAATACATAGCAGGGGTCTGGTGAACTTCATTAGTTTCTTATCTTACTTATTTACTACATCCTTTAGGATTACATTCTTTAAGATACAGTGGTGAGAGAACCTAAGATGGCAGCTAGGTGAGACAGGGCAAAAAGAACACCTCCATGAAAAATACTAGATAAAAGCCAGAAAGTGACCCAGAACACCAGTTCCAGCAATGCACCAGCCAGACTAGGTCTGCTAAATCCACAGGGACTGTGTATTTGGTGAAACCAGGAGTCTGCACTCTGAAATGACAGGGTAGGAATGCCCCTGCACGGCCTGGCAGCCCAGGGCTTCCCTGGAGGGCCAGCACACACTTGTGACATGGCACAGCCTTCCCTCAGCAGAGGTCCTGGAAGAGCACAGCTGAGAAGGGGAACCCGCTCAGAAATCCCAATGACCCTACACCAATACTAAGGACTTGTGGGTCAGCGTCAGAGACAATCTGTGGCAAGACTGAAATGAAGGCTTAGACTCTTGCAACACCCTTAAATCTCTGGGAACACCTGGCAGATTTGATTATTAAAGCTGCCCTACCTCCCTAACCACCCAGACACATGCCCCACATTCAGGGTGGACAGCATGAACAACACACCCAAACTTAGTGCACCAATTGAACCCCACAAGATTCAGATCCCCAAACACCACAAAGACAAAGTTGGGGAGAACTGACTTGAGGGGAGTAGGTGACTCATGGATGCTATCTGTTGGTTAGTTAGAGAAAGTGTACACCACCAAGCTGTAGATGTGGCAAATTAGAGATTGTTATTTTTTATATCCTGAAAGAACCATATCAAGTAAAGCAAATGCCAAGAGGCCAAAAACAACAGAAAATTGTACAGCATATGATAAAACCAGGCAATATGGAGATCCCAAACCCAAACACCCAAATCAAAAGAACAGGGGAGACACAGTACTTGGCACAATTAATCAAAGAACTGAAGACAAACAATGAGAGCATGGCACAGGATATGAAGGACATAAAGAAGACCCTAGAAGAGCATAAAGAAGGAATTGAAAGAGTAAATAAAAAAAAAAAAAATAGATGATCTTATGGAAATAAAAAACCTGTCAGCCAAATTAAAAAGACTCTGGATATTCATAATACAAGATTAGAGGAAGTTGAACAATGACTCAGCATCCTTGAGGACCACAGAATGGAAAATGAAAGAACAAAAGAAAGAATGGGGAAAAAAGTCTAAAAAATTGAAATGGAGCTCAGGGATATGATAGATAAAATAAAATGTTCAAATTTAAGACTCAGTGGTGTCCCAGAAGGGGAAGAGAAGGATAAAGGTCTAGAAAGAGTATTCAAAGAAATTGTTGGGGAAAACCTCCCAAACCTTCTACACAATATAAATACACAAAGCATAAATGCCCAGAGAACTCCAAATAGAATAAGTCCAAATAAACCCACTCCAAGACATATTCTGATCAAGCTGTCAAATACTGAAGAGAAGGAGCAAGCAGCAAGAGAAAATGAATTCACCACATACAAAGAAAACAACATAAAATTAATTAGTGACTACTCAGTGGCCACCATGGAGGCGAGAAGGCAGTGGCATGACGTATTTAAAATTCTGAGAGAGAAAAATTTCCAACCAAGAATACTTTATCCAGCAAAACTCTCCTTCAAATTTGAGGGAGAGCTTAAATTTTTCACAAACAAATGCTGAGAGATTTTGCTAATAAAAGACCTGCCCTACTTCAGATACTAAAGGGAGCCCTACCAACAGTGAAACAAAGAAAGGAGGGAGAGAGATAGAGAAATTTAACAGACATGTGTAGAACATTATATCCCAGATCACCAGGACACACATTCTTCTCTAGTGATCATGGATCATTCTCCAGAATAGACCATATGCTGGGACATAAAACAAGCCTCAATAAATTAAAAAAAAATGAATTTATTCAAAGCACATTCTCTGACAACAATGGAATACAAATAGAAGTCAATGACCATCAGAGACTTAGAAAATTCACAAACACCTGGAGGGTAAAAATGAGGGGGAGATGAAAACATTCTCGGATAATCGAAAGCTGAGGGACTTCATCACCAGTAGATCAGTTCCAAAGAAATGCTAAAGGGAATTGAGTAGGCTGAAAGGAAGGGACACTAAACAATTGACTGAAACCACATGAAGAAATAAAGATTTCTAGTAAAGATCACATGGTAAATATAAATACCAATACTACTATATTTTTGATTTGTAACTCCACTATTTACTTCCTACAGGATCTAAAATACACAAACTGTAATGATAAATCAGTGGTTTTGGACTCAATGTAAAACATGTAATTTTTGACAAAAACTACATAAAGGTGGGGGAATGGAGGAATATAGGAACATAGTTTATGTGTCCTACTGAAGTTAAGTTGATATCAAAGAAAAACAAGATTGTTATAGATTTAAGAGGTTAAATTTAAGCCCCACAGTAAACACAAAGAAAGTATCAGAATATGACCATAGAGATGAAAAGTAGAGTATGGGTTCTGAGAAGTGGGGGAAGGGGCAATGGGGAGTTAAGAAATGAGTGTAAGGTTTCTGTTTGGGATGAAGGGACATTTCTAGTAATGGGTGGTAGGAAGGTCATGGCATTGCAACATTCTAAATTTGATTAATCCCACTAATGGAATGATAAGGAGGAGTTGGAATGGGAAGATTTATGCTGTATATATGTTTCCACAATTGAAAAGAAAAAAAAAAAAGACAGTCTAAACAGATAATGACAATTAAATGCCAAGGATGATCCTGGATGGGATCTGAAGATGGAGGACAGGAGGCTCAAAGGGACACAGTTGGGACCTAAGAAAAAAAAAGAAAAAGGAAATATAGAATGTAAGCTTTGTGTCAATGTTGAATTTCTTGAACTTCTTAGCTGCGCTTAATGGGATTGCATAAAAGAATGTTCTTGTTCATGGGAAATGTATATGTGAATTATATTGTTTGCTCAAGGTTGTATGCAGCTTGCTCTCATGTTCAGAAGACAAAGCAATAGATGATGGATGATAGGGAGGGAGGGAGGGAGGGAAAGAAAGAAATAGTGGTGTGACAGGATATTAAAGTTGGTGGATCGGGTATCGGGAGAGGGGGGTCGGAGTACGCTGCAGTTCTGTGTATGGGGTTTGTATTGTTTATGCAACTGTTCCTGTAAGTTTGAATTTATTTCAAAATAAAATTTAAAAAAAAAGATACAGTGGTGCATGGTACCTCTTATTCTCAGGCGGTAACACAAATAATAGTGATTCATGTATAGATTAATTTAGAGACTATATGTGACTGAGTGCATATCCTGCCTTCTGCTTCTCTGTGAGACTAAAATTTTAAGCACATAGCCTGCTTACAGGTTCAGAGTTACATACAAAATACTAACACCACAAAAGTCCATAAAAAGTTGAAACAACAACTGCAGTTTTCCTCTTTTGGCCATTTCTCAGCTTTCAGGCCTATGAAATGACATTTCTGAGTAAAATGTGATATCAAAACTGTAAGAAAAATAAGAGTATTATTAATTATGTTTTTAATAATTAGTACCACAAAAGGGTATGTTGTGAGGATGGAACATAGTTTAAAACACATTTTTTTTTCTTAAATGACTTAGATTTAATCATCAGAAGCAAAGTAAATGGAAAGCTTACAATAGAGAGGAATTACATGTCAGTGCCTTTTGCAAACTGAGCTGGGACAGAAAGGGACTGGGGGCTGCCCCTCAACCTGATCCCTTCTAAACAAAAACACCCACAGTTTCCTTGACAGAGTGGCTCAGGGAAGGTGAAGAATCTGCTGGTGGCCACCACTCACTCCTGGCCAGCATCAGGAGCACCCTTTGCCAGCTCTCGTCATCACCCTTCCTTTTGTGGCCTGAGACAATGCCATCAATCTGTAGCAGCAGGATGGCCGTCTTTACTGCTGTCTTATATGTTTGCAGCTTCACAGCCAATGGCTCCCAGATGCCCAGTTCTTTCATGTCCACCAAAGTACCTGTCTCACCATTTACGCCAGTTCTCCTGAGTTTGCTTGGCTTGAAGAGAGGTAAGGAAACGAATGGTGCTGGCCCCACAGTTCCAGATAAGGGTACGAGGGACGACCTCTAAGGCCTGGGCAATAGTCCTGTATGTTGATTGCTCCATTCCAGTCATGGTCTTGGATTTTTCTGTCAAGGCACAGGCCCACAGCCATTTCAGAGGCCCCACCTCCTGTTACCAGCTGAGGGTCCAGGAGAATATTGCAGCACACTTGCATGGCATCCTGGAGGTTGTGTTCTACTTCTGAGAGAATCTCTTTGCTGGCTCCCTGGAGAAGAATGTTGCAGGCCTTGGGGTCTTTGCACTCAGTGATGGATGTAAAGTATTCCTTTCCAATTTTCTTGATTTCTGACAGGCCTGCTCCTACCCCAACATCTTCTTCTCTCAGTTCCTCTGGTTGGCTCACTGTCTGGACCCCACCAACTCTAGCAATGTGATTACTGTCTGTCTTCCAGACTCTGCCGATTGCTGTGACATTGGCCCACATGAGGTAGTGCCGAGCTAAATCTGAAATGCCCTTTTCTGTGGTGTTAATATCAATTCCTCTCCTATATTTTGTCACACTCCTGTCTTTCCAGCTGACTCATATTTTTCCTATGCTTGATAACTTGTCTCTCTTCATCCCCATCTCCCTCTTTCTCTTCCTTTCTTTCACTTTTCTTGTTTCTTTTATCTAAAACATTTTTATTAAATTGCAGATAAATAAATGATACAGAAAGTTTTATCCAAATAAAACCTCCATGAAACCTACGTAATCCGGTGCCTGTCAGTTTTTAATAAGTTTCTCCTTATTATCTGGCAAAATATTTGCCGCAATTGTTTGCCTTATTTGTTTTTCCTTTTCTTTTCATTTTATCATGATGGTCATATACTAGTTCAGCATATGGTACTTTCTATAACAGCAAACCCCAAATCTTGATAGGTCAATTATGATGACTGTTTAGTTTCAGTTCACAAAAGGTAAAAACCAGGTTTTCCTGATAAGTAGGTGCCTCTCCTCTATTTAGAGGCTTTCTAGGATTCTTCCAGTTTATGGCTCTGCCATCCATTTAACTGGCCTCCAGGTTTGCAGTGCCAGTCTGCAACAAGCCAGCATGAGGGGGGAGAGCATGGAGATTAATAATTAAGAGACTCTTGCTGGCCAGGTTGTTCTCACATTCTGTTAGCTAAACCTCAGTTCTATGGCCACATCCATTTGAAAGGGACTCTGAGCCATATAGTATAGCTGTGCACCTAGGAAAAAGAAATGATGTTAGTTCCACAGGAAGTATGATACCTACAGAAAGCTACAGGATAATTTAAATGCTAACAGACTCTTGTTTTGGGGGTTTATTTTAATCTTTAAAATAAAAATTCAGGGTCATATAGTATAGCTGTGCACCTAGGAAAAAGAAATGATGTCAGTTCCACAGGAAGTATGATACCTACAGAAAGCTACAGGATAATTTAAATGCTAACAGACTCTTGTTTTGGGGGTTTATTTTAATTTTTAAAATAAAAATTCAGGGTGGGCCTTGATCGGTGGAGCCATATAAATGAACTGACAAACAGAAGGAACTCAGTGCAGCTGTGAGTGACATTTTGAAGAGGAGCCACAGCCAAGAGGGACTCTCTGAAGAACATACAGGAGCTGCAGATGAGAGACAGTTTGAGGACGGCTATTGAAAGCAGACTTCTGCTCCAGAGAAGATAAGAGAGGAAAAACACTCCAAGAGCAACTAAGAGTGACATTTTTGAGGAACTGCAGCCTAGAGAGGAATGTCCTGGGAGAAAGCCATTTTGAAACCAGAACTTGGAGCAGACACTGGCCACGTGCCTTCCCAGCTAACAGGGGTTTTCCGGACACCATTGGCCATCCTCTTAGTGAAGGTACCTGATTGCTGATGTTACCTTGGACACTTTATGGCCTTAAGACTGTAACTGTGTAACCAGGTGCAAACCCATTGTCAATAAGATCTTTCGTAGAAGTTATATTTAGATAAGGTGTGCCCAACTGAATCAGGATGAGTCTTAATCCCATTACAGGAAGCCTTATAGAGGTCCCAGGGAGGAAGCCATGGGGAGGGGCAAGAAGCTGCAAGTCAATGGAACCCAGAAGAGAAAGGAGAGGACACCACCATGTGCATTGCCATGTGACATTAAAACCAAGGACCTGAGGGTCGCCAGCAGCTAGCCCCACAGACACCAGGGTCTTCAGAGAGAAAACAAGGCCTTGCTGAGGACTCTATTTGGACTTCCCCTAACCTCATAACTGTGAGCCAATAAATTCCCATTGCTTAAGCCTACCCATTTTGTGTCATTTGTGATTACAGCAAGGAACCTAAAACAAAGGATAAAGTTTTTCTTATATTAGTTTTACATGGTTTCTTTTAAGTTTATTTCTAAATATTTGATCCTTTTTTTGTTTCCTTAACAACCTCTAAAAGGTGATTATTTGTGTAAATAAAGACTATGGATTTCTATATTTTAAATTTTATATTCTGCTACCTACTGAATTAATGTATTGTTTTGGTTAACTTTATCATTGATTAGCTAGAGTTTTCAACGTATACTATCATTATCTGGAAATAGAGATAGTTTTACTTTTTCTTTTCCAATTTGTATGCCTCTAATCTTTGTGACATGTCTACAGTGTTTCTCTATTACATAAGGTACTCACTTTTAGAACTGTTGAAGAACTCAAAGACAAGTGTAGGGGCTGTCTCACAACCCTCACCTACCCCACTTCTTTTTCTGTTGTATGCAGGTGTTTTGATATGTTTCCATTCAGCAGCCTGGGCAGACATTAATTCTAATCCAATGGCCTGACCATACCTTGAACCTGAAACTGGAACAAGCAGTTCCAGCTGCTTAGCAGGGTGGGAACTCTCAGTGGAAGAGCTCCCTCCCCCAGGGGTATGTAAATACTTAGCCCTTGGTCAGAACAGGTATCTCTGGCCTCCAAGGCAAAGTGGGACATGCAGAGCTGCTATCCACCGACCCTTACACTAGCAGTTGACCTCCCTGGTCCAGCCACCCTGGCCTGGCCATGAAAGGATCCTCTCTCCTGCTCCTTTGGGCCCTTTTAGCTGGGTGAGTAATAAAGCAGTCATTTGTTGAGAATCTCTGTTGTGCCTGAGCCTTTGTTCCCTTGACATACGGTACAGCAACTTGTTCCACAAGGACTAAGTTTTATAATGTTCTTGAGAAAGTAATCATTTCAATTTTCAGGTCTGTTTTCTTATTAAGAATAAATGTTTAAGTTTGTCAAAGGATCTTTCATTATGTATGTAGATAATCATATAAATTTTCTCATTAGAAATGTAAATATGGTATATTATATTACTAACATTGCATTAATCTTGCACTCTTGGAAACAATCCTTGTTGGTGATTATCATTTATTGATATGACTACTATTTTAATCTCAATTCTGTCATATATTATGTGCATTGCTATGTTTATTATGCTTACTATGTGTGCCAGTTTGAATGTATTGTGTCCCCCAAACGTCATTATCTTTGTTGTAATCTTGTGTGGGCAGACATTATCAGTGTTAATTAGATTGTAATTCTTTGAGTGTTCCTTTGGAATGTGCCCCACCCAGCTGTGTGTGATGACTCGGGATAATTTCCATGGAGGTGTTGCTCCGCCCATTCGGGGTGGTTCTAATTTGATCAGTGGAGCCATATAAATGAGCTGACATAACAGAAGGAGCTCAGTGCAGCTGTGAGTGATGTTTTGAGCTACAGCCAAGAGGGACACTTTGAAGAAAGCACAGGAGCTGAAAGTGAGAGACAGTTTGAAAATGGCCATTGAAAGCAGACTCTTGCTCTGCAGAAGCTGAGAGAGGACAAATATCCCAAGTGCAGCCTATAGAGGAACGTCCTGGGGGAAAGCCATTCTGAAACCAGAACTTGGGAGCAGATGCCAGCCACGTGCCTTCCCAGCTAACAGAGGTTTTCCAGATGCCATTGGCCATCCTCCAGAGAAGGTACCCAATTGTTGATGCATTACCTTGGACGCTTTATGGCCTTAAGACTGTAACTGTATAAACAAATAAACCCCCATTTATAAAAGTCAATCCATCTCTGGTGTTTTGCATCTCGGCAGCATTAGCAAACTAGAACACTATGTTTCTTTATGTGATGTGTTTCTTTTTGTTACTTTCTTTAATATTTAGGAAATTTCCATTATTTTTAGAGGTTATTCTTATATATTTTTCAAAATGTCTTTAGTCCTCTTTTGTCTTATTTAAATTCTTACTCTTAGATTTTTAATTTATTTTGTAGTATCCCTTGACTCATACCTGTCTATAAAAAAACCAATGAGATTATTTTCTTCTTTCCCTTACCCTTTCTCTCCCATTTAAATTGCATTATCACTACTTTTGAAGAATGTATTATATATGTATATAATTTTTCTGCTGGTACTTTGTCATAATGTATAACATTTGCATAATCATCTCTACCCCACCCACACCTTAATCTTAAATCTAAGATAAATATATTTTAATTCTTACTATCAGCCTTTTCTTGATATCCTCTCTGTCATGTCTTGGATTTTATAAACCTCATCCTATAATAGATTCCTCCAGAAAGCTCATGAATATGAAATCCTTAAGTTCCTGTTTGTTTAAAACTGTATTTCTAGTACCTTGATACTAGAAGAAGAGCTTGACTGGTTACAAAATATCTAGTTCACATGCTCTTTCCTTTAGCTTTTTATTTGTATTGTTTTTGAGAAGTCTGATTCTAATATAATACTTTTGTCATTATAATTCCTTTCATTGCTCAGCAAGGAATCCTTGAGATACTTTCTTTCTTTGAAATACAGGAATTGTATTAAGGTATGTTTCAGAATTGATTTATCTTTATTGATTTTCTCAGATTCCCAGTGGGTGCTTTCAGTATGAAAATTCAGGTCTTCTTTTTTATTTATTGGAAATATTTTGGGGGGTTTTAATTTTAAATTAATATTGTTTTTGTGGGTTTATTTTAAAGTACTCCAATTTTACACATATATTATCTTTGTCTGTTTTCCATGTCAATCACTGTACTTCTTTCTTTATATCAATTGTACTTTCTTAGTTATTTGTCCTCCTTTCTTTGATGATGTTTATTAAATTTTTATTAGAATCTGTTCCCTTGGGATCTTGGAAATTTTGTCTTCATTTCTGGAATTAATTGTTTTTTTTTCCTTTTAATTGACCAAGTTAAATCAACTATCAGATTATTTTTGTTTTTTTAGTGTTTATCCATTTATTTTCAAAGTTTCTTTTTGTAATAGTTGATGATAGTTTTCTTTCATGAAGAAAGGTTATTTCTGACTTCTTGGGGGCATGAAATTTTCATCAGTTAAAATGTTTTGAATCTCTTTTGCCATTTTATTTTCATAATAACTTTGTTTAAAAGAAGATGGCTTGAAAATCTGCACTTCAAGAAGAGGATTAGTAGATTGGGATTGTTTATATCATTTATAATCCAAGATTAATCCCTTTGGTCAGTGCCATAAAATTCAATGTCTTTCATAAGGTTTTTTGGAGGTGCAGAGGATAAAGAACTGTACGTCCTTTAAATTTTTTCAATCAAAATTTCTGACTTTGTTTACTTTTTCCCTACATTGCACACTTTCTTTAGGGCTCTTGTCTCATCTATTAAAAAGGACTGCCTAACTGAGTCATATACTTTTTTAAATTCCTTCCACATAGTTGGGGTTCTGATTTATCAAGATTATGTTATACCTTTTTGCCCTTGGGGTTGAATTTTTCTTTTTGGGGACAGTATCTGTTCCATCATAGACCCTCCATTTCTATCATGTCTCTTCTGTCCAGTTTTTTTCCAGGCTATCCCCCTCCCATATTCTCTGCGTAGGTTTGAGGTAAGGGCTCAAAAAATAGCTCTTTTGGGAATTGGTACTTATTTTTTTACTCAAAGGTAATTTAAAGCTTATCTTATTCTCTGTCTTCTCTTTATATGAAGGGAACGGGATTTGTGTGGTTTGTGGAAATAAACGAAGACTACCCAAATGATGACAGACAGAGGCTATTTATTCAGAGATTGCTATAGCAAGAGAGTCAGCCATCATCGCTTGTGTTTGACAGAGACTCCAAAGCAAACAGAGGGGAGGGAAAGCTTTACAGTAAATGAAGAGACAACTTCAAGTATACTCTGACTGGAAGTTTTGAGCATAGGGAAGCTGGAGGTGGACTGAAAAGAGGCAGAACTTTGTATGCTATTGGCTTGGGGGGCATATTTCACTTTCTCTTTTGGTCATTTGTTGGAGGTGGTGCCTCCAAAATAGGGAAGCTGGCAGACATTGACCAAGTCCTGACTACTACACAGGGTGATTGCTGCAAAATTGTAGTTTGGCTTCCTAAACTTATTGTTGCAGAATTTTTGGATCAAAGTTCTATTGTCATACATGATATGGCTAACGTCTAGTTGTATATTCAGTTTCCCAGGTTTATTTATTCTTTTCTTGATAAGTATATATTTGGAGCATATTTGGTAGGTTAAAGTTTAGGGGAATGCCATTGTCTCACATACCTGGAAATATCTTCATGTGTCCCATTTTAATAAACATTCCTTTAAACTTTACCTCTACTCAGTGCTATAGCCAAACATGAGAGACATGAAGTTTCTAATTTTCGCCTATGTGACACTACGCCAATTAACTAAACTGTCTTATCCTTTGTTTCACCAAGGTAAGTGAGATAATGTGTATAATTGTGTTCCATGATGCCTAGTAGTTGCCGGATGTCAACAGGTGTTAGCCATCCTCACCTTTCTTCCTGATTCTGCAAAGCCACCCAACTGTTATTCTGGGTTTCAATCATGAAATCATCATTTATCTTCTCTATCCATTTTCTACATACCTAAATGTCCAAGTCTATAGATACTTGATTTAAAGTATCTCTTTTCACAATTACCCTTATTTCCCTATTTCATTGCTCCTACATTAAGTAGGTTTCCCACCTTGAATAGCCCCCATTTCTATTACTATATTTTACTTCACAGGCCTTTTTCCTGACTAAATCTCTCTATTTTCAAGTCTATAAAACACTAACATTTAACTTTTCTTAAACTTTTACTTTTATCATTTTACTTATTGCCTGCAATGATAGTTCTAGTCACAGTTCAGTTTCCAGATCTGGGGCTGATCTTACTAAAGGACTGGTTGAGTTATTTTAGCTCTTCCTGAGATGCATGAGCAAAATTAAGGACCTGAAGGAAAGCTCTGTGAATAGATCCCCTCTTCTTCTATGCTTACTCTATTTCTTATGAAGTAATGGACTTATCTAACCCCTTTGCCTTCATTCAGACTTTTAATGATTTATGAAAAGACAACTCTCTTTGATTCCCATTTGTCCATCTAAACTCTTTCAACAAGCCTTACAGTCTGTACCACTCAATTTAGCATATAACAACGATAGGCAGTACTTTCAATTTAATGAATCACTTCCAAATGTAACATTCCATCCAGTCTATTAAAACAAAAAAAAAGCTAGTAGTTCTGTTAATAATATCCAGTGACCTTCCTAAGCCTTGAACAGTTAATAAGCTCAAAGTTCACTTTCAGTTATTTTTAATGCTCTAGCTCTCAGAATCCAGCATTCTCTTCTCTTTATTTCCCAAACACACTGGATCACACACATTTCCTCTATCTTCATATAGTAGTTTCTTTCCATTTTCCTGCCCTCCCACCCACCTGCAAAGAGATAGATCAACCCTTTTGATTTTTAGGTTGCATGGAATCATTCAACAAACATAGTAAATGCAGCAAATGCAAGGAGATCTTCAAATGTATAGTTGGGCTTAGGTTCCAAATTTATTATTACAAAACATGTTTGAGATGGTACCCTAAGAGCTTACCTTTAACTTCTACTGACAGTTTTATTTATTTCTCTAGACATATTATTGATCACCTATGTAGCAGGCTTTTGGGATTCATCAATTAAAAAAACCTGACAAAATATCCCTGCCATCATTAGACTAAGATACTGGTGTGAAGTAAAAATAAGAAACAATATATATGGACTCAATAATCATCTCGAACACTCTCCCCTGGAAATAGCTTTGAGCATTCACTTCTTCACAATGGTGGCTCTTTTTAATCATGGAATATATTAAGTGCTCCCAGTACCTTAAATAGGAAATTTGTGTTTCTGAGGATGTGCAGTGTGGATGATATCAGCCTCACTAACATGCTGTTCTGCACAGAGATGCTCAGTACACTTTTCTAGACACAGTCCCAAAATAAAGTTGTACTGACGTCATCTCCTTTCTACACATGAGAAAACTGATACTTAGAGAAACTAACTTGTTCCAGTTTACTTTATCACCACCAGATTTTTGGGACTAAGACTTAGATGTTCTAACTCAAAATTTCTTGTTCTTTGCACTTAGATCTGCTCATGAAACCACTGTTTTAGTCTGTTTGGTTTTGATTTAGGTATTAGATTTATCTGAACTTACCAGCTACAGGGATCATGTCTCATATTTCTATGTTACTCAGAGGTACAATCCTCAGGGAAGGGAATAGAGTATGTATGTATTATACATGTTTGATTATTCTTTTTCATGTTTTTGGGCAAGGGATGTTTTAGGGTATAGAAGATATGTCTACGTCACGTTGGAAACAATTTAGAAATGGTTATTATATATTAATAATAAGAGCTAAATCTGAAAATTATAGATATTTACATTCCATGTAATGTATCTTTGTGTTAACCAGCACATTTGCACTTGCAAACAGATGTTCAATGATATAGAGAAGCTACTTATATGTACAATTACTAATTCTGTATGCACCGATGGATTTAAGAACTTCAACTGGGACCAATACTGCTAAATTTGGCTTTGCTGACTTTAAAAAAAATAAAATGCTGGAATTTTGGTATTGCTTGGTTGAGCTCAGCAAATAAGGTTGCTTCAAAATTCTCTCATACTGGTAAACACATCTAGCTTATTTAATTATTCAGGGGCTAGATTTCTTGGATATTCTTGGGCATGTGCATGTTATGTCTCAAACTAAAAGATAGCAAATACTTTCTGTATGAGGAAAGAATTAAGATTGCAGTGAGGAGTAATTTGACCTGCATGTCTTACCTACTGTGGTGTTTAGCTCAGAGAAGCAACATAATTACAGACATACAAAATGAAAAGTGTTCACTTAGCTGTTCAGAGACTCCTATGCTATCCAAAGATTCCCTGGAAACAAACTAAGTTTTCTTAGCCATTTCCAGCATTTATGTAAGACTCTATTTAAGCAGAAAATCTAATCTATTTTTTTCAAAATTGTGCATTTTAATGATTTACAGAAAATGAAGATATTAAAAAATGCACAGTAAAATGATCTGGTAAAAAATTGACCCTAAAGTTAACAGTTCTAGAAATTAGATTTTTATATATGGAACTAAGTCTATTAGCAAAATAATTAGCAATTATTTCAAATATTTCATATTCTCATTCATTTTTTTCAAGGAAAATTAATTAGAAGCAGTTACTCAAAAAATATCCAAACAGCAAAATATTGTGAATATGGACAAGAGTGGAATAGAGATATTTTTAGAGGCAGTTTTGATTTTGGCTTGAATATTTTACCCAGTTTGCTTTTTAAGGTGGGATTGATTTAAAATTGCTTTGTATGCCAGAATGTTTATATTATTTCAGGAAGAAAAATAGGATATTTCTTCCACATTCAGTCATTGAAGTACTTAATTTTAATAGGAATATTTTCAAATTCCTTATTTGTCAACAGCGAATTTTTATAGCCTTTGGTTTTCAGTAAATATTGACTTCTGGTTAAATTTAGCTTGACAACAAATAATAGTCTATCTAGTTGGTAATTGAAAATTCCTCGAGCAAACTATAATAGAATGTTCCAAATAAGAAATTGGCCTCTGACAGCTATTACTTCTTTAAATAAAGGCAGAGGGAAAGAGTCACCTTTGATCCTCAAAAACTGCAATTATAAACAAATAAACCCAAATTAGGAAGTGCTGTTTCTTTTGAAAACATAGATTTAAGAGTCTCTTTCTTCCTCTTCACCAGTCGAGAAATACTGATCCTAGTTATGATAATAAAAATTTTAATATTGGCTGCCTTTTTCAGAAGGCAGAAAAAAAGTGGAAAAGATGATCCAAAATAGAAATATCAATGTTGTTATTCTTTACTAGTCAGCTATGCCTAAAGGTGATAAGTTTAAACATTTTGTATAGAATAGAAATTGTTAAGAATAAATTATATTCATATTTAATTCGGTGATAAGTTTAAACATTTTGTATAGAATAGAAATTGTTAAGAATAAATTATATTCATATTTAATTCAGAGACACCTGACTCTGAAATTATTCATAATATTTGCAACATTTCATTTACCATAAACCAAACAACTACATAAAATATCATATAAATTTTTCCTTTGATTTCTGTAAATTAGATTTTCAGAGTCCTTGTTATATTTTCCTAGAAATAAATTTTGAGGTGTTTTCTTTCCTTTTTTTTTTTTCTATGAATTCAGAAGGAACAAATTCTAGAAGGCCGATGGTGTACACCTGCCAATAAACTGGGGTCAAACCTATATAGTGAAATCTGCTTTTCTTCTTCAGATACACTCTATTATACTTTATGTTCATCCTTGATGATCTGCACTAATACTCAACAGTCATAATACCAGTTAGTAGCAAAGGGACTCCAAGATACATTTCTTACTTTTAAGTTTATTAGCAGTAATTACTGATCTGAAATTTACAGTGAGTGCCCAGAAAGAGTGAACAAAAAGTATTATACAATCCCAGGTTCTAAAAGCAACATATTTTTTTAACTTTGTGGAATGTATTTTCTTCCCTCCTCTTTAAACTGTATATATTAGAGATGCTTTACAGAAAAAGATTAAGAAAAATAGTTTTTCAATTTTGAAAATAAGACAGACCAGATTAATATGAATCGCCATTGCTGCAAACATGTAGAAATGGTTGATATGGTTAAACTAATAGTTTTTAAAAGGAAAGCTGTGTTGTCAATAAAGAAAGTTAAATCCATAGATGCCAGAGACTCAAATCTACTGCAGCTTCGTTTTTCCAATAGCTCTTACTATGAACTAAAATAGTTTTATGTTACAAACTAAAATGATTTTATGTGCTTATTTATTATCTGTCTCACTGAGAAAAAATATAGGAAGACAGGTCCCATGATATCTTATTTGCAAGTACTTATTAGTTAGGTACTCAATAAACACTTGTTTAATGATTGAATAAATGAAGAGAATTATTTGAATCAATATTTCCCAAAATATAGCTAAGAAATGGTAGACTGTCCATGGCTGACACAGGAATTATTAAAATCACTGAAATTACTAATTGATCAGTAAAATACTTTAAAATTTATTTTTACTGATTTCTTCTTCAGAGGCTTTAATACACTAATGTTTATAGTGAATTGCAGAGGGGCACATAGTATTCACCAAGTGTTATTAGACTGCAATGTTTTTTTCAAATAATGGAACATTTCATAGGATTGCATGGGATTTATGCTTCATGGAAAAAACATTGTCATCCCAATATATCCTTCTCTATTGCTTTGATTTCAATGAATGTTGAAATCAATTCTTTTTAAACTGTTGAATAAGCCACTTTTTTAAAAATTGTCTTCATTATGACGTGATAGAACCTGTGACAAAAATTTAGGTGAGAATTTCTTGACTATTCAACTTAGTTCCTTTTTGTCTTTTCTATGATTTGTTCTTAGTTACTTGTATTTTCTCATTATTTTCTGATTTATTTTATAAATAAAATCATCATAAATACACACACTGATAAGGATTTGATAACCATGTACTTAAGCTTTATATTTTTTCCTGTAATTGATAATACAAGTGAATAACAATGTATTGAAACACATTTTGAAAGACTCATACATTTACATTATAGATAATTAGGATAGAATTTACTCCAAGGACTGTTTGATTTAGGGTCCTGGTTCAAGCAAGCCTTTAAGTTATGATTCAAAGGGTGTGTGGGTGTGTGTGTGTACACCCATATATATATTTTAAAAAGAGGCAAAATTTCTACAATACTTTCTGTAAATTATTGTTATAACTTTAAAATGAATTATATGAATGGAAATTTTCAATTTAACATAAATTTCTAATTTTTGATACTGTTTTAAAGTAATTTTTGATCTGTTGAATCCTATTAACCTGTTTAAAAAATTATTTTAATTGCAGGATAAGGAAGAAAAAGAACTGATAAGTCCCTTGCCCCTGAACTTGTGCAACTCAAATGCATTGATTGCCAATAAGAGGTTAGGAATGAGTAAGACAGTTTCAACTCTTCATTGACAATCTTCTCTTATGCATTAAATGTCAAATACAATAATTAAACATATTGACTAGGCATTTACTGGAAAAGTAAAGAGGAAAGCAGGAGACAATGTCTATGCCATGGTTGAATTGTCCAGATATCCAAAGATGTGTAATTTGAGTCACAGATTTTTTTATTTATTTATTCAACAAGTGTTTAATGTATGTACACCTCTTCTGTGGCACTGAGAATTTCAGGAGGGAAAAGAATCAATACCTTGATATCCTGTTGTCCTAGAGTTTCCAATATATATTTACAAATAAGCTATGCCCACTTTCAGATGACACTATACCATTCACATGTAATGCAGGTATCTTGTAACAGAGTGTTCCAGTTTGCTAAGGCTGCCATTATGCAAAATACCACAAATGGATTGGTTTTTACAAACGGGGTTTATCTGGTTAAAAAGTTACAGTCTTATGGCCATGCAAATGTCCAAGCAAAGGCATCAACAGTAGGTACCTTCACTGAAGAATATCGATGGCATCTGGAAACCCTCTGTTAGCTGAAAAAGCATGTGGCTGGTATCTCCTTGCCCCTAGGCTGCATTTCAAAATGGCATTCTCCAAAATGTCTCTCTAAGTTGGAGCTGCTCTGAGGTTCTTCTGTTTGTGAGCTCTTTTATAGGACTCCAGTGATTAAATCAAGACCCACCCTGAATGGGTGGAGTCCATATCTCCATGGAAAGAATTCAATCAAACATTTCACCCACAGTTGGTTGAGTCATATCTCCATGGAAACACTCAATCAATGGATTCCAACCTAATCAACACTAACACATCTGCCCCCACAAGATTGCAGTAAAGAATATGGCATTTTGGGGGACATAATACATCCGAACCAACACAGAGTATTCACAATTTCTCCCTCCCATCCTTTATAATATTGCTGTTATTCTTTTCCCTTATTCTTAAGCATATGCAATATCCAATTATCCAATGTCACCCAGTAACATTTTTACTATTGATATCTTGAAGTTATTTCTTAAAACAATCAAGAATGTGAAAAATAAAAGATTTCATTTTAACTTCATTTATTTTTTTAATGTTCTTCCAATTATATGTTTTCTTCCATATTTATGTGTATCATATATATATCTGGCTTATAAAATTTTTGTTTTCTTTGAAGAACTTCTTTAAACATTTCTTGCCTTAAAGGGTTTGCTGCTAATGAATTCCCTCAGTTTTTGTTTGTTTTGAGAAAGTCATTATTTCTTTTTCATTTTTGAAGGGCAATTTTGCTGGATAAAGAGTTCTAGGGGGATAGGTTTTTTCCTTTCACCACATTAAATATTTCACTCTACTCTCTTGCATGGTTTCTATCATTCTTGTCCTTGTTCATCTATATGTAAGGTGTCTCCCCACTTCCAAATCCTGGCTTCTTTAAAGATTTTTATCTTTGGCTTTGTTTTACTGTAGTTTGAGTATGATATGCCAAAGTATTAGATATTACAGTATTTATCCTGTTTGGTGTTATCTGAGCTTCCTGGATCTGTCGTTTCATATCCATCACTAATTTTTGTAAATTCTTGGCTTTATTTAAAATATTCCTCTGCTCCGTTCCCCCTTTCTTCTTCTGGCATTCCAATTACATGCACATGACAACTTGAGAAATTTTCCCACATTTCTTGGACATTCTGTTATTTTTGTTTTGTTTTTCATTCTTTTTCTCTTTGTGATTCAGTTTGGGAACTTTCTATTGACATATCTTCAAGTTCACTGATTATTTCCTCAGTTATGCCCAATCTAATGATTAGCTCATTGATGGCATTCTTTATTTCTCTACACTGTTTTTGATTTCCAGTATTTATTTTTTTATTTCTTACAGTTTCCATCTCTTTGTATACATTATCCATTGGTACTTACATGTTGCCTACTTTTTGTATTACAGAACTTAACATATTAATCATAATTATTTTAAATCCCCTGTAAAAATCTCTGTAATATCTGAGTTGAATCTTGATCTGATTCACGCTTTGTCTCATCAGACTTTGTGTTTTTTTTTTTGTTTTTTTGTTTTGTTTTGTTTTTGCCTTTTAGTATGACTTGTAACTTTTGGTTGAAAGTTGGATATGTATCAGGTAATAGGAACTGAGATAAATGGGCTGTCTATGTGAAGATTTGGTTAATACGGCTAAGAGTTGGGCTGTATCTAATGTTTTCTAGTGTTCTTGTTTATGCTTTTCTCATGCTTTGAGCTTTCCTAAGTACTCCTTCTCAAAGAGGGTCTGTGCCTTATAGGTCTCCCAGGTATAAATGACTGTTATTATACCAGAACACTGAGGCTTTGAAGGTGTAGGGGAGGAGAAACTTCTATAATCTTATCATTGAGTATCAATGGGCCAGTTTCCCACTGTTCCAATTCACCTATCTCTTCAGATTTCCAGGTGGCAGTTTGCCCTTCAAACTCAGTTAATTCTCTGATGGATCCAAGAAAAGCTGTTGATTTCCTGTTTTGTTCAACTTTTTCTTGTAAACATAAGAGTGATGACTTCCAGGTTTTTTACCTGATGGGGGTGAAAGTGGAGGTCAGTATTTGTCTTTTAACTGGAAGTTAAATCCATGTAAATGTAATTTAATATCTTTTTGATTCTGATAAGAAAAATAGTCTGTTGAAGAAATTAAAATATCAACACTTAAAAATGATATTGTAGGATAAAAGTCATCATAGTCACTTTAAAAAATCTACTGAAAACATGTAACAGATACTTGACAACCTTTCAGTTAGTGGTGTTAACATACACTTGTGGTGTCTTCAGATAGAGGTGTTTTGGGCAGCCTCAACTTGGTTTCTCAACCTCTAAGTAAAAGCAGAAAAACCTCATACTATAAAGACTAATAGAGATTAGTCTCAGTGTTGTTTGCTGTATAGATTTGAAGTTGTAAGTATTAGAAATGTCAATTTTAAACAGGAGTCAAATAATGTCATTACTGTATATATTTGAGTCTTTAAATATTTATAAAATAAAATTGTTTATAACAAGTAAAAAGAAACAATAAAAGTCATAAATATATTAATGATATGTTTTCAGATCTTATTTAATCTTATTTAATGATTATTTATGAAGTGTTTACTAGCCATGTGGCATTGTGTGGTATGCAAAGCAGGAAAACACAGAGCTCGTGGTCTACATTCCCTTCCTTTTCCATACTTCATACCATATTTCCTGTTTTTCTTCTTCTCTTTTCCTCCAGCCTGTCAGAAGCTGAGCTGAGCTGAACTGACAGAGAGCTGAGCTCAGCGGCCAGGTTTTGAAGGTGGCAGATTAAAACAATCGAAGCCAAACTGGAAATAACATGAAAGCCTTTAGTCACTTTCTAAGATGGTATAAACAAAAAGCTAACCTGAAGAAGTGCCAGCTCCCCACATTGCTTTTTCCTGTTTTCTCCCACAGAAGGGAGTCAATGGGCAAGGATGCGATGGATCAGCTCAGCCTCAGGGGTGAATCTCACTGCTGCGGGACCCCTCAACAAAAGGCTCCTATGGTTTCATGACCTAGAAGCTGAGGGGGAGGTGGTAGTAAGGAAGCCTCCATAAGGAGGCCTCAGCAGAGACACCTGAGGAAGGCCTGGGGCTAGAAAGCAGGTCAGGGTAACAGCTGGACAAACCAGGGGATCTGAGTCCTTGACAGCAATTCCCTTCAGGGACTACAGGACACTGGCTGTATACCACATCAGGGTGGGGAGGGCAGCTTGTCCTGGTGAGCCCTGTCACGTAAAGCCTTTGCAGCTGCCTATGGTCAGTGCTGAAAAATCACACAGGATTTTGGCCAGGAGCTGGACTCCTCACAGGTCTTCCTTGCATTCTCTCTTCCTCCTTCCCTCTCTCCCTTCCTTCTTTCTTGAAGGTGGGGGAAATTACCTAGGTAATTACTTGCTCCAGATATCTAATATTTATCCCCAGCCACTACATAAACTCTTGGGAGAGGCATGAAGGGGCAGGCTGGGTATGGTTAGTGATGGAGTTCTATATAGTCAGAAATCAGAGTGAGTGAATTTCTCAAAGAAAAATGAAACTGAGACCAAGCAGTGAAAAATAGAATTTTCAGTGAAGTTGAAACCCAGGAGACCACAAGGGATTTTGAGAGTCATCAACTTGTTGGGTGCCAGAGGCAGTGTTTTGTGTCAGCAGTCTGGCAGTGGGGAGATGGGAACAAGTGAAGTTTTGGTCAAGAGTGAAACCCAGAGAGGGTTCAGAGGCTACTGGGGATCATTCATACTTCACTTTTGTGACCTAGTGGTCAAGCCAGCCAAGTTAATGGCCTGGGTGCAGAAAGTATGCCTTATGGTTTTTGGAAACTTTTTGCAACATTATAAAATGTTACCCATTGTTATTACATACAACAAACTTTTGAAATGTAGTAGAGTTGCTGTTTTGATACCAACACTAACAATGTAACAGAACAGACATAGAAGCAAATGAAATTAAATCCATTTCAGGATATCACAAGACTATATAGGCAGATGGAGTCTTATTAGAAATATGGACCTGACATTTGGATGAATCTTGCTTTATTAGTTTTATTTTCTCAAAATATCTTTATTTCCACCCATTATCCAAATGTTACAATCATCAGAATAGATAAAAGGACCATCATTACTGAATGGGCAGCAATTTTTAAAATATAAATACAACATAAAATATAAATAAAAACAATACTGCTGGCTTTCAAAATATAAAATATAAAATAAAAATTTTCTTTAGAGACACCCAAACTCATGGGTGTGGGTCACAGTTGTTTGTATTTGTAGATAGTAGCCATTATGCCTACCTGGAAACTATATATTAAGCACAGGTATGTGACATAGATGTTTGAAGGCATTGTGCAGAATGTGAAGTGAATGCAAGCATAGATTTTACCCTCAAGTAGCTTATAATACAGAACAAGATTTAGAGTGCATTACCAGATAAATATTATAAAGATAGAATGTAATTATCCAATATTTATAGCAGTCTGAGAGCAAATCTTATATTCTGCATTGTTTCAATGATTATCTGATCATTTGCAGGAGAACACAATAAGAGTTAAAACAAAATAAATACTTTTAAGTGCAGAAGAATAAGATGAAACCAAATAAAATTTGAAGTCTAGGAGTGAGCCAAAAATGTGGCTTTACACAGATCAAAGAGAACATTATCATTATTTATTCTAATATTAACAAGTTACTGTTTTCTAATATTGGAGTGAGGAAACTTCTCCTTATGTTCCCTTATTAAAAGGTGTCTCATAAAATATAGTATTTATATTTTTATATATTTTATATATATATTTATATATTTAAATTTAAATTTAAAATATATATTAAATATATATATTATATATATATATATTTATATATTTTATATATTTTTATATATTTATTTTTTATATATAAATTATAGCTATTTCCCATGAAAGTAACAGAATAGTATGGCTATGTCTTTTGAAAAAAACAGATCTAAGGAAATTATATGAAAGTACAAATCAATGATTTCTCATGTATAACTCTCTGATTGATTATTCCACAGATAAACTTGAAACCCAAGTTTTATGCTCAAAGTCACAGGGTACCATGGCAAAAATTTCACTTAGTGTTAAGTCTTTTAAAATGTGATTTTATCTTAAAAGAAGTTTGATTACTAATATAAAATTTGGTAATATAAAATTATTAAAATTATAATTATTATACATATTTTCCATGATAAGTAATATGCAAAATTAGCATGAATAAAAGAAAGCAAAATGACATTTCTAATAAATCTGCTCTCACTCCAATTACAGCAGGCTACTTTGGGCTTGGCTCTTAAAATCCCATGCATATGAATTCATACTCTTTTCTGCCATTTGGGAGGCTTCAGTGAAGATGTTTGAAAAGTACTTCTGAAGGAAGGGGATGAGACAAGTAGAAATAGAACATGGGCACAACTCAGGTCTTCTGTCTTTCTTTTAAAAAACTATACCACCTCTCAAAATGTGTCAGGGTTTTATTTTGACATTAATAAAAATAATGATGATTGATGATTATGATTCTGATGATGGAAATTGCTGAGTACTTATTATGTGAAACACTAAAAAACATTTAAAATTAATTGTTAATGAATCCTTGCACCAGGGCCCCTGATGTAGGTGCTTTTAACACAATTTTACACTAGAGGAAAGTGAGGTGCCATGTGGGTCCTGGTGCTCATTGACTTGTGGCACTTTGATTTCTCTCTAAAGACTTTGGCTTAATAAGAGGCCAAACTCAGAAAACCTGAAACTTCACTTCATTCCTTAAAATTAAACTTCTTTCCATTCTCAAAGCATCCTGAACTTTAATGAATTATAATGAATTTTTTAACCATTATTAATATGCTTCCCTTTCATTTTCTCACTATTCCAAAGCATTAACTGTGCTTTATATATAACAAAGTGCTTCAAAGTATAAAATCTGAATCCAATCTAACTGGTACCAAATCCTGAATCTATCACTTCCTATATTTGATGAACTTTTGAAATAAGAAGTTATTCTGTTGCCTTATTTTTCTTGCTATTGTTATACATTTTACAGATGAGAAAACGAAGACCTAAAAAGATTGAGTACACTGTCCAAAATCTCAGAGATAGAAAGTGATTACAAAAGGATACTAGGAGGTTTAGGGGCATGATAGATATGTTCATTACCTGTATGGATGGGTTCATTAGAGTGATGGTTTCACTTGTTTGTGCAATTCTAATATATACAGTGTATTATATGTCAGTTATCCCTCAGTAAGGCTATACTTTTTAAATTTTTTCAAACCATATCAAGCTCCTAGGGGGATATGAGGTCAGAGGACTCCTTCCATCTACCTTGGACAGACTTAAGTCACTGTGATGCTTGGGCTCATGTGTCAACTTGGCTAGGTGGCACTGGCCTGACGATTGCTGTGAGGATATTTGAGGCTGGTTAATAATCCAACGGGCTGGTTTGTCGGATCATCAGTCAATTGACTGCAGCTGACTGATGACTCATCAAGGGGCGTGCTTCCACAGTGAGAGAATGCAATTGGCTGGATTTGGTCCGGGTGATCAGTTGGAGGCTTATAAGCTGGACGGTTAGAGAACCTTCACTTCTTTCTTCAGCTGCTCACTGAAGCGTTTCCTGGGGAGCTTGTCGAAGTTGCCAGTTCGTTTCCTGAGAAGTTCGTCAAAGTTGTCGGTTCGTTTCCCGAGGAGTTTGTCGGACATCTTCCTTGGAGTTGACAGCTTGTTGACGGCTCTGCAGAATTTGGACTTGTGCACTCCCGCAGTTGCGTGAGTCACTTTTACAATTTGATAATCAGAGTCATCTCTCATTGATTCTGTTTCCAAGGAGAACCCTAACTAATACAGTCACCTAGACCAAAAGCAATATTCCTTGGTCCATTTTCTTCAGGACAGTGACACTCTGTGATGTGGTGGTCGTGGTGGTGGTGCTTTTTATTGATTCCTGAAAATGTGTTGAAAGTTAAGAACTACCTACTCAGAACAGTGCATGTAACTCTGAATCATCAAAATTTTGCATAATATTTTACAGAGGTCCTGCCTGTTTGGAACCTACTCCTAGAGACCCTAAGGTTTCCTGTGTTTCTTTCCTCCAGTAATCATGGGATCCAAATTTGTAAAACCAGATGATTTGCATATAGAGGCACACATTCAGTTAAAAACTGTCTAGATACACCAGAGGTAAAGATAGATGATAAAGACTGGAACTGTATAACGTGGCAAAAACTGGAGTGGCCAATGACTGTTACTAAATATACAAATATAAAAATGTTTTTGCATGTGGGAAAGCAAATGAATGTCAACCATGTAGAAATTTGAAAAAGGGATGGTATTCAGGAAAAAACATAATCAAAGCAAACTGGAGTCTATGGTCAACAGTGACATTGTAATATACCTCCATTAAATGTAACAAAGGCAATATGCCAATGCTAAATGTATATGAGAGGGGGATATAGGAGAGTAATATGGGATTCTTGGTAGTGGTGTTATTTGCTGTCCTTAGTAGTATATTGTATTGTATGACATGTTATTTTTCTTTTTATCATTTTTTCTTATTGCTAAAAAAAAAACAAAAAACAAAAAAAAACAATTTTTCTTGTAGTAATCAGTATGTTCAAGTGCTGATTGTGGTGATAAATGTACAACTTTATGATGATACCATGAACAACTGATTGTACACTGTGGATAAATGTATGGTATGTGAATATAACTCTATTAAATTGTAGGAAAATATATATATAGGAGTAAAAGTGTTGGAGAAAACATGGTGAGAGGGATGATGCCTCACCAGTACGGACTAACTACAATGTGTAAACTCAGAATTGAATCTTAGAATATAGCCTAACGTGGACACAATAATTGTAATAGTCCCTAGATTGTAAGCTCTTACAGCAGTTAATTCTATCCCTGAATTGTAAGGCCTATCTCTAAACTTTGAGATGCTGATCCCCTAGCGTATAACCTGATTGGTCTCTGGAACAATGCATATCTCTGAGACACCTGAAACTCAGAGCTAGAGCTCGGCAGATATGAATGTCAGTATTAGTGCATACAGCCACTTTAAAAAAAAAAAAAAAAAAAAAAAAAAGCTGAAAAAGAGCCCAGACTTTAATTAGAGATATGAATGAAGCAGGTCTGGTTAAGACCAGGGCAAGCCAGGCCAAAGGATAAAGGTTGAAACTGATTGTGTTTTAAAACTTCAACTTTCATATGAGACCAAGGGAATAGATATCTATTTGGTACAGGATCTAAATTTTCTAAACAGTACAACTCTACAGTCGATTTGTTCAAACACCACAATTACATGGAACTTTGAATAGGAAGTGAGATACGGTAGGTTAGTATAGGCTGGAGTGAAATAATGACACATCCTAGAGTAATTTGGGCAGATAATAAAAAATATATTTACAGCCTCCCCCCCCGCCCCAGCCCCGAGGATCTGGGGGAAGGTGTGGATGTGTTGGACATCCTCACCTGGACTGGTGTTTATATTGTCACAAACATTGGGACTGGTGGTTTGATGTGCTGAGCCCTCGAGCATGGGACTCGCCCTTATGAAGCTCATTACCACAAAGGAGAGTTTAAAGTTGTATGTAATGGTGCCTAAGAGTCTCCCCCTGAGTACCTCTTTGTTGCTCAGATGTGGCCCTCTCTCTCTCTAACTGAGCCATCTCGACAGGTGAACTCGCTGCCCTACCCACTACGTGGGACCCGACTCCCAGGGGTGTAAATCTCCCTGGCAATGCAGAGTATGACTCCTGGGGATGAATGTGGACCCAGCATTGTGGGACTGAGAGTATCTTCCTGACCAAAAGGGGGATGCAAAATGAGACGAAATAGTTTCAGTGGCTGAGAGATTCCAAATGGAGTTGAGAGGTCACTCTGGTGGACATTCTTATGCACTATATAGGTAACACCTCTTAGGCTTTAATGTATTGGAATAGCTAGAAGTAAATACCTGAAACTACCGAACTCCAACCCAGCAGTCTGGACTCCTGAAGACAATTATATAATAATGTAGATTACAAGGGGTGACAGTGTGATTGTGACGACCTTGTGGATCACACCCCCTTTATCTAGTGTATGGATGAGTGGAGGAATGGGGATAAAAACTAAAGGACAAATGGGGTGAGATGAGGGGATGATTTGGGTGTTCTTTTTTCACTTTTATTTTTTATTCTTTTTCTGGTTCTTTCTGATGTAAGGAAAATGTTCAGAGATAGATTGTGGTGATGAACGCATAACTATGTTATCATGCTGTGGACAGTGGATTGTATATCATGGATGATTGTATGGTGTATGAATGTATTTCAATAAAACTGAATTTAATAAAAAAAAAAAACTGTCTAGATAAATCCTAATTGTCCTTAGAGAAATGCATGGTGCTGTGCTTAAACTTTGTGGGTAGTGTTTCTTGTTTTCCTATGAAGAACTGAGTCTTTAGCCATCTAGAATTTTCATTTAACATTCACCAGCCAGCATCCTTTCTGTTTATTCCTCTTTGGGAGTGAATAGCACAGTGGTTAAATCATAGGCTTTGGAGTGAGAATGACTGGTTTGAACATGTGATTTTCTTTGTGTCTCAGCTTACCTATAAACTACATATGTTATTGTTGTTATTATTATTATTATATTGAGACTAGGTCATTTCTTTTTGTAAGAATTCAACAAGTTAATACATGCAAAGCATTTTATAACTATGATTATAAGACAAAAGTTTTCCATTCAAGAAATGATTTTTAATGAAAAATTTTATTGAGATAGTAGTAGAATCACATGCATTTGTGAGAAATTATACAGAGAAGGGTCGCCTGTGGCTGTCCTTGGTTTGTGCGGCCAGAGGCAGTTACCGCAGTGATTCTAGCGGTATCACTTAAGCTTGGTGTGCCTGAAGACAACCTGAAGAGTTAAGGAAATTGCTAAGAAGAGCGCCCCCGTGAGCTCCAGGGAAAAGCCTGAATGCTGAGGGCAAGTTTCAGTCCAAGGGTTTTTGGTTTACCAAGAAGAAGGTAAACGTCATGGATCAAAACAACAGACTGCCCTTATGCTGGGGCGCCATGACTCCTGGAATCCCTGTCTTTAGTCCAGTGATGCCTGATAGCAGAGAACCGCCTCCACAGCCTGTTCAGAGCACCAAGAGTCTATTTTGGAAAAGCAGCAAAGGCACCTGCAGCAGGAGCAACAACAAGCCCAGGCAGCAGCAGTTCATCAATCTACATCTCAGCCAGAGACACAGAGCCGCTGGCGGAACGCCACAGCGCCCCCATTCACACTCTTAAATTGCACCTTCACCAGACACCATTCCCCTGCATCTTTCCTCCATGCTGCCCATGACTCCCATTATTCCTCCCACCCCTGCATCTGAGAGCTCTGGAATTGCACCACGATTGCAAAACATTGTATCCACCGTCAATCTCGGGTGTAAACTTGACCTAAAGACCATTGCTTTCGTGCCCGAAATTCTTAATATAATCCCAAGCTGTTTGCGGCTGTCATCATGAGAATATGAGAGTCACACTACACCGATATTCAGTTCTGGAAAAATGGTGT
The DNA here is from genome assembly GCF_015220235.1 of Choloepus didactylus. Classification (NCBI taxonomy): domain Eukaryota; kingdom Metazoa; phylum Chordata; class Mammalia; order Pilosa; family Megalonychidae; genus Choloepus; species Choloepus didactylus. The sequence goes on from NC_051312.1 coordinate 57,067,345, forward strand.
GCACGGGAGCTAAAACTGAAGGACAGTCCAGACTAGCAACAAGAAAATATACCCGAGTTGTACAGAAATTGGGTTTTCCAGCTAAATTCTTGGATTCCAAAATTCAGAATGTTGTGGGGAGCTGTGATGTGAAATTTCCTATAAGATATAAAGACCTGGTTGCTTATCCACAAACAGTTTAGTAGTTATGAATCAGAGTTATTTCCTGGTTTAATCTACAGAACAATCAAGTGCAGAATTGTTCTACTTATTTTTGTCTCTGGAAAAGTTGCATTAACAGGTGCTAAATTCAGAGCAGAAACTTGTGACGCATTTAAGCAGATCTACCCTATTCTAAAAGGATTCAGGAAGACAACCTAATGCCATTTAGATCCTCCTGCCTCCCTAACCCCTTGTTTTTTTTTAACCAGATCAGTTTTGGTACAGTTAAATAGTGTTATTGTGAATGGGTCAGCAGTTTTTGAGAAGATGGATTTCAGTTGCAAATTGCAGTACGAGGTGATGTTTTCTGGAGCATATCCCATTTAGAGATACTAGGAAAGGGTATTATTTTTGTACAGAGTACTCCTGCTCAGCTTTACTGTGAGTTAGTCCTATTTTACTGTTGTTTGGGCAGTGCTGTCAATTTACTTATATTTAGATTTTAAACACTCAATGCTGTTGACAAGCTTGTTTCTAAGAGACAAAACTTTTAAGTGTTAACACCACCTCTACAAGTGATTGGACTTTTATCTCGTTTAAATTTCCCCCATAAACCACCATTTTAATATTTCTACCACAAAACTAAAAATCTTCTTTTAAAAGTTTTGTTTTTGAATTTGTAACTTCCAGGGGTTATTTTTGTGGCAGGCACATTCTGCCTTTCTTGTGTTGCAGGACAGAGTAGACATATTAATGAAAATGAATGGCTGTACATATGTTTCTTTCTACAGAGTACTCTGCACAATAAGTGATGTTTACAAAAGTAAAAAAAAAACAAATAATACAGAGATATCCCTTGCACACTGTCCAATTTCTCCCCATGGTAACATTTTTGCAAAATAAAATTAATATCATAACCAGCAAATTGACATCTATATAATCCACCAATTTCACTCATATTTCTCCAGTTTTATGTCTATTTTGTGGGTATATTTTTGCATGTACATGTGTATATTTAGTTCTATACAATTTTTTCAACTGTGTAGGCTCTTAAATATACCCACACAGTCCAAATACCAAGCAGTTCCAACATTAAAAGAATCCCCTATATTTCCCTTTATAGTCACACACAAATCCCTCCAGCTCCCTATTCTCCAGCCCTAACCACTGGAAACCACTAATCTGTTGTCTATATCTAAAAGGTTGTCATTTCAAAAATATTATATAGATTGGATCATATAGCATGTTATCTTTGAAGACTGGCCTTTTTCATTCATTAAAATTCCCTGGAGATCAAGTTTTTTGTATGTATTAATAGTTGGTTATTTTTATTTCTAAGTAGTATTCCTTGGTATGTATATACCACATTTTGCTTACCCAGTTACCTGGAGAGGAACATTTGGGTTGATTCCAGTTTTTTGCTATTACAGATAAACTACTATGAACATTTATGTACAGGTTTTTGCATGAACAGTTTTCATTTCCATAGGATAAATGTCCAAGAATGCAATTTCTGGGTTGTATGGTAATTGCATGTTGAGTTTTATAAGAAATTGCCAAATTATTTTCTAGAGTGGCTGTATCATTTTACATTCCCACTAGCAATTTATAAGGGATCCAGTTTCTCTATAGTCTTGCCAATATTTGGAGTTGTTACTATTGTTTGATATGGCCATTACGATAATTATCTCATTGTGGTTTTAATTTGAAATTGCCTGATGGCTAATAATGTTTAACATCTTTTCATGTGCTATTTGCCATCATATATCTTTTTTGGTGAAATGTTTCTTCATGACTTTTGCTCATTTTCTAATTGGATTGTTTGCTGTTATACAGTTGATTTTTGTGGGTTTATATAGTCTAGATACGAACCAGATGTGTGACTTGCAAATATTTTCTCCTTATCTGTAAATTGTCTCTTCTTCCTCTTCATATGGGCTATCACAGAGCCAACATTTAATTTTGATGAGGTCCAGTTAATCAATATTTTCATTTTGTGGACTGTTCTTTGATTAGCCTTAGGCACCAAAATTTTTCTCCTAGAATTTTTGTAGTTCTATGATCTATTTTGAGTTAATTTTTGTAGATGTGAGGTTAGGTTGAGGCTGATTTTCCTTCCTATGGATGTTCAATTGTTCCAGCAGCATTTATTGAAAAGGCTATCCTTCCTCCATTAAATTGCTTTTAAACCTTTTCCCAAAATATGTTGACCATATTTGTGTGTATGTATTTCTAGTTTCTCTGTTATGTTCCCTTGATCTATGAGTCTCTTTCTCTGTCAATACCACACTCTCTCAATTACTGTAATTATATAGTAAGCCTTAATATCAGAGTGCTTTCTCCCAAGATTATTTTCACTATTTGAAAGTTTGTGTCTTTTCATATAAATTTTAAAATATGCTTATGATGTCTAACAAAAGCTTTGTGATTTTGACAGGAATTCCACAGAACTTATAGATCAGTTGGAGATAACTGACACATTCATTATGCTGAGTCTTCCTATCCAATAAAATTGTAGGTCCATTTACTTAGGTCTTCATTTCTTTCATCTGCATTTTGTAATTCTGAGCATACATAGGCTATACATCTTTTCTTAATACTTAAATATTTCATTTTATTTGGGGTGCTCATAAAGGATACTGTTTTAATTTCAGTTTAATATTAATTGTTACTATTTAGAAATATGATTGAGTTTTTGTATTGACCTCATATTCTGTGACTTTGCTGAACTCAATTATTAGTTTGGGGAGGTTTTTAAAATAAATTTCTTGAGGTTTTCTGTGTAGACAATCATATTATCTTTAAATAGGGAGAGTTTAAATCTTCTTTTCCAACTTATGTGACTTGTGTTTTTCTTTTGTTTACATTATTGCACTGGCTAAATTTCTAGTACAATGTTGACTAAGACTGATGAAAGTAGACATCCTCTCCTTGTTCATGATCTTAGGATGAAAGGATTCAATCTTTCACCATTAAATATGATGTTGGCTGTAGGATTTTTGAAGCTGCTCATTATCATATTGAAGTAATTCCCTTCTATTCCTAAATTGCTGACAATTTTTATCATGAAAGTGTTATGCATTTAGAAAATGCTTTTTTCTGCATCAATTCATACATTTTTTTCTTTTTAACTTATTGATATGGTGGAGTGTAGAGACTGATGTTCAAATGTTGAAACAACCTTGCATACCTGTAATAAACCCAACTTGGTTGTGGCATACAATTCTTTTGGTACATTGCTGGATTCAAGAGCTAACATTTTGTTGAGGATCTTTGTATCTAGGTTCATAAAAGCTATTGGTCTATAGCTTTCCTGTTTCTCTTTATTTTTGTACTATGTTTATCTGGTTTTGGTATCTGGATAATAATGTCCTCATTACATGAATTGGGATGTCTTCCTTCTCTTCTATATCTGGAAAAGATTGTAAGAATTGGTATTCTTTTTATAATTTGGCAGAATTATCCAGTGGAAATACCTGAACTTGGATACTTCTTTTCTTGGAACTTTTAAATTATAAATTTAATTTATTTAATCGGTACAAGGCTATATTCATCTTGTCTATTTCATCTTGGTTGAGTTGTGGTATTTGGAGCTTTTTGAGTAACTGGTCCATTTCTCGTAAGTTGTCAAACTTGTGAGACTATAATTGTAATGCCCCTTTATCATATTTTCAGTGGCTGAGGAATCTGTAGTGACACTTCCTCTTTGATTCCTGATACAAATGATTCATGTATTATCTCTTTTTTAATTGTCAATCTTATGAGAGTTTATCAATCCTGTTGATTTTTTTCAAACCACCTGTTTGTTTCATAGATTACACTATTTTTTTCTATTTTCAATTTCATTGTCATCTGCTGTCATCTTTATTATTTCTTTCTTTCTGCTTGCCTTAGAGTTATTTTATCTTCTTCTTCTAGTTTCTTCAGGTAGGAATGTTGATTATCAGTTAGCAATCTTTCCTTGTTTCTAATTTAAACATTTATTGCAAAAAAAATTTCTCTCCCATCACTGTTTTAGCTCCTTCTCACATATTTTGATATATTGTACTTTGGTTTTCATTCAGTTCTATGTAGCTTTTAATTCCCTTTGAAACTACTTCTTTGACCCATAGATTCTTTAAAATTGTGCTATTTAATTTCCACATGTTTAGAGATTTTCTTGTTGTCTTTCTATTATTGAATTCTAGTGTGACACCATTAGATTCAGAGAAAAACATTAGGTTCATGAATGTTGTTGAATGTTTCATGAGTGTTTGAAAAATTATTCTGCTGTTGTTGTATAGAGTGTTTTATATATGTCAATTAGATACTGTTGGCTGATTGTCTTGTTCAGCTCTTCCATATATTTGTTGATTCTTTATCTAGTAGTTCTTTTAGTTTCTAAGTGGGGAAAAGATGCTTTTATAGAATATAAGGTAGAAAGCAACCAACCCATTAGTAAAGTTAAAATATAATATTAATTACTGATATTTACATTTGTAATTGAAAAGTGAATTTTAATGGGGTATTTTGAAAGCATATATAGATATCTCTGAGGTGAAGCCATCAGAATAATGTAGGTGTGGGAGAAGAGAGAAAGAATAATTGTAGTTTTATTCATACAGATGGGCTAAAATGGGCTGAGAAAGAGTCCCTTTGAAAATTTAGACTATAGGAAAAAGATTTTAGAAACTGAAAAAGACATATGCAAGATCCATTCCCTTTGAGTTGAATCACATTTTCAACTTAAAAGTTCAAAAACTTATATTTTTTGGATGGGGAAAAAAATGTCTTGCTGGTGACAGTGTAGACAATTAGACTTTGAATACTAGAATTTTGGAATACTGATGCATTTGAGAATGAGGTTCATAACGATGTTTATTTTGTTATTTATTTTCCAAAACTTTTTTTTATATATTTGACGTTTTTGGTAGAAATTTATGCTTTTAGAGAAAATAGTCAATGTATATTTGAAAAGCTAACTGCAATTCTATATGATACAATTGCTTTAAATGTGCAAATCAATATTATTCAGCCTACTTTCTGTGAATAGCTTAAAAATGCAGATATTATTTTCCTTTGCCTGCCTCCACAGAGATGTGCCAAATGACTCTTTCACAAGATCAATGCTACAAATACCATCCGTCACAAAAGAAGGATAATTTTTCACAGTCCAATAGAATCAAGAGGCCAGAGGGATTTATTACAGGATGGCTTGACTTTATACTTCTTACTTCTGCTTCTGTGAATTACAGTTTCTCTTGGCCCAAAGATGAGAGTTAATGGACTATTCATGTATGACTGTAGCTTTGAAGACTATTTCCTCACAAATATTGACAACATTCACATAACCACTTTTATTTCATCTTATTTATGGTTTCTGTGAATTTTGCAGGACTACTCAACAGTAGTACTGAGTTCCTATCTCACCTTTGCTCATGTTTTCCCCACACTTGGAATGCTTTCCCCCGTCTATATTTAATCAATTCTATCAGTGGTTCAAGGTTTTATTAAAGCTTCATTTCTCCCATGAAGTTTTCTCTTACTGCCTTAAGATGAAATAGTACCTACTTCCTCTCTACAGCATTCATTGTCTGCAACATTTATTTAACCTTGAAGACTCCCTGCGTGGGGAAAAAAAAGGTCACATTTTGGTATTATATGTGCAAGTAGGCATGTTGGATTCTCCAAAATGAGATTGTCAGCTCTTCCAAGATAAATCGTTGTTCCAGTTTTTGTATGTATGTACAGGGAACTAATGCTTTAGAAACTAAGATTCAGATTCCAGAGGCACATTTACTGTGTAGTTAATGATATTTAAACCTCATATATGGTTTCTTGCTTAGCCCCTTTAAAAGTCTTCGAGGATTTTCCTGGGACATGGGGAAGGAAGCTGTTATGTCAATGATGGATAGAGCCTAGAGCAGTCCTCCAGCATGGAGTTAACCTCTCATCCCTGGTGGTGGACTTGTGCCTGCAGGAGAGGGCATTTATTGGCTAACATTGCCTTCATCTCTCTCCTTGGCTCAACCTCAGCCTGTCCTTTGTGACGTCATTGGACATTTGAACCCTATTGTCTGACCTCCAAAAGGACTGAATAAGTACCTTCTCCACATACTGTGACCCATGCTTAATGGACACTTTGTCTACCCCCAAATATCTGTTCAGGGATGGAGAAGAGAGGTTTAGTGACAAACTTAGTGAGCTGAATGGGGGACATACAAAATGAGATTAAACAGTGCAGTTATCTGAGAGCATCCCCCAGGCAAGAAACACCAGCTGAATAGGAATCCACAAAGGAAGTTATAGTCATAGCAGTGCTAATAAGGAAATGTAGACATGAAAACAATAACAACAAACATTTTCTTAATTAAAAAAATAATTTGATAATATGGTGAAGGTAAATGCAATCATCTTTCTTTTATCTCCAAAGAATATTATAAAATTCTCATTTTATGAAGTGGTCAAATAGTATTAAGTGAAAAATGTAAAAATAAAAATATTTTATAAATTTTTCAAACCATTAATATAATTAGTAGCATATTATTTCTATAAAGATTGTGTGATGTTTGTGGTATTTGCAGATATTTAAATTTTTTATTTACTGTAATTTCAATTATCTAAGAATTCTAATCAGTTTTTCCTTTTGTGACTCACTTTTTATTTTGGTTGAACCACAGTGACCACAACTTCTGGATTTGCCCTTGCCAGGACCTCAGGCTGATGGAGCACTACACTTTGATGTCTAGGGACACCCTGTGAATTCATCAATATGAATTCATCATAGGCCCCCAGTGCCAGATCATTTCTTCCTCTATGTTTCTTATCTCACTGAATGTTTCCATTAGTCACTGTCTTGACCCTCAGGACTCAGATTAGAGGTCCTCCCTTCCAAGGATAATCTGCTGAACATCCCACTCCTGAGCTGAGAGAATTCATTCTCTTTTAAGCTCTCTTCACAGAGCACTCATCACCTTAAATTTTTTTCATCTGTTTATTTGTTCATCTTATTCACTAGACTGTTAACTGTTTTAGTCAAGGGACTAAACTAGGGCTTTTCTCTTTTATGACCATATTACTGATCACAAGATCTGACTTAAAGTTAGCGTCAAGATATAATTATGGCATGGATGATTAAAGTCTTCTCTGAACTCTTATAAAATTCATTGTATTTAAGGGTGCCTGAAAATTTAAATATGGCAAGTGGCATTTATTAATCTAAAATTATTATGACTTTGAACAAACTCCATTTGTTTAGGTGCAGGTCAGTGAAGAAACTATTTATTATACATCTGTATATCTCTCAGAAGATTGAATTTGTTGCTTTGCAACAAATGTTCACTGATGTAAATTAAGATGTGCATTTAGATGATTTTGGTTTCTTATGTGTAGGAGTACTTTATGTTTCTTTGTGGTTCTGAATGCAGGAATGACTCAACAATTCTAACATTTAGAACATATGAGAAAACGTTAATTAGTAGAGACTCTTGGAAACTTTAAAATAAAAGTGTAGATACAGGTTGTTCTAATTTTAGCAATCCCTTTGCAGAGACCAACCAAATATCAATGAACTTACAGTATGTTCAGTTTGCAAGTAAATTCCAAGGATTTCTCAAGGCAATATTGTAACAATAACAAAATATATATATAGGCCACTTCAATTTGTATGCTGTTTTTTTTCTTTTTTTTTTTTTTGGTTGCCCAAACTCCCTTGTTTGTCAGTCCACCGGTTCCATTTGGTGGACTGTGCCTCTAGCTTTCTTCTAGTGCCCCCTGGGACCCAATTCCTTCATTCTGGTACTTCACTTGTGGGCCTGCAGGTTAAGCACCTGCCCTCCCTTCCCTATCATTAAAATATGCCTGTGCTCCTATAGTATTCCCTCAAGACTGGGAAACACAAAGTATGCTGAGGATTATTTTAATTTTAAAAAAGTCAGTGCCATAAAAGAAGAAATGAAGAAAGAGTACTAACGAAATTTTAGGAAATGGGAAAGGTAAATGATGAGGAAAAATTATGGGAAAAGAGATGCTTTAAAGAATTTTCACTCTTTCAGTAATTGCAACCCAAAGTTATCCAGTACTCACTATAATCCAGCATTGTTCTATGTACTTCATGTGTATCTGCACTTAAGTCTAACAACAACCTGTGAGGTAAGACATTGCTATTATACTCATTTTATAGTTGGGGAACCTGATGCATAAAAGGTTGAAGAAACATGTCCAAGGTTACAAAGCTGGTGATTGGCAGAGCTGAATCAACCCTAGGTAATCTGGTTTTACCTATTTTTTTTTTCCTTCACAGGTGAAACTTTTACCTTCTCAAATGAATAGGTATAATTTTATATTTCACCTTTTCCCATTTAGCTACTCATTTAATGTGTCACCTAGGGCCTGTATCATAATATAGTTAGTTATTCTCTCATATTAACATTTCACTTGTTCCTAACTTTCCACAATTATATATAATCCTACAATAACTATTTCAATTCACATGCTGCATTACTTTGGATATATTATGTCCCACCAAAAGCTATGTTCTGTGATGCAGTCTTGTGGGAGCAGATGTATTAATGTTGATTAAGTTGGAACCCTTTGGTTCAGTGTTTCCACGGAGATGTGACTCAAGCAACTGTGAGTGAGAACTTTCATTGGATTATTTCCATGGAAGTGTTGCCCCACCCATTCAGCATGGGTCTTAATTGGATCAGTGGAGTACTTTAAAAAGAGCCACACAGGCCCAGATGCCTGCTGCAGATGAGAGAGAATTTGAAGACAGGAGTTGAAAGCAGACTTTTGTCCCGGAGGAGCTAAGGGAGAATAAACACCCCAAAAGCAACTGAGAGTGACATTTTGAAGAGCAACTGCAGCTAAGAGAGGACAAAACTCCCCAAGAGCAACATTTTGGAGAATGCCGTTTTGAAACACAACCAGAGAGCAAGCAGACACCAGCCACATGCCTTCCCAGCTAACAGAGTTTTTCCGGATGCCAATGGCCTTTCTCCAGCAAAGGTACCCTTCTGTTGATGCCTTATCTTGAACACTTTAGGGCCTTAAGACTGTAACTTTGCAACTAAATAAACCCCTTTATAAAAGCCAATTCACTTCTGGTATTTTGCAAAATGGCAGCATTAGCAAACCAGAACACATCTTTTTTCTTCCTGGATACAAATATATATTTCTTTTCTTTACCCTTTACTAGGAAACTAATGTTCACAAGAAAAGTTTCTTCAATATTATCATCAGTCTTTCTTACAAATTGAAATATTTTGCACTGATATTAGATTTAGCAATATAAATACAGTTAATATAATTTGAAAGGCTCTTGGTGCCACAAAATGGTAATTATTAATTTTCTTTATTCTCACCATGAAATACCACTGATGGTATTTCTTTTTTCCTTTTAACAGAGCCTATTGATGGCCATGTCATCTTTTCCCAGGTTTTGTTTTCTAATTTATTATTACAATTTTTCCATTGCATTATCTTTTTCTTAGCTTTTGTGTCTTTCTTATTAAGACCATCTACAGTCTGGTAATGAACAGTTTCACTTTTAAAAGGTGCTGGATGAGCAAGAGCTTATAAACAGTTCTTTGAAAGTGTCAAACAAGGAATGGATCAGGTTTTGTTAATCTTTAGTTGACTCATTTTTTGATCCATGGGACAATGGCCTTGTGACTGTGTCCTAGATGTTCTTCAAGGTTACCTACAGAACATTTTGCCAAGATAATCATACCTTTGGGTTTTGGGACTTGCATTTCCTTTCAGAATGTTGGGAGCTTGTTCTCAGCTACTAAAATTAGAAACATCAAATTTTGATTTTCTTTGCCTACCATGAATTAATTATAGTAAAACCAGGTACTGGCTTTTCTTTGCAGCACATTATCTTACACTAGAACAAAGCAACATCATGTATCATGTATATGGTACATACACACACACACATACACACACCCTGGGATGTGTCTCTGACCTTTATTTGTCCTAGAAGGTGATTTATTTACTTTTTAAAAAATATTTTTTTGCAGTGGAATAACAACAACAACAAAGCAACAAACAAAACCAGTAGTTTTTCATAAATATACCAGATGTTATGGTATAATTTATGGGAGAAGTCATGCCTTCCTTTTAATTTCCATTCCTTCTGTCCCAAAATGTGCTCTGTTTATTCTACTCTTGATCAATGTATCACTGTTTCAACTCACTTCATATGATCTGGAAGGATAGGTCTTTAATGGCCTTGCAGTGCAAAGTTTGTAAAGTCAGAGTAGTAGTAGCAGAGGGTTGAAAACCTACTCAGGAGGTAAAATTGAAAAAACAAAACAAAAAAAAAAAAAACAACAGATTGATTGGCTAGGATTGGGGCCAGGTAAATGATGGGAAAGTGTGAAAAATGACTCCCAGTTTACAGGATGAGCCATTTTCCTTTATCTGGGTGGATACCTGTCTTCTCCTAAATGGACTGGAAGCTCCTTTTGCACACAGATCACAGCACAGATTTGTTTCATCCCTCAAAGCCCTCTGCTTATAATTGGAACTCAGTAAATATTTGATCAGTGAATAAATGTGTAAAGAAGAGAATGTGATTTGGGGGGCTGTGGTAGGCAGAATGGTGCTCCCCACTCCACCAAGAAGTCCATATCCTAATCCTTGGAACATTTGAATGCTACCTCACAAACCAGAAAGGACTCTGTAGATGTGATTAAATTAAGGCTCTTGAGATGGGAGAATATCCTGGATTATCCAGGTTGGCTCAGTGAAATCACAAGGCTCCTTGAAAGTTGGAGAGGAAAGCAGGAGAAGCAGAGGGAGATCTGAATAGGGATGAAGAGGTGGTCAGAGTGATGTGTGAGGTGATGAGATGTGATGTGATGCAATGTGATGCAAGAACTCCACTCACTGTTGCTGGCTTTGAAGATAGAGGAAGAGGGCCATGAGCCAAGGAATGGAGGCAGTGAAATAGATTCTTCCCTAGAGCCCTTGGGAAAAATACACAGTTCTGCTTACACCACAATTTTAGCACTTTGGGATCTATGTTGGAATTTGAACCTACAGAATTATAAGATGATAAATTTGTACTCTTTTAAGCCACTAAATTTGTGGCAGTTTTTTAGAGTAGCAATAGAAAATGAATTTTGAGGATATTGGCATCCTTTAATGACACAGGTACTCTCCCTGTTGTTAGCCAATCAATGTCATTGACTAATACAAAGACTTAAGTAGTCACTTCTCTGGTTTTATGGAGCTACTGCAGCAAACCTCCCAAAGAGTCATATATCATAATTTTAGTTTAATTCCATCTTCCAGAGATATTAACCAGCAAAAAAAAAAAAAAAAAAAAAAGAAGAAAAGAAAATGAAAATGACTGTGAAAGTTTTAGTGAAAAAAATAAAAATATGAGCAATTACTGGGAAAAGGAAAAGCCAAGAAATATAGTTTAACTACTAGAAAGAAAGTTACACTCTGAATTAATTAACTAACTGGCTAACATTCTATGATACATAATGTAAATAAATAGTTTTAATTAAACTGCCATAACTCCTTAAAGATGCAAAACATATTTCATGCATTTATGTAGTTCTTTTTACACATGTATTTTACATACATATGATGTGTATATACATATATATTATTTGACCACTTGAAATTTGAAGTTTGTAGGATTTTATAAAAGCCAAACAAAACAGTTGGTTTTGTTATTTTATTGATTATAATCATCCAACACATTATTTCATGTCATTCCAAGGATTGAAAATACAGGTATATGAATTACTTAGTTTGGAAGTCATAACAGATCTTTTGGAACCATTTAGAATTGAATGAAGAATCAGAATAGACCCCAGTTTTAGTTCAGAGTCTGAGTATTAGATCACAATGGTTGTAGTGGCATTTTAGTCATCACATATGGGACGATACGTGACCTTACCTTTTGCAGAAAAATAATTCTGATTACCACCTGGCTCCTTGCCCCCATGTAATGCCATCCTACAAATAGTGAAGACCAGTACTCACAAATAATGATTGAGTAATTACTGTGGGCCTGCCATTGCGTTATTCAGCGGTGAAACAAACATGAATGAATGAGATACGATTCCTCTCCTGCAGTAACTCAATTGTCACATGAGCTGAAACCTATATTCCATCAATAAGAGTTTGCTTATTATGTGTTAAGATGGGGTTGGGGTAGTTTTGCAAATTGTTGTCATTGGGAGAAACTACATGAAGGGTACATGAAGTACTGATTGCATTATTTCTCACAACTGTGTGCAAATCCACAGTTAACTCAAAATAAAAGTTTAATAATAATTATAATAATAAAGGATTGGGGAAGCACAGAGCCTCTTTCTTGACTTTTTAGGTACCTGATTTCAAGCTAAGTAAACATGACCATTTCTACTCCTATTTCACAAGCTACATGCTGTTGAATGAAAAACAGCTGGGATTCAGAGGCAATTATGGCAGACTAAATACAAGCCCCACAAAGACAGCCCATCTGAAATGGAGTAAAACTGTTTGTAAGTGCATATTTTTGACTAAGCAAGTTGGAGCCCAGGTGGCTGAATGAGAAGCTACTTACTATAGGTACAGAGGGACATGTCACATTACATTTACCTGGATCCATACAGTCAAATGTTTCTCCTCTCGGAAGCTGTACCAAGTTTCTGCCAATATTTTCCTCTCCATTTATCACCTCTTGTGTTTAGCACATTTTTTAATCTTCCCCATGAATAGACTTAACCGTAAATTTAGAAAGAAAGGCTTTTCACAGGCATGTTGAAGTGAGGGAGATGCACTACTGAGCCAGGGCTGAGAGCAGCTCTGTCCCCGCGTTGCTTCCGCTCTGCAGACATCCAGGCAGAGCCCCGGCTACATGTCATTCTCAGTGATGTCCCTCTACCAGGGAGTAGTTTATCTTCTCCCTGTATTATCCCTGTCATTGAAAATAGGATTTTAGAATTGGGAGGATTTTGAGTGGGCCGAGGGCCTAAAGAGAGTTTAGAAGATTTGGGGTTTGGGGCAGCATAGGTTAGAGTTTGTAGAGTAATGATTCTAGACTGTCAAGGAGTTGAAAGAGAAAAGTACCTGGCCCAATTTTGGTTCTTCATAATTTTTGTTGGGTACATGAATGAAAACATAATTGCACTTTGGACTCAAATAAAGAATATTTCACCCCCAATTACTGGAATCTTAATTCTTTAGCCAGTCAAGAGGGAGTAAGGTCGGAATGGAGAAACTAAATTTGTGTGTTAATATTAACAATACAGGTTTCTGTAACCAAGCAAAATCCTGAAATTTGCCAAATTCTCTATAGGTTAACTAAATTTTTAATTTTTTATTGTAGCTTTTTAAATTGTTAAAATGAATAAATGAAAAGAAAATCTTATTCAATTGCTCTTTAAACATCATTTTCATCAAACCACCTAATGAGCTTTTTAAAATTCATATTCTTAAATAATTATTCATGAAATTTTAGGGTGTATTAGACCCAAGTTGGACCAAATTATGTATATTGTTAAATACTCACCAAGTAATTCTATTGTATTTCCAGGTTTGGGGACCATTACTATCTATCTCCCAAAAGTCATTACTTCAGTGGCTCAAAATGTCATTTGCTAACATACATATGAATGACCTTGTCATAGGGAACTTGCTATTTTCCAAATCAAAATGAACTTTCCATTTTAACTCAAAATATTTGATTATATAAATCTAGATAGTGACTTTGATTATAAGCTAACAAAGAGCAAGAATATTAATGTGTACCAAACATTGTAATATATTAAAAACTTGCAAAAATAACCTTCCAGATATTAAAGTAAGTAGGGACCCCACTGTACAAAGGTGCTCTTGAAATGCTTTTAAATTGCAATTTGTTGAAAATATATATGTCAAATTCTGGTGTGAGACTGCTCATTAATTTTAACATCTAACTTCCAAGTATGTTTTATTGTCCCTTTACATGGTGAGGAAACTATTGCAGAGAAAACCAAAACTTTCCCAAGATCATGCATTTAAATAAGTTGAGGAAAACATAGAAGCTAGGATTTGCAGTGCTTTCTGGTCAAAAGGCCTGACTCTTCACTACTCTGTGGTTCCCATGTGACCATTCATAAATTTAAAGCAGCATAAAATAGTGCTGAAGAGGATATATGTATATGTGTGTACATAACATAAATATATACACACATTCGTATGAAAGTAAAATTATTTTAATTTTAAATAGTTTTTCCTTAAAGTTGATTTTCTTTAAATTCTTATAATTATCTATATAATTACTAGTAAGTCTGCCATATTTTGAATATACAAGGCATTTATTCTTTGGAAGATTATCAAGTATATGAGAGAAAGTAGCCTAAAAGTAGGATACTGAGTAGTTTATGAAGCAAAGGACCTCATTCCCTATACAGCTACTTAATCTCAGTGTGACCTTCTGTGGGAAAGTCACCATAATTTTCTCTCTTTTCAGTAGAAAATGAGTTCTTGTATTCTTTAAACAAATTGCATTTCTTCGCAATATTTACTTTCTAACTCTGAAATTAATTGTAATGTATATTTCCTGTAAGTATCAAGATCCCTGATACATGTTAAAGTGTTAATCAGTATAGATATGGTAGAAATGCAGAAAAGTGAATCAAATTTTGGTTCATACCACAATTTATCAAGAGATAAAGCTGACAACTTAAAAACGTAGATCGAGTTTTCCATGTAGATTACATTTTCAGGCATTTAAAAATTTTTATTATTGCTGTTTTAAATAATCTTACAAAGATTATAAATGCGTAATATATTTAGTTAAACTATTTTAAATAGCACTTTTTCAATAATTTCCTTACACCTAAGACAGTGCTTTTCTGTTAGATTATGAAACTAAATGAACTCTAGTGAGTAGCTACTTCTGTATAAAAAGGAAATTCAAGTGGATTATAAATTTTTTAATTATATGTTCCTATGATTGGAATGCAAAATAAGATTTAAGTGAAATAATTTCAAAATTGCATTTCCTTGTAAGAGTTTTAACGAAGTTCAAGTAATTTTAGATGACCATCTCTGATACCAATATTTCTACCTTTCTATGTTCACAAAACTATTCATTTTTCTCATTTCCTTTTAAATTACTTTCATTAACTGCAACAGAGCTAATTTGGATTGTGAAAAGAACTTTCATCGGGTGTATTAGGTAGAGGTGATGAGATATCTGCTATTTCTAGTTCCAGCCCCCTCCTTTTTTCCCCAAAAAGGTGAAGGAAAAATAAAAGAGAGCAAAGCTTCACAATGTTAAATCAAAATTGAAATAAACTACTTAAGAGAGAATTATATTTTCCTAAGTCAGGAGTCAGGGAACAAAATATATTAGAGAAGTTTTTTTGGCCTTCACAAAGGAGTCATGGTAACTTCTGCTAGTAATAAGTTGCTAAAACCAGTTCTTTTGATAAAAATAGAGAGATAGATGATAGATAGATAATAGATGAGACATAAGGCATTTCATTTCTTTAAAGTAATGCTCAAAATTTGACATTTTCTCATAGAAATTATGGGCCTTTGAATATATAAGAAAAAAACAAAAAAACAGGAAAATGATTTACTTCAAAGAATTATATAGATCACTCCCTATACATTAAATCTAAAACATATTACAGTATTTGATAGGGTGAAAAAAAGTCCTTTATTCATATATAAGCCTTAGCATAAATCGAGGAATTTGCAACTCATCTGATGAGAACTTTATAATTTGTATAGTGAACATGTGACATTATTACTTGAGTTTCCCAAATGGCAGTTCAGTGGTTTTTATTCTCCCCTTTCAGCATGGACTTTTTCATAATAGCTGAATAAGTGTTGAGAAATAGCAAAGGTGGATTTAGGAATTGGGAAGACAAAAAAGCATAAGGATAGAAAACAAAAGGGTACATACATTTTCCATGTAGACTTCAGAGTGATGACACAAGTTAAATCAAAATATATTTGGCATGATAATGGAAAAGGCTGAGGCTTACTTAAGGGGGTTGGCAAAGAAGATCCAGAAGATTCTGTTGTTTTTGATCATCTAATGGAGTCATCACAGGTAGAGTTTGGTTAATATTTTTCTGTCCAGGGCATAGAAATACTGTGACTGTCTTTGGAAACGTGAAGGAAATCTGTCTCCATGATTAAAAGTGTCATGTATTTCGTTCTCTAGATTGAAAATTTCTGTCTATTTTTACTAACATAAGATTTTTTGAAAGTGAGATCTAACCACATGAAAAGACTGAATTGTTTTTCTTTCAGTAGAGTCAAGATTCAGTCAAGAACCACTCTAGCCTTTAATAAGCTATTTGACACAGGAAATTAGGTCCTTAAAGAATAATCATAAGAACTGTAGGCCTGGACAGGGAAGGCTGCCACTAGTTCTCAGGTTTATTGATAGTCCTTAGAGGATACAGAAGTTGCTATTGCCTAAGGCCAGAGAACTGCCAAGCATGGTCACAGCCTATTGCTGCATTAAGGTGGGTGACTGAGAGGAATGGACGAGATGTTTGACAAAGCTTACATGTCTGCCTGCCAGAACCAGGCAAAATTAATGGTTTATGCTTTCCATAGCATCCTTCTGTTTCATGAATGCCTTTCACTGGTGGTATACAGTTAGAACCCTGCTGGCAAGAGATTCTGAAAAATGTAGTTTTCTGTTCTCTTATATAAGGGATAATCTAAAAGGGGGTAAGTATTGTGTTGCTTGCCAGCTGCTTAGCATACTGCCTTTCCTTGGCATTAAACACAAGAATTCCTAAGATTCTTTGCAACAAACTTTGCCCTCAGAGATTCATTAAACAAACCAACAAATAAAAACATGGGTATGTATTGCATACTTACTATGCATAACACACTGTGCAGTATACAGTTGAAATACATGTACGACACAATCATCACCCTCTGTTCAATATGCTTAGAAGCAAATTGTTGGCTATGATACAAAATAACATTAAAGAAATAAGTATGTGGGGAAGAAATACTTAAAATATCTAAATTTTAAATGTGGCTTGAGGTCTAGGTTTGAATTCAAGTTCCATTACTTGCTAACTTCGGTAAGGCACTTAGCATATTTGAGCCCAGTTTTTTGTTGTTGTTTTTTTTTTCCACACATATTACCCCTAGGATTAACTAAGAACATATGACAAAGTACCTGACACCCAATATGTGCCAACTAAGTATTAGTTATTTTTCTTCTTTTTTTGGTTTTGTTTTACTCTCCATGGAAAATGGCAATTTTGCCTAGCCTGGAAGTGTGAATATCATTTTAATATTAGAGAAATTTTGGGAGGAAGAAAAATTGGTTCATTGAGCCATGTTAAGTTCACCACTTGTGTTTAAATAATAGACAAATTATATTCTAATTCCTCCAACTGAGGTTTAATCACCTAAAAAAAGAATCTGTTCAAAGGCTAGTAAATTTCTATGCAGTCTCTTTTTTATCTATTTCTATTACTTTTTGTGGACAAGAATTCCAAATTTGATACTAATGTAAGTTGAAAGGTAAGTTTCATAAGTGTGATATTTTAACAGACTACTAATTATGTACAGGAGAAATGAAAAACCAAGATATTGAGCATCTGTTCATTGTGATAGAAAATACGGAACATTTTTAATGAAAAATGTTTAAATGTTACCTAATTTAACTCTTTTGTAATGCAATTTTATTGAGATATATTCATGTATCAGATAATCATTCAACGTGTACAATCATTGGTTCACAGTGTCATCATATAGTTGTGCATTCATCACCACAATCAATTTTTGAACATTTTCATTACACACACACAAAATTAAAAATAAGAATAAAAATAAAAGTAAAAGAAAACATCCAAAGCATCCCATACCCTTATTCCCCCTTATTATCTATTTTTTTTTTTTTTGTCTTTGTTTTCTTACTTATCTGTCCATACACTGGATAAAGAGAGTGTCAGTTGCAAGGTTTTCACAGTACATAGTCACACCTTAAGAGCTATATAGTTATACAATTGTTTTCAAGAATCAAGGTTACTGGGTTACAGTTCAACAATTTCAGGTATGTCTTTCTAGCTATTCCAATACACTGAAAACTACAAAGGGCTATCTATATAATGCATAAGAATAACCTCCAGAATGACCTCTAAATCTATTTGAAATCTCTCAGCCACTTAAACTCTATTTTGTTTCATTTCACTTCCCCCTTTTGGCTAAGAAGGCTTTCTCTATCCCATGATGCCAGGGCCAGGCTCGTCCCCAGGAATCATGTACTATGAGCCAGGGAGACTTACAATGCTGGGAGTTATGTCCCACACAGGGGGAATGGCAGTGAGTTTACCTGAAGTGTTGGCTTAGAGAGAGGCCACATCTGAGCAACAAAAGAGGTTCTCTGTGGGTGATTCTTAGGCATAATTATAAGGAGGCTTAGCTTCTCCTTTACAGGAATAATTCCACAAGGGCAAGCCCCAAGATCAAGGGCTTGGCCTATTAAAATTGGTAGTCCCCAATGCTTGCTAGAGTATCAGAAATTCCCCAGGTGGGGAAGTTTAGAATTTCTATATTTTTCCCAGTCCTCAAGGGGGCTTTGCAAATACTTTTTTATTCTCTGTCCAAATACCTCTAGGATGTGTCAGGGAATCACACTAAACTGTACAAACCAAAAAGATCTCACTCCCTCTTCAAGTTTTCATGTAATTATTTTGTTAAAATAAACTGAACATACAAGTTATATTAGATAGTGTGCTACAGAAGATATAACTTTTGCACTGAATAAACATCTCTTCCTTTATAGAAGTTGAAGTTTTAAAACACCATCAATATTGTCCTTTACCCTTTAGTCTGATTTGCCTCTAGTCCTAACCAGATCAGCTTTGTTCATATCTTTAATTGAAGTCTGATCTCTTTTTAAGCTTTTGCAACAGTTTCTGTATGGAGTAATACTGACTTTCATAGCTGCAAAACTCTAGCTCTGAGTCTCAGGTGTCACAGAGATGCCTGAAGTTCCCGGAAATGATCAGTTTATGCACAAAGAGCCCAGCATCTCAGAATTTAGAAATAACCATGACAACTCAGGAATAGATGTGACTGCTGTAAGAGCATATAATCTAGGAAACTTTATCTAGTCCCTCATAATCTATGCTCTAGAATTCAATTTTCAGAGTTTTCACATTATATTTAGTCCTTATTAGTGAGGTGTTATAATATTAGTCTTTTTTGTTTGTTTTTTTCCACTCAACTTACTGTCCTCAAGGTCCATTCACTTAGTTGCATACCTCACAACTTCATTCCTTCTTGCCAGCACTCAATATTCTATTGTATATTATACATCGCATTTCAGTGTTCCATTTATCAGTTGATTTACCCTTAGGCCATCTCCATGCATTGCAAATCATGAATACTTCTGCCATAAATACCAGTGTGCAAATGCCCATTCATGTCCCTGTTTTTAGTTCTTCCAGTACATACCTAATAATGGGGTTGCGGTATTATATGGCAACCCTATACTTGACCTTCTGTGGAACCACCACACTACCATCCAGATAGGCTACACCGTTGTACTTCCCCATCAACAGTGGGTAGGTACATCCCACTCTCCACATTTTCTCCAGCACTTGCATCTTTCTGTTTATTTTTCAAACATTTTTATTGACACATCATACAATCCATCCTAAGTAAGCAATCAGTAGTTCCTGGTATAAGCCCATAGCTATGTATTCACCATCACAATCTATATGAGAACATCTCCTTTCTTCTGCAAAGAAAGAAGAGGAAAAAAGTTGAAGAATAAAAGATAAAAATAAAATAAAATGGAAAAACAACAATAACACCAAGAATCCCATACCCTTCCCTTATATCCCCATCTTATTGACATTTAGCTTTTGTATATTGTCTTTGTTACATTTCATGGAAGTATATTACAATGTTACTGTAAACTATAGACTCTAATTTGCATTGATTTTATTTTTCCATATACCCTCCCATTTTCAATACCTTGCAATATTGACATGCATTTGTTCTCCTTCATGTAAAAACATTCTTATATTTGTACTTTTAATCACCATCATTTTCCACTCTAGGAGTCACTAAGTTTTACAGTCCCAGTCTTTATCTTCTGTCTTTCCTTCTGGTGTCATACATGCCCCTAGCCTTCCTTTTCCAACAGTAATCACATTCAGCTTTGTTCAGTGTACTTACAGTATTGTGCTACCATCTACATTTTGTCTTTTGGATTTTATATATCCTATCTTGTTTTTATTTTTTCCTCTCTCTCTTTTTACCCTTACTGATTAGGTCTTCATTTCTGTACTTTTCTCCAAACCCCTCTCCACTGTCTTTTCCTATCTGCCTGTAGTGCTCCCTTTGGTATTTATTGTAGAGTAAGTATCTTGTTTACAAACTTTCTCAGTGTCTGTTTGTCTGAAAATGTTTTAAACTCCCCCTTCATTTTTGAAGGACAGTTTTGCAGGATATAGAATTCTTGGTTGTCAGTTTTTCTCTTTCAGTATCTTAAATTTTTCATACCACTGCTTTCTCACCTCCCTGATTTCTGCTGAGAAATCCACACATAGTCTTACCGAGCTTCCCTTGTGTGATGGATCACTTTTCTCTTGCTCCTTTCAGAAGTCTCTTGTCTTTGAGATTTTACAATATGATCAGTAAGCATTTTGGAGTAGGTCTATTTGGATCTATTCTGTTTTGGGTATGCTGTGCTTCTTGGATCTTATCACAGACTAATATCTCTACTGAGGAATCTGTTAGTGAGGATGCTGACTCTGTCTCTGTTGCTCTCATATACCACCTGATGTTTTGTGTTCTGATAGTGAAGAAACAGTTATTCCTTCATATTTAACAGAAGTTTTACCTAAAAGCACTCAATTTCCAAATGTTAAATAAGTGGAAAGGCCTTACTATAATAACTGGGACAGATGAGTGATATCCTTCAAGTCCTATATTAGAAGATTATACTGCAGGAGAAGCTAAATAGATAAAAAAAGCTGTGGATATTTTCAAGAAAGAAGGAAGACCCTCTTAACCTTCTTAGATATAGATAACATGTAATCATCTGGTCCTCTGTGAAAACAGGATGGGGCTGCAGCTGTTACTTTAATCATAGATGAGTCATTAGTAATGTTGCAAGGTTGAATACAGTCCAAATCAAATGTATGTTTATGAATGTGATGAAATGGCTAAAATAATCATAGAATAAAATAAGAAAGCTATATTAACAAGTTAGAGACAAATAATAGTAATGTCTTTCCTAATTTTTAGACTTTGTGTAAGTAAAAGTATGTTATGTTGCTCTTCTAGAAGTCATAGCTTAATTAGTAAAAAATTACCAATAGAGGTTTTCAAGCATACAAGGTTAAGTCTCTAATAACATTGTGAATTTCCTCCTTTGATCTTGAACCACTTGTGGATCAAAACACTTCACTTCATGAGTCACTTGTGGTTCATGATGTGTCATGGTTTAAATGTAGAAATAGAATATATTTAATTGGAAGTACTCTAAATCAAAATTCTAAATATTTTCTGTAACTCAGACAATGGGGAGCTCTCTTATATCACGTCCAGCTGTGTCTGTAGGAGTGGGGGCTCCCAGGCTTGGTAATATGTCAATTAATTTTTACATTGTAAACTTGTTCCTTTTACTTTAAATGTTCCTTTAGTACAAATGTGTTGAAGAAGTTAAATTCTTGTCTTGAGTGCTCTTTACTTTTAAACTGTTTTCTGTCCCTATACTCTTAATTGAGTGGGAGGTTACTTGATGAAGCCCAAGCCCATTGAAACATGACCTGATAAGGCTTAGGCCTTTTCTAACAAAGATCATAGTTTTGAGGTGTAAAGAAACAACCCTGTGGCAATCAGTAATTTTGTGTCTTTAATAAGAGGTGGGAAATTTTAGTGATTATATCCTCCCTTACTCTTTCTTCCCCTTTCCCTTTCTCTTCTACTTTTGGAACACCCATGACACATATATTCATGCACTTCTTGTTGTCATTCAATTCCTTGAGATCCTGCTCATATTTTTCCATTCTTTTTCTATTTGTTCTTTAGTGTATAGGATTTCAGATGTCCTGTCCTCTAGTTCACTAATTCTGTCTTCTCCTCTTCAAGTCTGCTATTGTAAGTCTCCACTGTGTTTTTCATCTCTTCTTTTTTTGCCTTTCATTCCCATAAGTTCTAACAATTGTTTATCAAACTTTTAAATTTATGTTCACCCAATATCTTCTTTACATCCTTTATCAGTTTTGCCATATCTTCTCTCAACTCATTTTTGAGTTTTCAATTGATTCAGCATGTTTGTTTGAATATATTTAATTAGTTGTTTCAAATCCTATATCTTGTTTGAAGTGTTATTTTCTTTGTTCAACTGGGCCAAATCTTCATTTTTCCTAGTGTGACCCATAATTTTTTGTTGGTGGCTAGGCATCTGGTTTCCTTGATTAATTTATTATAGAAGTTGTTTTCATTCTTTTACCTAGGGTTTTCTTTTTGCTTGGCTTTGTTCTCTCTTATTTTGCATCCAGTTCAGCTTATTCTAGACCTCTAGCATAGCTTCTATTTAACTGATCTGAATTTTCAGCTCTTGTTATTATGGTTTTTGCCCTGCCTATATGGAACCTTTTTTTTTTTTTTGAGGAGGATCTACCCAGATATAATTGACCCCAAACAGATTTTCCCACACCAGACATACAGAGGTCTAAGTAGAAGGGTGTAATCAGTATCACATTTCCTTGAGGATCATACCCAGCAGGCCATCAGGCTTTCCTGTGAGGCCTCTAGAGGCTGTGTTTTTCCTATCCTGCCAAGCAGGTGGCACTTTTCAACATGTATATCCCCATGGCATAAAGAGGTGCGGTACCTTTAATTCTCAGCAGACCCTGTCCCTGCCAGAGCTGTGGTTTAGGCAAACTTAAGCTGTTTCTCTTTTATCTTTATTTCCCAACCCCTGGAGTCTGAATTCTCTGAAGGACTGCCACCACTTGAGCTGGGCTCCACCTCCTTTTTCTTGGGTAAGATAAGCCCTTTAAGGAATTGTCTCCTTTGCTTGACTACTTACTTTGTTTCTTAGACCAATCTTAACTCCACCCTTGCCTGGGTCAATGCTGAAAATTGAAAATGCCTGAGGCTTTCTCTAATGAGGTACTTAGAATGGTTTAAAAAGAGAGAGAAAGTCTCTGTTTTTATTTATTTATTTATTTATTTATTTATTTTTCTGCCAGCTCTCTTCCAAAAGAGATCTCAGGCTTCCTTTCCTTCTTGCTCTGTGTTTATCTGTGCTTGTAGCTTGTATTCAGTTGTCCAAATTTGTTAATTTAAACCATGATTGGAGCCTCGTTGAGCTACCTTCCCTTGCTCCCAGCAGAGACTGCTTCTTTTTCCCACAGTGGGTGTTCCAACTCAGCCTGCATGCCAGTGGGGCTGAGGCACCAGATCCACAGTTTAGGAGACTTTATGTACAGTTCTATGCTCTGGTCTTGGCCCTTTCACCCATTCCAGACTGGTGTATGATGTGTGTCCAGTCATGGATGTCCCCCAAACAGATGTTCCACACTATTTGCTAGTGGTTCCTGGCTGTTTATTAGCTGCTCTAGAGGGCTAACTAAATTCCACACCTCCATATGCCACCATCTTGCTCCACCTTTTCTATTTTAACTCTTACTTTCGGTTAAATCCAAAACAGTATTAATGGTTCTCTGCCATTATTTCCTGGATAGTTTCATCACAGTTATGAGACTGCATAATTCTCTAAGCAAGCCCTTTGCCGTAAGAGGAGAAAATGACTATGTTTCTGGTAGAATAATATCAGAACTATCAACATGGGGATTGGACATACATTATAGTGACTTGCTTCTACTGTCTGGTGTTCTATTTTTCTACTTTAAAGTACTATTCAGAAAATGCAAGATTTAAAATTATTTGTCAGTTAGAAATTGTGATGTTTGGGATTTTAATTCTTAACTGATTATATGTTGACTATACAATGACAATACAAGATAAATGTAGAATTATATGTCTAAATAAAATAACTATTTCTCTATACAATACATTTGATCAAGATAGGAGGATTAGAAAGCTGATAAGGTAATTTTCATTTCTTCCCCTTTTAAATATTCTTTCTACTGCTATGCTGTCTACTTTATTGGCAACATGAAAAATATGAAGAAGATTCAAAGGACATCAAGTAGATAAAAAATAGGACAGAAGTGACTAGTTTATTTAGACTAAGGAAAGAAAAGAGATGTGATTATGTTTTTTTCATAATGCCTAAAATAGAGACTGTAGACAATTTACTTTTCATTGTTGGCAGTTTCCAAATATAAAGGATTGTGAAACCATCACAGGATAGCAATTACACTGCGTGGTAGGCAGATTCTAACATGACCTCCCATGAGTCATGCCCTAGTATAATCCCTTCCATTGAGTGCAGACAGAACCTGTGACTTACTTCTAGCAAATAGAAGATGGCAAAGATGATGGGATAGCCACTCCTGTGATTACATTGTATAAGACTCTACCTTAGTGAACTGGAGGGAGAGATTGACCTGCTGTTCTTGAAGAAGTAGGCTGCCATGAAGTTTTGGAACCATGTCTAGCAAATGGAAAGGGCTGTATGTGGAGATAATTCACATTATATTTCAACAGCTTCAGATTTCCTTTTCCATTTTCAGTTCTTCACTCACTGACTAGTTCCTTCAATCACAGAAAATTATTAAGTCAGGTAAAATAATTCAGTTATTTTTCCCTACAAATTTTCTGGTTTTTGTTCTGTAATATGTTCACAGTTGCTTTTGTTCAGGCTATAACAGGATGTGACAGAGGGGAGCCTGTCTTCATTTTAATAGCTATTTAAATTCTGAATTGCTCATAATGATTAATTGCACTACCAACATTTATTAGAAAGTTGGCAACAGCACTTAATTTTGTATACATGGATTAATTTTTAACTGAGCAAAAGAATCTTTTCAGAATTTCATCATTTTATACATTGTCACTCTGTGAAGAGTATCTTGAGTTCTTTTTCTGAACATAACACTTTTCTAAAGAAATTTTCACTTGAAGAATTTATATTTGTCAGTATTAAGAACATCCTGTTCCAAACCCTTTGTCATTACATTTCTAAGCCATGAGAAGGTATATTCTAAAACATTTCAAACTCTTGACTACAGGTGATCATAGCTAAGTGAATCAAAACAAGTCCATTCTTATTTGCCCTTATTTGTATTGACTCTACTGAGTTTCAGAAAAGTAAGCCCAGGGATAATTCTGAGCAAAAATATCAAGCTCAAAACCCTCAGCCTAGCTTTCAAAATCCTCCATATTTCTTCTCTTCTCTAACTTTGCAACCTAAACTCTAATTATATTTTTAAGACTCTTGTTTTTTATTAGGTTTGGTTTTGTTTAGTCTTACTACTTTTCAGGTTGTCCTCCAAAACCTCACTGTCATTACTCAAATTGTGCCTTCTTCTACACTAATTCTTTGCCTCCATATAAGCCTAACATTTTTCTTTCCAAACTCTTAAAGAAGCCTTCCAAGATATAACTCAAATTTTTATGTGCCTCTCTTACTTCTCCAAAATGTTTTACCATCTTTATTGTAACACATGATATGATTTTCTCTGGACCAAAATAATTAATGTACATGTGATTATTAATTTGATTTTAAGCTCCTGAGGCTCCATATCTTTTTATAATTGTTGTTGTTATTATTGTTGGAAGTAGCAGCAGTATAAATTTACTACAGTGATGGGAGCAATGCTTTGGAAAGGGTACATATTGATCTGTTTATTGAACAATGTTAGAATTACCAAGGCATCTGGATTTGAAGACCTGAAATTATAGATTGATTTTACTTGTTTCATGAACAACTCAAACTGATTGCACTTGTTTCCTCTGTAAAATGCTACATTAAATGAGATAACATTTTGAAAATAATCTATAAATTATAGAATGTAATGTAAGCACAGTTGCTGAGATTTCATTTATTCAACATTTCTCCTCTTTGTTCTTCTCTTCTGGACAGAATTCCATATGTTAAATTTTCTTTTATCTTTATTGTCTCACCTGAGTACATTTGCCATCACCATTTCTTAATGTATAGTAATGCAACCTTGACTTGGATATCTCTGTGTATGCTTCTAATTTAACTGTTTATTTAATGTTTAGAAGTCCAATTTTACTCCTCCACATACTTGCTTTTGTTAAACAAACAAAAAAAAAGTAACAGCAATGTAAAGATTAAAGCAAAATTGTATTATAGGTTAGTGGAATAGATGTGCTTAATGTGCAGGAGAAATTTGTTGTAATAGCTACAGACAGATGAAATTTACAATCAGGCCATGAATAGATATGCTATGACTTTAAAAAGATAAAAAATGAGGCTGGGTGTAAACAATTAAGGAATTCTCTTTTTTTCCTTCCATTCTGTAGCTTTTTACTAAATAATGGTAAACACTAAATATATGGTTGATATTGTTATTAATTGCTTGATCATTTCATTGCACATTTTTCCACATCTTATTCAAGGTTCTTTGTGAGTAAATTTCTTTAGGTCCATAGATTTTACAGTAGGGGAAAGCCACTATATTTAGACAAATTATGCTCAGTCCTTTTAGATAGCAAGTCAACCATTTTATAGAGTGAGTCACTTTTCTGAATTGCAATGGATGCAATTTAAGAATTTTCAAGCAAGACGTTTTTTAGAGTAGGAATATGCATATATCTGTTTCACTAAAGTTTGACTTATTCAGACACTTATTTTTTTGTTTCATATTATATTGCTTTTTCAGATTTTACTATTTTTATGGTTCTTATAATGTATATGGGCAAATAAAGATGAGAAAATTGAATAAATTGTAGAACAATGTTTGGGTTCTTATTAAATAATTTGGTTAAACAAAAGAAACTTGAAGAGTAAACCATTAGGGAACTACCTGTGATTTTATTTTACCCATAATACCTCTTTCCTTCACTAGTACTGATGATTGATTTGTCTCTATTAATCAACAAGTTGCAAAATACAACCTTCATCACTTACTGGCCTCTGTGTGCTTCAGATTCATCCTTATTACAATTGGAATAATGATTGCACCTCCCACATAGACTTGCTGGGAAGGTTAAATAAAATGTTATATATCATTTGAATGAGCACAGAGTGCCATATAAGCATTTCCTGTTGTTCTTCTTATTGTTATTATTTTATTATGCTAATAATTACTGCTGTTGTTGTTGTTGTACCAAAGAGATAAGCTAAGCTCCTAAGAAATGTATGAGAGGAAGAAAATTTCTATAAAAATATTTCTTTTGGAGCTAAGTGCTTGGGAAGATTGTCTAAGAATATATGAATTCCCTCTAATTCTTTGTTTGCTTTGGTATTAAGAAACATCAAAATAAGAATCACATCTGCTTTGGCAAATACTTTGATCTCTCTTTTTCAAACTTCCATTCTGGATATTAATTTATAGTTACAACTCTTATTTATAGTTGATTGTTTTATTGTATGCCTTTACACCATCTATCTACTGATTCTTTAATGGAACACATAGCAAGTGCTACTATATACAACAAGTGCTAAGTACTGGGGATTCAATGTCAAAAACAAGAAACATTACAAAAAGGTCAAGGACAAAATCCTTACATTCATTGAAATCATAGTCTAGGCAAGGAAATTGCCATGAACAAATAATCACAGAAATAACTGCAAAATTCCAATAATTGACACAACAGAAAAATGCAAGGTGCTCTGGGAGCATTTACTGGGTGAATTATTGAAAAAAATCACTCTGAAGGAAAACATGGAAACAAAATATACGTAGTTGTAATGTATAATTAGGTTTACGTTAATTCTATGTTGAATGCACGTATATATGTGGGGAGGCATACATATATATATGTATAAAATGTATCAAACTCCAATTAGATTAAAAACCCATTAAATGAAATTTAAAAATAAGAGCCCCTTACACATATGTTTTCATATTCCAGACTTTGAATATTTGCTGAAAATATTTAGTAGAGTTTATCCAGTTTAGGTTTCTTTCTATAAAATATCCACCACTCTATATGAAAATATTTTTGAAGAATGAAGTGGAATATAAGTTCACAATAATTAAGTGATGCTTGGCAGCATGTTTCTATCAGAACTTTCTGACAAAGACCAAGGAATATGCTAGGATAGCTGAGCCCACATTTCATAATGCATGCTGTCCAGAATTTATTACACAAATAAATATATCACAGCCCACAGCAGATAGGCAGTTTGTTTTGATGCTGATTTTCAATTCCAATTCACTGGGAAACTGGTGAAGTTTCTTAACCAGCTTGGCTAAGGGAAGACTTTCTGGTTTCTTGTTTTGGTATTTGATATTCTTACTGCCTTGTCCTCTTCTCACTAGAATGTTTTCTACTAGTTTTCCAACTACTTTTATAAATTATGGGATGCTTTCAGTCTTTGCTTAGCATTTTAATTCTGTGAAGTCTTTGAGACCTCGTAGATTTCCACTTTACTTCTTAGTTGTGAAAATTAGCTGCTGTCTTATGCCTGTTAATGAAATGGAATGTGTAGGACTGAGGTTTGGTCCCTTCTTCTTCATTTTAGACTTCATATCAATTTGAAATAGAATACTGTATTTTTTCTATCACCTATCCACCTGTATCATTTTCCTAGAGCTGCCGTAACAAAGTACCACAAACTGGATGGCTTAAAAAACAGAAATTTATTTTCTTACACTTCTGGAGGCTAGAAGTCTGAAATCAAAGTGTTAGAAGGACCACACTCCCTCTGAGTCTGCAGGAAAGAACCTGCTCCATAGTGCCCTCCTGACTTCTCCTGTCCCTGCCTCTATCATCACGAGGCCATGTCTACCTGTGTCTCCTCTCCCCTGCTGATAAGGGCACAATTCATACTGGATCAAAGCCCACTCTACTCCAGAATGGCATCTTTTTAACTTGCCTATTTGCATCTGTGATGACCCTATTTCCAAATAAATTCACATTCTGGGGATTAGGAACTCAACGTATTTTGGGGCTGGTGGTGGTTTGGGGGACCAATTCATCCATTATACCATCATAAGGTCTTAGCAAGTGTCAGGCTACTAATTTCAGTTATTAATCTCCAGTACTCCTGGAGCTTGGTTCCCCTCAAGCTCTCTTAGTTTTCAGTGTGATGAGAGACACCATTCTCCCTAAAAACCCTGTGCTCCCTTTAGTTTTCACTGCTCTATCTTACATTGATGAATGTTCCTCCCCAAGAAACCTAAAATCCCATCTTGTGTGGGCCTTTCCTCCTTCCTGCAAGCTTGTCATGGCCCTCGGATGTTGAAATAACGTAGGCTGTTGAGGTTAGGGTTAAGGTTAGGGTTAGGGTCTCAGCTGCATCTCCTCCTCAGCCTTGACCTAGATGCTGCCTCTCTCCCAATCTTAAAAGAATCATGCTATTTAACATTCAAGTCTGTAATAAGTTTAGTGAGAAGTCTGGCTTTTGCCCTTACCTACCAAGGGGAAATTTATAGACCCTTGTGACATCCTGCCTGATAGGATTGTCTTTGCTTGTCTGATGGTTTCGTCCACCACACAGTCTAACAATGTGATTTTTCATGAGGCTTTGGGCCACATTGTGTTAGTTCCAACCTCCAGAAGAACTGATGACTAAAAGTATTTGGGCAACCTCCAAGAGGGGTTGGAGACTAAAGATGAGCTGCATAGGCAGTATGTCATTGAAACACAAGTAAAACCTAGATACCAGAGTCTCAGATGAGCTTCCCCAGTTGGCAGTCCTCTGTGCCTGTTGTCATACATCTTGTCCAGGAGGAGAGAATGATTGCTGGGAGAGAAAATGACCAGAAGCTTCACATTTGGACCCTTCCCAGACTTCACCCTATGCGGCTCCTCTTTTGGCTGATTCTATTTGTATCTTTTCATTATAATAAAGCTGTCATCATAGTAGAGTACTTTACTGAGTTTTCTGAGTCATTCTAGAGAACTGTGAAACAGGAGTGTGGTGGTGGGAAGCCCCAAATTTGCAGCCAGCTGGTCTAAATGAGGTCAGTCTT
Organism: Choloepus didactylus; assembly: GCF_015220235.1. Classification (NCBI taxonomy): domain Eukaryota; kingdom Metazoa; phylum Chordata; class Mammalia; order Pilosa; family Megalonychidae; genus Choloepus; species Choloepus didactylus. The sequence goes on from NC_051312.1 coordinate 57,097,494, forward strand.
GAGGCACTGTTTTCTCTGACTTTTCATTTGGCTAAATTCTTTGCATTGCCCCAATCTCAATTGTGCATAAGTAAATATCCAGGAGCTCAATGAGTATTTCTTCTGCAGTAGTGACTTTGAGTCAGTTGATTTCTCATGCTGTAAAACAATGCATTGGGATATGAGACATGCATTTTTAGTAGATTTTCTGAATTATACAAATTTCCTATTTTTTATTCCTCCACCCATACGCCTATTCTCATAACCTTGGTCTCTGTGTATGTTATGAATAGTCAATCTACCATCTCAATATATAGGTTATTAACTATTACAATGTTACAAAGCAAAGTTCGAGTTTCTTTATTAAGGCAGTAAGATACAGCAATAAAAGAGTCCTAGGGTTTTTCTTTAGTACCCCCCAAAAATGTGCTGTTATAGCAGCCACATCTGGCAATATTTATGTGTTTTTCAAGAGGAATGTTCACTGAACCATCTAAGAACTTACTAATTTGAAGTTTTGAGGCACCATTTTTGAATAGAACTTGTTCATTTCAGCACATGTATTCCTCCTAGGCTATCAATTAGGGGGGAAAGGGATCAACAAGTTCCATTATTTCTATAGAGATTTCCATTTTTTCATTATAGAAATTGTAACTAAGAGGATCAAAGCTCTCATGTCAAAAGATTCCCAAGTGGTTTTGGTCTTGAAGGTCCAGGTGCTTAGAAACTGACTGAATTCAAGAGGGAATTTGAGAAAGGCAAGGTTTGACTGAATCTATAAGTATCTATACTGTACAACAGAGTGGAGAGAACTGAAGCCACTAACTAGCAGTGTACTGACTACAGAGATCTTGTACAAGGTAAAGAGAATTACTTAGGATATAAAAGAATTCCTGGAGAATGAATGTATTCTACTAAACAACAGCAGAAACATAAAGTGTACATTCTTGTTCCAGACTTTTCATCAGACAATATTAAACTTTTCATGACCCTTTGAAGCGTATTATTATGTGTCTGTGTGTATTCTATTACTAATTCAATTATTTCTTCACAATAAACAAAGGCCAGCCATGCTTATGGGCCATTCCCAAAGGGAGCTTATTGTTTTTTCAAAAGTCCTTCAATACACACCAATAGCACAAGAAACTTATAAGTTCACTTCCAACTTATAGGATATAAGAAATGAGGGAATATTTACAAGATTAAACAGAAATCAGCTAAAGAAGAATATCATCCTGATTTTTCAAGTAAAATTCTTACATTCAGGAGAAGGAAGACTGGGAGCTGTTGGCTTATTATCACAAATGTCATCTCTTACACATATAAAACTGATACTCCTTTTCATTCACTAACAGAAGAATTTAAAAAGAATAAATGACAAAAGGAAAAAAATCTCACTTTTTTGCTTTTAATAAAACTCTATATTCATTTTTTTAATTATCCAAATTGAATTATCCAAAATTTTCTTCACGTTTCTTATTGTGCTCTGGATGGCAGGCTAGATCTTTGGCTCTTCAAATATCTGCTGAGACCCAGGGATTGTGTCAATTAAAGTTTATTCTATTGTTTTGGCAAACTTTTAACTTCTTTTTCATTTCTGTGTAATTTTACATCTTTGTTTTAATCTAAAATAGTTTATTTACGTAAAGAAATCACTGCATTCTTTTATTAAATGAAAACTGCTTTTTAAAAGCATAGCTTTCTGCATAGTGGCATATTTTATGGCAAATGAATACTTAATTTTCATACTTCTCAATCATTTTGTGGAATTTCACATAGGAATTCTTTCCTTCTCTTGTTCCTGAATTTCTTAGTTCAGACCTTCATCATCTTTGTCTAAACATTTTATTCCCAACTAATTTTTGAAAGCAATATAGCATAGTGCTGAAGAGTTAGGCCCTGATAGTAGGTTTTCATTCTGACACTGCTACTTTACTTGAGGTGTGACTTAAAATTTTTGACTCAGTTTTCTCATGCATAAAGTTTGAGGATTTTCTTTCATTTCTATCTTGCATTGAATTCCCTGTTTCCTAGGACTTCTAATCTAAGTTTACTTTCTTTCCTTTTTTTTTTTTTTTGTTTTCTTTTGTGCAGTACTCTTTCCAGTAGTGTATTGAGTGCCAGACAATGTGCTATGAACTTTATGTGTATTTTCTATTTAATCTTTACATTCCTACCCTAAACACTAGGTAATATTATTATCTCTACTTTAAAATGGAGGAAACTAAGTTTTGAAAGTATTTTGTCCAATCATTGGGATTGACTGCAGGTAACAAAAACCCCAGAGAAGTGTGGTATTAACAAGAAATGAGTCTATTTCTTTTCTCTAGCAAAAACATGCAGAGGTATATGAGCCAGGGATATTATGGTGCTCTGGCTCATGATGTCCTCATGGTCTCAAATTCCTACCAGCTTACCCTTGGCCACTGTAATCCTCCTGCTCCAACATGGCTGCACTCATGTTTCCAGAACAGAAGAAAGATAAAACTAGAAGGGGCAAAAGTCATGCACCATCTCTGTCTAAAGTAAGATTTTGGCCAGAACTTAGTCACTGTACCTCACATAGATGCAAAAGAACCTGGGAAATGTAGTTTTTAATCGTGGTTGGTCAGGGGTCCAGCTAACAAGAGTAGCTGTTCAAAAGAAGTATAGATTATGAATGCTAACACTGGAGAAAATCTACTTGGGTTCAAACATTGGCTCTGTCACTGACTAGTTGTTTGACACTGGGAAAGATACAAGCTCATTTTTGTTGCCTCTGACCTTGATGGAATGGGTTTCCACAAGAGAAGCTGATGCCGTATATCACAGAGCTACAGAGCTAACCACACACCTGACCTTGGAATCCAGAAGATAAAGAAAGTCTTAGTAGAAGGAGGAATTGTTGCAAACTGGTTGAGAAGTGATAATATATGTGAGCTAAAAAAAAAAAAAAGAGGTCTGCTTCTTCATTTCTGCACTCCAATTTTCATATAAGAATGTCTGTTGTTGCCAACTGTAAGCAGAAGCATATGAAAAAGTGAATCTGGGATATATAGTACAGCCTAGCCAAGTTGACCTTTTTACAAAGCCACCACAGCAGTCAAGCTGTGAGATCTCAGACCAGTTCTTTCATCTCTGTGGCTCAGTTTCCTCATTTTTAAAATGGAGATAATATTAGTGCCTACAGCAAAGAATTGTGAGTTCTCAAAAAATAGTAGCTATTATTTGTGAACACCATCTTTATGATTACCAACTTCTATTACTCCATTAATATTAGTAGCAATAACACAACATAACTTTTTCTGTTCTTGATTCCCAAGGGTGAGCACAATAAAACCTCACTGCCTACATTATCTTCAAGGAAAAGGACAGCTTTATAATGTTAGCAATTTTAGCTTATTGAAAAAAATATGTCTTTGTAGAAGAATTTTAAGAATGAGATTTTTTCTAAAACATACTTATTAGAAACAGCATTGTCTCCATTATTATTAATTGAGACATTAGAAATAAAAATAGTAACATTTTGAGATTTCATCTTTCAACTCCTACACCAAAGGAATATCACTTATCAAATTAAATTAATTTCAATGAGAGAAAGAGAAAGAGAAAAAGGGAGAGATATTTTATAGTTATTTTGCTTTTTATTATGTAGATACCATATATCTTTGAGGAACTCCACCAGCATTTTCTGTTTTTATCTCCACTGTGTGTCTTAATAATTGATCTGTGGGTCAGTTGCTTTTGGAGCTAATGTGCTCAGGCAGCTCCACAGAGATGGATGGGGTTGATTGCTGGGCAACCTTATCCATGACTGACAGATTGATGGACCTTTGACCTTGAGAGCCTTGTTTTGGGATAATGTGTGGGAAAACCTACCTCTAACTCATGTGGCCTTAGTGCTCACAAAAGGAAGAAATTGGGAATGTAACTTAAAGTACTTAAAAGGGAGTATCACATAGAAAAACTGGATAAAATATCTTTTTCTTAAGTCTTAGGTCATTTAAACTGAATCTTCTGTTTTAAATCACAGCATAATTACCTTCTGTAATTATTTTCATTGCAGCAGGCTTTTCTGTAATTATAAGGCCTTATTTTCTGAAAAAGAAATGGTTGCAAAATGAATTGTGAGAAATATTACTCTTCTAGTTTTGGATGAGCCAGTATTATGGATATTTTCAAAGGATCAGTATCTACTATGATCAAGCCACAGGAAGAGATGGATCCTGAAAAATTTGAACAAAGAAGGTAGAAAATTGATTGGTGGTTGATTAGTAGCCACATATCTCTCTTGTGCTCTTTAAATCAAGATATTTTTGTGTGGGTAGATGTATGAGGGTACTTTCCTTAGCCATTGAGAATTTTATACCCTTATAATGCCATCTCACTGAATGAGGCTCAAAAATATGAAGCACTTTATTAAACATGGTGTGCACTCAATGGCAATGAGGATGCTGTTGAAGCAATTCTGTTCATTAGTTTGTGTTTCATGGAATTTGAGAAGCTGATGAATATGCAGCTGGGACAACAGTAGAAAAGCAGCCAGAAACCACCATTGAACATTATGCTTATGAGTTTTTCTCAAGGTATTTGTAAGGATAATTATGTAAACACTAGACTTCATATTTTGTTGGATTTTCATTTCTTTTCATCTTTATAACTTACTTCTGCATCAATTTTGTTCTTAGGTATTTAAGAATTGTATTAAAAAGCCAGAATTTTTGCTTAAAAATGAGTAGTTCTAGGTGACATTAGAAAGGGTAATTTCCAGAGGAAATTACAGGAAAAAAGAAGAAAAATCACAATGTCATAGAATCTCCCCGAATATATGTTTTCCACTTGGTAGAAGAAATCTATCTAAATGTTAAATGAGTCTATGTAAACAAGGTAGTTTTAAGAGGTGTGGCATTTGTTACCCAGGTGGCAACAATCTTTATTTCCAACCCTCTATAAAAGATCAATGATAAAAGTGAGGAGTGTATTTCTTTTAACAATTCTTTCAGAACAAGAATTTCAAAGGCTACTGACACCATTTAGAAATGTGGTAAGTTTTGTTGTACAAAAAATATTATGGCTGATGTTCAGCCATTAGAAAGTAGCTTAGATTTGCAATAATTAAAATAAATTATTTTTATTTCTTTAGAGAAAAGTAATTCTAGGTAACGGTAAGCTTGTAGGTCCCTTGGCTCTATCTGTTATGCAAAAAATATAGAAAGACACAGGAAAAACAAGTCTGAATGTAGCATTGCCATCAATTATAAAATGTTATATTTAAGAAAGTAAAATCCTTCTATTGAGCTATTGTAAACACAAATACATATACATGGATACACACATAAAAAATATTCATCAAGAAGAAATGAAATAAAAATTTTATAAATGCGAGTGCATCAAATTTCTAATGTAAACTGTGTGTCGTTTTGTTTTTGCAAAGGGTTTACCACAACTTCAGAGGTTTGGTACTGCTGCTGTTTGCAATAGCTTCTACTAGGGAAGGGATTATCTTGGAGATCATCCTTTCTGAGAAAAGCTGAAAGAGGAATAGAACAGTTAATGCAGAAAACAAGAAAACTCACAAAAGTTTACAGAAGTTGGTAGATATAACCCTATGTTTTTACCATCTTGTTTTCTATTGTTTGTTTATACTTCTAAGTGCATTGGCAGGGGTCCCTGCAAAGGATCCTCATTTTTATAATTTGTGAGACCTCCAAGCAAATGCCCCATGTTCAGAGAACTTTCTGCTTTTCATCACCAGACTGTGCCATGAAATTATTAAAATATATGGGACTTATTAATAGCCAGTAGTTTAAATCTAGTTTCAAATTTGTGTCTGAAATGATAGCATGATAGGCTTTTAACCATACAATTTGGAAGACAGAGGGGTTGGCTTGTGCTTTGGAAACTGAACCCATAAATCCTGCCCAGTCCTGATAGGAGCCAAGCTTACAGCAAGTAAGCCACCTAAAGGGCAGACCCGTTTCCCAGGGCAGTAATTGCCATAAAACACCTTAGAAGGAGCTGAGAAAATTGTTCTGCAGGGTAATTCTTACTAGGGACCTGTAACCAGTCCCCTCTTCTCCATTAAGATGCCTCTATCTGACCACAGTCATGACATTTTAACTCTTTTTCTCCAAGCTTTGAATCTTTTCTGATTAAGAGGTGAAGAAGCAGGATGAAAGCTATTTTAGATTTCATACACATTTCATATGTATTCTCTGTGCAAAAACCCATTAAAACAATTTCCTTGATTTAATCTTTAGATACAGTATATCAGTCTTTAAACCAAAAATATTATGATAGGGGGAGATGGAAGAAGATGGTGGCATAGAGAAGAGTGGAAGCTACTTTGTCCCCCTGAAACAACTAATAAACAACCAGGAAAAACAAGTAAATAATCTGGAATAACTGTGGGGGGCAAACATGACTGTCAACTCATCATACAACAACCCGAATTGGGAGGAATGCCTGAGATCACAGCATAAAATCTGTAAGCAAAAACTGCAGACCCAAGCTGGGAGCCCCCTTCTTGCATGGCCCAAACTACAAAGGCTCATGGTGCTAGACAGCAGCATTCTCCCAGCAAGCAAATATAGCTCAGCTGAGCTCCAACTGTGGTTTTAATTAACAAGCATGGACTGCTCAATACATGCTACAAATCCCCAACAAGCAGACAGAGGCTTTTGGTGATGACTGGCCTTGGAAAGATGGAGGGTGGTGGCCACGGAGGCCCTGAAGGGGGCATTCTGTCCTTTTTTCAGCTCAGTGGAGAAAGCCTCAGCCATTTTCTGTTCCCAGTACTCTGACCCAGACAAGTGTGGAGATGGCACAGGCAGAGACTCTATTAAAATGCTAATGAGCCCTCCCTGGGGGGGGGGTATCTTCCCTAAGAAGAAAGAGGTGGGGCCCAGCTCTACTACCCACCCTCCATGCAGAACCACCAGACCCCAGAGCCTGGGGGAAAACAGCTATAGACCACACCTCCTTACACCAGTCTGGAGCTACAGGCTAACAGGCGCCACCTGCTGGGCAGAAAAGCACAGCGGCTTGAGGCCTCACAGGGTGTACCAATCTTCTAAGAGACACCCTCAGGGAGACATGATACTATTGCCTTCCTCTAAGACCTGCACCCATGCTGGGCTGGGAAAATCTGATTGGGGTAGCCAAGGAAACCAGATGCCTAGATAACAGAAAACTACAACCTACACTAAGGAAAATGAAGTTATGGCCCAGTCAAAGGAAGAAACTTACACTTCAACTGAGATACAGGAATTTAAACACTAATACTGAATCAATTCAAAAAGTTTAGGGAAGATATGGCAAAAGAGATGAAGCATATAATAAAACCCTGGGCATACATATGGTGGAAATCGAAACTTCAAAAAAAAAAAAAAACCACTGGCAGAATCTATGGAAATGAAAGGCACAACACAAGAGATGAAAGACACAATGGAAACACACAATAGCAGATCTCAAGAGGCAGAAGAAAATACTCAGAAACTTGAGAACAAGGCAACTGAAAGCCTACAAACAAAAGAACAGATAGAGAAAAGAATGGAAAAATATGAGCAATGTCTCCGGGAACTTAAGGACAAAATAAAATGCAAGAATGTACATGTCATTGGTGTCCCAGAAGGAGAAGAGAAGGGAAAAGGGGCAGAAGCAATAATAGAGGAAACAATCCATGAAAATTTCCCATCTCTTATGAAAGACATAAACTTACAGATCAAAGAAGTGCAGCAACACCAAACAGAACAGATCTGAATAGGCCTATGCCAAGACACTTAATAATCATATTATCAAACATCAAAGATAAAAAGAGAATCCTGAGAACAGCAGGATAAAAGTGATCCATCACATACAAAGGAAGTTTGATAAGACTGTGTGCGGATTTCTCAGTAGAAACCACGGAGGCAAGAAGGAAGTAGAGTGATACATTTAAGATACTGAAAGAGAAAAACCACCAACCAAGAATCCTGTATCTTGCAAAACATCCTTCAAATGTGAGGGTGAACTAAAATATTCTCTGACAAACAGACAATGACTGAATTTGTGAACAAGATACCTGCTTTACAGGAAACACTAAAGGAAACACTGCAGAGAGAAAGGAAAAGACAAGAGCGAGAGGCTTGGAAAACAATTTTGGGAGATAGTAGCACAACAATGTAAGTAAACTGAACAAAGCTGACTGTTCTCATGGTTGAAAGAGGAAGGTTAGGACCATGCGGGACACCAGAATGAAAGAGGAAAGATAAAGGCTGGGACTGTATAACATAGTGAAGCCTAGGGTGCTCAACGATTGTAATAAAAGGTACAAGTATGGTTTACATGAGGTAGAACAAATGAATGTCAGCATTGCAAGGTGTTAAAAACAGGGTGGGATTGGGGAGAAAATAAAATCAATGCAAACTAGAGACTATAATTAACAGAAACATTGTAGTATGCTTCCTTTAATATAAGAAAGGCAATATGCCAAAGCTAAATGCCTGAGGGGGGTAGCACATAGGGGAAGGGTATGGGACTCCTGGCATTGGTGATGCTTTCCGACTCTTTATTCTACTTTAGTTTAATGCTATTTTCCCTTTTGCTGCTTTCTGTCATGGTTTTTTTTTTTTTTTTTCTTTCTCTCTTTCTTTTTTCCTTTTGTTTTGTCCCTTTACCTTCTTTGACTCTTACTCCTTCTTTGTGGGAGAAATGGAGATGTCCTTATATGGATAGCGGCAATAGTGCTGAATCCATAAATACGAGACTATATAGGGAACCAACACTTGTTTACTTAGGACGGAATGTATGGTGTGTGAACAAAGCCGTCGTAACAAAAATGGGTTGATGAAGAAAACTTGAGGGCACTATATTGAGTGAAACAAGACACACATGAGGACAAATATTGCAGGGTCTTGTGGAAAGCCGCCTCCCGAATCGGGCCTAGCGTATGCGCTGCAGCCTGCTCTAGAGTTACCCCCGCCCATCGAGTGAGCCAAGATGGCGCCTGCATCCTGTTTCCGCATAGTGACGCATGTATCCGCCACCCGCTCCTACCAATCGAAATCCTGTATACGCGATACTAGCCTAGAAGCTTATTGGTTGTTAATTGTGTATAAAAGGTCTTACCCGGACGGGGTAGGGTGAGACAGCCCACAAGGAGCCGTGCCTGACGGCCACATCGAGGCTGCTCTCCCACGAGGCGCCGTGCCCCGTGTGGGAACCAGTAACACAGAATGTTCATCTAGCTGTAGTAAAGGGCTTGCTTTCACAACTGCCGTGTGGTTCGAGTCGTGATTCATGACCAGGTTAGTTCGCGCAGTCTGCATCTCTCTCTTTCCTTCCCTGTTTCCCCTCGCCGGCCGGGAACCGGGGACCGAGCGGGGCAGCGCCGGACAAGTGGTGGCCCGTACGGGGAAGCTCCTCCTCCTGCCTCGCTCTCGACGGTCCCTCTGTGAGGAGAGCAGCGCTGCGCGTCGAGCTTACGGCGGACTTCCCGCGCCTGATCAACGCGAGAAGGTGAGTGCGTATTATTACATGATAGTTAGGGCCCGTGGGTTTTCAGGTGACCCCGGGGGACTCGGAAGAGCTCTCCGAGTGACTGAAGTATAGTGCCGACTGCAATCATGGGGCAGTCCGGAAGTTCACCTCTCTTAGCTCCCTTAAAGAACCTTTTGAAACAACGGGGTATCTCGGTCAGGAAAAGCTCCCTTCAGCGTTTTCTTGATGATGTTGATACTTTTGCCCCTTGGTTTGCCTGCACCGGCAGCCTTAGCCTACCCTCTTGGATGAAGCTCGGTCGCGACATAGACCGAGCGCGCCAGACGGGCGTGTGTATGGACCCGATTCTAGTACCCATATGGGAGACCGTCCGTGCGGTCCTTGAACTAGAATCGGCTACCGGCCTAAGCCCGTCCTCTGTCTTGCAAGAAGCACGGTGCGCGCTCCAAGAAACCCAGTCAGTTTCGTCAGCGGACGGCTCCTGTAAGGGCAAACCGCCGGAGTCCAGTGACTCTGACTCAGAGTCAGATAGCGATACTGACGAGAAGGCGGAAGCATCCCCGCTAATTGAGTGGGAGGAGCCTCCCGCCACACCCGTGCGGCCTTCCGCCCCGCCAATGTCTACCGCTGCACCCCCAGGGACACCCCAGCTCCCAACTGACGCCTTGGGCGGTCCCACCAAAGGACCTTGCCGAGAGCTCCCTCTAGTGGCCATGCCCAGTAAATGTAATTATCCTTTGCTGCCAGACCCGGAAACCCCGATGGGTCGGTCAGGGGAGGGGCAACCTTTGCCGTACCCCCCGCCCGAGTATACAGGCCCTCAGGACCCTTTGCCATTAGGTAGTGGTGGGAGACATTTCTGGAGATGGAACCCTTTCACAACATTTAGACCTTTTGGCATGCTGGGTGGCTACCAGCCACTTGAGCCGCAGCCAGTCTCAGAAATGTACCCGGTTATTATCAATCCCCAAGGTGGCAATCGGCACGAATCATATGATTACAAACTATTGAGGGAATTGAGGCAGGCCGTCCATCAGTATGGCCCCAATGCCCCTTATACCTTGAACATGATCGAGAACCTCTCTGCTCTAAATCATACACCCGCAGATATTTTTCAGCTAGCCCGTGCTTGCTTGCCGTCAGGCCGATTCATAGATTGGAAAGCATGGTTTGAGGAGTTAGCTGAAGAACAGGCCGCAAGGAATGCGGCGGGGAGACGTGGCGGGTGGAATGCTGACATGCTGTTGGGGAGAGGCGCCCATGCCCAGAACCAAACGGGTTTCCCACAAGAGGTCTATGCCCAGATCTTCCGCTGTTTTGTGGGTGCCTGGAAAAAGCTAACAGGTGAGGGAGAGGCTCAGGCCTCACTCAGCAATATACACCAAGGCCCCACAGAACCATTTGCGGATTTTGTAGCCAGGATGCAAACCGCAGCTGAGAGAATCTTCTCAGATCCAGGAGTAGCAGAGACTGTGGTTAAGCAAATGATTTTTGAGCAGTGCAACAAGGAGTGCAAAGTTATCCTGGCACAAAACAGAGCAAAAAATTTGACAGAGTGGGTCAGGCTCTGTAGAGATGCTGGCAGCCCTTTAACTAATGCAGGTCTAGCTGCCATGCTAGCCAGCTCCCTACAGGTGGCTACAAAAAGCCCGAGAACCTTAGGGGCAAAGTCTAACGGGTGCTATGGCTGTGGCCAATCAGGGCACTTTAAGAGAGATTGTCCCAATAGACGTCAACCCCCTGCCACTCAATGGTTTGGCGAACCAGGTGCAGCAACCAGGCCGTGTGGCCGTTGCCACAAAGGCCCCCACCGCGCAGAAGACTGTAAATCGGTTTTCAATGCGCAGGGTAGACGCCTCTCTGGCCGCCCCGAGCAGATTCCAAAAAACGGGAAGAGGGGGTCCGCCCTTTCGACGGACCCCCTTGCATGCCATTCGACAACACAGGATCCGATCAAATTCGTGCGTCCCCCGGCTCAGCAGGACTGGACCTCTGTGCCACCTCCAGACTCGTACTAACCCCCTCCATGGGTGTCCAGTTAGTAGGGACCTCCTTCAAGGGGCCCTTACCGGCTGGTACTGTAGGGCTCATATTGGGAAGAGCATCCACGGCCCTGAAAGGATTAACAGTTATACCAGGACTTGTAGATTCAGATTTCACAGGCCGTGCCCAAGTTATGGTTCAATCTCAGCGGGGCACCTTAGTCATTGCAGAAGGTGATAAGCTGGCGCAGCTCCTGCTCTTACCCAGCTTACATGCAGTCTTTCCAAGCAGAATCAGACAGAGAGGGGAAAAAGGGTTCGGAACCAGTGGAGCGATTTTTGAGGGACTCCATATGTCCCTGGAGTCTCGACCTATGCTAACCATTAAGGTGCAAGGCAGATCTTTCTTGGGCCTGCTCGATACAGGGGCCGATCGGTCTATCATAAGACAACAAGAATGGCCCCCCACCTGGCCAACGAGCAGGGCGGAAGAGCCCATTAGAGGAATAGGCCAAATTTCAGCGCCCATGCTCAGTGCAGCTGCCCTTCATTGGGCCGATGAAGAAGGACACCAAGGCAGTTTCCAGCCTTATGTATTAGCCCTGCCTGTGTCTTTGTGGGGAAGAGACATTCTGACCCAAATGGACGTTACTTTAATTAGCGGCTACTCCCCAACCTCTAAGAGACTGCTAAAAGAAATGGGGTATACCCCCGGCAAGGGTTTAGGAGCTTCATTGCACGGACGTGCGGAGCCTATACAAGCTGCCCCCAAGTCTGACAGACGAGGCTTGGGTTTTTCATAGGGGCCACTGAGGAGAGATTCCCACCCACACCTATAAAACTAAAATGGAAAACCGAGGCTCCGGTGTGGGTGCCTCAGTGGCCCTTGCCACAGGAAAAACTTGCAGCGTTGCACGCCCTAGTATCAGAACAACTAGAAAAGGGCCATATCGCCCCTTCCACGTCACCGTGGAACACCCCTATATTCGTAATAAAAAAGAAATCTGGTAAATGGAGACTGCTACATGATCTAAGAGCTATTAACGATTGCATGGAGCCTTTAGGGCCCATTCAGATGGGACTGCCCCTCCTCTCGGCATTACCGGAGCACTGGTCGATTTTCATCATAGATCTGAAAGATTGCTTCTTTTTTATTCCGCTCCACCCTGAAGACACCCCTAAGTTTGCCTTTACTGTGCCCTCTAGTAATCAAGAGGAGCCCTGTCAACGCTTTGAATGGACAGTCCTGCCCCAAGGCATGGCTAATAGTCCTACCATGTGCCAGCTGTATGTCGCTGCGAAGCTAGCTAGCACTCGGCAGCAGTTCCCTCAAGTGAAAATCATCCATTATATGGATGACATTCTCTTAGCCCATAGAGACACAGATCTTCTTAAAACAGTTTTGTCACATTTAGTCCTTAGTCTTAGAGAAGCTAACCTAGAGATTGCCCCTGAAAAAATCCAAATGACTGACATTACCACTTTCCTGGGGGCGAAAGTCGCACCCACTCATGTTTCCCCCCAAAAGGTGTCTCTCAGGCTAGACAATATACACACTCTCAATGATCTACAAAAACTCATGGGGGATATCAATTGGATCCGTCCATACCTAAAAATACCCAATGTCAAACTAACACCTTTGTTCGACCTGTTGAAGGGGGATTCTAATATAAACTCACCTCGAAGCTTCACTCCAGAGGCAAGGCGAGCACTATGCCAGGTGGAACAGGCGCTCAGTGGCGCTGCATTGAAGAGAATAGACCCTGATGAGCCTTTTGAAGCCTGCGTGCTGCCGACAGAATTACAGCCCACTGCGGTACTGTGGCAGCGGGGGCCGCTGCTCTGGGTCCACCCTGGAGTTTCCCCCAAAAAAGTCCTAGAGCACTATCCTACAGCGGTTGCAGACTTGGCCCTAGAATGCATTAAAAGGGCTGTGCAGCATTTCGGTCAGCAGCCCAAAAATCTCAGGGTGCCTTATTCTTCCCAGCAGCTTGAGATACTCACCGGATGCATAGATCAATGGGCCATTCTCCGGTGTACATTTCTTGGTCCCATTAACAATCAGTTCCCTAAGGCTCCTCTCTTGCAGTTTGTCACCCGGCACCCAGTGATTTTTCCCAAAGTAACCTCTCCTAGGCCACTAGCAGGCGCCCCCACCGTATACACGGACGGCTCCAGCTCTGGAACAGGGGCGTATTGTGTGGAGGGGGACACTCCTAAAACAGTGCTCTTCCAACCACAAAAGCCTCAATGGGTAGAACTGCAGGTTATCATTGCAGTCCTGGAAAGCCTCTCCGAGCCCTTAAATGTCGTCTCGGATTCTGCTTATGTTGTGAACTCTGTACAAATTTTAGAAACGGTGGGCATTGTTAAACATTCCTCTACAGTAAGGACGTTCTTTGCCAAACTACAGGAGGTTATATGGACCAGGCAACACCCTTTTTACATAACCCATATTAGAGCCCACACAGGTTTGCCTGGCCCTATGGCCCAGGGGAACCATAGCGCAGATGTAGCCACTCGACAGCTGCACATCTTTCCGACGCTGGTACCGTATCAACAAGCCCGAGAATTCCATGCCAAGTTTCACATCAACGCAGGTACCCTAGCTAAGCGGTTCAGCATACCACGTGCAGCTGCTCGAGATATTGTCCGAGCCTGCAACAATTGTGCAGAGCAGAGAGCAGTCCCCCTCGGTTGGGGTCAACCCTAGGGGTCTCACCCCAGGGGATACTTGGCAGATGGATGTCACTCATCATTCAGAGTATGGTAAGATCAAGTACTTACATGTGTCGGTGGACACATGCTCCCAAGTTTTATTTGCCTCTGCTGAACCAGGAGAAAGAGTCTCCCACGTCATTGCACACTGCCTTGCTGCATGGGCAGCTTGGGGTAAGCCAAAGACGTTAAAGACGGATAACGGGCCTGCCTACACTAGTAAATCCTTCCAAAAATTTTGTGACAACATGGATGTCCAATTAAAACATGGCATCCCCTATAACCCTCAGGGGCAAGGAATCATTGAAAGAGCGCACAGATCTCTCAAAGACTTGCTTAAAAAACAGAAAGAGGGTATAGGCCACGGCCTGTCCCCAAAAGCTCGACTGTCTGTAGCCTTGCTCACATATAATTTTTTAAACGAAAATTCACAAGGAATGACACCTGCCCTGCAACACACCACCCCGAGTCCTCCGCATAGAGGTCTAGTCCGTTGGAAGGATGTCCTGTCGGGGCAGTGGAAAGGCCCTGACCCGGTGCTCAGCTGGGCCAGAGGCTCTGTTTGTGTTTTTCCCCAGGAACCAGGACGTCAACCAGTGTGGGTTCCGGAAAGACTGGTGAGAACCGTGACATCACCTGAAGAAGCCAAGGAACAGCTGTCAGAAACGCCAACGAATATACAACCTGAACCATTAGACCAAGCCTCCGACCCTGCTGATGATGGCGACGACCGACAAGACGATAATAGTAGGACTGACCACCCCGCGGTTGCCCAAAAAGAGGATCGGTAACTCTGTTCTTTGCTCTCCTATAGCAATCCTTCTAATCTGCCTTTTTCTTTTTAGTGGAACTACGAGTCCTTCCCCCTCACCAATGACACACTGATCCTCTCTTTTGCTAACCTCTCTGTCAAGGTTGTCAACACCACAGTTGCGGCGAATGCTACTTGTGAAACTGGTAATGGCGAGTTAAGTAAGGGAGTCTTGCTTGAATTTCTTAACGTTACAGGGAAGAGCCGCCAGTCTTGTGAAGGGATCTTGAGTAAAAAGGAGACTCAAAGGTGCCTTTTCCTTCCAGGGCTTGCTCCTACAGTCTGCAAACCGTTCCAAAGACCCGGATGCCTCGCCGCCCCGCTATCCTAGTGTATCGCCCAAGTTATGTCTGGCTCCCCGTCAAGGCAACCGACTGGGTTGGCCCTGTTTCTCAAGTTGTTTCACTTAACAATATCCCCTTCTCTAAGTCTAGGCGTCCAAGAGGCATAAAAGAATGGCTATCGAATGCTGCCAGTGTAGCTTCCTCTTTGTTTGTCCCAACGATCGGGCAGGCTGTGCTACAAGCATGGACAGATCGGCAGCTCGCCATAACGATGGAAACGGTAAATGGCTTGGTCAACCTTACCCGAGACGTGCTACGCCGCCACAATCAGATGCTGAACTTAAATTTCCAGGCCATTCAGAAACTCCAAGCGGAGATAGATGAACTTGGACTGGAAATAGATGGACTCTGGAGAGTGCTTCAGCAAACATGTGACACCCGGTGGCTTACGGTTAAACTCTGTGTCACTCCTGTCAGGGCCAACGTGACCGGAAGCATTTCCAGAGTCTCTGATTGGCTGAAAAGGTCATATTTTCCTGAATTTGTTAATCTCTCCCAACAGGTGGAATCTAGTTTAGACACAATTGGGGGGATCAAGTTAAAACCCGTTAAAGTCGATCTCTCCGGGTTAGGCGAGGTTCTACAGAAACTATTGCACAGTGTTTCTTCCTGGTTCTCTTGGCCCAATTTAACTAATTGGATCCTCATTGCAGTGGGATTATTGGTGGGATTAGTCGTTGTTAAATGTTTGCTAGAACGCCTGTTTCAAGCGCAGCAGCAATTGCGTGTTACCACTATGATGGCTATGACTCCCACCTCTGTTACCCCCGATAGTGACCGATTTATTAACCATACCCCTTCCTGGTCGCCTCAGGTGGGGCGCTTTGGAGCAAAATTTGTAGCAAATCGCATGGCTGTTTCTCGGGTGTAAAAGGCGACACCAGTAGTCATAATTTTGTCTCAGGTGGGTCTCTAGGGCAGAGTCCTAGTTGTGGCCAGACTGGACCCTAGCCATTGCACAGAGACACCTAGTGACACCCCCGACTCTGGTTACTGCTGTTCCTGCCCCCGTCGTTGTTCCCCAGTTGCCAGGCAAAGCACTGCAGGGAGAGTCACGTTGCTTCCAGCTTACGGACTCTCCGGTCTCCATATGACGTGAGCATTCTGGTTGGTGCTAGAGGCTCCGCCGCTGGATGGCTGAGGCCTAGTCCAGACTCCCCAAAGCACCAAAGAGGTTGTGAACCATTTGGGTTCACGGGAGCACGCTCATCACTGGAGACACTGGGTCAAAAATAAATAAGAAAGGGGGAGATGTGGAAAGCCGCCTCCCGAATCGGGCCTAGCGTATGCGCTGCAGCCTGCTCTAGAGTTACCCCCGCCCATCGAGTGAGCCAAGATGGCGCCTGCATCCTGTTTCCGCATAGTGACGCATGTATCCGCCACCCGCTCCTACCAATCGAAATCCTGTATACGCGATACTAGCCTAGAAGCTTATTGGTTGTTAATTGTGTATAAAAGGTCTTACCCGGACGGGGTAGGGTGAGACAGCCCACAAGGAGCCGTGCCTGACGGCCACATCGAGGCTGCTCTCCCACGAGGCGCCGTGCCCCGTGTGGGAACCAGTAACACAGAATGTTCATCTAGCTGTAGTAAAGGGCTTGCTTTCACAACTGCCGTGTGGTTCGAGTCGTGATTCATGACCAGGTTAGTTCGCGCAGTCTGCATCTCTCTCTCTCCTTCCCTGTTTCCCCTCGCCGGCCGGGAACCGGGGACCGAGCGGGGCAGCGCCGGACAGGGTCTCACTGATATGAACTAATTATAATATGTAAACTCATAGGCATGAAATATAAGTTACCAGGATATAGAACAAGGCTAAAGAATGGGGAGCGGTTGCTTATTACGAGCAGAATGTTCAACTAGAGTGAACTTAAACATTTGGAAATGGACAGAGGTGATGGTAGCATGTTGTGAGAATAACTAACAGTGCTGAAAGGTGTGTGAAGGTGTTGGAAAGGGGAAGCTCAGAGTCATGTATGTCACCAGAAGGAAAGTTGGAGGTTAAAAGATGGGAATGTATAAAACAGTGAATATTGTGGTGGAAAATGACTGTGATTAACAGTGCAAATATTAGAAATCTCTCTCATGAACTAGAACAAATGTATGACACTATAACTAGAAGTTAATAATAGAAGAGCATATAGGAAAAAATATATATACCTATTGCAAACTCTATACTACAGTCAGTAGTATTTTAACATTCTTTCATCACAGTATCAAATGTACCATACCAAAACTATGAATCAATAATGGAGGAGGGTTGATTAGGGATACGGGAGGATTTCAGTTTCCTTTTTTTGTCTTTATTTCTTTTCTGGAGCAATGAAAATGTTCTAAAAATTGAAAAAAATTAATTGTGGTGATAGATGCACAGCTGTATGATGGTACCGTGGGCAATTGATTGTATACTCTGGATCTTTGGATAATTGTATGGTTTGTGAACAATCTTAATAAAAAAAAAGAACATAAGAAGACAAGAGCAAAATATGCAGAGCCCCCCTGAGGAGCTGGGGGAAAATGCAGAGGTGTTGGACTTCCTCACCTGGATGACTGCTGATGTTCTCACAAACATCGAGGACTGGTGGGTTGATGTGTCTGAACCCTCTATCATGTGACTTGCCTTTAAGAAGCCTGTTACTGTAAAGGAGAAGGTAGGCCTGCTTATAGTTGTGCCTAAGAATCTCCCCCTGAATCCCTCTTTGTTGCTCAGATGTGACCCTCTCTCTCTCTTATGAAGCCACCTCGGCAGGTGAACTCACTGCCCTCCTCCCTATGTGGGATCTAACTCCCAGGGGTGTAAATCTCCCTGGCAATGCAAGACATGACTCCTGGGGATGAATCTGGACCTGGCATCATGGGATTGAGAACATCTTCTTGACCAAAAGGGGGATGCAAAATGAAATGAAATAAAGCTTCAGTGGCTGAGAGATTTCAAATGGAGATGAAATGGAACTCTGGTGGACATTCTTATGCACTATATAGATAACACTTTTTAGGTTTTAATGTATTGGAATAGCTAGAAGTAAATACCTGTAACTATTAAACCCCATCCCAGTGACCTTGATTCTTGAAGACAATTTTATGACAATGTAGCTTACAAGGGGTGACAGTGTGATTTTGAAAACCTTGTGGATCACACTCCCTTTATCCAGTGTATGGATGGATGAGTAGAAAATGGGGGCAAAAAGCTAAAGGAGGCATTGCAGAAGTAGAAGAATTTTATCAACCCCAACTTTCTTTCTGACTATGGAGAATGCAAAAGGCAAGGAGTGGAACTCCACAGAGAAGTCGGGGAAGAATGCGTGACTCTCAAATTTGAGCCTGTGTCAGTAGAAACGAAAGACAAGCAGTTGACTTCCAGTGAACCAAGCACATCAGGTTTATCAAGAACCTCAGCTAAGGGCACCAAACGAAAAAAGCCCCTGAAAGATGACAAAGCTTCCTGTTTACAAGAGAATGCACCAAGTGACCACAGCCCCAAACTTCAGAAGAAGATAGCAATCCCTCCATTACCATCTAAACTGCCACCGGCCAACCTGCTTCACCGAGATGTCCTGCGGGCCTGGTGCCAGCAATTAAAGCTGAGCACCAAAGGCCAGAAATTAGAAGCATATAAGCGGCTCTGTGAACATGCTTACCCAAACCAAAAGGATTTTCCTGTCACAGCGAAGGAGGCCAAGATCCTGACACAGTCTCAAAGAAAATCAATGGGGGAAATGCCTCTGGAACATTCTGAGAAAAGGAAGGTGTCTTCTGTGGGCACTGACCCTCCAGAAGTGGCTCCTCCCCCTGAGGAGGAATATCTGCCCTTGAAGAATCGAGTCGTCTTGAGGGAGCGAATACAGTTGTGGTGAGGACTTCCAAGCAGGAGGCTGTGATGGTCTCCTGGACGAGAACTGCAGCCAGGGCGGGCAGGCTGGAGGCAGGGGAATCCCCACAGGAGGCCTGTGATGTCAGGTGGTGTGTGGTACATGGAAGAAGTCTCCCTGCAAACACAGATGGTCGGGTTCACTTGCAATTTCATGCTGGACAAGCCTGGGTTCCTGAAAATCAAGGGAGAGTGAGTGCACTCTTCTTGTTACCTGCCTGCAATTTTCCACCCCCACACATGGAGGACAATATGTTGTGTCCTAAATGTGTTCAGAGGAACAAGGTCTTAATGAAAAGCCTCCAGTGAAATTGCAATACCAAGAAAAGGGCACTTCCATGATTGCAATTAATGGTGGAAAAGGTCCGCAGTCAACTCTATGTTGCCCCCCACCACTGAGCCATGGACCTCACCACGCCCTCCAGGTTCCCTGCTTACGGGGCACACGGACTGGTGTGTTGCAGATTTTACCCTCAGGCCCCAAAGGTGCCTGCTCCTGTGTGGGTTGGGACATAGGAGACTCTTATGTTTAAAATGCTTCGCAAATTTACTATTCATTCCAGTTTAATAAGGTGAAAAAGTTGTCTATATTCCCAAATATCTACCTCCTGAAATAGAACTGATGAAAACAGCTCTTTTAAGAGGGATGTTCTTCACCTGAGCATTGTGGAGTTGAATGAAGAGATAACAGAAATTTACTGGACTTCCAGGCTCAGAATACTGACTGGCTTGGAAACTTCTCCTTCTTAATTGTAAATTTAGTGACTTAAAACTGTTGAATGTTTTAAGCTGTTGGGAAAGCTTTTATTGCCCACTGCCCTGCCAAAAACATGATTCTTAATATACAAAACAGCATTTTTCAAAAAAGTTATTCTTTAAGCTACTGTAATTTGGCTGTGGGATCAAGACAGTGTCTTTCCCCAGTCTGTATATTGAATTAGAAATTTATATATAAAATAATTCATCAACCATTGTGTTTTAGTGGGTCATAGTCATTGCATGTAAATTGTTGTTAATGTTATTAGCTCAAAGAAGAATTAAGGCAAGAAGTATGATTTTTTTTTGCATGATTCATGTCTAATTGTTTACGTACTAAGTTTATTGTCATGTGAATTTTAGAAAGATCTAAAGCTTTTCATTTGTCATGTGATTTTTATATGTGTCAGTTTCCATGTTTTATTATGAGTTGGGGAGGTTTATTTTTATTTTACTCCAATGAAGATATAAAAAGTAATGCAGTGGAAAAAGTGGTCAAGTTGGGAAGTTTGTAGCTATTTTATGGACTGGTTTGGGCAAGAAGCCTCAGTAAATATTAAAGCTAGAGAGAAAAGTTTATTGAGGGGCAGGATATTTACAGTCTCAACCATGAATTCTCATAAATTGCTCATTAGCCATCAGAGGAAACAGAAGTGCAGCAGCCCAGCAAGGAGGTTAAGGAGCTGATGCGACCTGAATCCTAGTACTACCACCTAACCAGGCTATCAGAAGGTGCAATTTACTAAACTTTTCTGTGCCTAAATTTCTCCACTTGTTAAAAAAGATACACAGGTAGTATCCCAGGGTGGATGTGAGGACTAAATGAATCAAAACACAACTGAATGACAACTCAGTTTTGCATCTATACAACATGACTAATTTCAATACCCACTTTAGAGGGATTTGTGAAGATAGTTCCTTTATATGAAATAGTACTGTGTATGGCACATAGTATGTTCTTTAAATGTTATCAGTATTATCTGGCACATAGTAAGGACTTGGCAGATGTTAATGTGGTATAAAAAGAGAAAATGTATATGTATATATAGGTGTGAAATCTAGAAATATTAATAAATCATTATGGATCCACTTGTATCTTCAAAAAAAAAAAAAAAGCTAAAGGAAAAATAGGGTGGGGGGGCAATTTGGATGTTCCTTTTCCACTATTATTTTTTTATTCTTATTATCACTTTTTCTGGTACAAGGAAAATGTTAAAAAAAATAGATCAGGGTGATGAATGAATGAATAAAAAAGAAGGCAAACAAATGCATTGGAAGCACTTACTGCATAGTAAGTGCACAGATATTACTGTTATTGTTACTAGTAATATTACAGCCCATGATTCATCTGTGTGGTATTAACAATGTTTTAACCTGATTCATTTTCTTGCTTTTATAATAAACATCCATTGACTTAAAATATTATGATAGGTATTTTAGTAATTACAAAATCTCATTGTTAGAGAAATTTTAAAAGGATATTTGGATATTAAAAAAAAGTAAGTGCTTATGTCTGTGTGTAAATGTATATATATTTTATATATTTTTTAGTTAAGAAATCTATTAATAGGTAGATCCTTTGCTAACCTTCCAGGAATCAGTGGAAACACTGCAAAATGAATTCCTAGTCCATCTAAGAACTAGAATTGGAATGACAGAGCTAACTGAGGTATGTAAGTATGAAGTAAATTGCTTAAGGCCACACAGCTAGTTAGTGGCCAGCAAGGATGGGACCCAGGTCTAGCTGTTGCCCTTGCTGGGTTTTATTCTTTCTGCCACTGATTTTTCAAACTGAATTCTGTTGAACAGGTAGAAATATGTTTATTATTTTTAAATTTAATAAGCATCATAACACAGATACAAATGAACCAAAAAAAAAAAACCTTATTTAAGGCTACCCAGTGTACTTATGTTTGTGATATACTTAAATCACTATTTGTCTGCTATCATTATTCAACCTATTCAAGCTGAGATTGCAGGTTAATTATTAAAAACAAACTAAAAAAAAAATAAACAAACAAAAATGTTACCATGTGTATTTTTCCTTATTAGGTACTCCATAGATGTGCAAAAATACTAAATGTAGAAATCAAATGTAGTCTGGCATAATCTGCAGTTTTAATGTTAAATTCCAATCTCAAATAACTGTCTTCTTAAAGCAGCTTCATTTTTCTAAAAGTAAATGAAGTGCTCCATAGGAGTGTAGTTTAAAACAACAGGAAACCAGGAACTTGGGAGTTTTTCAGTTACGGTGACAAATCCTCTTTGGTACTTTTCATTTGTGTTGTAAAATGGTAATTTATCTCTTATTAATAAACTAGGTTTTCCCTAATTTGTGAAAAACATCTTAATAAAGTGCTTTAAAAAGAAAAAAAAAAAGTCAAGACACAGATACAAAGGATCCTCTGGTTATTACCTTACCTTATGATCAATAATGGCTATATGAATTTTCACTAAATTTGGTGTTACATTGTGGATGATGTGACTTAAAATATTGGATATATGGTGGATGAGGACTTAACCTCAGTGTGTTCTGTTTTGCAAAATCACTTTAAATGTATAAACCGACATCTTAAGCAATAGTCTGTAAGAGTGAACTGTGGTCAAGTTCATTCAGGTATTGGGGTGTAAAACTTTATTAAGTACACCCTATGGTGGGAAGAAGCTGGGATTAATTTCTTTAGAAAGAGTTAATAATTTTCCCAATTAACCCTGAGTTAGCCAAGTAATAGTGAGCAAAGTTACACTTTTGAACATACAAAGTGTATTTTTATAAATACAAAACTACTCATGTCTCCTTGAGTTAATCATAAAACAAATTATTTTAAAGTTTGCCACTAAAGAAATTTTAAAACTAGAACCCTATAATATGGCCTCACTTCTTTGGCACACACAAAATAGACTCTGATGGACAAGTTCTGCTAGCACATTCCAGAATGCTGCATTGCCACTAAATGCACTGCTGACACGATGGCTTAGCTCTTCCATTTTACTTATTATCTATGTTTTATTAGTCATTATTGTTATTTATGTTTAGTTTGTTCTTGTATTTTTTCTCAGTGTTTTTCCTTGTAACGGATTGATGATGTTTTATTCTTTTATTTTTCCTGCACTATTGTTTAGAAACTAAATATTTAGTGGTTACTTATATTTTTAACCCATACTCTTAATCAGGTTTTCCAATAGCCAAAATTATGCGTTTAAAGACAAAGACCATGCACTGTTTAATTATTCACTAAACCCCATCTGTCACCAACAACAACTTTATAGTTTTGTTTGCATGGAACAGAACTTGAACTCCAGTGTCCTGTATTCCCTGCGGTGACAAGTCATGAGCTAAAGATGAGCTCATATGTTGATCCATCTAGCCACATGATAGGATCACATGATATTGTAATGGGCAAGATCACATGGTGTTGTAATGGACGAATGGAAACAGTAAATTGATGTATATAGACACAAAAAGAAAATGTAATTCTCTATATATCCCTCTACGTCTGTGGATATCTATTCACATGTTTGTTCTCTAAACTATTAATGTTCCTTAGCCAAGAAAAGAATATGTGCAGTTTTCTTTTCTTTTCTTTTTTATTTGTAAAGTCCAAATAACATCCCAATAGTTTGAAAAGTTAGCATTTGTTCCTAACACTGGCATACATTAAAAATTTTAATGTTCACCATGTTAATAATGTCCTTTTAAAAATATTATTCATCTACTGTAGAGTAACTAGGACCTAAATAAAAGAGAAAGAAGTTGAACTCAAAATGAATATTTTAAATTTGATAAATTCATTGGCTTTATTTTCTACTTGCTGCTCTGTTCCTATTATGCACCCAATCTTCCTTTGGGTGATTTGCATATTTAGGTTTTGGTTTGAATACAAAATATGCATATATATCAACATTAATTTTTAAAAATCATCAGTTCAGGAAAGCTGAACCTGCATTTTACTTCACAATTGATATAATTTTAAACTGAGATTTAAATTCTTCTTTTAAAGGAAATATTTTTGAGAAGGACATTTAGAGCCTTGTGTAGAGACAATTATCTGAGACTATTGTTAGCTAAGTGATTGTGTTGAGGGGAAGTTTTTGGTTTGTTATTTTATCTTTTATTAGAGACGTTGTGGTTTACAGAAAAAAATCATGCATAAAATACAGTGTTCCCATATACCACCTTGCATTAATGTGGGACATTTGTTACAATTCATGAAAGAACATTATTATAATTGTGCTATTAACCATAGTCAATTGTTCACAATAGGGTTCATCATTTGTATTCTACAGTCCTATGTTTTTTTTTTCAATTTTTATTCTAGTAACAAATACAACCTAAAATATATCCTTTTAATCATATTCACATGTATAATTCAGTGCTGTTAATTACATTCACAATGTTGTGCTACAATCACCATCATCCATTACCAAAATTTTATAATCAATCCAAATAAAAACTGCAAAATTTAAGCATTAACTCCGCATTCCCTGCCCCTATGCTGCCCCTGGTAACCTATATTCTAGATTCTTATTCTATGAGCTTGCCTATTCTAATTATTTCCTATCTGTGAGATCACTGAATAGTTGTTCTTTTCTGCCTGGCTTATTTCACTAAAATGATGTCTTCAAAGTTAATCCATGCTGTTGCATGTATCGTAATGTCATTCCTTTTTATGGGAGAAAAATATTCCATTGTATTTATATACTACATTTTGTTTGTCTGTTCATCAGTTGATGGACACTTAGACTGCTTCTTTCTTCAGGTAATTATGATAATGCCATAACCATAGCCTAAAAGGAGATCCTGGACAGGTGAGGTCATCAATATGATGAAGTAAGACATCCCCTGAAAAAGCCTCCCCAGAGATTAGCAAATAGAAGAAAAATTCCCATTTGCTTAGAACTCTGAAGGATGGGAGAGACTGGAGAAGAACTCCACAAATGCTTGATCAAAGAAACAAAAATATCAGGGAGGAAATTTCTCTCCCAGACTGCCATTCCCCTCCCTTTGTTCGGTCCCAGGCCGCTTGAGAGTCGCACAGAGGCAGCACAGCCTGGGTCTCTCCCACCGCAGACAGAAACCGTGGAGTGACTCAAAGCAGCGAGTTAGAACTCCACACATATCCAGACACAGAGATCTAAATCCTCAGAGATCCAGGGCAGAACACACGCCATGGAGGAGAGTTATATACAAAAGGGCCCCCAGTGTGGGGGAGGAGCAGAAGAGAAAACATGATGGAAATGCTGGCAAGAACAGTTGTGCCATCACTCAATCCAGTTTCAGTTGACTGGACCAACTAAAGGCAAAATTGGCTTCTCTGAAGTGGCACGCCTTGCTGGATTGACCCCATCGGACTCTCCAGGGTGGGATACTCTAATGGGTAAGAATCCAGAGGCAGAATAGCCTCACATAAACTGCTTACAGAACTGCTGTAAGATAGATTGGGTCCCAGAACTGAAAAGTGTAAAGAAAACTGGGCACTGCATGGAGAGAATTTAGACAAATGCTAATAACTAGGGAGAAAAGTATGCACAAAATCAGACAGAATGGATCAAGATTCCCAAAGAAGGAAAAGAAGAAAGGAGGCTCTCACTTTCAGGTGAAATAATTACACATAAAAGGGCTATCTTAAAAGTTGTACCACATGTCCAGGACTAGAATCAGGTGTAGAAGACCTGAGAAAATCAGAATAGTCAAAAACAGGCTACTCTAAAGACTCAGAATAATTTGGAACATGCTTCAAAGAATAGCCTTAATATATAGCCAATCTGCAATAAAGCCATAGGCAAGAGGGAGAAATTGACCTTCAGATTTAGCACATCAAAAAAATCACATGCCCAGATATTAGCAAAAAATTACAAGCAGTACCAAGAAATAGGAGGATATAGCTCAGTTAAAGGAAAACTAAATTGAAATCATACAAAGTATCTTCTCTGACAATAATGAAATGAAGCTGGAAACCAATAACAGGTGGAGAACTGGAAAATAAAAAAATATATGGAAGCTAAATAACACTCTTAAACAATCAGCAGGTCAAAGAAGAAATTGCAAGGGACATCAGTAAATATCTTGAGATCAATGAAAATGAAAATACAGCATACCAAAACTTATGGGATGCAGTGAAGGCAGTGCTGAGAGGGAAACTTACAGTGCTAAATGCTTATATTAAAAGAGAAGGAAGAGTTAAAATCAAACACCTAACTGCACATGCATGCAGAGGAACTAGAAAAAGAACAGTAAACTAATCCCAAACAAGCAGAAGGAAAGAAATTAAAAAGGTGAGAGCAGATATAAATGAATTGAGAATTAAAAAACAATAGAGAGAATTAGCAAAACAGAAAGTTCGTTGAAAAGGTTCATAAAATTGACAAACTCTTGCTAGAGTGACATGGAAAAAAGAGAAGACACAAACAATTTTTTTTTAAAAAATGAGAAGAGAGATATTACTATTGACCCCAAAGAAATACAAAGGATCATAAAAGGATACTATGTACAACTGTATGCCAAATAATTAGACAACCTAGATGAAATGAACAAATTCACAAAAACAAGCATGCAACCTACACTGATTGAAAAGAAATAGAACACTTCCACAGAACAATCACAAGTAAAGAGATTAAATCAGTCATCCAAAACTTTTCTGGAGTTGAGGCAGCTGCGGCTGAGGAGGCAGCAGTGGCAGCAGAGACTGTGGCTCTGGAGGCAGCATTCCGGGACCTGGCCTTGGCCCCAGCTCCACCATGGTGATGCTCATGGACCTGCTGGTGCTCCTGGCAGTGCTCCTGACCATGGCCTTGGGCTACTTTGTCAGCATCTACACACGAGGAGTGCTTCTTCCAGTGGGTCACCTCAGGCACCAAGATGGGCCTCATCTTCTAGGTGGCTGAGGGTGGCTTCTTGGACATCACCATGAAGACTACAGGGCCTGATAATAAAAGAATTTATAAAGGAGACCGTGAGTCCAGAGGGAAATACACATTTGCTGCTCAGATGGATGGAACATATAAGTTTTGTTTTAGCAATAGAATGTCCACCATGACTCCAAAGATAGTGATGTTCACCATTGATATTGGGGAGGCCCCAAAAGGATAAGACATGGAAACGGAAGCTCACCAGAACAAGCTAGAAGTGATTAATGAGCTAGCAGTGGCAAGGATAGCTGTAAAGTATGAACAGGAGTACATGGAAGTTCAAGAGGATACACAGAGCAATCAATGACAGCACAAACAGCAGAGAGATCCTTTGGTCCTTCTTTAAAGCTCTTGTTCTAGTTGCCATGATGTTGGGACAGATCTACTACCTGAGGAGATTTTTTTGAAGTCCAGGGGGTTGTTTAGAGCCTTTTTCTCATATCCCATTGTTTACCAAACATCTTGGTCACAATAATGTCACTAGTTTCTCTGTTTTTATTTTCTGAATTGTGCATTCATAGCCTGTATTTCTTTGTTATTAGTAGCTATAATGGGAGAAATCTTTTTAGGAAAGTTACAATGAAAATTTGATGTTTGATTGACATTATTTCTTATTTGAATTCTTCTTCCATTTTGCAGTTCTTCCAGAACTCAAATACAGTAAAGGTAATATAGGAGTATAGTCCTTTCTATGTCTACTTTTTCTTTTGTATAATAAAATGTAGTTTGTTCAAGAAATCAGCAGATGTGTTGATAGTACTCCACTAGATGACTGCATTCTTAGATCCCTCTCCTGCAGTTCAAGTCATTAAAGATTTATTTTGCTGAGTACTTATGAGAAACAACTAGTCTGCATCTGGACATTCTGCCCAGCCTAATGGCACAGCTCTCTGATTTTGGAGTAGGCTACCATGGCTGGGTGCTTTTATACTTTCTTTCTTGATTTTGCTTTAAAGATAAGACTTGTCCTAACATACATTTCCCCTTCCCCCTAAATTTTCACATTGCACCTTAAGACTCAATCACTTCCACTTAAATTAATGACACAGCAGCTAGTAACCCCCCCCCCTTTTTTTTTTTTTGGTTTCTGTCTAACCTTGTAAGAAGTCTCTAATAAAGTCAGCTCTCTGGGTGTTTTAGCAAATGGTAGCTCTTTTGCTTTCTCTGCTGGCATGTAAAATTTCTCTGCTCTTGGCACGTAGGAAGTGTGTATTCACGCAATTGGAAAAATCTGGATTTCTGATGTCAAAAGGTTAAAGTCTCTTGGATTTCATTGCAGTGGTATACTGCCACTATTTTATTTTTGATCAGTGGCATTTTGAATCATTATTTAATTAGCATACTGAACATCATTGTCAGTACTAGGGTTTTGATTTTTTCTCTTGGGTCTTTCATTCTTGGCACGTGAATTTTCTGTAAAATGGAATTAATCTCTTGGTCTCTGATGATGGGTTTAAAATTAAAGGAGCATCTGGTTTGGTGTGGGGATAACCCAAGATTATGTATTGACTGATATATGTTAGTTACTTGTAACTTTTTGGGGATCTTTGCAAGGGGAAAGCTGTAAGTAACAAGTTTTATATAATTAATTTAAATTTGTTACAGGTTTTCATGTTCAGGATAAACAATTTTTTTTAACTTGGTTGAAAATACTTGCAACAATTTTTCTTGATTGGGTGACTGTTTCACCATAGGAAAATTGTTACATGCCAATTAGTTTTGTTGGTGTGAAAAAACTTCAGAATTGAATTAAAATACGTAAATTTAAAATTGGTTGTGTAACAAATATGCCCCAGGTTCAGTATATAAACAATTCTTAAAAAAAAAAAAAAAAAATTAAGTTCTCTGTCTGTTATTGATTTCCAGCTCCATTCCATTTTATTCAGAGAAGATGCTTTTTATAATTCATGCCTTTTTAAATTTTTGAGACATCGGTTTTGGGCTCAAAAAGTGATCCATCATGAAGAACAATTCATGTGCACTTGAGCTGATTGTGCACCCTGCTGTTTGGGGATGCAATGTTCTGTATATGTCTTTAAGGTCTTGTTCATTTATCACATTATTCAAATTCTCTATTGCCTTACTGATCTTCTGTCTAGATGTTCTATCTATCAATGAAAATGGTGTATTGATGTCTCCGACTATTACTGTAGAAGTGTCTATTTCTCCTTAAGTCTTGCCACTGTTTACCTCATGTATTTTGGGGCACCATGGTTAAGTGTGTAAATATTTATAATTGTCATTTCTTCTCAGTGGATTGACCATTTTATTAATATATAATATCCTTCTTTGTCTCTTACAACAGCATTTGACTTAAATTATATTTTGTCCAGTATCAGTAGAGCTACACCAGCTCTTTTTTCGGTTACTATTTGCATGGAATATCTTTTTTCCATCCTTTTGTTTTCAACCTGTTTTTGTCTTTGGGTCTAAGGTGATTCTCCTGTAAACAACAATAGCTGGATCTTGCTTTTTATCCATTTTGTATCTTTTCATTGGGGTGTTTAATTCATTAACGTTCATTGTTATTACTGTAAAGGCAGTACTCATTGCAGCCATTTTTTCCTTTGGTTTTTATGTGTCTTTTCTCTTTTTGTTTTTCTTTTCCTTTATTGTAGGTTCCTTCTCTGTATAGTTGATTTTTTGTGATGTATCTGTCTGATCCCATTCTCTTTTCCATTTCTGTATATTTTAAAAATCCTTTCTTCGTGGTTATCCAGGGGTTTGTATTACATAACCTATGTCCATAGCCTAGTAATTTGAAAATATACCAACTTAACTTCAATAGCATAAATGTCCTCTGCTCCCATATCTATTTCTCTTCTTATGTTGCTTTTCCCCACTTTACCTCTTTATCTTTTGCATTGGAAATTGAATGCCAATTTTGAGAAATATGACTATTTCTTAATCAATTTTATTCTAATTTTTATAGGAATTTAAGAGTAGAGTTATATATTAAGAATACAGTATATTGGGTTTTGCATTTACCCATTTAGTTACCTTTACTGAAAATCATCACTTCTTCCCCACTGCTTCAAGTCACTCTCTCCTGTCTTTTCCTTTCAACCTGAAGAACTCCCTTTAGCAATTCTTGTCAAGTAAGTCTTTTTGTGATGAACTCTCTCAGTGTCTGTTTATCTGTGAATTGTTTAAACTCTCCCTCATTTTTGAAGGATATTTTTGGTGTATAAAGAATTTTTGTCTGGCAGTTTTTCCTCTTTCATTACCTTAAATATATCATGCCACTGCCTTCTTGCCTCCATGGTTTATAATGAGAAATCAGCACTTAATATTATTAAGGATCTCTTGTATGTGACAAATCACCTTTCTCTGCTGCTTTACAAATTTCTCTTTATCTCTACCCTTTGACATTCTGATTAGTTTGTGTCTCATAGTAGGTCTGAATTTATCCTATTTG
This sequence comes from Choloepus didactylus, assembly GCF_015220235.1. NCBI lineage: Eukaryota > Metazoa > Chordata > Mammalia > Pilosa > Megalonychidae > Choloepus > Choloepus didactylus. The sequence goes on from NC_051312.1 coordinate 57,127,735, forward strand.
GATTTCATTGTGATTCTTCATGTATGTTTATCTTTCACAAGAGTTGGGGAATTTGGAGCAATTATTTCCCTAAATATTCTTTCTGCCCTCTTTCCATTCTCTTCTCCTTCTGGGACTCCCATGATGTATATGTTGGTATGCTTCATGCTGTCACTCAAATCCCCTAGACACTGCTCATGTTTTTCTATATTTTCTGTGTCTGTTCTTCTGCCTGTATGATTTTGATGGTCCTGTCTTCTAGTTCACTGAATCTTTCTCCTGCCCCTTCAAATTTGAGGTTGTATGTCTTTATAGTATTTTTCTTCTCCATTGTTATGCCTCTCTCCCCATTATTTCTGTTATGTTTCTTTTTTTGGCATTGGAAGACTAATTTATTGGCAGGATGATAGAGAATTTTACAAATGACTCTGCAGGCAAGACTTTCTAGATCAATATTGAACCATGGGAAAGAGGTGGCTGTAACATCCCCATTTGTTCCAAAAGGATCATGGTGTGAAGGATGTCATCTTGAATGCCAGGGGTCCTGGGTAACAGGGAGGGTGGAGGTGTTGGAGGCACCAGGGCATGTGAGCCAGGGCACTTTGAATCCTCTGCCAGCACCCCTGGGTTTTCAGCAGTTGGCTCCCCATGGTGAGAGCAGGGACAGGGTGACCCTCCAGCAGGTCCCCACTACCATCAGACTTATGTTTCTTTTTAAACATTCTAATTCATCTTTGTGCTCACACGTTGTCTTCTAAATATACTTTTGCTCTATAGCCACCATCAGCTTATTTCTATCCATATTTTCCTTCATCTCTGAATTGATTTACTACATTTATTGGAACTAATTTCATTAGCTGCTGCAAAATCTGTGCCTCCTCTGCAGTTTGAATTTGCTCCCTTGACTGAGCCATATCTTCCTGTTATTAGTATTATTTGTAATTTTTTGCTGATGTCTGCACATCCAGTTATTGTAATTTGTTAAATCTGAAGTCAACTTCTCCCTCTTCAAAAGGTTTTATTGTATATTGGCTATGTATTAAGACTTTTCTTTGATGTATGGTCCAACCTATACTGGACCTTTACAGTAGCTTGTGTTTAACTGTTCAGATTTTCTCAGCCTTCTGCACATGATTCTTTCCTTGGACATTTGGTATGGTGTTTAGGATTGCCTTTTTGTGTGTAATTGTTTCATCCCCAGGAGAAAACTTCCTTTCCTCATTCCTTCTCCAGGAATCCTGATCTGTTCTGTTTGTTTTTGTGCCAAAATTTCTGCCCAGGTCCTGTGATTTAACTTCCCTCCTTAACTCTATGCCCCTTTTATTATGCCTTCCAGCTCTGGGATCCATCCTGCCTTACAGCAGGTCAGTTTTGAGGGAGGGAAGTTTTGAATCTTATTTTGAATGAGTAAGAAGTCATGGAGATTAAATTATAAATATTATACAGATTATAAACATAATACAATTTTAAGAATATTTCATGTTTTAAAAAACTCAAAATAAAAATGTCAAAAATGAAGCTCCATCTTACATAGTCTTTCACTTCAAAGTATTCTTTGTGAAAGTTCCATATTCATTTCTGTATAATTTATATACAGATTTTCTTCTAACACAATGGAAATGACTTAAATAGAATAAGTTCTGGGGAAGTATACTGAATCCCCATATATTTATACCCTCACAGTATTGTACTTAGTACTCAGGAAGATATACTAGAGAAAAGGTTTTAATAGGGAGAAATATAGTGTAATGTTTAAAAGCTTTAAATAGAGTGACAGATTTCTTTTGTTCAAGCCAGCTGCATCACTTGCTTTCTGTGAGATTCCGAACAGGTTAATTCAAGCTCTTTGTCTTATTCTTCTCACCTGTAAATTATGTATAATAATATCTACCTCATAGTAGCTATGAAGAACAGACAATTTAATACATGTCTAACTTAGCATATGGACCAGTTCTACCACTTTGGACAACTCTAGGAGGCAACATTCGTGCTGAATGTTGTGCAGTTAGTGACTTCTGGGAACACAACATAGTATGGGTGTGGTTTCCTTTGCAGTTTACACAGCAGTCTTGATTAGCACAAGGTAATTACAACTGTTAGTGCTGTTATGATTAAAACCAGGGATGCCATGTACCCTGGTTTGCCTAAGACTGTACTGGTTTGTACCAATCATCATGACATGATTATTAACAGGGACACTTTTCAGTCTCAGAAGTATTCCCATTTGGACTATAAATTATAGAGATTTTATATTCATGGGAGCATGTTTAGGTGAAACTTTTTAGTTGCATGAAACTTACTAGTATTTATCTCTTGATAAATGAAGAGGATTTTATTTCCATTCAATTCTTAAAATCAGTAGCACTAGACACTATTACATTTCATGGCCCATTCACCACTATAATTTTTCTTAAGTGAAAACACCAACTTCTTCCAAAGAAACACAAAATCATCTTATCACTTTTATTATTTTATTTGCTTTGTTTTTCCAATTGATTTATAATGCTTTTTTATGCTAAGCCTCAGAGATATTTTGGCATGGTTTCTTAACAGTGTTATTGTTTGAAGTTTAGTCATTCACCTGAGTTTTTAGCTCTTCAGAACTTTGTCGACTGAAAACTCTAAGATAAACTTCTGTTTTCTAGGAAATCCTGAAAAAGTGTACTATGTTTCAGCTATTATCAATGATTTCCCCATTGTTGTCTACAGAGACAAATAAATTTCAGCTAAAGCAGAGGGAGTGTGCACACAAAGCCTGGTGGAAGAGGTGAGTACATTTTCTTTATACTGCATACATAAAGGGAAATAAAATATTTTATAGTTTTTATTAATGAGAAACTTAATTTTGCATCTGTGAATATATTTTTATAGCTGATTTTATGCTTAAATAATTAGATACAATTCCAAAAGTATTAATAATGCCATCATTTTATTGTCATCATCAATAATAAATTTTGCACAATTATGAGGTAACAGTTGGCAGAAAAAAATACAAGTTTTTTCATTCATTGAAAGGAACATCTTACTTCCCAATACAAAAATTCATGTAATTTGATTTAAAAATAATGTAATTCTGGATAAAATTCTTTTTGAAAACTAGCTGAACTTTTTCTTTAAAGAGAAATATAATGTTTCATTCTTAAAAATACTGTAAATGGAGTTTGAGTAAAATTATGTTTTATCAAGACTTTAAAGGTAATGATAAAACTTTCCCTCAAGTATATATATAGATGTTATATTACTTTTTAATAATCCTTACCAAACTTTTAGTAACAATACATATAGCTTCTACCTGAATAAGTGATGGACTTCAGTAACCTGAAAATTCTCTTGGTATTTCTGGGAATCCACAGTGTCCTGAATATATTTCAGTAAGAGCTCATATCTGGCAGTTTTAGTTGCTACTACTGTCTCACTATGAGCTTCTGCTGAGTTTCTGTTGTATGTGACCATATGTGTTTTACTAAGTTTATTTCTCTGTTTTCTTGCACTCTTAAATATGTTTATCCTGGAAGATTCCAAAAAGCACCTAAGTTCTCTTCTATTCTCATTGTGAAGGAAATTTCTGGATCTTATGCAGATATGAAGGAAAAACAACAATAACAACAGCAATAAAACTATTTCTTCAAATGCCTCAGCTCTTATCTTTGGGTCAGAGCTCAAAACCAGACAACAGAAATGGATGCTAAAAGAAGTTCACTTGCTGCCCCCACACAAACTTGGTGCAGTTATCATCTCAGCTATAACAAGACAAACTCTAAATACTGGTTTTGTCTAAATTGCATACCCTATTAAATTACTTCTAACACATATTGAAATAAATAACTATATTCAATTCCCCAAAAATCTTTTGAGCAGACAACCTGTGCCAAATAAAGTGCTGAGTGCTGTGAAGGGGAACAAGATGAACATGGTTGTGGGTACATGCATCACGGAGCTCGCAGCAGGTGGAGGAGAAAGACAGACATTAATCCAATAATTCCATAAGTAAATGCAAAATTTCTAGTGTGATCATTGTTGGTGCAGAAAGGTTTATGGTATAATAAGAAAAGATAGGTAAAATGCTATTATGCAGATAAGGGCTCCCTTAGGAGACATTTATTGAAGAGAACATTGACACCTTTTGTAATAACAGCTGAGATTCCTTGAGAAGTGGGAGGTAAATATGTTAGGAGATGGTCCCTGGAAGTGGAGCAACTGTGCTTCACATAGGGGGGGTCAGGAAGACCTTAAGTCAAGAAGCTAAAGCCTTGTGCACTTCTAAAATGAGAAAACAACAAGAATGGTTTCAAGTGTGAGAAAATTGTGAACTCCTTGACAACAGAAAAATGTTCTGCAGCACCTGTAACCAAGAATTTTAAACACTCCTGTTAAACAATGTAAACAATGGATGTAATGTAGTTGGAAAAGTGTTTCACTTGGTTACAGAAAACCTGGGTCTTAATTACTATTCTGCCTCCTTGAAACCCTGTTACCTCTTGTGGTAAATGATGGTCATAATTGCCACCATATGTCACAAGATTGCTATAAGACACAAATCAGAAGATTTAGTGAACAATATTTTTAAAAGGTTGATATGGTAATGTAAGCTCAAGAATAATGACTAACTAAATTGATAGTGCTTTTGAAGGCAGGACTCGTACAATTATTTGAAAGTTAATAACTTGAATTCAATAAAAGATCAAGGTTAATCTCAAGTATAGTGCTGTATGTATAAATGTAAATTATTCTGCTAATTAATCAGAAAAATTTAGCATAAACAGCATAAAAGAGTTCCAATTTTCAGGGAGATATCAAAATTGTACAGATTTTTAATTCAGAGAGATCTGTGTATAAAACTCAGATACATCAATTACTGGGATGAAATTTTAGGTAATTTTATAACACTACTAACTCTTGTTTTCTCATCATTAAACAAGAATAATGCAAATATTGCTGGGCTGTTTTGACTGTAAGGTATAGTATATGAAAAATGCTTGACTCAGTGGATAATCAACAGTGTATGTTCAGTAAATTTTAATGGTTAATCTTTGCAGAGTCATTTTTACATTCTATATTTGCATGTAAACAATCCCATCTGTGTAGCAATTTTATAAGCATTTGGGATGTGTCACCTTGAATTCAGCTAATTTTTTATTCCTGAGGATGTAAATATTTTTGTTGACTGGAACTATCTATATTCCATTGTAATAGAGATTTCAAAAATAATTTCAGTGTTTCCATGCCTTCTATTCAGACACCATTTTCTTCCCATTAAACGTTCAGGAAGTGACTGAATATAAAAGATGATAAACCCTTGATGGAGCACCATAGTAGAATAAGTGTTAAATTTAGTATATTGGTGTATAGAAAATTTAAGCTACATATTAAGGTGAAATGCAAATAATCTATCTCCTTTTGTATGGTTTGTGTACATAATAATTAAATAGTTTTCTCATATGGAACCCATTTGGGTTTTATACCACTAGACAGGAGTCTGAATAATGTTCTAGTGACTTGGAAATTAACTCAATCATATATTCCTCCATTCTGCATTGTTTGTTCATATGATGTAGTAACATGTGAATATGGAAAAAAATACTTCAAGATTACTTTTCTTGTCTATAGTCCTCACTTTAAGGTGTGGTGATGGTGACTGAGATTGAAATTTTCTTTCTTGGGAGAAAAGAGCCAGTAACTAACTAAATAAAATTATCATGCAACATTTAATTCACATTGGTATCTTGTTTTATTTCTTAACTGCCTTTCTAGCCTATTATGAGATTCAACATGTTTTCAGTCAGTTTTTAAACTCATTTCTCCTCTCTTTCAGCTGTACTTTCTCCAAACTAAAATTATAAGTGAATTAGTTATGCATATTATATATATTGTTGTAGCCTTAATGTGAAGGGAGTGTTTTGTTTCCCAGCTGCTAAAAACAATTACCATACAATGGGTTGGCTTAACAACAGGAATTTGTAGGCTCTAGGTTTCAGAGGTGAGAAGTCTTGCTTAGGGTTAGTAACTTCTGACTGACCTGCAATCTTTGGGGTTCCTTGCCTTTTCTGTCATATTGCTATGCACGTGGAGGTGTCTTCTCCTTTTTCTTCCAGGTGCCTTGACTTCCAGCTTCTGGCTGCTCTCCATGGCTTCTCTCTGTGGCCTTCTCCCTAAGGCCTCCAGTCTTAAGTGAAGTAACTTCATCAGAAGGATAATTACCATGCGTTCACATCCACAGGAATGGATTAAGATTAAGAGCACACTTTTCCAGGGTGCATACAGCTCCAAACCACCAGAAGCAGTTACCATTCATTAAAGAAAAATTCAGCGTTTTACATTACGTATTTTTCATAACTTTATTAATTTGTGTTCTGTGGCCATCTCAATGTACTTTCTGGTTAATTTAATTTCTCTATAAATTTCCAGAACTAGACTTGTAGTTAAGTGTCACACACAGAACAGGCATTCAGATATATCTTATTCATAGGCAATCCATGCGGAATATAAAATTTTAACCAACTTGTTGTTATGCCTAATGCAAATTTGTAGAGCATACCTATAAAGACTGGAAGACAACAAAGAAATAAAGCTGATATGTTAAGGTGGAATTACTACTGATTTTTCCCCTTTGATCTTTGCTATGACAATGTTGTTTTGTATAATGTATATTTTAAATAAAAAGCTATAAATATAAGTATATGTAATATATTATATTGTTTCTCTACTCTATGGACCTTGTCTAATATGAGATTGTATTGGGTCCTGTGGATATGGAGAATTAAGTGACAAAATCAGCAGGGGACACATAAGCAATCAGCAAAAGATTTTTGAGAAGCTGCTCACAGGGCAAGGCACAGTGGGGGATGCAGAGCAGTAATAACATGATTTCCTTCCCTCAAGAAGTTTAACCACATACGAACTAACAGTCTTGATTATTTTAAAGCCATTATGTAGGCCCTTTGCAAATACTTATGGCCAATATGTTGATGTTAAAATATTTGATTTTTCCTGAAATTTTTGGTAGTGATGATTATACAGAGATCATTATACAGAGAGAAGACATGATAAAAAATGTTATTTTGCCATGCTCTATATGAAAAAATTTAGGGATGCATTAAACTTCTGAGAAACAGTAGCTGTCAAACCAATATATGGGTAAATGGAATCCAGGAAGGCTAGAAAAGAGAGAATGGGGGAGAAAAAATAAGTCTCCATCTGATCATCACTACAGGAAATGCTAAAAATTTCTTGTATCCTTAAGAGATATGTCAATAGATGGAAACTCAGATGTATAGAATGAAGAACACCAGAAATGCCTTGTGAAAATGAGAAATTGTACTGAGGATAATGGGAGACAGCTTTCTCATTGTTGGAGAGCAAAGAGAGCTACAGATATCAGAGGGATGGAGACTTAGAATGTACATTGTAGCTTGGTTTATAACGGAGGCATAAATATAATTACAAACAATGTTTACTATCTAGATATATAAATGTATATAAATACAAAACATAGATATATGTCTATGTATGTATGTCAATGTGAATAAATCGATGTGAATATATGTATACAGATATGTGTGTGTGTTTTTATGTGGAATGTGTGTGTGCATGTTTATATGTATTTTTTCCTAGCTCTGTTCACTGAGAAAGCCCAGAAATAACAGCACCCCAATAGCAATGAACACACCTAGGACTCATATCTCAGTTTCTGAACCCCATTATTCACTAAAAGGAGCTAGGACACCTTCTAGTAAAAACATATTTCAAGCTGGAGGTGAAAATATATAAATATATAAAGATGAGCTTGAAACGTTCTTTTGCCATAAAGTAAGGAATGGCGAGGATATATCAAAATAATAAGAGAATGAGCCTGAAGAGGCTCATAGTGGTCAAATATGGGTAAATTTAAGCATCAGAAAATAACAAAAAAGTAAGGGGAAATTTATGTAGTCTCAAAATTTCATCTCACAAATTACTTATCAATAACAATGGGACAATAATTTACAGTGAAGAAACCTGATAGATACAACCATAACCAAGTGATGAAACATCATCAATAATGCAACAGATTTATTTCTTGGTATTCCTACCAAAAATACATAACTTGAATTTTATCAAGGGAAAACATGAGGCAAACCCAAATTAAATGACATTCTGCAGAATAACTGGACTGAACTCTTCAAATCTATCAATGTAAAAAAACTAAGAAAACCTGAGATCTTTCTAGATCAAAGAAGAGGAGACATACATGACAGTTAAAAATATGCACTATCCTGGATTGGATTCTGGTCTGGAGATATAGAGGACAGTTGTAAAGGGTGTTACTGGAAATTTGACTATGCATTGTGAATTAGATAAGAGTATTATGGCAATGCTATATTTTCTGGTTTTGAGAACTGCCCATGGAAATGCATGAAAATATTTTTGTTGATAGGAAATACACAAAAATTCATTTAAGACTAAAGAAACCAAGTATATATATTATCATTGAATTGGAAGAGAGAGAGAGAGAGGGGGTAGAGATAAATGGAGCAGATATAAACAGTTGCATGAATATGATAAAGTATATACCAGAGTTCCTTGTATCATCCTGCAATCAAATGAGACCAAACAAAAAAAAAAAAAAAAAAAAAAAAAAGAAAAGAAAGAAAGAACAGAAAAAAAAGTTAATCTTCAAATCTTAAGAGATCATATAGTCCTAAGGTTATAAGAATTATTCAAGAGAATAAAAAATGAAGGAAAACTTCCATTTTGGAAGCAAGTATAACTTTAAAACCTAAACCTGATAAACATGCTACAGAAAGTACAGAAAACTGTCATTTATAAATATCAATGTACACAAGTTGAATAGAATATTAGCAATCAAAATTCAAAACCTCAATTAAAAATAACAATACTCCAATACCAATTTGAATTTCTTTCTGGAATGAAAGGTGGTTCAATTTGGAAACCTATTAATACAGATCACTCCAATAACAGAGCTAAGGAGAAAAATCATATGATTATCTGATTATCTCTGTTTATGATAAAAAAGGCTTTGTCATAATCCAACACCTATCTCTGATAAAAACACACAAGAAACTCAAATTGATAAACATTGTTCTAATATGCATTGACAGATAGACATTTGTACTAAATGCAGCATTTTACTAAATGGTGTAAGGTAGTTTGGTTCGAAAGACGGGCAATGAAGCCAAATGGTCAGGTAACAAAGAAAAGTTTTATTTGAGAGAAACCTCAAGGCGGCCCCTGCTGGCAGAAAGGCTGCTCGGAAAGGAAAGCACACAGTTTGGTGTTGGGATTCCTTTTTATAAGGCTTTTTGCCAATCAGGAGGCTACACAGTGTAAGGTTAATGAACTTTGGCTAATAAGGTGTTACACATAGTTTATCTAGTAACTTTGGCAATGTCTGGTTTGTGCATTTGAACAGGAGAGATGAGGAGGGAGGGAATAAATTTGTGAGGGAAAGGGAGTGGGGGCAGTGATGGGTGAGAACAAAGAAAGTGGCTCATACATGGGAAAAGGGAGGGGGCAGCAACGTGAGGCATGGTCTAGTCTGCAGCCTGGTTTTGCAAAACAGGGAGATGGGGGAGGGGCCCAGACCTAACAAATGGGAAACAGTGCAAGCATTTTTAATGAAAGCATATATACAAGTATTAGACTGTTTACTATTTCCTTTACTATAACTTAACATTTTAACAGAATTAAGAGTCAATGCCATAAAACAAAAGACACTAATTGAAGACAGTAGAAATTGTTTAAAAGATGCAAAGCAACTTTTATTTGCAGATAATATGGTAGCATATCTTGAAACCTCTAGAGCAACAATGATAAAAAATAATCATACAATAAAATAATAATAATCATACAATAAAATAATTTAGTAAGTTTGCAGGATATTAAATCAGCATACAACAATTAACTTCATGATCCCAAATGACAACTAATATGAAATAATGGTAGACAAAATGTCACATACCATAATCACAAAAAGATAAAATATGTAGGAATAAACTTAAAAAGGAATATGCAAAATATACATGAGGAAAAATTTAAAACACTCCTGAAAGACATAAACTAGATTTAAACAAACGGAAAGGCATCTTTTGTTTCTGGATAGATTCAACATGATAAATTGCCCCTAAGTCAATTTAGAAATTTAACATGATATCCCCTCCCCCATCCCAAGAAAGTTTTGCTTATGCTTGACAGGTTGATATTAAGTTGATACAGGAAATAAATATGTGCACTAGCTACATAAATATTGAAAATTAAAGCTGCAATGGGGGAGTAGTCCTAATAAAACATACCATGAAGCCACCCTAATTAAACAGTGTCATAATAAAGAAGAAGTAGACAAATAGATCGTTTTAGTGGGTTCTATTATCAGAAAAAGAAGAATTAAGTTTCATAACTTCAAAATCTTTTAAACGAAATGCTACATAGTAAGCCTGACTCAAATTTATCTGACGAAAAATTTGTTTCATAATAATGATTAAACAAGAAATTGGAAGATTTGATAAGTATGTAATAAAATATATATCTCATATCAGATGCAATTTTCAGTTTTCTTCCTTGTAGCAAAATAATTCTCATGAATCATTTCTTTTACTACGTGGAAATGCATCTAATATTCAATTTTGCTTAACATAATAGGGTTTGTCTTCTGGAAAAGTGGTATTTGCATAAATATAGGACAAGTTGCACTTCTGCTATTTAACTATATATCCTGTAATATTTATGAATGCAAGGATTTGTATAGAGAGTATATAATGCAATTGCATGAGTATATTGAACATATTACAGTCTTTAAGCTATGTGTGCAAAATTTCTCTAGATTCTTCAGGATCTATTTTTACGACATTATTTTGACAACTCTGAATTTGCTCTAATGAACTGAATACCACTTTGTCATAGAGGAACAGTTTGGGTCAGTTGCATCATTTGTCTTTTTCTTAGGTTCGTCATCTGTAGAAAGAAAGGCTCTTAACAATATGATCTTAAAGATATTTCTGAATTTTAAAAATCTGTGAGGGTCATTGGATTTCCCCTTTGCCTAGATGAAGTTGAGCAGTCAAAAAGGGGTATTACTAATTTTCCAATAAGGATGATTATAATTTCTAATATAAAGCAGAGAATAAAATCCTAAGAAAGGAAATAATATACACTGCTTCACTCTCTTTCACCCAGTCACACTTTACAATAACTCTATAAATTGTCTTATTATGTTTTTTTTCATTGAGAAACCAGGTTCTTTCTCCTGCACAACATCATGTCTCCTGGTTTCCCCTCCTCTTTTCATCTCCTCTCCCCCACACTGGAAACTACAGCTGCCTCTTTGCTCCGTAAAATCACTTCTTCAATGTACATTTGGAAAGTAATCTCCCTATGCATAGTTCTGCCCTCTCCTTTCTCACACAAATATTCTCCTTTCTAAGTGTTTACAATTTAGCTAGGTAATGTTATTTTTTTAAATGAGAACAGACAAAATTCTCTATGCTAGAATCTCTTAACTTGTTAGAACAGGAAGGCATTTATGTGATACAACCAGAGCAGCATCATTATAAAACTTACCTCTTTTAAGTATCTCCCAATTTGCTTCTGTATCTGATTATGTTCTCTTCTTAGAGATTCAGACGATGGTATTATAAACAAAGTGGAACATATCTGGAGGACAGCAAAAAGGATGGCAAGGAAACCAAAACTTATGAAACACTGGAAGGAAAGTCAGTATTTCCTGAGAAAAAAGGACACCAAAAGCTGTTATGCAGAGGAGATGTAAATCTTTTAGAGCATAACACTAACACACACAACTAAAAGTATTTGACTAAAAACTACAGAGAGACAACTTCTGTCTCTTAAGCCTAATCGACATCAAAGTAGAACCACTGATTCCATCCTCAATCAAATCTTTTTGCCTTGTGTCATCCTTATCTCAGTAAACGGCATTGCCATTTGTTCAAGTCAAATTCCTAATATTAATTCTTGATGCCCACTTTCCTAACCTCCCTACACCTAATCCATAACCAAATCCTAACAATGCTAACTCCAACATATCCCAACATCATCCACTTCCTAACATCTGCACTGGTGTAGTCCTAGTCCCAGCCATCACCATCTCTCACTGGACTATTGCAAACGCCTTCTGTAAGTTTCCTTTCCATTCTGGCCCTCTTCCAATAATGAACTAATTTTAAACCACCCATAATTATTTTTTAAAAAATAAATCAGATATATCATTACTCACTTAAAACCTTTTATTGACCCTTAAAATAAAATCCTAAATTCATAACAAGACATATTGGGCCTTCTTGTTGTTTCCCCTGCTTGCCTCTATATCCTTGTCGTAAATATAGTTTTCACTGGCAGTCAGGTTGTTACAGACAAACAGGCATCCTTTGCTTCAAAACTAAATCCAGTTTATTACCAGGCTAGGGAATGTACAGGGATGGTTTTTGATCTTTTTCCTAATATTCACATGTTTAGCTTCTTGTCATTCCTATCCCAACTGAAATGACATTCTCTTAGGCCTCTGAAAGCCCTTTCTAAAGTTACCTTTTAACACACCATCCTATTTTATTTTCTTTATGGACTTTAAAAATGCTGATGTTCTTATTTAGTTTTTAGTCCACCATGAAAGCTGAGAGTTTTTCCTGCCCTATTTGTTCTGAGATATAAGAGCCTAAAGTGTGTTTGGCACCAGCAAACCTCCTGAAAACAAATAAGTAGTTCTTGTAGGGTTTTCCTGGTTAGAGGAGAATGGCTCCAAGGTAGAAGGGGCAAGCAATGTGTAACTTGCTGGAAGTATTGTAAAACAACCTAAATGGTATGTCTTAGAGTGAATTTCAATGCTCTAACTGGAAGGTTAGGCTATATCATCATTAATAACATTTTTAAGATTGAGATTCTGTGGTTCTATGACTTTGTATCTTTATCATGAGAGGCTCCTTGTCAGTTCAGATATCCTGGTGGTGAATATGGATTTGCAAGAATCCATATGATCAGGATACTCACATTTACTTTCTGTAAATTTGAACCATTCCTTTAACTTCCCCATTTCTTAGGAACCTCATATGCAAAATGGGAATGATAGTACCTATATTGTAGGGCTGTTGGATGGATTAAATAAAAAAGATAATATTGATAAAATGCCCAGGACAGTGCCTGGGGAATAGCAATGACTGTTATAGTTTTGTAGCTGTTAAATACCATCTAATGGGTCAGCTGAAACAACTAAAATTTATTGGCTCATGATTTTGAGGCTAAGAGAAACCCAAAATCAAGGCGCCAAGTGAGCAAGGTGATATTTCTCCCAGAAGACTGTGGCTTTCTGGGGCTGGCTGCTGGCAATACTTGGTCCTTGGCTGTTCTGTCACATGGAAAAGCACATGGCAGTATTTTCTCCTTTCTCTTCATGGTGTCACTGACTTCCAGCTTCTGGCTGCTCCCTGTGGCTTCTCTCTCCAGATAATTTTCACTCTGTTTACAAAGGACACCAATAATCTGGATTAAAGCCCAACCTGATTCAGTTGATCCACACATTAACTGAAGTAATGTTTGGAAGAAATCTTACCTGCAGTGGGTCCGTATTCACTACTATGCAGACTAAGACCAAGAACATGTACAAACTGGGGTACACGATTCAATCGACCACAGTACCCAATGAATGGTAGCCTTTATTATTTGTTCTTAGATTTCTTACTTTATATTGAGCTTCATGAATTCAACTTTGCCTTGTCAAAATTATTAACAATAATAGCCCAAGGTTGTCTATGATCATTATATGTACCTATGCCTAAAGTAAACTGGATTATTATCCCAAGACAATAATCCTGTATTTGGCTTTCTCATTTGTTTCTTCATTTGTCTCATTAGAATTCAATTCTACATAATGTGGATTATGTAAAGTACCTTAGAAAACAGGAATCTTTTATGTTCATACCATCTAAAGCTTTACCACATTTTGGGCATATTTATAAAACCAAATATTTGCATTTATGTAATATGAATGTATTTGAGAAAGTTTTCTGAGAGACAGTAGCTCTGAGAGAATCAAGCACCCAGTTCCTATTTTGCTGTCGAACCTACACAGAGAAATTGCTCCAAATATTAAAATACAATCCTGCCTGCATTTTAAAAAATTGATAGGTGTGCTACAAAATCAACCTTAAACCAGCAACTATTACACAACTTCTCCCTTGGAGTCAAGGAACTACTAAGGTGGCAGATTATCTCTCATAATCCTCAGACATTCTCCATGTCCCAGCCCATAACTGGGACTTAAGCCTTAATTGAGGAAGGTTCTTTCCTCTTTAGGGACACCATACCTACTAATTTAACAGATAACGATTTGCAAAGAAGATAAAATTGCTAGACCAAATCTCCTGATGGTCTCTTTCTTAACATTTCTGGGGATTCCCCTATTCATAGTGAAGTTGTACATAATTTAGACATTGACTTACTTGTACGTTTCTAAATCAAGATGAAATTGAAGTTCTCAAGGATGAAGAAATGTCAAAATGTTGCAATACTCTCTGATAACCTGAAGGACATTTGGCTAAAAACAATTATCTTGTGACCCCCGATGACTGTTACTGACTTTGAGGCTCAAAAGCCTACTGGCTACTACATGGAAGTTATACAGGGATTTGTTACCTTGGTAAACTGACACCCTGCCTTCAGAACAGTCCCTGACATCACCCAGGATCCACTTTGACCTATCCGTTTTCCCTCTTGGGTTAAAGAAATCTTTGTATAACTTAACTCCAGAAGAAGGAACTGAGACTCACCAAAGCCTAACCAGTCAAGGGAATTCTGAATTGCTTTCTTCTCTCCTCAAGTTTCTTCACTTCCATGGTACAAAGGGCCCAGAAAATAGGGAAAATCCAACATGCTATAGCTTAGAGAATAGCAGGAAAGCAAGAAAATACTATCAATGCCATAAGTCTCTTTGCCCAATAGGATCATGAGATGAGCAGATTCAAAATAGAGACGCTTTAGATATAATGTTGACCTTTGAATGGAAAATGTGTTGTTTTAGGTGAAGAAGGCTGAGACTTACCAGGTTCTTAAGCATTACTACAAGATTTGAGAAGCAAAAAAGAAATACCAAAATTAAAAAATTGGTTGGATGGGGGTATATCACCCAATATCTGGTCCTGAAGATTCTTTAGATTACCAATGAGATTGATTCTCTTAGCTTAATTTGGTCACTCTTGGATACTGACTGAAAAAGGTACTACAGACTCTGATCATAATCTTTATTTTAGCATTTGCCTCCATGACAGTGTTTAGATGTGTTATCTCTGGAGTCTTAAATTTTGCTGTGCAGCTGCTGTCCCATCAAATGAACCAACAAGTGATCTTCAAATAAATGAAACAGAAAAATCTATGCCTTATTTAATGGAAACAACCACCCCTAAAAAATGCATAGATGGTCCTCAAATATTAAATATCTTTGAAGATCTGGATTGATCACCTACCCATTCATGGTATATTCTTTAGCTCGGGATAACGAATGATCATGGAGTTTAGAGGTGGGAGACATTGAGAACCCAAACCACATATCCCCAAATATCTGACTGTGTACATTAACACAAGGCTACTATTCTAAGAAAATCTTGGCCCTTGCCCAGTAAGATCAAAGTTGGAAATAAATGTACCATATTTTAGGGACTTTCTGAAAATCTGTATAAATGAACATCTTTTAGGAATGTTTAGCAAACCTATTTAAACAAGTATCAGACCATTCAAACTTCTAATAGATAGCATCAAATAATCATTTAATCTCCCAGACTCTCCTATAGACCTTTCACCTGGTACATAACCTCACTGTGTCCAATAATCCTAAATTATTGCAATGTAATTATTATCCAACCCTAATCAAGACCTTTCATTCACAGACCTGCCTTAACCCAGACCCCCAACAAAGGTCTCATAACTATCCCAACTTTGTTCTCTAGGACTCGATCAAACTGGTGACTCCCTGTATTGCCGTATGTGATGCACACAGCTTTGCTCATCAAATAGATTATGTTGGTGATACTTTTGGAGATGCAGCATTTGACACCTTCCCAAAATAGATCACTTGGGGGGGGAACTGAAACAGTATAAATAAAAAGTGTGGGGTTGAAATATGCTCTTTAATAGCAGACTTACGCACTTTCATGAATACACAAGAAAAATGTCAAATATTGAAAAACATTTTTTATTAGTTGTTTTGATAAAACATGTTTTAAAAATTTTGAATAAAACTTGGTCAGCCTCAATGAAATATTTTTAGCAATGGTTCTTATATATATGTATATGTATACATAATTTTATATATATGTGTGTGTGTGTGTGTAGATATATACATATAAGAACCCTGTAAGTCTACTGATAAATTTTCAAATCCAAAATAATAACACGTTATGATTTTAGAAAGAAAAAAATTTTGTTAAATGATGATGAAAATTAGTCATTTCAGTGATAACAAAATGGAGTCTATAAAATTTAAATTGTACAAATAAAAGCAGAAAGGAATCTTTTTGCCAACTCAAATGCTTCCTTCACTGATATGAGGACATTAAAATGTAATTGAAAGATATTTTAAGCACAAAATACTACAAAGATGAACTTCAAAGATGTGTGATAACTGCTGCTATTCCTCAGATTAAGTTATGAAATTTTTTTGCTAACACCATTCTAGCTCCTGAGAACGCAGCTATAGATAATAGTGTGTTAGAGCAATGGAAAAGGGTTTCTTAGCGATAAGAGTTGTCCTCCCAATAGTAAGAAGACACCAGACTTTGTTTAGTCTGGTGTCCTTTAACTAGTTCTTCTGAGCCAGAAGACTGTTACGTGTGTAGTTTCAGAATTAAGAGAAACAAAAAGATTTAGGACAACTGAGTGTTATAGTGACCATGTTAACTCCAAGTACAAAGATTTTTCTAGGGAATTGAGTTGGTTTTATTATTAAAATGATTTAGCCATTACCATCATTTTGTGAAAGTTCGAATGTGCTTCTAATAAAGGAAGGTTTTATCTCATGAAATATGCGATTCAGTTTACTTATACAATGTAGTGAATGTCTTTACAATTTAGAATTTGTGTGGCTTTTATTGTGTAAAAATAATTATACAATATAAAATTATCCAACTTATGAACTAAAAAATTTCCCTAGATTTACTGATTTAGTTTAATTCACACAAGGGAAATATCAGCAAACATGAGCATTTTATATAGATTTCATTGCTATTCCTTTAGCTACTTTGCAAAGAAAATACAAATTATTTAGAAACAAACAAACTGATTTTGTACTTCAGCTTCTCCTGAGAACATTAATCTTTAGGACACTAATTGCAGCCATTAGAATTCTGTTAAGAATGTACTAACTAAAAGTTAGGTTGTGACAGATAAGGGAGATGAGTGAATTGAGTAATATTAACTAGGCCAACAAACCTCAATGCTTAATTGCCAGTGCATTGTCATTTTAACAATGAGTAGAAGATACATCAAGCAAATAAATCTGAGTATAATGAGGTCACATCTGTAATTGATGATTTGAAAACATGTCTTTTAAAAAACATTTGCTCTAATTTAAGGTTGTTTCAGTGAGCATAAATTTAATGGAAGGGAAAAATTGACATCTCACATAAGATCCTTCCCACCAGACCACTGAAATTGTACACATGAGCATGGCAAAGAATTTGGTCTCCGATATGCAGAATGGCAAATGCTGTAGTGGAATTATACCATTTTAAAGACATGAATACAACTCATAAAACTGGAATTTGGAGACACCCTAGTGCCCCCTTTTCTGAATCATATAAAGGGCTGTTAGAGAAAGACATGATTTTTAAAATCATCTAACCCATTTACCTCCTTTTACACATGCTCTGGCTGAGGCAGACAGGGCCACAGAGCCACGGCCTCCAGGCACCAGCAAGTTAAGGGTGAAATCATTTGAAACCCTTTCCAGTGAACTTACCAGAAGGCCACGGAGCCTCCAGTCCTGAGAAAGATTTGTTAATTCACAGAATAGTGTCAGCAACCATACTTTCTTCGTCAGCTGAATATCGTGGGGCATAAAAGGTCATATTTCTTCAGACCCCCTGGGTTGGTTCTCATTGAAAAGAAAAGCAGTTAATAGGAATTCTCTTCACATGAAGGGTGTCAGAACAAGGTTTCAGAATCTCATTCTGTCAATGAAACCTTGAAACATCTATGAACACTGTATAATTGAAATTAGACCTCAGGAATTTGAAAAATATATTTCAAGAACCTGATAAACCATATTATGATGATTAACAACTATCCAAAAATATCAATCAGGCAAGGGAAATGGTAAAACTGAGGAGAGAGAAAAGTATTAAATGATGATTGGTATTACTTCATTTCTCTGGGACTTGGGTTCTTTTTATTTGAAATAATTAAACTGGACTAATATTTTCTGATGTCCCCTCTGTATATCAATAGGCTTACAATTTATGCTCACCCACACACATGAAAAATGTAATAAGATCAGCACTCATTTCAGATACTCAGATTGCTGATTTTGTACAGTCCTATATGTCATGATTATCATACTGATTTCCTGCTGCTTAATTCTACTTCCTCCATAATACAAAGAAAAGTGAGCAAAAATGAAGTAAAATGGATTCAGTCGCTGTCAAACTGGATTACAAAGAAATGACAATCTATTTGTTTTCTATCACTAGCAGTAACAAACCTCAAATCCACACATTTCTCTGGATTTAACTTTTTTGAGAGAAAATCAGTTTCTCAGAAAATTGGTGCTGGCTCAAGGGAATCCTTTCAACTCTACTATCACTGATATATTCATGGGAAAGAAAGCTTGATCCCCGAGAAAATACAAGCTGTATTCATGTAGGTGTCATCTCAAGAATAAAGTAAGTAATGCTTTTGTTTTGAAAATTCAGTACCATGAAGCAAAAATCCATGTCTTTTACCAAGTCACATTGTTGCATTAGCTTCTGTGCCTTATCCAATGCTGAGCATAAGTAGAAAACAAATGATTGTCTGTGAAAAAGTAGGAATCTCAGCCTCAGCGAAAGAATCAAAGCTCTCATTAGATAACACACTTCAGATGTAATTTGGCAGTTTTATGTTTCTGACTACTGCATAGTTTTACATGAGTTCTGCTGTTTAATTCTTTAAGATAGTTTACAAAGGCAAAATACTGTATAACTACCTCATGGAATAGCAAATAATAATATCTTTTGGAGGTTTTAATTCAATCTACCAAAGTATCTGATCAAAATTAATATTATCAGATTAATATTTAATTAATAGTACTAGTATTAACATATTATCAAGTTTAGTTAAAATCATTAAAATCAATATTAGCATTCAATCCAGTAGCAAACTAAACAGAGATTATACAACATGTTAGACTAAAATTATCACAATATAAATCCATTTGAAATAGACTAGTATTTTCTTAAGTTTCCTTTTAAAAAAGGCCCTCATCCATATGCCAGTTGTTTTTCATGGCTCTTTCAAGGTTTTAACATCAGAATTCTGTATCTCGAGTCTCTCCTGGGCAAAGCAAGATGGTTTATTTTGTACTACAAAGTTGTCTTGAAAGAGGTTCCCAATGTATCCTATCTTTAAATAATGCCATTTTACCACCTGTAAAATCTTTGCCAACTTTATGGCTTTCCAACTCTGACTAACTTCACTGTTGGTTATGCCCATTTGCATTGTTTGAATGTGGACATAGCCTCTCATCTCAAATACCCCAGAAAATCTTCTGAAGAGAAAAGTGGGCATCTGCTCATTTTCAACCCTCTTCTGAATTTGGCAGTGGGTTTATGATGGGAATCAACATACTTCATTTTGATTCTCTCCCTGAAAGTCCATAACATTTTCCTTAACCTATTGCCTCACATTGGAGTTCCTTTTGTCTTCCAGTGATTGAAGTCCCTTCTTCCAGACCCAAATTCCATACCAGTTGCTTTTTCCCTAGAATTGGTAAAAATCCCTACCATACCAATATCATTTAATATAGTTCTTCTGACACCATGAAGAGCCTGACTCTTATTTCTGCCTTTCTTCAATCAAAGCAACCATCAACCAGTTGCAATACAGCTGCTTTCCAGACTGAATGTCAACACTCTACCCTTGAACTAACATCTTTAAGCCATGTGGCTTTCTCCAATAGCTGATTGTGGGAAGTGGGCATTCACCTATGGGAATAAGTAACTGCTCAGAGGGCTGTAACTTAGGGGCAAGGGCATGGTAGCCACCTGTTCACATATGCGTGAGAATCTCTATGCACTCTGTTGCATGGCTTGTGATGAGGCAAATCTTCTGGGCATTTACTTTTCTGTGACAATGCATTTCTGACACCCAAAGAATGATGAGTATTTCAAGTCTCAGGACAGTTGTCTATTTTCTGTAGAAGTAGTTTCAATTAAAGCTCAATTATAGGCCAAAATTTGCCTTTCAAATGGGATATACCTCAAAGCAGTATTAGGCAATTTTCTGGTCCAAAATGCCAGTAGTCACAATGAGTGAAGGTTGCAGCTTTTGAGAAAGGCTCAAATTAGCATGACTGTACATTACAGATATTTATAATATAATTTGAGCATGAGGGTAGTAAGGTAATAAGGGTTTCATTGTGCTATGGTTCTTTGAATTCATTTCATAGAAACTTGGTGAACTGGGGCTAATAAAATTCCAGAAGCAGTATATGATTTCTACAGGAGCTAAAGAATCCAATCAATCATTGTGCTTCTTGCTTTAGATTTGGGTCTGGAAGAGAAGTAAATTTTTTTATGTGGTTGTTTAAGGAATATCTCTAGTAGCACTGGCCCAAGTTATGGTTACAAATTTAAATGTTTGTGCTGAGACTTGTACTTTGTTTGGATTCATCAGCCATCATCTGATGCTTATATCGTCAACAAATATGGTAATTCAGTTTTTGCTTGGTATTCAGATTGAAATTTAACATTATATCATCAATACAATAAATAACAGTACTTTTCAATTGAGCAAAAACTAAATATTTTCTTGCTTTGATGTGGGAATAAGCAGGAGAATTTACATATCTCTAGGGATCATAATAAATGTGTATTGGACACTACCTACATGAATGCAAATTGGCTTTGACTTTCTTCTGAAATAGAAATTGAAAGAAATTATTATCGCAAACAATCACAGAATAACACCCAGCCTTAGTTTTTTGTCCAGCTTGGATTAACAACAAATCTGGCACAATGAATACTATTTCCTTTATTTCGACTTCTATAGACTACATAAAGTTAACCTCAAGCATCTGTCAGCTTTTCTTAGAGGCTATACCTGTATCTAAAACATTCTTAATTTAAGGTGAAATTTTATTTTGCCCTTTAGTTACTCTATATTGCTTTAAGTTAACCTCTTGAGTGGGCTTAAATAATTCTAGTGGTTCCCATCTAGCAAATAGAATATAGATCAGATTTGTACAACACCCCCTTTCCCCATGGTTTGGATGAGAGAAGAATCCCTCTTTAGACATCAGATATATTCCAACAACAAATTCTCTTAGAGGTGGGCAAAAGCCATGCATAACTTTCTTTCAATGAATAAAGACTTCACCATCCTTTAAATTCATAAATTCCTACTTTGAACCATATTTTCACTTGTTAGCCTTCTATACTTGTTTCACCGTATCTGTCTAATTCATTTATAGTTCCCTTAAGTTTTCGTTAGCAAGTTTAGGCATGACAGAACATCGTGCACCATTATCCAACAATCGCAATAATCTCATTGTTCACCATCCCCTGGCCCTTTTACTTAACCATCTCCTGGCCCTTTTACTTAAGCAATGTAAGTGGCCTCAGGTCCTCTGCTGGGAGTTAGACCAAGAGGCACTGGCATTCAAATCACCCAGAGTCATAACTGTTCTTCTTTAACTTGAATGATTTTTTAAAAATATTTTTATTGTGAAATATAACATATACACAGAAAGGTGATATATTTCAAAATACAATTTAACAGAGCAAATTTCAAAGTATAGTATGGGTTACAGTTCAACAGTCTGATGTATTTCCTTCTGTTTGTCCTTATACACTAGAAACTAAAAAGAAATATTTATATAATGATTCAGTAGTCATAATTATTTGTTAAATTCTAACTTCTCTGTTACAACTCCTGTCTCTCATTTGATCATTTTCTCAGTCGTTAAGGATATTTGGGCAATGATCATCATTCTAATTTCTTCATATTGGAAAAGGGTATTAACATTATGGGGTAGGGGGATGCAACTGGTTGAAGTTCTGGGAGAGACTGGTAACTCCAAGTTTCATGGCTTATCTGGCATAGAAACAATCTGCAGGTTTTAATTTTTGGGAAAATAAACTTAATAAGTAAAACTTTTATAGAGTCTTAGAGCCCTGGGTTTTCTGTAGGGTTTTTAGGAATACAGTTGGTTGAGGCTTGACATACCACAGCAATTTGTAATATCTGACTGAAGTCTGCACAAGAGTAACCTCCAGAATGACTTCTCAACTCTATTTGAAATCTCTTAGCCACTGAAACCTTATTTTGTTACATTTCTTTTCCCACTTTTGGTCAAGAGGGCATTGTTGAACCTACAATGCCAGGACCAGGATTATCCTTGGGAGTCCTGTTCCACTTGCCAGGGCAACCTACATCCCTGATAGCCATGTCCCACACAGTGGGGAGGGTAATGAATTTATTTGCAGAGTTTGGCTTAGAGAGAGGGTGGGGGTAGCACATCTGAGCAACAAAGGGGTTCTCTGGGGGTGACTCTTAGGCATGTTTATAAGTAGGCTTAGCTTCACCATTACAGAAAAATAACAGATATATACAACCACACATGAAAGAAAACCTAAAACACCGCATATCCTTATCCTCTCCCTCCAATTATTTACCCTTAGTACTTGTGTGATGCTAGTAAGGTTTTGCTGATAAATATAGACCATAGCATGCAATAGGTAATTTTTTCCATACCACTCTATTATTAACTTTTTGTACAAGTGTCTTACATTAGAAGTAGTTCATACAATAACTTATTTATATTTGTAATATTAATTGGTGCGATAAATTACTTTAGACAACCCCTTTCAATCATATTGACTTTCAAGTGACACTATTATAATAATCCCAATGATGAACTACCATCACCTCTATCCATTCCCAAACAGGTAAGATCAACTTCGTTAACAAATCTGTAAATATTAGGTAATCATTCCCCCTTATCTAGTTTCTGTCTATCTCTGTGTCCCCTATATTCTACATTTTAAGGCTGTTTACATTTTACCTTGAATGATTTTAATCAGCACATATTCTGAAAGGACTATATTTCCTCTTCCATTTTTTTTTAATTTCTCAAGGCTAAGATAAATAGAATAAATCTGTCACTCATTATTTTACAATCTGAAGAGTTGGTGGATTAGTTGGACAAGATTATCTCTTACAGTGATCCATATCTCCTCTTTTTAAAGTCTTTTAAACAACCACCTGAACTCTTCTATCTAACTAGTTTTTTTTAAATTCATTTTATTGAGATATATTCACATACCATGCAGTCATACAAAACAAAGCGTACATTCAATTGTTCACAGTACCATTACATAGTTGTGCATTCATCACCAAAATCAATCCCTGACATCTTCATTAGCACACACACAAAAATAACAAGAATAAACATTAAAGTGAAAAAGAGCAATTAAAGTAAAAAGAACACTGGATGCCTTTGTTTGTTTGTTTTCCTTCCCCCATTTTTCTACTCATCCATCCATAAACTAGACAAAGGGGAGTGTGGTCCATATGGCTTTCCCAATTACCCCTCATAAGCTACATTTGTATAAAATCATCTTCAAGATTCATGGGTTCTGGGTTGTAGTTTGATAGTTTCAGGTATTTACTGCTAGCTACTCCAATTCACTAAAACCTAAAAAGGGTTGTCTATATTGGGCATAAGAGTGTCCACCAGAGTGACCTCTAGGCTCCTTTTGGAATCTCTCTGCCATTGAAGTTTATTTCACTTTTTATTTTGCATCCCCCTTTTGGTCAAGAAAATATTCTCCATCCCACGATGCCAGGTCTAGATTCCTCCCCAGGAGTCGTATTCCACGTTGCCAGGGAGATTCATTCCCCTGGGTGTTTGATCCCATGTAGGGGGGAGGGCAGTGATTTCACCTGCCAAGTTGGCTTAGCTAGAGAGAGAAGGCCACATCTGAGCAACAAAGAGGCATTTGGGAGGAGGCTCTTAGGCACAGTTATAGGGAGGTCTAGCCTCTCCTTTGCAGCAACAGTCTTCCCAAGGGCAAGTCCTGTGGTAGAGGGCTCACCCCATGAAACCACCAGTCCCCTATGTCTGTGAGCACATCAGCAACCATCAAGGTGGGGCAGGTCAATACCCCTGCATTCTCCACCAGTTCCTCAAGGGGGCTCTGCATATTTTTTTCATGGTTTTTTTTCTTTATTCTTTTTCTTTTATTTAACTTTTCTTTTTAAATCAACTATATCAAAAAAAAATAAAAAAAAACATATAACAAAAAACATTTCAAACAAACCCTAACAAGGGAGTAAGAAAAAGACAACTAACCTAAGATAACTACTTTACTTCCAACATGTTCCTACTCAACCCCAAGAAAATAACCTAATATAGCAACATTTCTGTGAACTTGTTCCTACCATACCCATCAGAAATTAACAGACCGTAGTCATTCCTGGGCATTCCCAGAATGTTAAATTTACCCTCAATAGCTTATCTGTTCTTATCAGGTTATCAATTCCCCTTCCTTAATTGGTCTCTATCATTAGTTCCCCCACATTCTACATTATAAACCATTTGTTTTACATTTTTTAATGTTCACATTAGTGGTAGCATATAATATTTCTCTTTTTGTGCCTGGCTTATTTTGCTCAACATTATGCTTCAAGGTTCATCAAAGTACATATGTTGTCATATGTTTCACGACATCATTCCTTCTTACAGCCACGTAGCATTCCATAGTGTGTATATACTACATTTTACTTATCCACTCATCTGTTGAAGGACATTTGGGTTGTTTCCATCTCTTGGCAATTGTGAATAATACTGCTATGAACATTGGCATGCAAATATCTGTTTGTGTCACTGCTTTCAGATCTTCCGGGTATACACTGAGAAGTGCAATTGCTGGATCAAAGAATAACTCTATATCTAGTTTTCTAAGGAAGTGCCAGACTGACTTCCAGAGTGGCTGAACCATTATACAGTCCCACCAACAATGAAAAAGGGTTCCAATTTCTCCACATCCTCTCCAGCATTTGTAGTTTCTTGTTTGTTTAATGGCAGCCATTCTAATTGGTGTGAGACGGTAACTCATTGTGGTCTTAATTAGCATCGCTCTACTAGCTAGTGAAGCTGAACATTTTTTCACGTGTTTCTTGGCCATTTGTATTTCCTCTTCAGAGAACTGTCTTTTCATATCCTTTGCCCATTTTACAATTGGGCTGTCTATACTCTCATCATTGAGTTGCAGGATTTCTTTATATATGCAGGATACCAGTCTTTTGTCAGACACATGGATTCCAAAATTTTTTTCCCATTGAGTTGGCTGCCTCTTCACCTTTTTGACAAATTCCTTTGAGGTACAGAAACTTCTAAGCTTGAGGAGTTCCCATTTATCTATTTTTTCTTTTGTTGCTTGTGCTTTAGGTGTAAAGTCTAGGAAGTAGCCGCCTAATACAAGGTCTTGAGGATATTTCCCTACATTATCTTCTAGGAATTTTATGGTACTGTCTTATATATTGAGATCTTTGATCCACTTTGAGTTAATTTTTGTGTAGGGTGTGAGGTAGGGGTCCGCTTTCATGCATTTGTATATGGATATCCAACTCTCCCAGCCCCATTTGTTGAAAAGACTGTTATGTAACAGTTCAGTGGCTTTGGGGGTCTTATCAAAGATCAGTTAGCTGTAGATCTGGGGGTCTATCTCCGAATTCTCACTTTGATTCCATTGATCAATATGTCTATCTCTTGTGCCGTACCATGCTGTTTTGACAACTGTGGCTTTATAATAAGCTTCAAAATCAGGGAGTGTAAGTCTTCCCACTTCATTTTTCTTTTTTAGAGTGTCTTTAGTAATTCAAGGCATCTTCCCTTTCCAAATAAATTAGATTACTAGCTTTTCCAAGCCTGCAAAGTAGGTTGTTGGAATTTTGATTGGGATTGCCTTGAATCTGTAGATGAGTTTGGGTAGAATTGACATCTTAATGACATTTAGCCTTCTTATCCATGTACATGGAATATTTTTTCCATCTTTTAAGGTCCTCTTCTGTTTCTTTTAGTAGAGTTATGTATTTTTATTTGTATGGGTCTTTTACAACTTTGGTTAAGTTTATTCCTAGGTACTTGATTTTTTAGTTGCTATTGAAAATGGTTTCTTTTTCTTAAGTGTCTCTTCAATTTGTTCATTTCTAGCATATAGAAACATTACTGACTTATGTGCATTAATCTTGTACCCCGCTATTTGCTAAATTTGTTTATTAGCTCTAGTAGCTGTATCATTGCTTTCTCAGGGTTTTCCAGATATAAGATCATATCATCTACTAACAATGACAGTTTTACTTCTTCCTTTCCAATATGGATGCCTTTTATTTCTTTTTCTTGCCGGATTGCCCTGGCTAGCACTTTCCGCACAATGTTGAATAACAGTGGTGACAGTGGGCATCCTTGTCTTGTTCCTGATCTTAGAGGGAAGGCTTTCAGTCTCTCACCATTGAGATCTATGCTGGCTGTGGGTTTTCATATATGCTCTTTATCATATTGAGGAAGTTTCCTTCAATTCCTACCTTTTGAAGTGTTTTTATCAGAAAGGGATGTTGGATTTTGTCGAATGCTTTTTCAGCATCTATTGAGATGATCATTTGATTTTTCTCTTTTGATTTGTTAATGTGTTGTAATACATTGATAGATTTTCTTATGCTGAACCATCCTTGCATGCCTGGAATGAGCTCCACTTGGTCATGGTGTATGATTTTTTTAATGGGTCTTTGGATTCAATTTGCAAGTATTTTGTTGAGAATTTTTCATCTATATTCATTAGGGAGATTGGCCTGTAGTTTTCCTTCTTGGTAGCATCTTTGCCTGGTTTTGGTATTAGATTGATTGTAGCTTCATAAAATGAGTTAGGTAGTGTTCAATTTTCTTCAATGTTTTGAAAGAGTTTAAGTGAGATGGGTGTCAGTTCTTTTTGGAAAGTTGGGTAGAATTCTCCTGTGAAGCCATCTGGCCCTGGGCATTTATTTGTGGGAAGCTTTTTGATGACTGATTGGATCTCTTTGCTTGTGATTTGATGGTTGAGGTCTTCTGTTTCTTCTCTGGTCAGTCTAGGTTGTTCATATATTTCCAGGAAATTGTCCATTTCCTCTACATTATCCAGTTTGTTGGCATACAGTTGTTCATAGTATCCTCTTATAATTTTTTTTTAATTTCTTTGGGATCCGCAGTAATGTAACCTTTCTCATTCATTATTTTGCTTATAAGGGTCTTCTCTCTTTTTGATTTTGTCAGTCTAGCTAGGGGATTGTCAATCTTGTTGATCTTCTCTAAGAACCAACTTCTGGTGTAATTTCTCTTCTTTATTGTTTTTTTGTTCTCTATGTCATTTATTTCTGCTCTAATCCTTGTTATTTATTTTCTTCTACTTAGTTTAGGATTGGTTTGCTGTTCATTTTCTAGCTTCTTCAGTTGATCCATTAGTTCTTTGATTTTGGCTCTTTCTTCCTTTTTAATATATGTATTTAGTTCTATAAATTCCCCCCTCAGTACAACTTTTGCTGCATCCCATAGGTTTTGGTATGTTGTGTTTTCATTTTCATTCATCTTTATATATTTAGCAATTTCTCCTGCTATTTCCTCTTTAACCCACTGATTGTTTAGGAGCATGTTGTTTAACTTCCAGGTATTTGAATTTTCTAAGTCTCTGATGGTTATTGACTTATGATTGTATTCCACTGTGGTCAGAGAATGTGTTTTGGATAATTTCAATTTTTTTTTAAATTATTGAGGCCTTTTTTATGTACCAGCTTATGATCTATTCTGGAGAAAGTTCTGTGAGAAACTAGAGAAGAATGTGTATCCTGGTGATTTGGGATATAATGTTCTATATATGTCTGTTAAATCCAATTCATTTACCAGATTGTTTAGGTTTTCAATTTCCTTTTTGGTCTTCTGTCTTTTTGATTTATTTATAGGAGACAGTGATGTGTTGAAGTCTCCCACAATTATTGTGAAAACATCAGTTGCTTCCTTTAGTTTTGCCAGTGTTTGTCTCATGTATTTTGTGGTACCTTGATTGGGTGCATAAACATTTACGATTTATGATTGTTATTTCTTCTTGTTGAATTGCCCCTTTTATTAGTATGTAGTGGCCTTCTTTTTCTCTCATAACATCCTTGCATTTAAAGCCTGTTTTATCTGAGATTAATATTGCTACTCCTGCTTTCTTTTGGCTGTAACTTGCCTGAAATATTTTTTCCATCCTTTCACTTTCAATTTCTTTGTGTCCCAGTGTCTAAGATGAGTCTCTTGTATGCAACATATTGATGGTTCATGTTTTTTGATCCATTCTGCCAATCTATATCTTTTAATTTGGGAGTTTAATCTATTTACATTCAACATTATTACTGTGAAAGTATTTCTTGAATCAGCCATCTTATCCTATGGTTTATGTTTGTAGCATACATTTTTTCCCTCTCTCTCTTAATGTCCTTTAATGTACCCATACTGAATCTCTTTAGTACTGAACCTTTCTCCATCTCTCTCTCTCCTTTCTTTGTTTCTCTGTTGGTAGGGTTCCCTTTAGTATCTCAAGTAGGGCAGGTCTCTTGTTAGCAAATGCTCTTAGCATTTGTTTGTCTGTGAAAATTTTAAGCTTTCCCTCAAATTTGAAGGAGAGCTTTGCTGGATAATGAATTCTTGGTTGGAAATTTTTCTCTCTCAGAATTTTAAATATGTCATGCCACTGCCTTCTTGACTCCATGGTTGCTGCTGAGTAGTCACTACTTAGTCTTATGCTGTTTCCTTTGTATGTGGTGAATTGCTTTTCTCTTGCTGCTTTCAGAACTTGCTCCTTCTCTTCCATATTTGACAGTGTGATCAGAATATGTCAGTGTGGGTTTATTTAGATTTATTCTATTTGGAGTTCACTGGGCATTTATGATTTGTGTATTTATGGTGTTTAGAAGATTTGGGAATTTTTCCCCAACAATTTCTTTGAATACTCTTCCTAGACCTTTACCCTTCTCTTCCCCTTCTGGAACATCAATGTGTCTTATATTTGGACATTTTATGTTGTGTATCGTATCCCTGAGGTCCTTTTTTATTTTTTTTATTTTTTTTCCCTATTCTTTCTTTTGTTCTTTCATTTTTCCATTCTGCCATCCTCCAGGTCACTGATTTGCTGTTCAGCTTCCTCTAGTCTTGTACTATGAGTATCCAGAATCTTTTTAATTTGGTCAGCAGTTTCTTTTATTTCCATAAGATCATCTATTTTTTATTTACTCTTGCAATTTCTTCTTTATGCTCTTCTAGGGTCTTCTTCATGTCCTTTATATCCTGTGCCATGGTCTCATTGTTCATCTTTAGCTCTTTGGTTAATAGCTCCAAGTACTGTGCCTCCTCTGATCTTTTGATTTGGGTGCTTGGGCTTGGGTTATCCATATCATCTGTTTTTTCATATGCTGTAAAATTTTCTGGTTTTGGCCTCTTGCATTTGCTTAACTTGATAGGATTCTTTTAGGATTTGCAGACTGATTCAAACCCTTATCTCTAATTTGTCAGATCTGCAGCTTTGTGGAGAACACTTTCCCTAACTAGCCATCAGGTGGTATTCATGAGCCACCTATTCCCCTCAAGCCAGTTCTCTCCCACTTTGTCTTTGTGGTGAGTGGGGGTGTGAAGTTTGTGTGGTCCAATTGGTGCACCAGGCTTGCATGTGTAGTTGGTGTTGCCCACCCTGTATATGGGGCATGTGTCTGAGCGGTCAGGTAGGGGGGCGGCTCTAACAATCAAATCTCCCTGGTGTTCCTGGAGATTTAAAGCTGCTGCTACAGTCTAATCCTTCTGTTCTGTCCTGCCAGTTTGTCTCTGCCACTGACCGACAAGTCCTTGGTATTGGCGTATGGCCCCTGGGACTTGTGAGTGGGTCTTTCTTCCAAGCCATGCACCCCCAAGTCCTCTGTTGAGGGATGACTGTGCTATGTCACAGGTGAGTGCCATCCCTCAGGGCAGTTCTGTGCTGCAGGGCTGTGTAGGGGCATTCCCAGTCTGCTGAAAGGATGGCTGAATGGGGCATGTTAATTCACACAGATCTGCCTCTCCAACTTTTGGACAACCGGCTGAGGGTACGAGAAAGGCTAATGTCCACACCTGATTTTGTGGTGTGTGCATGTGTTGTTGTTGTTGGAAACACTTCCCGTCACACTGGGCTGTCTGGGGCAGCCCTGGGCTGTGGAGCCAGTGCCTGGCAGGAGTGTTCCCTGCCCACCAGGAAGATGGCTGTGAGGGGATGACCCCCTTATCTTGGGAAGTTATGGTGTTTAGAGAATTTTCTCAGCCACTGGACTTATTGCCTTGTGTCTCAGAGCTCTGTTAGTTCTGCTTTTATCTGGGTCCAAATTGCAAGTCTCTGAGGCTTTCTGTAATGGGCTTCTTAGAGTAATTGTTTTAGAAAAAGAGAAAAAAGAGAAAAAAAATAAAATAAAAGGAAGGGCCCTCCTTGCAAATCTAATGGGCTATTGAAATGCTAAGAGACAAGGAGATTAGGGCCATTAAGGAAGGATCCAGGGAGCAGAGAAACCAGTTTTTCAGACAGAGAAACTTGTCTTCTGGATTTGCATATCAGCCTGACTCTGTCTGAGCTCTGTCCTTCCCTGTTCTGTGTTCCCAGAACTCCAAAAAGTCTCTGCTTTTATTTTTGGGTTTTCCTTGCTGTTTTTGCTATCTCTATCTCCTCTCCACTGGGCAGGCTGCTCCTGGATTCTCTGGTGTCTGGTCTCAGTCTATCTATGTTTGGAGTTTGGATCAGTAGAATGAGTTTCCAATCAGAGTCGCAACTGCAGTTCTCCCTCCTGGTTCCCAGCACTGATGGCCCCTCCTCCCATGGGACTGAGCCTGGGAGGGTCTCCTGGCCATGAAAAATTACAGATTTCAGCTGTTCCACACGTTCATGAGTGTTGTATGAAGTATATGCCCAAAGTCAAATTGCTCTGCAGTGTCCAGTCCATGCAGTTCCTGGCCTTCTACCTACTGCTCTGGAGGAGTAACTAAAACATACACCTCACCACTCTGCCATCTTGCCCCACCCTCCTTCCTTCACTTTTAGGTTCCCTACAGTTTACACTTTGCTTCTTCTAAAAAAACTGCTTTTTAATATATTTCCATTGTGTGAGCTTCACTTTTCTCTCCTATATGGCCACATTAAAAAAAAAAATAGCAATTATTTTCTTATGCACCATAAGAAAGGAATAAAACAAAATGGAATCTAATAGTAATTGGACCAGGGAAGTGACTCAAACAAAACCCCCTTTGGCAAAACACAGAGGCCAGTGGGTGGGCTAATTAGTTGTTTATATTTTTTTTATGACTTCTTTAACTATTTCCTTATTCTCAATTATCATAATCATTTTCCCAACATTTAACCCTATTCACAAAAGCTGGGTGAGGAGTTCCACAAATCCTCCTATCCAATAGAGCCCCTGCCTTTATTAGTGTAAACTATCAAGCTATACAATTCTATGTACTGTAAACATATATCTCCAAGTTCTTGCATGAGAATTTCAAACTTTATACAACCTGTTGGCTTATAATTCACTAACTAGCACATCTCTTCTTTCTTGACCAAGGCTAAGTACCAGACTTTTCAACATTCCTACACATAATCACAGAGTTCTCCCTGTCCAGCTACAAGAGATCTGGATCTGACACAGGGGTCAGTTCTCACACGTTCCAAATAAGTGACCCCAGTAAAGGCAGCAAAGAAGAGTGAACGCATACCACTAGAATTAGAAGTATGCACACAAACTTTTTGGCTCCTAATTCCTGTATATCTTTAAATGCATTTGTGTGTTTTATTGCTTTCCTCAGTAAACCTGAATTGATTTTAATAGAAACATATTTAAAATTATTTGCCATTGAAAAATTGATGCTCCAGATATGTTTATCATATTTACCACATAATTTTTCATAATCCTATTATATTAACATATGCTTAAAAGTTTACTTGCCCCCACACACAAAAATATATGGGTTTGTTGGTTTATATCCCCCACAGTTGACTTCTTCAGGATATTAACAAAGTATCTATATCCATATCTATATATTTAATAATTATTATAGATTACATAAACACAAGGCTTGGCTCATGATAAGTACTAACTACATACTTGAATATTTAGTTTAATACTTGTATATACTTGGGCAGTTTGGGTATAGAGGAAAAAATAGTGGACATGGAGTTAAGACTTGATTCAAATTTTGGTGTCCTTTGTATTTGCTAAGTAGGTAAAAATAAATTACCTCTCTACTCTCAGGCTGTTTACATGGATTTTCTCTTCTTAATTTATTATAAATTGATGAATAGTACATCAGCAATACCCCTTATTATTTATTTTTTGTTTGTATACTTTCTTACTATTTATTGATTAAATTTAGTTGTTTATCTAATTTTTTAACATTTCTATGGAGAAAACCTACCCAGGTTTTTAATTTCATTTATTAATTCTGCTATCTTCAGTTTCCTAACTCATTAATTCATCTGTTATCCTTATTTCTTTACTTTGACCTCCTTTTCTTTTTCTTATTGTTCTTTTACTAAGTCTTCAGAAATGATATTTTATTTAGTTTAATTTTTAAATTTTATTGATGATATACATTTCCCTCTTATAAATCCTGAACATGTTATGTTTTTGTTCTTATTATTTAAATAAATTCTGCAATTTAAATATAGCTTAAACATAAATATATCAAATCTAAGACAAAAATTATTATACTCAGAAAAAAGAGCAAGAACCATCTGTATATTGTCTTCAAAACATGTACACTAAACATACAGACACAACCAGAATGGTTATATTAATATCTGACAAGTAGA
Source organism: Choloepus didactylus (assembly GCF_015220235.1). Classification (NCBI taxonomy): domain Eukaryota; kingdom Metazoa; phylum Chordata; class Mammalia; order Pilosa; family Megalonychidae; genus Choloepus; species Choloepus didactylus. The sequence continues at coordinate 57,160,791 of NC_051312.1, forward strand.
TTTCAGAGGAAAGAATATTACTAGAAGAGTGTGATTTAATAATGATAAAGGTGTCATCTCACCAAGAAGACATAACAATCTTAAATGTGCATGCACATAGTAGTGACACTTCAGAATACATGAAGCAAAATATAAGAGAACTGAAAGGAGAAATATACAAATCAACAATTGAGACTCTAGCACTCTAGATATATAATCAGTAAGGTTATAGAATTCCTGAATAACACTATCAACCGACCTAAACTAAATTATATTAATAGGACACTCCATACAGAAAACAGACAACTCATTTAAGTACCATTTAAATTCATATTTCTTCTTTTCCCCTAAGTTGTTTAATGGTATATAGATATAGATATAGATATAGATAGATATATCTATACATAAGTATATTTTACTTCATATGTATTATGAGTGTATGTATGTATCACATATTGACAAATATATATAGATATAATGTGCTATAAATATAATGTGGATATAAAAATAAAAATCAGGATATGTAATTGAAGAAATTGGAAGACTGCATTTAAAATAGCAAAGAAGAAAATAAAATACCCAGGCATAAATTTAACAAGAAACATCCAAAATCTATATTAAAAAACTGTAAAACACCTTAAGATACATCTAATATACTAGAATATTGTTTTCTTTGATAGGATGATTCAATATTCATATATTTTCCACAATTCATGTTGAAATAACCTCAGTACTTCTGTTTTTGGAAATAGGCAATATGATTATAAAATACATTTAGAAATGCAGGCGAGTAAAATAGCCACAAAAACCCTGTGACAAAGAGGGAAATGAGAAGAGATACGCAAAAATAGCGACTCAAAGGAACAGAATAGAAATTCAAGAAATAGACCTAACTGTCTATGGAAATGAATATATAATAAAAACAAAACTGAAACCTCTGGGTAAAAGATCCACTTTTCTTAATTGGTGTAGGGATTACCTTCTAGTTGTGTGGAAAATGAATAGCCATAAATCCATTCTTTAAGCAGTAAGGGAGAATACATTCCATATTGATCAAAGATTTAATTTTTACAAATGAAATTATACAAATGCTAGAAGAAAACATTGGTGAATTTGTCTATTCCAAATGATTTAGAGAAAACAAAATGATGGATTTCATTACATTTTAAAAATATTCTCATAGCAGAGAACACCATAAAGAAAGAAAAGATAAATGGCAAGCTAGGGAAAATATCTGCAGCTTACTTCACATTGAAACAGTTGGTGTCCCTCTTAGTTTTTAAAAATAGAACCTTATAGAAAAAAAATTGGACTAAAGTTTTTACAAATTATAGAAAAACAAAAGCAAATACCTCTACCATATGAATAGAGAATTTAGGATTGCCATTATTTCAAAATGTCTGTGATTTCTATTGACACACTTTATATTGTTGTAAGATATGGTTGCAATATTGAATGGTTTGGTACTATGTATACTGTCTGTAGTAGGTTGAATTGTGCACTCCAATTCAATCTGTGTTCCTGTGGATATGAATCATTGTAAATAGGACTTCTTAGAGGTGTTACTTTTATTTAAGGTACAGCCCCACTGAATGAGGGCTGATCTTAATCTGGATTACTGGAGGCCTTATAAAGAGAAGGCCACAGCAAGAAGCAGAAAGATAGTGGAAACCGGAAGATCAGAGAGAGAAAGGAAAGGATATCCCCATGTGACAAGAAACACAGATGGCAAGCCAAAGAATTCCAAGGATTGTGGCAAAGCAACACCAGAATACTGATGCCAGAGAAGGAAGCACAACTTCTAGCCTTGGAAACTAAAACTATGAGACAATGAATTCCCATTGTTTAAGCCACCACTTTGTGTGGCATTTGTCAAAGCAGACTGGCAAACTAAAATAGTAACCATGTTACTTGAACTATTTCAGGCCATGTCTAAGTTCTTATTTGGTAAGTAGGTAAGGTGCTCTCTTGTGTGCCAAGAGTTAAGTGAAGTCTCAGAATAAACATGGGGCACCTTACTATAGCCATATTCACTCTTAAGATTTTGTTTTACAGGTATGGTGGGTGATAGTAAGTTGTATTTAAAGTTTTACTTTTTATTAAAGTAATGAGCCATGTTACATAGCTGAAAACAAAATTGGCTTCCTTTAATGATTAAACTTGACAGTTCAAAGACATGTGCTTGTGATGGGTTACTTCTGACTATGCCATGGACCCACTGAAGGTATATCTGCATTCTCCTCTGCTAATAGGATCACTACAGGCGAAGAGTTGAAAAATGATTGCTTTAAGTTTGTGTTCCTTTTCCTTCAACTACTTTCTTCCTCATTTCCACTTCAAAGCAGATGCTTCCAAGTTTTCTACTCCTGTGTCCTGTGGGAGAAGGGCTGCTGGGTACTCGATGGATGAATTGCAGAAATGCCTGAGTTCATTAATTTAAAGAATTGTTAGACCAAGAACGGACAGAATGTAATCAATGGAGGAAAAGAGCAGCCAGTGAAATATGAGAAAATAAAGCCTCTGAAAGATTAAACCACATGACATTTCTAATTATGGAGCATTTAATATAGCAAGAGGAAGATGATAATCCCTTACTGGCTAATTACTTCAACAGCATATGAAAAAATTTTTAGTGAAAAAGACTATGCCTTCCCCTATAGACATGCTTATTCAAGTGTTCTGAGTCATAGAAGAGAAAGTGTGGATCTCCGCCATGAAACAGAAGGTGGTGGTGAATCACATTGGTAATCTTGGGAGGAAGAGGGGGCTTTCCAAGGCACAGAAGGATCACTATGGGACCTGAAACTTCAATAAAGCAAGGCCAGAGATTCTTACCATGGGACAAAGTAAAGTGGTGTGTTTTAGAGGACACTGGAAATTATTTATCGACATCAAAATAAAACTATAAATGAATAGCTACTGGTATTCTGTGAAGTATTCTGTGTTCAATATATAACTAAATGTGCTGACAGAGGGAGCCTTGTTTGTGAGTAGTAATGGTCCCAGTTTCATTCCATTACTTATGTGCCATGCCCATTCCTGCCAACCCCTTCTCAATCCAATTTACCTTTTTGACTGAACACAGCGAGGGAACACTGGCTTTCCTAATTTTGCAAATTATTAGAAAAGTGAATGAAACATTTGAAAATTTGGATCTCTCAAGTCCTTGGATGTTTTTTTGATTATGCTAGAGTTTTTTTCTGAGGCTCAGTGGGAAAGTGAGCTTTTTTTTTGAAACAGAAGGATAAAGGAGTCTTTGTTCTAAACAGTGGTATTTTGGTGGAGAGAAATAAATCAACGTCTTAAGAGTACAGAAGATGAAACAAGTTTATGGAGACTTGAGAACTGCAAGAAAATCAAATTTATATTGTTATTTTTCTACATAAAGCTTTTGCTAATTTATGGGCAAATTTTCAGTAGAAAGCTTCATGCGGTTCACAGGAAAACTCTGAGACCTAGAGTTATAGATATGGCAAGAAAAAGAAGTTTTATTGCTAGATCCAGGCTGTCTGAAGAGATGACAGGATTAAAAAAAAACAAAAAGCTTGATTAGGAAACACCACTATTCCAAATTAGATTTACCATCATGATAGCTATGATTTTGAATTAAAAATTAATCCTTTTTTTTTCTTATGGAGGATGTTTATTTTTTCATTTTTCAATGACTATCATATATCTTACCTGCATTTCATAATTAATTTCTTGGTTTTCCCTTAGGGATCAAAATATGTTTTAGTTATTAACTAATTTTCCAGTATTTGAAAAGTGTTACTCAAATATAGAGATTTTTATTATTCCTTTATTTCTCAAAGTGTGGCCCCTAGAACAGCATGAGCAGAATTAGAAACTCAAATTCTGACTCTCCATCTTAAATCTATTGAATCAGAAACTCTAGGAGAGAGGGCCAGCAATTTGTGTTTTCCTTTGTTTGTTTTGTTTGTTTGGTTTTTTATACATAATATTTTTTATTGAGGTTGTACATATACCATACAATTATCCAAAGATCCAAAGTAATTAATCAATTGCCCATGATACCTTTCATACAGCTGTGCATCTATCACCACCACAATTTTTTTTCAAAATTTTAGAACATTTTCTTTACTCCAGAAAAGAAATAGAGACAAAAAAAAAAGAGGCTCAAATCCTCCCATACCCTTAACTACCAATCCCCCTCCATTATTGATTCACAGTTTTGGTATAGTACATTTGTTACTGTTGATGAAAGAATGTTAAAATACTACTAACTGTAGTATATAGTTTGCAATAGGTATATATTTTTTTCTCATATGCCCCTCTATTATTAACTTCTAGTTATAGTGTCATACATTTGTTCTAGTTTGTGAGAGAGATTTCTAATATTTGTATAGTTAATCACAGACATTGTCCAACACAAGATTCACTGTTTTATACATTCCCATCTTTTAACCTCAGCTTTCATTCTGGTAACATATGTGACTCTGAGCTTACCCTTTCCACCACCTTCGCACACCTCTCAGCACTGTTAGTTATTCCCATTACATGCTACCATCGCCCCTGTCCATTTCCAAGTGTTTAAGTTCACCCTAGTTGAACATTCTGCTCATAATAAGCAACTGCTCCCCATTTTTAGCCTTGTTCTATATCCTGGTAACTTATATTTCATGTCTATGAGTTTACATATTATAATTAGTTCACATCAATGAGATCCTGCAATATCTGCCTTTATGTGTCCATCTTATTTCATTTGATACAGTGCCCTCAAAGTTTTTTCATCAACCCTTTTCTTTTAAGATGGTTTCGTTCACACACCATACATTCCGTCCTATGTAAATAAACACTGGTTCCCTGTATAGTCACTTATTTATGTATTCAGCACCATCACCACTATCTATACAAGGACATCTCCATTTCTTCTCCAAAGAGTAGGAAGAATCAAAGAAGGTAGAGAGACAAAAGAAAAAGAAAGAGAGAGAGAGAGATAAAACAACAACAATAACAAAAACAAAAGGAAAGATAGCATTAACCTAAAGTAGGATAAAGAGTCAGACAACATCACCAATGCCAGGAGTCCCATATCCTTCCCCTATTCCACCTGCCCCCCATGTGCATTTAGCTTTAGTATATTGCCTTTGTTATATTAAAGGAAGCATAATACAATGTTTCCACTAATTATAGTCTCTAGTTTGCATTGATTGTATTTTCCCCCCAAACCCACCCTATTTTTAACACCTTTCAACATTGACATTCATTTGTTCCGCCTCATGTAAAAACATATTTGTACCTTTTATTACAACCACTGAGCACCCTAGGTTTCCCTGAGTTACACAGTCCCAGTCTTTATCCTTCGTCCTTTGTTCTAGTGTCCCACTTGGTCCCAACCTTCCTCTTTCAACATACTCACAATCATCTTTGTTCAGTCTACTTAAATTGCTGTCCTACTACTATCTCAAATAATTATGTTCCATGCTTCTCACTCCTGTCTTTTCCTTTCTGTCTGCAGTGCTCCCTTTAGTGTTTCCTGTAGAGCAGGTATCTTGTTCACAAACTCTGTCATTGTCTGTTTTTCTGAGAATATTTTATGCTCTCCCTCATATTTGAAGGACAGTTTTGCTGGATATAGGGTTCTTGGTTGGTGGTTTTTCTCTGTCAGTATCTTAAATATATCATCCCACTTCCTTCTTGCGTCCATGGTTTCTATTAAGAAATCCACACAGTCTTATCAAGCTTCCTTTTTATGTTATGGATTGCTTCTCTTTTACTGCTTTCAGCATTCTCTCTGTATCTTTGATGTTTGATAATCTGATTATTAAGTGTCTTGGCATGGGCCTATTCAGATTTATTCTTTTTGGGGTATGCTGCACTTCTTGGTTCTGTAATTTTATGTCTTTCATAAGAGATGGGAAATTTTCATTATTTCCTCTCTTATTCCTTCTGCTCCTTTTCCCTTCTCTTCTCCTTTGGGGACACTAATGACAGATACATTTTGTATTTTCATTTTGTCCTTAAGTTCCTGGAGACATTGCTCATATTTTTCCATTTTTTTCCCCTATCTGTTCTTTTGTGTGTAAGCTTTCAGGTGCCTTTTTCTCCAGTTCCTGGGTGCTTTCTTCTGCCACTTGAGATCTGCTGTTGTAGTTTCCATTGTGTCTTTCATCTCTTGTGTTGTGCCTTTTATTTCCATAGATTTTGCCAGTTGGTTTCTCAAACTTTCAATTTCTACCTTATGTACACCCAGTGTTTTCATAATACAGCCCATTTCTTTTTCCATATCCTCCCTAAATGTTTTGAATTGACTTAGTATTAGTTGTTTCAATTCCTGTATCTCAGTTGAAGTATAAGTTTGTTCCTTTGACTGGGCCATAACTTCATTTTTCTTAGTGTAGGTTGTAGTTTTCTGTTGTCTAGGCATGGTTTCCTTGGTTACTCCAATCAGGTTTTCCCAGACCAAAATGGGGTCCGGTCCCAGAAGGAAGAAATATTCAGTATCCAGTTTCCCTGAGAGTGTGTCATAGAGAATTGGTAAACCCTGTGAGGCCTCGGGTCACTGTGCATTTCTACTCAGCAGGTGGTGCCTGTCAGCCTGTAATTCCAGACTGGAGTAGGGGGGGTGTAGCCTGTGGCTGTTTTCCCCCAGGCTCTGGGGTCTGGTTCTGAATGGAAGGCAGGTAGCAGAGCTGGGTCCCATCCCTTTCCTCTTAGGGAATATAGGCCCTCTAGGGAGGGGTCATTAGCATTTCAATGGTCTCTCTTTGCCTGTGCTATCTCCACCCTTGTCTGGGTCACATTTGTCCCCTCACAGTTATTCTGGTTTATTTACTAGCTGTTCCTGTTGCTTATTTGTTATTCCAGGGGGACTAACTACCTTCCACTACTCTCTATACCACCATCTTAGGTCTTGCAATCTGTGTTTTAACAAGCTTTCCACAGGATTCTGATGTATGCCAAAGTTTGAGAACCAGTGAAAATTATTCAAGCATGTCCATCAAAGTATATTTTGAGGAGCAATGTGAGAATATTTATGAAATTTAAAATTCTGATTTAAATTTTCAGAACATAAAACATCAATATAAATGAGAAGTTTTCATATACTCACATAAAGGAAAAGTTTTTTGCCTAGCTATTAATGTGGAGGAAGCATGAGTTGATTAAAGTTTAGGAGAACCTCAAAAATAATTTAGGAGAGGGGGCAAGATGGTGGCCTACCAGGAGTGAGGTGCTTTTACTGCTGAGTCTGCAAATACCAAACATGTTGGAATGGCTTTTTAAATGGATAAGGGGAAGATTCTGGAAGAATTGTGAGGAGCTTGATAGAAAAGGCCTAAACTGCTTTGAAGAGACTGTTTGTGGAAATACGGACTCTAAAGATATTTCTGATGAAGACTTGAACAGAAATGATGAATGTGTTGTTGCAAACTGGAAGAAAGGCAATCCTTGTTTTAAAGTGGCAGAGAATTTGGCAAAATTGAGTCCTGATGTCAGAAGGAAGGAAGAATTTGAAAGTGACAACCTGGAATACTTAGTTGAGGAGATCTCCAGACTGTGTGTGGAGGATGTACCCTGGCTTCTCCTTGCAGCTTATAGTAAAATGTGAGCAGAGAGATAAACTTAGAACTGAACTCTTAGGTTCAAAGAAACCAGAAGCTGATGGCTTGGAAAATTATGGGCTTCCAGGGGGTGGAATCCCAGAAGCTACAGCCCAACATTAAAATGTAACCAAACATGGAACCCAGCTGCCATTTCAGTACAAGGCAAGACTGGAAAAAGAGTTAAGGAGAAAGGATTTGTGGAAAGTCCTATTGTCTGATGGCTTTGACCCCTATGGGCTTCATGCAAAGCCAACAGAATTTTTGTAATGTCTTTATAGACAGAGCCATTGCTGGTCTGGACTGGAGGAGAGAGACAAGAAACAAATTGAAGGAAAAATTTCTTCAAAGACAGAGCCATGGAGGTTGATGTCTGGAGTCAAGAGGTCTCGGCCTGGGAGAGCAGAGCAGCCCACATGCATAGAAAGGCTGCTTTCCCTGGAGGTCAAGGGCGGGCCTTCCACCTTGAGGCTCAGGAAATGTTCTGCCCCCCCAAGCCCCAAAGAGGCTGGAACACATTCCCAGGGAATTGGGGAGAGCCTGGCTGCCACCATACTGTTCTGAAGGGGTTGAGCATGTACCCGGGAGATGGAAGGGAATCTGGGTGCTGCCCCAGTGTATGAGGAGGGTGGGGCCGAGAGGGTGGTCTCCTCAATGTGTGGATATGTTGGAGAACTCACCCCAGCATTTGGAGAGTAAAGGGCTGCTGAAAAGTCCCTTAGGAAAGATTGACTCCCACTCTCTCAAGCCCTAAGAATGCAACATCATTCTGTAAATGACTCTCAGACTTTGAAATCTAATGGAGTTTGTCCTGTGGGTTTTAGGAACTGTTTTGGTCCTTGTTCGAGCTTGCTAATGCTGCTGGAATGCAAAACACCAGAGATGGATTGGCTTTTATAAAAGGGGTTTATTTGGTTACACAGTTACAGTCTTAAAGCCATAAAGTGTCCAAGGTAACATAGCAGCAGTTGGGTATCTTCACTGGAGGATGAAGATATATCAAAAGAGATGAAGGCTATAAAGAAAACACTGGGCAAACATAAGGTAGAAATTGAAAGATTGAAAAAACAATTGGCAGAATTTATGGAAATGAAAGGCACAATACAAGAGATGAAAGACACAATGGAAACTACCACAACAGATCTCAAGAGGCAGATGAAAACACTCAGGAACTGGAGAACAAGACACCTGAAATCCTACACACAAAAGAGCAGATAGGAAAAGGAATGGAAAAATATAAGCAATATCTCAAGGAATTGAATGACAACATGAAGCACATAAATGTACATGTCATGGGAGTCCCAGAAGGAGAAGGGAAAAGGGGCAGAAGCAATAATAGAGGAAATAATCAATGAAAATTTCTCATCTCTTATAAAAGACATAAAATTACAGATCCAAGAAGTGCAGCATACCCCAAACAGAATAGATGTGAATAGGTATATGCCAAAACACTTAATAAACACATTAGCAAACATCACAGATAAAGAGAGAATCCGTAAAGCAGCAAGAGAAAAGTGATCCATCACATACAAAGGAAACTTGATAAGACTATGTGCAAATTTGTCAATAGTAACCATGGAGGCAAGAAGGAAGTAGTGTGATATATTTAAGATACTGAAAGAGTAAAACCACCAAACAAAAATCCTATGCCCAGCAAAACTGTTCTTCAAAGATGAGGGAGAGTTTAAAATATTCTTTGACAAACAGACAATGAGAGAGTTTGTGAACAAGGTACCTGCACTACAGGAAATACTAAAGGGAACACTACAGACAGATAGGAAAAGACAGGAGTGAGAGGTTTGGAACACAATTTTGGGTGATGGAAGCACAGCAATGTAAGTACACTGAACAAAGATAACTATGAATATGGTTGAAAGAGGAAGGTTAGGAACATGTAGGACAACAGAAGGAAAGAGGAAATATAAGGGCTGGGACTGTATAACTCACTGAAAACTAGAGTGCTTAACAATTGTGATTAAATGTACAAATAAGTTTTTACATGAGGGAGAACAAATGAATGTCAACCTTGCAAGTTATTAAAAATAGGGTGGTATTGGGGAAAAAATAATCAATGCAAACTAGAGACTATAGTTTACAGAAGTATTGTATAATGTTTTGTTTAATGTAACAAAGGCAATATACCAAAGCTAAATGCCTTTAAGAGGAGGACATAAGGGAGGGGTGATGTTGTCTGATTCTTATTCTACTTTAGGTTAACTCTACATTTCCTTTTGTTGCTTTATAGCTGTCATTTTTTTTTCTTTCTTTTTCTTTTTCTTTTGTCTCTCTTCCTTCTTTGACTCTTCCTCCTTCTTTGTGGAGGAAATGGAGATGTCCTTATATAGATAGGGGTGATGGTGGTGAATACATAAATATATGACTATACAGGGAACCATCAATAATTTACCTAGGACAGAAAATATGGTGGTGAACAAAAATGTCTTTAAAAAAAATGGATAGATGAAGAAATATTGAGGGCACCACACTGAGTGAAATAATTCAGACACAGAAGGACAAATATTGCATGGTCTCACTGATATGAACTAATTATAATAGGTAAACTCATAAACATGAAATATAAGTTACCCGGATATAGAACAAGTTTAAAGAATGGGGAGTGGTTGCTTACTAGGAGCAGAATGTTCAACTAGGTTGAACTTAAGCGTTTGGAAATGGACAGAGGTGATGGTAGCACATTATTGTGAGAATAACTAACAGTGCTGAATGGTATGTGAATATTGTGGAAAGGGGAAGCTCAGAGTCATGTATGTCACCAGAAGGAAAGTTGGAAGTTAAAAGACGGGAATGTCTAAAACAGTGAATCTTGTGGTGGACAACCTCCATGATTCACTGTACAAATATTAGTAATCTCTTTCATGAACTAGAATGAATGTATGACACTATAACTAGAAGTTAATAATAGAGGGGTATATAGGGGAAATATATACCTATTGCAAACTATGTATTATAGTTAGTAGCATTTTAACATTCTTTCATCAATAGTAATAAATATGCTATACCCATTCTATGAGGCTATAATGGCAGGGGGCTGGTTAGGGGTATGGGAGGATTTGAGTTTTCTTTTTTTGTCTTTATTTCTTTTCTGGAGTAATGAAAATGTTCTAAAAATTTAAAAAAAAATATGGTGTTGGATACACAGCTGTATGATGGCATTGTGGTCAATTGATTGTGCACTTTGGATCTTTGGATAATTGGTATGTGAACAATCTGAATAAAATTAAAAAAAAAAAAAAAAAGAACACCATATATCCCTCTACAGAACTTCTATGCAAACAGGAAAAATAAAACTGAGAAACTCTCAGAATTCTTTGGAAGCACACAGCATCACAAAGCAGGAGGTTTTCACAAAAGCCCTAAATGAAGCATCAGACTGCTAGACATGGAAAGCTTCCTTCCAAGACCTTTGGATCAAGGCACTGGGTCACCAGGAGCTACTGAGTCCCACACCTTTCTTTTTCTCTTTTTCTTCCTTCTTTTTGTGACTAACTTTTTCTCTGTGTGTTTGACTTGATTTTTTAAATTGCCAAAATAATAGTCTTACAGCTTTCTTTTTGTCTAATCTTATGAATCTGGATAATCAGGAAGATTACCTGATTGTGTTGGAAAGACAAACCTACTGATGTCAAACTTCCCTTTTCTAAAGACTCGGTGTGGCTGTGACATTTACTTGGCTGATTCTAGGTAGGTCAGGATTTGGGCTAGAGGCATTGTCAAAGGGTAAATTTGATGCCAATTCTCCTCTTCTGTCTGTGTTTTCTCAAGAGTCTTAATGTTTCTATGCATTTGTCTACTCACTAAACGAATGATTGAAATTCAAATAGAGACAAAAGTCACAAGAAGCCCAAGGACAGTCATCACTAACCCATCTGAGATTTCAGTCAGGTTTAGTGGCATGCATCTGAGGGACTAAGCAAACCAAATATGCACAAACCAAGAGACTCAGCCTCCCCACTGAAAAAAACAGGGCCTGTGTGAGATTCTGAAACTCTAAAAATCTTCCACAGTGATTCTCACAGGATGCTAGCCCCACAGCTATTCCTCTCCACCCTTCAGACACTTGACTGCAGCCTGTTTTCTACACCTTCTTAACAAACTTAAATTGCCTGAACTACAACTCCCTCTTCAAAAACCTGACTTCGAACAATTATTCCTGAAACTAACTAACTTTGGCCCTAAAACATTCACCATTCTTCCTAAAGCAACACAATTTCTTTGATTTTTTCTTGTTGGCATTCTTAGTAAAGGCTTAGATTAATGATGCACTCAATTTTCCTCCACAAAAAAAGGGTGGTGGGGTTGTTTCTGTTTTTATTTTTTGCATTTCTTTCTTTCTTTCTTTTTATACGTAAGATGTGATTGTGTTGGAACACATTAATCCATCAGATGGGTAACTGAGTTTATTTGGTGACCTAGAAGGAAGGAAATCAAACATTCAGTTAACATATATTTATGGAATATTCATCAAGTCCCTAGTAGTGTGCAATGTACTTTAATTATGTAATTGCATTTCATGTACAACAACTCTAAAGAAGTTACTTTTCATCAGCTTGTTTTGTAATCATCCCCTTGAAGTGAAGGAAGGAAGGAATTAATATACATTAATATACATACATATATAGAGAGAGGGGGTTGGGGGAAGGGAATTTGTGAATTTGTTCCCAGGACTACACCAATCCTACCAACCCTACTTTCAAGAAACTTTTTGATTAGTAAACATAAAAATCCAACAAATAATCAAACTGAGTATATATGCAATTCTAATAGCCATCAGCAAGATATTGCTAACACTAAATAACAGTTATTGAACATTTAATATGTTCTAGGCACTCTGTTTTGTTCTCTATCCACAATTTAATAATAGCTAATATTTGTGTGTCAGATGATGTTTTAAGTACTTTATGTATATTAACTTATTTAATCCTCAAAACAACCCTATACAGTGGGTACTATTAGGATCCCTCTTTGATAGATAGGAAATCAGTGCAGAGGGAAATCTGGTAACTTTCATTCAAGAAACTAGCAAATGGAAGATAGAGAAATAAAAGGAATATTAGCCAGGTATTTTTCTCCAGAGCCCCACTCTTAAACACTAGGGCTCCATGATTTTTTGGTTAATATTCTCTATCACTCTGCTATAGGAGTTTTTATTAGAACCTTTAATAAGGAAGAGGATTCTAAGAAAAAGAGAAGACAAGTAATTTATCATAAGGTTCCACAACTTGAAAGCACCGTCACACTCAACCTCTCTGCCCCGCTACCAGGTGTGAAGTGACAGGATTAAAAGAGCGTGGTGCCATGAGTATGATAGGAAGAATGACTTCTGACTAAAGTGGGCCCAGGTGATGATACTGAAGTTGGGACAGAAAATCTGAGTTATGGTTAGTTAGGAGAAGAGGAAACAGGGAAAAGAATGTGCCAGGCTGAGGAGATAGTTTGTATGAAGGCCAGTGCTGCTGGGATGTTAAGTCAAGTAGACAGTGGAGGGATAGGGACCTGGAGATGTAAGTAGAGAACAGATTGTGGCTGAAAAAATTAAGAAAGAGAAAGTCAGTTCTCAGCTTTGAAAAGTTAGATGGGGATTATAACTCAGTTTCAGATTCTACCCTTTAGTATATTTCTTAATAATTTTTCCATTTGAAGTCCATTTAAACAAGTTTTCTGGTGCCCTTTGTGTGTGAGAAAAATTAAGAAATTGGTCTTGAAGACTTCTATTCCTACACAATAACTGAATGGAGTCCGTGTAGTAAATTTCCATATCTACATGTGTCAACAAAATATCTTTAAACAGTGTTAATTTGTGAACTGAATAAAAAAATTTGCTCATTCTGTCAAGTAGCTCAGAATGTAATCAAATATATTTTCCATAAAAACATATGGTTTCATCTTAATCTGCAATTTTTATTGCAATTCTCTGGAATGAATACTTTGTTTTATGACTTGTGAAAGCTTTAGCTAAAATTACTATTTTTACACCCAGAGTTCTCATTGTGTCCTTCCAAGAAAACATATATATACACACACACATACACTTATATGTTATTTTGCATATGTGTGTGTGTGTGTGTTTTACAATTCTCCATGAGCTCTGATTAATGAGTAGATCTATGTGTCTAGTTTCCTTTATGAAATCCCCTGAAAATTTAGTTCTTCTTGGAATATAATGCATTTTATAATTAGCAATGAAAATCAGCATCTGGTATAATATTTTTATTTGTTATGTTTTTGACACACATGGATATATATTTAGGGAGAATAACAAATGCAAAAATGTGAAAATATAAAATATTTATGTATAATAGTTTTCTAAAATTTTTGGTTAGGCATTTAAATGGCATTTTAAAAAATCTGAAGCAGGAACTCTTCTATATTAAAATTAAATATATGCTTAATCCTCCTGCATGTTGTACAGAAATAAATAACAGAGAGAATACATAATATATATAAAATCAAGTGTTGATTTGAGGTTAGATGGTGAAGATAGAAAAGCTTCAATTTTTTTTTACAGCCCTATAATTATTTACCTATATGCTTATTTTCTCCAGTACTCACCTGGGAATAGAAAATATGATTTAATCATCTCCGTACCTTCCCATCCTGGCACAGTGATTAAGATTAAATTGATGTCTAATAAATCTTTAATGAAGGAAGAAGAACAGAGTGAAGGGAGAGAGGAAAAGCAGATGTTTATAAGGCACACGAGGTAGGGCCCGTGATATAGAGGAAAGGGAGGGACAAAGACAGAGGCAATTTCTCAGTGTGACTGAGACATTTTGGAATTAGAACTCAGGAAAGACTTGAGGAGGAGTCAGGGTTCTAGGTCTTAAAAGGTCTTGTATACTTCACCAAAGCATTTGGACACACTCCCCAGATAGCGAGAGAACATGGACTTAAGCAGGGGAATGAGATGATTAGATCTAGGTTTTGGAGAAATAACCAGGCAAAGGCTTGATGAAGAATTTATCTAGGAGATAATGGAATTAGAAAGATGAGTTCAGAGTAACAGTTTAACTAAGAGGAGCAGCTTAAGTAGAAAATATATAGAAGACTGAATTTCTAGGATCTGAGGAAGATGTGGACTTAGAAATTTCATTCATTTGATTCTTTCTAATGTGGCCCTGTGGCATGGCTATCTAACCTAGCAATTTCCACAAGGTATTTTCAGCCAAGCAATGTACATTCTATCAGTTGATTTGTATATGGTTTACCCGGAGGAAATAATCTAGCAGTTCCCTACCATCAGGAGTCCTCTCCATTACTGGACCTGGATGAAAAGGCTAAATATCACTTTAAAAATTATGTTCTTAGTTAGGTGAGAAGTCTCTTTTATTGTTATTTATTTAGTACTTTGAAAAGGCTTATTGTTTATAGGATTTTGCTGTGAAATAGTCTAAATACATTTAATTTTTTATGGTTGTATATAAATTTAATTTTTTCATCAATAAAAATATTTACATTTTGAAAGAATGGAATAAACTTTATGTCTTTACCTCTAGTGGCTGGTATGCAGTAGGTGCTCAATAACTGTTGAATAACTAAAAAGTATATAGGGGTTTGGATGAAAAGTGTAGAATGAGGGAAAGACGCAAATGTTTTGTGACCTCTAGCACAATAATATGTGAATAAGAAATATCAGCATGATATTCATTAAACAGTCTTTCTAAACGTTCATTAGGAAAAGGTTTCCAAGTTTTGTTGTTTCTGATTTTATTTTATAATGTATAGATTCTTCCCAATATCTTTTAAAATAAAGGAAGTGTGGTCCAAAACTATAGTAATCCTCAAACCCTAATGCTTACATTGTTCAAATTTCCTTATCTTTAACTTATTAATCAAGCAAAATAATATTTACAATATTTAGATTACATCGCAATTTAAATACTTTTCCTGTTTTTATTCATCCAACAAATAATTACCAAAGTTCTGTTTTCTAGGAAAACATGAAAAGACACAATTACTACTCTCAAGTGAGGATAAAATATGCAACAAAGAAACAATTTCAATACAAGGATTTGTAGGATGGGTACAGTAGAACATATCATTTAATAGTTATTGTAGGGGGTTAAAAAGATATGTTGAAGTCCTAACCCCTGGTACCTGGCAATGTTACCTTATTTGGAAATAATCCCTTTGCAGATGTAATCAGGATAAGGTGAGTCCATCCTGGATTAGCTAAGGAGAAGAAAATTTGAAAAAGAAGAGAACATCATGTGTAGACACACATACAGGGAGAGTGCCATCTAACAACAAAGGCAGATATTTTAGTTACACTGTTATAAACCAAGTATTGTGGATTGAATCATTGCCTCCTACAGAGGGCATGCTTTTTTTAATATTCAATTTTATTGTGATATATTCATATACCATACAATTATCTAAAGTATAGAATCAATTGTTCACATTATTATCATATAGTTGTTCATTCATCACCCGCATCTATTTTTTTGAACATTTTCCTTGTACTCAAAAAAGTGAAGATAAGAATACGAAAAAATACGAGTAAAAAAAGAATACCCACATTGCCCCCCCACCCTATTTTTTCTTTAGTTTTATGTCTCCATTTTTCTACTCATCCATCCATAAGGGAAGTATGATCCACAAGACTTTCCCAATCACTTTAATCACTTTATCACTCCTTGTAAGCTACATTGTTAAACATACGTCTTCAAGAGTCAAGGCTACTGGGTTGCAGTTTGTTAGTTTCAGGTATTTACTCCTAGTTATTCCAGTACACTGAAACCCAAAAAGGAATATCTATTAGCGCATAAGAGTGCCCACCAGAATGACCTCTCAACTCCATTTGGAATCTCTCAGCCACTGAAGCTTTATTTTGTTTCATTTTGCCAAGATGTCCTCAATCCCATGATGTCAGGTCCAGATTCATCCCTGGGAGTCATATCTTGCATTGCCAGGGAGATTCACACCCCTGGGTGCCAGATCCTGCTTAGCAGGGAGGGCAGTGAGTTCACCTGCTGAGTTGGCTTAGCTAGAGAGAGAGGGCCACATCTGAGCAAAAAAGAGGCACTCAGAGGAGACTCTTAGGCACAACAACAACCAGGTATAGCCTCTCCTTTGCAGTAACAAGCTGCATAAGGGCAAGTCCTGTGATAGAGGGCTCAGCACATCAAACCGTCAGTCCTCAATGTTTGTGAGAAAAACAGCCATCCAGGTGAGGAAGTGCAACACCTCTGTATTTTCCCCCAGCTCCTCAGGGGGGCTCTACATATATATTTTTTTTTTTCATTGTATTTTTTTTCAATTAACTTTATCAGAAAATTTAAAAAAACAGATATTAAAAAAACATTTCAAACAAAAGCAAAATAAAGAAATAAGAAAATACTAATAATCTATAATAATTGCATTACTTCCAACATGTTCCTACTCTATCCCAAGAGAATATTTACACTATAACCCAGCAAAGGAATAAGAAAAACAAGTATCCTAAAATAACTATATTTCTGTGAACTTGTTCCTACCATTCCCACCCCCCAGAAATTAACAAACCATAGTTATTCCTGAGCATTCCCAGAACATTAACTTTACCCACAATAACTTATCTGTTCTTAATAGATTATCGTTCCCTCTTCACTATTTGCTGTCTACCGCTAGATCCCCTACATTCAACATTATAAACCATTTATTTTACATTTTTCAGTGTTCACATTAGTGATAACATACAATATTTCTCTTTTTGTGCCTGGCTTATTTTGCTCAGCATTACATCTTCAAGGTTCATTCATGTTGTCATGTTTCACGACTTCATTCCTTCTTACTGCCACATAGTATTCCATCCTGTGTATATACCACATTTTATTTACCCACTCTTCTGTTGAAGGACATCTGGGTTGTTTCCATCTCTTGGCAATTGTGAATATTGCTGCTATGAACATTGGCATACAGATATCTATTCATGTCACTGCTTTCAGATCTTCCAGGTATATACTGAAAAGTGCAATTGCTAGATCGTAGGGTAACTCTATATCTAGTTTTCTAAGGAACTGCCAGACTGTCTTCCAGAGTGGCAGTACCATTCCACAGTCCCACCAATAATGGATAAGAGTTCCAATTTCTCCACATCCTCTCCAGCATTTGTAGTTTCCTGTTTGTTTAATGGCAGCCATTCTAACTGGTGTGAGATGATATCTCATTGTGGTCTTAATTTGCATCTCCCTAACAGCTAGAGAAGATGAACATTTTTTTATGTGTTTTTTTGGCCATTTGTATTTCCTCTTCAGAGAACTGTCTTTTCATATCTTTTGTCCATTTTATAATCAGGCTGCCTGTACTGTTGTTGTTGAGTTGTAGGATTTCTTTATATGTGCAAGATATCAGTCTTTTGTCAGATACATGGTTTCCAAATATTTTTTCCCATTGAGTTGGCTGCCTCTTCACATTTTTGACAAATTCCTTTGAGGTACAGAAGCTTTTAAGTTCAAGGAGTTCCCATTTATCTATTTTTTTCTATTTGGGTGTAAGGTCTAGGAAGTGACCCCCAAACACAAAGTCCTGAAGATGTTTCCCTACATTATCTCCTTGGAGTTTTATGGTACTGTCTCTTATGTTGAGGTCTTAAATCCATTTTGAGTTAACTTTTATGTAGCATGTGAAGTAGGGGTCCTCTTTTACTCTTTTGGATATGGATACCCAACTCTCCCAGCCCCATTTGTTGAAAAGACTGTTATATCCCACCCAGTGGTTTGGGGGGCCTTATCAAAGATCAGTCAACTGTAGATCTGGAGAGTCATCTCTGAATTCTCAATTCACTTCCATTGATCAATATGTCTATCTTTGTGCCAGTACCATGCTGTTTTGACGACTGTGGCTATATAATAAGCTTCAAAGTCAGGGAGTGTAAGTCTTCCCGCTTTGTTTTTCTTTTTCAGAATGTTTTTAGCAATTCAAGGCATCTTCTCCTTCCAGATAAATTTGATAACTAGCTTTTCCAAGTCTTCCAAGTACGTTGTTGGAATTTTGATTGGGATTGCAGTGAATCTGTAGGGTAGAATCCACATCTTAATGACATTTAGTATTTTCCGTCTTTTTAGGTCCCTTTCTATTTCTTTTAATAGAGTTATGTAGTTTTCTATGTATAGGTCTTTTACAGCGTTGGTTAAGTTTATTCTTAGGGTACTTGATTCTTTTAGTTGTTATTGAAAATGGTATCTTTTTCTTAAGTGTCTCTTCAGTTCAGTCATTTCTAACTTATAGGAACATTACTGACTTATGTGCATTAATCTTTTATCCTGCTACTTGCTCAATTTGTTATTAACTCAAATAGCTGTGTCATCGATTTCTCAGGGTTTTCCAGATATAAGATCATATCATCTGCAAACAATGACAGTTTTACTTCTTCCTTTCCAATTTGGATGCCTTTTATTTTTTGTCTTGTCGGATTTCTCTGGCTAGCACTTCTAGCACTATGTTGAACAACAGTGGTGACAGCGGGCATCCTTGTCTCATTCCTGATCTTAGAGAGATGGCTTTCAGTCTCTCACCATTGAGTACTATGCTGGCTGTGGGTTTCTCATATATGCCCTTTATCATATTGAGGGAGTTTCCTTCAATTCCTACCTTTTGTAGTGTTTTTATCAAAAAAGGATGCTGGATTTTGTCAAATGCTTTTTCAGCACCTGTTGAGATGATCATTTGATTTTTCCCTTTTGATTTGTTAATGTGTTGCAATACTTTGATTGATTTTCTTATGTTGAACCATCCTTGCATGTCTGGAATGAACCCTACTTGGTCATGGTGTATGATTTTTTTAATAAGTCTTTGGATTTGATTTGCAAATATTTTGTTGAGAGTATTTTTGCATCTATATTCATTAAGGAATATTGGCCTGTAGTTTTCCTTTCTTGTAGCATCTTTACCTGGTTTTGGCATTAGAGTCATGTTAGCTTCATAAAATGAGTTAGGCAGTGTTCCGTTTTCTTCAATGTTTTGATAGAGCTTAGGGAAGATTGGTGTCAGTTCTTCTTGGAAAGTTGGGTAGAATTCCCCTGTGAAGCCATCTGGCCCTGGGCATTTATTTGTGGGAAGCTTTTTGATGACTGATTGGCTCTCTTTGCTTGTGATTGGTTGGTTGAGGTCTTCTATTCCTTCTCTGGTCAGTCTAGGTTGTTCATGTGTTTCCAGGAAATTGTCCATTTCCTGTAATTATCTAGCTTGTTGGCATACAGTTGTTCATAGTATCCTCTTATAATTTTTTTAATTCCTTCAGGCTCCACAGTAGTGTTGCATCTGTCATTCAATACTTTGTTTATTTGGGTCTTCTCTCTTTTTAATTTTGTCATTCTAGCTAGGGGATTGTCAATCTTGTTGATCTTCTCAAAGAACCAACATTTGGTGTTATTTATTCTCTCTATTATTTTTTTTTTGTTCTCTATGTCATTTATTTCTGCTATAATCCTTGTTATTTCTTTTCTTCTACTTGGTTTAGGATTAGTTTGCTGTTCAATTTATAGCTTCTTCAATTGCTACATTAGTTCTTTGATTTTAGCTCTTTCTTCCTTTTTAATTTAAGCATTTAGTGCTATAAATTTCCCCATCAATACTTTTGCTGCATTCCATAAGTTTTGATATGTTGTGTTCTCATTTTCATTCACCTCTATATATTTAGCAATTTCTCTTGCTATTTCTTCTTTGACTCACTGATTCTTTATGAGTGTGTTGTTTAACATCCAGATAGTTGTGAAATTTGTAAGTCTCTGATGGTTATTGCCTTCTAATTATAATCCATTGTGATCAGAGAATGTGCTTTGAATAATTTCAATCTTTTTAAATTTTTTGAGGCTTGCTTTATGTCCCAGCATATGATCTATTCTGGAGAAAGTTCCATGAATACTAGAGAAGGATATGTATCCTTGTGATTTGGGATGTAATGTTCTACATATGTCTGTTAATTCAAATTCATTTATCAGATTGTTTAGGTTTTTAATTTCCTTATTGGTCTTCTGATTGATCTATCAATAGGAGTGAGTGAGGTATTGACGTCTCCCACAATTATGATGAAAACATCTATTGCTGCCTTTATTTTGACAATGTTTTCTTATGTATTTTGGGGCACCTTGATTGGGTGCATAAACATTTATGATTGTTATTTCTTCTTGTTGAATTGTCCCTTTTATTAGTATGTAGTGGCCTTCTTTGTCTCTCATAATATCCTTGCATTTAAAGTCTATTTTATCTGAGGTTAATGTTGCTACTGCTGCTTTCTTTTGGCTGTATCTTGCATGAAATATTTTTTCCATCCTTTCACTTTCAATTTCTTTGTGTCCCTATGTTGAAGATGTCTCTTGTGAGCAACATATTGATGGTTCATATTTTTTATTCCATTTTGCCAATCTATATCTTTTAATTGGGGAGTTGAATCCATTCACATTCAATGTTATTACTGTGAAGGCATTTATTGAATCACCCATCCTATCCTTTGGTGCATGTTAATCAGATATATTTTTTCCCTCTCTCTCTTAATTTTCTTTACTGTACCCTTAACTAAATCTCTTTAGTTCTGAACCTTTCTCCTTACCTCTCTATCCTTTCTTTGTTTCTCTGTCAGTAGGGCTCCCTTTAGTATCTCAAATAGGGCAGGTCTCTTGTTACCAAATTCTCTCAGCATTTGTTTGTCTGTGAGAAATTTAAGGTCTCCCTCAAATTTAAAGGAGAGCTTTGCTGGATAAAAAATTCTTGGTTGATAATTTTTCTCTTTCAGAATTTTAAATATGTCATGCCACTACCTTCTCACCTGCATGGTGGTGGCTGAGTGGTCACTGCTTAGTCTTATGCTGTTTCCCTTGTATGTGGTGAATTGCTCCTCTCTTGCTGCTTTCAGAACTTGCTCCTTCTCTTCAGCATTTGACAATCTGATCAGAATATATCTCAGAGTGAGTTTATTTGTATTTATTCTGTTTGGAGTTCATTGTCCATCTATGATTTGTGTATTTATGTTTTTTAGAAGGTATGGGAAGTTTTCCCCTACAATTTCTTTGCATACTCTTCCTAGACCTTTACCCTTCTCTTCCCTTCTGGAACACCAGTGATTCTTATATTTGTGTACTTTATGTTGTACATCATATCCCTGAGATCCATTTCATTTTTTTTTTTTAATTTTTTCCCCCATTCTTTCTTTTGTACTTTCACTGTCCATTCTGGCCTCTTCCAGCTCACTGATTCTCTACACAGCTTCCTCCAATCTAATACTGTGTGCATCCAGAATCTTTTTATTTGATCCACAGTTTCTTTTATTTCCATAAGATTGTCTATTTTTTTTTTATTTATTTTTGCAAATTCTTATTTATGCTCTTCTAGGGTCTTCTTCATGTCTTTTATATCTTGTGCCATGAGCTCGTTGTTTGTCATTAGTTCTTTGATTAATTGCTCCAAGTACTGTGTCTCATCTGATCTTTTGATTTGGGTGTTTGGGTTTGGGTTATCCATATCTTCTGGTTTCTTCATATGCTTTAAAATTTTCTGTTGTTTTTGGCCTCTTGGCATTTTCTCAACTTGATAGGGTTCTTTTAGGATATGCAGATTTATTTACACTATTATCTTTAATTTGTCAGAGCTACGGATCGGTGGTGTGCACTTTCTTGGAGTTACTAGCAGATGGAGCCGGTGAGCTGCCTATTACTCTCAAGCCAGTTCTCCCCAACTTTGCCTGTGTGGTGAGTGGGGGTCCAAATCTTGTGGGGGTCCAATAAGTGCATCAAATTTGCATGTGTAGTTGGTGCTGCCAGCCCTGAATGTGGGAGATGTGTCTGAGCAGTTAGGGAGGGAGAGTGGCTTTAAGAATCAAATCTCCCAGGTGTTCCAAGAGACTTAAAACTGTTTCCAGAGTCCAAACCTTTGGCTCAGCCTCCCCACAGTCTGTCTCTGCCGCAGACCAACAAGTCCCTGGTACTGGTACAGGGCCCCTGGGACTTCCTTGTGGGTCCCACCTCCAAGGGCATCCATGGAGGGAAGACAGCACAACATCACAGATGAGCTTAGTTTCCAAGGGAAGCTTTAGGCAGCTGCACCTTGCAGGGTCATTCCCAGCCTGCTGAGAGGTTGGCTGTAAGGGGCATGGTAAATTCCTCCTTCAGCAGACCTCTGCCTTCCTAGCTCTGGGATAATTAGCTGTGAGTGTGTGAAAGGCTATTACCCACCCCAGATATTGAGGCAAGTGCCTGGGGTTTGGATGGGGCTTCCTGCCACACTTGATTGCACAGCATATCTCTGGGCTGTGGTGTCACGCAGGGGTACTCCCAGCCTGCTGTATGGAGCATGATAATTTTCCCCTTTTCATGGACTTCGACCTTCCTAGCTCTGGGACAATTAGCTGTGGGTGTGGGAAAGGCTATTATCCACCCCATATACTGAGGCAGGTGGCTGGGGTGGGCATGCAGTCCCCCAACACCCGACTGTGCTGCTCTCGCTGCCAGATCCACAGCCACTTTTGGGATTTTTAAACTAATCCCTCTCCAAATGCCAACTCCTGGTTTCTCCCAACTGTGGCATAGCTGCTGGCTCCCTAGCAGTCTTACTCATTTCTGAATGCAGACTCTCAGATCCACCAAGTGCAAAGTCCCTGTGGATTTAGCAGAACTTGTCCAGTCAGTGCAGTGCTGGAACTGATATTCTGGAACACTTTCTGTCTTTTATCTAGTGTTTTTCATGGAGATGTTTTTTGCCCTGACTCTCCTGATCCATCATCTTCCCTGTGGGTGTGAACCCATTTTTAAATACTACCTTTGAAGATGTTAGTAGTTAAGTTGTGCCCAAAATGAATGAGGGTGGGCTTTAAGCCAATATGGCTGAAGTCCTTATAGGCAAAGGAAATTTGATGCAGAAAAAGAAGCCTCAAGGAACAACAGAACACAGAAGAAAAAAGAGAGGTGGCACCATGTGCCTCATCATGTGATGGGAAATTTGAGGACCAAAGATTGCTGGCAGCCAGCCCAGAATGTCACAGCGTTTGGGGAGAAAGCATAACCTTGCTGACACCTTGATTTTGGATTACACCTAGTCTCAAATTCATGATTCAATAAATTACCATTGGTCAAGCCAACCCATCATTTATTTAAGCAGCTAGAAATCTAAAACACAAGGGAGATCTCTAAAAGATGAAAGAGGCAATGAAGCTTTCTTTCCTAGACCCTGTGGAGGGAGAATGGCCCTGTTGACATGTAGATTTCAGATTTCTAGCCTACAGAACTGTGAGAGAGTAAATTTCTGTTATGTGAAGCCATTCAAGTGATATGTTTGTTACAGAAGCCCTAGAAAACTAATACATGTTTTGGTAGCAGGAGGTAGTGTGCTGGTGTAACAAATTTCTAAAAATGTGGAATTGTCTTTGGAATTGGATATTGGATAGAGATAGGATGAATTTTGAGGTGCATGATTGAATAAGCCTAGATTGCCTTGAAGAGACTCTTGGTAGAAATATGGACATTCTGATAAGACCCCAGAAAGAAGAGAGGAGAACCACAGAAAAAGCTTTGGAATAAGGCCAAGGGCATAGCTAGGCATCTAACCATTTGCTAAAGCAATTAGGCTTATAAATCATGGATCCAATCAACTATTTCAGCAGAAAGCAGGAACAGAATGAGCTATTCAGGAAAGATCTGTGGAAGATGCTGTTTTCCGATAATTTATAGTCTTGTCAATTGTCTAGTAAACCAACAATGTTTTTGTGAATGTTGCACCAGCAAAATACTGACAGCTTTGACTGGAGGAAAAGACACAAGACAAAATAATGGAAGACTATTGGATTTCCAAATTTCAAAGAGGCAGAAATGGGACAAGAAGCCTGGGACATCTCCTCAATCTCAGAAGGTGGAGCCATGAGCCAGCGGATTATTCTCTGGCCTTGAATTTGTTCTACAGGGTTTGAACTTGCTTGTGACCTGTCATCCTTTATTTCTTTCCAGTGTCTTCCTTTTGGAATTGGAATGTGTGTCTTGTATTTTGGAAGAAGATAATTTGTTTTCTAGGTTCACAGCTTCATAGATAGAGAATTTTTGTCCCAGGAAGGACCATACACAGAATCTCACCCATAATTGATTTGGATGATTTAGGAAATAAGATTTTAGACATAGAATGATGCTGTAATGGGTTATGACTTTTGGAGATATTGATATCTTGCATAAAGGAAGGTCATGAATTTTTGGTGGCCAGATGGTGGACTGGAGTGGGTTGAATTGTGGCCCCCAAAAAGATATGTGGATGTTCTAAACCCAGTACCCGTGAATGTGACCTTATTTAGAAATAGGTCTTTGCAGATGTAAGCAAGATACAATGAAGTTATATTGGATTAGGCTGGACCCTAAATCCCATGACTATTTATCTATGTATCTTTAAAAGCGAAAGAAAAGGGGCATGTTGGTACAGAGTCATGCAGTTTGTTACTACTGCCCAAGGAAACTAAGTCAGTGACCCAGGGATATAGATTCTCAAGTAAAACCTGAGATATGCTTAAGCAATATAATCCTGCTCTTCTGAAGCAATTTAAATACATGTGTGTGTGTGTATAGTAAACATACACATGCACATACACACATGTATATATGTACATCTCCAGTCCCCTCATTCGTTGTGTCTACTCTACCTGAAATCACAATTATTTCTACAGCAACCAACAGTGAAAAACAGATTGAAAGGCATAATCAGCAGTTGCAGATAAGAACACAATAAATAAAAAGCTAATTATAATGCAAATATATTTGCATAAGGACTGAGAATAATAGATGGCAGCATGATCTCTAGAATTTATTGCTATTGGGTTACCAATCTTTACATTGCTTTTCCTGGATGTGCTCTTTTGTCACACTAAATTGATTAAGCTTGTTTCATTACTCAAGTTATATTAAAATCTTTTTTAAAAAATTAAAGAAAGTACAATAATGCACTTTCAGTGCTTATTTACCAATTCTGATTTTAAGCAGACTATTCATAAAACAAAATACAAGTGCATTTGTATTTTACAACTTGCATATGTCTCTTATCTACTGAGAGGATAAATAAATAATTCTGAGGAATCATTGACAGATTCAAACCTAACTTCTCGTTATCTCTTCTTATCAATAACTTAAAATTTACTTCTTTTTCTAACTCTTTTTAGCTCTTTCAATTTTCATGAAAATCTTAGCATACCATGCAAAGACAATATAATAATGGCTAGTTTCTTTATTAGAGCTATATTACCTCTTTAAAGTAGTAAAATAGTATTTTTACATTGACAGCCATACCTCCATTATTTGCACATCCAACTGCAACTAATCAATATCCAACTGCCAAGTGTTAAGTCCAAAATATTAACTATCTGTTCCAGAATATTTCATATGGTGTACACAGTACAATTTATAAGTCTATTTTGTGAAAGGTGACCTATTGTTTACTTTTAGACTTAGGAATATATGAGCATATTCAGGATATTTAAGAGAGAGAATAGCAAAAAACTTCAACTTCTTTTAACTTTTGTGGCTGAAAATTAGGTTTCTTAATAAAATCAGCCTTTTTCCTGATGCACTGCTGCATACATGTGTTGTAACCGTCACATACATAGCAGGAGGCCCCTTGTCATCACTGGTGTGAGACAAGAGGGATTCAGTAGTACTATCAAATGTCATGAGAGTTTTTCCTTCCTGGTTATATAATTCCCTATGAGCATTAAGAGAAAGGAACTGTGAAAAAACTTAACAAAATCATGATACCTATGTTTTCTGAGTGCATGCTACATATCCTATTCTGCAACAGTTTCTGTAAATTTATCATTTACTCCTCTAGAAAAGCATGTGTAGGAGTCTCTCCTTTTACAAGCGAGCAAGTTGAGGCTTGGAGAGATGACTTGTCTTGCCCATGGCCAATAGTTAATGCCTGAGAGAGCCAGGATTTGAACTCAAAGAGTGTGTTGTTAGCTGTTATGCTCTTCTATTAACCTGCTTCTATGTACATGATACATTAATGTACCCTTTAAGCATTTCCCAATTGCTAGCAATTTTCAGAGGGGGATAAAAAGGCTTTCAGTGGAGGAGGGAGGATGCATAACTTATTTATTTCTCCACTACTTAAGGAGTAAACAACTTTGGCCCTCAAGCTCACTTATAAGTGGATAAAGTTCACACTCTTAATTCTGGCATTCTAGGCTCTTCCGAATCTAGCATTCTCATTCCTAGCCAAGTGGCATTCTTCAGCTCTCATGCTCATTTCCTTCATGCCTTTGTTCATGAAATTGACACATAATGGCAAGTGCCACCATCATTTTGCCAGATAAAACCTCTTTAGAAATATGTATATATCTACAAAAGACATTTTTATTTTAATTTGAATAAAATATATTTTTATTTATAAAAATAAGTATATAAATTTAAAAGTCAAATAACAACACACCATTTATCAAGAAAATTAGAAAATTCTGGACATTGTTCTCACCTGCATTCCCCTCACTCCAGCTCTTTTAACTATTTCTTCTGGCATTTCTATCTACAGTACACTTATACAGCAAAAGTGAAGGCTGAATGGAGAAATTTACTGACCACCTTCATATCATAAATAAATACATAAACCAATCAATGAATAATTGAATGAGCAGGCATAATACACAGGGAAAAAATTCTCAAGCTATAAAATACCAAATTTAATAACTAAATTATTTACTCACAAATGTTTATTGAATGTCTACACTGTAGTATGTGGCACTGTGGATACTGTACACTGCAGAAAAGTCAAAGACCCTGCTCTCACAGGGCAACTAATCTAATGGGGGAGTAATAAAATAAAGAAATAAGTAAATTGACAAGATAATTTGAAATATATTTTGTGAGGAAAGCAGACTAGATGGACAGGGAAGGGAATGGCTTTTGTTATACACATATATAAACAACAATGGAGTCAACCCTTGACCCACTCCCGTTTTGTACCAGATGTGCCTCCATTTGGGCTGAATGAGTGGTAGACTATACTAGATGGAAAAAAATAATAATTAATACATCTCCTATCTATGCATTTAAAAAATATTATCATCACACATCTTGCTTGACCAATTATTGCCAAACTCTAATCCCACCAAACTAATGTTCATAAAATCTTTGTCCATAGCATTTCTCTCCAAATCACTAGTCTTAGAGATGTTAATAGAATTCTGTGATCAAATACTTTTGTGAAATACTACCTGGTAAATGTCTATCCTAGAGCTTAACGTTGTACAATACCTTGCTATGGGCATGAGAAATCCTTCAGGAAAAATGTCGGTTTATATTTGTAACTCAACATTTCCCAAACTTTGAAGACTGAATCCTTGTCTTGATTATTAGCAATGTGTTGGATTTGAAGACCTTATGAGGAAGATATTATAACTTTTTTTTCATTTTATTAACTTTATTCTCTATAGGAAAAGAGAAAATGGCATGAAAATGTCCTAAAGTATTTGTGTTTTTATGAAGGAAACCCTTGAAAATATAAACCAATAAAGTGGGAGTAAATGCCAAAGTTGCTATTATTAATATGTTGAAACCTCAAGGTGTTTTGATGCATAATTTTTTAAGTCACAAATAAAAAAGTACAGGAATGAATATGCCCTCTGAATTTCAAAGTTAAATTATTAAAAGCATAGGCTTATATATGGGAGATTAAAGAAAACAATAGCTGATGACAGCAAAATGGTGACTGAATTAGCAAAGCCATTAATCTGCATGCTGCTTTTGTTTCTAGTATTGTTTGTGATATTTTTCTAGTTTCTGTGTGCTCATAGTCTACAGTTTTCACTCTTGGTACAGAAAACTGAAAACACACCAAAGGAAATGCGAGGCAGGAAAATTTCAACCTGTATTGTGTATAGTGTTGGAAACAAAAAATAATTATTAATTCAACTTATAAAATGCAAGTATCTTTTTAGTTAGCAATCATTTTCAGTGCAAGCAAAACAACCTGCTTAATAAAAATGTATCATTGTCTGGAGCAGTGGAGGTGTGAATGGCAATACCCAGTGCAGCATCTCTGTTCAACAAATGCTGTGGAGAAATTGAAGTGGTCTTCTTATCAATTGTTTGCTCTTCATAATATGAACAAGAGCTAATTCTTTCAGCATTTCTATAGCACAATTTCAGAAACTAGAGTAGTTTTTAATATGCTGAAGTTCCTAGATCTCTTTTCAATCTGTTTATTCATACACACTTTTAATGTTTATTGACTTGGCCATATAGACATTTAATTAGACCATGGAATAAAATCTTTTTATATAAATAAGTAAAGAGAGCTCCTATGTTAGCTCTGTGTTAGTTTTAGCTAAACTTATATAATAAGTGGCTGAATCAATTGTGCTTAATTTCCTCATACTGTCTTATATCCCTGCTTTCCGAATGATATGCAGACAGAAATCAACACTATGTGCTTACTTGCTTCCCCAAGGATGACAATATTTTCATAATAAACCTGCTTCAACTTCTATATGAAAAACAAATGAAGCAGTCCTCTGTTCATTTTCTGTAGAAACTCTCCATAATAATGAATTATTACAAAATTTTTAATGTTTGTTTCACTCTGAATTATTCCCCTGGTCAAAGACACCTGTAGGACAATTTGCATTTTGTTTTGCAAACAAAAACTACAGTTTCTTTATACAAATATCAGTGTTTGGAATATCAAGATATTTAAAATATTAATAATCAGTATATTTATTGTTTGATTATATTTTCAAAGTGAAATCTTCCATAGGGTACTAAATTCAGAATACTGCATCTAATTATGTTTGATTTCTTTTATCAAAATTGTATTTGCTTCCAGATAGTATGAACATCACTTCCACATGTTGAGCAACTTGTAAATGGAAAGAGAAGTGTCTATAGAGATTAAAATACCTGATTTGCAATTCCAGATTAGCCTTTTAATAACTGTATTAATATATGAAGTTTCCTATTTTCCAAGAACTTGCATTTCTTCATGTGCAAAATGAAGATAACAACCCTTACTTTAAAGAGAAGTTACGTGGAGAAGTTGGAGTCCACACTAATTTAGCAAGATACCCAATACATAAGAGGAGCTTAATTAATACTAGTTTCCTTCCCCTTCTAATGTAGCTTAATTTTTAATAGAAACTGCTTATGATTATTTTCCTATGTCCCTTTTTTGTTATTGGCTGCTTTGATCTTATTATGCATTGTCCACAGATAATGCAACTGTGCAATTACAAACTGTTTAATCAATTTAGATAATCTGGATGATTCATCCATAGGATGCTGAAACATTTTAGCTGAATTTGGCTTGTTATTTTTGTTATCAAAATGATGAAAGTTTCTTATAAATGGTTGGAGGTTTGAAGGTCACTGACTTGGTACCTAGATTAGCTTGGAATCCAAGGGCGGGATGGCCCAGCACGTAGGTTGAATTTACATCCAGAAACAGAAGGGCTGTTTGAAGACTTGCGCTAGTTGTGAGAATGAGATTAAGTTTAGCTTTCACACAGAACAGGTGTGCCTAGTGGGGTGGGGCAGTTCAGGAATTGGCAGAAGGTTAAAAAGACAAACTGTAGTCCATGGTCAGTCCCCTTGTTTATCCGCCCAGTATCCATGGTCAGTCCCCCTGTTTATCTGCCCACTATCTACTATCCTTTCAAGGTGGAGACTCAGGGTAGAGTTCCCAAAATAGCCTCATAACTTGTTACGGAACTAGCCCAGACTAGCTCTAAAGAGGCCTGGGCATAACCATTATAGTCAGGGGTGGAGATTTGTTCCAATGGTTCCAAATGTTGCAAATTCCCATGGGAAATATTTCAAATGTTTCCAGTTTGTGTGGGCTGCATGTTTCAAATTTGTGCTGGCTAATTAGGCTTCCTCCAATAGAATGTAACCTCTGGAGTATCCAGCCACTGGAGAAACGGGAGGGACTTGTGGTTAGGTGTAGGAGATAAATTCTGCTTGGTCTATTGTTCTGCACGCCAACCCCCCAAATATTGGTTGGGCACCCGTTCTTGCAAGATCATGAATAAATTCTTTTCTTCTCCACAATCGGGTGAGCATTTATTCCTTTTAGGAATAGTGCTTGTTTCTCACACTAGTGGCAACAGCTCACATGCTGGCTGGCCAGGACTATTCAAATACTTTTCTTTTTTTGGCAATTTAGATCTCACACTTTTTCAACTCTAGATGGTGACAAAGAGGATTCACTGTGGGGACTGAGAGGAAGGAAATTGGAAAGGAAAATGGGGAAAATGCCCTCAGAATGAGAGGCTTTCTGGTCTCAAACCATCCTTCCCCTATCCTACAACAGTGGTGGGTAATGAGGCTGGAGGAGAAAGCAGTAGTCAGAACATAAAGGACATAAAGGGCCTGTGCATTATGTTGGAGAGCACAGAATATATAATAAAGAACAATAAGATTAAGGGTTAAAAGCAGCAGAGTTACATGATCAGATTTGCACATTAGAAAGTCCACTTTGTATGAAACAGGGAGAGTGGTTTGAAGAGGATAATACTTGAAGTAGTGAGAGGTCATCAGATTAACCCAGGAGGTAATATCAGTGGCACCATGTATGGAAAAAAAAGGTGTTACCAATTGACATAATTCAGACCAAAGAGGTATAAGTTGGGTATTTAGTGGAGTTTTTGGAATAGCTCTGGATTTCCAGAAAGAAAGTGAAAGTTTCAGCCGGCAACTCTTTTCCCTTTGTCTTTTATCTGCAGTTTTCTGTGGAAATGAAGACATGCCTGGTGGCGCAGCAATTAATGTCAAACCATAAAAAATATACATGATAGACTTAGGGTGGTAGTTCCAAAAAATGGGAGGAAACCGGGGTGATGGTTTGGAGCTCTGTGCCCCAGAAATAACATTAAGGAACCTGGAACCTGGGAGAGAAGGGAGAGCCCAGGAGAGGCCACCATTTGCATTTCCATGTGACAGAGGAGCCCGGGACAAATGACAGCTAGCCCCAGAACACTAGTCTTCAGGAAGAAAGCTTCTCCTTGATGATAACTTGATTTGGACTTTTTCCTAGCCTCAAAACTGTGAGCTAATAAATCCTCATTGTTTAAACCACCCTCTTGCATGATATTTGTTTGCACAATTGGGGAGAACTAAAACATTGGGTTTCTAATATTGGGTTTCTAATATCATTGTTGAACTAATACACTGGTGCTGGCTACATACTTCCTGGCTTCTGTTTATTTGAGACTAACTAAACTTTGCTGGTCTAGGTCACTGTGTTTGGGCTTTTGCTATTTGCTGCTAAAATAATTTCTGGTACAAGCATCTAAATGTTTCATTGTATCATTCCCAATATGGGGAACAGAGAGGAGGAATAGTGCCTCATCCCCTGATTCTACACTATAAATACACTCTCCATGGAATGGTAATTTAGAGAACAGAGGAAGGGTTCTTCAATGATGGACTGAGCTGACTCATACCAGCTCCCAATAGCAATTAATAAAATTAAGTGTTATGAAGTTACAAATTTTTAAAAGAATAAAATGACTTCAGAAAATTTTTACTATATTCTGCAGACAATAAAATGCTCTCCATTTGCATTTGTCAGTATTGGATGGAAAGGCTAACACACAGGTTTAGCTTTCTTGAAAGTGTAGACTTATGCTTCTAGAACACCTTCTTTTTCTGCATATTGTTAGGTCCTGTGAATTATAGAACCCATTATGAAATATTAAAATTTGTGCCCTCAAATCAACAATCAATTTTGTTTAATAGATATCAGCCTTTGCTTCATACCTTGGAAGATGTCTTGAATTCACAGTATTGTGAATTATGTATTGATATTCCACCAATTCTTCAGTGCTCTTGTTTGATCCAATTTTTTTTCTGACACTTTAAATTAGAGTCACTTCCTATTTCTATTCTCTTTCACATAGCACTGTTTCTGCTTTTGCTCTCTTAGTGTTTCCCACCCATGTAATACTTAATTGTATATCTATCTGCCATGCTCATTGGAGAGAAGAGGATGTTTCTTCAGGGCAAAGATCACATTCTTAATTTCTTACATCCTTTATTTATTATAGTATACTGGCTTGGTCATAGCTTGTTACTCTTTACATGTCCCACAATACCTAGCTTTATTCAAGTACCTCATAGCCCTAATATCAAATATGTGGAACTAAGTGGAGCACATACACAGTAATCTGATAAAACAAACTATGTTGTTGATGATATTGTAGTTTATTCAATTTACAAATATTTATTGGGCTCTTTCCATGTACCAAGTTCTCACACATTACTGGGGCTCTAACAGTGAACAAGATTGACTTGGTCCTTGCCCTGATGGAATTTGTGGTCAAATCAGAGGATTGACTGTAATTGTTCTTTGGATTTTTTTTTATGGCTGCTATAACAAATTACCATGATTTAATGGCTTAAACAATGCAAATTTATTTTTTACAGTTCTCTAGGTCAGTAATCCAACATCTGTCTCACTGGGATAAAACCACATTGTCAGCTGACTTGCATTCCTTTCTAGAAGCAATGAAAAACTAATACGTCGACAAAAGCAAACATAAACATCCAAAGTTAAAGGGGAGGCTCTACAAGGGGAGAGACTTCCCATAGTCTCTAAGGATTATCTCTAAGTAATAGTGCTTGGAAGTTGAGAAGCCAGCCATAAAAAAAACAAGGAAGAAAGTAATAGCAGAAGGAATAGCATTGACAAAATACAAGATACAAGAAAGAAATCATCTCTGCTAGAAACTAAAGTAGGAAAATCTTTATTAGTAGATACAGACTTTATTAATAGTGCTATTGAGTTGTATTTGACATGCTAACTAAGCTGCACATATTTAAGTGTACAAGTCAATAAGTTTTTGCATATATACAAATCTTGAAACCATATCCATTAACCTCCAAAGTTTCCTCGTGTCCTATCTGTAATCCCTCCCTCCCACAAACCCACTCCCATTCCCAGTCAATCACTGATGTGCTTTTGTCATAGAATAGTTTGCATTTGCTAGAATTCTGTATAAATATAATCACATAGTACCTTCTCTTTTTTGTCTGATTTCTTTCATTCGACAAAATTATTTTGAGATTCATCCATGTAGTTTGTTTCAGTAGTTTATTCCCTTTTATTGTTGAGTAGTCCATCATTATGCAGATTTGTATAATTTGACTATCCATTCAAGGAAATGGACATTTGGGTTGTTTCTATTTCAGGGCTATTACAAAGAAAGCTGTTATGAATTTTCTTGTAAAAGGAAAAACAGTTTTATAGATAGGCTAAGACCACATCATGCTGGACTTCTTAGGAATTTTTAAATTTAATCTAAGTTAAATGAAAAATAATTAAAGGGTATAAACAAGAATAAGAAATGACATAATTTGTCTGTAAATGCTGGCTATGGCTGTTGGGTGGAGGATGGTTTTGAAGAGCAAAGATAGAGAAAACTTCAGGGTATTTTCCTGGAATTCAAGGAAAAATGCTTGTATCTGGACCAAATTCATGGAGGTAGAGATGAAGAGAAGTATACAGATTTAAGAGATATTTTGTAGGCCCAATCAACAGGACTTGCTGATGACTTTTACTGGAGTACAGAATAGGAAAAAATCAAAAAAACAACTTTATGTTTTAAGAAGCCAGGGAAAAGTCAACATTATTTACCTAAAGTGTTGAAAAAAGAGAAAGGGGATGTAGGGGAAAGTTTTGCACAGAAATTCAAAGTTATGTTTCATAAAGATTACATTTAATATTTGTATGAAATACATAGGTGGGCAACTAAATCAATGATATGGATATATTCCAAACCTAAAAGGATATGGATGTATTCCAAATGTAAATTTGAGAATTAGTGATATAGGTTGGTAGTTATGAAGGAATGATGTCATTCTGGGAGGGAGTATAGCAAGAGTAATGAAGAGATCCTACAAGAAAGTTTCCAAGAAACATTAACATTTAAATAAATAGTAGAAAACTAGGGACTGAAGTGGGTCCCCTCCCCGTAATCTGTAACCTGTGGATCCGCCTCCCCCTTCAGTCTGTAAAGTAAAAATGTTGTGTAAGCAGCATTGAGCCACGAGGAGGAGGGAGTGAAACTGTACCATTAAAAGGAAGTGAAACTGCGGTTGTATGCATCAGCCAAGCATAACCGTATAACAATCAACAATTGCACCATTTCCAAGTGAAACTTTTTGTAAGATTTCTAAATGCCAATCTTGCTAAATTGTCTTTTGTAACCAATAGCTAACTGCCAACTCTGCTTCTGTTAAAATAGCTTGCTTGCATTTCCAGGATGTGGTTTCTGTCTATATAAGTCACCAGCACACACAGGTCAGGGCTACTCACTGATTTCCCTGTGTGGAGTGACTGTGAACAGTCACCAGCCAGCTAATAGAGGCTCTTTAAATTCTGTTTAGCTGTCTCGTACTTTAACTTGTGGGCACCGTAACATTTGGAGGCCCCAGCGAGATATTCTTGGCGTTTTCTGAGGCTCGTTGGTCGAGACAAAGGTCTGACTACCAGCCCTCCCCCAGGGGGTGCATGCTGAGAGACGTTCCTCAGCCCTGGCGGAGAGCTGGGCGGTCAAGCCTCGAAATTCAAAAATCCGCCTCTGGAGCCATCTGGACGTGGGCCCACAAAGGTAAGAAATCTCTAATCTGGTCTGGTGGGGTACCCTTTTAGGGTCTTTAGGAGGGCTGGACACAGCCATAGCTCTGAGACCCGGCCTCGGACCACGACAGTGGCCGGTGGCCTCAGGTTCAGGTTCTGGTTTAGGTTTGGAATTGGTCTCTTAGCGCAGACCTAGTCTCTGTTTTGTGTTTTATTGTTAGTGTCTTTGTTCTGTTCTGTTTCTGTTTTGTCATCCGTCAGTCCCGCAATGGGTCAGTCTCTGTCTGCTTCCGCTTGCTCTCTGTTGCGGTGTTTCTTGAAAATTTTTCAGGACTTCCAATGATGAGCCGCAAGGTCAGGGGCCACGGTCAACCCAGGAACTCTTCGGACCCTTTGCGAGCTTAAATGGCCAATTTTTCCAGACTCTAATTGGCCCCCCAGGGCACCCCAAATTTGCTGATTGCTTTTCAGATTCAAAAATCATTTATGAAAAACCAGGACATCTGGATCAGATTCCCTATATTGAAACCTGGATCAACGTCCTCACTGACCACCCTAAATGGCTTAAAACTTGCTCACCACCTAAACCATCCAAAGAGCGAGATGTGCTTGTTCTAAAGGGGCCACCCAAAAGGTCCCCAGTCCTCACCCCCCCACAGGATAGTCCCCCCTTAACATGGCCCCCACCTTATTCCATAGAACCCTCTGCCCCCAGTCCAGGACCCTCTCCCCCCCAGTCGAGGACCCTCTGTTCCTAGCCTGGGGCCAGTTGCTTCCAGTTCAGGGCCCCCTACCCTGAGATCAGGAGGACCCTTTTGTTCCCACTCTGGATTCCACTATGCCCCCAACAACCCTCTCCAGCCCCCGCACACACACCTGTTCCGGAGGTCCATACGGGCCACATGGTCAGGTCCTTGTCCCCGCCCAATCACACCTAAGGCAAGTCATTCAAGGCCCACCTAAAAATGGTCTATGTTCCTTTTTCCACCAGCAGCCTTAAGCCCTCAAGAACTAATCTCTCTGTTAGAGCCCGTTTTCTTTACCCATCAGCCCACATGAGAAGAGAGAGAGAAAATCCATGCCCAGGGACAAAAACTAGTCGTGGGGCTGGACGGTCTATCTACCATGGAAGTAGACTGCCTCAAGGCCATTTTTCCTTTCACCCGACTGCAATGGGACCCTAACATGAATTAAAGTAAGGAGGCTCTCGAACGGTACCACCAGACTCTAATGGGAGCTCTTCAAGCAGCAGTACGGAGACCCACAAATATGTCCAAGGTAACTGAGGTGACTCAGGGGGCCACTGAGTCCCCTGCCGCTTTTCTGGAATGCCTCCAGGAGGCTTATCAATTGTATATCCCCATAGACCTGGAGATGCCAGAAAACAGATGAACAATTAATATTGCCTTCGTCACCCAATCAGCCCCAGACATAAGAAAAAAGGTTACAAAAGTTAGAAGGCTTTGAGGAAAAAGTACTGAGCAAGTTGGTAAGGGTTGCTCAACGAATCTTCAATAATAGAAGTTCCAAAGACTTAAATAAAATTGGCAAAGGTCCTACTTGCCATGAGTGAGGATCCTTGGGCAGTTAGGATACCAGGTATCAGCAGGGGCACAGCTATGCATCTCACAAACCTCTTAACCTAAAAAACAAAAACAAAAACAAAAACAAAAAGGAACGTTGTCTAACAAACGCATTCAAACCATCCTCCAAATTCCAGCACCCCGGACAAAGCGGCAAGTCTGGGAGTTTTTAGGAGCAGTCGGGTATTGCCAGCTATGAATCCTTAAGCTTGCTGAAATAACCTGCCCTCTTTACACCAGTACTGGGGGGAAGGACGCAGGACTAACTTAAACTAATAAGGAGGAAGGAGCCTTCCAGACTCTTAAAAAGGCACTTACTCAAGCCCCAGCCTTAGCACTCCCAAATCTCAGAAAACCATTCCAGCTGCATGTAGCCGAAGCACAAGGGACAGCAGAGGGAGTGTTAACACAACACTTAAAGCCATGGAAGTAGGTCATAGCCTATCTTTCAAAGTGCCTTGATCTGGTTGTGGCAGGTTAGCCTAACTGTCCCCAAACCATTGCGGCTACCACCTTGCTAG
The DNA here is from genome assembly GCF_015220235.1 of Choloepus didactylus. Taxonomy (NCBI): domain Eukaryota; kingdom Metazoa; phylum Chordata; class Mammalia; order Pilosa; family Megalonychidae; genus Choloepus; species Choloepus didactylus. The sequence continues at coordinate 57,197,964 of NC_051312.1, forward strand.
TTAAAAAAGCCTCTAAACTCACCTTTGGGCAAGAACTGCAAATCATCGCCCCCCCCAAGTGGTCAAAACCCTCCTCAAAAGCCCCCAGACAGGTGGCTCTCTAATGAAAAATTACTCAATACCAAGTCCTTCTCCTTAATCCAGCCAGAATAAGCTCTCCGATGGGCCAAGAAAAAAGCGGTGAACATCTACACAGACAGCCGGTATGCATTCACCACCACACACATGCATGAAGCCATCTATCAGGAACGTGGCCTCCTAACCAGCGGGGGAAAGGACATTAAAAATGCCTCAGAAATACTAGAGCTTTTAACAGCCCTTTGACTTCCCAGAGCAGTAGCCATAATCCACTGCAAAGGACATCAAACTTCAAATATGCCTGAAGCAAACAGAAATGCTTTCGCTGACCAGACAGCTAAAGAAGCAGCCCTAAAACCAGTGGGGCCCTTTCAAGTCTTGCCTCTCCTACCACCCCAGGTACTAAAACACATCTGGGAGGGACAAAACTGGCTAAATTGCTAAAAACTAACTTTTACATACCTAAGCTTTTTCAGGTAGCAAAAAGGTAAGCAGAAGATGTCATGTCTGCACTCAAGTTAACCCAAGTCATGTAAGTACCCTGCTACCCCCGGTCACCACCTAAGAGGTCAGCTCCCAGGAGAGCAATGAGAAATAAACTTTATGGAGCTGACCCCTGGACCAGGGGAATACAAGTACTTACTTGTACTAGTGAACACCTTTTCAGGATGGGTTGAAGCCTACCCAACTCAGTCAGAGTCAGCTCAGGTAGTAGCTAGAGAATTATTGGCTAAAATTATCCCTTGGTTTGGCCTACTGGTAGCAATGGGGTCTGACAATAGTACAGCTTTTATAGCCCAAGTTACCCAAAACTTAGTAAAAGCATTAGGAATCAAATGGAAGCTACACTGCATCTACAAACCACAAAGCTCAGGACAGGTAGAAAGGATGAATCGGATGCTTAAGGAAACCCTAACCAAACTTAAATTGGAGACTGGCGGAAACTGGGTGAGCCTCCTTCCATTTGCCTTGCTCAAAGCTAGGTGTACCCCTTATGTAAAAGGTATTACTCCATATAAAGCCATGTCCAGCCAGCCACCCCCGCTCCTCCCCAAGTTAGGGGAAGAGCAGCTCGCCTCCCTGTCTAACTCTAAACTTCTCAAGTCCCTACAGGCTTTACATTATAACTCCAAAAACATCCATCACGCTGTCTGCACCCATCGCCCAGAACCTAACACCGCAGAAGAAAAAACCCCTACTGCTGAACCTGGTAATTTAGTGTGAATCAAGAAAAGGAATCCCTCCTCCTTTGAAGCACGCTGGGCTGGACCTTCAAACTCTGACCAGAAAGCAAAATGATCCATCCAGAAGACCTAAATGTTGCCAAAAGGAAGGGAGAGGGAACCACCAGAGGTGTCAGGCTACAGCTGTGGTGAGTTACCCCTAAAAGAAGGGCTGCGGCATAGCCAATATTATATCTGTCCGCAAGAAAGTACCACAAAAGAAGGTACCTCACTGTGTGGGGGCAGGGTGAGTACTTTTATAAAAAGTGGGGTTGTGAAACCATAGCCCCATGGAAAAATGTAAACCGTCTGTTAAGGGTCACAAGGAATAAAAGGCCAGAAGCCCCTATTAAAAAAAATGTGCAATTGAAGACTGTAACCCTGTTACTTTTAAACCACAGCAGTTTTGGAAGAATTCCCAGTGGTTGGGGGGAAAAAGATGGGGATTGCACCTATATGTATCAGGATATAACCCTGGACTTATGTTCAAGTTCCTAAACCAAACTTCCCCCAACTTAACTACAGACTGCTGGCTATGCCTAAACCCCGAACCACCCTACTATACAGGTCTAGGAGCTCCAAAATATTTCCCTATTGGACAACCACCAAAACTCACACTTTGCCCTTGGGGGTCTACCCCTACGCTTACTTTAGATGACTTTCAAGGCCAAGGAACATGCTTCCAGTCCCCTAAATTCCCTTTATCTACTTCTCCATACATTAACTCTTGTGCCTCTGTAACCATTTTCAGCAACAGCTCTGTAGGGCATCACAAATATTACCTGGCAGCACCCAAAGAAACATGGTTTGCCTGCACAACAAGATTAACCCCGTATTTATATCCCCCAATCCTCATGAAACCTAAAGTTCCAGGACTATGCATTCTCACCCATATCCTCCCTCAGGTATATTACTATTCTGGCGAAGGGGGTAGGGAACACCTCGGGCTAACTAATCTCAAACGAGTCAAGTGAGGAGGACCAGTATTAGTGCCAGTGCTCATCGGACTTGGAGTGGCCAGAGCAGCCAGAGTAGAAACTGCGGCACTCGTTACAGGGAATCAGCATTTTAAAAACTCTTAGTACCCAAATTAACCAAAATCTAAAAACCTTAGAAGAAAGCGTTACTAAATTTGAAGAGTCTTTAAGCTCTTTAGCAGAAGTAGTGCTCCAAAATCGGAGGGGACTTGACATTCTATTCTTAAAGCAGGGAGGGCTCTGTTTAGCCTTAGGCGAGGCATGCTGTTTTTATACTAACCACTCAGGTGTAATTAAACAGAGCTTAAGCCAACTCCAAAAAAGACTACAAAAAGAGAAGAGCAAAGGAAAAAGGAAGCAAACTGGTTTGAAAACTTATTTTCTTGGTCTCCATGGCTGACTACCCTAATGTCAGCAATTGGCGGTCCCTTGGTTCTTATGTTAGCCTTAATCACAGGTTCCTGTATTATAAACAGTTTAGTTAAATTTGTCCAATGGCGTATTCAAAGCGTAAAGAACATGGTTTTAAAATCTCAATATCAACACCTACCCTCAGAAGAAACAATGATTTGATTCTCCCTAAAAACCAGTGGGGAATGAAGTGGGTCCCCTCCCCATAATCTGTAATGTGTGGGTCCCCCTCCCCCTTCAGTCTGTAAAGTAAAAATGTTGTGTAAGCAGCATTGAGCCATGAGGAGGAGTCACCAGCACACACAGGTCAGCGCTGATCACTGATTTCCCTGTGTGGAGTGACTGTGAGCAGTCACCGGCTGGCTAATAAAGGCTCTTTAAATTCTGTTTAGCTGTCTTGTACTTTAACTCATGGGCACCATAACAGGGACCTATAAAAGAGATAGAGAAGAAATATTCAATGAAGTAAAAGGAAAATTAGTATATGCTATATAATTGAAACCCTATGAAATATAAAATTTATTTTCTCTATTAAAATCAACTGTGATTGAGGGCAGGGCAAGATGGCGGAGTGGTAAGGAGCAGAATTTCGTCTCTCCACTAGAGCAGCTGGCAATTACCCAAGAACTATATGAAACAGTGTTTTTGGGGTCTCCAGTAACCAGTCCCCCATTAGACACAACTTTAGAATTGGAGGAAAAGCTGAGATCGTAGCGAACATTGTAAGTTCCCCAGACCAGGGGTCTGGCACCCCTCCCCACCCAGACCTCACAGACTATCTTGCTGCTAGCTCCCTGAAAGGGGGGAAAGAAAAACAAAAAAACAGCAATCTGCTGAGGGCAAGAAGGGAGGCTCAACCCAGCCTCAACTGCAGAATTAATTAACAAATTAATTAACTAATTTTGGGAGCTGGGGTGCTAAAGAAGGGCTGGGCTCCGAGAAGTGGGGGCATGTAAAAGCGAGCACCCATTCCCAGACTCCAAAAAAGCCATTTTTTTCCCCCTGCATTTTGTCCCTTCTGGTTTCTCACTAATCCCCTATTTTTTGCATTTCAATAGCCCCTGGCAGGGGTGGAACTGAAGCTGTTGGAGAGTAATTATCAGACAATAGCCCAAAGCATATCTTTAAATGCTCTATTCTGACACTAACAAAACTTCCAGGCTGGGGAAAGACTTTTAAAAGAGACTCTTTTTTTTTTTTCTTTTTCTTGTTTTTCTTTTCTATTTTTGCTTTAATCTAAAAGTAATACATGTGTTTATTTTCTATTGGAAAGCCCAGGTTGAGGGACTAGGCTGGGCTTGGGGGGAGACAGAGTACCCACAGTGTCTTTGAGTTCCATATTCACTACTGAAGGCCTCCACCCCCGTCTTTAATTGGCAACTCAGGCTGACCAACGAATCTACCTGGAGAGGCCCCAAAGAGAGGGGAGAAGGGAATACTGCCCCTGAGAGATAACTGGAGTTCTGAGGATTGGGAGAGTGGAGGGAGGTCCAGCTCAACTGGCAGTTCTCCTTTTGGGAAATCAGACCCCAGGGGCTGGAATTCAGATTCTAGCTTCAGTCAGCCACAACCCTGACAGGATCAGAGTCACCAGGAGAACTAGTCTACATACCTCCTTACACTGGTGGGGGAGCTGTGGGCTAGCAAGCGCCACCTGCTGGACAGGTGAGGAAAAGCACCAATTCTAAAGGCCTCATAGGAGGGACTCATTCTCAGGAAAACTCCATACCCTCCCAATGAGACCTGGGCCTCACTAGACTGGGAAAATCTGACTAGGGTTGACCATATCTGAGGAGACCCACTCACAAAAATGTTACATAGAGGCAGAGCAAGAAACAGAAAAAACAAGAGGTGAAAAATTCTGATCAACTACATAGATCCTAAGTTACAGGTCTAGAATAAGTTGAACTGAATAACAGAGGCCAGAGAACAAAGCCAATCAACAAGAAAACCACTAGGTAAAAGATAGAAAACAAACCCAAAATAAACTAATCAAAAAAATCAGTTGCCTAGACAACTTAAGATAACAAGCCATACCAGGAAACATGAAAACATGGGCCAGCCAACGGAACAAACTAATAGCTCAGCTGAGATAAAGGAGTTCAGGCAACTAATGCCAAATAAATTTGATGAAATAAAGGAAGATATAGCAAAACAGCTGAAGGATATAAAGAAGACACTGGATGACCATAAAGAAGAATTTATAAACTTAAAAAAACAAATGGCAGAACTCATGGGAATGAAGGCCATAATGGAGGAGATGAAAAACACAATGGAGGGACACAACAGTAGATTTGAACAGGCAGAAGAAAGGATCAGTGAACTGGAAGACAGGTCATTCGAATTCATACACACAAAAGAACAGATGGTGAAAAAAATGGAAAAATATGAGAAGGGTCTTAGGGAGCTGAGTGACAACATGAAACGCACAAATATATGTGTTATGGATATCCCAGAAGGAGAAGAGAGGGAAAAAGGGGCAGAAAGAGTAATAGAAGACATAGTCATTGTGCTGGAAGTTCTAACTAGAGCAGTAATAGTTGGAGACTTCAATACACCACTCTCATCAATGGATAGAACATCTAGACAGAGGATCATTAAAGAAACAGAGACGTTGAATTGTATGATAAAGGAACTAGACTTGACAGATATTTATAGAACACTACATCCAACAACAGCAGGATACACATTTTTCTCAAGTGCTCATGGAACATTCTCTAGGATAGACCACATGTTGGGTCACAAAGCAAGTCTCAACAAATTTAAAAATATTGATATTATACAAAACACATTCTCAGACAACAATGGAATGAAGTTGGAAATAAATAAAAGGCAGAAGGTCATAAAATTTACAAACATATGGAGGCTAAACAACACCCTCTTAGAGAAACAGTGGGTAAAGGAAGAAATTACAAGAGAAATTAATAAATACCTCGAGGCAAATGACAATGAAAACACAACTTATCAAAACTTATGGGATGCAGCAAAGGTGGTGCTGAGAGGGAAATTTATTGCCCTAAATGCATATATTAAAAGAGAAGAGAGAGCAAAAATTGAAGAGTTAATTGCTTACCTGGAGGAATTAGAGAAAGAACAGCAAACTAACCCCAAATCAAGCAAAAGGGAAGAAATAACAAACATTAGAGCAGAAATAAATGCAATTGAGAACAGGAAAACAATAGAGAGAATCAACAAAACCAGAAGTTGGTTCTTTGAGAAAATCAATAAAATCGATGGAACACTGGCTAGGCTAACAAAAAATAAGAGAGACAGCAGATGCAAATAAACACAATCAGAAATGGGAAAGGAAATATAACTACCGACCCTGCAGAAATTAAGGAGATAATGAGAAGATACTATGAGCAACTATATGCTAATAAACTAGACAACTTAGATGAAATGGACAACTTCCTAGAAAAGCATAAACAAACATTAACTCAAGAAGAAATAGATGACCTCAACAAACCAATCACAAGTAAAGAGATTGAGTCAGTCATCAAAAAGCTCCCAAAAAGGAAAAGCCCAGGACCAGATGGTTTCGCATGTGAATTCTACCAAGCATTCAAGAACGAATTAGTACCAATCCTGCTCAAACTCTTCAAAAAAATTGAAGAAGAGGGAAAGCTACCTCTTTCTATGAAGCCAACATCACCCTAATACCAAAACCAGACAAAGATACTACAAAAAAAGAAAATTATAGACCAATTTCTTTAATGAATATAGATGCAGAAATCCTCAACAAAATACTTGCAAATCAAATCCAGCAGCACATTAAAAGAATTATACACCATGACCAGGTGGGATTTATTCCAGGTATGCAAGGCTGGTTGAACACAAGAAAATCAATTAATGTAATACACCACATCAATAAATCAAAGCAGAAGAACCACATGATCATCTCGATTGATGCAGAAAAGGCATTTGACAAAATTCAACATCCTTTCCTGATGAAAACACTTCAAAGGATAGGAATAGAAGGGAACTTTTTCAATATGATAAAGGCAATATATGAAAAACCCACAGCTTACATCACACTCAATGGGGAGAGACTGAAAGCTTTTCCTCTAAGATCAGGAACAAGACAGGGATGCCCACTATCACCAGTTATTCAACATTGTGCTGGAAGTTCTAGCTAGAGCAATTAGGCAAGAAAAAGAAATAAAAGGCATCCAAATTGGAGAGGAAGAAGTAAAACTTTCACTATTTGCAGATGACATGATTCTATATGTAGGAAATCCAGAAAAATCTACAGCAAAGCTACTAGAACTAGTCAATGAATACAGCAAAGTAGCAGGCTACAAGATCAACACGCAAAAATCTGTAGTGTTCCTATACACAAGTAATGTGCAACAAGAGGAGAAAATCAAGAAAAAAATCCCATTTACAATAACAACCAAAAGAATCAAGTATTTAGGAATAAACTTACCCAAGGACACAAAAGACCTTTACATAGAAAACTATAAGAAACTGCTAAAAGAAATTGAACAAGACCTGAAAAAATGGAAGAACATACCATGTTCATGGATTGGAAGACTAAATATAGTTAAGATGGCAATTTTACCTAAACTGATTTACAGATTCAATGCAATACCAATTCAAATCCCAACAACTTACTTTACAGAAATAGAAAAACCAATAACTAAATTTATTTGGAAGGGTACGTTGCCCTGAATAGCCAAAAATATCTTGAGAAAGAGGATTGAAGTGGGAGGTCTCACACTACCTGACTTTGAATCATATTACAAAGCTACAGTGCTCAAAACAGCATGGTACTGGCATAAGGACAGATATACTTATCAATGGAATCAAATTGAGTGTTCAGAAGTAGACCTTCACATCTACGGATACGGACAACTGATCTTTGATAAGTCAGTGAAGCCAAAGCAACTGGGAAAGAGCAGCCTGTTCAATAAATGGTGTTTGGAGAACTGGATATCCATTTCCGAAAGAATGAAAGAGGATGTCCATCTCACAACTTATACCAAAATTAACTCAAAGTGGATCAAAGACCTAAACATTAGCACCAAGACCATAAAACTCTTAGAAAAAAATGTAGGGCAATATCTTAAAGATCTTGTGATAGGAGGTGGTTTCTTAGACCTCTCACCCAAGGCACGAGCAACCAAAGAACAAATAGATAAATGGGATCTCCTCAAAATTAAACACTTTTGTACATCAAAGGACTTTGTCAGAAAAGTAAAAAGGCAACCTACACAATGGGAGATGATATTTGGAAACCACATATCAGATAAGGGTTTAATATCCTGAATATATAAAGGAATCCTGCATCTCAATAACAGAAAGACAAACAATCCAATTAAAAAATGGGCAAAAGACATGAACAGACATTTTTCTGAAGAGGAAAAAATGCTCAACTTCACTGGCTATTAAGGAAATGCAAATCAAAACCACAATGAGATATCATCTCACACCTACTAGAATGGCCATTATCCAAAAAACAGAAAATGACAAGTGCTGGAGAGGATGTGGAGAAAGAGGCACACTTATTCATTGTTGGTGGGAACGTAGAATGGTGCAACCACTCTGGAAGACAGTATGGAGGTTCCTCAGGAAGCTAAATATAGATTTGCCGTATGACCCAGCTATTCCATTGCTAGGTATATACTCAGAGGAACTGAAACTTAAGACACAAACAGACATTTGTAAACCGATGTTTATTGCAGCATTATTCACAATTGCCAAGAGATGGAAACAGCCCAAATGTCTATCAAAGGATGAGTGGATAAACAAACTGTGGTATATACACATGATGGAGTATTATGCAGCTAAAAGACAGAACGAAGACATGGATCATGTAATAATGTGGATGAACCTTGAGGACATTATGTTGAGTGAAGTTAGCCAGAAACAAAAGGACAGATTCTGTATGGTCTCACTAATATGAACAGACATTAATGAACAAACTTTGGGAGTTAAAAGCTGACAACACAGGTGACCAGGAGATAGAAAGAGGGCAGAGATCAGCCATTTGATGCTGAAGGGCTACAGAATGTTTAGGATTGATTACATAGATCCAGAAATAGATAGGATAATACTGTGTGATGGTAGCACAGTATTGTAAGTACACTGAACAAAGATGTCTGTGAGTAAAGCTGAAAGAGATGGGATAGGAGAATGTATGACACCAGAGGTAAAGATAGATGATAAAGACTGGGACTGTATAACGTGGCAAAAACTGGAGTGGCCAATGACTGTTACTAAATATACAAATATAAAAATGTTTTTGCATGTGGGAAAGCAAATGAATGTCAACCATGTAGAGAGTTGAAAAGGATATGGTATTCAGGAAAAAACATAATCAAAGCAAACTGGAGTCTATGGTCAACAGTAACATTGTAATATACCTCCATTAAATGTAACAAAGGCAATATGCCAATGCTAAATGTATATGAGAGGGGGATATAGGGGAGGAATATGGGATTCTTGGTAGTGGTGTTATTTGCTGTCCTTACTAGTATATTGTATTGTATGACATATTATTTTTCTTTTTATCATTTTTTTCTTATTGCTTAAAAAAAACAATTTTTCTTTTAATAATCAATATGTTCAAGTGCTGATTGTGGTGATAAATGTACAACTTTATGATGATACCATGAACAACTGATTGTACACTGTGTATAAATGTATGGTATGTGAACATAACTCTATAAAATTGTAGGGAAATATATATATATATAGGAGTAAAAGTGTTGGAGAAAACAGGGTGAGAGGGATGATGCCTCACCAATATGGACTAACTACAATGTGTAAACTCAGAATTGAATTTTAGAACATAGCCTAACGTGGACATAATAATTGTAATACTCCCTAGATTGTAAGCTCTTACAGCAGTTAACTCTATCCCTGAATTGTAATGCCTATCTCTAAACTTTGAGATGCTGATCCCCTAGCGTATAACCTGATTGGTCTCTGGAACAATGCATATCTCTGAGACACCTGAAACTCAGAGCTAGTGCTCGGCAGATATGAATGTCGGTATTACTGCATACAGAAACTGTCAAACAAACAAACAAAAAAAGCTGGAAAAGAGCCCAGACTTCAATTAGTGATATGAATGAAGCAGGTCTGGTTAAGACCAGGGCAAGCCAGGCCAAAGGGTAAAGGTTGAAACTGATTGTGTTTTAAAACTTCAACTTCCATATGAGACCAAGGGAAGAGATATCTATTTGGTACAGGATCTAAATTTTCTAAACGGTACAACTCTACAGTCGATTTGTTCAAACACCACAATTGCACGGAACTTTGAATAGGAAGTGAGATACGGTAGGTTAGTATAGGCTGGAGTGAAATAGTGACACATCCCAGATTAATTTGGGCAGATAATAAAAAATATATTTACAGCCTCCCCCTCCCCAGCCCCGAGGATCTGGGGGAAGGTGCGGATGTGTTGGACATCCTCACCTGGATTGGTGTTGATGTTGTCACAAACATTGGGACTGGCAGTTTGATGTGCTGAGCCCTCAATCATGGGACTTGCCCTTATGAAGCTCGTTACTGCAAAGGAGAGACTAAACTTGCATGTAATTGTGCCTAAGAGTCACCCCGAGTACCTCTTTGTTGCTCAGATGTGGCCCTCTCTCTCTCTAACTGAGCCATCTCGACAGGTGAACTCGCTGCCCTCCCCCCTACGTGGGACCCGACTCCCAGTGTTGTAAATCTCCCTGGCAATGCAGAATATGACTCCTGGGGATGAATGTGGACCTGGCATCATGGGACTGAGAGTATCTTCTTGACCAAAAGGGGGATGCAAAATGAGATGAAATAGTTTCAGTGGCTGAGAGATTTCAAATGGAGTCGAGAGGTCACTCTGGTGGACATTCTTATGCACTGTATAGATAACACCTCTTAGGTTTTAATGTATTGGAATAGCTAGAAGTAAATACCTGAAACTACCAAACTCCAGTCCAGCAGTCTGGACTCCTGAAGACAATTATATAATAATGTAGATTACAAGGGGTGACAGTGTGATTGTGAAGACCTTGTGGATCACACCCCCTTTATCTAGTGTATGGATGAGTGGAGGAATGGGGATAAAAACTAAAGGACAAATGGTGTGGGATGGGGTGATGATTTGGGTGTTCTTTTTTCACTTTTATTTTTTATTCTTGTTCTGGTTCTTTCTGATGTAAGGAAAATGTTCAGAGATAGATTGTGGTGATGAACGCGTAACTATGTTATCATACTGTGGACAGTGGATTGTATACCATGGATGATTGTATGGTGTGTGAATGTATTTCAATAAAACTGAATTTAATAAAAAAAAAAAAATCAACTGTGATTCTGACCAGTATGCCATTAAATTTGTGCATTATTCTTAGAACTTTTCATGTATTATCTTTAGAAATTTGTGATACAGAATCTTTTCATCCAGGAGCTTTGCATTTGATCTTATCTTTGGTCTTGCCTTAAGTTATTTAAAATGTTTTTATTTTTTCCTTGATAATCTTGTTCCTTTTAATTTACTTTTATTTCTAATTATTGTACAATTTTCCTATTTTAGAAAGAGACAGTTTGTTGTTTTCTATTGGCAACTAGTTTAGAGAATTTTTCTTTTTGTAAATTTACCTTGTCCCCAAGCCTCTATCTCTCTGTCTCTCCTCTTTTCCTCATAATTGAAACTCTTGAGATTTCTGAATATTGAATAACATCACTATTAATGAATGCAAAATGTATTGTCTTCTTTTTTAACTGTTTAAACTGATTTCATCCCCTTCTCTTAAAATATTGGCTAGATTCTCTAAAAGCAAGTTGACTAACAATTCTGGTGGCAGGCATTCCTATTTTCTTCCTTCAGTTAAGAGAAATGACACTAGCATTTTACCACTAAATATGATATTTGCTGTGGGGCTTTGCTGAATAAATTTATTCATATTTAAGTTGCTCACTTCTGTTGCAGATTATATGGTTCCCAGTCAGCCACCGCCTTTTTCATTGGACTTTGACTTGCAGTGCCTCTTGTGGAGGGATTTACTTCTCTGCTCATCCATGGCTAATAAACTGTTCTGGTTAACAGAAAGTGAGCAGTGTCCAACTAGGAGCTTTAAGGACCATTGCATGATTATGCCAAGATTCATTTTCCCTCTGCCATGAAAACAGTGTATTCAGAATCAGGGCTGCATTTTCAGCCTTGGATCTTCAAGTGAAGAAGATATATGGAGCAGAGTTGAGAGGAGAGAAGCTGAGTTACAACCAATCCACAGTAGGATGTAGTAGGAGAAAAAGTGTTTTGTTACCCTTGAGTTTTGGCTGTTATTTTTTACTACAACATCCTGGCAAACACTGAATGATATGATTACTATTCCCATTTTATTTACTTTTTTTAAGGATCACTGGCAAATTTCATCAAATGCTTTTGTGATATAAGTTTATATAGTGATATATTTCTACAATAATTTACTAATTGAATGAATTATATTGATATTCTTCCTTAATTTGAACAGTGTTCTTGAAAGAAGCCCTACTTATTCATAATGTTTTCTTTTTGATAAATGGATAGACTTTATTTGGTAGTATTTCATTTGTAATTTCATATCAATAATAATTTAAATTAGCCTTAAGTCATGAAGTTTGTTGAAAAGTTTCTGTAATTTTCTTTGGCTTGAATAAGAACTTCATTTTTAAATTTATAGAAATTTCCACTCTAAAACTGTCAGTGCCAACTTTCAGATTTAGAAAAAGGCTACTGTTTTCTTTTCCTCTTCAAATCCCTTAGAATATGGAAAAGAGGAAACTATATTGCAAACAAGAAAAAAAACACTTCAAGGACAAGAAACAATGGGAATGCCCTAAGAATGGATGGCAGATAGGATGTCTGCATCAGAAAAATATATGAATGTCAAGGCAAAGAGCAAAAGTAGACTCAAGAAAGTACTATGCACGGAGAGGGTAGATGCCAGGAACAGGATACAGCCAGAGGAGCTAGAATAGGATTAGACAAACAGGATAATTTCTGGTGTCTCTTTCTAAGAAGGAGGAGGTAATGAAGGTTCTCAGACTAGAATGGCAGGGCAGTGTCAGGGGTGCTAAAGGAGAAACAAGGAGAAACCATGTGTTAAAGATAGCACTGAAGAAAAGCAGCAGACACCACGTACTTCGTTTTCTCCCATTCTCTGAAAACAGGTGGAATTCATGACACTTGGTAGTGTCCCTAAGTAGTCTATATGGATATCCCAAAGATGAAAACACAATTAAAAATTTCAAAACAAATGAGAAAACCAAATATATATATAAGAGAAAAAATGTTAAAACTGATACTGAAGAAAAATTTAATGGAACAAAGAACTGGACTTCAAAATAAATAATAGCAATAGTAATAGTAGTAGTGATCATCACAATAGTAACAGTAGTTGAGTGTTTTGTATGTGCTTAGAAAACTTCTAAGCACTTTACAAGTATTAACTTTAAATGGATTATTTAATCTCATCTGAGAGATAAGAGAATACACCATACCCATGAAATAAGAACCATTAATGTTGAGAAAAAGTAGAGGTTCCTGAAATGAAAACTGTAATTTTTAAAATTAAAAAATTAAAATAAAAAAACACTGCATTGATAGGCTGACTAGAATGGACACAGATGAAGGGCAAATTGGAGAGCTAGAAGAATTTGTTGAGGACTTAAACTGGAAAGCAAATAAAGGAGAAAAGATAAAGAAATATCAGAAAAGTTAAGAAACATGAAATGTTTTTGTAGTTTACAATGGAATGGTAAATCTCATATTTATTATAACATCATGGCTGGAAATAGGCATGCTACTTATTAAATTTTTATAATAAAAATTGTGTTTATTTTATTATCCCAATAATTCTTCCTATGTGTGTCTCTATGTGTATGCTCTAGTAGTATCTCACTGAGTTTTCATTTCTTGTCAGTTAAACTTATCTTTCAACTCTTGCATTATTTTCTTTCAAGGAGAATCACCTGGTCAATATGTAAATTTCAGTCTCCATTATCAGGCTTTGAATTTCTTTACTCGAACTTTTTGTCCTCCATTGTTTGCTTTCTTTGGTTTTGCTCATCCCTGATTTTAACTGATTTAGTATTTCCTCAACCGCAGAACAAGTCAGGCCATTGAGGTTTCTTCTGCTATGGCAAACCACCAGGCAGTGCATAACATAGCAGTTTTTACTTTAATTATATATTAATAAATGACCAGAAAAGAACTGGGGGGGTTAAACCATTATCTCCAATAAATGGAAAAGAGCTTCTTTGCTATGGAAATCCTTGCAAGAGACTCTGGTGGCCCCACATACTTGTCCAAACTTTGCACCAGAAACTTGTCCAAAATTTGGTGTCGATTTCTCTAATGCTACATGATGTCCATAACCCCACCCTGGGCTCTACCTAAACTGACGCATTACTGCTAAACCACAGAATATACTGTTCTTAGAAGGACTGCACAACTACTTGACCCTTTTCTGTAAGCTGCTTCCAGACCCCTGTTGATATCCCCAGACCCTCACAGTAATTTTCCAGTTCCCCATTTCCCTTCTTGTGCCCTTTAAAGAATCTGGGTAATTCTGTGCCAATCAGAGTTAAGAAAAGCTGCTTCTGGCTTCTCTTTTCCCCTCTTACAGCAGTTTGAATAAATTCTGTTCTGTCACTTTAACTACTGTCAGGTGTTTTTCTTTGATAGCTCTCAGTTTCCTGGAGTGCACGTGAGTGTTTGCTTTCCAAGTGTAGGATGGGGAGCAATATCTGCCACCTGTCCCTTGCCTCCCTCAGGAGAAATAGCAAAGGAGGAGAATTAAGCAAAACCACAGGTGACACACTTTGGAAGCAAGCAGGTAAAACCCCACTCTATAGAAAATTCACAGGCTCTGTTATCTGAGGCTTCCTCCGGAATTCCTAAACTTTTTCTCTTTGTCTGACATCTGAGAAGAGATAACATGAGGCCCCCTGCTGCTGTCAAATGTCTTGCTCTAGACTTGAAGAAGAGCAAAGTAGCATATCTGCTCCAACACTTGCAACTCCCATCACCCAAAGAGAAACTTCAGCCACAAATGCACTGTCTATTATACCAGTTTGCCTTCCTCCAAGTGTAGCTTTCAAGAGTGGGTGTGACTGGGAAAGCAGAATTTACTAGAAATATTTTTCCCTGAATTCCTAGAATTTCCTAGAAATATTTTTCAACTTATGCACTTTCTGTATCATATAAAGAAAATTTGATGCACCTACTTATGTCCTGTAAAATGTTATCTTTCTCTAATAGTATCATTTTTATTACAGGGGATTAAGGCATAAACATCCTGAAGCAGAGCCTCCTTTTTAATATTTACCATAACCCAACCCAAGAGAAAATAGAAAATTATTCACTATATTTTTCAGTTAACTCCCTTTACCTGGCTTTAGTTTCTGGAAAGCAGTTTCCTGAAGCTCTCGAAAACTGAAAGTGAGATAAATGAGTAATAGCTAAAGAAGTAATCTTGTTTCAAACTGGAGAAGCTAATTGAAGTCATTTATCTCCACTCAGACTTCTTACCATAAAATGGCTTTTATGTTAAAAAATACAACATGTTCATGTGGATGGAAAACCAACAAGTTCTTGCATTTTATTCATAACTACAGCGAAGTATTACATTACACCCTTGAAATTTCACTGATTTAAAATCAAGTATCTCCATTATATGCCTTACATACTCTTCATTAGGTACTTAATTGAGTTAGTTAGGTTATATGTCTTCGTGGTACAATTTCTATATTTCAAGGTAGATAATGTCTTTCTACTCACAGACATCATTACCCAATAATCAATTATTCTTTTATTCATTATTTGAGTTCATATCAGAAAGTCAAATTAAAAATTCAGCATTTGATATTTTATATTTCAAAGCATTTGTCAAGAAGCACAATGTAATAGGAGATTTAATTTGTTTCAAGAATTCATTTTTTCAAAGAACAGTTCGAAGTTAAGTTTTATTAATATGTTTCTTTATCCATTCGGATAACCAGTGCAATGGTCCTCAAGGTTTAAATGAGTCTAATTCCATACCCCTGGGGCGGGGCTTGGGATTCTGTATTTCTAAAATGCCTATTCTACCAGTCTTCAGGTCATGCATTGAATAACCAGACTGATTTAGTGTGGTGATTCTCAACCTTGTCTTCACACTCAAATCACCAGGGGAATTTTAAAAACTAGACCTCAGGAGAATTAAATTAAAAATATCCATTGGTTCAGGAAATATTGTCATTAGGCCAAGCTTGGCCCATCCATTGTTTTATTCCTGAACTTACCACCTAACCCAAGCACTAGAACATTACTTATTACTTCTGCCAAACTATGAAATGACTCCCTTATCTAAGTCCTTCCACTCTTCTTAGGGAACTATCATTCTAAATGCTGTATTTCATCCCTTTGCTGTTTTCTCTTTTTACAAACACACACATAAACACAGACCCTTAAACATGCAGACACTTAAACACTACATCATTTAGGTGTGCCCATTTTAAGCATAAATAGATAATCATGCTAAATATTCTTTCCAGGTACTTGCTTTTCCTTACTAAATACACATTCATATTGTGGTATGTGGCAGTACTTCATTCTTTCATACTGCTCTGTAACATTCTGTTGCATGAATATAACAGTTTATTTCTTATCTTTTTGATGAACATGTAAGTTGTGCCTAGATAATTTCTGCTATTACAATTACTGTCACTATGAATATACTTGAATACGTCTCCTATGTACGCATTTCTTAGGAGTTGACTTGCTGGATATTAGGGTATATGAATGTTCAACTTTAAAAGACAATGCCAAATTGTATTTCAAAGTGGAAGATGAGCTTATACTACTAAAAAGCAATGTATGAGAAATCCAGTTAAGCCACAACCTATCCAAAGACTGTCTTTTTTTTCCTAGACTGTTTAATTATTCCCAATTAAATGTGTTAAAAATGGCAGAGAAATCTTTCATGAATAGAAGAGTCAATTGATGCAGGAAACTTCATTGTCTTATTTTAAGAAATTGCTTCAGCCACCCCAACCTTCAGCAATCACCACCCTGATCAGTCATCAGTAATTAACATCACTGCAAGATCCTCCACCAGCAAAAAGATTACAACTCACTGGAAGGCTTAGATGATGGTTAGCATTTTTTAGCAAGAGTATTTTTTAATTAAGGTATGCACATTGTTTTTTAGACATAATGCTATTGCACACTTAATAGACTACAGAATAGTGTAAACACAACTTTTATAGGCACTGGGATAACAAAAAAATTGTATGACTTGTTTGATTGTGATACTTTATTGCAGTGGTCTGGACGTGAACACACAATATCTCTGAGGTATGCTTGTAATTGGTGAAACTTTTCTTTAAAAAGTTAAAATGTCTGAAAATTATTCTAAGAACATACAGCAAATATAGGAATATTTATTCAAGAAAACCTACTCAATCTCTGTAAGAATAGGGAAAGTCTGTGGTACTTTAACCACAACATGCTCCCTCCTCTCCTCCAGGTTGAATGTGACACAGACTACACTCTGGGAAAATGAGGTCAAGAAGATGCGACTCCATCTCCTACCAACTCCCAGGCAAGGACAATGATAGATCTCCAGGAGGGACAGGCTACTCACATTTCTCTTCCTCTCTTGCTTTGTGTTGCAGATGATAAATTCTAGGTGAGTGTGGGTGAGAGATCAGGGACTCCCTATCTTCACCCAGCTTCTATTGGTAGGTTGAAGGTTCTATTACAGGATGGCAAGCCAAAAATATGGGGACCCCAATTGCCCTTACTCCAGCTCACTTATAGGGTAGGCATTATCTACCAGAGAGGTCCCTGCTAGTCAATCAGCTGTGTCACCTCAAGAGAAGAGGGCAACTGTCCTTGCCCCTAGCTCCAGTAGAGTAGCAAAGATTTTGCCCAAAGGAAGAGGCAAACCATAAGAACAGAGAGCTCCAAAGCACTCCCGAAGGGAAGTGACCTTATTTGTAACAGAGCGTGTGAAGTTCAAGCCTAAGGGCACTCTCAAAATCAATGTAGATTTTGGTAGCAAGCAATTAAAAGGAGGTAACTCCATGGGAACAATATTCTAAACAACAGGCTAGCTAATTCACCAGAGGGAATCCATTTTTAGGGTCAGAACAAGCCTCAAATCTAATCCTCTAAAGAAGCCCGAATTAAATGGAATTCATTTGTGGGATCATTTATGTTTCAAGGCATTGTTGAAAAAAATACATTGTTGAAAAAAATACAGAGACATCATAATAGAAAGATCAGGGAAGAAACAAAGAGAGCCTTGCTAAATCACTCTCATTCCAGGAAAACAACATTAGATGGTGAACAATGTTAGGAAAATATACTTCACTAAATGAAAGAAACCAGTCACAAAGAACACAGGTTTTATAAACTGATTTACAGGAAATGAACAGAATAGGCAAATCTATAGAGACAAAATATGTATTAGTTGTTGCCTCTGGCTGAGGGATTAGGTCGGAAAATGGGGAGCAACTGTTAATGGGTAGGAAATTCCGTTTTGGGATGATGAAAATTTTATAACATTAGATTGGTGTGGTGGCTGCACAGTTCTGTGAAAATACTAAAACCCAATGAATTGTACACATTAAATATGTGAATTGAATAGTATGTCATTATATTTCAATAAAGCTGCTAAGGAAAAAATGGCAATGGAATCATGTCTTCAAAATTCTGAAATTATAGAGTATAATTTCAATTTAGAATATCATATGTGAATTTTAACCAGATTTTTAAGACTTGCAAAATGTCAACCATTTTTCACTTCTGAACCTTTTCTCTAGAAAGTGTTCTACAAAAATGAGGTTGGAAACCAAAACAGGCAACAATATAGAACATGGAAAACAGGAGGGAGCCCCCAGGATGAGGAAGTCAAGAGGATGACAGATGTGACCAAGACACTGTAGGTACCCTGTCCAGGTTGCAGAGGTGGAAGGCTCTGGGAGAGACTTCTTAAGGAAGGTGAAATAGATAGAATGCATACCAGGTTTTATAACCTCTGGAGAAATTTAGAACACTGTCCAATATTTTGGGACTGAATTCATTATTAACACATGGAAAACTAAATAAACTAACCACGAAGGAAACATTTTAAGGGTGAAAAGGACTGTAAGAAAGGGTAGGTAACCATGTCTTAACAATAGGTAAAATTTACATGGTTACTAAAGTTTAAACATAGAATATTGATTTATCTAAATGTTTAATAAAATTATTGGGGATTTGAAAAAAAGGGAAAGGGCAATCTTTGTAAGGGTAGAGGGAGGAAAAGAGTTAAATCTACCCATTTCATAATAGATAAACAATAGACATAATCTATAACTGTTGAAGCAATAATTAGCAATGAAAGAACATGGAGGTTGATACCTGTGTTTCCACCCACTCCCCTCCTCCCTGCAAAAAAAAAAAAAAGAAAAGAAAAAAGAAAAAAAAAAGATCCAGCCAAGAATAGTGTAAGTATTGCTTCTGGGGAGATGAAAATGCAGTGGGGAGATAGAAATGGAGAAAGATCTAAAAGAAAAAAGGTAGGATTGTTTTACTCTCTAAATTATGTGTATATGAAACTGATAAAATAAATAGAAATCTTCTTTTAGGAGTGTGCTGGTTTGAATGTATTATGTCCCCCAGAAAAAAGCCATATTCTTTAATGCAATCTTGTGGGGCAGACATATTAGTGGGGATTAAGTTGGAACCTTTGGATTAGGTTGTTTGCATGGAAATGTGCCCCACCCACCTGTAGGTGATAACTCTGATGAGATATTTCCATGGAGGTATCGCCCCACCCATCCAGGGTGGGCCTTGATCGGTGGAGCCACATAAATGAGCTGACAAACAGAAGGAACTCAGTGCAGCTGTGAGTGACATTTTGAAGAGGAGCTACAGCCAAGAGGGACACTTTGAAGAAAGCACAGGAGCTGCAGACGAGAAACAGTTTGAAGACGGCCGTTGAAAGCAGACTCTTGCTCTGGAGAAGCTAAGAGAAGACAAATGCCCCAAGGGCAACTGAGAGTGACATTTTGAAGAGGAGCTGTGGCCTAGAGAGGAATGTTCTGGGAGAAAGCCATTTTGAAACCAGAACTTGGAGCAGATGCCAGCCACGTGTCTTCCCAGCTAACAGAGGTTTTCCAAATGCCATGGGCCATCCTCCAGTGGAGGTGCCCAGTTGTTGATGTTTTACCTTGGACATTTTATGGCCTTAAAGCTGTAACTGTGTAACCAAATATACCCCTTTTATAAAAGCCAATCCATCTCTGGTGTTTTGTGTTCCGGCAGCATTAGCAAACTAGAACAAGGAGATTTGGTAATCAAGTGACATACACATAGTTCTCTCAAATAAAGAACAAGTCTGAAAAGTCTAGATTTTATTGGTGAGTCTAATATATCTAGATCTCAGGAAGTGATGAAATCAAATTGTACAGGTTATAAATTGTTTCACCTGGTATCTAATTATCAGTTTTCAATGCATCAACTTGGAGCCAAAAGCTCCATGAACTGCATTCTTAAAGCTGGGATCTGTGAGAAAATGTATGACTCTGTCCATTGACTCTGGCCTGATACGAGTCATGTTCCCAACTCTGCAGTAAGCAGGTGGAAAATTCTGGTTAGCTCAGGCCTAAAGCTCATGCTTCACTGTTGGAGCTTTGTGTAGAATCAGCTTCCCCAGAGCAGGACTAAAAGTGTGAAAGAAATTGATTTTGGAAAGAAAACTTGGGGGAATGAAATGAAAGATTATCTAAAGCCCCCACTCTCACCAACATCAAATACCTATTCCAAAACTCTTTCTCCTGGCTTTCCCCTTACTGTGGTGCAGTACTTCTGGGCATGTAGGTTTAGTATCTCCAAATTATTTTCAACAGCTTTATAATTCTCAACCTGTCTATCCAAACATTTACTTAATCCATTTGTTCTAGTTCTTCAAATAAGCTATTTTGTTATCCCCTTTTGACTGCTAAAGTCATAGTTCAGTGTTCCATTGCTGTTTGTTTAAACCATTTCAATTACTCCCTCACTGACCCAAATTTATCCCATCAAATCTTCACAGAATGTTCATAGTATTACTGCTCTTCTTAGAGATGTTTCATGTTCCCCCAAAATTACTTATGAAATGAGAAACAACATAAATACTTGTATTTAGTGAAGTGTATCACCTGAGATTAATGGACTATGATATAAAATATCAAAAACTATTAGTTTTTATAAACACTATCAAAATTTTCTTGTTTGGATGCAGCAATAATATATTAGGATATAAAGTTAAAGAAAGGACAGTGCTAAATGATCATTGCACCACTACAACAATGTAAACTATGTGTGTTGTGGATGAAATAAAAATTAATACCCAAAAATAACATTCCAGGTACCTGATATAATTTCAGTGTAGTCTCACATATTATGAAATTAAATGGATTATTATTTTGATTTGTCAGATAAGGATACTGAGGTTTAGAAACTTATTCTATTTCAGTAGAATGCTGTGCTACAGAAAACATTTTTGCTATCATTTTGTTAATATTGGTGATAATAACATTGGTAAAGACTTCTAGTGTTCACCTGCATTGGATCTCTTCTCCTAATGGAAACATGGGAGGATATTACCTCTCAGTCCCTTTGAAGCTGGGTGGCACCACATGCTTGGTTTTGAACAACGCCATGTAAATGCAAGGGACATGTGTCACTCCCAGGCTGAAACATTTGATTGCAGGTGTGAGGCTCTACAACTCTCTTTCTTCTTTTCTCATAGTGATCAGAGATGAATCTTTGTGTTGAGATTATATGATCACAAGTTATAAACAGCTTTGACTGCTTAGCTACTTTATTGAGGACAATTGCCTTATAGAGTCACCTGGACACAGCAGCCTTTGCACATCTGAAAAATGAATGCTTGTTGCATTAAAAATGCTGTGGTTATTTTTAATGCAGCATAGCAGCATATCATAATTAAGACAATATCTATTAAATCAGAACATGGGAGGCAAAATATTTGATAACTGAAAGTAGAAAATTTCCTAATATATCTTATATGATTAATACAAATGCACAAAGATCATGATTAAAATCACCCTGGGGATCTAAATATATACAAGATTGTATTTAGACTAATTTTCTGCTTGGTAGTATTGAATTTTGGATTGTTTTCCTTATTTCATAATTTCTATGAATATGAGTGATATTGCATAAAGACACATGGTTTGTCACTTTACTCACCCTCATCTGTGACCTCATCTGTGGCAAGTATGTTTTTTTATTTGTCATTGCATTGATTATCTTGTTCTTTCATTCATTCACTCATTCTATCATGTTTTTTAAGCCCTGAGAATCCAAATAGAACAATAAAGATATCTACCATTTATTAAGCACCTTCCAGTTACCTGATATAATTTCATTGTAATCTCACATATTACGAGATTAAATGGATTATTATTTTGATTTGTCAGATAAGGATACTGAGATTTAGGAACTTAAGTAGCTGACACAGCCAATAAGAGGCATAACTAGGATTCAAATGCTTATCTGAACTCAAATACCATGCTCTTTCCATTAAGCATAGAGTGACATACAATCCAGATTATAGAGGACAGTTCTGGATTACACCTGCTTTTCTAGTGTTATTATTAGCAGTGTTATCACTTTTATAAAAACTATTAGGTTTGGAACATAATATATGTTATCATCTGACTTATGTTACACTGTCATGGTCATTGCTCACAGGGTAGCAAAAGAGCGTACAGATGGCTTTAGAGATATTCTAAAGTTTAATTAGGTGTAAAAATGAAATAGCAAGCTCAAGAGATCTTCCTACCTCATTTTTGCCCTTTGCAATAAACTAGGTCAATCAAAATTATTTAAATAAAAAAGAAAAAATTTTTGTAGAGAAATTAATTGACAATTGAATAATGCTTACAAAGTAACAAAAAACTGGACAATTTTGCCATTGTGGAGGCACACAAATGGAGCCATAATATTAAATCATGTATTGTTTTTCCTATCTTGTTTATTCACTGAATTATGCAAGAGTTCCCAGATGGTAGAGGTCATCTGAATAAAGAGAAAAGTGCAGGATATTGAGTGCAGGGAGGAATCTCCCTGCTAAATAAGCATAATGAGTTCCTGAACATCCTGCTCAGTGAATTTATGAGCCAGAAAATGGATCAAGAATGCAGCAAAGTGCAAATTTATTTTGTGGCCACAGACATCATTCAAGGAGTCCTTTTGGTGGATTACACATCAATTCCTTGGCACCACCCTGAAATTAATTTTAGTGTTTCATAGAAAAAGACTGAGATTTACATAGCTGTGGCACTGAGATATTGGAAGTGGTTTCATTTTGAAGAAAATTCAATAGTTAATCCTTCCTCTTAGAAGATAAACAATGAAGCTAGCACTCTAGGAGAGGAAGTATCCTATTTCAGAATCCATATTATAATTTTAAGTTTTTTAATCCCTTTCCTTTTAAAAAGAGAACATTGCAAAATATTACTGCAATTAATAAGATCATATCCTGTTAGTCCCAGACACTATTTGAAATTATGATATAACATGCTGAAAACTGATAAATTAATCAGATTAAAATGTTCTACGGTTTGCAATTACAACAAAGATATAACAAAGATTAGATATAATCAAATAAAGATAATATAGTTATTAAAGTAATATGTTTTTAAATCTCTATTTGCTCTGTGTCACCAATTATCTTTATACCAATCCTAAAGATACATAGGAAAGAAAATTATTTACCTTAATGAATTTTGGAAAGTTACTTTACATTTTACTTTTGTTTGCACTAATTACAGTTTAATGTATACTCATAATTCTTCTGGATAAACAAATAAGTGGATAGATAAAGTAAAGCATGAAAGTCAGAATTCTCTAGTGCAAAAACGTAGACAAATGTGGATTCAAATATCTGACCAACCAATAAGAAGCTAAGCCACTTGGGAAGACTGCATAACTCCTGAAATAGTCAGTTTTCTTATTTAAAGAATGGAGAAAATATTTCTCTTTCAGAGCCATTATGAAGATAGAAAGTGAGTCAACTTTTGGCACATATTAGGTGTTCAAATTTTTATTTCCAAAGATTATTATTAAAGCTATTTTACAGATGAACAAATTAAATTTCCAAGACAGTTTTCCATATTGCAATTATTTTAGTTTTGGGAGCAAAATGGGAACCCAGATTGCATTTGAATTGACACTCCTTCTTTTCAATGTATCCTCAAAACACTGATTTTTGTTGGGCTGATAGATCATATAAACAGAATAGTGTATTCAAAACAAAATGTGATCTGCTTCACAAAATAAGTGAAAACAAGATGCTATAAGAAATCACAGGAAAGGAATGAATTCTCTGGATGGGAAAGAGTTATTCAATCAAAAATAATTTATTCTGTTCCTCCTATGTGACAGGAACCTGTTTTAGCTTTCATAAATATAACAATAAACCAAAACAGATAAGTTACCCATTTACACAGAACTACTACATTCTGCTGAAGGGAGACATGTCTGAAGTAAGGAAATCGATTAATAAAAAAGATAGTTTCAGGTAATGATATTCTTATAAAAGGAAATATAGATTAAGACAATCTGACAGAAAGTGACTATGGGAAAAGGCAGAGTGAGCAGCTTACTTTAAAAAGAGTTGTTGGAGAAGGGCTCTCTGGAGATGAATTATGGCAAAGATTCAATGATGTGCACATCTGGAGAAGAGAATTCTAGTTCAAAGTCCCCTATACAGATAATACAGCTTGCTTCAGATTGGAAAGTGACTGAAGCATAGTTTAAATGTAGCAACAGGAAAAAAATACAGATGAGAGCAGAGAGATGGCATTTTGAGACATCTTGAGTGAGGCTTGACCAGCCATGATAAGAAGTTTAGATATTAAACTATAGGAAATGGGAGGATAGCAAGCTAAGGAATGACATGATTTGATTTTTAAAGAGTCAGATTGGTGGTCAGGGAGGTGTGCATCAGAGAGAATTCCCCAAAGCGAGAGCTATTCATGTAGAGGAGGAGAAGATGACAGCAGTTTGAACCTTGGTGGCAATAGAGAGAGAAATGATAAGATGGATTTGAGAATAGTTTAAGACATATTGAAAGGGAGCAGCACTGAAAGATGATGTGATGATGCTTGGGGTTTTTTTTACCTTGATTTTTTTAAGCAGAGTCTTTCAGGAGCTTCACAAATGACTTGGCATTTGGTTAAAGTATAGAAAGACAAAATATATTTAAGTGGTCAAAAGGAAGTGTGGAGATCTAGCAATCGGAATACAATGAACTAAAAGTGTCTGAGCAGTACGGTGAGGGAGTGTTTTTGGAAATTAAGCAAGATACTTTGTTAGAAATTCCTCATTTAGAAATGCCTTAGGAAGTTGGAGATTTATTCAGTTTGCTAGAACTAAAGGGCAAGTTCCCAGGGAGTTTTGTTAACTGGTACTCCTGGCCTTGGACCAAACTGCCCGAATTTCCCTTTTGCTTGACTAAACTTTAAACAGGCTTCTGCCCTACTCTAGGCCCCTGATATCCAGTCTCACCCAGGCCCTCATGCTATCTAGGCACTGGAGGCCTTCCTAACCAGGTAGTTCTTTATCTCCCTCTTCCTCTCAGGCCCTTACATACTACAGGGGGGCTAACTGCCTCAAAGGAAACATTCCAAACCAGATGGTTCTAATCACAACTTCAGTAAATTCTTCACCCATCTCCGGAGGATGAAAAGGTCTTAACTGCAATTTGTGTAAATCATTCACCCCTCCTAGGGATCAAACCCCCTGTTGTCCTCCAGTGCTTTTTCACCAGCCCATTCCAGTCCTTGAAAACTTTCTGTTCTTTGGTTCAATGGAGATGAATTCAGACTTGGTTTTTATCCTTTTCTAGCTGCCCATGAATGGAGTCATACTTGCCTGTTTAATATTGTCCAGGGCAATTTTTTCTTTCACAACCACAGTTGTTTCTTCAAACCACCATAATTATCTTTTTGTTCCATCTCTCTGGTACCTGTTCATTAACACCAGTAATTCTAAGAGTAATATTTTCAGCTCATAAACTCCAAGTACTGGAGTACTGTATTAAGCACATTGTGACAATACAGAAACAGGGCTAGAGAAAGAATAACCCAAGGTACATGGTAGAAATGATATTTGACATCATAGTCTGAAGTTTCATTAACATATTTTGTAAGAACCAAATTGGGGTATCCTGGAGAAGAGACTGGTGAAAAAGGTACTAATTAAGAAACTATGTGCATGTCCAGGAGAAAAGTGAGGAGAGTGAACTTCGAGGAAACAATTAAGGAAAGAGATGTATGCCAGAGGGCAAGCTGTGAGACTTTTACACAAGTAAGTTTTGGGATTATTCACTGATTAACATCAGATAATACAGGCTTACAGCACTTGCAATTATGCACTTTTGAACATCATATAATAGAGTCATGACCCAAAACCGAGCTTATTTAACCTTCTGCATCCTGCAACTTCAGAGAAGGTGATATCTAATCTCTACACTGAGGTCACTGTAGCTAATTCACCATTCTAACCTTCGATTTTGGCTGAGGATTTGTATGAATATATCCTCAGCCACTATGCATGCATAGCTTTACAAATGAGAAGGAACTTCTCTGTTAACAATGAAAAATAAACACATTACCAAGAAGTCTTTGAATTTTGGGTAGAGCACCCTTCCAATGAGCTGGAGCCTCTGACGCACACTTTGGACCATTTCCCTGTACATTAATGCTATAAAGGGGCCAAGGGCTGAAACTCTCAGCCAGTTAGCTTGGCTGTGCAGTGGAATCCAAGAGGTCTGCCACTCTCTGGGTAATTAATATAATCCTTTCTGTAGGTGTCCATAAGAAAAAACAATCCTAAAAATTGGTTATTTTGCTGTAGAGCAATCCTGCTACTGCTCATATATATATGTATATACAGAAATCCAATTACTAAGAATATGCTTAATTAGTATTTGTAAGACCCCAGAAAAAAGAGTCTAACATATAGAAGGAATGTCTGATCCAAGGGCTCTGCTGCTCATCTCATAGATACCAGGTGCGCCATAAACTAAGGGTTTGAAGGCTGTTTTAGAAATCCCAGTCATAGCAGTGCCTAGACCCCAGGGGGCTGACAGGGGATCAGATATGCCCATAAGATGAACGAACACAAACAAGCCAAAAGGCTTGCTTCCTCCACATAGATAATACAGTGCACATCAAAGAAGAGTAGTGTGTCAGAACCCTAGTAACCACTCAGCTCAGAAATTGATAAGCACTCACCCAGTTGAGGCACAGAACACACTGAGCAGGACCCTTCCCCCCCAACACCCAACGTGGGTTTTTCCTTTAAAATATGTTGGTCTCAGACAGAGGACCGGAGCCATTTTCTTTTCTTTTCGCTGGTTCCCACCTGCTTTCTTCCTCTAATAAATCTTAAACTTTATACTTAAACTTTGACTCACTGCATTGTGTGGATTCCTGAATGACTCTGACCTAACAATATTTAGTAGGAATAAAAAGATACACAAATAATCCCACAAAATAAAATAAAAGAGACCCTAATGGAAATTCATCAGTTTGCTAAACATAAACAATACCAGCTCCCCAAAAAGGACCTATTTTTCATAATTAATTTT
The DNA here is from genome assembly GCF_015220235.1 of Choloepus didactylus. Classification (NCBI taxonomy): domain Eukaryota; kingdom Metazoa; phylum Chordata; class Mammalia; order Pilosa; family Megalonychidae; genus Choloepus; species Choloepus didactylus. Next base: position 57,225,261 of record NC_051312.1, read on the forward strand.
ATGTTGGTGTTAGAAAGATTGATATCTTGGGAGTTATGAAATCTGATTTCTGGTGCTAGATCAGTTTACAATGAGTTAAATGACCATTATAGGTCCTTTATTTTTCCATGCCTTAATTTTCTCATTTTCTCTTTCTTTTGTTTTTTCCTAATGGTGTAATTGACAGAGTGAAAATAAGCTCTGCTGGTAGTCAGACTGTGACATTTTAACAGAACATATTTTAACCTGGACAGAAAACAATGTTTCTAAAATGGCAAAATGACAAAAATCTCCTCCTCCTTCATGTTGCGCCTTCTTTCTCCTGAGCCTCGGTTCTTGAGAGTATTCAATCCAGAGTTTGGCTGTGCTTTCTCAGTCCTTCTTTAGAATTATGCATACAAGCACAAACCAGTAAAAAAGAGTATGTCCTATAGTAGTATAAACAGTTGCATTGAAATGCATCATTCTTCCTTGTTGTGGCAACTTAACTGTTGCTATCTCCTTCTATACAGCTTTGGGCTTTGATATCACATACAGCCACAATCAGTCTATCTCTTCAGAATTTGTAATTATTCATTTCAATATCCAACTGTGACCATATGTTCAAATCAGCTCTGACTGCTTGAAAACCAGTGTTGGTAATTTCATGCCTCTACGTCATCCATGATTTTGGTTCTAGTCTTCTACCTCAGAGCTAAGGGAATTCACCAACACCACTTCAAAGATATAATAAAATAAAACAGAGCTCTATAGGGCCAAATGACCACTCTGTTCACAGAAGCACATAAGAAGTTTATTTCTTGGTGACATTTTCATGATCTAAAGCATCTATCATTACTTACGACATTATTCCCTAAGCTCAAAATCAGCCCGGAGCCTTGCGCTTCCAGGAAGTAGTTCTGTTTGGCATAGCAGCTATCCAAGTTAATGTGTCCATGACAAGGTTCCCTTGCTCAGGGCAATGCAATCATTATAGTTTTTCAACTGGATGAAAGAACAGAGGGCTTCATTGACAGATTTTTCAAAGTCAGTAATTTCGCACATACTCTGAGAGCCAACTGTATTCTTTGTCCTTCTTTTTTGCCCATTCTTATGAGGAACACTGAACCTATCAATCATGTTCCTACCACTTTGCCTAGATATACTAGGGGCAGCCCAATAGTTGCTTAAAGAATAGTGATCAAAATTTGGAAAGAATTTATTGGAAGAGGGGAAAATTTATTCTGTGGGTCATTCCAAATTGAGACTTAGAATTTAAAATAAGATCAGTTCAGTTGCTCTTGGTTCAAGATGCACAAGTAGGAGCCTAACTGGCAATTGATTAATCATTTTTCTGCTCTAAGTTAGAGATCAAAACTCCTGTCAGAGCATCAGCACAGCTTATTTTGTTCATTGGACAGAGCATAATGCCCTCTGTGGCTTGACTTTGCTCCTGTCACTCCCCAGCTTGACAATAAACATTAATGGCTCCACATTGCTTATTGAGTGACATTCATGCCACTTAATATGATAAATCCATTCTTCCTTTCACTCTGGCTAGACTTCATTTTCCATGCTCTCTTTCAATTAGGTAAGACCGTGTGACCCAATTCTGGTCAATGGAATGCACAATGGCAGTGACAAGGCCCTGAGGTTTGGTGGAGCCACAAGTCCCTGAATAACCTCAATAGAAGAGGACTTCTTTGCAGATTTTAACTCCATCTGCCTTGAACTGAGGTTCAAGAGGGTAGAAAAGATAAACAACAGGATTTAGAGAGGAATTAGAAATGTCAGGAAGAACTTTCAGACCCTGAGATTTATCCAACAGTAGAAATGACTCTGGTATAGAAAACAAAACTTTTCAATTCAGAGAGAGTTCAAACAAAATCAAAATCAGTATTCCTCAAACATATTGAAATAATTTCCTGCATCTAGGGAAATCCAGGAACATATTAGATCTAAGTTCCTTAATGGTTCTATATTCTGTTACAACATATCCTTGTTCATGGGAATTTTCGATCTTCAGCCAAGTCTACTCCCAGTCCTTTCTTGCAGCCAAAGCCCCAGGTTCACACTCTTGTTTCTGCTGTTTATATGCCTCTCACCCTATATAGGTCTCTAAGTAGTTTTTGATTACTCTGAGGTCCAGAGATTCCAGATGTGTTGGTTACTTCTGCCCTGTGTGTCAAAAGCCTGTTCTAGATTTGTGGCTTCCTTGGTAATAAGTCATCTCTTGGAAAACTCTTTGATTCTGAGCTCTCCAAAGTTTCCCCACTCACCAAGCACAGTTATATATTTATCCTATAGAGCTCTCCATAAGTCTTTCATTAAGTTTTAAGGTTGGTTATAATAAAACAGGTCATTTTAATCGGAATTATATGTGTTGACTGGCATATTAATTTTAAATTAGGGACTACTTTGCAATTCCCAGTCAAATAGAAGGTGATTGGAGTCAAAGTTCTTTTGAGTAATATTTCTCCTCTTTTCTCTCTGGGACTTGGTACTGATATAGCCTCTATTATTTTGGATTTCTTGAACAAGGGGATGAGTCATATTGTCATATTGTCAAAAATAGCCTTTATCTTTCTGGAGAATTTCAGTGTGAATGGGTTTTCAGTTATTCATCTCATAACTGATGAGAATAAATATGCTGACATTTCTTACAAAAAACCACTTTGAATTACACATGAAGTTTAAATTGGAGAAATAACTCCTACAGTCTTTTCTGATACTTACTTACTTATCATGTGGAATGCCTTCTTATGGTCTTGGAAAAAAAAGAAAAAGCTAAAATTGGATAAAATTGTGGGGTTTGACTTACATGAGTCTCAGTCAATATTTAGCTAACAGAATTGGATAGGACATATCTATAAGCTTGTTCCCATTATGAGCCAGCAACACAGCATCAATTAGAATGCTCCAAGTTTATGCAAGCTTGGCTAATCTGTCTTTTCTTAATTATTCCCAGGATCCCATTGAACATTGACTACTTAAATGGGATGTACAGAGAAGAGTAATAAATGGGACTTAAACTAGCTAGAAGTTATGTAACTCCAAGAGAAGACACAATCTCCAAATTATGCTAATTAAAATTTTGAGCGTCTCTTGTAAACCTTGAAAATGTGAGAACAAAATGGCAATTTATTCTGCTTCATGAACCCAGCCCCTCTGCCCCCTCTCTATTCTCCACAAAGCAGTCAGAATGATCCTTTAAAATTTTACATAATATGACACCTCTGCTCTAAACCCTCCAGAAGGTAGTCATGATCTGAAGATTAATATCCAAATCTGTACCATATCTTACAAAGTCCATGTGAGCTCTCCCTGTCTACTTTGCTCTCATTTTCTCCCACACTCCTCTAAAACTGCACTGAAGACAGTCTGGTCTCCTTACTGTCCCTCAAACACGTCAAGCATACTGCATCACAGGATCCTGCCACTTTCCACTTCCTTGTTCAGAAGGCTCTTTCCCCAGGAATACTGTCTTATTCCTTATTTTTATTTAGATTTCCATTCAAAATTCACCTCCTCAAAGACATCTGCTCTGCCTACCCTATTTAAAGCGGCCCACTTGTCTTAGTTTTCCTGAGAAAACTAGTGTTCTGTCAACAACCTCCCATCCTGTTCACACAAACAATTAATTTCATTATGTCTGGGCATGTGGTAAGCCAAAATAGTATTGAGAAAAGCCCCTGGTGAGAATACATTTTAGAATAAAGTCAGGAAGGGATGGATATCATAAACTTTGATTGATTTCCAAAGCAGTTACTTCCTTCTGTTGATGCCTTGTTACTTTAAACAAATTAAAGCATATAGTGGTTTTATCTGACCTAAAAAACTTCCTCTCATGTAACATTGTGTGTTAATTTATGTGTTCTCTGTGGTACTGTTTACAATGAACTAAAGAGAGCTTTGAGTCCAGAAGTATATTAGTTCAAATAAGATAAGTCAAATAATTGCTTCATTATTTTTGCCTTGAGTGAATTTATGTCAATCACTCCAATAGACATTTATACTGGAGTAAAAAGAATTGAGTACAATTTTAATATTTTATTTTCTTTAATACATCTGTCATAAATTCATAGCCAGAAATGAAAATGTATCTTGGACCCTCAGGATTCTCTCTAAAATAAATAAGCCCTGGTGACCTGATTACATTACCAGTGTGAATATTTATAAAGAAATGAAAACCTCTTCACTTTTGAAATCAATCTCTTAAGAGATTAAACCAAGCCCTTGTCTTCTTGCTTAGTCCTGCTTTTAACTTGGGTAAAGCATGAGAACACTTATTTCTCTTTGTCAATAATCTAAAAACAATTTATTTTTCTTAATATATTTAAAAATTGTATTTCACACTGGTGTTTAGGGCATTTTTGGACATTTGCTGATGGGTGTTTATGGCAGCAGTATTCATAATTTGCAATGGATGGAGGTGGCCTAAGGGTGCATCTACTGATGAATAGAGTGGTGAACTGTAATGTATACATACAATGGAATATTAAGTGTCTGCAAGAAGAAATGAAGGTGTGAGGTATGCAATGAGGTAAATGGACCTTGAGGACAGTATGTTGCATGAAATAAACCAGAAATAAAAAGACAGACATTATAATGCCTCACTAATATGGACTAACGATAATGGGCAAACTGAGAATTGAATCTGATAGCATAGGTTACCAGGAGAAGTCTTATGGTAAATGTTCCTAGATTGTAAGCTCTTACAGCAGTTACATCTATTCCTAAATTGTAACAGTTATTTCTAAATTCTGAGTTGCTGAACTCTTTGTATAAAACCTAGATGGTCCCTGGAACTTTGGATATCTGTGTGACCCCTGAGACTCAAAGCTAGAGTTCAGTGGCTATGAATGTCAACATTACAACATACTGCAAATGTTAAAGAAGCTGAAAAAGAGATCAAACTTCAATTAGATATATGAACAAAATGGCCTTGGTTAGGAATAAGGTAAATCAGGCTAAAGGGTAAAGGATGATATCAACCATGTTTCAAAACTACAACTTCTATGTGAGACCAAAGGTAGAGCTGTTTATTTGGTAGATAATCTTTATTTTCTATAGTATGCTATATAATTTAACTTATATGTCAGTTTATTCAAATACCATAATTACATGGAACCTTGAATAGCGAGTGAAATCTGGTTTGTTTGTACAAGTTAGTGTGAAGCCCTGATACATCCCAGAGTAATTTGGTTAGAGGATAAAAAAGTATTTTGAAAAGCCCCCTTGAGGGACTGGGGAAGAATATGGAAATATTAAACACCCCCACCTAGGGAATTCTTTATATTCTTGCAAATATTGGGGACAATTTAGAAGGCCAAGCCCTTGATATTGGGGCTTGCACTTATGAAGGCTATTACTGCAAAGGAGAGGTGGAGCCTACTTATAATTGTACCTGAGAGTCAACCCAGAGAACCTCTTTCATTGCTCAGATGTGGCCTCTCTCTCTAAGCCAACTTAGCAAGTGGACTCGCTGCCCTCCCCCATAGTGGGGCATGACTCCCAGGGATGAGTCTGGACCCAGCATCATGGGATTGAGAAAGCATTCTAGACCAAAAGGGGGAAGAAATATGAAACAAAGTAAAGTTTCAGTGGCTGAGAAGTTTCAGATGGAGTTGAGAGGTCATTCTGGAGGTTATTCTTATGCATTATATAGTATATTAGATTAGCTATAAGGAAATACTTGAAACTGTTGAACTGTAACCCAGAAGCCTTGATTCTTGAAAACAAGAAAACTTTTGTAGTAGAAGAAATTTTCACTGGAACTGAAGCTTGAAGAATAACAGAGAGAGAAGAGAATAAGGGGATTCCTGGCTCATTGTCCAACATATGTGAAAGCTCATATGACTGAAAGAAAATGGCATGTTTTTAAAAATGATAAACAGTTTAATTTGGTTTGAACACTTTCTTTTAACAATTCTTGAAAGGTAAGTCTACTGACAACAAATTCTCTCAACTTTTTGTTTGGCTGAGACATTATTTCTCCTTCACTTTTGAAGAATAATTTCGCTAGATAAAAATTCTGGGTTGATGGTTTGTTTCTTTCAACACTTTAAATATTTCACCATTATCTTCTTGCTTCCTTGGTTTCTACAGAAAAGCCCCATAAAATTTTTACCCTCGTTCTTATACAGGAATATTTCCCCCACCTACCACTGTCTTCAAGATTTTCTCTTTGTTTCTGATTTTCTGAAGTTTAAATATCATATGCCTAGGTGTACATTTTCTCTTATTGATTCTGCTTGGGGTTCTCTGAAATTCCTGGATCTATGATTTGCCATTTACTTGGGAGAATCCTCAGTCATTGTTACTTCAAATATTTCTCCTGCTCCCTTTTCTCTTTCTTCTTCTGGGATCCCCATTATACCTATTGTACACTTTGTTGTAATTGATCCACAGCTCTTGGATATTCTGTTCCATTTTATTCATTTTTTTTTCTCTTTGATTTTAAGTTTGTGAAATTTCTATTGACATATTGGTTAACTCAGTGATTCTTTCCTTGGCTGTGTCCAGTCTACTGACGAGCTCATCAAAGACATTCATTTCTGTTACAGTGTTTTTGATTTATTGCATTTCCTTTTGATTCTTTCTAAAAACTTCTATCTCTCTGAAAACTTTCTTCATCTGTTCTTGGATGTTGTCCACTTTTTCCATTAGAACCCTAAATATATCAATCATAGTTATTTAAATTCCCAGTCTGATATTTATAAAATATGTGTCATATCTGTGTTTGCTACTGATGTTTGCTTTCTCTTTTCAGGCTTGTTTTTGTAGCTTTTAGATGAGGAGGTAAGGTGTTGGGTTAGAGGAAGCATTCTTTAATCCTGTGGCTGGGCCCTGGTCTTTTAGTGTGGCTGTGCCCACGACAAGCACCTTCACAGTCACACTTTAGCTGAGATAAGAAGGCTGGAAGAGGCTGGAGTTGGTACTGAACTTCCTTCAGGTCAGTTAGGGTTTGACAAGTCAGGTAGGCTTGGTAGAGTAGCTGCCTTTGAGGACAGGCCATTGTTCAGGAGAAAAGAGGGCTCTGAGCTTATTTCAGAATGGTTACGTCTTCCTCACATTGAGTGAAGCATGAGGAGATTTTTCTCCAATCTTCCTCCTAAGAACCTGGTGGGGTTCCTGGAAATTGAGGAAAGTGTGAGGGACCCTAAGGCTTCTCCCTCAGGAACTTTTATCTCTCTAACTCGTCTATGGCTCGGTCTCCAGGAATTAGTCCTTTATCTATTAAACTCACCTATAAGTTCATGGCTCAGCCAGCAGCTTCCCATAAACTGATTCTCTATATTCACCTGTCTTTCCAGTTTTGGGGATGACAGTTTGCCCGTGTCCTCAATTCCCGGATGGCTCTATGAAGAGATTTTATTTTATTTGTTCAGCCTTTTTCTTATAGTGAATATAGGAGTGATGACATCCAAGCTCTTTTAATGTCAGACCAGAAACCTCACAATTCACTTTCTTAAATATAAAAATTTTCATTTGAATCAAGGACAATATAAATCCACAGATTTTCCATTTCCTCACAGAAAGAAGATCCAAAAAATTCACAGGAGGAGGAAAAGATTTGCTGCTAGATCCACACTTTTTTTTTCCAACCTCATTGAATGCAAAATATTATAAGAAAACCATTGGTAACCCACCCTGTTCCTTTGTCTACCTTTATCCTTCTGCTGCAGGGTAAATAAATCAGATGTTGCCTTCTCCAGGAGTAAACTTCAGGCTTCTCAAATTACTTTTTTTGATATATATTTAAATAAACCCTTACTCCAAGACAGTTCCAATATAGTAATTTAAGGGGCAAGAAGTACATCTTTATAGTTTTATCAAATTATTTAGTCACTCAATATTTTCACATGCTAACTTCCTGTACAAGGATCTTAGCCTTACTAAGCCTCAGTTCCCTCAACTGTAAAATGACACTAGAGTGATGAATTTAAGAAAGTCCATTATTTTTTGACTAAGAAAATATAAAACATTGCTTTTAAATTATGTCATAATACTTTCTTTTCATTAATTATATGTTATTGTATATACAACCTTTGTTAGGCCTAGCTTCTTACCAGTATCACTCTTGGATATCTTAAAAAGAAATAGAAATTATAAGAAAAATAAACCAGTTATTCCTGAAACTTTTTAACATTTAGAGTCCTATTCTTTTGCATTACTTTTTTACTTAAAGTCATCAATGTCTTTGACTATCTACACAATATCATTCATTTTGCCATCAAGATCACTGAAGATCTGGAAGGCTCATAAAAATAATCCATTTTAAGGCAATGGCACTAGGATCTTAAACTGCTTTTGCAATTATATAAAACTAAGCTATTTTTGACTCTAGTTTTAGAATTATTAATAATAAATTATCTAATCCGTATTTGGTTTTGTGCTTTGAAGAGGTGTGAAATTAATAGGGCAGTGTTTCCCAAAGAATGTTGTATAGAATACAGATCAAGGATTAAGGGATTAAGGATTAATGAGTTTGGGAAAAGCAGCAGGCTGTATTCTTTGGCATTGCACATTAAATGTTACCATATTATAGACCCTCATAAATTTAGGGGTAAAGAAAAGTTGAATTTTTAAAAACTGTTGTTTTTCAAATTTAATTGTCCAAAGCTCCTTATTTTGTGCTGTGTTGTGTATTATGTGTGGGAATTCATGTGAACACCCGTAGAGCCATGACCTTGAGTAAGTTAGGAAATGTCTGAAGCACATGATAGGATTTATGGAATCTGCTCCTTGTAGGAATCCATGACTTGAAAATTCTCTGCTCTCCATCTTTATCTACAAACTTTTTTTTTTTCTTCTTTAATCTGGTCTTCCTTCTTTTCTGGCCCAAGACAAAGATGAATGGATTAGAAATGAACAAGATCCAGTCATAGCAGAGATTAAAGAGCAGGACAAGTTAATCTCTAACACTACTCTTGATGTATCAGTAAACTTGTATAGATCTGGAACACCAGGAAGGCAGACATAAACCAAAATTATCTAACCAATCAATATGCATACCCTATTTATATTATGTTCAACATACATGGGAGAAAATTAAATCTTACTATTTGAGACTCCTTGCCCCAACACAAAAGTGTTCTGTGGATTAAAGGTTATCTGTTAAACTATGTATTATTGGGGCAGAATAGTATAATGTATGTAAATATCTGGGTTTTAGGTTTTAGTAAGTACTGGATTCAAGTTCAGGTCTCTCAAATTATTAGCTGTTTTTGACAATGAACAAAAGCACAAACTTTTTGAGTTGTAATTTGCTCATCTATTGAATAGAATCAATTATATAACCCATTTTTAAATACAAGGATTAAAATAGAAAATTAATATAATGTGCTTAGTTCAGTCTTGGTGCATATTTGGTTTTGCATTCTGTTAGCTATTATTATTGTTATTTATCACAGGCTTTTTTTTTTAATCTTCATTTTATTGAGATATATTCACATACCACGCAGTCAAACAAAACAAATCGTACTTTCGATTGTTCACAGTACCATTACATAGTTGTACATTCATCACCTAAATCAATCCCTGACACCTTCATTAGCACACACGCAAAAATAACAAGAATAATAATTGGAGTGAAAAAGAGCAATTGAAGTAAAAAAGAACACTGGGTACCTTTGTCTGTTTGTCTCCTTCCCCTATTTTTCTACTCATCCATCCATAAACTAGACAAAGTGGAGTGTGGTCCTTATGGCTTTCCCAATCCCATTGTCACCCCTCATAAGCTACATTTTTATACAACTGTCTTCAAGATTCATGGGTTCTGGGTTGTAGTTTGATAGTGTCAGGTATCCACCACCAGCTACCCTAATTCTTTAGAACCTAAAAAGGGTTGTCTAAAGTGTGCGTAAGAGTGCCCACCAGAGTGACCTCTCGGCTCCTTTTGGAATCTCTCTGCCACTGAAGCTTATTTCATTTCCTTTCACATCCCCCTTTTGGTCAAGAAGATGTTCTCCGTCCCACGATGCCAGGTCTACATTCCTCCCCGGGAGTCATATTCCACGTTGCCAGGGAGATTCACTCCCCTGGGTGTCTGATCCCACGTAGGGGGGAGGGCAGTGATTTCACCTTTCAAATTGGCTTAGCCAGAGAGAGAGGGCCACATCTGAGCAACAAAGAGGCATTCGGGAGGAGGCTCTTAGGCACAATTATAGGGAGGCCTAGCCTCTCCTTTGCAGCAACCGTCTTCCCAAGGGTAAAACCTGTGGTAGAGGGCTCAACCCATCAAACCACCAGTCCCCTATGTCTGTGGTCATGTTAGCAACCATGGAGGTGGGGTAGGCGAATACCCCTGCATTCTCCACAGGCTCCTCAAGGGGGCACTACATCTTTTTTTCCTTGTTTTTCTTTTTTTTTTTTTTACCTTTCCCTTCTTTTTTAAATCAACTGTATGAAAAAAAGTTAAAAAGAAAACAAACATACAATAAAAGAACATTTCAAAGAGACCATAACAAGGGAGTAAGAAAAAGACAACTAACCTAAGATAACTGCTTAACTTCCAACATGTTCCTACTTTACCCCATGAAAGTTACCTAATATAGCAACATTTCTGTGAGCTTGTTCCTACTATATCCATCAGAAATTAACAGACCATAGTCATTCCTGGGCATCCCCAGAACGTTAAATAGCTTATCTGTTCTTCTTGGATTATTGTTCCCCCTTCCTTAATTGCTCTCTATTGCTAGTTCCCGTACATTCTACATTATAAACCATTTGTTTTACATTTTTCAAAGTTCACATTAGTGGTAGCATATAATATTTCCCTTTTGTGCCTGGTTTATTTTGCTCAGCATTATGTCTTCAAGGTTCATCCATGTGGTCATATGTTTCATGAAATCGTTCCTTCTTACTGCCGTGTAGTATTCCATCGTGTGTATATACCACATTTTATTTATCCACTCATCTGTTGAAGGACATTTGGGTTCTTTCCATCTCTTGGCAATTGTGAATAATGCTGCTATGAACATTGGCCTGCAGATATCTGTTCGTGTCACTGCTTTCGGATCTTCCCGGTATATACCGAGAAGTGCAATTGCTGGATTGAACGGTAACTCTATATCTAGTTTTCTAAGGAACTGCCAGACTGACTTCCAGAGTGGCTGAACCATTAAACAGTCCCACCAACAATGAATGAGAGTTCCAATTTCTCCACATCCCTTCCAGCATTTGTAGTTTCCTGTTTCTTTAATGGCAGCCATTCTAATCGGTGTTAGATGGTATCTCATTGTGGTCTTAATTTGCATCTCTCTAATAGCTAGTGAAGCTGAACATTTTTTCATGTGTTTCTTGGCCATTTGTATTTCCTCTTCAGAGAACTGTCTTTTCATACCTTTTGCCCATTTTATAATTGGGCTGTCCGTACTATTGTCATTGAGTTGTAGGATTTCTTTATATATGCAAGATATCAGTCTTTTGTCAGATACATGGTTTCCAAAAATTTTTTCCCATTGAGTTGGCTGCCTCTTTACCTTTTTGAGAAATTCCTTTGAGGTGCAGAAACTTCTAAGCTTGAGGAGTTCCCATTTATCTATTTTCTCTTTTGTTGCTTGTGCTTTGGGTGTAAAGTCTAGGAAGTGGCCGCCTAATACAATGTCTTGAAGATGTTTTCCTACATTATCTTCTAGGAGTTTTATGGTACTTTCTTTTATATTGAGATCTTTGGTCCATTTTGAGTTAATTTTTGTGTAGGGGGTGAGGTAGGGGTCCTCTTTCATTCTTTTGGATATGGATATCCAACTCTCCCAGCCCCATTTGTTGAAAAGACCATTATGATTCAGTTCAGTGACTTTGGGGGCCTTATCAAAGATCAATTGGCCATAGATCTGAGGGTCTATCTCTGAATTCTCAATTTGATTCCATTGATCTATATGTCTGTCTTTGTGCCAGTACCATGCTGTTTTGGCAACTGTGGCTTTATAATAAGCTTCAAAGTCAGGGAGTGTAAGTCCTCCCACTTCGTTTTTCTTTTCTAGAGGGTCTTTAGCAATTCGAGGCATCTTCCCTTTCCAGATAAATTTGATAACTAGCTTTTCCAAGTCTGCAAAGTAGATTGTTGCAATTTTGATTGGGATTGCATTGAATCTGTAGATGAGTTTGGGTAGAATTGACATCTTAATGACATTTAGCCTTCCTATCCATGAACATGGAATATTTTTCCATCTTTTAAGGTCCCCTTCTATTTCTTTTAGTAGAGTTATGTAGTTTTCTTTGTATAGGTCTTTTACATCTTTGGTTAAGTTTATTCCTAGGTACTTGATTTTTTTAGTTGCTATTGAAAATGGTATCTTTTTCTTGAGTGTCTCTTCAGTTTGTTCATTTCTAGCATATAGAAACATTACTGACTTATGTGCATTAACCTTGTATCCCACTACTTTGCTAAATTTGTTTATTAGCTCTAGTAGCTGTATCGTCGATTTCTCAGGGTTTTCTAGATATAAGATCATATCATCTGCAAACAATGACAGTTTTACTTCTTCTTTTCCAATTTGGATGCCTTTTATTTCTTTGTCTTGCCGGATTGCCCTGGCTAGCACTTCCAGCACAATGTTGAATAACAGTGGTGACAGAGGGCATCCTTGTCTTGTTCCTGATCTTAGAGGGAAGGCTTTCAGTCTCTCACCATTGAGTACTATGCTGGCTGTGGGTTTTTCATATATGCTCTTTATCATTTTGAGGAAGTTTCCTTCAATTCCTACCTTTTGAAGTGTTTTTATCAAAAAGGGATGTTGGATTTTGTCAAATGCTTTTTCAGCATCTATTGAGATGATCAATTGATTTTTCCCTTTTGACTTGTTAATGTGTTGTAATACATTGATTGATTTTCTTATGTTGAACCATCCTTGCATGCCTGGAATGAACCCCACTTGGTCATGGTGTATGATTTTTTTAATGTGTCTTTGGATTCGATTTGCAAGTATTTTGTTGAGGATTTTTGCATCTATATTCATTAGGGAGATTGGCCGGTAGTTTTCCTTTTTTGTAGCATCTTTGCCTGGTTTTGGTATTAGATTGATGTTAGCTTCATAAAATGAGTTAGGTAGTGTACCATTTTCTTCAATGTTTTGAAAGAGTTTGAGCAAGACTGGTGTCAGTTCTTTCTGGAAAGTTTGGTAGAAATCCCCTGTGAAGCCATCTGGCCCTGGGCATTTATTTGTGGGAAGAATTTTGATGACTGATTGGATCTCTTTGCTTGTGATGGGTTGGTTGAGGTCTTCTATTTCATCTCTGGTCAGTCTAGTTGTTCATATATTTCCAGGAAATTGTCCATTTCTTCTACATTATCCAGTTTGTTGCTATACAGTTGTTCATAATATCCTCTTATAATTTTTTTAATTCCTTCAGGATCTGCAGTTATGTCACCTTTTTCATTCATTATTTTGTTTATATGGGTCTTCTCTCTTTTTGATTTTGTCAGTCTAGCTAGGGGCTTGTCAATCTTGTTGATCTTCTCAAAGAACCAACTTTTGGTGATATTTATCCTCTCTATTGTGTTTTTTTTCTCTATGTCATTTATTTCTGCTTTAGTCCTTGTTATTTCTTTTCTTCTACTTGGTTTAGGATTGGTTTTCTGTTCATTTTCTAGCTTCTTCAGTTGATCCATTAGTTCTTTGATTTTGGCTCTTTCTTCCTTTTTAATATATGCGTTTAGTGCTATAAATTTGCCCCTTAGCACTGCTTTTGCTGCATCCCATAGGTTTTGGTATGTTGTGTTCTCATTTTCATTCTTCTCTATGTATTTAGTAATTTCTCTTGCTATTTCTTCGTTAACCCACTGATTGTTTAGGAGTGTGTTGTTTAACCTCCAGGTATTTGTGCATTTTCTAAGTCTCTGATGGTTATTGACTTCTAATTGTATTCCATTGTGGTCAGAGAATGTGCTTTGAATAATTTCAATCTTTTTAAATTTATTGAGGCTTGTTTTATGTCCCAGCATATGATCTATTCTGGAGAAAGTTCCGTGAGCACTAGAAAAGTATGTGTATCCTGGTGATTTGGGATGTAATGTCCTGTATATGTCTGTTAAATCTAATTCATTTATCAGATTGTTTAGGTTTTCAATTTCCTTATTGGTCTTCTGTCTGGTTGATCTATCTATAGGAGAGAATGCTGTGTTGAAGTCTCCCACAAGTATTGTGGAAACATCAATTGCTTCCTTTAGTTTTGTCAGTGTTTCTCTCATGTATTTTGTGGCACCTTGATTGGGTGCTTAGACATTTACGATTGTTGTTTCTTCTTGTTGAATTGCCCCTTTTATTAGTATGTAGTGGCCTTCTTTGTCTCTCAAAACATCCCTGCATTTAAAGTCTATTTTATCTGAGATTAATATTGCTACACCTGCTTTCTTTTGGCTGTAGCTTGCATGAAATATTTTTTTCCATCCTTTCACTTTCAGTTTCTTTGTGTCCCTGTGTCTAAGATGAGTCTCTTATATGCAACATATTGATGGTTCATTTTTTTTGATCCATTCTGTGAATCTATATCTTTTAATTGGGGAGTTTAATCCATTTACATTCAATGTTATAACTGTGAAGGCATTTCTTGAATCAGCCATCTTATCCTTTGGTTTATGTTTGTCATATTTTCCCCCTCTCTCTATTAATATCCTTTATTGTACCCATACCGAATCTCTTTAGTACTGAACCTTTCTCCAAGTCTCTCTGTCCTTTCCTTGTTTCTCTGTCTTAGGGCTCCCTTTAGTATCTCCAGTAGGGCAGGTCTCTTGTTAGCAAATTCTCTCAGCATTTGTTTGTCTGTGAAACATTTAAGCTCTCCCTCAAATTTGAAGGAGAGCTTTGCTGGATAAAGTATTCTTGGCTGGAAAATTTTCTCACTCAGAATTTTAAATATATCGTGCCACTGCCTTCTCGCCTCCATGGTGGCTGCTGAGTAGTCACTACTTAGTCTTATGCTGTTTCCTTTGTATGTGGTGAATTGCTTTTCTCTTGCTGCTTTCAGAACTTGCTCTTTCTCTTTTGTGTTTGACAGTGTGATCAGAATATGTCTCGGAGTGGGTTTATTTGGATTTATTCTATTTGGAGTTCGCTGAGCATTTATGATTTGTGTATTTATGTTGTTCAGAAGATTTGGGAAGTTTTCCCCAACAATTTCTTTGAATACTCTTCCTAGACCTTTACCCTTTTCTTCCCCTTGTGGAACACCAATGAGTCTTATATTCGGACGTTTCATATTATCTATCATATCCCTGAGGTCCGTTTCGATTTTTTCAATTTTTTTCCCCGTTCTTTCTTTTATGCTTTCATTTTCCATTCTGTCATCTTCCAGGTCACTGATTCGTTGTTCAACTTCCTCTAGTCTTGTACTATGAGTGTCCAGAATCTTTTTAATTTGGTCAACAGTTTCTTTAATTTCCATAAGATCATCCATTTTTTTATTTAGTCTTGCAATGTCTTCTTTATGCTCTTCTAGGGTCTTCTTGATCTCCTTTGTATCCCATACTATGGTCTCATTGTTCATCTTTAGTTCTTTGAGTAGCTGCTCTAGGTGCTGTGTCTCTTCTGATCTTTTGATTTGGGTGCTTGGGCTTGGGTTATCCATATCGTCTGTTTTTTTCATATGCTTTATAATTTTCTGTTGTTTTTGGCCTCTTGGCATTTGCTGAAATTGATAGGGTTCTTTTAGGATTTGTAGACCAATTGCAGTCCTTATCTCTAATTTATCAGATCTGCAGGTTCGTGGAGTACACTTTCTCTAACTAACCAGCAGGTGGCGTCCACGAGCCACCTGTTCTCCACAAGCCAGTTCTCCCCTGCTTAGCCTTTTTGGTGAGTGGGGGAGTGAGTCTTGTGGGGTCCAATTGGTGTACCAAGCTTGTGTGTTTAGTTGGTGTTGCCTGCCCTGTATATGGGGCGTGTTTCTGGGCAGTCAGGGAGGGGTGGTGGCTCTAACAATCAAATCTCCCTGGTGATCCTAGAGTTTTAAAGCTGCTGCAATAGTCTAATCCTTCAGTTCAGTCCTGCCACAGTTTGTCTCTCCCACTGACCCACAAGTCCTTGGTATTGCTGTATGGCTCCTGAGACTTGCAAGTGGGCCCCTCTTCCAGGCTGTGCACCCTCGGTCCTCTGTTGAGGGATGACTGTGCTATGTCACAGGTGAGTGCCTTTCCCCCAGAGCAGTTCTGGGCTGCTGGGCTGTGTAGGGAGGCTCCCAGTCTGCTGAAATGATGACTGAATGGGGCTTTGTTAATTTACACTGCTCTACCTTCCCAACTCTGGGACAATCAGCTGAGGTTGCAGGGAAGGCTAATGTCCATGCCCAGTTTTGTGGTGTGTGCCTGTTATTTGAAGCACTTCCGTCACACTGGGTTGTCTGGGGTAGCTCTGGCCTATGGGGCTGGCAATGGGCAGGAGTGTTTCCTGTCCACCAGGATGATGGCTGTGAGCGGACACCCCCCTTTTCTTGGGAAGTTGTGGTGTTTAGTGAATTTTCTCAGCCACTGGATTATTGCCTTTTGTCTCAGAGCTCTCTTAGTTCTGCTCTTGTCTTGACCTGCCCAAATTGCAAGTCTTTGAAGCTTTCTATATTGGGCTTCTTAGAGTAATTGTTTTAGAAAAAGAAAAAAGGATTAAAAAAAAAAAGGGCCCTCCTCAGAGATCTAATGGGCTATTGAAATGCTAAGAGAGAAAGCAGTTAGGGCCATTAAGGAAAGGTCCACAGGGCAGAGAGATCAGCTTTTCTTCAGGATTTGCATATGAGCCTCAGGGCCTGAGCTCTGCCCTTCCCCTTTCTATGTTCACCAGAACTCCAAAAATCCTCCGCTTTTATTTTGGAGTTTTTCGTGTTGTTTGTTCTATGCCTGTCTCCTCTCTGCTGGGCTGGCTGCTCTCAGATTCTCTGGTGTCTGGTCTCAGTCTATCTATAGTTGGAGTTTGGATCAGTAGAATGAGTTTCTGATAAGGGCTGCCACTGCAGTTCTCCCTTCTCCTTTCCAGAGCTGACAGCCCCTCCTCCCACAGGACTGAGCCTGGCAGGGAGGGGTGCGGGTCCCCTGGCCACAAAAACTTACAGATTTCGCTGATCTCAGCAGTTCCACGTTTTCATGAGTGTTGTATGAAGTATGCCCAAAGTCAGATTGCTCTGTGGTGTCCAGTCCACGCAGTTCCTGGCTTTCTACCTACTTTCCTGGAGGAGTAACTAAAACATACAGCTCACCAGTCCGCCATCTTGCCCCGCCTCTGTGGTCTATCACAGGCTTTTAAACTGGCTGTGGGATAGTTTGTGTGTGTGTGTGTGTGCGTGTGCGTGTGCTCATAAAAAGGATCTATTTTTATTAGCCATTGAACACATATTTATTTGGAGTAATCATGTTGGGCATTCACTGGAAAATTAAAATTAAATAGCTCCTGCCCTAATTATGCTGGCTAGGTTTCTGTTTTTTTTTTGTTCAAATATATTTTCCTTTTGTTTGCTTTCTTTAAAATTTTGTTTGTTTATATATTATGCAAACTAACAATTGCACAGCTGATGATGGAAATTTGATTGTCATTTCTAAGATGACAAGGGAAAGAATGATGCATGAGTAGAATTTATTCAGAATAGAAAATACAGAGTGATAATTCTACTTGAGCTCATTACCAGAAGTGTCAAGTAACGTATGCTCAACTATAAAATATAACCAGTGTAATGCTGAAAATCAAACATAAATATTGCTCATCATAGTGAAAATTAGGGGAAATTTGCCATTCCCATCAATAGGAAATTGGTTAAATAAATTATGGTATATCTATGCATTGACATTTATGAGGACAGAATGGCATAAATGGCTAATGATGTGAGCTCTCAAGTCAACTGTTTGATAGTTCAAGCACATAAAAGCTTTGTGGAATTAGGTAAATCAGTGAATTCTCTTGGCTTTTATTTCCTCATGTTGAATAAATATTATCATTTATAAGGTAGAAGTGAAAAAATATCAAGGAGAAATAAATCATGTGGTTGGCAAATTGTCCTACACATGGAAGGCAATCAAAAGTGCTTCATTTCATTCCAAGTTATATTAAATCACAAGTATTTTTCACTCTATTGTCTACATAGCTTCTGCAGGGCCCAGAAATGGGCATTAGTAAGGGAATATTTTGCCTAAAAGCCTTTTTCAATTTTTGTTAAGTTATGGATTATTTCAATTTTCTGTGTTCCTCTGATTATTAATATTAAGCATAAGTCTCTGGTTCTATATTTTCATCCATATGCTTTTCAGTGTGTTCATTAGACTCCCTCAATCTTTTCAGTTAAGAAAATAGTAATCCCTCCTAACTGAGAATGCATTTTATACAAAATTCTAATATGCATGGATTTAATATATATATTCTAATACTACTGAAAACTTCAAGTCATCCTAAAGCCTTTGAGGTAAATATCTGGAAGGAAAAGCACATATGGAAAGTAATATATCTTATTATTCTTATTCTGAAACTAAACAAAACACATGTATAAACATCTTCCTGAAATTATGGAAGGCTGAGACTAGAATTATCTGGCATGAAGTGGATACTTTATACACATTATTAATAATTTGAGATGAGCAAAGTGTCATTGGTATTTCTTTACATTTTGCATTGACCTATTGAAAGGGAGGATACTAGAAGAGAGATGACAGAATAAATATTTTGAATTAAAACTCCATACTGAAAAAGAGAATACAAGACACAAACCCATACAGGTTGCTTGAACAATCATTTGAGACACTAGGAACATCAGAGAAGGTGTTTATGAATCAGGAAATAAAAGCATTTGTAGGAAAATAAAGTCTCTGATGGTAATTTCTAAGAATATTTGAATAAGTTGTATAATATGATGGTGAGCAATGAATATTAAGGATCCTCCTTTCCATAATGATGTCCTCTGGGACCCTGAGATCATTTGAAAAACAACTGATTCATAGAATTCCAGAATACATTGAGCTTATAATGTATGGATAACCCTTCTGGTAGTAGAAAAATGGATGTCTTTCCTTTGCTCTCAAATAATCTGTATTAGTTTCTTTGGCTGCTGTAAAAACTTATAACAAAATGGGCAGCTTAAAACAACAGAAATTTATTTTTGCACAGTTCTGGAGGCTAGAAGGCTAAAAAGTCAAGCTTTCCTCAGCACCAGAGACACTAGAAAAAAATCCATTCTTTGCCTCTTCCAGCTTCCGGTGGATGTCCATGGACACATCTCCAGTCTCTGCCACTCTGGTCACCTTCTTTCGTCCTCTTGTATGGTGAATGTCAAAACTTTCCCTGCTGCTTTCATATGAGGAAACATGTATTTGTATAGAGGGCCCACCAGATAATCCAGGATAAGAGTATCTCAAGGTCCTTACCTTTATCACATCTTTGCTACATAAGATAATATTCACTCTTTTGCCATAAAAGGTAATATTCATGATTCCCAGAGATTTTAAATAGATATCTTTTGGGGTGGGGGCATTTTTTTTTTTTTTGGCCTACTATAGTTGTTTTCAAAAAATTTGCATAAGAAATGGGGAAATCCCTGTCTAATTTCACCGTCCTCCCAAGACTAACATCCAGACTGCTGCTTCAGAGAAGTCCTCCTGACCTTACAAACTACAAAGAGCCTATTTTTGCCTGCTGAGGTCCTCTTTTATTTTCATGTGATGCCCCAACAACTTTGCACATTCACAAGACATTTTAGAGTTTGTACTTTTCCCCCCATATCCAGCATCATAGATGATGAACACTGAGAATGACCAAGATTCACATTATCTCCTCGGGAAAATAATAGAGAGTACAGGTTATTGTTTGAAAAGTTATGTTTAACCGACAAGAAAATGCTGCGCTATTTTAAGTAATGGAACAGTTTTGACTTCACTGTCATACCAGTCCTCTGGAATCTAGAATCTGTAATGAGGCCTTAGGGTCTAATTATTACTGCCTTCATATCAAAGCTAAAACACAAACAAAGCACATATACAACAATAATGGTAATAACTACCAAAATCAAACCAAGGAGCAAACTAAAACATGTTGTAAAATATTAAAAAGGGATAATTAAAACTAAGACAAATGTTATAACTCAGATCAACAAATTCCACAAACTCAGCTATATAAGAAATTCAGGTAAAAATATTTTAATATCTTGGTAGAGATGGTTTTCTTAAATACAGAAATTAAGTGTGAGGAATTAAATAAATTGTGATTGCTTAATTCTAAGTATAAACCTTACTTTCAATGCAATGTAAATTGTGGCTAAAGGTTATGAAATGCACAATTTGATTTAAAGTGATTTTTTATGGTCATCTTTTTCTGAAATCCAAGATTGATTCATTACTAAATGTTAGAATTTAAATGGATATTAACTAGGGCATGTGAAAAAGGGCATAAGTAAAAGAAATATAAAGCAACAACAACAACAAATCCAACATCTAAAGCTTAGTTTGATTAGATAGGAACCTTATTTTCTTGAGCGTCTATGCACGATGAAAAGGTAGACATGAAAACTTCCAGTTTACCAATATATGATAAAAAGGTCTTTGAGTGAAAATAGTCACCTTATTCAAAATCTCTTCTACCTTTAAAATCCCCTCCCTTTGTAATTCTCCCATCTCCAGTTCTGCATTTTAGTAGAAATATTACCTATGCATAAACTGCTGTGTAAAATTTATAAAAGATGACTACTATTAGTCTGATTTAATCCATGCATATTCTAATTTCTCTGTAGACTGCTTAAGATAGTGACAGTAAAGTATATGAGATAAGAATGGTTTGATTCAATGGGGAATGACAATGTTAAGAAAAAAACTATTAATAATACTTTATAAGAACAATTTCAACCTGAAGGTGAGGTGGGTCCATGGAAAAATAGGGAAGGGAGAACCACAGACCGAGGCCCTAATAGCTGGAGGCAAATAGACTGAATACTTCATCATTTATACTCAATTGAGTAGATTCGTAAAAAGTCAAGTAGGGATAACTTGTATCATTTGATTATCTGCCTACAAGCTGCCCAACTCAGATGGAATTTGCCATCAGTCTGGGGCAAGCGTGATTGCAGGGGATTACCATGATTCCCAATACTGACCAAACTATAGAAGAGGCCTTACGCTTCCCTAACTCAACCCCTTCTCCCATTAACTTAAATAAAGGAGGAAGGGGAGAGAACATAATACACATTGGAAAAAGTTCCATGCCTCTAACTTTTTTTTCTCCATGATTTCTTTTTTCTTAAATGACCTTGGAGAAAAATTGTCCCTACAAAAAGACAAGCTAATAAACCTTAATTCAAATTTTGAAATTCAAACAGAACTTACCTGTGTGATAAACTGTTACCTTAACAGACTTGGGCTACTCAAATCCTGCATATTCCCAACAAAGGACAGTCTTTAGGACTGGCTTTTTGCCCCTTCTTGGACATGAGCTCTGAGCTTCTGGAATAGTCTACCTTAGAGTGTTTGTTCAAGGATTGAGAAACACCATGCCAGTTTGATCAGTTTATGCCAACAATGTGATTTATGGCGAATGCCTGCTTCTTTCTGAAGGGCTTGAGTCTGAGCAGCTGAGGTCAATGATTCAGGCACTATATGCCTATGTGACTAACTCCAGTAAAAACCCTGGATGCCAATGCTTGGCTGAGCTTCACTGGTTGGCAACACTTCACATGTATTGTTGCAAATAATTACTGGGAGAATCAAGTGCATAGATCTGACTCTATTGGAACAGGACAACTGTAAGCTTGAGTCTGATTTCTCCTGTACTTCTCTCAATGTTCCCTTATCCTTTGCGATTTTAGTGTGCATCCTTTCATTGTAAGGAATGATAACTGTAAGTCTAACAGATTTTTCAGGTACCTGTAAGTAGCTCTAGCTAATTATAGAGTCTGAGGGTGATCTTAGGGACTTGACACAGAACCTTAACTCACAATCTTAAGAAGTATGATTATCATGAGAACTGATATTATGGATGTATCGATTACACAAATTAGGAACTTAAATTGATATAATTTATGTTAGTATATCATTTTTCATACTGAAATATGCAATAAAATCAAACAAATATTTAAATAAACATATCAACTCACAGGAAAAATTCTTCAAAATGCAGTAGGTAAAAACAATTGTATATAGAAAAAAAGATATAAAATTATAAACTGTAAAAACCAACTTATATGTAGGAAGTATTGTACAGAGGGAATAAAAACCAAAGTACAAGTATAAACTTAAATGTATGATTACAAAATTAAATTATATAAATTTAAATGAAACTATTAGCCCCAGGGAAATTTCTTCAAAATACAGTAGATAAAAACTACTGTATATAGAGAAAAAAACGGAATTGTTTTAAAAAATAACAACAAAGTTCCTTCATGGTTTACAAGTTTGAATTGAAAGATCATTAAAGAACTTTTAAGCCAGAGTCTTTATTTATCAGGCAACTAAATAATGCCTAACATTTATCAACCAATTGCTGTACATCAAGCATTGTTCTAAGCATAGTAATTATAGTCCTGTCCTTAAACATCACATAATCACATGAGGTAAGTATGCCAGTTTGGATGTATTATGTCCCCCAAAACATCATATTCTTTGATGCAATTTTCTGGGGGCAGATGTGTTAGTGTTGATGAGATTGGAATCCTTTGATTGAGTGTTTTCATGGAGATGTGACTCAATCACCTGTGAGTGAAATGTTTGATTGGATAATTTCCATGGAGATGTTAACCTGCTCATTCAGGGTAGGTATTAACTGGATCACTGGAGTCATATAAAGGAATTCACAGACAGAAGGATCTCAGAGCAACTGAGAGTGACATTTTGAAGAGGAGGTACAGCTAAGAGAGGATAAAATGCCCCAAGAGCAACACTTTGGAGAATGTCATTTTGAAACGCAATCTGGGAGCAAGCGGATGCCAGCCATGTGCCTTCTGAGCTAACAGAGGTTTTCCAGATGCCAATGGCCATCCTTCAGTGAAGGTACCTTATGTTGACATCTTACCTGGGACACTTCATGGCCTTAAGACTGTAACTTTGTAACCAAATAAACCCCCTTTAATAAAGCCAATCCATTTCTGGTATATTGCATATCAGCAGCATTAGCAAACCGGAACAGTAGGTATTCTGGTTTGCTAGAGCTGCCATTATGCAAAACACCAGAAATGGATTGGCTTTATTTTAATCATATTTTTTATTGTAGAATATAACATATGTACATAGAAGTGATAACTTTTCAAGTGAAATTTAATAAGTAGAGAACAAATTTCAAAGAATAATATAGGTTACAGTTCCACAGTTTCAGTTATTTCCTTATTGTGAAATATGACATAGGATTATGAATACTGAATCTTTATATAATTTTCTTTTTCTTAATTACTGGGGTATTAGAATAGCTATAAGGAAAGAATTGAAATGGTGGAACTACAATCCATAGCATCCTTTGAAATTTGTTCTATAGCCACTTTTTTAAATTGTAATTTGAAAGCTATCACCTTTTTGTATATATGTTATATTTCACAATAAGAAAATAACTGAAACTATGGTACTATAACTCATAACAACTTTGGAAATTTGTTATGTATTTCCAAAGTTATATATTTGTATAACTATTTGCTAAAGCCTACTTTCAAAGATATTAAATTTTTCAGATTGGTTTTTATAAAGGGGATTTAATGGGTTACAAATTTACATTCTAAGGCCATAAAAGTGTCCACAACAAAGCAGTGTGCCGGTTTGTATGTATTGTGTCCCCCAGAAAAAGCCATGTTCTTTGGTGCAGTCTTGTGGAGGCAGACATATTGGTGTTAATTAGGTTGAAATGTTTGGATTGAGTTGTTTCCATGGAGATGTGACCCACCCCACTGTGGGTGATATCTCTGGTTGGATGGTTTCCATGGAGGTGTGGCCCACCCATTCAGCCTGGGCCTTGATTGGTTTACTAGGGCACTATATAAACTCAGACAGAAGGAGCAAGCTTGAGACATCCAGGAGGGACACTGAAGAACACACAGAAGCTGAGACAGTAGCTGGTAGCTAAGACAGACCGTTTGAAGACAGCCATTGGAAGCTGATGCAGACATTTTGGAGAACGCCATTTTGAAAAGCAACCTGGGAGCAAGCAGATGCCATCCATGTGCCTTCACAGCTAACAGAGGTTTTCCAGACACCATTGGCCATCCTCCAGTGAAGGTACCTGATTGCTGATGTGTTACCTTGGACACTTTATGACCTTAAGACTGTAACTGTGTAACCAAATAACCCCATTTAATAAAAGCCAATCCATTCTGGTGTTTTGTATTCCAGCAGCATTAGCAAACCAGAACAGGCAGCAACAAGAGGTATCCTTCACTGAAGAACGGCCGATGGTGTCTGAAACAACACCGTCACCAGGCATGTGGCTGGCATCTGCTGTTCCTTTGCTCCCAGGTTGAGTTTCAAAGTGGCTTTCTCCAAAATGCATCTGGGTATCTCTTAGCTCCTCTTTCTCAGCTCCTATGTGTTCTTGCTTCTTTCTCCCAGGACGTTTCTAAGAGTCTCGGGGTCCTCTCTTAGCTTCTCTGGGGCCAACTCTGGGCTTCATCTCTTAGCTTAGCATCTCCAAATGTCCTTCTGTCCATATCTCCAGGCATCTCTAAGTGTCTCCAAGCATCAGCAAGTGCCTGTGTCAACAATTCAGTTCTCTTAAGTAATCCAGTGAACCAGTCAAGACCCACCCTGAGTGGGCAGGGTCCACACCCCCATGGAAATAATTTAATCAGATGTTCCACTAATCAGTCTGCCCCCACAAGATTGCATTAAAGAATGTGACTTTTCTGGGGGACATAATACATCTAAACTGGCATATTATTCCCTTTTGAAGATGAGCAAACTGGATATAAAAATTGGTTAAATGAATTCCCCAAAATCAAATATCAATGAGAATTTAAGCCAGGTAATCTTATTTCAGGTAATTCTGATTTAACCACTCAAAGGGCTGAAGTTACTGAGTGACATTTCCAAATCCACAAAATGACTGGTGGTGCATAGAGGAACATTTTCATCCCCAAATGAATAGGAAAAATAGCATTTTACCTTTTTAGAGAACTGACACAAACAAATAATAAAAATGACTAACCACTTGGTCTATAAATTCTGTTTCGAATTATATTTTTGTTTGCCTAGGGCTTTCAATAATCACTATCAGAGAGCAAGTCTAGGTATTTCTATTGCTCAAAGTTTATTTCAATTTATTACAATGAACTCAATAGCAACACACCCTCTAGCAAAAGCAATCAATAATACATATACTCACCTTTCTGGTAGTGGGTGAAAAAACAAACAAAATTCAACTTAATTCACATTAGGTCCCATCCAAGTTTCTTTTGATATATATCTATAGATATAGATATATATTTAAACCAACTGTATCACCTAGTATTTTATAAGCCAGAGCTGTCCTCATTAACCAATATTCTTTTTCCTTGGAATGAGAATGGTATTTATGGTACGAAAGTCTATGTTTTCAATGATGGACTTATCTTATTGTACTGTTTTTTCCATCATTAAATCAAGATTAGGGACAACAATTAACATGCTCCTTTCACTGACACTTTATCCATAATGGCTTTCTTTCTCCTCCTTCTTACAAACCTATCAGGTTGTGTGTATGATTCTATTTTATAGACCAAATGTTATTTAGGGACAGAACAAGGATTTGAATTAGGGTGTCTTTGCTCGTTCCACCATGTAAATTGACAAAGAGTAGGTTGAGCCTAAACCATGATAACATCAAACTATTAAATAATGCTTGAAAAATGTTAAGGCTAAATATTGAATTCTTTCCATAACTTTGAAAAGGAGGAATCCATATGGTAAAACTGATAATTGTGTTTATGAGATTATTTCTTTCTCTGATCAGACACAATAATAGAGTTTATAATACGTGGTGGCCTGGAGCTACAGACCCTATAAAGACATGTTCTTAAACAATCCATTTCATGTGTGTGAACCCTTGTAAATAGAACTTTTTGATGAGGTTTCTTTAGTTAGGAGGTGCTCCAACTGATCACAATGGGTCATAATCCTATTACTGAAGGCCTTATAAGGAAGGCCACTGTATTAGTTAGGGTTCTCTAGGGAAACAGAATCAATGAGAGATATCTATGACTATAAAATTGATAAAAGTGACTCATGCAACTGCGGGTATGCACGAGTCCAAATTCTGTAGGGCAGTCAGCAAACTGTCAACTCCAAGGAAGATGTCCGATGAACTCCTCAGGAAACGCTTTGCTGGGCAGCCAAAGAAGAAGTGAAGGTCCTCTATCTGTCTCACTTATAAGTCTTCAACTGATTAATTGGATTAAATCCAGCCAATTGCATTCTCTTATTGTGGAAGACACTCCCTTAGGTGAGTCGTCAGTCACAGCTGCAGTCAATTGACTGATGATTTAATAAACCAGCCTGTTTGTTTATGAACCAGCCACAAATGTCCTCACAGCAATTATTATGCCAGTGCTTGCTTGACCAGACAGCTGGGTACTATCACCCGGCCAAGTTGACACATGAACCTAACCATCACAGCCACCAAATAAAAGGAAAGCAACAGGGAGCAGCCAGAAACTGGATATCAATGAAGCCAAGAAGCCAGGAAAGGCTGCCATGTGCATTGTCATGTGACAGAAAAGTTAAGAATCGAGGATTGCCAGCAGCCAGCCCCAGAATGACAGAGTGTTCTGGGAGAAAGCATCACTTTGGTGACACTTTGATTTTAGCCTTCTGCTAGCCTCTAAGCCATTAGCCAATAAATTCCTGTTGTTTAAGCCAACCTATTGCATGGTATTTATTTTAGCAGACAGGAAACTAAAACACTGTTTGTGTATCAGACATATGGCTTTTACATTAAAACTGATATTCTTGAATTTCATTTGTTTTTATTACATGTATTTTAAATCTTTCCCTTTCTTGAAATAAAATACAAAATCTTCTGTAAACATCATCTTTTCCCTTTTTTATTGTAGTACAATAAAATGCATGAATTTTAAAAATGCAGTTCCATGATCTTGAAAAATGTATAATATGTCTGTGCAATCACCACTAAATCAAACATAAACAACAGTAAAACCATTCCATCACCCTAGAAGTGACCTCATATCCCTTCCAGTAAATTCTTACTCCCAAAAAGGCAACCATGTTTTGGTTTCCATCAATGTAGATTAATTTTGCCCATTTCAGAACTTCAGTTAAATGAAACCATACAGTATGCACCACGTCTTACTTTGTTAAGCTACTGTGACTAGACCACAAAATGGGTTGCTTTAAACAATAGCAATTCATTGGATTACAGTTTCAGAGGCCAGAAGATCAATTTTTTTTTTATGCAAAAAGCACATAAATAGATATAATAGATGTTTGGTGTTATAAAAGTTTCATGGGGGAAAAATTAGGAAAAACATCTGAAAAGTCTCCTTAATGGGAATAATGAATAAAAGTTGAGAAACACTGTTCTAGAAGATCAATAAGATTGCATATATTTCTTGTAACACTCTGTTTGTGAGTCTCTAAAGCGGTGTCATTAAAGATTTTCAGAGCTGCATGAAAGTCTTATTTAGTTATTTGTTTCCCTGTTTAGGGTGAGCTTGTGAAGAGGAAGAAAGAGAGTCCTATTTGTATAATTTATTTTCTAGTGATTCTCTTGTCATATATCACTTGGAGTGATAAAAATTTGACAATTCCATACTCAGTGTTATGTCCCTTCATTTTAGACTTTAATCTGCCTACATGAGAATAGGACAAAGAGAATTTATTGGCATCCTAGAGGGATTAAAAACAAAACTAAATCAAGAGCAGATTATAATGGGGTAAAGGAGAAAAAGGTGTAGAACAAAAACAAAAAATGGAACAAAGATGTAAGAGAATTCACTCTTACAAATGAGGCTTTTCTATGGATGTTGGTATTGTTGTCTGGTATCCTGATATATCTTCCTGCAATGTCTACAGTGGTAACTGCAAGTTGTAATGGGAACCAGATCTGTTTCAAACAATGGATTAAAGTGTTTCTTAGTAAAGCCCAGAATTGGAAAACACTCAGTAAATAGGCAGGAAAGAGGGCTCAGCTAGCATCTTTCCTAATCTGTAACAGTGACCTCCAAGTGGAGAATGGGAAGAAGATATTATACTTTACATTTATAAACACCATTTAACAAAAAATAAAAAATAAATTTTAGCTTAATGTCTGTGTCATTATTAAAATATTATGTTATTAAAAGTCCCAGATAGTTCCCCTGACTTTTCTGTTTAGTTCTTCTATATTCTATGGTTTAAACATGTGGAATGAATAGTCTTTCTTATTTCCATGCTTTCATATTTTTATTTTATCTACTTTTTAATTTTATTTATTTTGATTTGTGAATATGTATTTAAATCTGTGTGTATGCAGAAGGAGATTTTGTGCCTATTACTCTTATTTCCATAGAAAGCCTATGAGCCGATAGTTTTAAGGTAAAATTATCATGAAAAATTGAGTAGGGAAACCTTTCCCATTACTGAATCATCCCTGCCATATATTGATCTATTTAATACAACAAATATTCTTTTAGGGAACAAGATAGTGATTAGTAACTTCATCTTAAATTGACATAGAAAAGAACTGTTACCTGACAGATGCTGGGTGGCATATGTGATACAAATTGAAACAGTCCATGTAATTCTTTGGAAGATGCTTCCTTTCATGAGCTGCAGATTATGATTGATCTTAGGAACTACCATCTGTTCTAACAGTCTTAATACCAAATCTGAATGAAGAAAACTACTGTGGAGATAGGGATATTTTGGCAGGCAAATATCATGCCTGAAGTCAGCATAGAATCCCACAGTGGGATGTACTGTTCCTGTTTGCTTTTACTATTTGAGTTTAACTTGAATTAGAAAGATTTATTTATCTCTGTTTTCAAGTGATCACAGTGGCAATATCGAGCAGTGGTTTCTTTTTTTTTTCAGACTAATCTATATTAGGTGTAAAATAATACATCTCACTGTAAACAGCTGAAACAATGTAGATATTTTTACTTGATTTCTGTAGCTCACTTCCATGAGGAACCCCTGTCAATCGATAAACTTCAGACAGCCCACCTACCCTCACACATACAACACACTGAGGCAGGTTAGACGTAGGAAAAACATCTTGCAGACTCCTTGGGAGGCACCTTGGGACTCGGTGCAGGGAGGGGTGGGGGCACCTGGTGAGAACAGTCAGGTTCCTGAAACCGAGGAGGTTGAAAAAAGTAAGATATGTTATTCAACCACAGGGCATGAACCAATCACAACCTGTTGACAATCCTTGATTTGAATGTGTATTCAGCCTATTGCAATAGCTTACTTACAAACCTTGGGTTGCATGTTATTAAGCAATCACAAGAATGTATAGACAACCAATCGCAATAGCCTACTTACACCACCTAATCTGAATGATTACTCACCAATTACAATGTGCCAAGTGTACCTATGGCTTCCTTTGTTTGATTTGATAAAAAGCCCTTGTGCCAAACCACTGTGGCACGTCTGTCTCTGGATGCATGCCCTGCGCTCACCCCTCAGAGGGTGTACTTTCAGTTTCCTCAATAAACTCTTCTCACTTGATTATGCCTCCTTGTCTCATCCTTGATTTCCCTGAGGCAGCAAGCCTGGAATGGAGCTCTGGTAACATCTCTCTTGGCAGAAGGGTGCTCTGCTAACAACACCGCACTGTTTTCAAAAGGTCTCCTACTATATGTTTTCTGCACATTTTATTTTTTCACTTAAAATTCTATATAAAACACTTCCATATTTGTATATGTAAATCCATTTTGTCTATTTTAATGGTGCTTAATATTCTTAAAAAATCAAACTGTGCTCTTTCTGTGCCCCAAGGGAGGAAAGGGGGACTTAGGAATCAGAACTCGGGCCTCCCATCCCCGCTTTAACTAGAGAAGCCCTAATTTTAGTGCTTTATACATGAGAGGGCTATATGAGACTCACAGTAAGGAAGAGTTCTATTGTAAAAGCATGGGTTGATGGTGCCAGTGGTGGTGGTGGGTGTTATTATCATTATTTACGCTTCCTCCATAAAGTAAACCCAATTCCTCAAGGAAGGCTTAACGTCATTGTTTCTGATGATGATGATGGTGATGATGATGATGATATCTAACATTTATTGAATACTTGCTATGTCATGGTGTGGTGCTAAGTGCTTTATATGCATTAACTCATTTAGTAGTTACAATGAACTAGGAAGTCAATACTACGAAAAACCCTATTTTACTGGAAACAAAACAAAACAAAACAAAACCACAGAGGCTGTGCCAAGTTAAATGATTTGCCTGGGATCACTCACCTAGCATGTGTAAGAATTAGGATTTGAACCCAGGTGATTCTACCTCTAATATCCATGCTCTTAACCAGGTAAGGCTTTTCTATCATGAGGTTCTTTATTTTCACCAAAGTCTAATTTAATTTTCCACACTTAATTTACTTTTACCCAGATATACTTATCTATATTTTCATTTTTGGTGGGGAACTCACAGTGTACTTAGTTGCCTAGTGTTGACATCATCTCTCAACTTCCTGTGAGCTCCCTTTCCTCATTTCTTAGTGATCATTCTGCTTAACATACTTTTAAATCCCTGTGTGTTCTCATTTCCAATCTTCTTCCAGAAGTAACTAGTATTGTGGTTTTATGTATTTTCTTGGTTTTCCTCATGGTTTTTCCCCCTTCCATATGGATCATCTTCTCTTTTCTTTCCCTTTGAGATTTAACTCCATGTGTTTTGTAAGAATTTCCTCCGTGACATTAGCCATACTTCACATTCACCTTCAATAGCTGTATCATCTAGAAATTCATCTGATACTTGAAATTACTGAAGGAGCTCTTCCTACTTTACACTTTAAAATCTGTTAATATTTTCTAAAATTCAATAGTGCTATCCCATTATTGCTACAAAATAAACTATCCTAAAATGTAGTTGTCTTAAAACAATTAGCTTTGCTTACAGTGCTCTAGATTGCCTGGGGCTCAGCTGGCAAGTGCTTCGCTAGTTACACTTGGGGTTTCTAATGTGTAGCATTCAGACGGGAGCTATGCTGGATTGAAGTTCCTGGACGACCTCTCATTATTCAGACCTCTTCTTCCACATGGCTTTCCTCCCTCAGTTCTCTAACTCAAGCTTTTCATTGTGAATGGACAACAAGAAAAATCCCCAGTGTGAAAAACATTGTGAAACCTCTGCCTGCATCATGCAAGCACATCCTTTGACCCAAACAGGTCACATTTCAAGACCAAAATCAAAGTGAAAGGAACTTAAAACAAAACAGCAAAAAACCCAGAAGGCCTTTGGGGGCTACCAAAATAAAAGCCGAACACGATTGTTGTCCCAGGCTTGTCAATCATCCTTATTAGGGACTCCTCTGCTCCACATTCAGAAGGGAGGCTCACAAAGTCTTCCTAGGTTCTGGAATCCCTCACAAGGGGTATATTAAATTTACTTTTTGATATCTTCCCTTTATTCCTCTATCTAATCATTTAGGTTTCCAGTCATTCTAGTAACAACTAAATATCTCTCCCCTGCCTTATACTCTTTCATAATAGCAGTTTGACATGAGTAAACCTTATTTTTTCTTTTAATTAGTATGTAAAAATAAATATTTTTAAATCATATCTTTAAAAAATTGTTTTCCTTTATACTATTAATCTGTTTATTTTATTCATGCTTCATTATTGTGCTTATTTTAACTGAGGCCAAAGTATAATTTTTAAACCATTCTGGTTTCTCCTTGAGATCATGACCAACCTAGTACCTAGAGATCAGGGACAACTTTTCCTTTTATAGCTTTTGTATTTATAATTTTCTTCTGTTTTATTCTTTACTTCAAACCAATAAAATTAAGTATGTCCATCAGTTCTGTTTATGTGTTCTTTGGTAAATTTTTTCACTTCTTTGTTGTTAAAACTACAGTCAGATTTCTTACAATATACAATCCACAAAGCTTTATAAAATTAATAATCTAGTGTTAGATTATATAGATTATATACACAAAGACTACGTGTGGCTAAGAAGGTGTTCAAGAGATTTATTTAGAGTCTAAGTAAAATGGCACATACCTATGTTTAAACTTAGATAGTATTTGTGAGAAGTTATGTGCCTTTCAATTGGCTAAAATATATTTAAAATATATATATATAATATCCTTTGATGAATTTTAAATTTATATTTACTATCAGAAACTTCAAGGATGCAGTTAGAAGCAGGGGGCTAATTAAAGGGTGTTTTTTAGTTGATATTTCAAACCAGCAACCTGAGACAAACTAAAGTGGCACAGAGAGAGGTTAACATATTTTGGTAGCAATGGAGAAAGATTTGAGTTTAAAAAGAGGCAATACAAAAGGGAAACAGAGATTGGAGTCAAGTTACAAGGCTTTAACCTGTGTCTCCGCAGGGAGAAGGAGTTGAAGAAGTGTAGATTGCTAAAATTAAATTTTAATTTGTTGCCCATGGTATACGATAATGTATCTCTACACCAACTGACAGATATCTTCTCTGACCATACTCAGTTGCCTTACACACTCTCTCTTCAATGCTGACCACACAGTACTAACATGATATAAATTCAACCTTGTTTTAATGATGCCCAAAATTCCTTCAGATGAATTTACAGCTCTCATTCCTGGAAGAAGTGAGCAAATCACCAGTGAGGGAGGCTGAAATGTCTCAAATATATGCATATTTCACCCTTTTGTGACAAGTCAGAAAGGGCATATCTTATTAATTGCTTCCCAACTAGCCACAGTGTTCCACTGTCAGGCAGGTAAGTACTACATGATCTATCCGTGGTGCATACCAGAACCCGAAGATTCAGAATAGAATACTTTTTGAAGGAAATTGAGAGTCTTTGTTTATGCACTGATTGAACAAATTCAACAAATTAAAAATTGTTCAAAGTGCCCCCCTTTCATTTTATGGCATTCCCTCAGGACCTGACCCATCCCCATTAATGGAATAGCGGTGTCATATAGTGTTTAAGAGCACAAACACTGGCACTCAAGCTACCAAGTTCAAATCAAGTATGACCACCACTAGGTATGTGCCTATGGGTGTTTGTTTTACTTGTGTGTTCCTCAGTTCCTTCCCTTGAAAAATGGAGATGATGATAGTATCTAGGGTGATTGCAATGCTTAAACCCATCAGTAAATGAAGTGTTCAGAAATATAAGTATTTGCTATTCCAATTTGTGCACACACACATACCCACAACCATACACACAAACACATATGCTTTCTTTTATTACCACTAACATAATTTGTGGCTGCTTTGCTCCATTTCTTAAATTCCCATCTTCTCATTATTCTTGTGTATTATTAATTGGTTGTCAATTCCAGCAAATGGGTTATTAGGTAAAGGTTTTCTGCTAATAAACCTGTGACAACTCCTAATTGCCTAAGAATGTCATACTTCTCAGTTTAGTATTTAAAAAAAAAAACAAAAACATAAAATCTTTCCATATTATTCCTCTGCCCAGTTATTTACTCTACTCTGCAATCACAACAATTCTCCTGTGCTATGAGGTGGTTCATGTTTCACTCCTGCTATTCTCTGTTCCATAATATATGTCTGAATGTAACTTTTAGTACAAAATTCTTATTTCATGTCTGTCATGAAGATTTCCCCTGTTTCCCAATAAAAATTGCATTTCCAACTGCATTTTCTTTAGAAATACATATATTTAAAGTGAAATGTCCATGCTAGGTGTAAAGACTGATGGACTTCAAAAAATATATGCACCCATTTAACCCATATCCCCATTAAATTATAGAATTTTCTCATCTCCTAGGAAGTTACTCTGTGCCCTTTCCCAGTCAATCTCTGTCCCTAGTCATCATCTCTACGTCAACTCTTCTAATGTCTGTCACCATGTCTATCACCATAGCCTATTTTGCCTATTGTAGAACTTCATATAGGTGAATTCAGACAATAAGTGTTTTTCTGTGTATGAGATTTAAGAGCTAAAGCATTCTAGGCACTGGTCTGAGTGGTCTGGAGTGAAACAGAGATACTTACCATGCTCTTGGATAATAATGGATGAGAATTTGTGATAGAAAAGGAGTAATAGTCAAGGAAAGTAGAGAACTGAGTCAAGTTACAATACTGTGGGTGGGGCCTCTATAGGAGAAGAGGATCTGAGGGACTCTTCAAATCAGAATTGCTAAAATTAAATTTAATTTGTTGAGTGTGATACATAATAATATATCTCTTCTTTGTCCCAAACTTTTAATATTGCCTTCTGTATAGCTTACAAATTTATAATGGAAAATAGGACATTTAAGAAGCCAACCACAAAGCAAGTATCTAGGCTATATCAACAGCAATAAATTAATGGAAAAATATACACCCCCCAAATTTCCAGATTAATGAGAAACAATGTTTCCTGCTTTATAAGGAAGCTATTTTCATTTTAAAAAATAAAAGGAGTGGACCAAACAGTTTGGAGTAATTGAGGACACCCAGGTAAATGATTTCTGGTGAACAGTCTGGATAGATACTCCTCCTTAAGTTGGTTTCTATTTGTTCTCCTCTTGTTGATTTAGAATTCCTGAGTACCTGAATCTGTACACAATTTTTCCTGTGGCTTTGTTGCAACAGTAAAATATGTTATATTTAATTATTAGGAAATAATAGATACCAGCCTAGAGGACCAAGAATTAAATATATTGTTAGCAAAATTCTATTGGCCATATCCTGGGCATTATATTTTATACAAAATACTCAGTTTAATCTATCTTCAGAAAATAATTGAAGATGAATCCCATTATTTTGGCCTTTTAAATAAATGTTAAAGTTATATCTCTCATTTTACCCTAATGTCATTAATTCAACACACATTTATTGGAATCTAATCTTTCAGACATTTTGCTTGGCATAAGACATGCAGAAATGAATAAGGCAAATTCTAATTTCAATGGATAGTTGACAATTCAAAGTTGAAGAAGCAGGCAGGAATATAAACAGAAATTCATCAGACTTAATTAGGGCCAGAATGCTGTAAAATATGTGACTTAAAACAGAAAAGAGGTGAGAAACTAAGTCTGCTTGGAAGATACAAGAATGTGTCTTCAAAAAAGAAATTGTCTTATAGAATGAGGGGATATTTTCCCATATATAGATGAAGTGCAGTAGGAGGAAAAGGTGGAAGAGGCAGACCAGAGAGGATAATCAGAGTGGAAATATGGAGGTGGAAAAATTGATAGAATACTTACAGATGGTCATTTGTATAATTATAAAATAAGGTTGCACAACAGGGAAGTAGCAAGTAAGAGACAGACAAGGTAGACTTGGGCAACCTTGCAAAAAGACTTGCACACCAACCTAAGGATCTAGGCAATAATGAGCCATATTCATTTTGAAACAAATCCAGTAGACACATGTTGATTTTTCTTACCCATCATCTACCCCTTTGTCCTGCCTTTTTTCTTCTCAGAATTGCACTACAGTTATCCTTTGGAAACCCAACTTTACCGCATTCTCATTCAACATGGCTTAGGTGGAGGAGATATTTCCTGTCTTTGGCTTTAAGTGTAGGCATGTGATCTATGCCTGTCAGTCAGAATATTCTGCACACATGGCAACAGTAGTTAGTTAAGAGACGGGTAAAAGTGACTCAAGTTTGTCCAGGGAGAATTCACTGTTATTTCCAAGAGTAAATTTTAGCTTTAAAATATAACCACTATATTCATTATTGTAAATTTTGTGCCCCCCAGCATCCCAATTCCCCTTACCCTGTTCTACTTTATTCTAATACACTTGTCATCTCATATA
Organism: Choloepus didactylus; assembly: GCF_015220235.1. Classification (NCBI taxonomy): domain Eukaryota; kingdom Metazoa; phylum Chordata; class Mammalia; order Pilosa; family Megalonychidae; genus Choloepus; species Choloepus didactylus. Next base: position 57,261,000 of record NC_051312.1, read on the forward strand.
GAATACAATTTACATGTTAACTTTATTTTTCTACTATTCATAACATGCAAATAGAATATAGCATTTATGAAACCAGGATCCTGGTCTATTTTATTCATTGAGATATTCCAAGTAATTAGAGCAGAGGGTGGTACATATTAAACATCTAATAATATTTGTGAAATAAATGAAACAACTAGGTATAATTTCTTTATTTTATTCTCTGTATGCACTTTCCATGACTGCCACATTGCATAAAGCCAGAGGACACCATCTGTGATGAAGTTAGTGTGAATGACATCCCTTGGAATTGTGTGTATCTCAGCTGGCAGGGCTCTAAGGAGGCGCTCCACAGTGCCACTAAATTGTAAGCTCCATGAGAGTAGGAATTCATGTCTATTTCGTTCTCTGCTATATTCTTAGATTCTAAAAGAGTTGCTGACACAGAGAAGACATTTAATAAATGATTATTTAATGAAGGAATACATGAATGAATAGTTGAGGAAAAAACACCATTATAAAATAATAGTAGGAGACAACTTCTCAGATGCTTAGACATTTTAAATGTGAGATTGAGTAGCTCATATTATTTCAGTCGAATAGTAGTCAAGATCAATTCAGCACAAAGTGAAAGTTTATGATTCAGTTGAAAAAGTGAAAATCAAGCAAATACAGTCATAAATTTAATTTTCTTACTCCCTCATTCACTGAAAGCATGCTTAATCAATTTTACCAGTCATAGAGAAGGAAGAAAGGAAGGGAATATAAAAGTTATAAAATGCTATTGCTGAGTTAATGTGGAGATCAAAAAAGAGAGAGTCAATGAGCTAGAAAGACAAGAAACACTATTAAATAGATATTCTTCACATGTTGGCTCTTTCACACACACTAGTATTTGCCAAAGAAGGTTGTGGGTAACTTCTTTGACTGTCTCTCTCAATAGCAAAAATAAACACGAAAAACTTTAAATATGACAAAGAAAAACTTCTGTAAAAGTAAAAGGGAAATACTTTGCAATACAAACCATAAACACACACATACAGCAGCATACCAGCTAAACTGAATGCTTGAATTTTGAATAGGAACTTGGCCTTTTGGTTTTTCTTCATGCTTTTTCATGAGCAGATTGCACTCAATGACAAACAGTAATAAGGCTGCACATTTCTTATTCTGCAACTAATGAGACACTATAGGAATTATGGCTTCCAGTTTCCTGCTCTACACCACTGATGACCCAGGGCTGTGCTGCTCCATATTATACTCTGCCAAATAGTGCATTTGTTTTAAAGGTAAAATATTTTCATAGCCTGACATCAGCCAGGCAGCCAGTATCTTTTCAAGCTGTTGTTGGATCCGTGATCCTTCCAAGGTGAAAGGCACTTTAAATGTCAAGCATCTTTGTGACAGTAAAATTTCTGACATTTCTGGAGTAGACAGAATGTACCCAAAGTGATGTCCATGCCCTAATCCCTGGAACCCTCAAATATGTTTCATTATATGGCAAAATGGGCTTTGCACGTATTATTAATATTATGGACCTTGAATTAGAGCAATTATCCTGGATTGGCCTGGTAAGGCCAATCTAATCACACTAGCCTTTAAAAGGAGAACTTCCTCCCACTGGAGTCAGATGGATGTGTCAAAAGGGGAAATCAGAGAATTTAGACACTAGAGAAGGACTGGCCTGAAATACTTTTGAAAATTTAATTATGGAGGGGTAACATGACTTGGAGTACAGTTGTCCTTATGGAGCTGAGAGAGGCTCCAGGCAGACAGCCAGCAAGGAAATGGGGCCCTCAGCTCCAAAGCCACACAGAAATGATTGCTGCTGACAATGGATAAGCTTGGAAGTGGATTCTTTCTCAAAGCCTCCAGATAAGAGTTTAGTCTAGCCAACCTCTAGATTTTGGCCTTGGTAAAACCTGAGCAATGTAACTAACTAAGCACCCCTCCCCCACCAACCCCCCAAGTTCTGACCTACAGAACTGTGAAATAATGAATTTGTGATATTCTAAGTCAATCAGTTTCTGGTAATTTCTTAGGGAAGCCAGAGAAAATGAATACAATTCCCAAATACTCTTTTGCATTAGTTACTCAAAAAAACAAACAATGCCACTGCCTTAAAAGAGCTTACATTATTGTTGGGGGAGACAGAAAGTCAAAAACAACAACAAAAAAAGAATAGAATAAATGAGTCAATTAAACTGCGTGGTAGATTTTGATAAGTGCTGTGAAAAAATCAACAAGTAAGGGGTTTCCATTTCTAGAAAGTTGAAGTAAGCGCACTCTTCCCTATTTCTTTCCCCAAGAACGTCTAAAGACCTTGGCACTATATATAAAACAAACAGAAGATTTTGAAAGGTGGGTAGGAGAAGGTTGATTGACTAAGGACCTTGGGATAATCTGGTGAGTTCTTCAGGGTGTTTGAGTATGATAATTTGTTTTAGTTTGTTTTTTATTAGTTTTTAAATTGTTTTTTAGTTTTATATAATTTGTTCCCATGCTGCTGGCCCAGAAGTCAGCAACATGGAAACACCAATGGATACAGGCAAATGAGTCCCAACAAAATCCTGTTCTCTCTATCCAAAGGACCAGGAAAGAGGCAACCTAGCAAGAGAAAAAACTACTGCATGCAAACACCACAGAAAAGCTGTAGCATCACTCTACTTATTCCAGGACAGGCTGAGTTGGAGTCTAGGCTTCCACTCTTGCCAGGTACACAGATGCTGTTCTAGTTTGCCAATTTTGCAGAATGCATAACACCAGAGATGGATAGGCTTTTATAAAACGGGGGTTTATTTTGCTACATAGTTACAGTCTTAAGGCCACAAAGCATCCAAGGTAACACCTCAGCAATCGGGTACCTTCACCGGAGGATGGCCAATGGCGTCCGGAAAACCTCTGCTAGCTAGGAAGGCAGCTGGTGTCTGCTCCAAAGCTCTGGCCTCAAAATGGCTTTCTCCCAAGATGTTCCTCTCTAGCAAGCTTGCACCTCTTCAAAACATCACTCACAGCTGCACTCCATTCCCTCTCTTTGAGTCAGCTCATTTATATAGCTCCACTGATCAAGGCCTACCCTGAATGGGCGGAGCCATGCCTCCATGGGAACATCTCATCAGAATCATCACCCACAGCTGGGTGGGGCACATTCCAAGCAAATCCAACCAGCACCAAAATGTCTGCCCCACAAGACCACAAAGAGAATGGCATTTGAGGGACACAATACATTCAAACCGGCACATTCCACCCCCTGGACCCCAAAATGACATTATCTTTCCAAATACAAAATACATTCATTCCATCACAATATCACAAAAACTTAAATCATTTCAGCAACAAAAGTCAAGCACAAGATTCCATCAAAATCAATTACAGGCATGGCCAGTCCTAGGGCATAATTTTTCTTTAGCTGTGGATCTGTGAACTTAGAACAAGTTATGTGCTCCCAATATACAAAGAAGAGACATTCATAGGATAAACATTTCCACTGCCATAAGGAGAAACAGTAAGGAAAACAGGGTTAACAGGAGCAAAACAGTTCCTAAAACCCACAGGATAAACTCCATTAGATTTCAAAGTCTGAGAGTCATTTACAGAACAATGTTGCATCCTTGGGACTTGAGAGAGCGGGAGTCTAATGCTTCCTAAGTGCCTTTGTGGCAGCCCTTTTCTCTCCAAGTGCTGGGGTGAGTGCTCCAACATATCCACACATTGGAGAGACCACCTTCTCGGCCCCACCCTCCTCAAACATCAGGGCAGCTCCCGGATTCCCTTCCCTCTCCGGGGCACACGCTCAACCCCTTCAGAACAGTGCGGTGGCAGCCAGGCTCTCCCCAATTCCCTGGGAATGTGCTCCGCCCTCTTTGGGACCTCAGATGGCAAAACTCTTCCAGAGCATCGAGGCGGAAAGCCCACCCTCGACCTCCAGGGCAAACTCACCCTTTCCATGCATGTGGGCTGCTCCACTCTCCCAGCCCGAGACCTCTTGACTCCAGACCTCAACCTCCATGGCTCTGTCTTTGAAGAGATTTTTCCTTTAATTTTTTTCCTTGTCTGTCTCCTCCAGTCCAGACCAGCAATGGCTCGGTCTATAAAGATCTCGCAAAAATTCTGTTGGCTTTGCATGAAGCACACAAGGATCAAAGCCATTAGACAATAGGAATTTCCACAAATCCTTTCTGGATAATTCCATCTCCATTCTTGGCTTGTACTCAAATGGCAGCTGGGTTCTGTGTTTGGTTACATCCTCATGTTGGGCTATAGCTTCAGGGATTCCACCCCCTGGAAGCTCGTAATTTTCCAAGCGATCAGCTTCTGGTCTCTTTGAACCCAGGAGTTCAGTTCTAAGTTTATCTGTTTCCGCTCGCATTTTACTATAAGCTGCAAGGAGAAGCCAGGGTACATCCTCCACACACAGTCTGGAGATCTCTTCAGCTAAGTATTCCAGGTTGTCGCTTTCAAATTATTCCTTCCATCTGACACCAGGACTCAATTTTGCCAAATTCTCTGCCACTTTAAAACAAGGATCGCCTTTCTTCCAGTTTGCAACAACACATTCATCATTTCTGCTCAAGTCCTCATCAGAAGTATCTTTAAAGTCCATATTTCCATAAACAGTCTCTTTAAAGCAGTTTTGGCCTTTTCTATCAGGTTCCTCACAATTCCTCCAGAATCTCCCCATTATCCATTTAAAAAGCTGTTCCAATATGTTTGGTATTTGCAAACTCAGCAGCAAAAGCACCCTACTTCTCTGGTACCAAAATCTGTTCTAGTTTGCTAATGCTGCAGAATGCAAAACATCAGAGATGGATTGGCTTTTATAAAAAGGGGGTTTATTTGGCTACACAGTTACAGTCTTAAGGCCATAAAGTGTCCAAGGTAACACATCAGTAATCAGGTACCTTCACTGGAGGATGGCCAATGGTGTCCGGAAAACCTCTGTTAGCTGGGAAGGCATGTGGCTGGCGTCTGCTCCAAAGTTCTGGTTTCAAAATGGCTTTCTCCCAGGACATTCCTCTCTAGCAAGCTTGCTCCTCTTCAAAACGTCACTCACAGCTGCACTGAGTTCCTTCTCTTTGAGTCAGCTCATTTATATGGCTCCACTGATCAAGGCCCACCCTGAATGGGTGGGGCCATGCCTCCATGGGAATATCTCATCAGAGTCATCACCCACAGCTGGGTGGGGCACATTGAAAGCAAATCTAATCAGCACCAAAAGGTCTGCCCCACAAGACTACATCAAAGATAATGGTGCTTGGGGGACACAATACATTCAAACTGGCACAGATAGACAGAGCCAAGAGAATGCAACAGCAGATGGCAGATAAATAAGTGGTAAAATAAGAACTAAGGCAAGGTTTCACACATTTTCTCACTGATTCCTAATATCTGCATCTGGAGATAGATGAGGCAAATGCTACTGTTTTTTTTCTAGTTGAAAAACTGTGCCTTAGAAGATTAGGAGTTTTGCCTATGATGAGACACCCATCACATAGTGGAATCAGGACTTAAACACAGATAGCAAACATTTTCAATGGTACAACTTGCAGGATGAATATCATTGATACCCAATCTTCAGGACAATCTAATATTCTGGTAGGATTTTGCTCCCACACCAATAGAGAGAAACTCTGAAGACAGCTTGCTTCCCTGCAGGCTGTACCCATTTGGGCACATCATGCCTCAGTGTAAAAGCTGATGGCTGTGAGAGAAAGAGACCTGTTGGAAAAATAGTACAATATCCATAACAGTTATTCCATTTATTTTCCTGCTATGTTAAATGTCATTTTTTTCTTGTTCATGAAAATCACTTTTTATTGGACACTACATTTTCCTGTTCGAAATACAGTAAATGTTTAATACTTTCCTAATCAATCACATTAAATTGCCATAAAAGTTATAGTCTTGTGTTAGATATCTTTACAATCCCTTCAAAAGAAAACTAACTTTGGAAACAGTGAAAGTCTCCATCTTTCCTCTTTAATATCACCTTTTTAGCAACATGGAAAGATTTTTTGTTGTTATTCCTTCAAACCATCTGCCTCATTTGTGTAGGACTACAGAATGCCCATGCTTGCCAGGATATCCAATCTTCCACCAGTATGTCAGATAGCACACTTTTGCCTATCCTATTCAGGTGCATTCACCTGATGTAATCTAGTGGAAGTGTGCAGACTGGATATGTACTCTCTTTAGCTGTCTAGTCACCGCAGTACAGGAAGGAAATCGAGAGGAGCATCAGAGTAGAGGCTACATGAGCCAGACTTCATGATCTTTCACATCACTTATAAACTATAATCTGCTTCTCAAAATTTATCCAAAGGAAATGATTAAGATTATGTACAAAAATTTGGCTGTAAGGATATTTATAATAGCATAGTTTCAAACAGCAAGATATTTAGAATGCCTTAAGTATCCGTAGTAATGGTTTAGTAAATTATTTACATTTCTTTTGCTACTATGGAATATTATTCAATCATTGAAAATAGTTTTTTAGAAGATGAAGTACTAGCATAGATGGAGGTTTAAATTATGTTAGTAAGTGACAAAAAGTTAGGTTTTAAAACTATAGGATATGCTGCCATTTTTCTGAATACATGTGCGTAGATAAAGGAAGAGAAAGTCAAAAAATTTACCTCTAGCTTATGATGATTGTTTTTCCCTGATTAAAGGTGATGTATTTCACATCACATTCAGATTTTTGTATTTTATAATTAATATGTGTCAGTTTTGTAATAAAGAAAATAACCCAAAATTCTAAAAGTCATTTTGAATTTAAAAATGATGTTTCCTCCCTCAATATGAAAATGATTTCAAAGCATATCTTTCCATTTTTTGATGCAAGACTGCTTGAAATATTTTCAACATACTTTCAGCTCATTCCTTATTAAATTTAATTTCAAGAATTTATTGATTTTATAGTCTAGAATTCCCCTCAAATGTGGTAATTTGACATGGGTAATATATCATCCAATCACCAGAGAAAGAATAGGTTCTTCAGTAAATGTTGCTAGGGAATCTGGGAAACATTAGAGCCACACCTTACAGTGATAGCCATTCAAAATTTTTCCATAGGTCTAAATACTTGTTTAAAAATCCATGACATACTGATGAGCTAAAACAGTGAACTACAAAAATACGTTTAGTAAAACTTATTACTGTTCTGCCTGTGTTACATGAGAGTGATTTACATTCCAATACAAGAAATGATGCACATTGAAATGCAAATAATGATTATCTCTGGGTGATATGTGAGTGATCTTTATTTTCCTTGGAATTGTTTGTAAAAAACTGACATTTATAATCAGAATACAAACACATAAATCTTCTTTAGAAATGGTTACTTCATTTTCATTCATCCACTGTTTGAGTGTTGACCATCCATCAGGCATTTTAATAGGTGCTGAGAATACAAAGATAATTAATCTGTAGTTCATCCCTTCTAGTCAGCTTCCCCTAGAGACTACTAGGGATGATGGACTGGAGAGTAAACTATGATGGACTATACTATGTGCCATGAGACTGGTACGTACAGGACACATTAGGAAGGGGTAACTATCCCACAATTTGCACATGACATGCTGAAAGATTAATAGGAATTAGTCATAAATGGAAAAGGAATTCCAACCATAGATAGAATTTTGAGCAAAGGGATGAAGGTTAGCAAAAGTAAGTTCTTGTTAATTTGTACAGGTTAGTGTGATGCCCCAATACATCCCAGAGGTATTTGGGCAAAGTATAAAAAATATTTGCAATGCCCCCTTGAAGGAATGGGAAAAAATGTGGAAATATTAAATTTCCCCACCTGGGAAATTACTGATATTTTTGCAAGCATTGGAGACTAACAATTTAATAGGCCAAATCCTTGATCTTGGGACTTGCCCTTATGAAACATATTCCTGCAAAGGAGAAATTAAGCCTACTTATAATTGTGCCTAAGAGTCACCCCCAGAGAACCTTTTGTTGCTCAGCTGTGGCCTCTCTCTCTAAGCCAACTCCGCAGGTAAACTCACTGCCCTCCCCACTATGTGGAACTGATCTCCCAGTGGTATAAGTCTCTCATGGGACATGACTTCTGGGATGAGCCTGGCCCTGGCATTGTGGGATTGAGAAAGCTTTCTTAGACCAAAAGGAAATGGTCTAAGAGAAATGAAACAAAATAAAGTTTCTATGGCTGAGGGATCTCAAATAGAGTTGAGAGGTCATTCTGGAGGTTATTCTTATAACCCTTTGTAGTTTTTAGTGTACTGGAATAGCTAGAAGGAAATACCTGAAACTGTTGAGTAGTAATCCAGTAGTCTTGATTCTTGAAGACGACTGTTTAACTACATAGCTTTTATGATGTAACTGTGCAATTGCAAAAATCTTGTGATTGACACTCCCTTTATCCAGTGTATGGACAAATGAGTAAGAAAACAAAGACAAAAAATAAATAAATAACATTTTTTATTTTTATTTTTATTCTTATTTTTATTTTTTTATTTTTTTGAATAATGAAAATGTTCAAAAATTTATTATGGTGATGAATGCACAACTATATGATGATACTATGAATCACTGATTGTTCACTTTAGATGATTAGCTGGTATGTGAATATATCTCAATAAAATTGCATTTAAAAAATTGTCCTTTCACTCCTAGCTTCTCTGAGATGCTTAGGAATAGAACTTGGTGTTGATATTGGACCTGTCCTTTCCTTGATGCTTTAAAGTTTGACTTTTTCCTTTTTATGGATTTGCTGTAAGCAAAAGGAACAATCTCATCTTGTTTCAAGTTAAACAAGAGGACATTCATCACTCATTAGTATTCATCAGAACATAAATATAACTGAAAGAATGTGTGTGTCAACTAAAGATGAAGTCCAGGATATATTTCAGCACACTTTTAGGACTTCCTTGCATAGTCCCACTTCCCTTACTGATAAACCAATTTACGCATTTGGTTCCTGATCTTCCAGAATGGAGCTAAGAATGGAAGATCAGAAGTGGGCTTTGTGGTGATTTGATGCTATATACTCTATCTTGTTCTTGAGCTCAGGGATTCCAACCAATTTTATTTTCTTTTTCATTAACCAGTTTAAACTTATACAATGATTGAAAGTCGCCAATCATTATGGACTCTGATCCCTTATCCACTGGTCACTCCAACTGGGCAACAGAGGCTGAAATGGTAATTAAATCAAGAAGCAGGGGCAATCTGAATTTGTTTGCGAAGGTGGTTGGCATTCAGCTTAAGGTAGAAAGGAGATGAGAGAAGATGGCGGCTAGCTGAGACAGGGTGAAAAAAACACCTCCGTGAAAAACACTAGCTAAAAACCAGAAAGTGACCCAGAATACCGGTTACAGCGATACACCAACTGGGTGAGGGCTCCTAGCTCCAGAGGGGCCGTATACTTGGTGAAACCAGGAGTCGGCATTCTGAAATGAGTGAGTAAGCTGGTTGGAAGACCCACAGCCGTGCAGCAGGCTGGAAAGTCAGGGTTCAGCATATGGAGACCAGCTGGCTGTTTTGAAAAAAAAAAAGGAGCGGCTCCAGTAGCAATTGTGGGAACCACGTAGTAAAACACAGCAAGAGGGGGCTGGGCTGGCCTCTTGCTGTCTGGCCAGGAAGATAGCCCGCAGCAGATATCCTTGGGTTCGGGGGAACAGAGGGGAGAGCCGGAAGCAGAAAGAAACCCCACAGCTAGCAGCTAGCCCCCGGAGGGCTGGATAAACTCCTGCCCAGGGTTGTGCCCACAGCCCAAAGCCCTGCCAGTTGTCCCGGAGCTGGGAAGGAGGAACTGTGCGAGGAGGAGGGGGCTGAGACGCCCCACTCGGCCATTTTTGCTTTGGGCTGGGAGTGCGCCGCTGCACGGCCCGGCAGCCCGGTGCTTCCCTTGTGGGATGGCATGCACTGATGACGTAGCACTGCATTCCCTTGGCTGAGCTACTGGAGGAGCAAAGCTGGGAGGGGAGATCCACTCAGAGAACCCAGGGACGCTACTCCAAGTCCAGTGGTATATGGATCAGCGAGAGAGAGAGGCTGGGGCTGAAGTGAAATGAAGGCTTAGTCTTTAGCAGCGGCCTTGAATCTCTGGGATCCTGGGGGGATTTGAACATTAGAACTGCCCTTCCTCCCGGGCTACCCGTACACACGCCCCACATTCAGGGCGGACAGCTCCAGCAACACACCCAAACTGAGTTCTCCAACTGAACCCACAAGAATCTTTTCCCCACACAAAGCGGAAAAAAGGTTGAGAACTGACTCGAGGGATATAGGTGACTCACAGACACCATCTGCTGGTTAGTTAGAGAAAGTGTACATCACCAAACTGTGCTCCTGAAAAATTAAATTGATATCCCTTTTTCTTTACAACTTGAAAGAGCCCTGTCAAGCAAAACAAACCCCAAGAGGCCAAAAACAACAGAAAATCTTAATGCATATGATAAAACCAGAAGATATGGAGAATGCAACTCCAAACACACAAACCAAAATATCGGAAGATACAGTATACCTCGCAAAGTTAATCAAAGATCTACAATCGAGGAACGAAAACATGGCAAAAGATTTAAAGGACATCAAGAAGACCATGGCCCAGGATATAAGCTACATAAAGAAGACCCTCAAAGAACATAAAGAAGACATAGCAAGAGTAAATAAAAAAATAGAAGATTTTATGGAAATAAAAGAAACTGTTGGCCAAATTAAAAAGACTGTGGAAATTCACAATACAAGACTAGAGGAAGCTGAACAACATCTCAGTGTCCTAGAAGCCCACAGAACAGAAAATGAAAGAACAAAAGAAAGAATGGAGAAAAAAATTGAAAAAATCAAAATGGATCTCAGGGATACAATAGATAAAATAAAACGTCCAAACTTAAGACTCATTGGTGTCTCAGAAGGGGAAGAGAAGGGTAAAGGTCTAGAAAGAGTATTCAAAGAAATTGTTGGGGAAATCTTCCCCAACCTTCTACACTATATAAATACACAAAGCATAAATGCCCAGCGAGCTCCAAATAGAATAAATCCAAATAAACTCACTCCAAGACATATTCTGATCAGACAGTCAAATACTGAAGAGAAGGAGCAAATTCTGAAAGCAGCAAGAGAGAAGCAATTCACCACATACAAAGGAAACAACATAAGATTAAGTAGTGACTACTCAGCAGCAACCATGGAGGCGAGAAGGCAGTGGCATGACATATTTAAAACTCTGAGAGAGAAAAATTACCAACAAAGAATACTTTATCCAGCAAAACTCTCCTTCAAATTTGAGGGAGAGCTTAAATTTTTCACAGACAAACAAATGCTGAGAGACTTTGCCGATGAAAGACCTGCCCTGCTTCAGATTCTGAGGGGAGCCCTGCTGGAGGAGAGACAGGGAAAGGAGAAAGAGATATAGAGAATTTTAACAAACATATATAGTACCTTACATCCCAAATCACCAGGACACTCACTTTTCTCTAGTGATCACAGATCTTTCTCCAGAAGGGACCATAAGCTGGGACATAAAACAAGCCTCAAGAAATTTAAAAAAAAACATTGAATATACTCAAAGCACATTCTCCAATCACAATGGAATGCAAATAGAAGTCAATAATTTTTGAACTGTAATTCCACTAGTTACTTCCTACATGATATAAAATACACAAACTCTAAGGACAAATCAGTGGTTTTGAACTCAATGTAAAATATGTAATTTTAGACAACTATATAAAGGTGGGGGAATGAAGGAGTATAGGAACATGGTTTATGTGTCCTGTTGAAGTGAAGGTAGTATCAAAGAAAAACAAGATTGACATGGATTTAAGAGGTTAATTTTAAGCCCCATAGTAAACACAAAGAAATTATCAGAGAATATAACCATAGAGATGAAAAGTAGAGTTTGGGGTAAGAGAAATGGGGGAAGGGGCAATGGGGAGTTAAGAAATGAGTGTAGGGTTGCTGTTTGAGGTGAAGGGAAATTTCTAGTAATGGATGGTGGGAAAGAGCATTACAGCATTCTAAACGTGATTAATCCCACTAATGAAAGGCTAGGGAGGGAGTGGAATGGGAAGATTTAGGCTGTATATATGTTTCCACAACTTAAAAAAAAAAAAAAAGTCAGTCTAAGTAGATGACAATTGAATACTAAGGGTGAACTTGAATGGGACAGGAGGATAGAGGACAGGTGGCTCAAAGGGACACAGTTGAGACATAAGGAAAAGGAAATATAGAATGCAAGCTTTTTATCATTGTACTTCTTAGCTGCGCTTAATGGGATTTCATGAAAGAATGTTCTTGTTCATGGGAAGTGTATACGTGAATTATAGCGTATGTTCAAGGATGTGTGCAGCTAACTCTCATATGTTCAGACGACAGAGCAATAGATGATGGATGATAGGGAGGGAGGGAGGGAGGGAAAGAAATAGCAATGTGACAGCAAGTTAAAGTTGGTGGATTGAGCTACCGGGGGAGGGGGAGTCAGGGTATGATGAAATTCTGTGTATGGGGCTAGTATTGTTTTTGCAACTGTTCATATAACTTTGAATTTATTTCAAAATTAAAAAAAAAAAAAAGATAGAAAGGAATACATATTACATGTATTATTGGGGAAGTAAGAGTTTTAAATGAACATTACTGGTTTTAAATTCTACTGAGAAAATTCCCCAATATATATTTGTACTGAGCATCAGGACCATAACCTAATTACTAAACCAAAAGACAGGCAAGTGTGCATCCTACATATTCAGAATGGCAAGGTATTTCAGTTTGTGAGGGAAGAGAGGGAAGACAAAGTATCTGAAACACACCTTGCTAATCAGTCTAAATAGTATGAACAAATTCAAACACATCATATAAAATGTGCTTTAATAGTTTTGCTCATTTATTCGGATGAAAAAACTGGACTTTGCCCTTATTAATTAAATATATCAAACATTTATTGAGCACTAAATATGTGCAAACATTGTGTTGTTTTCTACTGGAGAGAGCCATCAATGAACATGTCTAATGCATCACATGAGTTTATATACCAGGTAGGTATGGAATAATGGTGAGGAATATGAATCTTGAAGACAGATTTCTGGGGATAAAATCTCAAATATACTATGCTTTTCATCAGGTAGGTTACACTGGTGTTTAAATCCTCTGCGTCAATTTCCTCACCTGTGACATGACAACAATAATTGTTCCACTTTGTATTAGTTACCTAATGCTGCATAACAAATACCCCAACTTAGTGGTTTCAAACAAGAATCATTTACTGTCTCACACAGTTTTTGAAGGTCAGGAATCCAGGAGTGGCTTAGCTAAATGATTCTGTCTTCAGGTCTGTCATGAAATTGCAGCCAAGATATTGGCTGGGTATGTGCTATCTGAAGGCCTGATAGAGGTTGGAAGATACACTTCCAAAACAGCTCATTCTTATTGTTGTTCCATCCTACATGGGCCTCTCTGAAGGGTTGTTCACAGCATGGTAGCTGGATACCCCAGAGAGAATGATCCATGAAAGAGCAAGAACTCAAAAGAGAGACCAAACCAAATACAGGAGTCTCAGTGTATTTTACAAGCTTTTCTTGGAGGTGACATATAATTTATGCCAGAGTTTATTGATCAGACAAACCAACCTTGCTTTGTAGTGGGAGACACAACAAGGGTAAGAAGAGTACATGAGCATCCCTGGGGGCCATTTTGTTGGCCAGCTACCACACATTTCACGAAATTGTTAAAGTTGGCTGGAAAAAATGACTATATACAGTACATGATAAAAACTATGTAACTGCCACCTATTATTATTATTTTTTTGTAATACTATATGAGCAAAGATAAAGAAGCCCAAATGTGGTGAAAAATAATTCAGATGTATGAAATAATGAAGAAAAAATACAATAGTTGGCATTTAAGTTATTGCTTGAACTTAATACACAGAGAGGGGAAAGGGAAATGTCATCTGAAAGGAATAAGATAGAAAAAAATACTGATTTTCAAAAGTGTGAAATGTAGTTAGGAAGCGATTTTTTTTTTGCATGTTGTAACAATTCACAAGGTGTATTGAGGTCAAATATGGAAGTACCATGCCAAGACATCTTCCAAAAACACACAGTGGTATATTTTGTAAATAAATGAGTATAATTTTGTATAGAGAAGGAGAAAAGGACCAGATGAAACACACAGTGTAAAAGCTTTTAAGTTTAAACATCATGTCAAATAATGAAGAGCCACAAAATTAGAAACAGAGAGCAAGAGTTCAAGAGGTATGACTATATTTTACCCACAAAATAAAATAAATAACCTGAAACTCATTTTGAGATAGTCCTTAGAATTAGTATAGCTGGATATTAATTATAGCTTTAATTTGTTCTATTATCATGCACAATTATTTAAATAGAGCTTTAAAAAATTAAATAACATGCACCATCCTTTATGCAGGCTATGTTATGTCCAAGGAAACAAATAACATTTGTTTGAAATATTCATAAAGCTTATTATTTAATTAGAAACCTGAAGCTGAGCCCAGTCTGAGTATAATAAGATATGGCTCACAGCCCTCAAAGTCATCAAATATTCCACAAACCTCACGTGCTCATATTTTAAATTTTCCTGATAAAGGAAATACATGTCCCATTACTCTCATCAAAAAAGTTAATTGAGTTGGAAAACAGCACGATTCTCTTGGAGGTATCACCACTATATGCCACAGTGCCTCTAGCTTATAACTCTTGTTCAAGTCACCTATATTCTCATTGAAATAGTCCCATAAACCCAGATATGGAAATGGAACCTCACTGATGGCCCATCTATATTGCACAGCTATGGTTATTATGAAGAATTGAAGATCAGGTTTGTCTCCAGCCTTACTGGAGGACAGAAGAGGAAAGAACTAAAGTAAAATATATAATCTTACATAGCTAGTTAGCTGACCACCCTGCCACTGGAAACCATGCTTTTTATTATATTGCCTCTGAAAGGTGTAATAAATTCATAGGAGTAATAATTATCAGCTAATATTGAAAAAAATGTATTATTTCCTTATTGCAAACAAAAAAATCAGTTATACATGATGATGGTAATAGATATTTGCTAATGTATTTTAAATTGCTTAATATTTTATATTCTGATACTAAACAACAAATTTCCCATTAAGATAGTGGAATGTTAGCAAATAAAAAGCACACTACACTGTGTTATTAGGATATGATATGGGGTTGTCTAGGAAAAATACATGCATTGAAGTAGGGTAGCAAGATCCATGCTATGATATTTAAAAATAATTTTACAGAATTTTGAGGAATTAAACTAATACTAACAATTGATTGTTTAAAATATAATTGTAAGGTTGTACAAGAGATCTTTTAAATACAAACTTCACCAAGTATACTTGGCACTGGTTCAAAAGTATCTGAAGTTAAAAACAGTATAATAGAGCAAAGGACTATGAAAAGTGATGGAGAAAATGAGGTGGTTTTTTTTCTTTTTAATTTTTCTTACATATAATGATGGACCACTAAAACTTTGTGAGTAGAAACAAAAAAATAAAAACAGTAGTCTTATGACTTGAACATTTCATCACTTTTTTAAATACAATAGCTTATCTCCTTCAGTGATAAATTCTAGGGACTGCATTGGCACTGAAGACAGAAGGAAAGGAATTCAACCAACATGACTTCAAAAATAATAACAGGGGAGGCGGGGCAAGATGGCAGACTGGTGAGCTGTATGTTTTAGTTACTCCTCCAGGAAAGTAGGTAAAAAGCCAGGAACTGCGTGGACTGGACACCACAGAGCAATCTGTCTTTGGGCATACTTCATACAACACTCATGAAAACGTGGAACTGCTGAGATCAGCGAAATCTGTAAGTTTTTGCGGCCAGGGGACCCGCGCCCCCTCCCTGCCAGGCTCAGTCCTGGGGGAGGAGGGGCTGTCAGCTCCGGGAAGGAGAAGGGAGAATTGCAGTGGCTGCTCTTATCGGAAACTCATTCTACTGATTCAAACTCCAACCATAGATAGACTGAGACCAGACACCAGAGACTCTGAGAGCAGCCAGCCCAGCAGAGAGGAGACAGGCATAGAAAAAAAACAACACGAAAAACTCCAAAATAAAAGCAGAGGATTTTTGGAGTTCTGGTGAACACAGAAAGGGGAAGGGCGGAGATCAGGCCTTGAGGTGCATATGCAAATCCCGAAGCAAAGCTGATCTCTCTGCCCTGTGCACCTTTCCTTAATGGCCCTGGTTGCTTTGTCTATTAGCATTTCAATAACCCATTAGATCTCTGAGGAGGGCCGTTTTTTTTTTGTTTTTTTTTTTTTAATCCTTTTTGCTTTTTCTAAAACAATTACTCTAAGAAGCTCAATACAGAAAGCTTCAAAGAATTGAAATTTGGGCACGTCAAGTCAAGAGCAGAACTAAGAGAGCTCTGAGACAAAAGGCAATAATCCAGTGGCTGAGAAAATTCACTAAACAACACAACTTCCCAAGGAAAGGGGGGTGTCCGCTCACAGCCACCATCCTGGTGGACAGGAAACACTCCCGCCCATCACCAGCCCCATAGCCCAGAGCTGCCCCAGACAACCCAGTGTGACGGAAGTGCTTCAAATAACAGGCACACACCACAAAACTGGGCGTGGACATTAGCCTTCCCTGCAACCTCAGCTGAATGTCCCAGAGCTGGGAAGGGGGAGCAGTGTGAATTAACAGAGCCCCATTCAGCCATCATTTGAGCAGACTGGGAGCCTCCCAACACAGCCCAGCAGCCCAGAACTGCCCTGGGGGGATGGCACTCACCTGTGACATAGCACAATCATCCCTCAACAGAGGACCCGGGGTGCACAGCCTGGAAGAGGGGCCCACTTGCAAGTCTCAGGAGCCATACGCCAATACCAAAGACTTGTGGGTCAGTGGCAGAGACAAACTGTGGCAGGACTGAACTGAAGGATTAGACTATTGCACCAGCTTTAAAACTCTAGGATCATCAGGGAGATTTGATTGTTAGGGCCACCCCCCCTCCCCGACTGCCCAGAAACACGCCCCACATACAGGGCAGGCAACACCAACTACACACGCAAGCTTGGTACACCAATTGGGCCCCACAAGACTCACTCCCCCACTCACCAAAAAGGCTAAGCAGGGGAGATCTGGCTTGTGGAGAACAGGTGGCTCGTGGACGCCACCTGCTGGTTAGTTAGAGAAAGTGTACTCCACGAAGCTGTAGATCTGATAAATTAGAGATATGGACTTCAACTGGTCTACAAACCCTAAAACAACCCTATCAAGTTCAGCAAATGCCACGAGGCCAAAAACAACAGAAAATTATAAAGCATATGAAAAAACCAAACGATATGGATAACCCAAGCCCAAGCACCCAAATCAAAAGACCAGAAGAGACACAGCACCTAGAGCAGCTACTCAAAGAACTAAAGATGAACAATGAGACCATAGTACGGGATATGAAGGAAATCAAGAAGACCCTAGAAGAGCATAAAGAAGACATTGCAAGACTAAATAAAAAAATGGATGATCTTATGGAAATTAAAGAAACTGTTGACCAAATTAAAAAGATTCTGGACACTCATAGTACAAGACTAGAGGAAGTTGAACAACGAATCAGTGACCTGGAAGATGACAGAATGGAAAATGAAAGCATAAAAGAAAGAATGGGGAAAAAAATTGAAAAACTCGAAATGGACCTCAGGGATATGATAGATAATATGAAACGTCCGAATATAAGACTCATTGGTGTCCCAGAAGGGGAAGAAAAGGGTAAAGGTCTAGGAAGAGTATTCAAAGAAATTGTTGGGGAAAACTTCCCAAATCTTCTAAACAACATAAATACACAAATCATAAATGCTCAGCGAACTCCAAATAGAATAAATCCAAAAAAACCCACTCCGAGACATATACTGATCACACTGTCAAACATAGAAGAGAAGGAGCAAGTTCTGAAAGCAGCAAGAGAAAAGCAATTCACCACATACAAAGGAAACAGCATAAGACTAAGTAGTGACTACTCAGCAGCCACCATGGAGGCAAGAAGGCAGTGGCACGATATATTTAACATTCTGAGTGAGAGGAATTTCCAGCCAAGAATACTTTATCCAGCAAAGCTCTCCTTCAAATTTGAGGGAGAGCTTAAATTTTTCACAGACAAAGAAATGCTGAGAGAATTTGCTAACAAGAGACCTGCCCTACTGGAGATACTAAAGGGAGCCCTACAGACAGAGAAACAAAGACAGGACAGAGAGACCTGGAGAAAGGTTCAGTACTAAAGAGATTCGGTATGGGTACAATAAAGGATATTAATAGAGAGAGGGAAAAATATGGCAAACATAATCCAAAGGATAAGATGGCCGATTCAAGAAATGCCTTCACGGTTTTAACGTTGAATGTAAATGGATTAAACTCCCCAATTAAAAGATATAGATTCGCAGAATGGATCAAAAAAAAATGAACCATCAATATGTTGCATACAAGAGACTCATCTTAGACACAGGGACACAAAGAAACTGAAAGTGAAAGGATGGAAAAAAATATTTCATGCAAGCTACAGCCAAAAGAAAGCAGGTGTAGCAATATTAATCTCAGATAAAATAGACTTCAAATGCAGGGATGTTTTGAGAGACAAAGAAGGCCACTACATACTAATAAAAGGGGCAATTCAGCAAGAAGAAATAACAATAGTAAATGTCTATGCACCCAATCAAGGTGCCACAAAATACATGAGAGAAACATTGGCAAAACTAAAGGAAGCAATTGATGTTTCCACAATAATTGTGGGAGACTTCAACACATCACTCTCTCCTATAGATAGATCAACCAGACAGAAGACCAATAAGGAAATTGAAAACCTAAACAATCTGATAAATGAATTAGATTTAACAGACATCTACAGGACATTACATCCCAAATCACCAGGATACACATACTTTTCTAGTGCTCACGGAACTTTCTCCAGAATAGATCATATGCTGGGACATAAAACAAGCCTCAATAAATTTAAAAAGATTGAAATTATTCAAAGCACATTCTCTGACCACAATGGAATACAATTAGAAGTCAATAACCATCAGAGACTTAGAAAATTCACAAATACCTGGAGGTTAAACAACACACTCCTAAACAATCAGTGGGTTAAAGAAGAAATAGCAAGAGAAATTGCTAAATATATAGAGACGAATGAAAATGAGAACACAACATACCAAAACCTATGGGATGCAGCAAAAGCAGTGCTAAGGGGGAAATTTATAGCACTAAACGCATATATTAAAAAGGAAGAAAGAGCCAAAATCAAAGAACTAATGGATCAACTGAAGAAGCTAGAAAATGAACAGCAAACCAATCCTAAACCAAGTACAAGAAAAGAAATAACAAGGATTAAAGCAGAAATAAATGACATAGAGAACAAAAAAACAATAGAAAGGATAAATATCACCAAAAGTTGGTTCTTTGAGAAGATCAACAAGATTGACAAGCCCCTAGCTAGACTGACAAAATCAAAAAGAGAGAAGACCCATATAAACAAAATAATGAATGAAAAAGGTGACATAACTGCAGCTCCTGAAGAAATTAAAAAAATTATAAGAGGATATTATGAACAACTGTATGGCAACAAACTGGATAATGTAGAAGAAATGGACAATTTCCTGGAAACATATGACAACCTAGACTGACCAGAGAAGAAATAGAAGACCTCAACCAACCCATCACAAGCAAAGAGATCCAATCAGTCATCAAAAATCTTCCCACAAATAAATGCCCAGGGCCAGATGGCTTCACAGGGGAATTCTACCAAACTTTCCAGAAAGAACTGACACCAATCTTACTCAAACTCTTTCAAAACATTGAAAAAAATGGAACACTACCTAACTCATTTTATGAAGCTAACATCAATCTAATACCAAAACCAGGCAAAGATGCTACAAAAAAAGGAAAACTACCGGCCAATCTCCCTAATGAATATAGATGCAAAAATCCTCAACAAAATACTTGCAAATCGAATCCAAAGACACATTAAAAAAATCATACACCATGACCAAGTGGGGTTCATTCCAGGCATGCAAGGATGGTTCAACATAAGAAAAACAATCAATGTATTACAACACATTAAAAACTCGAAAGGGAAAAATCAATTGATCATCTCAATAGATGCTGAAAAAGCATTTGACAAAATCCAACATCCCTTTTTGATAAAAACACTTCAAAAGGTAGGAATTGAAGGAAACTTCCTCAACATGATAAAGAGCATATATGAAAAACCCACAGCCAGCATAGTACTCAATGGTGAGAGACTGAAAGCCTTCCCTCTAAGATCAGGAACAAGACAAGGAAGCCCGCTGTCACCACTGTTATTCAACATTGTGCTGGAAGTGCTAGCCAGGGCAATCCGGCAAGACAAAGAAATAAAAGGCATCCAAATTGGAAAAGAAGAAGTAAAACTGTCATTGTTTGCAGATGATATGATCTTATATCTAGAAAACCCTGAGAAATCAACGATACACCTACTAGAGCTAATAAACAAATTTAGCAAAGTAGCGGGATACAAGATTAATGCACATAAGTCAGTAATGTTTCTATATGCTAGAAATGAACAAACTGAAGAGACACTCAAGAAAAAGATACCATTTTCAATAGCAACTAAAAAAATCAAGTACCTAGGAATAAACTTAACCAAAGATGTAAAAGACCTATACAAAGAAAACTACATAACTCTACTAAAAGAAATAGAAGGGGACCTTAAAAGATGGAAAAATATTCCATGTTCATGGATAGGAAGGCTAAATGTCATTAAGATGTCAATTCTACCCAAACTCATCTACAGATTCAATGCAATCCCAATCAAAATTCCAACAACCTACTTTGCAGACTTGGAAAAGCTAGTTATCAAATTTATTTGGAAAGGGAAGATGCCTCGAATTGCTAAAGACACTCTAAAAAAGAAAAACGAAGTGGGAGGACTTACACTCCCTGACTTTGAAGCTTATTATAAAGCCACAGTTGCCAAAACAGCATGGTACTGGCACAAAGATAGACATATAGATCAATGGAATCGAATTGAGAATTCAGAGATAGACCCTCAGATCTATGGCCGACTGATATTTGATAAGGCCCCCAAAGTCACTGAACTGAGCCATAATGGTCTTTTCAACAAATGGGGATGGGAGAGTTGGATATCCATATCCAAAAGAATGAAAGAGGACCCCTACCTCACCCCCTACACAAAAATTAACTCAAAATGGACCAAAGATCTCAATATAAAAGAAAGTACCATAAAACTCCTAGAAGATAATGTAGGAAAACATCTTCAAGACCTTGTATTAGGCGGCCACTTCCTAGACTTTACACCCAAAGCACAAGCAACAAAAGAGAAAATAGATAAATGGGAACTCCTCAAGCTTAGAAGTTTCTGCACCTCAAAGGAATTTCTCAAAAAGGTAAAGAGGCAGCCAACTCAATGGGAAAAAATTTTTGGAAACCATGTATCTGACAAAAGACTGATATCTTGCATATACAAAGAAATCCTACAACTCAATGACAATAGTACAGACAGCCCAATTATAAAATGGGCAAAAGATATGAAAAGACAGTTCTCTGAAGAGGAAATACAAATGGCCAAGAAACACATGAAAAAATGTTCAGCTTCACTAGCTATTAGAGAGATGCAAATTAAGACCACAATGAGATACCATCTAACACCGGTTAGAATGGCTGCCATTAAACAAACAGGAAACTACAAATGCTGGAGGGGATGTGGAGAAATTGGAACTCTTATTCATTGTTGGTGGGACTGTATAATGGTTCAGCCACTCTGGAAGTCAGTCTGGCAGTTCCTTAGAAAACTAGATATAAAGCTACCATTCGATCCAGCGATTGCACTTCTCGGTATATACCCGGAAGATCGGAAAGCAGTGACACGAACAGATATCTGCACGCCAATGTTCATAGCAGCATTATTCACAATTGCCAAGAGATGGAAACAACCCAAATGTCCTTCAACAGATGAGTGGATAAATAAAATGTGGTATATACACACGATGGAATACTACGCGGCAGTAAGAAGGAACGATCTGGTGAAACATATGACAACATGGATGAACCTTGAAGACATAATGCTGAGCGAAATAAGCCAGGCACAAAAAGAGAAATATTATATGCTACCACTAATGTGAACTTTGAAAAATGTAAAACAAATGGTTTATAATGTAGAATGTAGGGGAACTAGCAGTAGAGAGCAATTAAGGAAGGGGGAACAATAATCCAAGAAGAACAGATAAGCTATTTAACGTTCTGGGGATGCCCAGAAATGACTATGGTCTGTTAATTTCTGATGGATGTAGTAGGAACAAGTTCACTGAAATGTTGCTATATTATGTAACTTTCTTGGGGTAATTAGGAACATGTTGGAAGTTAAGCAGTTATCTTAGGTTAGTTGTCTTTTTCTTACTCCCTTGTTATGGTCTCTTTGAAATGTTCTTTTATTGTATGTTTGTTTTCTTTTTAACTTTTTTTTTCATACAGTTGATTTAAAAAAGAAGGGAAAGTTAAAAAAAAAAAAAAAGAAAAAAGACAAACAAGGGAAAAAAAAAAAAAGATGTAGTGCCCCCTTGAGGAGCCTGTGGAGAATGCAGGGGTATTCGCCTACCCCACCTCCATGGTTGCTAACATGACCACAGACATAGGGGACTGGTGGTTTGATGGGTTGAGCCCTCTACCATAAGTTTTACCCTTGGGAAGACGGTTGCTGCAAAGGAGAGGCTAGGCCTCCCTGTATTTGTGCCTAAGAGTCTCCTCCTGAATGCCTCTTTGTTGCTCAGATGTGGCCCTCTCTCTCTGGCTAAGCCAACTTGAAAGGTGAAATCACTGCCCTCCCCCCTACGTGGGATCAGACACCCAGGGAAGTGAATCTCCCTGGCAACGTGGAATATGACTCCCGGGGAGGAATGTAGACCCGGCATCGTGGGATGGAGAACATCTTCTTGACCAAAAGGGGGATGTGAAAGGAAATGAAATAAGCTTCAGTGGCAGAGAGATTCCAAAACGAGCCGAGAGATCACTCTGGTGGGCACTCTTACGCACACTTTAGACAACCTTTTTTAGGTTCTAAAGAATTGGGGGTAGCTGGTGGTGGATACCTGAAACTATTAAACTACAACCCAGAACCCATGAATCTCGAAGACAGTTGTATAAAAATGTAGCTTATGAGGGGTGACAGTGGGATTGGGAATGCCATAAGGACCAAACTCCACTTTGTCTAGTTTATGGATGGATGTGTAGAAAAGTAGGGGAAGCAAACAAACAGACAAAGGTACCCAGTGTTCTTTTTTACTTCAATTGCTCTTTTTCACTCTAATTATTATTCTTGTTATTTTTGTGTGTGTGCTAATGAAGGTGTCAGGGATTGATTTAGGTGATGAATGTACAACTAAGTAATGGTACTGTAAACAATCGAAAGTACAATTTGTTTTGTATGACTGCGTGGTATGTGAATATATCTCAATAAAATGATGATTAAAAAAATAAAAAAAATAAAAAAAATTAAAACTATAGGACTGTAAAACAAACAAACAAAAAAAAAAGACTTGCTCCTAATGACAGGGTCACCTCTCTCCCTTAAGTTAGTGTCAGGCATTGGCTAAACAGCAGGGTTTTCATTTAATAACAAAATATCTCAGCAAATAGAAAATTCCCTGAAAGTAAAGATCATGTAAGGTGACAGTGGAGCAACATTTTAATTAAACATGGCGATTCCAATTGTTTTTATCATTTTAGAAATACCCAACATTTTGACACATTTCAGGTATAAATTGTTGGTTCCAGGCCCATGGCAAATGGAAATAATTTTCCAGCATAGACTTGTAAGCTTTCAGTGGCAGCCAGAGATGATATTTAACAGTCAAAGCTACAGATTCTAGATATTCCCATTCAAAATACTAATTCTGAAGCCTATCTCCCTCCATATATAGCTTTAAAAATTATCTTTCTAGAAGTCACACAC
Organism: Choloepus didactylus; assembly: GCF_015220235.1. Classification (NCBI taxonomy): domain Eukaryota; kingdom Metazoa; phylum Chordata; class Mammalia; order Pilosa; family Megalonychidae; genus Choloepus; species Choloepus didactylus. The sequence continues at coordinate 57,284,925 of NC_051312.1, forward strand.
ACTATGATAAATCAGTTTGATGCTTCATGATTTGCAAAATTCACACCAAAAGGTAGTTGATTTTCCCTGGTAGAATGCCATGCTTTGTTCTCTGGTTGAAAGGCAATGCAAACGGGACTGGCATATTTATTTGTCTTACCATTTACTGATTTTATGGAGCACAAAGCGTGTGATTAGCTTTGTGCTACTGCTGGCCCTCACAGGGGACCATGCAAGGCAGCAGTTCTGTCTCTGCTTTACAGAAGAGGAAATCGAGGCTCAGAACAGATAAATAACTTGCGTAAAAGTTCCACAGCTAGGAAGTGGCAGAACTAGGCTAGGAATACATAATGACTGAATTCCAAAAACTGATCATTTGACAACTGTCTTTTCTCCCAAAATGAAGTTCTGCACAGCCTTTTCTGAAAGGGGACTCAATAAATATTTTCATTTTGTTACATTTTTCCTACATTCTAAGCCAAAGACCCTTCATTAACTGATAACATGAAGCTTCATAACTTACTCTTACTATGGCAATAAAGCCACCACCGCCACCACCACCGTCATTTTCATCAAAATACAGATTTGATTTGAAGGAGAAATATTTTTCATAAAAGAAAGATAAATATTTTAAGAGATGGATCATGCGATTTCTTTTTTACATTAAACATTTTTAATCTTTAAAATCTAATTTTGCATGGGAATGCAAAACACAGTGAATCTTGTGGTGTACAATGTCTGTGATGAACCATACAAATATAAAAAAGTTCTTTCTTGAACTAGAGCAAATGTACAACATTATTATAAGGAGTTAATAATACAGGGGTATATGGGGAAAATGTACCTATTGCAAACTACAGTTAACAGTAATATTTTAATATTTTAATACTCTTTCATCAACAGTAACAATACTATGGGTCAGTAATGGAGTAGGGATAAGGAGTATGGGAGGATTTTTGCGGGACACTGATTACGTGCTTCAACTTGGCGGGCCTGGGCTGGGGGACCGGATCCACCCCTGGGGAGGGTAGTGGGTACGGGTGACAGAGCCCTCCACAGCCCCCCGGGCCTGGGAAAGTGAGGCCGGAGGCAGGCCCCATTTCCTCACCCAAATTACCAATGTTAGGGGAGGCTTGCCGGAGGGAACCGCCTTTTCCCCACCCCCTTATCTTGCCCGGACACTCCCCGTTGCCAGCGCAACTCCCATCACCACCGGTGCGCATACATTGTTGCCGGACACCGTTACGGGAGCAACTTTCGCCCCTTTTCAATCAACCTCCGCGCTCTCTCAGAACCAATCCAAGCCTTTAACCCCTACAGCTACCCCGCCCTCTAAACCGCCCGATATAAGCTTGTACTCTCCCCTAATAAACTCTCTCTCTCTCTTGGTTTCTTCACCCTAAAAGAACCGTGTCCCGCCTGTTCCTTTCTCGCCGCCCTCCATACTTGCACGCCTCCCGCCGGGGACCTGGCCAAGTCCCCCGCCTCGCCCTCGCCTCCGGGAAAGAGCCCCCGCCGCCGGTACCCTCGGAGCAATCCTGAGAGCCTAGGATTTAGCAACCGGCCGCCACCCTCCCCCAGACGAGTCAACTGCGACCGCAGATTTTTTTCTTTTTTATTTCTTTTTTATTCTTATTTCTGTCCTGGAGTAATGAAAATGTTCTAAAATTAATCAGGGAGATGTGTGCACAACTGTGTGATAATACTGTGAGCCAGTGATTATATACTTTGCATGGTTTCTACGTTGTGTGAATATATCTCAATAAAATTTCATTAAGAAAAAAAAAATAATAATAATAACAGGATGCACTTTACAATATGAAAGAAGAGATGGTATTTAATTCATACTTATATACATACAGGGAAGAAGGAGGATAGAAAGCTGTGAATTTATATCCCTAAACTTCTACATTATTGAAAGGTATCCACAGTTATAAAATAGGTCAACATTTTCTACCACTGATTTATATCCACTCCCTCCCCCCAAAAATAATGAAATACATTCTAGCATTCAACTTATTTAATAAAGGGATATAAATAATAAATTAATAATATATGTATTTAAATATTTTCCTTTACAGTGGAACGATTTTGAAGTCTCCAATAATTTATCAGTTGGAGAATGAATTAGCATGCTTATGACTCACTCATTTAATCAAATCTTTTTACATTTATATTCAGGTTGAGCCATTAGGTAAACACAGGAATCACTAGTAATCCAGATGCTGAAAGACAACCAATTATTAAGGAATTTAATTATGATATAATTATTCAAAATCACACCAAGATGATATACCTGCATCTGTAAATTGAATTTAACAGATCAAATTACTTTTATAGATTAGAATATCAATTATAAAATGAAAACATAGTGATGATTATATCTAATATAGCTTCAGAAATTTACTTGTGAGCCTGGTGATATCTTGATGTGGAGAAATAATTACAAAGTCCTGAAAAGTTTCCTGTTATCTTATCACCCAGAAGTGAAACATGCAAAGTAGAAAAAGCAATCAGTTGATTATTTCTTAAATCACAAAATATAAGCAATCCAAATATTAGGCAATAGAAAAAGTTTCAGCCTATTTAGTATAGGAATTGACATTACATTTGAATTACAGAAGATTTAGCTGCTCACAAAATCCTCTTACTAACTATAAGCATTTTTAATTGAGTTTCTTTTCTTAAGTTAATAAATGTACAAACATGTTTAGGCAGTTCCCAAATTTTGTACTTTATAAATGACTGCAAGTAGTCTGTGCATGGAAGAGACGTATTGTGCTGATGCTTTTTTAGGTAGTCAGCATTTTTTTTTTAACTCAAACAGATTCTTCCTGAAAATATGTATGTCTTTTATCTGACATACTTTCAAACACATTTCAAAACACACATTATGTAGTTGTGTGGCCACTTTCTTCCACTTAAAAGAAGGTGGGTGTAATTTTTCATCAAACACATTATAGATCGTTGTTACTGAACTTGTACCCTTCTTGAACTTACTGTGAAAAATATGTTTCACTAAGGCAGCATTATGTGGTAAAGGCAGGGTGTCACCTGTTCTGTCTTCCCTGCCCTCTTTAAGACACTTGTCACTGAGGACTCTGTATCCTAAGATATACATGAATTTACATTTCCCAGGGACTTTTGCTTTTCAAGATAATTGCATCACTGATTCTTAAGAAGGCAAGTATACACTTCCACAGGGATGTCTCAGAATATCTGGGGTAGGAAGCAGGAAGCCTGCTGTTTCACTGCAACATGATTCAGTCCAACCACTGCTTTAAACTAAAGGTGGGAAAAGGATTGGCTGTTTCAGATAGTAGACCTTCGGCAGAGAAGGAGGAGGAGGGGAAGTGAGGAATGGGTACTGGGTACTGGATTCAGAGCACCTGTGTATTAGGGCAGCCAGCAGAAACATGGTGGCAGGAGTCAGGCTGAGGCTCTGGTAAAAATGATCCTACCACATAAGACCTTGGTTGACCAAATCATCTGGGCAATGCACATGTTTCCCACGCCACTTTCTCCAACCTCACTTCTTCAGCTTACCTTCCTGTCCTAAATTCAAATTGCACACTTTGACTCAACTTACATGTTCATCACAGCTTAAATTTGGCATCTTCCTCTATGGACGTGATTCTTGAAAATCTGTTGCAGCCTGGTTTTCACAATCCATTTCCTCCCCTTGGAATCTGAGGTTCTGAGATTTGAAAGTTCATCCTGTTGTCCACAGTTCTGGAGGACCATCTCTACCCAATAGCACACAGTCTTTTTGTGTCTGTACCTTGGCTCCTGTAACCTGGTTAAAAGGACTTGTCTTTGATTGCCAGGGCTGCTATAACAAATATCACAGACTGGTAGGCTTACACAACAGGAATTTATTATCTCACAGTTTTAGAGGCTAGAATTCCAAAATAAAAGTTTCAGCATGAACATCTTTTTTCCAAAGTCTATAACGTTCTAAAGGTAGCTTGCCAGCAACCAATCTCAACCTCCATCACATGCCTGTCTCTTCTGTCACCTCCTCACACCAGTATCTGAATTTCCTCTGCTTATAAGGACTCTAGTATTATTAGACTAAGTCCTACCCTGATTCACTTTGGCCTCATCTTAACAGGATTTTCAATGATCCTATTTAAAAATGAATTCACAACTACAGGACCCAGTGCGACACTTGAACACGTCTTTGTGGGGGACATGATTCAACCCATAACAGGCCTTGACTCTCTCCACTTAACTTGATCATTTTGCCCAGCCTGGCAAGACCCATTCATGGCTTTTTGTTTTGTTGGATTTTCCTTAAATAGAAACAAGTTTGAATTTGACCAGCCTCAATCAACCATTTTGTTGTTAATTCCAAAAACCATCCTGAGCTTTGGGTAATGGTTTTCAGATTGGCAACTGTTTTGATACAAGAATGATTTCAGCAGTAGTGGGTGAGAGTGACTGGCAGGAACGTGAACTCTTGAATATCTGTGATCTGTAATTAAAACAGAAAGGGCTTTTGGGAATTTTGCCACAAACTAATTTGAGAACATGACGTCATTAGCCAGTCATGAAGTTCAGAGAGTCAAATCAATAACAAGATATATAGTTAAATAAAGGCAATTAAACAGCAACAAACATCCCATCTTTATTCCACAAAATTTCTGTGATTGTGAATTAGATGATGCTATTACTTGCCTTTGTAAACAAGAATAACATTCTCTAAACTGATGATAAAATTATATAATATATGCAATACATCAGTTAAAATGTTCTCAGTTGCAAGTATTCAAAAAACAAAGTTCAAATTTTCTTAAACAATAAAGAGAATTTAATGGCTCATATATCTGCCAATTACAGAGGTAGGTTAGGCTTTGTTATCATTTCACTCTGATTGTGTGGCTCCTGTTCTTTCTTTCTCTCAGTTCTGCCTTATTAGTGTCTTCTTGAGCTTGTTCTAAATTTTGTTCTGCAATGGCTGCCATCCCCTTCACTGACCATATCCACAGAGAGCAAGCTTCTCCAACTTTGGAACAGAAATTCCAGACTTCACCAACTTAGATTCCTGCAGATGAACCAGTCCTTGTGGCTACAAAACACCAGGCACTTATTGACACAGGACTTGGTTATTACATCTGCTTTTTGCTTAGGCCAAACAGGGCTCAATGCCTAGAATTATGTGTGGGTTCTGTCCCATCCTCTCTTACATTTGCTACAAAATGGGAGCAGGGGACATGTCAGCCACCAACTTTTCACTATTGGTGCTGCTAAAAATATTTGCTGAGGGAAATAAATGAACTAGTTAAACTGAAGGCTATTAACATAACTAGGTTTTACTATCTTTCTCTGCGTGGTGAGAGATGAGAGGACAATTTGGATGCTCTAACTCTTGCAGATTCTATTGATAATAAAAACTGGATGCAGGCAGATTTAGAGACGGGAAAGGGAAAGTTGATTCCAAGTCTGATTCTCAGTGATGTTATGAGGAAAGCTCATAACAAAGTTATTCCTCAAACTTTTTACTGCATCCTCTCTAAAATGGGATTATTGCCTACCTTGCAAGTTTCTGTGAGATTTAAAGGAGATAATACATTTGACGTACTCAGGTAACTGAACACAGCAACTTTTTAAAACATAATTTTAAAAAGTGTCCAAACTCCATTTTATGAGAACATATGAAAAATGTATCTTCAGGTTTGGTAAACTTGAAACATTCCCATATCAAAAAATCTCATTTTTTATAACAGATTTCAAATGTGAACATTTAGATGCTAAGGTTGTAAAATAGAACATAATCTCAATAAAATAGAATATAATGTCTAAATTGGTTTTAAAATGAAATTTTCTTCGTAAGTTCTGTGTGCATCACAACTTAAAGAAAGTACATCTTTCTGGTAAGCATCACACTTTTTTATTTGATTAAACTTGGGTAATTCTAGAGAAACAATTAGGATGATATGGTTGGTTGTTTTATAAAATAATCTAGAAAATCTTTTGTTATGTTGGTCAATTATTTTGGTTCCTGTATTTTTTCAAGTGTCTTATTAGCTCTGGCTTTTCTTGAATTTTTCCATTTCTAATTCTAAAAAAAAAAAAAAAGTAAAAATAAAAAAAATTCTACATTGAAAAATTCATGCCCAAGAATGGGAAGATAATCCAATCATTTTTGTAATAGGCTATTTGGACTATTTTAAATAAATTCTTAGCTCAAGGTTTACACCAAAGGGAAGAGAGAGGAGATTGACCTCTATGCAAACATTGATCTTTTTCAAACAATTTCACATTCTTGTTACTTTGAAATAAATACATACTTTAATTTTAGCAAATGCTTAGACCTTTAGCTATCCTTTTCACACATAATGCCATCTCCTTATCTTCTCTTTTAAAATCTTAGTTTTTATTGCATTTGAATCTTATAACAACAAGTTCCATTTTCCTAGAGCAATAGAATATACCTTGTATTTAATCAAAATACATTAAAAGCATGCTTACTTTCAATTTTTGATATTTAGACATCTAACTTCAATTTTACAGCAGCTTTGATTTTATATGTTTTAGAGGAATGACCTTAGTGAGAAAAGGTAATTCTACAGGGAAAAGGACTTAGAGACATTTTAGAGATTATGGATGTGGAGAGAATCTACTTTGTCTTCAAATGCCTGAGGTTAAGATGGAAAATGCATTCTGGCCCATAATTTGGGAAGCTAATACGTGCTTCATCAGAATTAAAAGTGCTCTAAAACAGTGCTGTAAAACAGAAAACTGAGAAAAAAGCAAGTAGAACTATATTTCATAGATCCCTACTGTGCTGGTTTGAATGTATTATGTCCCCCAGAAAAGGCCATATTCTTTGATGTAATCTTGTGTGGGTAGATGTATCAGTGTTGATTAGATTGTAATTCTTTGAGTGTTTCCATGGAGATGTGCCCCACCCAACTGTGGGTGATAACCCTGATTGGATAGTTTCCACGGAGGTGTGACCCCACCCATTCAGGGTGGGTCTGAATTAAATTACTGGAGCAGTATATAAGCTCAGACAGAAGGAGTGAGCTTGCTAACAGCCAAGAGGGACACTTTGAAGAAAACACAGGAGCTGCAGATGAGAGACAGTTTGACGATGGCCATTGAAAGCAGACTTCTGCTCTGGAGAAGCTAAGAGAGGACAAACACCCCAAGTGCAACTAAGAGTAACATTTTTGAGGAACTGCAGCCTAGAGAGGAGAATCCTGGGAGAAAGCCATTTTGAAACCAGAACTTTGGAGCAGACACCAGCTACATGCCTTCACAGCTAACAGAGGTTTTCCGGACACCATTGGCCACTCTCCAGTGAAGGTACCCAATTGCTGATGGGTTACCTTGGACACTTAATGGCCTTAAGACTGGAACTGAGTAACCAAATAAACCCCCTTTTATAAAAGCCAATCCATCTCTGGTGTTTTGTATTCTGGCAGCATTAGCAAACTAGAACACCTACTTTTAGGCATGTAGCTTTATTGTACAGTCTCTGAATCATAAAAGGAAGTATCTCTTACTAGTTGTGAGATAGCAGGCAATTTACTCAGTTTCCCAAATGACAATAGGATGATCTACCTGATACGTATATACATAAATGTGTATATGTATATGTGTGTATGTGTGTTTGCGTGTGTGTGCATAACAGGCCCTGGTGTACAGTAAGGCCTCAAATAAATTAAATAGTTTGTAGTTATTGTTTTATTCCATCTGCTAAACAAATACAAGTTAGAGGAGCCTTTCTCTAAAATGTAGAAAATATGACAAAGTGACTCTGCAGATAAACTATTCTGCAAATTAATTTCCTTTGTACCTAAAATATCAATTCAATTCTATATTATTGAACTCTAAATATGCATTGGAAGTAAGTAAAGCTATGGAAAATTTTAAAAGGGCTAAGGAAAAGCACTTCCCCTCAAAGAACTTGGACTATGATTTGAAGATACATTTTTACATAAATACTCAAATACTACACTATAATAGGGTATGGTGTTGGGAGAGATCCATTCTGAATGGGTGATTATTAATAATTTTAACAAACAAAATCATAAATTGTTAGATTTTTGTGATTCAATCATTCCCGTATTAAAGAATTTCAATTATATTTATAGGTAGAAGAATACGGGAGGTCCAGTGTGTCATTTGTCATAGTTATAAATACTTCAGTACTATTTATTTATTTATTTATAGAAGTTGTGAGTTTACAAAACAATTATGCATAAAATACAGAATTCCCAGGCACTACCTCACAACCAACTCCTTGCATTGTTGTGGAAAATTTGTTATAATTGATAGCACTTTTTAAATAATTGTACTAGTTTTTTAACAGTAGTTACCTTTGTTCAATTAACAACAAATTATTAAAATAGTTCTATTTATCATCCATTATTTACATTAGGTGTATTTTTCCAATATACCACCCTATTATTACCAGCTTGTGTTATCATATATTTGCTATAATACATGAAAGAATATTCTTTAACTTAAACTTAAGCCCATTGTCTACAACAAGGATGTATTATTTTTTAATTTTTATTCTACTATTATATATATATCCTAAAATTTCCTCTCTGAACCACATTCATTTATACAGTTCAGTGCTGTTTATTACACATACAACGTGCTACCATCACCACCATCCATTTCCAAACCTTTACCATCAGCCTAAACAGGAAATCTGTGCAGATTAAGTATCAACTCCCCATTCTCTAATCCCAGTCTATCTCCTGGTAACCTATGTTCTAGATTCTAAATCTATGAGTTTGCTTATTATAATTCATAACACTGAAATTGTACAATATTTGCCCTTTTGTGTCTGGATTATTTCACTCAACACAATGTCCTCAAGAGTCATCCATGGTGTTACATGCATCAGGATGTCATTCCTTCTTATAGCTGAATAAAATTCCATTGTGTATATATATATATACAACATACTTTGTTCATTCAACAGTTGATAGACACTTGGGTTGCTTCCATTTTTGGCAATTGTGAATGATGCTGCTGTAACATTGTTTCAGAACCTTTCTGCCTGTTTATTAGCTGTTTTGGAGGAGGGACTGAGTCCTGGAGCTTCCTACTCTGCCATTTTCCTTGGAAATCCAACACATTTTATTTTTTTAAAGGTTATTTATGGTAAAGTTGACTGCACTTGTTCAAAAGAAAGAAAAGAGAAAATCCCTCAAATGATCTTTTTCTTTGAACTACATTCAATTCTGCACTTTGCATACATTTGAAATTATTTCCAAATAACACATTTGTTTAAAAATTAAGTCCACATCAGAATATAAAGACCAACAAGAAAATAAAAGGTATTTAAAAACATATTTTTAAGAATTTATCTAAGAAAATTATTTAGAAACTTTTTCAAAAGCACAGCTGACACACTTGGGCTGCAGTGGACCCAATCTCAATCTCCATCTCATTAATGCATTATTAAATCTTAACTGTGTTTTCAAGATATTCCATGATGAAGTTGAGGCTCTTGGCCTAAAAGGAATTGGAAATTGAAGTTTGATGTTCATTGAAGCTGAAGTACTTTTCCCCCAGAGCTCTAAAAAGCTGCTTTTCAAAAGCAAAAGTTTATGATTTTACATTTTGTATTTCTTACAAAAATGAAATCAAATAACTCCTGCTAAAGAACAAGAGAACAATTTTCATACTATTGTACAATAGAAAAATATTTCAAGGTTGAAATTATTTCTTTGTTTTAATATGAAATATTTATTTAAGATTTATAATTATTGAATTATTTTAAGTCATTCCCTTCAGTTTCAGCTAATTATGGCCTTCAAAAATCTTAACCTCCTTTCTGGGCCTTAATTTCTAATCTATGAAAGGGAATAATACATATCCTATTGGATTCAGAGTCTGTTTAAATGTCAGGTGAGGTACTACCATCAAACTTGAGCATTGAAATATACCTTCCTTATAAACTGAGTCTAGACTACTCTTTCATCACGAAGCATGCTGTTGAGTTTCCTAGGATGCCAGCCAGGCCTCAAGAGAGAGGTAGGAGAAGGATGTGGGGCAAATAAGTTGAAATGCATATTAATGTTGTCAAATGCACCAACCTTTCTCTGTCTGGTTTATGCAATCCCTGTGTCATTAGAAGAATTTCCAATAATATTCTAAACATTCAAAGTTTGAAAAAAAAATCATGTCTATTTCTTCTACTCAATTACATTGTCTTTGTGAATTGTGTGAGTTACAGGTTTAATTTTACTTTTAATTTTACATCTTTAATTAGATTCATTTTTGAATAGTTCATCTTCACTCTGATAATGCCACCATTTTCATATACCAGTACCCTTAAATATGTGGGTCTCTTTCTTCATTTTCTCTTTAGTTTTGCTGGTCAATTTATACATTGCTTTGCCAGCGCCCTACCAGTTTAATTATTTGAGAAGTATACTAATACTTGATATCTAAAAGGTAAGTCTTCATTTCTTAATCTACTTTAAAATAGGCTTGGCTCTTCTTGGCCCTTTGCTTGTTTTTATGAATGTTAGGATCAACCTTCACATTTTGTTGAGAAAATTACTGATATTGATACATTTGTGGATTCATTTGGAGAGAACTGGCTTTTCTGTCATTCTGAGATTCCTCTACATGGACATTGAATATCTCTTCATTTATTCATATCTTTTACATCCCCAATCAGACACCATAGTTTCACCATACATTCTATTTACATGTTTAAATTATTTCTGGAATAATACATAATAGACAAAACTCCTAAGTTTATTTTGTATTCTGCTAGGATGGGTTATAGTACTCACTTTCTAGTAACAACTTAGTTGGGTTAGAGATTTTGACTAATTGTAATACACATCAGGAACTTTTTCACCTTAATTGTGTTCATGCATTTCTCAGTGTTTGTATTTTAGAGTAAAAACTACTAGAAAATGGTAAAATAATTAAGGAAATGCAATGAAAAATAAATCAGTCCATCCTCTTTTCTATAGTCATTCAGTTCCCTTCCTAAAAGGCAACCATAGTTGATAATTCCTTCTTTAAACTTTCAGAAATTTGTGCATTTCTAAATTTTTATGTATATGTTTTTTTCTTATTTTTAGCATAAATAGTAGCATAGTGTATAAACCATGTAATTTACCTTGTCTCTTTAAGCCTTTACACTCCAGTATATCTACAGTGATTTCATTTACCAGTTGCAGGTAATTCCATAAGATTGATGTACCTTAATTTCTATCATCAATATTCTATTGATTAGCATTTAGGTTGTTTTCAATTTTTTCCTAGGCAAAGGCTATCATATCTTGAAGCAATACAAAAAGAGAGGTAAGAGTCCTGAACTTACTTTATGAAACTAGTAAAACCTTCTTACTAAAGTCAATAAAGGATAATATAAAAAAGGAAGATAATAAAAAAGTTAATGTGAATAATGCAATATATATAAAATACTAGCAAACAAAATCCATATAGAAATATAAAATATTGAAAAATAATTTTTTGGTGAGGCAGGTATATCTTCAAATGCTGTTGGCAGCAGCATAATTTGTTGCAGTGCATATATATCTATGTATTCATCAATACATATCACAATTCCAAGTTCATCACTCTTTGACTCAGCAATTCCTCTCTTCTCCTATAGATACTTGTATATGTGTGAAATGACCTATGAGTGAGAATTGTGATTGCAGTATTATTTGAAATAGACTTTGCCTGTGATATTTTTAGGTTCTGGGGTTCTGTTTGTAATTAGATTTTTGACTACTGACCAGTTTTTGGTTTGGTTTTGGTTTTAAGAATACAAGTCAGGCTTCATGGCTCTCCCCAGTGATACAAACAGAACAATTCTACTTCGGTCTATTTTATGTATAGGAATTTTACACGTCTTAATTTCATTCAGCAAAAGTTAGAATTTACTAAACTGGTCAATCCATTTTTTTTAGAAATGATGATACTAATGTCCAGTTTGGCATAATGGCTTGCCCAAGTATAAATAAGTACACTTCTTTTAATAAAACAAACCAAGAATTTTTAAAATTTTCACCTAAAAGAGTTTTCTCACAGAAGGCTAACTTGACCCCTAGTAGTAATTTTGAACCCACATTTCCCTTGGGGATGGTTATCTTTTTTTATTTGATTTACTATTACTGGTCTCCACAGGATAGGTAGCCCCACATAAGCATATGGCACAACTAGGATAGCATGGATCTATCAAAAATGTTTTATTAAACACTAAAGAGAATAAAATGTCACAAATGATGCACTCTTGTTAACACAGAGGTTTATGGTCCTATCCCAACTGGCGTGTTCACTGACTGTCGCGTCACTCAGGACTCCCAGGGAGGGGTGAGAAGCATCATCCACACAATGTTTTCCCAACTTTCACACATTTTGTTCCTTGGACTTGTCTCAAGTCTTTTATTAAATATAATATAGAGCCTCTTCCCCAGATGATAGACAGTGGCAATGATTGATGCTTTCCTTCTAGTAAAACCTTACTCTCCTCCCCTTCTGAAAATGGCCTCCATATAATTATAGTGATTTATTACCAATAGCCTAACACACCACAGAGCTCAAAACACATTTTATGTAAATGCAGAAACAGAAGGGCATGCCCCTCCCACCAAGTTTCCAAACTGTAAAACTACATTTCTTATTGTAAAAGGTCTCACTGCTTTTACTCTTTATATAATTAAAAGGAGGCTGGTGCTAGAAAGATGTAAAATATTTAATTGTTAATGCGTTTTTCTCTCCATTTTGCATATAAATATGTGAGACAGAGTTTACCAAGGTGCCATCTTGCAAAAGGACATGTACTCTTTCGACTTTAGGCAAGAGGTTCTTTAGTGTCCAACTTAATTCTGCTGTCCTGGAGCTTTTTCTCAAGCTTGATAAGTCCAGATGCTTAATAGCCTTTATAAGCCAACATCAGCTGGAAATAGTATTCTCCTTTCCAATAGTTCTCTCAAGAATATTATTCTCTACAACAAGACAAACCAAAGAAAAGTGGGAATGCATCAAATGTGATTATTTCAGATTTAAGAACCTACACTTCGTAAGACTCATTTTACAGGATGATATTATACTTGCAGAAATTTAATAAATTAATTAATGTTTAATGTAACTTGTCTTTTATTTTATTTTGATGTTGAAATTATTTTCCCCAGAGTGTGTGAGTCCAGTAAGACATAAAAAGCAAACATTGCCATTCCTTTGGAATTTGAATAGACTTGATCTGTAGTTAGTGAAATAATAATGCAATGGTACCAGAAAACATTAACTAATGTCTTTCCAGGATAAGGGTATAGCAAAGAAACATTAATGCCAGTGAAATGTATCTAACTGGTTCAATTTTTAGAGGTGAGTATCAAAATATTGGCTAGTCAAATGTTGCCTTTATGTGGATATTTATCTAACTAAAAGTGTTTCTCCATGACCAATTACAAGACCTGTTTGCAGCTTCAATTTAAAGGACAGGTTCTCAAGGTACTTAATTTCCAACTTGGTTAATGCTCTCCATCTTTAATGAATGGCAGATAAATTATTTTGGCATATCTAGCAGGAAAGTCATGTTGCAAATGTGGCCTCTTCTATTATCCCTGGCTTCCCTAACTAGAAAAGGCATTATTATTATATTAATAAATTAAAACTAGGATAATCATTTTGTCTCCATTTCCAGTAGAACATATTTTTGTGCATGTGCATGGGTCTCAACAGAAAGATGCCACATTGTACTCCAACTCCAGCATGAAGGGATACTACCTCAAATGAAGTTTCATGCAAGATGAGAGAAGTGCTTAGGCTATTCAGATCCACCAAGCTATGAAGCCAAGTGAGACCCCACTGCTATCAAATGACTCTTCATGAGTAACAGAACAGCCTTCCTTCAGCTTCCATCTTTACAGCCTTATAATCAGAGAGGAAAGAGAGTAATTTTTTTCTTTTCACCTCCAGTTAAAAATAATTCTGGGAAAGGATTTTGATTGGAATAGGAAGGGGAGATAGTCTGTTGCTTCAAGAAGGGTATAACTACTCTCAAAGTAAAACAATAATCATTTAAAAGTTCTTCATACAATGTCTGCTGCATAGAAAGTGCTCAACATGTTAGAAAATATTAGTGGTTCGCAGTTAGGGTCAGGGAGAACGTAGCCCTGTGTGGAACTGGCAACCAGAGAGTTTAGTTTCTAATACCAGCTCTAATGTCAGAAATGTGAACTTGGGGGAAATTGCTTTGCTCCTCAGACCTTCAAATTCCTCATTTGTAAAGTTAGCTTGGGAGATATTACCTGACTTATGAGGGTGTTCTCTTGAGTGAGACAAAAGTTGCCTTTAGCACATAGCATGAGGATTGGCTCATTCTAGTCAAGGAATGCCGGTTCAATTCCCTGCCCCCTTTATGAGTTTAAGGATTTCATCCCAATCTGACACTAGCTGTGTGACCTTGGGAACTGAAACTCTCTGTCTCAGTTTCCTCACCCATTTATGGAGACTGTTTTCCCTTCTGCCGAAGACTGTTCCTTAGATGAAATGAAGCAGTGCATGTTAATAGTATTTTGAGAAGGCATTTTCAGATGCAAAGCCTCATTATAATAGATGGAAAATGTTCCAATTTCACTTTGTCACTAGAGACCATTTTAAAAACTAACAATAACTCAGCTATCAACTGGAAACCAAAAACTAAAAATTTGCCTTCCAGGTTCATACTACTTGGCACTATCCTGGTGCTATCTGAGATTAGTAATAGACTCCCATGTCATCATGTAAATTATTAATGCTACATAAGAATATGGTTAATGTGATTGAGCTTATTTGGTAAGGGATAAAAATGACTAGAAATAAGTATGATCCTAGACAAAGCCTGCAGATGCCACTTCTGCTGGAGTCTGGAAAAATTTTCTCCTAAAATGAAGTGTGCTGGAAGGCTTTCGAGTCCAGCTGAGCTCTTCATCCATTTCATAGTTCTATACACATGATAAATTAGTATCTTTCTTTTCACCACCTATATTTAAAACCATGAAGAACTATTATTCACAAATAATGCTAAAAAACCACTTCATTAATAAAGAGATCTACCTGGTGAAATTGGGGAGATTCTAAAGATGATGTATTTCAACAAGGCCATGGGGGTTCATAGACTTTTATCAGCAGCAGAATCTAATTACACTCAGAAGGACTTCAGTTTTTAAGGCACACAAGGAAGAAGTAAACAAGAATATGTTTAAGATAAAATGTTCAAGGCCACATAACATGATAAACAACTAATGAGTGAATCTTTCAGCTGAAGAATTCTCTTGAAGGGGAATAAGGAAGCACATTGGTTGAAAGCAGTAAATGAAATTATTTCATAGGAGAAGAGACTTAGAAGAAAAATGACACTTGGTACTGGAATTTTATAGTCAGGCTTGGTGAATCATGGCAGAAAACCAAGATGTCTTCTCTTTTTTGGCATGATTTAATTTTATAAAACATTCTTTCAGGGAGATGTCTCTGACATAGATCCACTATCCAGACTCCACATGTCATAATCTGTTTTTCTTGTATGCATTTGCTGATTTGATTATTTAAATGGAATATATTCCATTTCAGCTTTTCTTTCTGAAATTGACCTACACTCCTCATAAATATGTCTGATAGCTTTCTTAGCCTTTGTGCAATTAATGACATTTTAAAAGCTATTTTAAATGACATACATGATCTAAGATCTAAAATATAAAGTGTCATATTTATGATCTAAGATCTGTCCCTTTGGATTTTTGAAAGCTGAGACAACATTTCATTTACTGTGGTTGCATTATAGCACCTCAACTTAATGACTATGATGGAGATACTATTGCTAACTCTTTCTTCCTTATAAAAAACTCCCCGTTCTATCAGTTAACAGAGAGAAATAGGGAGAAGAGAAATAGAAATTATGGCTTGGTTAATCTACTGCACAATAAATATCTGTTCTAGGTCCTTCCTGCAACCAGAGGTCTTTATGCTCTTCAGTTCCATGAATTTCATTGAATTTTCCCCTATGCTATAATTCAATTTGGTTTCTGTTATTTGCAATTAAAGATGCCTAGCTAATACATTTGATTGTATATATTAAGTAAAAAAAATATTGGAACATTCTAGGATCTTATTCCACATCTTCTCTCATGTTTACCTTGATTTCCTTTCTCTGCTCTCTTTATTCTCTTCTGTCTTTCTTGCATCTTTCTCTACTTCTTATTTTTGTTGGAAATATGAGTAACTGAACTGTTCTGGAGTAGAAGGAGGAAGTAATTTGAGATATTGTTTTCCCATCCTCCTATTTAAAGTCTCATTTAAGGCTCACAAATTGCTAATAAAACCTGGACTCCAACCAGGTGGGCTAGAAAATAGCCCAACTAAGCATGCATTACTAAAAAGCAAGTAGAAGGAACTTGACATTCATTCACTTTAAAAATAAATTTTTTAGTGAAAGATTTCAAAAAGAAATCTTTCAAAAGATTGGTAAATCCTTTCTTCATAAAAATAGTAGCAAACTGGACAAAGTTGTCAAAACAATAAATCCAGGGCTTTGGAAATGTCCAAAGAAAAACAACAAATGAAGAAGCATTTATCCCTGAGAGTTCCTGGCATTTTTATCTGTGGCTGCTCCCACCCCCTCCTCTGTCTCTATTAAGGAAGTTTTATCAGGGAGGGGCAGGCTTTGTAAACCAGCAGTTTTACCGCCAGAAGGAGCTAACTTGATTTGGAGAAATGGTCAGAGAACCCAAGTCCGGTAGCATTGTCAGGAAATGCAGCAAACTCTGTAAAAAACAACCCAAGAAAGCCTGTAACTCTTCTAGCCTGAGACTGTGATCTCAAGTGGGACTAACAACAGATAAGAGGACTGCCTAGAAATTTAAAAGTGAGACCCCAAGAAAAGGGACAATGGGGTAGAGGTGGCTGGAAACTTGATAAGTTTTTCTCTTATCTCAGGAGAGACCTGACAGGGTCCAAGTGCTCCATAAAACCAGTTAACTGGGAGGCTGCATACATATGCAGGAGGAACTTGAGGGGCACTGGCTGAAAATAAAAGCTGAGCCAGCCTCAAAGTCTGCTTGAACTTTAAATACGCATCCCAGTCCACACCACACTTGAATATGTTGGCAGAGAGTGGAAGCCTTACTGGGTTGATGAGTTGGAGCTCAACTTCTGGCCAATCAGTAGTCTATCACTAAGTTATGCAGACTCTGAGGCAAACCCTAGGATGAGGAAGGTGGGATGGGGGGGAGGAAAATAAGGAAAAAATATAAACCAGAACAGTGGGCATGAACTGCAGGGGTGACAAATTCCACAGATTAAGTCCAGGCAGGTTACTCACAAGTAAAGAAACAAAAGAAAAGAAAGCAGCAAAGCAACAAAGAAAAACCTTAAATTTAAAAAAAGAAACAAAAAAAAAATGTAAAACAGTCTTTCAGATTACTAGAATGTATTACCTTCCATTACTAACTTCAACAAAAATTATGAGACAATGAAGAAAGAGGAAAGTATGACACATAATTAAGCATAATTTTGGGGAAAACAAGTCAATAAAAAACTGAGTGGACCCATATGTTCAACTGAGCAGATTTCAAACATATTATAAATGTTTGAAGAAATAATGTGAAATAATGTGAAATGTAATGAAAAATCAATAAATAGGGAAACTATTAGAAAAACAAAAGGAAATCCTAGAGTTGGCAAATACAATAACAAATGAAAAATTCATTCAATGGGATCAATAGCAGATTTGAGATGGCAGAAGAAAGAATAAATAAAGTTGAAGATAGACCAATAGATATCTGAAAAACAAAGAGATAAAAGATTTAAGAGAAATAATAGAGCCTCAAAGAACTTCGAGGTATATGGAGTGTAGTATATTGAATCCTGTACTCCAACAAAAGACATATTCTTAATTTAATCTACCTTCCTGCAGGCATGAATCATTTGCAAATAGGACCTATAGAAGGTGTTATTCATAGTTAAGGTGTAGCTAAATTGAATCATATCTTAATCTGTATTAAGGAAACCTTAAAAAGAAAGGAAATTTGGACACAGTAGTCAGTTAGTAGAAACTAGAAACTGGGAGAAGCGTGAAGTCAGAGAAAGCCACAGGAAGAGATCAAACATATCACCATGAGATAAAGCCCTGCCATCACCAGAACATTACTCACTCTGGAGGAAAACATAGCCTTGCTGGCATTCTTGGTTTTGAATTTCTAACCTTCAAAACTATGAGGCAATAAATTCTAGTTGTTTAAGCCAACCCACTGTGTAGTATTTGTCATAGCAGCTCTGACAAACTAAGACACGGAGCTACATTGGAGCAAAGTTGCTATATTTTATCAGACACGTTAACATTAAACTGAAGTAGATTGTGATAAACTAAGATATTTTAATCAGTAGCATATTTTAATCGCTAGAGTGACCTTTGGAAACAACTCAAAATACAGTTTAAAAGATCAGTAGAGCAATTAAAATGGTACACTAAAATATTTCTATTTTACACAAAAGGAGGCAGGAAGCATGAAACAGAGGAACAAAAAAAGACATGGGAAATAGAAAACAAATGGAAAAATGACAGATGTAAATCCAACAATATCAGTAATTAAATTGTATGTTGATAGAATAAACACTCCAATCATAAGGGAGAGATTGACAGACTATATAAAAAAGCAACTTCCAGCTATATGCTTTCCACAAGAAACATATTCCAAATATGTGGAAATCAAAGATATAATTTTAAATAGCACGTGGCAAAGAAGAAATAGAAAAAGAAATAAAAAATATTCCACAATGGATTTAAACTGGAAACCATAAAAGATTAAAGAAAATTGGGAAGCAACCAAAAATGTGTAAATTAAAGAAGGCAATTCTAAATAATACATGTCAAAGAACAAATAGAAAGGAAATTTAAAAAAAATTGAAAATGAAAATGCAGTATATAAAAATTTATGTAATGCAGACAAAGCAATGCTTAGAGAAAATTTTATAGCTCAAACTACTCCAATAGTGGAAAAGAAGAAAGGACTCAAAGAAATAATTTAAGCTTTCATCTTAAATAAAATAGAAAAAGAAAAGCAAATTAAACCTAAAGAAAGAAGAAGGAAGGAAATAAGCCTATGATCTAGTTAAATAGGTAACAGAAAAACAACAGAAAATAATGAACCAAAAGCTATAAAAAATCTATAATCTGGCAGAAATCAAGTACCATTCATGTTCTAAGACTGTGTTACAGACCAGGTTGTCTTCTGTTGCCTGAAACAGTAAAAGGCAATGATACTCACTGTAAGTTTCTCCATTAACAATGTCACACCCACTCTGTTGCTGTATGACTTAGGCTACCAGTTTGCTGGTGCTCCTACTGCAAACCAGCTATCCTCTCACCATACCTACAGTTCAAAATTCAGAGGGAAGGAATCTGACTGGCCCCTTTTGGTTTTCATCAACTCTGCTGTCACTGTGGCTTCATAGACCATTGGCCAGCAGTACAGTTTAAGGTCAGTTTTGGCCTTGCGTAGGAAGGACCCCCAAAACAATGGCTTAAACAAGATATTTTTAAAACATTAAACAAGTTTACTGGAACTGGCTTGCAAGAGCCAACTATATGCATCTTTCCCCAACTCCATGTTTAGTGATATAATATGTCATGCTGGTAGCTTGAATTCAGTCATGGTGGGAATATTTACTCCACAAAAATTAGCAAACACTACAGATGAGGGCCTTTTTTTTTTCTAACCAAAAGAACTAGCTGTTAAACTGGGAGAAGGCATGTAGAGCTGCTATGGCAGATTCACGGCATCACAGAGCTGCTATTGCTTGTTCTGGTTGTTTTTCCGCGGTCACAGCATGGTTGGAGAGTTCTACTTGTTACAGTCTCATCCCACACAGCAGTGAGGAGGAAGTCTTATTCCTCAGGACAAACATTTATTGTACACCAGGCTACAATAGGCAGCTGAGCAGTGTGGTAGTCAGAATAAGGGCCTTCCAAAGGTGTCCACCTTCCAATTCTTGGAATCTGTGAACATGCTGTGTTAGATGGCAAAAAAGAATTAAGGCTGCAGGTGGAATTAAGGCTACTAATCAGCTGACTTTAAAATAGGGACACTATCTTGGACTATCTGGATGGGTGACATGTAATCACAACGGGGCTTTAAAGTGGAAGAGGGTGGCAGAAGAGGTTGGGCCAGAGTGATTGGCATCAGAAGGACTGGAACAATTGGCTCTTGCAGGCTTTGAAGCTGGAAAAAGACTATCAAGAGCCAAGGATTGTGGTTGGCTCCTGGAAGCTTTATAAAACAGTATAATGGATCACCTCCCGAGCCTCCAGAAATGAACGCAGCCCTGCCAAGACTTGATTTCAGCCTAGTGAGACTTGTGTGTGTTGGACTTAATCCTATAGAATTGTAAGACATTAGATTTGTGCTATTTCAAGATGTTAATTTTGTGCTGATTTGTTACAGAAGCAATAGAAAACGAAATCAAACAATAATCTGGAGTGTTTGTATTCAGAGTATTTCTCAAAGGCCACACTTTCCTCTCACTGGCATTCTATCTCTGGGCTTCATCTGCCCATTCAACCATAGATGAGGATACCACATTCTAACAAATGGCATTCCAATAAAGGAAGGAGCTTCTTCATGGTTGAAAATATGCTTCTGCTGCACAAGCAATGTAATGTGACAGGGTTTGGGGTCAGGGCTCACTTTTGCCCTCAAATATACTAGATTCCTAAAGGAAAACTGAGAGGACATTATCCTTTTTTTTCTTTTCTTTTCATCACAGATCTCTTGTCAGGAGCAGGGCAATACTGGAGTGGTCCAGTATTCTAATGTTCTAATGGACCTGGTTAAAATTCCAAATGAAAGTGTGCTTATATTGCAATTGTGGGCAAAATATATAGAAGAGCAATAGGAAGAAATTTCATAGTAACCTGACATGATTTGGATTTGAAAAATGTCTTTATAGAGATTGCACTAAATGTTTTTACCCCTCCCCCAAATATACACCTACAAACACACTTTCTGAACAGAACATGACACTGCAATTGGATCCACCCAGTGCCTACTGCACACAGTCACACCTCTGTGCCAATGTTCATGCTTTCCCCACACCAATCTGGAATATCTGCCTTCTCATTTTCAGTCAATCCAAATCCCACCCAATTTCTTACATCCAAAACACATGTTCTCTACTGTAGATGCTAAATCTGAATTTTTTTTTGCTATATTAATTTCTTTGTGATGTGATATAGAGAATAAAAAAAGCCATATTTTGGGACTGTTTTTAATACAATATATCTTTTGATCTGTTAGTTTCAATGACTACATTTTCTAACTAGGTTCCACTATACCAATTGTAATTTATTTCATTTTATTTTGTATTTTTTATTTACACACTTTAATTTGTCATCTTTTTCTCCATTTTTGCTTTCCATTGGGCTAATAAAGAATTCTTTAGGTTATTTATCCTTAACTTAGTAAAACTACAATATGTTTACTTTCTCCCAATAATTTCCCCAGTTATTAATGTATTTTCTGTCACTCTGAAAAGACACAAGTACCTTAGATTTTATAGCTACTGTGCATCTTTCTATTATGTTCATTTCATGCAGAGCACTATTTTCTAAATTCCAGTGCATGGTATTTTGTTCGGTTGTGCTGAGCATTTTCTTAATGAAATATAATGAAATGGAATAGGATGAAATAAGTATGGCATTGAACTGAGTTAAAATTATCAGCCCACCATACAAAGTAAGAACAATAATAATTTCAAGATATTTACATACAGATAAACACACTTTATATGTATGTATGTGTTTGTGGGTGTGTGTGAATATATATCATGCATTGGTCTGGCCAAATTAAAATGTTTTTTTCCCTCCTTACAGTGTATTACAGTGAAAATAATGTAATACCCACTGATCTAGATTTTATACATGGAAAATTAAAATGTCATTTTTCTTTTGTAATTTTTAGGATTTGGGTGGGGAAAATAGTGGAGTTGAGAGTTAACTACAATTGCTAATTTACATAAAAATTAACCTTAAGTATATCACTTACCCTAATTTCCAAAGCTTATTGATTCCTTCTTGTTTTATTCATATTGTTGTTGGGACACTTCCTCTAATTATGCTTTCATTCAGAATTTATATACTATATATGCCTTGTTTCAACCCTACATAAAATGATAGATTAACTTAATATAGAAAACCATGGTTCAAAATTATTTTCCTTTAGCACTTTGTAAAGATTATTTCATACTTACCTTTATCTAGTGTTGTTGTCAAGAAGTCTTAATGAAAATTAGATTTATGATTTCTTGTAATGAGCTGTGTATTCTGTCTAGAAGCTTCTTCAAATTACTCTTTGTCTTTTTTGTTTTCAAATTTTACTATATCATGTTTAGGTATGTTTTTACTTATCTGTTTTCTTGGGAATCTGCATGCTTTCTGAAACTGAAATCTATAATCTTTGTTTAGTTCTAGGGATTTCTGCATGCTTTCTGAAACTGAAATCTATAATCTTTGTTTAGTTCTAGGGATTTCTAAATAATATATTTTTTAAATATTTTACTATAGTTTATCCGTGTCATGTCTTAACTTGAATATTGACTGACAATTTCTATTCCCCATTTCACAAACTTTCCTTCTATACATTTCATCCTTTCTGTAAAAGGACCAGACCCCGGTACTCTAGCTTGCTAACTTGTTCTTTGCAGTATCTATTCTGTAACTCAAACTATCTATTGAGTTTACCTTTAAAAATATATATTTATCATGTACAGAACCTGTAATTAGTTCTTCATCTGTTTCCTAACTTATGTGTATCTGGTGCTGGAAAGGTATTATTGATTTTCTGTCCTTCTGTTCCAAAACAGCAAGCAATTGTCTGCCTAGGGCAATATACGGAATGGAAAAAGACAGACTAAAAATGTTGTACCCCAAAATATTCCTCATACGGAACAGCAATATATATTTTATTCTATTTTTGCTATTTCCCCTCATTCATAGAATTCAATAATCTTTTGTCTTCTCAAAGATTTCACACAGCTTAAGTTCTGGGATTCTTGCTTGTTTCCCTTTCAGTTATGTGACACCAGGGCTGGATTTGGGACAAAAAGCAAAATAAAACAGCTATCCATGCTAGTTTTTCGTCTGATCCAGAAGTCCCTGATCGCATTCTTTTCTGCTTCGTTCTTATCCCTATATGATGATAGGGTAACTACTTCACCTGCATGAATGTCAAATATGGTTTTAATCACACTGGCTTCAAATTTTTTTATTACACAGATCTAGATAATAGAAAAAACCCTCTTTATTTGTGTTTCGATCTTGGTCACCAGAAAATATAACCCAGTTTGAATATAACCACGACAAACCAGTCAACTATGAAGAAGATTTAGGAGAGGGATGTAGTGTGACCTTGTGGCCTGCCCCTTCTGAAGCCATGGGAATGTTGGGTCCCCTGGGTAATGGTTATCATGTATCAATTCAATACATAATGACTAAAGCCTTTCTATTTGACAGGATTTTGAGCATCTCTGATTCTACAGAGCTGTAATTTTGTATTTATGTTGCCCCTGTCATATGACTATCCTACATCTGTATTTTGATTGCTTAGCTAAAATGCTCTGAACTAGAGGAGATAGTAATTGTGTATCAATCCAATTCTCCCACAAAGTACATTTTGACCTTGATCAAATCATTTGATGTCTCAGGCACCTACTTGTCTGATTCATAAAATGAGTATGTTTCAACCCTAAAATTTAATGATTTTCAGTGATTTTAATTTACTTGTGTATCATTGGTATTATACATTTACAAAATGAAAGTGTATGTCAGGTTGGCTTACTTTAAAAATGATAAAACGTGTTTTGTGAATATATTGAGTTCTATATAAATGCAAAACAGATATGTTTAATACATTGCTATTAAGATTCATATAAACACTGCAATGTTTGAGCATCTCGCATATTTCTTGCACTAAATTTATAAGGCACTAAAAAAAAGGAGAGAAAAAAACAGTTTATGAACTTGAACTTACTAGAACCAGTCCAATGCATTTTTTTGTTAGGTAGCTTGCTTGTTTTTTTTTTATTTTTATTTATTTATTTATTTATTTGTATTTAAAAGAAAACTGTAAGCTGCAAACCGAATGCCTACCTCAGTGAAGATTTCCTCTTTTTTTATTTTTTTTTTAGGTATTCGTTTCTTGTGATTCACCTCTTCCTTCCTCTTGCTGCCTGAATGCAGTCTTGTTATCATATAAAGAAGCTTTGTTTTCAGGTGATTTAGCTTCTGACTGGAGGCTGATATTTTATGTTGCCCTGGAAAATTTTGCAGACATTTCCTTTTACATCCTCACTCTTTATTTCATCTGATCAGTGCAGCTATATGACCTTCCTGAAGACCTGAGCCTACATAGCTCAGAGATGTCCTTGCTAGTAATAGTAAAATGATTGAAAAGGCGAGGGGAAAGCTGAGCTTTAGAGTTTACAGGATTGACTGAAATGTCTCTGGCCTTTAGCCTCAAGAGGAACTTTTTCTAATGTAACACTGCACAGCCTCTTGCTGTGTGCTATTTGACCAGTCAATTCACTCCTCCGAGTTTCAAAGTCGTTATTTTTCAAAAGGGAATAAAATTATCTCCCTCTTTTGGTTCTTGTCATGATTGAATTAAAAACAAATTATTGAAAACACTTAGAGGATTGTTTTGACATTATATGTTGTTGGTAATTCTAATGTTTTGTCCACCTCTTCTCATTCTGTTTACAAATGTTGTTTAATTTTGTTCCTGTATACTGTCTGACTCTCCCACTGACTTCTTAGGAACCAAAACTTGACATATTTATGCATTAATACTAGAATCTGAAATAGTATGTAGAATATAATAGGTTCTAAATAATTTTTTAAGAAAAGAATAGAATGTATAGTTATTTAAATAACTATTTGCTTAAATGATTCTTTTTTAACACATGATTACTAACATGGAAGTGATTGCTTTCATGATTAACACTGAAAATGCCTAGAATACCAGGGCCTATGCTGACCACATTTACAAACCAAGAACAATTAATAAAAAGAAAGACAATGTAAGTTCTTCTATTTGTGTTCTATATTTAATGGCATTAAAAGTAAACGACAGGCAGCAGCTTGGGCACCTGTGAAAATTTCAATGGTTAACAAAAGCGAGAATAGTACAAGGAACCCTGTGTGCCCTCACCCAGCAACCAGTTGCTAAAGTTGCCCCTTCCTTCTGGTTGATCCCACCTCCTCCCAGCTGTGGGGGCAGAGTTTGATGAAGAATTTAAAAATCCACTCCAAGATGGCAGAATAGGAGAGGCAGAGCAAACTTGTCCATGAAAAGACTAGAGAAAGGACAGAAAGCTCCCAGGAAGGCGGTTCCAGAGTGCAAGCCAGAGAGGTACTTCTACAATACATAGTTTGGACATGGATGAAAAAGCATAGAAATTACATCTAAGAGAACAGGGTGAGTTTATCCAACTAGGACTGCAGCCAGGGGCTGCCGGCTGGATCCAGCCACTGAGTCAGGGAGGGAGTGTCTCTCCACTCCCAATGCACCCATCTCAGTAATTAGCTGGGGAGGTTACCCTCCACAGCCCTGCAGCAGGGAGCTCCCATGACAGAACTCAGGAATCAGTGGATCTGTGTTGACTGCATTTATTCTTCCTCCACAAAAGTCTATGGTGTGCATGGGTGAGAGACAGGGAGAGGTGAGGGCACCACATGGAAGCACTGGGAGCCCATTCTCCACCATGAAAGCTCACGGGCGCATGGCGGGCAGGGACCAGGGTGCATTTGAGTTGGAAGGTGAGATGTGCAGACCCACAGCCCGAGAGTGATCCACTCAGAGGCCCAGGAATCACCAAACCTGCTGTGCCCTTCAGAAGACACCCTGCAGAACTGCACAGGGCCTGTCCCCCAACCTCAGGGCTGGCAGGCCCCAGTGCACATGGAACATTGGTACACTGATTAGAGACCCAGCTCAGTGAGCGGGCCCAGTTGGGGAAAATCTGGCTTGAGGGTAAGAGGTGGATCAAGATCGCCATCTGCTGGGAAGAAAGGGAAAGTGCACTACAGCAAGCTGTGGTCTTGCCAAATTTTAAACAACTGTCAAGTTCATTCTGCATCTCCCAAAATAACCTTATCAAGATAAACAAATGCCACAAAGCCAAAAGAAAATCACAAAGCACATGAAGATCCAAGCATATACGTACAAGCCAAAAGACCAAATTAAAAATCCAGAGGAGACACAGAATCTGGAGCAATTAATCAGAGAAATACATACAAATCACCAAAACAACTTCAGTGGGTTGGCTAAAGACATAAAGGACATGAAGAAGACTCCAGAAGAGAAAAAAAGAATTTAAGAGAATAAATAAAAGAGTAACAGATCTTATGGGAATAAGAGGTAATGTAGATCACATTAAAAATATTATAGAGACACACAACAGCAAATTTGAAGAGTCATAAGAATGAATAGGTGAACTACAGGACAGAGCAATTGAATAAGAGCACACAAAATTACAGTGGAAAAAAACAAAAAAAAAATTGAAATGGATCTCAGGGAAATGATGGACAAATGAAATGAACCAATAGGAATGATTAGTGTCTCAGATGGAGAAGAGAAAAGGGCTAGGAAGAGTATTTGAGGACATAGTTTGGGGAAACTTCCCAACTCTTATAAGCAACATACATATGCACATCAAAGAAGCCCAAGAAACTTCAAATAGAATAAATTCAAATAGGCCCACTCTGAGACTTATACTGATCAGATTGTCAAATGCTGAAGAGAAGGAGAAAGTCCTGAAAGCAGCAAGAGAGAAGCAATTCACCACATATAAGAGAAATCATACAAAACTAATCACTGACTATTCATCAAGCACCATGGAGGTGAGAAGACAGTGGTATCAGATGTTTAAGATTCTGAAAGAAAAAAGTTGCCAGCCAAGAATTCTTTATCCAGCAAAGCTCTTCTTCAAAAGGCAAGGAGAGTGTAAAATTTTCATGGACAAACAAATGCTGAGGGAATTTGTTCACAAGAGACCTATCCTGTAAGAAATGCTAAAGGGAGTTCTATTCACTGATAAAAAAAGAAAGGGGAGAGAAGTCTGGAGAAGGGCACAGAACTGAAGAATATTAGTAAGGGCAACTTAAAGGAAAAAGAGAGGAGGGTGAGGAAAATAGATTTGAAAATTAAAAACCAAAGGATAAGCTGGCTGGTTCAAAAACTTACTTTAGAATAATAACTTTGAATATTAATGGATTAAACTCATGAATTAAAAGATACAGACTGGCTGAGTGGATTCAAAAGTATGATCCATCAATATGATATTTACAAGAGACTCATCTTAGACCCAGTGACACAAAGAAATAGAAAATGCAAGGATGGAAAAAATATTCCATGCAAGCTGCAACCAAAAGAAAACAGGGGTAGTGAAACTAATATCAGACAAAATAGACTTTAAATGCAAAGATGTCATAAGAGACAAAAGAAGGACACTATATATTAATAAAATGGACAACTCACCAAGAAGGAATAACAATCATAAATGTTTATGCACCCAATCAAGGAGCTCCAAAGTACATGAGACAAACTTTGTCAAAGCTGAAGGGAGAAATAGACATTTATATAATAATTGTAGGAGACTTCAATACACCACTTGCTTCTATAAATAGAACAACTAGACAAGGACCAATAAGGAAACAACCCACTGAAGTTGTTTTGGTGATTTGTATGTATTTCTCTGATTAAATGCTCCAGATTCTGTGTCTCCTCTGGATTTTTAATTTGGTCTTTTGGCTTGTCCGTATATGCTTGGATCTTCATGTCCTTTGTGATTTTCTTTGTTATAAATGAATTAGACTTAACAGATATGTATAGACAGTTACAACCAAAATTACCAGGCTATACATTATTTTCTAGTGCTCATGGAATGTTCTCCAGTATAGATCACATTATGGGGAACAAAACAAGTCTTAATAAATTTTAAAAGTTGTAAATTATTCAAAGCACTTCCTCTGACCATAATGGACTCAACTAGAATTCAATAACCTCAAAAGAACCAGAACTTTCACAAATATATGGAGGTTAAAAAACACACTCCTAAGGAATCTGTGGGTCAAAGGAGAAATTGCAAAAAAGAAATCAGTAAGTATCTATAGATGAATGAAAATGAGAGCACAACATATAAAACCTATGAGATATGGTGAAGGCCATGCTGAAAGGGAAATTTATAGCTCTAAATGCATACATTAAAAGGGAATAAAAATCTAAAATCAAAGACCAAACTGATCAACTGAAGAGGCTATAGAATGATCTGCAAACTAACCCTAAAGCAAGTAGAAGAAAAGAAATAGCAAAGAGTAAAGCAGAAATAAAAGATGTGTGGAACAATAACAACAAAAAAACTACAGAGAGAATAAATAAAACAAAAACATTGGTTCTTTGAGAAGATCAATAAGATTGACAAACCTTAGCTACAGTGACAAGTCAAAAAGAGAGAAGACCCAAATACACAAAATCAGAAATGAGAGGAGGGACATTACTGTGGATCCAAAAGAAATTTTAAAAAATCATAACAGGATACTATGAACAACTGCACACCAACAAACTACACAATTTAGAGGAAATAGATAATTTTCTAGAAACAGATCAACAATATAGGCTGACCTGAGAAGAAATAGAAGACCCCAATAAACCAATCACAAGTAAAGAGATCCAATTAGTCATTAAACAGATTCCTACAAATAAAAGCCCAGGGCCAGATGGCTTCACAGGGGAATTTTACCAAACTTTCCAAAAAGAACTAACACCATTCTTGCGCAAACTCTTTCAAAAAATTGAAGACAAAGGAACACTACCCAATTCATTTAATGAAGCTAGCATCACCCTATTACCAAAACCAGAAAAAGATACTACAAGAAAGGAAAACTACAGGCCAATCTTCTTAATGAATATAGATGCAAACATTCTCAATAAAATACTTACAAATGCAATCCAAAGACACATTAAAAGAATTATACACCACAACAAGTGGTGTCAATTCCAGGCAAGCAAGAGTGGTTCAATATGAGGAAATGAATCAATGAAACACAACATATTAACAACTTAAGATAGAAAAATCAAAAGATCATCTTGATAGACACTGAAAAAGCATTCAACAAAATTCAGCATCTCTTTTTGATAAAAACACTTCAAAAGGTAGGAAGTGAAGGAAACATCCTCAATATGGCAAAGAGCATATATGAAAAACCCACAACCAGCATAGTACTCAGCAGTGAGAAACTGAAAGCCTTCCACCTAAGATCAGGAATGAGACAATGATGCCCATTATCACCACTATTATTCAACATTGTGCTAGAAGTTCTATCCAGAGTAATGAGGCAAGACAAAAAAGCACCCAAATTCAAAAAGAAGAAGTAAAACTGTCATTATTTGCAACTGATATGATCTTACATTTGGAGAATCCTGAGAAGTCAATGACAAAGTTACTTGAGCTAATAAATTCAGCAAAGTGGCAAGATACAAGATCAATAAGCAAAAGTCAGTAATGTCCCTATACAATAGTAATGACCTAACTGAAGAGGCAATCAAGTAAAAAATTCCATTCCCAATGACAACTAAAGTAATCAAGTACCTAGAAATAAACTTAACCACAGATGTAAAAGACCTCTACACAGAAAATTACAAAACTTTGCTAAAAGAAATCAAAGAGGACCTAATTAGGTGGAAAGATATACCATGTTCATGGATAGGAAGGCTAAACATTGCTAAGATGTCAATTCTACACAAACTGATTTAAGTCAAAATTACTGCTAATTCCTTTCTCTGTCCCCAAGTTATAAGAACACCTCTACACTTGGGTGGATAGTGTAAACCCCTCCTAATCTGGTCAGTGCCTTTGAGTATGGCCTGTGGCAATGTCAATATGAGTCCCTGTTCTGTGATAATTGGAGGAATACCCTGTTCCAATTTCACTTCTATTCTTTTTGCTAATGGAGTAGACATCAGGGTCCTGAAACATTCATATGCCAAGGTTTGTCCAGTTGTTAGTGCACTATTTATTAGCCTACTTGCTTACTGTAAGTGAGGTGCCACCCATGCAAGAAGTGGTTTGCAGAAAACTGTTGTAGTTATTGTTTTAAAATACCATTCCTCCTTTCTATCAGGCCAATGGCCTGGGTGTTGTATGGCAGATGGAAATACCAAGTAATTTTTCTTTTTTTGTGCCCAATCCTGGACTTGGTGACCTGTGAAGTAGGTGCTTTGGTCACTGGCAGTGAGTTATGGATAGGCATGCATACAAGAAAGTTTCTTGAGTCTTTGAATTGTTGAAGCTTGATTTGCTCCTCAACATCCAAAAGCCTGCAGAACACCTGAAGCAGTATCTACATTTAGTGCATACTCATACTTTTGTCCATCTGGCAAAGGAAGGGGTCCTGAATTTCCCAGCTGGTGCTGCCTGTGATATTTGCCCCATATTATGGTGTAGGGAGTGCCTCCATCCAGCACACTTTGGACAGAACTCACTGGCCATAAGCATGTCACTATATTTAAAAGGGAGATGAAAACTTTTACATAATTGCTATACAGTCTTAGGGCCCTTGTGTCCTGATTTACAGTGTAGCCAATATGCTTGGTCATGGTTTTCATCATGCTAATGTCCCGGCTTCCAGACTTCTCAGAGGCATGCATTAAGCATGGGCTGGAATGTGCCAGATTGTTATTTTGACATCATGATTTTGTGTTTGAACCCGGATTTCTACCCACAGGGCTTTATCATATGTCTGTATCAGATATGGTACATTTCTCCTGTTGATGCTGCCCTATCCAGAGAGTCAGACCATGATACAGGGCCCAGCTGTCAGTGCATATGTAAACAGGCATAGGTTCATGAACTATAACCATCCAGATGGTTCACAGCTCAACGTATTGACTGCTTTGATGTTCCTTCCATCCATCCATATGGTGTCCATAGTTATTTGAACTGTTATCACACGCCATTGAGAAATTGTGTTCTGCAGGAACCATGAATATATCACAGGCATCTTCTGATGGGGCTTCTCCACTCTACTATACATGCTACTGTCTCTACTTATGTGATGAATGGTGTAGGAGAGTTTGGATTCTGTACATATGTAGCTGGCCCCAATAATTTATGTAACTCTTCAGATAGTGGGCTAGTGTAGAGAGAACTCCATTATTGCAAATAAGCATGCTACTTTTGTATGTGCCAGCCTGTGCATAAGCAATTTTAGGCTGAATGCAAGTGTTTTTGACCCATCCACTGATTGACAACAATGTCCATATGGTTACCGGCAAAGTCATTGTTATAGGCTCAGTTTGCATAAAAGCAAGATATACTGCTAACAGTTGTTTTTCCTTAGGACTATATCATTGTTCTATTCTTTCCATAACTGGGACCAGAACCCCAATGGTACTTGCTTTCCATTTTGTTTTTGCCACAGGCTCCACCCAGATCCTGCTGGGTAGCTGGCAACATCAAATTCACGAGCGTGCCCTGCTATAAAGGTACATAGATATCTGATCTGTTTTACAGTTAGTTTTGCTTGTTGGAATGCTTGCTTGGCCTCACTGTCCCATTGGCACCTAGCCCACTTTTTTATTAATCTATGTAATGGTCAAAGTATTTGAGCTAGGTGGGGTATAAAGGATCTCCAGGAATTTAATAAGCCTGTAAGGCTTGCAATTCCTTTACTGTGTGGGGATTTGGACACGTTTCTACTTTATCTATAACCGTGGCTGGAACAGCTTTTGTCTTAACCAACTAAACCATCCCTAGCAATTTTACAAACTGTCTGGACTCCTGCTTCTTGGCATCATTGATGGCCCATCCTTGGCTTGTTAGAAGGCACTGTAGTGTCAGAACCACAATTTCTAGAGGTGTAATACTATCAGAAGTAAACATAATATCATCCATATAGTGAAACACAGAACTATTTGGTGGTTTTCCCCACCTTGCTAGATCAGCTGCCACCATTCCATGACATATGGTGGGCAATGTGGGTACCCTTGTGGCAAAATCTGGAAAGTCCACTGCTGCCCTTCTCACATAAACACAAGTTAATCTTGGCTATCTTCAGCTAGGGGGATACTGAAAAAGGTGTTACCTAAGTCTATTACATAATGGATCTCTCCTAACTGGGTCAATAATTTATTGAGAAGTGTTGCAATATTAGGCATTGAATTGTGAATAGGAGGGACAACCTTATTTAATTCTCAATAGTTGACCATCATTCTCCAACTACCATCAGCTATTTTCACCAGCCATACAGGACTATTAAACGGGCTCTGTGCTGGTTGTTTGATCCCCACTCCAGCCAGTTCTTGTAACATCTCACTGATTTCAGCATGTCCACCCAGGAAGCAATCTTGTTTCTTGTTTAGTATGAGTAACTCTCTAGGTAGAGGCAGGTGCACTGAGAACCAACAAGCAGCAATTGATTTCACTGTGCTGATGTGAAGGCAAAATAGATTGGTGGTGGTGGTAAGGTCTAGGTCTAGTAACACATCCACCCCTAATATATATTTGGGAATAGGGAAAATACATACAATATACTTTTGTGGAGTGAGGCACACGATTTGTAATGTTAGAGCAGTTTGCACTACTCAAAGAACCCATTAAATATCTGCAGATTCCCATAGATGAGTGTGCACTCTGCTCCAGTACCAGTAAGTGCTACAATGTGAAATGGTTTTTTGGAGACCAGTAGAAAATTAGCTCTGTATGAGGCCTCCAACTCATTTTCAGGCACCTGTGTCCCTACCCCTGGTCTTCAGGGATACAAGGTATCCATCCCTTAAACCAGACTTACTTTCCTTGGGATGGGGTGGTGTGGGGGTGCTGTGGGAGTGATAACTGGTGACACATACTTAGACATAGGACACATACTGATATTTTTTCTCCTTTGGCAACTTTTGCCAGGTTCCTAGTAATGTAGCATTAGATTGTTTATTTTTTTCTATTTTGGTGCCTGTGTCAATTAAATTGGATCACATGTACTGACCTCCTCTGCCCCTTCCCTTGCAAGGTTTCTTTGGTTATTTCTTTTATCCCTTTCAATCATATTCTTTCTGTCTCACCGAGTCTTCTATTGTCTGTCCCAGTGAACAGCCTGGCCAACTAGCAGGCTTAGAATAGCAACTAATGTCCCATACCAGGCTGGGGGCACAGTTTGGAGGATTTGATCCTTCATTTTGGCCATGAAGAATTCATCATCAGGTCCATGAAATTGTTCACCATGTGCTGCATGCTTCATTCCTAATTCTGTGACTATATTTGGAGTTCTTCCATAGACAACTATTTGCCTATTGTGGATGGCATATCTCCTTCATTAGGCCATGCCAATTTTGCAGCTAAAATGCACCATACTAATAAATTTTGAAGATGCTGATGAAGAGAGGGATGTGTAGTTATGCTAGCCATTTTTGCCATTTCCATTCCTGAAAGCATAATACCATCTCCCTCTATGTCCCATAATCTTAGCAACCAAGCAGCTAGCTCTCTGCTCTTTTGTTTAAACTTTTATGTTAATTCTATTAATTCTGCAGGTGTGTACTCCCTCATGACTGTCTGCTTCTGAGCAGGGTTCTCTTTCCAAGGGTCATTAAGAGCCCCGGTTGCTTTCATTTTTGTAGTTATTAATGGTCTTGTTTATTAAGGTTCATTTTCAATTTCCTCCTCCTATTCTCCCTCTTCTGCACTATCCCAAGGATCCCATATCTTTAGATCCCAGCCATCCCTCTGGATAACCACTCAGACCTGCCACCACAACATCCTTCATCCATGTGTTTTCTCAAATTTGCATGCCATTATTTCTAATTATCCCTCTTGGGTTTGTAACTTTATTGCTAATACATTAGCATTGTTGGAACATGTTAACCTATCCTTTCCTAGAGCTAAAACCTCTTCTAATCTCATTATTCAGCTTCTGCTCTCAATTGAGCTTTCGTATCTAACTGCCCATATTGGTGGCCACGTGGTGGTAATAATCATTTCCTTACCTTGCAATTTCTATTTGCCTCACCTTCCCAGTTTTCTCTGCAGGACGGATAACACTCCAGCTGGTGTTTTTCAGGTGCCCTCACACTCATGCACTGGTCATAACTCTTCTAAAAAACAGGCTGCCTCCCCCCACATACTAGAAGTTGGCCACCCCAAGATTTCCCCTGCCAGCCATGACACTATGTCTGCAAATTTCCATTTCCTGCAGCTTCTTTCATTTTCTGTCTCCTGGTTGGCTCACCAAGTGTCTGTCTGTAAATCTACATAATAGGTTCTGCCAAACTTTGATGGGCACTTAAAGCTGAAAAATGAAGCAGGCCGCTCCATATACCAAAATATTAACAGTTTGTTAGGGAACTTATAGACCAGGAAGCTGGTCCTGGGCAGCTACAGGACATTCAGAGTAATACTTCACACCACCTGGCAAGTTACAGAGGATTATATAGGGCAAGGGAAAAGAAGGCACAGAGCCAAGTCAGGATTTGCAAGGTCATAAATATGCGTCTTTGACATTACTGATACATAGCAGTAGTTTAACACATGACTACTATGCTTAAGAATGTGCATGTGCATTTTATGACGAACTTACATAGGGTTTTTGTGTGTGTGTGTGTCTTATCTAGGAATTTATAGCTTCTCTACATGGCCTCACAACAATTCTCAATAAACTTAAAGTGATCTAAATCATTCAAAGCACATTTTCTGACTTCAGTGTAATTAAACTGGAAATCATTAAGAAAACAGACCAGGAAAATCCCAAATATTTGTAAACTAAACAACATGACTTTAAATAATCCATGATACAAAGAAAATACTAAAAGACAAAATGAAAAATATCTTGATTGGCATGAAAAGAGGAATAAAAAAGGAATCAGAATTTATAGGGTGCATCTAAAGCAATGTTTAGGGGGAAATATACAACTTTAAACATTGACATTAGGGGATTAAAAAAGGGTCTCAAATAAATTATCTAAATTTCCTCTTTAATAAGTTAGAAAAAAAAATTAAACCCAAGTAAGCAGGAAAAAAAAATCAATATTATAGCATACATTTAAAAATGAAACCCAAAATACAACAGGAAAAAAAATAATGAAATCCAAAGCTGGTTCTTTAAGAAAATCAATATTATTCATAACTTTTCATCAGAATGATCAAAGAAAAAAATATTACGTATATCAAGAATGAGAATTTCATCCTTGATCACTATAGAAACCAGGATTATAAAGGGAGATTATCATGAGCATCATTATCCCAATAATTTTGATGCCCACTCAAGAAAGAGTATATACCCTGTATAGTTCTACTTAATTTATAGTAAAATACGCTCCATTGAACAAGCTCTGCACTCATGAAATAATTTTAGCCAAAGAAACAGGAACCAAGTTTAAAGAGTATACAATAAAAAGGAAAAAAAAACAAAACAAAACAAAACAAAACTTGATGTGTGCAAGTGCCAAGAATTTAGTCTAGGAATTGAGTAACCAAAACCTAAAGAATATTTGAAAACATATAAATGTCTCATCCTAAAACTGTAAACCTTTAATGAAAGCCACACACAAATCCAAAGTGAATTTCTCACTTGATTCCTGAATAAAAGACTTGACAAACTCAAGCTGCTTTATTTAGGTAAGTTTAATAAATAAGTCCCACCATCGTAAGTTTGAACTGGAGTTAAAGATGGGATCAAAAAATAAGGCAGTAACCCTGGCTAGTGACAGTGGCAAGTAGTTAAACTCCTCCGCAGGCATTAAGAAGACGCAGTAAAAAAAAAGCAGTTACCAGTACCCCAAGAGAGCTATATTAGGATAAATGGCGAACAGTAAATGTGGCCTTTGGAAAAGACATACAGTCAACAAATGATACACCTCAGTGAGGTAACCAGTAGAATACATATTCAAACCACAAATTTTTCTCACATTTTGGGATCTCCTGCTTGTGCTTCTTATTGGCTGAACCCATTATAGTCCATACAAATTAGCCTCCCGGGGCATGGGGAATTATATAGAGAGGGGAGAATGGATTTCAAGTGACAAATGGAAAATATCTAGCCAATGAAACATAAATGTGAAGTAGCCAAGAACAATTAATTTTATCAGGAAGCAGACATATTAATCAGGAACATGCAGTTGCCTAGTTGCCTATGATTATATATATATCATTTCCAAGATAGTAGCAATCTTTCATTTCTGTATACCACTGAATTTCCATAACCTGATTACTAACAAGTATTCAATGTATTCAATGGAAAAAAGGAAGGAAGGAAGGAAGGAAAAGAGGGAGAGAAACAGAATGATTCAATTTCCCTTTATTTTTGGGATCCAGGCTCCATTTCTCCTTTATGACTCCATTCTTCTGCACTTTGTTTAGTTTATGTATCTCCTAGCTCTGATTTTCAGCTATAGATGGATGAATCCTCTGGCTTACTTACCCCAAATTGCTTCACAGAGAAAAAAATGTTGTATTGATTTCTAGCTTTTTATTCCAGGGTCCAACTGAAAAAGAGGCATTTAGATACAGTTGTTCTCCTTATTAGCACAGAGGGTAATAATGGTCAAGTAGAGGTGGGGATGTTTTTAAGAACTATTTAACTCTTGACAAATAATTAGCATCTTGTTTTTAACAGTGACTACTATCCCTGTGGTACCTACCTTTTCTCTTTGTCTCCCATTTGTACTCTCCCCTGAACTGTTGCTTCTGGACAATTCAAATAATAACTCCATTGTATCCTTTTTTTTTTTTTTTTTCTTTTTAGTAATAGTTATCCTGACCTTAAATCTAGGCTATGTACATGGATACTCAGCAAGAGATTACATTTTGAAGCCTCCCTTACAGCTATGAGTAGTCTTGTGACCAAATATAGTCTAAGGAGTGTGAGAGAAAGTTAAACATGTATCTTCTGGAGGTTCTCCTTAAAGCTTCTTGCCATTGACTATCTGCTTCTTCCTTTCCGTTAGGTGAAAAAGGACAGTAACCAAAAAAAACATGGATGTCATGTGTTGAGGATGCCAGAAGCTCCCCACAAGCCCCAGGTTAATCACAGCTGTTCAGTTATTTGAGATAAAAGTAAATTCTCATTTTAAGTTTATTGTAAGTCAATGTTTTGATTTGGGAGGAGCAGTATTTGTTACAAGAGCTTAGCTCATCCCCCAACTAAAACACAATTCCTGCCCTCTGAAAATTAAGAGTCTAGAAAAATGAGGCAATATTTGAGTGAAATAATGAAAGAAGGTCAAGATCATTTATAAGACACTATCACCAGGGATCTTAATTCTCCCTTTTGTAAGGAGGTTTTGATCTTCATAATTCTTCTAGTCATGCAAAGGCATAAAATGAGTAGCTAAATGGACTTGCATCATTGTCTAGAGTTTCCTCCTTTATGCTAGGAGCTAAATTGTTTTCATTATATTTAACTCTTAGAGAACATATGTGCATTATGTCCCCCAGAAAAAGCCATATTCTTTAATGCAATCTTGTGGGGCAGACATAACAGTGGGGATTAAGTTGGAACAATTGGATTAGGTTGTTTGCATGGAGATGCGCCCCACCCAACTGTAGGTGATAACTCTGATGAGTTATTTCTACGGAGGCGTGGCCCCACCCATTCAGGGTGGGCCTTGATCAGTGGAGCCATATAAATGGGCTGACAAACAGAAGGAACTCAGTGCAGCTGAGAGTGACATTTTGTAGAGGAGCTACAGCCAAGAGGGACACTTTGAAGAAAGCACAGGAGCTGCAGATGAAAGACATTTTGAGACTTCCATTGAAAGCAGACTCTTGCTCTGGAGAAGCTGAGAGAGGACAAACATCCCAAGAGCAATTGAGAGTGACATTTTGAAGAGGAGTTGAGGCCTAGAGAGAAACGTCCTGGGAGAAAGCCATTTTGAAACCAGAACTTGGAGCAGATGCCAGCCACGTGCCTTCCAAGCTAACAGAGGTTTTCTGGACACCATTCGCCATCCTCCAGTGAAGGTACCTGATTGCTGATGGATACTTTATGGCCTTAAGACTGTAACTGTGTAACCAAATAAACCCCCTTTTATAAAAGCCAATCCATTTCTGGTGTTTTGCATTCTGGCAGCATTAGCAAACTAGAACAACATGTCATACAAATAGACTCCTATAAAATTTAGGGGGCTTATTGGTTATAAACCAATGAGAATATTTTAACATATGTGATTGACTGGTTTAAGACTTACAAGGACATTCGTAAATCTTATTTATCTGGCATTGTTTTCTCTAGAAATGTAATTTTACTTGATAAATAATTTAGTAAATAGTGCCCATTTGGTTACATCATCCCAATTTTCTAATATAATTCCCTGCATAGAAAGTTATTTACACCCTTTTTAAGAGGTGATTGTTATATACTAGAAAGCACACTGCTGCTGCATGGAATGAGAAGATCTGGTTCTGTCAAAAGTCAGATGGAGTTTTATGGTTTTTGTTTGGCAGGAGTTCTGATATATGCAGGAGAACTATATTTATTGGATGAAATAAAAGGTCCCTGTTGATCCATTCCCCTGCTTTCACCTCCTAATTGTATTATTTGGATACCAATCTCTTTCTGCCTTGACTACAGTGTTCAGAACTCACTTGAACAGCCTTCTGATGCCCCTAGGTTTAGTTACCAGCCGTCACACCATGCCCCTAACTCTACTTCAGTACTGTAGAAAATCTCTTCTTTCCTCCACATACTGTAACATCTGTTACAAAGCACTATTTCATCTCTGTCAGACTTAGGGTACACTAATGTTATGTTTCGTAACAATAGCTACCATGCCCATTATATTACAGGCAGTGTTTGAACCGCTTCACATTACTCGTTTTATTGTTATTGTTATTTCCATGATCGCAATGAAGAGACTGAGCCATGGAAAGGAGGTTCAGCACTTGCCACAAGTTGCAGGTAAAAAATTTTGAGCCAATAGTCACACCCAGGTGGTCTGGCTCCAGAGTTTGACAGTTAAAGCCAACATTATACTGACTAACTCTATGAATTTTATGCAACTTTTTAAATGTATGAAGTAGTTGTGCTGATTATTTTCATTGTCTCAATATGAAAATTAAATACAAACATGTCTGTGAAAATGCTTAATAAAATGGTGGATATAATTGCATATTATTATTATTACTTTGGGGTCTACTGGGGCTTGGGCATGGTACCCCTTAATACTAGAAAATGCATACTTTTTGTTGTTGTTGTTGTTGTTGTTGTTTTCTGACTATGAAACTGATACTGCAAGCATGGCTATTTCCAAAGAAGGGCTTGCCCAATCTGGTGCTACAAAGGAGAAACATGTCTCAATGCCAAGGTGATTTATTGTGAGTGCACATTCAAGGAACTGGGGGAATCCTCCCCAAACCAGTTCAAAGTGAGGATGTGAGTTAGGGTTTTTATA
This sequence comes from Choloepus didactylus, assembly GCF_015220235.1. Lineage (NCBI taxonomy): Eukaryota > Metazoa > Chordata > Mammalia > Pilosa > Megalonychidae > Choloepus > Choloepus didactylus. The sequence goes on from NC_051312.1 coordinate 57,324,311, forward strand.
GGCAAAGAAAAGGAAGTAGGGATATGAAAAAAAAAAAAAATCAGCACATCCTGTTGTTCTATAGGTCAGCACATCCTGTTCCAGTTTCAGTGATCCATCAACCACAGCTTTAGATACAGATGTGCAAACTCCTAAGTGCAGAATCTCATGACTCTTTTCTTAGCTGACCATGCAGGAATTTCAAACTTCTGCTCTTTGAGGGGGATGTCACTGATTAAATGCGCCATTTTGTCTGACTTGCTTTAAGATGTTATCTTATTCCTGTAAGCAGAACTGGGAAGAGCTGGTTAAAGTAACTAAGTACAAAGAGCAGATTACTAAGCCTAGATTAATAGAAAACTAGCTCAGCTAGGGGTTGTTATTCATAGCTGCTTGAATGAAAGAGTTTTTGATAAGCATATTTTCCAGCTATCAAGTCCCCCCACTCTTCTTATTCTAAAGCAGATATGTTTTGTGAGCATTCCTCATATAAGGAAAATGGGCGAAGGTCTCATCTTCTGTAGTTACTTCCTGCTGATTGTGGGCAAAGAAAATTTTCGTATCATTTTGGAGGATGCTCTACACATAAACCTGCAAAGACAATATAGGCAACAAGACAAGCATATGGCAAGCAAAATAAAGGCAATGCTCATGAAAGCCATTTTCCATTTCATAGGTAAGTATATCAACCACTCAGAAAATGAGTCAAGTCTGCCAAGATCTTTAGTATGCTCAATATCACTTTGCATATGATCCAGTATAGCAGAGATATTATCATATTCATCAGGTATGTAGGTATAGCACTTAATACCAATCAATGCACAAGTTCCTCCTTGAACTGCAGTCAATAAATCCAAAGCCATTTTATTTTGGAGAACTACTTTTCTCATCTGGGCTACTTCCTTATTTAATAAGCTGAGCCCTTGTTTGGTTTCTAGCATAAATTGTGCAGTGACATTTGCCAGGGCAGTAACTTGCAAGAGAGCATCTAAGGAACCACCTGATGGGAGAGAAACAGCTAAAGGCCATTCCCACCACTGCAGGGCTCTTTTGCGTCTGGTTAAGTGTACACTCTTTCTATGTAAACCCAAACAGGCTTCTAAAGCTTTAATATTACTTGGGGTCTCAGGTAAACTTTTATGCACCTGTCCAGGTAAAAAGGGGTACTCAATGGTGCATTTTCCTGTCCAATTATAGGGCAAGTATGGCCAGAAGTTAGATCCACAGAGCCAACCAGCTCCAGCAGGGGGCATATAAGCCGGTAATTCTAAACTACCATCTTCCATCAGTGGCATCACACCTGGCCATTCATTCTTCCATGGAGAAACTATTTTATCACACTTAGAATGGGGTATATTTCCTACAGGGCTTGGTTGAACAGAGGTGTTTTGTAGTTCTATAGAAGCAGGGGCCTTTCTGTGTAAAATTCCACTTTCTCCCATCAGCCACCCTTTCCCATCCAGGGTTGAAGTACCCATTGGGGAAAACTGGAAATAATTTTCTAGTTTAGAAACATTATACTTTTCTTTAGCAGCAGTATAGTTAAATCCATTATCATTTAAGTGAGGTAAAGGGAGGTCCCATCGCAAAAGTTGTAGATAAAGCCCCCCGAAATTTGGTTTCGGATATGCTGTAAATATCCAATCAGACCAGTTTTGCTTGGTTAAGGGCAAAATGGTCCAGGGCAAACTAGTGGTTCTGGCAGTAGGCAAATAAGTACAAATCCAACAGTTATTTTTCTGATGAACAGCAGCTACTGCTATAGTCCATTTTAAAAAGATATTACCTTGCACAAACTGTGAAAGGAAGGAAAGGCAAAAAATGTATGATCTAATCATCATAAAGGTTGAGGCAATTTCTGGAAAAGCAGTTTCAAATCACCAGTGGGAGTATACAAATAAGAGGTGTCTTTTCCTACTTCTTTTTCCTCTCAGGAAGTTGGCTTAATGCATGAATGGTAAATCCAACCTATTATTTTAGAGAAGAGTGGGTGGTTAATAACAAACATAAGGTCCTTTCTGTTTAGGGGTGTGTTGGTCTTCAGTGTGCTTATTCTTCCAAGTTTTTAATAATATTACATCTCCTGGCTTATAAGGGTGTAAGGCCATGTCTGTTGGGAAGGAAAGTCGATTACTAGAAAATTCAGAAAAGGTCTTTATAGTGGTCCTCAGGGAAATGACTACATCTTTCCATAATTTATCACACATACTTTGTACATATTCTCAATTATATTTTTTGAGGAAAGGTCTCCCATAAGTCATTTCAAAAGGAATTAAACCTAATCTGCTTCTAGGGGCAACCCAAATTCTGAGGAGGGCAATAGGTAATGCCTTGTCTCAAGTAAGATTAGTTTCCTGACATAACTTAGCAATAGTTTTCTTCAAAGCATGATTCATCTTTTCAGTCCTCCCAGTTGACTGATGCCTCCAGGATACATATAATTTCCAATTTAACCCAAGTACTTGTAAAACTTCTTGAGTTATTTTTGAAACAAAGGCACTGCCATTATTGCTCTGAACAGTAAATTGCACACTAAATCTAGATATTATTTCTTTTAACAATACTTTTGTTATTTTAGTTGCTCTTTCAGTGTGGGTGGGGGAGGCTTATATCCACCCTGAAAATCTGTCCACTAATACTAGAAGATAGCAGAAATTTCTAACTACTTGGGGCATCACTGTAAAGTCTATCTGCCAACCTTCTCCAGATGAAAAACCATGAGCTTGTACTCCTGCTTTCAGCGGGGTTCTGCTAGTCTTTGGGTTATTTTTGTGAAATAAAACAAATGTGTCCATAACTTTATGAATTGTTGCTTGAATCTTTGGTCCTACAATTTATCCTCTAATCCAAGCAGCAAAGGCCTCCTTTCCATTGTGAGTTCCTTGATGTTAATATGACAGCACAGGTTCTGCTAGTTTTTCTGGCAACAAAATTTGACCTGGTTCTGTTTGCAGCCATCCTTCCTTTGATTTAACATTAAACCCCCATTCTTTAGCTCTGTCTAGGTCTTTTATTTCATAAAGTATGGTAAATGATGAGAAATCCACAGCTATGAAGAGACCTAATTCTCCTGCATTTTGAACTTCAAATAGTATCTTAGCAGCCCCTTTTGCTGCTAAATCAAGCTTTATGACTCCCTTTTGCTAGATAGATGTAGGACTTTTGTTGCCCAAGACAATTGATCACAGCAACTTCTGTAGGTAGCAGTACTGGTTCTATCAAGGTCAATATAGTCTCTTGATGCTTAATTTCTTTATTATTGGTGTCAAATATTCTCTTTCTTTTCAGATTGCACCATGGGTGTGCACCACAGAAACGGCACAGTGAGAGTCTGTATAAACATTTATTTTCTTACCTTATCCAACAGTCAAGTTTTGGGTCAAGGCAGTAAGTTCTACTTTCTGGGCTGAGGTACCTAGTAACAGGGGTTGGCTTCTAGCACCTCTGTCAGTGTGACCGTGGCATATCTTGATTGCCAATGTCCGTGATCCACAGAACTGCTCCCATCTATGAATACTTGCAAGTCTGGTTCCTTTAGAGGAATGTTTCCCAAAGTTGGTCGACTGCAGAGCACCTCCTCAATCACCCGAATGCAGTCATGCAAAGAAGGTCCATCAGATTCGGGTAACAATGTAGTTGGATTTAAAACTGTAGAACTCAAGCAGCATACATTGGGATTATCCAACAATATAGCTTGATATTTTCGTAGGTTGCCAGCGTTAGACAGTAACCTTCTTTTTGTTCAAGCAGAGAGCACATTATATAGGGTATGCACTGTAACTCCTGACCCAGAGTAAACTCTGTGGCTTCTTGTAAGATATCACAAGTAACAGCTACAGTTGGCAGGCAAGGTGGGCATCCCTGCACTACCAAGTCCAGTTTCTTTGAGAAATATGCTATGGGTCATCAGCACCCTCCTAACAGGTCAAAAGATTTGCACACTTCAGACAGTCCCAAAGCTGGATCAGTGCTCAGCTTTTCCCTAATCTGGTGAAAGGCCTGAAATTGCATTCTGCAGTCCATTCTAGGACTTCTCTTCCTGAGCCCTGCACAGCAGTATACAAGGGTTTGACAATGAGTCCAAAGTCAGGGATTCAGATGCGGCAGAAACCCACCATTCCTATAACTCCTGTAACTGCCTCTTTGTCTTAAAGAATGAAATGTTCATCAGGCCTTGGCATCTATCAGGCAGGAGGGCCCTCTGGCCCTAGGAAAGTAAGTATCCTTAATAGCTGACACAGGGTTTAGTAATTTGAGCATTTTTCTGAGACACCTTTTATCCCCTAGAGTCTAGCAAGTTCAAAGTCTTAACGGTATTCATATACGAATCTGCAGTCTCACTACCTACTAGAATATCATCCATATATTGCAATAGGATGGCTCGATGCAATTGCAGATCATGCATATCTTTTGCTAAGATTTCCCCAAAGTAGGTGGGAGAATTTTCAAACCCTTGTCATAAACAGTCCATGTGAGCTGTTCCTTGGTTTTAGTGTCTGGGTCTTCCCACTCAAAGGCAAATATTTCCTGTGAGTCAAATGCCACAGGTATACAAATAAATCATCCTTTAAGTCTAACACAGAGGAAACATTTGAAGTTTCCAATTAGAGTTGTCAACAGAGTATAAGGATTAGGCACAACTGGATAAATACTTCTTACAATTTTGTTTATAGCTCTCAAGTCCCAGACAAACCTGTATTCATTGTTAGTGCCAGGTTTCAAAACTGGGAGTATAGGTGTGCTATATGAAGACTGGCAAGGCCAAATGAGGCTATTTCCTTTTAAAATTTCTATTACTGTTTTAATACCTCTTCTGGCTGCAATAACAATAGATATTGATGTACTTTAGGTTGATTCACTCCTGTCTTGAGCTCAGTCGTTACTGGAGAGGCTGTTATAGCCCTCCCTGGGATGCCAGATAACCATAACTCAGAGGTGACTTGTTCCAATATGTGAGCTGATACAGGTTCCTTTCCAGGTCTTCAACTTGTAAAAGAGTAACTTGCAGATGCAGTCCTTTCTCAGGGGGTATTCAAATCTTTACCTCTCCTTTCCAAAACACAACTTGAGCACTTGGTTTAGTTAACAAGTCTCTTCCCAATAAGGATATAGGACACTCAGACATGTACAAAAAATATTTGGAGCTGCAAATATTCTTTTCCAATTTTGCAATCCAAGGGCTTCAAAAGTACTGTAGGTGTGCTTTGACTATTTACTCCAATTATCACTATCTGCTCATTTGTCTTGATAGCCAATTGTTGATCTAACACAGAATAAGTTGCTCCTGTATTAGTGAGAAAGTTCACTAGTTTGTTTCCCACCTTTACTTTGGTTCTTGGTTGGAAATAGGCACAGCAGATGAGAATGTGGCCAGTACCCTCAGGCACTCCTAATCAGAGTCTTCTAATTCAGGCCTGTGGGCCACCATCTCTATCTCTTCTTTCTCTTTTTCCTTTCTTACCAACCTGGGGCAGTCTTCCTTCCAATGTCCTTCTTCCTTCCAATAAGTACACTGATCCCTGGTAGGTCTGTTACCTCCCTTCCTGCTCCATTCCTTTTGTATCTGATTCCCACTCAGAGAAGCTGCTAATAGGGGGTCTGCTGTTTCAGCTGCTTCTTCTGGCTTTGCTCCCAGTTATTGTAAATTTAAATGCAAAACATCCATTAGCATTGCCATAGGCATCCCAAGCCCACCTTCCACCTTCTGTAATTTAAATATTTGGAGTACTCTGACTAATGAAAGTCATAGTAATAATTCTGGCATTCTCAGACTTCTCTGGAGCTATATAAGTATATCGATGGTATACTTCAAAAATTCTTTCTAAAAAGGCAGAAGAGTTTTCATTAGGTTCCTGGTGTACCTCCTCTATTTTATTCAAAGATTTTTACTTTGGAGCCACATTCTTTTATTTTTTTCCTCCATGCATGTCTTTGTTTTATTACTTATCTAATCATACACTGGATAAAGTAGGTGTTAGTCACAAGGTTTTTACAATTACACAGTCACAGATAAAAGCTATATAGTTGTACAGTCATTATTGTTCTGTTTTGTGAAAGCTGCCATTATGCAAAATACCAGAAACGGATTGGCTTTTATACAGGGAATTTATTAGGTTACAAATTTACAGTTCTTAGGCCAAAAACGTGTCCAAACTAAGGCATCAACAGAAGGGTACCTTCTCTGAGGAAAATGCTGATGGCATCCGGAACACCTCTGTCAGCTGTGAAGGCACATGGCTGGGGTCTGCTAGCATCTAGGTTCTGGTTTCAAATGGCTTTCTCCAAAATGTCTCTGGCCTTCTGTCTCTCTTAGCTTCTCTCTCTCAGCTCCTGTTAAACCTTGCTTGTTCTCCCAGGATATTTCTCTCTATGCATCTGGGTGTTCTCTCTTAGCTCCCCTGGGGCAAACTCTGGGCTTCATCTCTCAGTTTACCTTCTCTCCAAAATGTCTCTGTCAGCTTTTCTGACCTCCTTCTCCCCATGAGCTCCCTTAAAGGACTGAAGTGATCTAATTAAGACCTCACCTCAATGGACAGGGTCACAACTCCATGGAAATTGTTTAATCAAATGTGTCACCTGTAGTTGTGTGTGTCACATCTCCATGGAAACAACCTAATCAAAAGGTCCCAACCTAATCAAAAGACTGAAAAAGTCTGCCCCTACAAGATTGCATTAAAGAACATTGCTTTTGTAGGGGACATAATAGATTCAAACCAGCACAGTTATCAAAGATCAAGGCTATTGGGATACAGTTCAACAAATTTAGATATTTCCCTCTGGCTATTCTAATATACTAGAAATGGGAAAGAAATATCTATATAATGATTCAGTACTCATAAGCATTTGTTAAATCCTAACTTCTCAGTTACAGCTCCTCCCTCTCATTTGATCATTCTCTCAATATTCAGGGATATCTGGGCAATGGCCATTCTAACTTCTTTATGTTGAAAAGGGGTGTCACACCATGGGATAGAGGAATGAAACTCGTTGATGTTCTTGGAGAGACTGGTACCTCTGGGTATCAGGTCTTATATGGCATAGGAACAATCTGGAGGCTTCAAGTTTCCGAAACAATAAACTTAATAAGTAAAACTTTTATAAAGTCTTAGATAGAGCCCAGAATATTCATTAGGGTTTTAGGAATATTGTTGGTTGGGGCTTGGCATACTCTAGCAATTTGTTATATCTGGCTGAAGCTTGCATGTAAGTAACCTCTAGAATGACCTCTCAACTCTATTTGAAATCTCTTAGCCACTGAAACTTTATTTTGCTTCATTTCCTTTCCCCATTTTTGGTCATGAAGACATTGTTAATACCATGGTGCCAGGGCCAGGCTCATTCCTGAGAGTCATGCCCCATGTTTCTGGGGAGACTTACACCCTTGAAAGTCATGTCCCACATGGGGTGGGGGGTGGGGTAGTGAGTTTATTTTCAGAGCTTGGCTTAGAGAGAGAGATGGAGCCCCATTCTTTAAACCAGCTAAAATGTATTCTTTAATGTGTTCCATATGGGCTTGCTCCCCAGCCTCATTTGGACCCCATCAGGGATCTGCTTCAGGAACTGTGTCTCCCAGGGCAGCAAAAAGAGGATTCTGAGGGATCCTTCTCTCAAGTGCTCAGCTTCTTGTCTACCCTTTGTAAAAACAATCCATCTTTCTCCTGGGGTCATCAAAACATTAAATAATGTCTGAATGCCAGGCCACTATGGTGTATGAGTAGCAAAATTAGACACAAAACAGCCTTCTCATTCAGTCTGGACAGAGGGTGCTAGTCCAGACTGAATGAGAAGTACAGAGGGTACTATTTTTCCAATTTAGTAGCTCTAGGGTTGAAAATGGAGGGTGTTTAAGCACAGATCCTTGAGACTTTCTTTGCTCATCAATTCCCAAAGGGACTTGGCACATTGGGAATTTCCCTGCTTCAGAAGTGGCTGCTCCCTACCTGTGCCAGTTTGAATGTATTATGTCCCCCAAAATGACATTATCTTTGATGCAATCTTGTGTGGGTAGACGTATTAGTGTTGATTAGATTGTAATTCATTGATTGAGTGTTTCCGTGGAGATGTGACCCAGCCAAATGTAAGTGATAACTCTGATTGGATAATTTCCATGGAGGTGTGGCCCTGCCCATTCAGCGTGGGCCTTGATTAGTTTACTAGAGCACTATATAAACTCAGACAGAAGGAGCGAGCTTGCTACAGCCAAGAGGTGCACTTTGAAGAATGCACAGAAGCTGAGAGGGGAGCTGCAGATGAGAGACAGCTTGAAGATGGCTGTTTAAAGCAGACTTTTGCTCCAGAGAAGCTAAGAGAGGAAAAGAACATCCCAAGAGCAACATTTTGGAAAACACCATTTTGAAACAACCTGGGAGCAAGCAGATGCCAGACATGTGCCTTCCCAGCTAACAGAGGTTTTCCGGATGTCATTGGCCATTCTCCAGTGAAGGTTCCCAACTGTTGATGCATTACCTTGGGCACTTTATGGCCTTAAGACTGTAACTGTAAATAAATACCCCCTCCCCTTTTATAAAAGCCAATCAATTTCTGGTATTTTGCATGATGGCAGCATTAGCAAAACTGGAACACGAACCAAACTGTACGCCACTATGGGTGTGGGGTGGAGAGTCCGTTCCTCTGGTTGCATGCTCTCCTGGATCATAGGGAATTGCCCAATGGGCATCAGGGGCCTCTGCTGAGGCCACAAGAGGTGGAGGATATAACAGAAGATCATTTAAGGAGTCTCCCTCTTCACTACCAGTGTCTTCTGAGGCATCCCCCTCAGCAATTAGTGCTTCTTTAAAGTTTCCTCTAAGGGTTCTCCCTTCTCAATTATCAGCATTTTCCAAGGATCCCTCTTGGGCTTGTTAAAACCAGCAAGTTTCAGTTTTTCAAAGTTTCCTAATCATCAAATAATTTTATAAAAGTTTGATCATAAGGCACATCGTCTCTATTATTCTTCTTACAAAACTCATGTAACTGCAAGATGTCATTGAAATTTAAAGTTACATTCTTAGACCACTCTTCACCATCATCCAACTTATATTCTGGACAGGCAGTATCAAAATAATTTTCTTGAGGCGTGCTCCCCCCTAAATTTAGACCAGTTATTCAAGATACAACCCAAAAGAGATGTAGCCAGCACACCCTGAGAGTTTCTAATGGCTCAGCAACACCAACGGACATCACAAAGACAAAACATCAAATTAGGAGCCTCTCAAAGGCAGTAGTTCTCCAGCTCAATGGCAAAACACACACAAATCTGAGATCACAGATAGTGGGGTTCAAACCCACTGAGTCTGCATTTATGAGTCCAGAACAATCCAGCAGTCCCCTCAGCACTAGCAGACTGACAAAGTGAAAATCAAAAGATATTATACACTTACCTAGAATGGGGAAAGTCCAACTTTAAAATCACCTTCACACGATGTGCCTGGTGTCCTCCCACAGCAGAAGCCTCACATGGAACCTCTGTATCTAGTCCTCCAGGGAAATCCCCAGGCAGCTGCTAGGCACAGAGCCAAGGGATCTGGTGAAATCACACAGGCAAGGGAACATGGATTGAGGTTGCTTCTCAGAGCAACATGGGTCCCTTTGTGGTTGCCAAATTGATACCACAAACACAACTATTTCCAACAGAAGGGCCTGTCCAACCTGGCAATACAAAGGAGAAACACGTCTCTCAGTGCAAAGGTGATTTATTGTGAGCGCACAATCAAGGAACTTGGGGAATCTTCCCAAAACCAGTTTGAAGTGGGGATGTGAGTTGGAATTTTTATAGGGAAAGGAAAGGGGGTAGGAGTCAAAACGAACAACAAAAAGTCAGCACATCCTGTTATTCTATAGGTCAGCACATCCTGTTGTTCCAGTTTCAGTGATCTATCAACCAAACACTCCTATTTGCAGAATCTTGTGACTTTTCTTACCTGACAGCTCAGGCATTTCAAACTTCTGCCCTTTTAGGGGGAGGTCACCAATTTACTGGGTCAAATTTTGCCCCTGATGCCATTCTGTTTTACTTGTTTTAGGATGTTATCTCATACCTGTGAGCAGAACTGAGAAGGTCTACTTAATGTTACTATATACAAAGAGTAGATGGCTAATATTAGATTAATAGAAAACTAGCTCAGCTAAGGGTTTGGTGAGTCAAAGCTGCTTGAGTGAAGGAGTTTTTAATTAGCATATTTTCCAGCTATTAACACCAGGTTTGGGAATCAATTAAATAACTTGAATTTTTTCCATTGTTTTGTTTTTAAGACCAGAGAAAATTCTGCTCCTTTTCACCCAACATAATAACAGTGAAATAATACATTGTGCCATGTGGTATTCTCATCTAAGATCCCAAAGGGCTTTGCACATATGATCTCATTAACTATCTTATCCTCTCTTCGTCACCCAATCTGTCTCTGAAGTAGGTAGATATTTGAAGCTAGATGAACAATGCAGAAATTATTTCTATGCCCTTGTTACAGCTACCTGACATAAATCAAGGACCTTTCTCAGCTAATATTCTTGGTATTGAGTTTCTTTTCCATCCTACAGCAATTATAAAATGATACCTTACATTTGTATGATGTTTTACAATTATGTTACATGTATTGTGAATATTTGATTTCACATCAATGTCATAGTTCTCACTTTACAAGTAGGGAACTGAGGCTAATAGTAATAATAATGAATCTATAGAGTGTCTTAATTTCTGTGAAACTTCCCATTTCTTAGTCTGCAATCCATACAATTAATCATTGGGAACTTTAAATAAATTTTTTTAAAAATAACAAAAATGGATGACTCAATACATTGACTAGCATGTAATAAACTCAATAAAGCTTACTTCAGTTTCTTACTACTCTACCTTCAATAACATTTTCAGCCTTGTTGAGCATTGTTGCTTTCTTAGGAAATACAGAATTTTGTATGACAATCAGAATGCTGTAAAATGAAAATCTCGATATAAAGATAAACCCAATATGATATATTGTCTGGAGTTATTAAATGACTAAGCTGCTTTCTGAAATTACCACATTCCCTCTAATACTGTTGGGGAAATATAACTAAAAATGAAATCTGCCATTCCAGAAAACCTCTCCACAAAGGTAGAATAGAAAAGAAGCAGTTTTATTTTTGAAGAAGCATTAAACCAGAACATGCTGCATCATAGGCACTCCATAAAGAGACTGCAAAGACAAAAAGAGAGCTCACCCTTTCCATATGGCTAAGCAGATACAACCCATTACAAACACATTCTGAGATATTTCAGAGGTTATGTATACAATTTGGAGCCAGGAGCCCCCCTGGAAGTTATGCTAATCTCTTCCCAGGAAACTGGGAGATAGGGGTGATATCTTTGTTTTTTGCATTTCAAAAGTTCAGAGAAATAATTTACAATTACAGGCTTTCTAAAGTAAATACAAAGAGATGGAGGGAGTGGAGGGTGTGTCTTCCCTTATGTTCAACAGGGATAATTAAGCCTTTTTAATGTTTAAATTTGTTTTTGACCTTTTAATACCCAAGAGAGATTTGAGGAAGGGATTCCAAAATCAAAACAAAAAAAAAGGCACTTTCCATCTTATTGAAATGTTTAAATTACCTCTGTCTGCCTGGGCAGTGAATCTGGATAAAAGAGAAAAGGAGAACCTGACAACCAAAATCTGGTCTAGCATTCACAGCTAGTTAAACTGTGATGTTCTCTCTCTCTCTCTCTCATTCTCCTTTTGAACAAAAATAATCTCAGAGAATATCACCAATTAACAAGATCATTCTAAAATGGTGATGAAGTGAGAAAAAAAAAATGAAAAACAAAATAAAAACAAGGTAACATGATAATCTTGTCTAAGCACTACTACTAAAAGACAATGTCATTGCAAACTTTCCCTTTTTCCAGCTAATATGGGTGCCTATTCCTTCTTTACTAATCACACCTTTAGCTTCACTATGTTATTCCCACCTTCTAGATAAGATTTATTGATTCCCTATCATTGTATTGCCCAAATCTGGAGCAAAGTCTCATTTCCTTGAACCTTCCCCAAAATCACCTAACAGAAGCCCAAATATTATAATACATCATTCCTACACTGTTTTATTGAGGTACTCCATAGTTCCCTATGGTACACATTTTCCCTTAATGTAAAAAGTAATAAGCTCAAATTTATTCTACTCAGATGTTTCTGGTGGACTTTGATCAAAGGACATTGACAACCTGAACCTAATACCTTAGGTGCTCCCTATTCTGCACTTAGTAGAATTTTAATAGTCTCATGAGAAAATAGTGTTATTTACAGACATACCACAGAGATGTTACAGGTTCAGTTCCAGATCCCTGCAATAAAGAGAATATTGCAATAAAGTGAGTCACACGAATTCTCTGGTTTCCCAGTGCATATAAAAGTTATGTATACACTGTAATGAGTCTATTAAGGGTGTGATAGCATTAAGTCTAAAAAAACAATATGTATACCTTAATTTAAAAATACTAGCCATCATCTGAGCCTTCAGTGAGTCATAATCTTTTCATTGGTGGAGGATCTTGACTCAGTAATGATAGCATCTGATTGACAAGGATAGTGGTTGCTAAAGGTTGAGGTGGCTGTGGCAATTTCTTAAAATAAGACAGAACTTAAGTATGCTCCATTGATTGACCCTTCCTTTCATGAAAGATTCTCTGTAACATGTGATGCTGTTTGATAGCATTTTACCCACAGTAGAACAACTTTCAAAATTTGAGTCAATCCTCTCAAATCCAGCTGCTACTTTATCAACAAAGTGTCATATTCTAAATCCTTTGTTGTCATTTCAACAATGTTCACAGCATCTCCAACAGGAGTAGTTTCCATCTCAAGAAACCACTTTCTTTGTTCATCTGTAAGAAGCAACTCCTCATCCAATAAAACTTGATGGCAACAATGCAGTCACATCTTCAGGCTCTGTTTCTAATTTAGTTATCTTGCTGTTTCCACTACATCTGCAGTTACTTCCTCCACTGAAGTTGTGAACCCTTCAAAATCATCCATGGGGTTTGGAATCAACTTCTTCCAAACTCCTGTTTGTTGATATTTCTGCCTCTTCCCACATATTGACAATGTTCTTAATGATATCTAGCATGGTGAATCCTTTCCAGAAAGTTTTAATTGACTTTGCCCAGATCCATCAGAGGAATCACTATCTATGGCAGCTATAACTTTACAAAATGTATTTTTTAAATAAAAAAAAAAAGTTGAAAGCTGGAATTATTCCTTAATCCATGGGCTGCAGATGGATGCTTTGTTAGTACGCATGAAAGTAACATTAATCTTGTACCTCCCATCAGAACTCTTGGGTGACCAGATGCATTGTCAATGAGCAGTAGTATTTTTTATTTTGAGCAATAGGTCTCAACAGTAGGCTTAAAATATTCAGTAAATATATGTATTCTAAAAAGATATTCTGCCATCTAGGCTTTGTTGTTCCATTTGTAGAGCATGGGAAGAGTACATTTAGCTATTCTTACCGGATCTAGGGTTTTCCTAATGGTAAATTAGCATTGGTTTCAACTTAAAAGTCACCAACTGCATTTGCCCCTAATAAGAGAGTCTGCTTATATTTTGAAGCTTTGAAGCCAGGCATTGACTTCTCCTCTCTAGTTTGGAAAATCCTAGATGGCATCTCCTTCCAATATAAGGCTGTTTCTATTACCAACCCTGGGCTCGCTGGCCAGCATACACAGATGCCGATATCATGACATCAGGATTTTGAGAAAAGAAAGAGTTTCACTGAGAGGTTGACTGACAAGGAGAACAAAGGCAAGGCTCAAATCTGTCCCCCTATCTGAGAGTTAAGACAGATTATGGAAATGAGAGGTGACAGGTGGGAACAGAAGTGGGGAGGTTTGACTTGGCATAGTTCAATTGGTTAATTATACAGTTGTCCATATGTGGTATAATGGATTTAAGGCAGATCTTCCTTATTTAAGGACCTCTTGCTTTTGATTTGCTTCTTATGTCTCCCTGTCCTTGTACTCTTGGTTCTAAAGGAGGTGACCTTTGTTCCTGGTATCTCAAAGTTCATCTAAAGGACAAGAGTCAGTGTTTTCTGCAATGCTCCAGTTCTATGACCTGCAGTTAAACAAGCTCAGAAAAAAAGGTTATAGGAAAAGAAGGCATCCTCTCAAACTGTTTTTGGCCTTCCCATGGTTTCATTTCATCCACAGTGAAAAATTCATGGTATAGTGTAGCCACCTTCATCAATTATCTTAGCTAGATTCTTCTGAATAACTTGCTGCAGCTTTCACATCAGCACTTGCTACTTCACCTTGTAATTTTATGTAGGGAGATGGCTTCTTTTCTTAAACCTCATGAACCAATCTCTGTTAGCTCCAAACTTTTCTTCTGCATCTTCTTCACCTCTTTCAAACTGCAAGGAATTGAAGAGAGTTAGGGTCTGTCTTTGGATTAGGCTTTGGTTTAAGGAAAAGTTGTGGCTGGTTTGATCTTCTATCAAAACTAATAAAATTTCTCCCTATCAGCAGTAAGTTGTTTCATTTCCTTATCTTTCTTTTGTTCACTGGAGTGGCACTTTTTATTTCCTTCAAGAACTTTTCCTTTACATTCACAACTTGGCCAACTGTTTGGTACAAGAGGCCTGGCTTTTGGCCTTCCTCATCTTTCACCATGCCTTCCTCACTAAGCTTCATTTCTAGCTTTTGATTTAAAATGAGAGACCTGTGACTCTTCCATTCACTTGAACACTTTGAGGCCATTTTAGGGTTACTAATTGGTCAAATTTCAACATTGTTTTTTCTCAGAGAATAGGGAGTTCTGAGAAAAGGAAGAGACATGAGGCAACAGCCAGTGGATGGAGCAGTCAGAACACACACATTTATGGATTAAGTTTTCTGTCTTATATGGGTACAGTTCATTAAACCCCAAAACAATTTCAAAGATCACTGAAAACAGATCACCATAACAAATATAATAATAATCAAAGACTTTGAAATATCATGAGAATTACCAAAATATGACAGACACACATAGTGAGCACATGCTGTTGAAAACATGGTACTGATAGACTTGCCTGACACAGTGTAGCCACAAACCTTCACTTGTAAAAAATGCAATGTCTGGGAAGCATGATTAAGCAAAACACAAAGCAAAGTGTAATACAATGATATATGCCTATACTATAAACATAAGCTTCTGAAACCAGATGCAAAAATGTCTCTAGAATTTTTCAAATTAAATGAAGAATGAGGAGTAATAGGAAGTCTAATTGTGCTATTTAGCTGTTATGTTTTTATATGATGCTCGGTCCATGTTCAAATAAGCAAAGGGAGAAAAATAGGAAGATATTTAAGTTCCCATAAGGTTGTCACATGTGATGTTTTAATAATTCCTTTGTCCACATTTCCTGACACATTTTCTATCACATATCTGATACTTAATTTTAATTATTTAAAGCAATGGATGTAGAGCAAGTATAGGATTATGAAATGCAATAAACTGCCCTTCTTTGTTCTATCTCAGAATTCCAGCTCCCTGATCATCACACAGAGTGGTTTTACATATGACACTTTTTCTCATTCTGCTGCATTTCCAACTATCATTAATAGTACTACTAGCTTTTCCTATATTTGTCAAAAGTATCAGAGTGCTATATAAGCCAACTTACACAATTATAATAAAAAATGTATTCAAGCAGTTCATTTCATTAGGCATATTCCCTGTTTTAATCTGATTGCTTTGTTAGTGAATAGATGAGGTACAAACATAAATCCTTGTTGTTGCATAGTGGGCAAGTTGATTTCCATAGACAACATGGAAAGAGAGTACAGTGGATGACAGCTCAAGAGCTCAAGATTGATCATCAAATGAAAAACTAAGACTTGAAACAGATATAGACCTAAATGTTCCTTAGGTTTAACAGACGCTTTCTCATTTTGGAGTTGAAGTGCTAAAATATACCTGTGACCCAACAAGGCAGTGAATGGGACACTAGAACTTTCAATATTTATAGTATAAAACTGTCGATTGTAAAAGCAGCTCTACTTCAGGGTGTAAGAAAGGGTTAAGTTTAGCTTTCACATAAAGGCAACATGGAATAGGGAAAACAGCGGCAGAACCAGCTTAAACAGGCTCTGTGGTAAAGGGAAGAGAGAGCCATGAAGTAAGCCTGGAATCAGCGCCAGCTCCTTATATGGAAAAATAACCAGGGTTACTGGAATGTAAAGGGATATAGAGTATAATCAGAGACGGGAACTCCCAACAAGAAATTTAAACTGAATGAACTCTCTCAGATAGGCTGTACAATTCACAATCTCAAAGATGGGCTATTGGCTCTCTCAGATAGGCTGTAACCTCTGTAGTACCCAGCCAGTGGGGAAACAGGGACCTGCGCCTTAGGAGTAGGATATTAAAAGATCGCTGTGATATTTTTCCCTGGCATGCCAGCCTACCACCATGTTTCTGGCTGTGCACCCTAACCTGCAAGATTGTAAATAAATTCTTTTCTCCTCCAGAACCGAGTAAGTGTTTATTCCCTTACAGGTACCGCTTCATTTCTGACAAGGGCAACACCCACTACAAAATCTGGGTCCTGTTTAAAGTGAATGAAACCAAGGTCCACTGTAAGAGCAAAGTCTCAGCTATTTGCTTGTGGAAGAAGGAAAATGATTTTTTTCCCTACCATTACTTTCAAACTCCACAGAAGACACAAAAATAAAGTGAATGGAATTTCAAATGTGGTCTGAAAAACTTTCAAATGATGTATTTTATATTTGCTGTTATACTATGGGTTGGAATGCATGGCTTCTTTCGGTACTCATGATAACTCATCCCTGAAAAAATTTTTGAATCAGAAAATAGTATCACCTTTTGGCTAAAGATGAGACATATACCTATCCATGAAACTTGACAGTGAGTTCAGCTCCATTCAAAACATAAGAACTGGGAAAAGGGAGTATTTATCTTTCCTAATAAAAATCAAGGTTTATTACCAAAAGAAGGATAATTAAGGCTGGCTAAGCAGATGAAAACCATAAGTATCCACTACATGTGATCAAGAATCTAAAAATATATGAGTGGTTTATCATATATATACATATATATGTGTGTGTGTATATATATATATATATATATCTTGATTACATATTCACAATCATGTATAAATGTTATTTACATGTAGTGGATATTTAGGGTTTTATTTGTTTTATATGTTATATATACATATATACACATATATATGTGTGTATATATATATATATGTAAAGGTATGTGTGTGTAAGTGTGTGACATTAACCCATTTCTCTCTTACTTACATAAAAAATAGTCTGTCACCAAGTATTTGGTGGTGATGATTGGTTTGGTTTAATCTTAGTATTTCAGCTTTGATTTCAGTAGAATATGAAGAGGCAAGTGTGACTGATCTGATTTGACAGGTCAAATAGCTCTGCCAAAGTTATTGTAGCCTCTTAGATTTTTTTCCTCTGACTCTGGAGTAAGTGCCATAGCCATAATCAACAGCAGCATGACTGAATATATTTCTGGGTTTTATGGAAGAGTAACAGAAAAGCCTGAGGCAAATGTTTGCATGTCCTTAGTAATAGAGAAATAAAGTAGCATATGTCAATATTCTTTTTAGTGCTAGTCTAACACTGGAGTTTTTGTTTTGTTTTGTTTTGTTTTGTTTTTTACCATGAGAGACTGCATTAAAAAAAAAAGAAAGCAAGATAGTACATTTAAATGTAAGTGAAAAACAGGCAGTTTAATAACTAGGAAACTAGTAAAACTGACATATTAACATTTTTCATTTGGAAATTTTATATGGGAATCTTTAAATCAGCTAGAAAATGCCTTAACTATGTAGCATGGTTGTTTATAGCAGGTATTATAGCTCCAACACTTGGCACTTGTTTGGTAAACATTAATCTAATTAAGAATTGTCAAGAGATGAATTTGAGCTTCAAATGTTTACTTGGGTTAGATATTGCTGTATTTATATCAAGCATTGAAAGTAAGTTTAAAGTGCCAATTTGTTGTTAGAGGAAATGTGATAGGTAGGGAAAAAAATTAGCAAGAATTGGTCAGGAAATCAGAAGACCTGATATTAAATCTTTCTCTTCTATTATTGATCCTGTGTTAGTTACTGGCTCTCAATTTCTTCATCTATATATATATATCAAAAAAAATGTTGATCTGAGTTCAAGATGTGGCTCAGCTATCTACTGACCCTATGACCTCAGTCAACTTGAGTAAATTACTGAGCCTCAGTTTATTCATCTGTAAAGTTCAGGTAAACCTTTCCAGTCCACAGAGTTGTACTGAAGATTAAATATGGCCCTCTATCCAAAAAGCATTATGTAAACAATAAAATAGCCTATGGAAATCTGTTTGTTTTGCTAAGGAATATAATCAGGCATTGCTTTTTTAAAGAAATCTTTGACTTCAAGACTAAGTTTGAAGACTCTGCTTACTCCCATATCATGCTCTGGCTATGCCTAGTGAGAGAAAGGACACATTTGGACTCTGTTAGAATAGATTTGAAGAACAATAACATGGATAGCATGGCTGGGTCATGACCAGGACATCCTCAATGTTCCTCTAAGCTTGACCAAACTTTACACAGGCTTCTTCCTACCTTATCTCCCTGAGGTTCCTCTCACCCTCTCCCATGGACCTCTCAGCATCCAGGTAACCTGATCATAACAAAAGAAAGTATTCTGAGCCAAAAGCCCCTAAACTGAATGCTCACTAAATCACTCACCCAGCCCCTTGATCAACTCCATCACCATCTTCCAGTACATTTCCACTAGCCCACCTCAGCCCTTAAAAACCCTGCTGCCCTTTGTTTCGATGGAGTTGAGTTCTGACTTAGTTCTGGTCTCTCTCCCCTATTGCAACAGCCTTGAATAAAGGCATCCTTGCCTGTTTAATGTTGTCCAGCGCAGTGCAATTTTCTTTAACAGTAGTAAAATATCCAGGTGTCATAATCTTTGACAGTAGTAAAATCTCCATGTGCCATGTGGAATGACAGAAGTAAAGTAGCTCAATTTCTACGTTTCCATCTTTACAATAAATTTATAATTATTATTTTACCTTGAAATATATATTTTAAAAGCAAAAATATGTTTATATTTGAGTGCAACATGGAATCAAATAGCAAGAGAAGAGGCTTGGATTGTAAAGATATGTAGGGGCCATGGTCAAGAAGCTGTAAAGCAATTAGGAGTTTTGAAATTTACATAAATTACTCAGGGAACATGTATTTGAGGCAAAACCCACCTAAGAGCAAAGAGTTCAGTTTAGAAACCAGTGATGAATATTTGCTTAGACTAGAGCTCTGGTAAGGATAGAGATAGTGGAGGAATCTTGTGGGGAACTGAGTCTTCCATGTTGCCTGAGGCATATCTGGGGTGGTGGCTTGGAATGCTGAGCTGCAGGCCTGCAGAGATGCCATGCAGGCCTGCCCTGTAAAGATGTGTGTCCTGTGACTATGATGACGGTGTTTACCATTGTCTTAAACCTAGATTGTATACACCTGATGTAAATTATCCCTTCTGATATACACCTGAGGACCTTCAGCATATACACGTGATCTTCTGAAATAAATAGCTGGAGCAGAATCTGGATGAAATAAATATATGGGAGATAAAGTTTGTAGGTCTTGATGAGAGGAGAGAAAGTAGGAGTAATGAAAGACTGTCAGTTTTATAAATTGGGTGACTTCAGAGACGGAGGTTCCAGGAAATACAGAAGGAGGATCAGGAATAGAGAGGAACATTGGTTCAGTTTGATCAAGTTTACCTTTGATGTAGTCAAAGGAATCTTGGGAAAGGGATAAATATTTGAGATTTATCTCAAATTGGAAGACGAGGAAAATGGTAGGCTTAACTTGGTTAAAAAAAAAAAAGGTAGAAGTATGTATAGGACTGAACCATAGGGAACAATAAAGTTTAAAAGACAAGTAAAGAAATGAAATCCAAAAAGTAAACCAAAGCTGAATCTTTTATTCCTATCTGGATTTCCTCCTGTTGAGACTCAGTATGAATGCTCTACGCTAACTGTGCCTGATGTCTGCACTTCCAGATCACTAAAACTCATATATCAACCTTCTGAAATCACAAAAATCAATATCTGGTTTGGAGTTTCCTGTGACAGTGGAGAGTGAGTATGTCCTGGGCAATGAAGACTTATGGTCCTGTAGTTCCCCAAGAAAAAGTCATATGTTGAGCCATAACAGAATTCAAAATATATAATTGTATTAGTTAGGGTTCTCCTTGGAAACAGAATCAATGAGAGATGTCTCTTATTATCAAATTGTAAAAGTGACTCACGCAACTGCGGGAGCGCATGAGTCCAAATTCTGCAGAGCCGTCAACAAGCTGTCAACTCCAAGGAAGACGTCTGACGAACTCCTCGGGAAACGAACCGACAACTTTGATGAACTCCTCAGGAAATGAACTGGCAACTTTGAAGAACTCCTCAGGAAATGAACTGACAACTTTGACGAACTCCTCAGGAAACGAACTGGCAACTTCGACGAACTCCTCAGGAAACGAACTGGCAACTTCGACGAGCTCCCCAGGAAAAGCTTCACTGAGCAGCTGAAGAAGAAGTGAAGGTTCTCTAACCGTCCGGCTTATGAGCCTCCAACTGATCACCCGGACCAAATCCAGCCAATTGCATTCTCTCACTGTGGAAGCAAGCCCCTTGATGAGTCATCAGTCAGCTGCAGTCAATTGACTGATGATTCCACAAACCAACCAGCCTCAAATAGCCTCACAGGAATCGTCAGGCCAGTGCCCGCTTGACCAGACAGCTAGGCCACCTAGCCAAGTTGACACATGAACCCAACCATCACAGTCCACCCCTTGTCAACTTGGCAGTCCTACACATCACCTAAAACCATATCTTCAAAATGAACGTTACAGCTTATGCCATATGATAAGGGGATAAGACAGAGAAGAAAGCAAAAATATTTTCTTCACAGACAAATACCAACATAATCATCACAAAACGAGGAGGAAATATTCATATCATCATAGTCCTCGTTTCTGTAACTGGTCACGTGGCCGTAGTTCATATTTATCACAACCTTCTTCCACTACCCATTCCATGTTCCCTTTACCCTCAGCAAGCACTTCAGCTGGCCGTGGTTCTTTGCCTGGTGGGGTGACCCAAACCTTCATTCCTGAAGTTTCTTGGCCATTGGTAGTCCTGCCTGGATTGGGTTGTTGCAGTTTTCCATTGACTTGAATCACGGGGCATGGTAGTACTAAGAGACGCCCCAGGGGATCTCCTGTATGCCAGGAAAACTCTTCTTTACTTCCATTGTGTAGTTGCAGTGCTATTTCCCCTTGATAGTCAGGATCAATCACCCCAGCCAGTACAGTAATCCCCTTACTTGCCTGTTGATTCAGAGGCATAACAAGCCCAAAGTGGCCAGGTGGCAGCCTTAACTTCCAGTTCAGTGAGATTATTGTTGTGTTTCCTGGTGGAAGCACTCCTCCTTTTGGAACCAAGACCTGTAGACCAGCAGAGCTTAAACTTGCAGGGACAGGAAGCAAAAATTTCCCTAGTGGATCACTAGGAGTGATAGTGAGTGGTGCTACTCCTGTTTCCACCCCTTGATTCCTGGACCCATGAATCCTGGCTATGGGAGAAACAGCACCATAGAGTGGACGCTGATTCAGAGCATACACAGCCTCCTGGAGAACACTGCCCCAGCCCTGCAAGGTACTGCCACCTAGTTGGCACCGTAATTGAGTCTTCAATAGGCCATTCCACCGTTCTATCAACCCAGCTGCTTCTGGATGATGGGGAACATGGTAAGACCGCAGAATTCCATGAGCATGTGCCCATCCCCTCACTTCATTTGCTGTGAAGTGGGTTCCTTGGTCCGAAGCAATGCTGTGTGGAATACCATGACGGTGGATGAGGCATTCTGTAAGTCCACGTATTGTAGTTTTGGCAGAAGCATGTCGTGCAGTGAAGGCAAACCCATATCTGGAGTATGTGTCTATTCCAGTAAGAACAAATCGCTGCCCTTTCCATGATGGAAGTGGTCCGATGTAATCAACCTGCCACCAGGTAGCAGGCTGATCACCCCGAGGAATGGTGCCATATCGGGCACTGAGTGTGGGTCTCTGCTGCTGGCAAATTGGACACTCAGCAGTGGCTGTGGCCAGGTCAGCCTTGGTGAATGGAAGTCCATGTTGCTGAGCCCATGCATAACCTCCATCCCTACCACCATGACCACTTTGTTCATGAGCCCATTGGGCAATGACAGGAGTTCCTGGGGAAAGAGGCTGATTGGTATCCACCAAACGGGTCATTTTATCCACTTGGTTATTAAAACCTTCTTCTGCTGAAGTCACCTTCTGGTGAGCATTCACATGGGACACAAATATCTTCATGTTGTTTGCCCACTCAGAAAGGTCTATCCACATACCCCTTCCCCAGACTTCTTTGTCACCAATCTTCCAATCATGTTCCTTCCAAGTCCCTGACCATCCAGCCAAACCATTAGCAACAGCCCAGGAATCAGTATACAGATGCACCTCTGGCCAGTTCTCCTTCCAAGCAAAGTGAACAACCAGGTGCACTGCTCGAAGTTCTGCCCACTGGGAGGATTTCCCCTCACCACTGTCCTTCAGGGATATCCCAGAAAGGGGCTGCAGTGCTGCAGCTGTCCACTTTCAGGTGGTACCTGCATATCGTGCAGAACCATCTGTAAACCAGGCCCGAGTCTTCTCTTCCTCAGTCAACTGACTGTAAGGAACTCCCCAAGATGCCATAGTTGTGGGCTGGGAAAGAGAAGGTAAGGTGGAAGGAGTGGGGGCCATGGGCATTTGGGCCACTTCCTCATGTAACTTACTTGTACCTTCAGGACCTGCTCGAGCTCTATCTCGTATATGCCATTTCCATTTTATGATGGAGTGCTGCTGTGCACGCCCAACTTCATGGCTTGGTGGGTCAGATAACACCCAGTTCATGATAGGTAACTCAGGTCTCATGGTAACTTGGTGGCCCATGGTTAAGCGTTCTGTCTCTACTAAGGCCCAGTAGCAGGCCAACAGCTGTTTCTCAAATGGAGAGTAGTTATCTGCAGAAGATGGTAAAGCTTTACTCCAAAATCCTAAGGGCCTGCATTGTGATTCTCCTATAGGAGCCTGCCAAAGGCTCCAAACAGCGTCTCTATTTGCCACTGACACTTCCAGCACCATTGGATCAGCTGGATCATATGGTCCAAGTGGCAGAGCAGCTTGCACAGCAGCCTGGACCTGTTGCAGAGCCTCATCTTGCTCCGGTCCCCACTCAAAACTAGAAGCTTTTCTAGTCACTCGGTAAATGGGCCAGAGTAGCACACCTAAATGAGGAATACGTTGTCTCCAAAACCCAAAGAGGCCAACTAAACATTGTGCCTCTTTTTTGGTTGTAGGAGGGGCCAGATGCAACAGCTTATCCTTCACCTTAGAAGGAATATCTCGACAGGCCCCACACCACTGGACACCTAGAAATTTTACTGAGGTGGAAGGGCCTTGTATTTTTGTTGGATTTATCTCCCATCCTCTGCCACACAAATACCTTACCAACAAATCTAGAGTAGTTGCTACTTCTTGCTCACTAGGTCCAATCAACATGATATCATCAATATAATGGACCAGTGTGATGTCTTGTGGGAGGGAGAAATGATCAAGATCCCTGCGGACAATATTATGACATAGGGCTGGAGAGTTGATATAACCCTGAGGTAGCACGGTGAATGTAAACTACTGGCCTTGCCAGCTAAATGCAAACTGTTTCTGGTGGTCCTTGCTGACAGCAATTGAGAAAAAAGCATTTGCCAGATCAATAGCTGCATACCAGGTACCAGGGGATGTGTTGATTTGTTCAAGCAATGATACCACATCTGGGACAGTAGCTGCAATTGGAGTCACCACGTGGTTAAGCTTACGATAATCCACAGTCATCCTCCAAGACCCATCTGTTTTCTGCACAGGCCAAATAGGAGAGTTGAATGGGGATGTGGTGGGAATCACCACTCCTGCATCCTTCAAGTCCTTAAGAGTGGCATTAATCTCTGCAATCCCTCCAGGAATCCGGTATTGCTTCTGGTTCACTACTTTGCTAGGCAGAGGCAGCTCTAGTGGCTTCCACTTGGCCTTTCCCACCATAATAGCCCTCACTCCAGGAGTCAGGGAACCAGTGTGAGGATTCTGCCAGTTGCTGAGATGTCTATTCCAATTATGCATTCCGGCACTGGTGAAATAACCACAGAATGGGTCCAGGGACTCACTGGACCCACTGTGAGACGGACCTGGGCTAAAACTCCATCAATCATCTGACCTCCATAAGCCCCAACTCTGACTGGTGGACCAGAGTGACGTTTTGGGTCTCCGGGAATTAATGTCACTTCTGACCCAGTGTCTAATAATCCACGAAATAACTGATCATTTCCTTTTCCCCAATGCACAGTCACCCTGGTAAAAGGCCATAGGTCCCCCTGGGGAAGGCTGGGAGGAAGAGTAACAGTGTAAATTTTTGGCAGTGTGACAGGGTCCTTCTCCAAGGGTACCCGGCCTTCCCTTCATTCAAGAGGCTCTGGATCTGTAAACTGTCTCAAGTCTGGGAATTGATTAAGGGGCTGTGACTCTCTGTTTTTGTAATTCAAGGGAGATTTTTGTTCACGTGGCCTAGAATTCTTCTGCTTATATAATTCAAACAAGAATTTAGTCGATTGCCCATCTATTTTACTACTTGGTACTCCATGATCCACTAGCCAACGCCAAAAGTCTCTGCGAGTCATGTTATTTTGATTGCTGCTTTGAGCCTGTTTTCCATTATGGTAGCCCTGTCCACCTTGTCTGTGGCGATTAACTGCAGCCACTTGGCTTCTGCTGACTCGGGACCCGATTATCCCCATTGTGTTTAAGGATTTCAGTTCAGTGATAGCAGTTCCTACAGTAATATCTGACCTACAGAGAAGGGCGACTACAGAGCTCTTCAGGGATGATGGAGCTAGTTTCACAAATTTATTCCTTACAGTTCTGGTAAAAGGTGTGTCCTCTGGACATTCCAGGGCTGTGTGAGCAGGTTTTCCATAATAAATCCACTCTAACATTCCAATCTCTCTAAGCCTTTGAATCCCCTCCTCCACATTATACCAGGGCAGTTCTGGCATTTCAACTTCTGGTAATGCGGGTCACCTTTTGATCCATGTTTCAGCCAGCCACCCAAACAAACTGTTAACACCCTTTCTAACCCCTCGAGCTACAACATTGAATGCAGAATCTCTGCTTAGTGGGCCCATATCAGTAAATTCAGCCTGATCCAACCTTATATTCCTTCCACCATTATCCCACACTCTCAATATCCATTCCCACACATATTCCCCTGGTTTCTGTCTGTATAAGTTGGAAAACTCATACAGTTCTTTTGGAGTATAGCGTACTTCCTCATGGGTCACACTTTGTACCTCACCCTTTGGGGCTTGTTGGGACTTGAGCCTAGTTATAGGTCTTGAAGCAAAAACTGGTGGTGGGGGTGGGTCATGAAAAGAGTTAGAATTATCTCTCAAGCCATTCACCTCAGGGCACTCTGTTGCATTTTCATCTCTTAAAACAGGATTTTTTTAACCAGACAAAAGAGTGAGGGCTGCTTCCTCAGGGGAGGTGATTACAAGATTAGCAGGCATTGAAGGGTCAATCTCCTTAGGTGGGAGTTGCGTGGCAGGCTCCTTAGGGCAGACTGGAGGCAGAGAAGCTGTTTCCCCAGGACAGCCCTCTACAGGTAAATCTAACAATGACCCAGCAGAATCCAGGGTTCCAATGTCCTCACTGTCATTATTATCAATCCATATGTCTCCATCCCAAGTTTCTGGGTCCCATTCTTTTCCAATCAATGCCTTTACTTTAACAGCAGACACCCTGAGAGGTTGAGATTTTAGTTTACGCTGTAAATGTGCTACTCGCACAATAAGAGACTGCGTCTGATTTTCAGAAACCTCCAGTCTGCGGGCACAGGAAATAAGATTTTCTTTCAGGGCACAGATGGAACCCTTTACATCTGTCATACAGCATTCAAGTTTTGAATTTGAAGCCTTTAGCTCATCCCTTTCTCTTACAACTGTATCCAAAGTATCTAAGAGCAGCCAGCCAACATCATTATACTTCTTAATACTGCAAAACTCCGTGAAAGTGTCGAAAACGCTGTCACCCAGAGCCTCGCTTTGTACTAGAGCACAATTAGGAGAATCAAATGGTGCTATTTTGCGTATTTCCTTTGCCAACTCCTGCCATGGACTCTTAGTACCCTCTTGATTATTGGAAATAGAGTCATTAGTGCCTCTGAATCTAATCAGAGTAGAAAACAAGTTGTAAAAGCCCATTTGAAGATTCCGTTTCTCAAGAACCGCTCTCGGTACCAAGTTGTATTAGTTAGGGTTCTCCTTGGAAACAGAATCAATGAGAGATGTCTCTTATTATCAAATTGTAAAAGTGACTCACGCAACTGCGGGAGCGCATGAGTCCAAATTCTGCAGAGCCGTCAACAAGCTGTCAACTCCAAGGAAGACGTCTGACGAACTCCTCGGGAAACGAACCGACAACTTTGATGAACTCCTCAGGAAATGAACCAGCAACTTTGAAGAACTCCTCAGGAAATGAACTGACAACTTTGACGAACTCCTCAGGAAACGAACTGGCAACTTCGACGAGCTCCCCAGGAAAAGCTTCACTGAGCAGCTGAAGAAGAAGTGAAGGTTCTCTAACCGTCCGGCTTATGAGCCTCCAACTGATCACCCGGACCAAATCCAGCCAATTGCATTCTCTCACTGTGGAAGCACGCCCCTTGATGAGTCATCAGTCAGCTGCAGTCAATTGACTGATGATCCGACAAACCAACCAACCTCAAATAGCCTCACAGGAATCGTCAGGCCAGTGCCCACTTGACCAGACAGCTAGGCCACCTAGCCAAGTTGACACATGAACCCAACCATCACAATAATTCTTAAATCCTGCAAGCATTTCCAAAACCTCATACTGGTTTCTTTTCCAAGATATAATTCTCTGGTGCACTTTCACCCCTTCTTGAGATAGATAACTTTTTCTTATTTATAGAAAATGAAGAACAGGTCAACTATATTTGGGATTACTTATGAATAAACAATGCAGACACATGCACATTACTGCCTTTATTTGAATATATCTAAGGAAAATCTATGCTGATACTTCTTTTCCTAAACTGATATGGATGATGGTTGTGGTTTTATGCTGGTATGTCTAGGGGAAAGTAATAAAATTCAAGTGGGGGCAGAAGTATTCCCTTAAAGGGGAGTCTACGTCATAACAAAGGAAGGTCTTCATCACGATCTGTTTTGTGAGGCAGACTGACTTTAAATATCATCTCTTCTGTAACTGAGAGCAATTGAGCAAGTTACTTGAATTCTCTGTGACTAACTCCTCCTCTTGCAAAGAGAAGAATAATAGAAATGCCCAATGAGTACATGAGATGAATATAAACTTGTAATGCAAACATAAAGGTATCTACAAATGAATGTTATTTCCTTTTTATTAGAAAATGGTGACATATTATAGAGAATGCAAAAGAATGCATCTCAAATGATTAATTTTCAAACAGCTGAGAAGCTATTATCAGAAAAGTAACAATGGCAAAATGAGATGCTATTTTGTAACCTTAAAGTCAGAGTACTGTCAGTACTGTTTTAACCAAGTGTGCTGTAATTTCCTCTCACGGAATGACGTGGTTTACAGATGAATTGACTATGCTTACTTATATTTACGTGACTTTTACTATTAACTGAGTGCTACCCAGTTTGCTCATGCTCCCACTCAGCCATTTTATTGACATGGAATTTTAACAAAACTTTCTGTGTATATGGATGTTTACTACTTCAGCCCCATTAAAAGCAGGACATAAAGGGTTAACAAAAAAACTTCTCTTCTTAATAAAGCTTTGCAAAGGAAGGAAGGGATTTTATCTGCTCCAATCAAAATAATTTTCAAATATAATAAAAGCATGAGATTAAAGGAATGCTTCCTCTACAGTTGTTCTATCCATGATATGCCCCTATGATGGAGAATTTGGACTAACCCCTTTGGACTAGTATTCCTACTGACCAGGTTACCTCTCCCAGGTGTGCCCTTGTATTTAATGCAGTATTTATAAATAAATGCAGTATTTATTTGAGCCAAGGACTGGGTTATGTGTGGTGTTCACAAGAATAGGACTTGTTTAGAATATAGAAAAGTCCAATAATTTGGTTTCCCATGGACCTCACAGACATTGGTGAGGATCAGGCTCCTTACATCTACAATAGGCATACTGCTAATTCCTGCAAGGTTCTGGGGTTGTGGCGCTCCAATGAAATAGTGTAGCAGTGTATGTTTTGTAAACAATGATTCAACCAGGTTATTATCCAGGAAACTGATCTGAAGGTGAGCTGGATTTGGACTTTGTTGCAGCTTTGAAAGTAGAATAAGGTCTTTCTCCTCAGGAAAGACTGTAATCTGAACACTTCACTCTGTGAAGGACTGAAATCATTGAGAGGGATTCCTGACCTGTTCTAGCTGCCTTGTTCTTAGAAGCCCCTCCCCCTCCCCCTCATCCCATCATAGAGGTTGTCTATCAGTTTCCTACCCCGTAACAGCCTTTGCCTTACTCCCTATGTAGGTGGTGAAAATTCTTGGGGAATATTTGGAAGGTGGGTACAAAATCATTCTGCAGCTGAGGCTACTCAAAATTCCAATATGGCATACATCTCACATGTGAAAATTAAGTTTTTAAAATTTCATTAAGTTTCACTTTACCTACAACTTTAGTGGTTTCCTCCTCTCCCACCTGTGCACAAGGGATTTGATCAGGCATGGATCTCTTTCTTCCTACTATGAAAAATTTGGCTTTCCTTCAATTTTCATTTAGAGTTCATTTCCCTTCCTTCCTTCCTTCCTTCCTCCCTTCCTTCCTTCCTTCCTTCCTTCTTTTGTCTCTTTATTTTTTGTTTCTGTTTTTATTTTCATTCTCATCACCAGGATAGAGCTTATCCAATTGGTTAACATGTGGTGAAGACTGACAGTATCTCACAGTTTTCAACATTATGACTGGCACCAGACTTACCTACTGTTTCCTTAATGCTTGGTATGTGTATTTCTCTAGGGAAACAGAACCAACAGGAGATATCTGTAAATACAAAATTTTATAAAAGTGTCTCACACAACTGTGGGGATGCAAGAGCTGGCAACTCCAATGAAGGTCTCCAATGAACTCCCCAGAAGAGGTTGGCTGACTGAAGAAAAAAAAGGTTCTCTCTCTTTTCCCTGAAAAGTCTTCAGATGATTGGCTTAAATCCAGCTGATTGAATTTTCTCATTCTGGAAGACACACTCTTCCTTGGTGTAATCAGCCACGGATGCATTCAATTGACTGATGATTTAATAAACCAGCCTACTGGTTTATTAACCATCCACAAATATTCTTGCAGTAATGTTTAGTCCAGTGCTTGCTTGACCAGACACCTTGGCACCAACATCTGGCCAAGTTGATGCATGAACCTAGCCGTCACAATATGCTTACAGTTGTATGGTATATTTTCATCTTTTTAATATTACCTTGTCTATGCCTTTATTTTTAAAGTGTGACTATTGTAAATAGTACATGCTTTGATCATTCTATTTTTGTCCAATATGACAGTCCTTGCTTTTTCTTTTATTCAATAAAACTTTTAGTTTAAAATAGCTTTATATTTACTGAAAAAATGTGAATATAATGCAGATAGTTACCATATACCACATATCCAATTTATCCTATTATTAATATTTCACATTAGTTTGGTACATTTGTCAAAATTAATAAATCAATATACAATACATTATTATACTAACTTGAGTCCATATTTTATTCAGATTGCCTTAGTTTTTACCTAATGTCATTTTCTGTTCTCAGATTTGATCCAGGATATGACATTACATTTAATAGCCATGTCTCCTGAGGCTCCTCTTGGCTGTGACAGTTTCTTAGACTTTCCTTGTTTTTCATGACCTTAATAGTTTTAACATATGATGGTCATTTATTTTGTAGAATAGTATACAATTGGGAGTTTTCTGCTATTTTTCTTTTTTTCATGATTAGACTGGGGTTCTATGTTTGGGGAAGGAAGTTCACAGATTTAAAATACCATTCTCATCACACCACATCAAGCATATATGCAACTATTGGTGTTAAACTTCATCAGCTGGCTTTTCCCCGCTCTTTTCTATGCTATACTCTTTGGAAGGAAGTCTCTACATGCAACCAACACTCAAGGAATGGGAAGCTATGTTCCATCTCCTTTAGGGTGAAATAAACACATAAATTGTGTGGAATTCTCCTGCAAAGGAGATTTGTTTATTGTCCCCAATTTATTAACGTATTCAACTTTGTATTTTGCTGCTCAAATTGTTCCAGATTTGGCCATTGGGAACTCTTTCAGTTAATTGGCTCCTGTGGCCCTTTGACATACTCCCATCAATATGGATCTTTCTTTTATTTTGAGCACTTATTTTCTAGCACTACAGATGCTCAAGGCACATCTTGTACATGAACTGCCCTAGTCTCAGAATCAACATTTCTCTAAGGAGCCCTTGTTGATTTATCATATAACAGTATGAGAAAACAAGATACAGGGGTGGGCTAGGGGTTCTCCTTGATACTGGGGTATTTTTATTTCTAAGACCTCTCAGTTTAAAGAGCAAAGAAATATATGTGTGCATGATAACCAGTGGATATATTCATATCTATAAGTATTCCCAGTTTCCATCTATCTGTGTATTAAGCTAAACATAAGTTTATATTGATGTCTCCAACTCTCATCTGGTATGGATCATTCTAGCTTTCTTCTCCTTCTTATCTATAAACACTCATTACAAGGTTGAGAAACCTGGCTTCCACCATCTGCTTTCCATTTTCTTAATTGTTCAGTTTCAGTGTACATGGATAGCGGTTTCAGAATTGTTAACCCATATCCCTGTGGAACACAATTTTATTGACTAGAGCACAGTACTTTTGTATAGCTTCTTTTACAGAATTCATTCTTACAGAATTCATTCTTCTTACAGAATTCATTCTTCTCCAATGTTACTTAGCTCAGCACCTTTTGCCTGATCCTCTTCAGTGAGAATGTTTTAGGCATTTGTAATGCATAAAGATTTTCTGTCACATTCTTCCTTCCCTCCTGGGATTCCCTAACCTTTTAAAATTTGCCTATATTAACATTCCTTCTTTGTGTTGTAAAATTCTACAGGTTTTGACAAACGTGTAGTATCATATATCCACCATTACAGTGGGTAGCTTCACCATCATAAAATATCCCTTGTGCTCCACCTATTCAACTGCTCCCCATGAACACTTGGCAACCACTGATCTTTTTACCATTTCTATAATTTTTTGCCTTTCTTGGAATCATAGAGTAGATAGACTCACAGAGTAGATAGCTTTTTCAGGCTGATCCCTTTCACTTATAAATACAGTTACATATATCCATGTCTTTCTCCAGATTCATAGATCATTCCTTTTTGTCACTGAATCATGGACATCCTTGTCTTGTTTCTGATCTTAGGGACAAAGTAGTAGTGAGTCTTCACCAATAAGCATTATGTAATCTGTAAGTTTCCATAGATGCCCTTTGTTAGGTTGAAGAAGTTCTCTTCTCTTACCGTTTCTTGAGATTTTATATTATTTTATGAGTAGATGCTGTACTTTTTTTTAAAAAGGGTCCTCAAAATCAGCATGAGAGCACCGTTTGGCAGCCCATCTCCTATGGTCCTGCAGAAAAAATGCCACACTTGCCAGACTGCCTTTCTGGAACCGGGACCAGTTGTGGGACACTTGATACTCCTAAGCAGCAGTTCCAGAGCTCCTGAAGTACATGTTGACCTCCAAGTGGGTAAAAGGTCAAAGTGAACCTCAAGGTGAAGAAATAGGAACTGGGTCTAATGTAGGATGGGACCTTTTCCAGGCTTGTGGTACTCTGCCTGGTTGCAAATGATACTCCTGAGCTGGTCCCAGACACCACCTGGTGACATAAAACTTTGAGAAACTTACTCCAAAGCACTGGCTCCTCTGAAGTTTGGGGTCTGGATAAATTTTCACAGGTCTAAGGGTGGCACTTCTTATGGCAAACCAGTTTTGAGAACACTGCTTTGGACAACATCCAGTCTCCACTGGTTCTCTCTTGTGCTCTCACGAACTCTTTGAAGGTGTACTATAACTCTATGACTTACATAAAACATATTTTTGCCATATGCATTTACAAAGACACAAGAGAGGGAATGAGAGAAAAAAGGATTGAGCTGAGTGGGTCAGGGAAGACAGTTAACTTACTACTAGAAGAAAAGAAGAACTGTCAAATCTGCATCAGAGAAAGAGCAAATGTTTACTTAAACATGTAAGGACTATTTTTTAAAAAATAAGTGTATGAGGGAGTAAAGAATATGCAGTAAACAATTCTAGTCAAACAGAAGCTGAAAGTCTACCAAGAGAATAGTGTGCCCAGATTGAAGGCTTTCATTGATGCTGTAAGGCATCATTATATCATTAGGTAGTGATTGCATGGCAATTATTTCTGACTTGTTTGGTATTGCTTTTGAAACATTTTAATCTCTTCAAGTATGGTCTTAAGAATATGGTGTTATAAAACATGTGAATACAGGGTTTTTCAAATTAAACTCATGCTGTTTTGTATTATATAAACTTGATATATCTTTATGTTAGATCTTTTGTCTTACTTTTTAAATACCCTCAAGGGTTAGGAGAAGAAAATATGCTAGTCCACAGCATTACATGAATCCAATTATCAGGGCATTTTTTGAAAGAATCTCTGGATGTTAGTGAAAACCATACTGGATATTGCTCCAGCAGTATTGCTTGAATGATCTATCCCCAGGAAAGGCAAAGTTACAACATCAAATATTTGGAGGGACAAGCTGAAGTTATTTGGAGCAGAACATGAGGGTAGTATGTGAAAAAGACCTTGAGGCAAGTGTCCTGGAGAATAGATAGTGGCCATCCTGTAATGTTAATACTCAAGGCCATGCTGGCCAATCACAGCTATTAAATATTATCTGGTGACAGGAATATCACTAGGCACTGGGTACTTGAAAGTAAAGGATGCTGGAATGTCCCTCTTCACCATTTCCTGGATTTCTGGTCTTGGGCAAAGACTAGAGCCAAGAACTCTTTAATAATTTCTTCTAAATATTCCAAGGACCTCGGTTGCAACAGTTATTCATCCATCTGAATTTTTTTTTTCTGGAGCAGATAATTGAATTACAAAGCTCAATATGTGTGACTTAAGATATCCCTCCTCGGAGTCTCCAACTCTCTCTAGGTGATCACTGATCTGCTTTCTGTCAAAACAGTTTAATTTGCATTTATAAAATTTTATACAACAGAATAAATAGACACAAACAATACATACTCTCTTTGATCTGGTCTCTGTCACTCAGTAAAATTATTTTGTTATTTAACCATGTTATTGTTAGTTGCAATAATTCATTACTTTTTATTTATTATTATTGATGAGTGGTATTCCCTTAGAGATATACGACAGTATCTATCTATTGATATGCTGATGGATATTTGTATTGTGTCTACTACAAATAAAGGGGCCATAACCATTCTTATACAGGTCTTTGTGTGCTGAAGAACTTTATATAAACCATTTTGCCATTTACAAATCTTTTGTCAATCCAGCAGTAATTGGTGTCAGTACAAAATTTTGCCTATTTTCTTTTTACTGGATTGTTTATTTTATTATTGAGTTTCAATAATTAATTTCATACTCTGTATACAAGTCCTATACCAAATGTATGATATTCAAATATTTTCTTGCATCTGTGGCTTGTCTTTTTGTTCTCTTGTCTTTTGAAGAACAGACTTGTTTAATTTTGAAGTCCATTTTAAAATTTTTTTCTTTTATGGATTGTGCTTTTGGTGAAGTCTTTAACAGATATTTGTTTAAGCAAAGGTTGGAAAGATTTTCTTCCTATGTTTAATTGTAGAAATTTTGTAGTTTAAGTTTTATTTCAGGACTATGATCCATTTTGAGTTAATATTGTATGTTGTACAAGAGATAGTCAGTTTAATTTTTTGCATCTGAATATCCACTTGTTCAAACATCAGTTGTCAGACAATTTCATCTTTTATCCATTTAAATGTCTTAGCATCTTTTTCAAAAATCAATTTTGAAAAAATTTATTTACCATATGCTTGTGGTACATTTCTAAATTCTTTATTTTGTTCTATTGATCTGATTGTCCGTATTTGTGCAAATAACATTGTAGCTTTATAGCAAGACTTTAAATCAAGTTGAAGTAGTGTAAATCCTCCAAAATTGTTGCTATTTTTCAAAGTTACTTTGGTTATCTAGGTGCTTTGCAATTCCATATGCATTTTAGAATCAGTTCATTAATTTCTACAGAAAACCAGGCAGGAGTTTGTTTTTTTTTATTGAAAATATAAATCATTTTGGAGAAGATTGAAATCTGAACAATACTGTGACAAAAATGTTCAATGAACATTTATCTCTCTATTTAGTTCCTATTTGATTTCTCTCAACATGTGTTTTCTGCATGCAGGTCCAACACATTTTGGTCAAATTTATCCCTAAGTCCTAATTTTTTAAATTTCAATTTTAGATTGTTGATTTCTAGTGTGTAGAAATGCAATTGATTTTGTATATTGACATTATGGTCTGGAAACTTGACAAATTCATTTATTAGTTCTATTGTCTATTTGGAGATGGTATGTCACAGCCCTAGGGGGCTTTACCAGTCAAAAGACCAAAGAAAACACCCAGCATCTTCTGAAACATGAACTTTATTTAGGGCTTACTTAACAGGGAGGCAGAATTTAAATGGCTTTTCTCTCACTGGGCAGGTACCGCTTTTGCAGGGAAAATCAGCCAGGCATTCAGAGAACAGCAGGCCCTTTTATATGGGTTTTAGACAAAGACATTCCTAAGGGTGGAGGGAGCATAGATGCAGGAACAGGTCACTCTGACCTGAGGGGTGGTGCAGGAAGTTCTAGAATAACACTTGAACAATTACATTTTGCTCTTTTTGTGAGACTAAGAGTCTGCCACTTCCTGCCTGCTTCCCATAAAGTTATATTTGAAGGTGAATTTACCCTTTTTCTCCTTACTGGCTTACAAAGACAATAGGTTAAACATTTAGCTGCCCTGGACATGCAGAATGCTGTGCACCAAAGATCTACAGACCTGTTTTGTTCAGGCCATGGCTTGCCACATAGTAATATTTTCTGTTCAGACAATATACTGCATGCAAATAAAGACAGGTTTATTTCTTGGATCCCCTTTATATTTCATTGACACTAAATGTTGAATAAAAGTGATTACAGAAGGCAAATCTGACTTGTTCTTGATCTCACGGAGAAACATTCAGTCTTCCACAACTATGATGGCAGCTGCAGGCATTTTACAGATACACATTCCCTAGTTTGGTTAAGAGCTTTTATCAAAAATAAATTTTGGATTTTGTCAAATGCCTTTTTTGCATCTATTACAATGAACAACTGATTTTACTTTTTAATCTATCATTAATTTGAAATAAACTGTCAAATTTATTGGCATAAAATTTTCATCATCTTTGTAATAGTTATAGGATCTGGAGGTATGCCACCACTTTCATCATTGATGTTGTAGTTTGTGTATTCTATCTTTTGTCCTGAAAAGTCTGACTAGAGGTTTATTGATTCCATGTGCTCCTCAATGAATTGCATAGATTTCTCTCTGTTTTTATCATTCCTATTTCAATAATTTTGTGCTCTTACATGTTATTTCCCCTTTTCTGCTTATTCTATTTTAATTTGTTCTTTTTCTAGATCTTAAGGTAGATGTTGATGTCACTGTTTTAAGACCTCCCTCCTTTTCTAAGGTAGGGTTTAGTTCTGCAAATTTCTACTGCAATCAAGACAAATACTGTTCCAAACACTTTGTAATGATCCTGACAATGTCCTTCAACCAAAGATCATTAGGATCCCACTAGTTGAACTAAATTGCAATGAGGGAGACTATACTTAATAGGTAACTGCTCCAAATTACTAAATTGGATTTTAAATTTGAAGGGAAGGTGCAACATAAAAGGAAACTGAGGACTTAATGCATGAGAAATTACACACTGTTTCCAGAGAGAGAGGTGCCATGAGGGGTCCACAGAAAGGGTGATCTGTTGGTGGGGAGGGGGATTCATCCACCATGCAAAGAGCACACAAACAGAGTCAGAGAGGCCCATGGGCTTGGCCATGGTCTGGGGGTGGAGGTTAGTAGATTTCCCATTGGAGTCAAGGATTGGCTAGTTTAAAGCCAACATTTGTGGCAAAAAAGAAACTGAGGATCTGAGGGAGGTGAAGATGGTTAGTGTCAGATTCCAGAAAAAGAATCTAGTATGTAGAAGGAATTTATGACCTAGGGACCCTGCAGCTTATCTCAGAAAAACCAGGTGCACCATAAACTAAAGGCTAAAGGCTGTTCAAGGCTGTTCTGGCCATGGTGGTGCCTCAACCCCCCAGGGGGTGGATAAGGCAAGATCAGTAGCTATGCCCTTAAGATGAACAACCAGAAAGGCCCGCTTTCCCTAGATAGAAAACACAGCTACATTCCAAAGAAGAATAATGAGTCAGAATCCTAGCAACCTATCAGCCCAGAAATTTATAGGCATGCACCCAATTGAGGCACAGGACACACTCAGCAGGCACCCTTCCCCCCCAACACCCTGCCATTCCAACGTGGGTTTTTCCTTTAAAAAATGCTGCTCTCAGATAGAGACCTAGAGCCATTTTCTTTCTTTCTTTTTGCTGGCTCCCACCTGCTTTCTTCCTTTAATAAACCTTAAACTCTCTACTTAAACCATGACCTGCTGAATTGTGTGGATTCCTGAATGACTCTGACCTAACATCTGGTGCCGTGACCTGGATACAGAGGTTCGACCGAGGCTTGCATCTCCAGCCCCTTAAGGGGCAATGGGACAGCCTCTTGGTCAACCCTGTTCAGAGGACCGACTGAGGTTTGAGTTTACCAGCCCCTCGGGGCAATGGGGCAGCCCTCCAGTCAACTCCATTCCTGGACTACATAGTCATTCAGGTTTCCATGCATTCAGTGGCTTGAGTCCATCAACTCAGACCACCTTAACATGACGCCAGCACACCCTCATGGCTGTCAAACATCTACAACTAATTTGGCCCTATGTAAGTGACATCTTTCTGCCCAGATCCTCCCCTTGAGAGTTTTGTTCGGTGTCCCATGGACACCCCGGCCCGCCCCCAGTGCAGCACCTCAGCCCACTCTAACGCAGCGCTCCAGCTTCATAAGCCTAGCAAAATCTGAGTGCTCAGTCAAAACTCTCCAATGCTCTGGGAGCATTTTTCCCAATTGCAGCAGTCAAAGTAACCCATGGGATGCCTTGGGCAAAAGACTGCATGCAATTTCCTGACCCCCAACAACAAACTGGGGACACCTGCTTTGTTGTTGTGATGGGTTGTGCAGATCTGGGTTGTTAGCCTCACTTGAGCAACATTCTGGGTGGCCTCTGTAAGCCTCCAAAGGAGCGGGAGAGCAGTGAGCCTCTCACGGGCAATCTCCGTAAGCCTCCCACGAACATAGCCCCAATTCATGTCTGCCTCATTCAGGGAGACTGTAAGCCTCTAAAGGAGTGAGGGGACTGTAAATCTCTCATGGGTAATCTCTGTAAGCCTCTGGCAAGCAAAGTTCCCTAAAAAGCTACAAACCTCTCAAATTTCTTAAATAATCATAGGTAATATCCAGTCACTTTTAAGTGACTCCAACCCCTTGGGTGTTTACTCCACTATCTCAATAAACTTCAATTAAAAGGGGAAGTAGAACCAATACAATTTGGCTGCAATATCCTTTAGAGCAACAAAAAACTTTAGCCAGGAAATAGCACTTTCAATTGGCAAATTCTTGCTGAACTTAATAATTTTATTTGGTGCAATGACAAGTGGTCTGAAGCTCCTAATCTCAAACTTTCTAAACTGTTCAATCCAGGCTAGCTTTGTGCCACTCTGTTACCTCCCACCAAATCCTCCTCCTTCATGAAAAACCTTCCAAGTCTTCCATTCCCCCTCTACAGAAATTGCAAAAACCTCCTAACCCTGAAAAGTTTTAAACAGCTCTGATCCTTTAACCCTGCAAACCAACCCCCTCCTAACTATACTCCCCCTCCCCATTCTTCTCCAACCCCTTCCACTCCCCCTAGCCCTCAACCCCTTCCTTTCCCAAACCTACCCCCATCCCTAACAAGGCTAATCCTCTGATTTACAAACACTAAATTTACATCCCAGTAAGCTGCTTCAATATGTAGTTGACCTCCTACTGTGCAGCCCCTCAGAAGCCTTATTGCAAAAACAGTCACTCTCCTTAACTACCTCCAACAGAAAGGAAATAAAGTTTCCAAAGATAAAAAATAATTTTCTAAGACACAAGTCACTTACTTAGAAATTTCCCTTTCCCCTAACAAAAAGAAAACTTATTACTCTATTTGATGCAGATAGGCAAGCCTAACTATTTAAAACCGTGTTTTCAAATGGTAACAATTAGCAACCACGAAGGGACACCTGCTGCCTTTACTGCAGCCCTGATGCATGTCTCATCAGCTGCAGGGCTCCCCTGGACCCCTCAGCTCTGTGCATACCAGCTTGCCCAGAAATTTTTCCTGGAGCACCGGAACTGGGAAGTCCAGGTGAAGTGCCCACTGCAGACAAACACCAAATGCATCTGAGTTAAGGTAACTTTGCAATTAAGACTGTCCTAGTTTGCTAATGCTGGAGAATGCAAAACACCAGAGATGAATAGGCTTTTATAAAATGGGGATTTATTTCACTACACAATTACAGTCTTAAGGCCACAAAGCATCCAAGGTAACACATCAGCAATCGGGTACCCTCACCGGAGGATGGCCAATGGCCTCCGGAAAACCTCTGTTAGCTAGGAAGGCAGCTGGCATCTGCTCCAAAGCTCCGGCCTCAAAACGGCTTTCTCCCAGGACGTTCCTCTCCAGCAAGCTTGCTTCTCTTCAAAACATCACTCCCAGCTGCACTCTCTTTTCTCTCTTTGAGTCAGCTCATTTATATAGCTCCACCGATCAAGGCCCACCCCGAATGGGTGGGGCCACGCCTCCATGGGAACATCTCATCAAAATTATCACCGACAGCTGGGTGGGGCACACTCCAAGCAAATCCAACCAGCGCCAAAACTTCTGCCCCACACAAGACTACAAAGATAATGGCATTTGGGGGACACAATACACTCAAACCGGCACATTCCACCCCCTGGAACCCAAAATGACATTATCTTTCCAAATACAATATACATTCATTTCATCACAACATCACAAAAACTTAAATCATTTCAGTAACAAAAGTACAAAATCCCATCAAAATCAATTTAGACGTGGTCAGTCCTAAGGCATAATTTTCCTTTAGCTGTGGATCTGTGAACCTAGAACAAGTTATGTGCTTCCAGAGAGACATTCATAGGATAAACATTTCCATTGCCATAAGGAGAAACAGTAAGGAAAACAGGGTTAACAGGAGCAAAACAGTTCCTAAAACCCACAGGACAAAGTCCATTAGATTTCAAAGTCCGAGAGTCATTTACAGAACAATGTTGCATCCTTGGGGCTTGAGAGAGTGGGAGCCTAACCCTTCCCAAGGGCCTTTTCTGCAGCCCGTTCCTCTCCAAACACTTAGGTGAGTGCTCCAACATTTCCACACATTGGGGAGACCACCTTCTCGGCTCCACCCTCCTCAAACCTCGGGGCAGCTCCCGGATTCCCTTCCATCTCCGGGGCACATGCTCAACCCCTTCAGAACAGTGTGGTGGCAGCCAGGCTCTCCCCAATTCCCTGGAAATGTGCTCCAACCTCTTTGGGACCTGAGGTGGCAAAACTCTTCCAGAGCATCGAGGCGGAAAGCCCGCCCTCGACCTCCAGGGCAAACTCACCCTTTCCATGCATGTGGGCTGCTCCGCTCTCCCAGCCCGAGACCTCCTGACTCCAGAACTCAACCTCCATGGCTCTGTCTTTGAAGAGATTTTTCCTTTAATTTTTTCCTTGTCTGTCTCCTCCAGTCCAGACCGGCAATGGCTCTGTCTATAAAGATCTCGCAAAAATTCTGTTGGCTTTGCATGAAGCATGCAGGGGTCAAAGCCATCAGACAATAGGACTTTCCACAAATCCTTTCTGCTTAACTCCTTTTCCAATTTTGGCTTGTACTGAAATGGCGGCTGGCTTCCATGTTTGGTTATGTCCTCACGTTGGGCTGTAGCTTCTGGGATTCCACCCCCTGGAAGCTCGTAATTTTCTAAGCCATCAGCTTCTGGTTTCTTTGAACCCAAGAGTTCAGTTCTAAGTTTATCTCTCTCCACTCGCATTTTACTATAAGCTGTAAGGAGAAGCCAGGGTATATCCTCCACAGATAGTCTGGAAATCTCCTCAGCTAAGTATTCCAGGTTGTTGCTTCCAGATTCTTCCTTCCATCTGACACCAGGACTCAATTTTGCCAAATTTTGTGCCACTTTAAAACAACGATCACCTTTCTTCCAGTTTGCAACAACACATTCATCATTTCTGCTCAAGTCCTCATCCGAAGTATCTTTAGAGTCCATATTTCCACAAACAGTCTCTTTAAAGCAGTTTTGGCCTTTTCTATTAAGCTCCTCACAACTCTTCCAGAAACTCCCCCTTATCCATTTAAAAAGCCGTTCCAACATGTTTGGTATTTGCAAACTCAGCAGCAAAAGCACCCCACTTCTCTCGGTACCAAAATCTGTCCTAGTTTGCTAATGCTGGAGAATGCAAAACACCAGAGATGAATAGGCTTTTATAAAATGGGGATTTATTTCACTACACAATTACAGTCTTAAGGCCACAAAGCATCCAAGGTAACACATCAGCAATCGGGTACCCTCACCGGAGGATGGCCAATGGCCTCCGGAAAACCTCTGTTAGCTAGGAAGGCAGCTGGCATCTGCTCCAAAGCTCCGGCCTCAAAACGGCTTTCTCCCAGGACGTTCCTCTCCAGCAAGCTTGCTTCTCTTCAAAACATCACTCCCAGCTGCACTCTCTTTTCTCTCTTTGAGTCAGCTCATTTATATAGCTCCACCGATCAAGGCCCACCCCGAATGGGTGGGGCCACGCCTCCATGGGAACATCTCATCAAAATTATCACCGACAGCTGGGTGGGGCACACTCCAAGCAAATCCAACCAGCGCCAAAACTTCTGCCCCACACAAGACTACAAAGATAATGGCATTTGGGGGACACAATACACTCAAACCGGCACAAAGACTTTCCCTGTGCTGAGTAAGTGTGTAATCTTTTGTTTATTGTGTTCACTTTGCTTTCTTTTGTTTCAATTAGTCTAAATTTAATAAAAATAACAGATAAGCTGTAGCTGCAGTCAGCTAGCCTTTATGTGTGATATGGCTAGCTATAGCAAACTATCTCAAGAAAGACAAAAAAATCTGTAAGTCAAAGGAAAAGTTACAGTTTAAAATACATGGACTTTCACCTCTGCTTTAATATAAAGCCTTCCAAATCAATTAAATAAAAAATAATAATGTAAATGTGTTAGCCTATCAGTTTTTAAAATTAAGAAGTCAAAAAAGACCTAGTCAAAAAACAAAAACAAAAATTGCTAGAAAGACATCAAAAGTAACTAATACAATTTAAAAATCAGCAAAAGTGCAAACTGTCAAACCAGTGCCATAAAATAATATCTTTACTGAGGAATCTGATAATAAGAACTTTGACTCCCTCTCTCTATAGAGATCAAACAGCTAAGGAGCCTTGTTGTTCTCATATGCCAACTAATGATTTGTGTTCTAAAGGTAAAAAACCAGTTATTCCTTCTAATACAAAAGCATATTTAACAGAGTTTCACCCTAAAACACTAAAATACAATTTCCAATTAGTAAAAAGTAAAAAGTCTTAGTATAATAACTAAAACAAATGATTCATATCCTCAAGATTCTATATTAGAAGTTTGTTCTTCAAGACAAGCTAAGTAGTTAAAAGCCGTAAATATTTTCAAACAAGCCAAAAGATTGTTTATTACTGTTTCAAAATGCATTGACTAAAATGTTTTAAATATTTAGCACCATTCTAAAAAGTTTGATTTTGGTGGTAATAGCATGCTGTACAGAAGGTATAAAGAATGTTTTTCTAATTAAGGGGAAAAGGAAAGTGGCTTTGTACTAAATGACTGATTGTTTAGGAATGTGGGATGAAGCCTGGATGGATACAGAAAGTTGCAGAAGGTTTGTAGAGTGAAAAATTTATTTCTGTAGTCAACGTTAAAAGATAGATACAGAAAGCTGTAAAAAAGTTTGTGAAAACAATTATTTCTGTGGTCAAAGTTAAAAAATGGTAAAAACTAGTAATAACACTGCTTAGCAATAAAACCTCACAACTTGAAGAAAAAAAAAGAGTGGTTTTATTAAAACCAAATAGCATTAAATATTTTAACCACCACCAAAGCAGTAATTAATATTCAGTGTTGTAGGTATGTGCCTAATAATTCACAAAATATAAACATTCCTCAGTGTACCTCAAGCTCCTCACATTCCTGCCTCCAGCTGTTTTTATTAAGAAAAAAAAGTTTCCTTAAATTATTAAAGTGTTATTTCTTAATAAAAGTTTGTAGAAGTGTTTTTCTGAGTAATTGATGTAGGAAGCAAAAAGACCGTTTTATCAAAATAACTTCTTGCACTTCATGTTAACTGTATTATGTCCTTGATTGTTTAAAAATATTGTTTTCTCATTTTTAAAAGCTCTAAGTCTTTTTTTCAAACCTGGTAACTTTTGACATTTTGCTTTCTCAAGGTCAAGACCTAAAGAATATATTTTTATTCCCAACAGTTACAAAAAAATTTGTTTGTTCGCCTTGAAAAAATAAAGTGCTAAAAATAATTAAATTCATGTAACATGTTATAAGTTGCAAAAGAAATGTTTAGATAATGTTATAAAAATCAAAAACTTCTAACCTTCTTTTGGTTACTAATGTGCATAACATCAAACAATAATATAGTACTGCTAGTTATGATTTCAATTATTTTTAAAGTGTTATCTATCACAAAAAACAGCCTAATTTCCTTGTAAGTTACATTGTTTTACTCTAATGCTTTTCTGAAAGTGCTTGCAGTTAGCTACAAGTCAAAGCTTCATCTTCAACAACAACAAAGAAACACTTTTAAAAACAAGCAAGGCAAGTATAAATTATGTTCTACCCATTATCTAACATAACCCTAATAAAATGTAAAGAAAAATTAAACCTCTGTTTTAATTAAAGTGTTTGCATGTTTAAACCAAGCTCCTAGTACTGTGCCTGCATGCTCTCTCCCCATCAGAGTTATTGGTGAGACCCATTTATATGCTCCCTAGAACTATAAAGGTATCAACCACATCACATGGATGTGCTCCAGAAGTAAATGTGAACAAGCTGTTACTGTAAACACCTTTTACTACAAACACCTTTTACTACAAACACCTTTGCCTCTGCCTGCCAAAAAAGACTCAGTCACTTCAGCTTTTCAGGTGAACATTGCCTCCAAACTGGCTCTGCTGCATAGTGCCAGAGGGTGCTGTGAAACAGCCCAGTGGAACCCTGGAGCCCACCGTCTTGTTTCCCAGAGGACCAACGATGCTGTGCTACAACAACTGTACAAAGAAGATACCTCCCAAAACTATAATTGCCAATGTAATGTGGTTGAAACCTAAAAACATAATTAACACTAAGGCCTGCTCCTATGAGGGGACAGCATGTATCGTTATAAACATAATACCCAATGCAGCTCAAGAAAAACTTG
The DNA here is from genome assembly GCF_015220235.1 of Choloepus didactylus. NCBI lineage: Eukaryota > Metazoa > Chordata > Mammalia > Pilosa > Megalonychidae > Choloepus > Choloepus didactylus. Next base: position 57,368,146 of record NC_051312.1, read on the forward strand.
AGCATTCATTAGCATTCAGTGCTACACATATATACCAAATAAATATAACAATGTCTCTTTGATATTAAATCATATGCAAAATAATAATAATGTTAAAATTATAGTAAACTAAATGCATTTTCTAAGTGGTTAATGAACTTAGCACGAAATAGAAAATAGCCCTTATTACCATGGTTTTTATTCTGCTTGTCATTTGTTTATCTTGTTGCCTGTATTGTATCTGTAAGTTTATGTCCAGAGCATCTTCCAGATTAATATAAAAACTTATTCACCCTTGCTCAACAAAAACCAGTTATAAAAAAAGAAAAAAAAAAAAAAACCTCTGCCCACTTTCCCTTTTATAGAAGATGCTCACAAGATACCATTTATTAAAAATAAGAAAATGTCTCATAAAAATGAGGGATTTAATTGCTGAGTAAGTCTAAGTAAGTAAGAAATATTCAATAAAACTTTCTCTCAAATTTTCTTTCATTCTGTTCTACACCTCTACAAGCTATTCTACTCCCCCTTATGGGGCCAGTAATTATCCTTATATTAATTTTCCTTTTTGCTCCTTGCCTCTTACAATGTTTAATTAAATATATCAACAGGTCAATAGCAACCATGACTCACCAGCAAAACTCCAAAAACATACTACTTCTACAACAAAAATTTGAAAATCTGCTCCTGCCACAGCAAAAGCCTCACTACCAGCCGGTTCCAGCAGATATCCAAACATCAATGTAATAATGCTAGAACTTAGTTCAAAGCAACTCTTCCCCAACTCTGTCCACAGCCAGCCAGAAGTAGCTAAGAGAAGCTTGTGGCATCCCTATTCCCTACAAAAGTTGCTTTGAGCTAAGTTAAAGCATTAACCCAAAATTCAACCCAAACCTGTACCAATTTTTTATTAAAAATAAAAGGCAGGAATGTCAGATTCCAGAAACAGAATCTAGTATATAGAAGGAATTTATGACCTAGGGACCCCACAGCTTATCTCAGAAAAACCAGGTGCACCATACACTAAAGGATAAAGGCTGTTCAAGACTGTTCTGGCCATGGTGGTGCCTTGACCCCCAGGGGGCAGACAAGGCAAGATCAGATATGTCCATAAGATGAACAACCAGAAAAGCCTGCTCTCTCTAGATATATAACACAGCTACATTTCAAAGAAGAATAATGCTCAGAACCCTAGCAACCTATCAGCCCAGAAATTGATAGGCACTCACCCAATTGAGGCACAGGACACACTCAGCAGGCACCCTCCCCCCCCCAACACCCTCCCATCCCAACGTGGGTTTTTCCTTTAAAAAATGCTGCTCTCAGATAGAGACCTGGAACCATTTTCTTTCTTTCTTTTTGCTGGCTCCCACCTGCTTTCTTCCTCTAATAAACCTTAAACTCTCTACTTAAACCATGACTCACTGCATTGTGTGGATTCCTGAACGACTCCAACCTAACAGTTAGCTTATTCTTTGGGACCAGTTGTGGGTTTTGGGTGAGGTATTTAGGTGGTGGCTGAAGATGGGAGTTTGGACTCTGGGGGAGTTTATGCCCAAGAGCTGGAAAGTGGCTTATTAACTAGGCAAAGTCAGTGTTAAGGCAAGTGGCTTAGCCAAAGTAAAATGGATGCTGAGGGATCACACAAAAAATTTAGCTTGTTGTAACAGCAACCATGTGAAATCTCAATAACAGCATTTTAGAAAGGACTTATGAAAGGACTTGTCCAAGCAGTTGTTAATGGTTTTGAGGAAGATTCAAGGAAGTAGGGCATGGATCTGGATTGAATGCTATTAAGAATGATTATCTCAAAAATTCTTTTCTAGACTGCTGGAATAATGGAATGAGGCCAAATCTGGGAATCGGAAAGAAGTCACAATTGCTAATATTAGCCAGAATAGGAGAATGATCATTTGGGGGTTTGGACAATGTTCATGGTTTTGTCTGTTTTCAGATATGGTTACATTGTGGGCTGTTTATGTATTTCTTCATCGTGATCATAGAGTGGTATTGCTTGATATTGATTTTCTGTGAGATTTTTCATTTATCAGTAGTTGAGTTTTTCTTATCAGTTAAATTATCTGACATCTGTCTTACCCAATTTGGAGACTGGGCCATCTGTCTTCATCACTACTGTATCTAGTGCAGTGATAACGTCACTGTGCAAATAGTAGGACCCAGATATATACTTATTGACTCACTGTTTTTAATTCTTCACAATTGATCTGACAATATTCTGTGTAGCACAAATGTTTGAAAATATACCTCAAACATGAATCTTTGATTAATTTATTTAAATATCTCCTTAATCAAATGCATATAGCTCAGCTAGTACTGATGTTTGCAAGACTTAATTCTGGTATTTACTGACTGCTGAATAGGTCATTTGATGATTTTTGTTAGATGTTAATTTGACCTTGAAAAATATAATTAAGTTAGCTTAATGTGCCATTCTAGAAAACTTTCAAAGCCTGATAGCCATTGATTTTTTTGTCATAGGCACCCTTTAGAGGTTGCATTTGATGAAGTTAAATGATTAGAAAACTAAGGCCCACTGAAGGTGGCAAAATCCTTTAATGTTAGATGTTAAGACTTGGCCTCTGGCAAATAGCCTATTGTTATTTTTTTTTTACAAATTGCCTCCATTCAGATGACCTACTTCCCTACACTCCAACAAAAATAGGAAACTTGAAATAGTAATATAATAGTTGAGTTAGAAAACAATTTGCTAGAATGCATCTCCATAATAATTTAGACAAAGCAGAAAAAATAGTAAATAAAATCTTCTATTTATGATGATGGCTACCAATATGTTATAATATTATCTAAATTCCATATTCTTTCTCCAGAATACTAATAAACACTTGAACTAAGAAAAAAAAAAATGTTGAACACAACAAACTGTTGATTATATGTAGAACTCTTGAAAATGCAGGGTGAATACATGACAATGAAAAAACATGTTTTAAATTAAATATGTTACCAGTGGATAAATTTAAATTTTTTAGCTGACATTATGAAAAAAGTATCATCCCACCATAAAAAAGGGTGGTTAAGACAGTAAGACAATTTTTCTTTCAGAGTTCAAAAGTGTCAGACAATTTTTATACTGACAAATTCCTTAAGCACGGTTAAAATTGTCACTCCAGTAAGTAAAAATCTATCCTGTGTAATCACAATGAAGAGAGCAAGAGGACTTTGCATCCAAATGACTCATTTTTGTCATTTCTAGATGTGTAAGGCATTAGATTAGAAAAACAAATCAGGGTGATTACCCATCCTTATACTTTGATTACTGAAATGTAGACTTGAAGATGTGGATGGTATTTTGCATCAATTAATGACACAATTAAAGACATGTGAACTACTTCTGTCATGCTGTTTCTTCTTAGAATTTTTAAGATTTGAGGAGAAAAGAGATGTCTGAATGTTAAATTTTCATCCACAATGGTTCGTGGAGTCACGCCATTAATGTATATCTGAATTACGTTGAAGTGAATCATTTGATTGGTTTATTTTTCTGTTAAAAAGCAGCAAAAAAAAAAAAAAAAAAAAAAAACAACAACCATATTTTTGCATATCCTTAATTCAATATTGAAGTTCACTGTTTTTAAAATAGGGTATTTTAAGCCTGGAACTACTGTCCTATGTCCAAAATAGTGACCAGGATGCTGAACACATTCAGAGTCACCTAGTATGAGGACCATGTAACAGAAAATAGATAATTTGCCTTGAGAAATTGTATTAATATTTGTAGCTAGAAGGAAATACCAGTTGCATGGTCTGGTGTTTATCTCTTTGCCAAGAAGCCCTAGACTTCTAGTGACATACCTAAGGGGTTTCCAAGAAGGCTGAAGGGGAAGTCAAGTCATTGGACTCTAGGATTTTTTTACTCCCTCTCCAACCACAAGTTATCTGCTTATCTATTGTGAAGATGTCATCAGGGATATTGTTTTACATAAAAGGTTCCACTAATAAAAAATCAAAGTACAAATATCAAATTTAAACCTCTCAATTTACAGACAGGAAAACTTAACACCAGGTGTTAAGCCATACAAATAGAGAAGACTTTGGACTGAATGAAGCATAAAATTAAGAAACAAACCATTTGTGTTAAAATTATCAGGAACACCTATGCCTAAAGATTAGGGCTACATTTAAGAAATTATTACAATTTAAGCTGCCCCCAAATTAAGGTGTGCTGTCTTAAGAAGCATCAATTTTCCCAATGAAGATATTGAGGAAGAATCTGGAAATTCAATTTGGGAGTGATATAGAGGAGACTAAGTATCAGATGGAAGACCAGGAAGGGTGATCTTTCAGGACCTTTTCAGTTCTGAGGATTTTTGATTAATAATATATAAAGAAGTTAAATTCTTTGGTAGGTGTCCCTAAGGCAATGGAAGTTTCTACTTTAAGTATATTGGAGATGTCTTGGTAGACACCATTGCCCTCATTTTCCTGTGCAGACAGCCATTTAGAACTCTCCTCTAGTGCCAGCCCATTGGGAAAGAATATGCACATACCATAAAAATGCACCCTTCTGTTTCTTCCTACCCAAATATTACACTTAACATAGCAAATAGATACCAAACTCAAATGTCATCTCCAAATGATTATTGGTGGATGCCTAGAGGGTTATGTTAGTAAGAGATGCTGACATCTAGTTTGAGATCACAGAGAGAATGGCAGCACTTAATCCAAGTATAGGCTATCCCTGGTATAAAACAATAAACACATAAGTTGGCAACTTGATGTCACTAGCATAAATAAAGCAACATGTACACGTGACTGAAGAGTTAAGAAAAATTGAAAAATTGAAAAATTGCCTTAAGTACAACTTTAACTATTTGGCTGTGAGTTTTAAAGTCTGAAAACACTTGCCAATTTCTGGAGGAGCGACTGTTGAGAATCTGTGCAACTTTTACTGATTTCATCAGATTATGAAGACAATATCCATAATTATATATAGAAATCCCAGGTTGTTATTGTTAGAATACTATTTAAACCTCAGCTTTCCTTTCAGAATGATGTGTTTCTGCTGCTTCTGAAGTACTACTAAGACACCATTTCCATAAGGAATATTTCGACTGAGAATGCCCATGGGTAAGTTAACTCATCTATTGTGGGAAAGAGGACTGGACATTGAATTGCAGTAACCTTTCTAAACTATCTTTTGTGGGTCATGTCAAAATTGCATTTTATTGGCAGGTTAAGTAGTAAATGGGACAGCATATATGAATTTTCACAATTGTATAGAGGACATTATGTTCATTACAACATAAAATTGCCATGAGATGAAAGAGGAGAACCATCACAACTACTGGAGGTGCACAGAAGGGAAGCAATGTGTGATACATGATGGCCCGGCACTGTCAATTCATCATGAACTCTCTGCATCTAGTAATTTTTCCTACCCCTCAAAAATATCATGTAATGAATTGAATAATTTCAATATTTCCCAAGTCCTAATTTAAAAGCCTTATTTTCTCTTATTTTAAACAAACTTCATTTATTTTTACTTCAAACTTTACATATCTTGCCTCTATTATATACATAGTAATACAAGAGCAGATCAGAAATAACTGAGTGTATTTTCTTTTTATTTAGAAAGATTAGATTTAATCCTGAAGACTTACTGGAATTTCACTTTGTCATTTCTGAAGGAAGGGCTTCATATATTTTTCCTGAGCAAACTGAATAACCCAATACGGTGGAAAGGCGGGTGTGTGTGTGGCGGGGAGACAGACACGACTCTGATTCTAAATCTTTCAATATGCAAACCAAAAATAACCCATTCATTTTCTCTTCACTGTGCATCATTACATAAGTAAGAAACCCTGCACTGAGAGCAAAAATAGTGCCACAGGAAATCTGAGAACACAGCTGATGCATGCAGCCTGGAAGCCATGCAGCAGCTTGTTATGTGATCCATTCCAGAAATTTCAGATGAAAATATTCTGAATGACTGATGATTCATATTTTAGACTCGGTGGTTCTGATAGAAGTTTCATGGTTAAAAATGATTTCACTTTATTTTAAAATACAAAAGAATCTTTGGATTTCAAATGTGGTAATGAGGCGGGGTTAGAATTAGGGCGGTGGCTGGCTAAGGAGCAAAGGGCAAATTCCAGAGAGAGGTCAGGCTACAAGGACAAAGAGAGCTCTGAGAAAAGCACCTGGAGCCAACCGACCTGCCTGAGTAAGTTATCTGCAATCAGGCCTCAACAAAGGACGAGGAGGATGGCAGTAAAATAGGAAAAAAAAATTACAGGAGGAGCAGAAAAACTGTAAGAGCTAACCCTCCCCACAGGATTGCGCCTCTTGCGCCTCCCTGTAGGAGAGCGCCGCCACGCCCCTCTCGCGTGCGTGCTCAAACGTTCTACCCGCTTGCTCCGTCTGTGCAGTGCCCTTGAATTCTTTCTCCTGACGTGGCCGAAAACCTAGGCACTGACACCGGCAACAGTAATGTACTGAGTGCTTTTCTTTTTTCTTTTCTTTTTCTATGAAACTAAAAGAGAAAGTTCTACTTTTTTTTGAATTTGAAAAGATTCAGCCTTCGCAGACAGTGTCCTATACTGATGAGTACTGAAGCCAAAGAAAATATTGTTCTTATATTAGATTGGCTTCCAATTAATGTGTGAACAAAAAACAGCACCCATGCCATAAAGGCCTTAAAACTGATGATTCATTTGATACATTCTGCCTTACAATAGCAGCTACCATATAGATACTCTTTGCCAGACATTTTGTAGTGATGATCTCATTTAATACTCACAAGAACTCTATGAAGCAGGTACTATCACCCCGTCATTCGAATGGGGAAAATGAGGCGCTAAATCAGTACAAGAGCCGTAGGCCAGTACAATTTCTATTTCTGCCAAGGGCCAGGCTGATAGTCTCCATCAGAGGCTATCTCTTTTCCTTCATTCCTCTCCTCTTTTATTCCCTTATTTCTGCATTCACTAACCAGCGTGTTTCCTTTTTCTCTTATGCTGTGGTACAGACTGGAAGATACAGAAAGGAATTAGCAGAGAATCTGCTTTCAAGTAATTCCCAGAGTCATCCTTCATTTAATCAGAATGTCATTTAATATGCATTTGGCATTCACTGAATATTTTAAATAAAAAATGAATGAAAAATATGAACACTTATTTAAGCTAAAGAGAGGTTTACTTCTCCTATCCCATTTTTCTAGTTAAAACATACTAAAATTATCCTCTAACCTCTTTATAATATACTCATATTTTAAAGCTCTAACAAATTAGTTCTCACTCAGAACTACTTTAATTCTGTAATCTGAATCCTTTTTTTTATATTACAAAATTTATAGGGACATATATTAGAATCTAAGTAATCAGTGACAGATGGGAGGATTTTCTGAAGTATTTGGTAGGGAAAATACACATTTGAGTAGCTTATGCATGGTAGACAATTTTAAAAATTGCTTTTTGGAAGCAATTGACAGTGGTAAGATTAAAAAATGCAAAATTTACAGATGACAAGTCAACCAAATAAACCAAGAAAAATTATTTCCCTTTTTGCAGTAAATCAGACAGAGTTAACTTAAGTGAATCTGAAAAGAAAAAAGTGCATGGTTGAAAGAGAAAAGGAATGTGGTAAATAGAGTTAATCAAGCACTTAATTGAGTTATTTTCACAGAGGGATTTTTTTTAAGTGTTAAATATTAACATTGTAATGAACTTTCCATTTTGAAGTTCCATGATTTCTTAGAACTATAAATGAAAGGGATATAATTATGCAAAAGAAACTTAATTATATATTAAATCAGGAGAAATTAGGCTCTGTTGAGGAAAAACCTCATAAAAGCAATTCATAAATTATGCATCACTTCAAAGAGGATATATGTTTAATTCTTTATGTTTTTATTTCTTCAGTTGGTTAGATTTTACTGAAAACAGTCTTTTCAAACTCAGTGACAAATTTGCTATGGTAATTGCCTTTAAATCATTGTTTATCTTAAATGGTTCAGCTGTCAAAATTGACATCCTGCATTTTTAGAACCTTATAAAAAGCAAACCTTTATAACTTCATTTTAAGGTATGGAATATATGATTGTACTCTTTTTTTTTTTTTCCACTTTGCCTTCATGAAAGCTTTATAACATCCATCTTTAAATCAAACATTCCTTTCTATATTTTGAGGAGACATTTGCAGGTCATAGAATCATAGCAATTTTTGAAAAACTGTGGCTTATAATTACATGATTCCTGATTTGGCTGTATTTTTAGAGTTAAACATACAAAGAAATGTGAAGACACGTGATTATCTCTATCTTAAAATAAACTCATCAAGGTTTTGCTGATTTATTTCCTCAAATATAACATAAAATACCAGGGAAAGATCTTTGCCCCTCCCCAATAGTAAAAAACTTTAATAATTACAATCTATTGAATGCAAATTCTCTGCCATGCAGTGTGTGATCACTTTATATGTATGTTCTGATTTAGTCCTCCCAGCACACCCATTAATAATTATTTTATTACAACCATTTTATAAACTAATAAAAGGAATGTTTTGAATGGATTTAGTACCTACCAAAGTTGAAATAATTAATGTGTTAGTTAGGAATTGCACTCTTTTTTTGCAAATAACAAATCTCAAAAACTGTGGCTTAAACAAAACAGGTTCTATTTTTCCCTCAGAGAAGTTGGGTGGTAGGCATTTCAACTAGAGTGGTAATTCTGTGATACAATCAGATGGGTTTTGAACTCATTTATTTTTATAAGTTCAGTTATCTTTGGCATGTGCTCTTTGCTTTATAATCAAAAGACAGCTGCTCCAATTCTGGTATTTGGTAGTTACAGAGAACAAGGGAAAAGAGCAAAAATCTAAACAGTCTAGCTAGCTGAGTCCCCTTCCCTATTTTAAGAAAAACTTTAAAGAAGCCTGTCCATATTGCACATCTCATTGGCAAAAAAGTCATATTCACCCTTATCTGAAAAGAAGACTAACAATAATGTAGCTTTTTATATGATGTCTTTGCTATTACCAAAGTAAGAAGGTTGCAAGCAAGATATTAAAGAAGAAAGGTGAGTAAGAAAGAAAGGGGAGAATATATTTTTTAAGAAACTGGAAATCTCAGCCCTCAGAATTAAAAGATTTAGCTAGGACTTAAGCAAAGTTTATCTTCTAAACCTAGGGTTAGTAATTGTTAAATTACAGAGCATCGGTTGAATTTCCTGGGATTCAGACTCATGAAAGAATGTGTAGATCATATAATGGGAAACAATAAATATTAAATGTTTAATTATAAACATGTTGGGTCATAAAGGCTATATAAAGTGTTTCTTTTTTCTTTCTTTCTATACTTTCAAAACCTGTAAAGTATTTGTAATTTGTCACATGTAACTCTACTGAAAAGTCCATGTTGAAACTTTAAGGATACAAAAAAAAATCAACTCTTTAGATATAAGAAAAACTGCTTTCATGTGCTGAATGATGTTTCAGAACACTGTAGATTTACCACTGATTAATCATGATCTCTATGCTCCCATTTTTGTGGAGATAAATGTCTCTGTAGAATTGCAAAGGCAAGATAATTTTAAATGCTCAAATTTATTCTAATTTTAACTCTTGTCTTTTGTGACCTATAAATTAACATGTCATACATAATTTAACACTGAATTATGGTGGATTTGAAATCATTATAAAACATTGGGACTGTTGTTTCTCAACTGTTGCTTGAAAATCAAGGAAGTTGGAAAATAGATAAAGTTACTAAATACAGCTGTTAAAATCATGTGGAAGTGAGTTTGCTAACTTTTCCCAAAAATATCCTCCCCCCTCTTTTAAAGGAACTTGGCAGTTTATGAAATCGATTTAGGTGTTTGTATCTTCAGAAAATAATGAAAAAAAAATATTTTGACAAACGTGATCAATTCAAACCTATTTAACTTGTTAAAAATTAATAGCAAACATTTGTTAAAATTAGTGATCCCTTCTGTTTATTCATTTATATTACAGATATTGAGAAAGCATTTATTCTGGTCCAATCAAGAGTATTTAATTCTTATAGACACAAATTCTAAGTTATGTGTACAAGTTCTCACCTGTTCTAATGATATAAAAAATTCTAAGATGCCTAAAAAATATGTTGACGGAGACTTGATACAGGAGAACTATCTTGTTCACCATAGTTATGTTTTTGTAGTATTTAGCACAGTTGCTGGCATATAATAAGAATTCAAGAAATATGAAAAAAAAATAAGGTTTTAAATTTTAAAATGAATTAGTAACATTTTGTAAATAGCCAGCTTGGATATTTAAGGAAAATACAGGATAGCCTAGTTGATATAACATTATTTCTATTTAGTAAGATTTAAGCTTTTTCAAACCCCTGATATTTAATGTTTGATATAATCTACATATATTTATGCATTTAATTTGCAAATTATCTTTCTTCTTTTTTTTTTTTTACATTTTTGGGGTACCAGTCCATTTATAGGTGAAATTACTTTATTCTGGTTCACATTAAAGACAACTTTGCTTAAATCCTTTTTATTTGTTTCCAAATTTATAATTCAGGCAATTAGAAGAAAGGCAGCTTTCTGTCTGTTGCCTATAATATAAGAAAGATTCATTTTCTTCTCTAATGCCTGTCCTATCAAATAAACAGTCTGAGTTTGCCTACAATAAATATTCTTTATTTAGTACATTAGGGAAGTCCCTCATTTTGAGCAACAAACATAGTGTCAGCTAAATCTCCTTCTGCTAATTTAGGTAGCAAAAGCTCCATGTTAATAAAATGGCCATTAAACTTCCGGAGTATCCCAATTTTGAAAAAGTGCAATCCTTTTGTAAAATTAAAAAAAACACAAAAAAAACCCAATAGTGGAGAGAGGCCTTAAAGTGATAATCAGCTGATGAATTATTCAACACTTGGCATTGCTGACAGATCTGCAGATTTTAATTAGCCTCCCTAAAATGACTTTCATACCAAAGTATATTACTTTATTCTATATTGTTTTTATTGAAAAGTGTTTGATTGCAAAATGTTGCTTTGACAAATGCGTACAACTGTGTAACTACCACGATAACGAAGACATAGAAAATTTCTAATATTTTCTTTATCTCTTATAAATGAGTAATCTTACACAGTAGTCAAATTAGGCCATTTTTTCTAAAGGCCTGAAGAAGTGGAGAAGAATGGATAAAACTAGGAAGATACTCCCCATTGGCTTATATTTGAGATAAGGGTCAGAAAGAAAGACCATCTGTGAAGGCTAATCATAAGTGGATGTTTCCCAGATTTGACCTCTTGAGGAAAAGGATAATAATGAAGGAAAGCACTAACTGTGTTCTCATAGAATCTTCTGCAGCCATCCTCCTTCCTTGATTACTGGCCTTCCTTTGTTTCTCACATGTTATGTTTCTCTCGAGTATTTCTTCAGTTTCACTCTCCAATCTCATCCTATTACTCTGACGCTGTAAATGTTCTCTTTTAATTCATCCATCGGTCTCTGAGGCTCTATTTTTTGTTGTTGTTGTTTTGCAAGTCTGTTTTCTTTGTGTTGTTCAGATGGATGAATTCTCCAAGTTCTCTGATTTTTGTCCTCTGACATCTCCATTATATTGAGCACATTCAGCCCGTTTCTTTTATTTTTTTTTTTAATGTTTGTTACTGGCTATTTCAGTTCTTTGCTCTTCCTTTAGTTCTTTATATAAACTATTTTTTGCTAAAATTTCTAGTTTTTCATTTGTTTCAAAAGAATTTATAATTGCTTGTTGACTAATTTTTTATGATGATTACTTTAAAATTCTTGTCAGGTAATTCCCACATCTGATTCAACTTGTTTTGGTGACAGTTGATTGTCTTTTCCCATTCAAATTGTGATTTGCCTGGTTCTTGGTGTGATGGGTGATACTTTATCGGATATTGGATACTTTATAGGCTCTTGGGATAGTTTTGGTTTTATTTGGCTGTTTGTTTGTTTTAATTTTAGCCTGCAGTCATCCAGTTTAGGTTTAGTAGAGAGGTCCTAGCCTACTTTTGTGGGCTGTGATTTAAATGACTCTGATTTCAGAGCTTCAAGTGCCATTTTCTTCTACTTGGTGTGTCTCGTGCTTTGGGGTCCCTCACTGCTCCTGGAGCAGATGGAGAGAGGTTTTCCAGTCTAGGGTACCTGAAGCCTCTAGAGTGGGGAAGGAATCTCAAACCCAAGGGGTCAAATAGATTTCTGGGCCAAACATTTGTTGTGCCAGCATTCCCCTTGTCCATGCTACCTGCAATGTGACATCCTTGAGTGGGAGATAGAGTCTCAGGCCCCTGGGGACAAAGAAGCTGCTCAGAGTGGTCATTTGTTGTGAGATCCCCCTTGCATTTGTCTCTGGCTGCATGACCTCTCTGGGTAGGAAAGAGAGGTCTCATGCTTGGCAGGGAAGGAGAGTGCTTCTCCTGGACACTTCCTTCCAGTGGGAAGTAATCCCTCTTGCTGGGCTCACATGGTGTCGACTGTCTGGGTTGCTTTCTCTTGCTGGGTTGGGTGACAGGGAGCTCTGGACCTGGGTCCCCTTCTTCTGTTGGGTGGAGGGTTTGCAAGACATTCTGCCACTATATTGCCCCTCCATCCTGGGCCCTTCCTTCCCCTTCTTCTTAACACTTTTCAGAGTTTTCCTTTCATTATCTTTTGCATTTTGCCCAGGTTTACAGTTGTACTTAGAAGAAAGGAGCAAGGAAGGACAATTTTATACCATCTTCTCCCAACCAAAATAGTCCAGGCTTGGCTGTAGATAGTGCGGTCTTGCTGGGGAGTGACAATGTTGGTGTATCTTGCTCATTTTTCACTGAGAACAAACAAACTTCAGGCCATTTTTTTGTCTTGATCACTATTGAAAAAGATTTAATTAAAGATCCTTGAAATTCCTTTTAGGGCAATGTGCTCAGCAGTATCAGAACAGGTAAAGAGAAGAAATAAATAGCTGTAACTCCCTTTTTTCCTTTTATTGTGTCTTTTATGAAGAACTGTAGTCAGACAGAACCATGTTCTAATTTTCATCTTGTTCATGAAAATCAATTACAGCACTGTAATATGATTGTAAAATTTTTCTAAAAACCAAAGATTAGTTGATTCTGAGGCTTAACAGAAACAAATAATAATCATGCTAATAATCAAGCTAACAGGGAGAGAAATAGTTAGCACTGGTCAATATTAAATACAGATTCCTTTTATTTTTCTATTTTTTTACAATGGACCTGTATTCTTAAGCTTTTTAACCTAAAATTTATTTTCGATTGTTTTACCTGGGAGACTTCCACTGTAAGTTAGAATGTAAGAGGATTAGAAGAGACTTCTGCGTCCATGAAATGAAATAAAAATAGACTAAATAAAAATCACACTATTCCATGTGGCTAGAAAATAGTGGTGGAAGCAAGAAAATGAACTGAATTCCAGTGAGAAAAAGTCCTCCAGAAAAGAGAAGAAAACAATGGCCACTTCACACTGGGGTCCAATGCCTGGTTTGGATTCCTGTAGACTTGCAGTGACTGAGAGGCTTTGCAAAGATGAGAGGGACTAGTGTGTACTTAAAAGTAAGTAAGGGTTGATGGAGATTGGAAAAACCCCAAATTCTAGAACAAATCTCTCAACTGAGTAACTCCCCATTCGCTATCCCACCCCAACATCTCCCAGGTGTTTGCTGTGAAAGCAACAAACCTAGTCTCAGGCATTCTCTGCCTGATTCGATTCCAGGATCCTATCGAATTTAATACAGAGACAGATCTAAAATAACTGAAATTGCAGCCAACCCTTCCTAGCTTGAGTAAAGAAAATATCAAGTAGGCTGCAGAAGAAAATAGAGAGTCAAGAAATAGAATCATATTCATAAAATCAATTAATTTTAAATAAATGGAATAAGAATCTGTGGCAACCCGTGGCTTGAGAAAAACAGGCCTGCAGATCTTTGGTGCATAGCTGTCTGCATGACCTAGGCAGCTAAATGTTTAACCTGTTGTCTTTCTAAGCCCCTAAAAAGAAAAAGGGTAAATTGACCTTAAAATGTAACTTTATGGGAAGCAGGCAGGAATTGAGAGGCTCTTAGTCTCACAAAAAAGAGCAAAATGTAATTGTTCAAGTGTTATTCTAGTCCTTCCTGCACCACTTCTTAGGTCAGAGTGACCTGTTCCTGCATCCATGCTCCCCCCACCCTTAGGAAGACCTTTGTCTCAAACCCTTATAAAAGGCTTTCTGTCGTCTTTGCATCACTTGGTCGTCTTCCCTGCAAATGCGATAATGCGGTGCTTGCCCAGTCTGAGAGAGCCGTCATGATCTCTCCACAACTTCCCACCCTGTAAGCCCTGAATAAAAGTTGATGTGTCAGAAAATGCTCATTGTCTTCTTTGGCCTCTGGCCTGGCATGGCCCTCATGGGCTGCAACAGAATCCATTAATTCATAATTATATAAACAAATTGAATAGCTACACAAATTGAGAAATATCTTCCTTACAAAAGAAATAGAGTTAGAAAATCATTGCTAAATGGTAGAAAGTAGTTGATTCAATGAAGAGTAGGATACTCACATAGCCCCAAAGTATCTTTCCTTAAAATATTTGTTAATGAAAAAGAGTTAAATGGTGACATTGAAGTGGAAAAACTTGGTAGACTCATCACCAATATTGATATGGAAAAGAGAAAATCATGATGCATGCTGATGTGATGAATTGATAAGGGCACCATATCACTTTCTGTCGTATTCCTGAATCCAATAGTGAGGAAATATATTAAATTAGAAGACATTCTATAAAATGACTGTGCGGTACAAAAATTTCAAGGTCAGGAGACAAAGAGAGGTTGAATAAATGTTCCAAATTAAAGGAGACTAAAGAGACATAACTTCCAAATGAGTATTTCATCCTGGATTAAATTCCGTTCTTCGGAAAAAATAACAATAAAGATATTGAAACAACTGACAAAATTTGAATATGGACTATGAATTTTATAATAGTATCATATCTAGGTTAAATTTTCTGGTTTTAGTTAATTGTGTTATGGCTATATAAGAGAACCTCCTTGTCCTAAAGAAATACACACTGAAATATGTAGGGATAAAGGGACTACAACAACTCCAACTTACTCTAAAAATTTTCAGATAAAATAATATGTGCATATATAATCAAACACACATAAATATATAAATATATACATATGTATGAGAGAAGAGAGACAGAGACTGGGATTGAGAGAATGATAAGGCAAATGGTTAAATGTAAATACCATTGAATTGGGTTGAAAAGTATATAGGAGTTCCATGTATTTGCCTCCCAATTTTTTTTTTTTTTAGTTTGAAATGATATAAAAAATATTTAAAAGAGGAAAGGACAGAGGAAAGGAAAGGACAGAAGAAAGAAAAAAGAAATATTATTAGAGTTCTCCAGAGTAACAGAACCAACACTGTGTGTGTATATACATATATATATGTATGTAAATATTAAGCAGTTTATTGTAGAAATTGGCTCATACAACTGTGGGGATTGGCAAGTCCTAATTCCATAGGGCAGAGTAATGTTGGAAACTACAATGATTTGAAATTGAATTCCCCAGAAGCTGGATAGCTAAAATAGAGAAGAAAGTCTTCTTTTTGACTTTTGAAATTCTTGTTCTGGCTTTAAGATGAGGAGACTTCTCTCATTGCTGAGGGCAACCTCCATTATTGATTGTAGATGCAATCAGTAGATGTACAATCAACAGACTTTACATGCAAATCTGTCTATGAAATGCCCTTACAGGAGCAATCAAGCTAAAGCTTACTTGACCAAACAACTGGACACCAAAATACAGTATTTCCATCCTAAATTAGATTGGTAAGAGTAAATGAAAAGTATGAAGCACTTACAGTTAGAACTCAAATTTACAAGGAAATAATTCATCCTTAACATGGAAACCAATCCTGTATTTTGTATAAAAGAGCACCAAATTGCCAAGATTCTTTGGGGAACACTGATTTTTTTTTTTTTAATTAAATTCAGTTTTATTGAAATACATTCACACACCATACAATCATCCATGGTATACATTCCACTGTCCACAGTATGATAACATAGTTATGCGTTCATCACCACAATCTATCTCTGAACATTTTCGTTACATCAGAAAGAACCAGAACAAGAATAAAAAATAAAAGTGAAAAAAGAACACCCAAATCATCCCCCCATCCCACCCCATTTGTCCTTTAGTTTTTATCCCCATTTTTCTACTCATCCATACACTAGATAAAGGGGGTGTGATCCACAAGGTCTTCACAATCACACTGTCACCCCTTGTAATCTACATTATTATATAATTGTTTTCAGGAGTCCAGACTGCTGGGTTGGAGTTTGGTAGTTTCAGGTATTTACTTCTAGCTATTCCAATACATTAAAACCTAAGAGGTGTTATCTATATAGTGCATAAGAATGTCCACCAGAGTGACCTCTCGACTCCATTTGAAATCTCTCAGCCACTGAAACTATTTCATCTCATTTTGCATCCCCCTTTTGGTCAAGAAGATACTCTCAGTCCCACGATGCCGGATCCACATTCATCCCCGGGAGTCATATTCTGCATTGCCAGGGAGATTTACACCCCTGGGAGTCGGGTCCCACATAGGGGGTTGGGCAGCGAGTTCACCTGTCGAGATGGCTCAGTTAGAGAGAGAGAGAGGGCCACATCTGAGCAACAAAGAGGTACTCAGGGGGAGACTCTTAGGCACCATTACCTGCAAGTTTAGACTCTCCTTTGCAGTAATGAGCTTCATAAGGTCAAGTCCCGTGTTCGAGGGCTCAGCACATCAAACCGCCAGTCCCAATGTTTGTGACAACATCAACACCAGCCCAGGTGAGGATGTCCAACACATCTGCACCTTCCCCCAGCTCCTCAGGGCTGGGGAGGGGGAGGCTGTAAATATAATTTTTATTATCTGCCCAAATTACTCTGGGATGGAACACTGATTTTTAATTTCTTTTCTACTATACTGTTGCTTTCACAGCAAGGTTTTTCTAATCAATTTCAGTTCACTCTATTCATTTAGATAAATTAAATAAAAAGAAAGCTTATTGGTTTGAAGCTATTAAAAGTTATCAACTTTTTCCATTTAGTGAATCAGTATGAATTTAATAATGAGATAGCTTTGAGTATGCAAAGTAAAATGTTTGAAACTCCATTAAATATTTTCCTATGTCATATGACAACAAAAACTCTATGGTTTAGTACAAAATAATTTTTAAAGGTAATTTTCATATAAAGTATTGGCTAAATGTAGCAAATACTTAAGACTATATTCCTTTCATCTTTGCTCTTCTAATTCAGTTAGAGCAAGTTTGAAACTAACTAGGATCTCTGCTCAGTCTCAAATGTCCTCCCACCTTACTTGAAATGCACATAAAATATATCCCAATTGAAAGGACTTAGACAGCTATAGAGTAACAGGGTGTAGGAGGTGTTAATCTGGGAGTATACAAATGAGAAGAGAGTTATATGTTTGTCCTTTTGAGATTTTTCACTCTGGAGTCATTTTTACCAACAAGCACCTCTCCTCTAACAAAAGAAATCTGTTCCTAGGTGGAGGACTTTCTTTCTAGGCTTTTGATCAATAGAAAAACCTTTCAATCGCCCTATTCCAGAATTCTCCATCTATAGAACTTGTGATCAGGGATGACATCCTTTCTCAACTTCAGAGAGCAACCTGTGATGTACCACAGTAAAATGGTTATAGGGTAAGTTTTAGAATGATTTTGGAAGTAAAAAGCATTTTGCAATGACAATCTATTGAACAACTGCTTGCCTGGCACTGTCAGCTAATGGAAATTAAGGAAAAAAAAGACAATCTTTGCCTTCAAAAAATTCTGTCTGCATAAGTTTTTTTAAATAAATCAAGGATATCTGATCAACGCATAAATGTAGGTAAGGACAGGGAAGAGCTTGTATTACAAAAGAATTTCAGAGATGGTTTCCTAAGTAAATCTGCTAGTCCTGAGTATTAGAGGTTATCATGAGAGTCCAGGTAGGGCAGAGTAAAACAGAAAAGGGCCTACAGTAAGAAGAAGCTCCTCGTGTCAAGACCAGGAGTGCTGGGATATGATATATCAAGAAATCAAAAATTTGTGTGATTGGATAGCGGGGTATCTTTTTTGACCTTTATAGCTTTTTTAAATTACTTTTGATTGGTAAATCCATTTACAAACTTGGTTTTTTTCACGTCTTGCAACATAATGTATTTCTTGCTTCTGGATGGGAGCAGGGAAGGATCTCCTCTAATCAGAGACTCAGCATTCACCTCTTAAGATAACAACCCTAGGTACACTGAGTGACTCATCCACTGTGATTACATACCATGGAAGATGAGGCATCAAAGTACCTACATTAGAGCATCTTATTTTTTAATTGATTTAGAATTTTATGACAAGCAGTGGTAAAGTTTTCATGAAACTGACAATCACAGTGATGAATGGTCTGAAGATACTTGTGGTTTAATTTAAGTAGCTCTTTGAAAATAACAAAGGCACTGCTTTTGTTTTTTTTTTTTTAATTCAAAAAGTGTTTGTAAAGCTATAATGGTTTATTAAAGGGAAATGAATGATCTGAAATGAAGGAACATGACATTGTGCTCTGTCTCCAAAACATTGGATCTTTAAAACGTTTTAGTTATCAGGGATATATCCCAGCTGCTTTTCCACTGCATATTCAGTTGCCAACATATTGTTTATAGACCTGACTTAACCTCAAAAATAGTATTACTGAATAAGAAGGAGTTTATTTAAAATAATATTAATAAAAATGATGATCATCTTCATCATGATAACTTATATTTTTTGAGCTTTCATTATGTTCCTGGCCTTCTGTAATAGGAATTTTAACCTGATGTGCTGGTTTGGATTTACTATGTCCTTCCAAAAGACATGTTTTAATCCAATCTTGTGGGATATTTGGATTAGGTTGTTTCCATGGAGATGTGACTCACTCAGCTGTATGTGATAGTTTTGATTAGATTACTTCCATGGAGGTGTGGCCCCACCCATTCAAGGTGGGTCTTGATTACTGGATTTACTGGAGTCCTTTAAAAAGAGCCATCACAGACCCAGACTGCTGCAGCTAAGAGAGATGTTTTGGAGATTGCCATTGAAACAGACTTTTGCTAGCCCACAGTTTGCCTGGGAGAAACGAAAATAATACCCCCAGATGCTTAGAGAGAAACATCCTGGGAGAAAGCCATTTTGAAACCAGAACCCCAGAGCAGACGCAAGCCACATGGCTTCCCAGCTAACAGAGGTGTTCCAGACACCACTGCCGTTCTTCAGTAAAGGTATTATTGATGCCTTAGTTTGGACACTTTTATGGCCATAGGACTTGTGCCAGTTTGAATGTATTATGTTTCCCCAAACACCATTATCTTTGATGTAATCTTGTGTGGACAGACCTATCAGTGTTAGATTGTAATTCTTTGAGTGTTTCCATGCAGATGTGCCCCACCCAACTGTGGTTGATGACTCTGATTGGATAATGTCCATGGAGGTGTTGGCCCACCCATTCAGGGTGGGTCTGAATTAAATTACTGGAGCACTATATAAGATCACACAGAAGGAGCAAGCTGACACAGCCAAGAGGGACACTCTGAAGAAAGCACAGGAGCTGCAGATGAGAGACAGTCTGAAGATGGCCATTGAAAGCAGACTCTTGCTTCAGAGAAGCTGAATGAGGACAAATATCCCAAGTGCAATTAAGAGTGACATTTTTGAGGAACTGCAGCCTAGAGAGGAATGTCCTGGGAGAAAGCCATTTTGAAACCATAACTTTGGAGCAGACACCAGCCACATGCCTTCCCAGCTAACAGAGGTTTTCCGGACACCATTGGTCATTCTCCAGTGAAGGTACCCGATTGTTGATGACTTAACCTTGGACGCTTTATGGCGTTAAGACTGTAACTTTGTAACCAAATAAACACCCTTTATTAAAGCCAATCTATTTCTGATGTTTTGCATTCTAGCAGTTTTAGCAAACTAGAACAGGACTGTAACTTAGTAACCAAATAAATCCCCTTTATAAAAGCCAATCCATTTCTGGTATTTTGCATTCTGGCAGCATTAGCAAACCAGGACATCTGAATTATACCATTTAAACTTCAAAATCAATGAGAGTAGAGGATGAAACAGAGCTGGAGAAATGAGTTACTTTCCCCAAGCCCAAAGCCAAAAATAGAAGCAGAGCCTGGCCTCACACCCATGTTCATCTTGCCTCCAACTTCTGTGTTTCCTGAGCTTCCACTGGAGCTGCAGTTGTAACAGTCCAACCACTTAGGCTCTTCCTCTTGCTCCTGGGAAATATGCTCTGCCTACATCTCTCAGTTCCTGAGATTGAATTGGACACTTGACTATGAACTTGACCCTTCACCCATCCATCTCATTCTGTTCCTATACCTTTTGTAACTATATGGCCCTTCCTGAAACACCCAACTCACAGCAGCATAGCCATCAGGATGCTATCTGATGCTATCACCTTCTGGGATTGCCCTGTAGATTTTAGTGACTCTGGATCTCTGATTCAAACTTCTCTGAATTTTCTGTGCCTGCTTTCAAGGTTCCAATATCCTTAAAGGTCCCCTGGTCTCTTGTTGCCTCTGGTGACCCACATTCTGCCTTCCTCCACTTAGTTCCTCTTGGAAATCTACCACCAAGCTTGGGGACCTCACCCCACAAAATTGTAAGCATTGTTAGGTTTTTGTGTAAGACTTGATGTAGTGTGACAAGCTGTAACCGGTGACTCCTAACCACCCATGGCTACCAGTTACACTGAGGTGGTAACAGCATTATTGCTTTCTGTATAACAAAGAAGTTTTGTAAATAAAATCTTAACATTTTGAGAAAAAAATAAAAAAAAAATACTCCCTGTCCCCTTCATTTGTAAAATGGCATTACTACCATCTATTTCCATACCTTACAAAGCTGCTGTGAGAATGAGCAAAATGATGTACGTGAAAGAGCTTTCTAATTTGTAATATCCTTAATTTCCTCCTCTCTCAATTGAAGAGGATTAGACTAGATAATCTGTAGGGTTCCCATGGCTCAATAATTCTATTATATGTGATTAATGAGCTTGCTATTCAAATTCCAGATTTGGACTCCCAATATCTTAGTTTATGCTGAGACAGACTTGAGTAGGCAATACATAAACTGATGAGTACTTAGAATACGCTCAAAGACTTCAGAAGACCCTTTAATTTTTCAAGCTAGTTGCTTAGCTTGCCTCATTTTAAAGGTCTCATTTTCTTCAAACCAGTCTAAGGGGACAACAGTAGCTCACTTTCAAAGAGATTAGGCCGCTGAGAAATATTCAATGATATATTTATTTTGTCTTTTTTTTTTGGAATGCTGTCTTGACATAGTTTTCAGGACCTGGCTAGAGGCCTGCCAGTTTCCCTTCTTGAGCAGCTGATTAAGTCCACTCCCAAACCACTTACCTTATAGGGCTCCTACCTTGGCCACTATACACCCTCCTTAATCATCCGAGGGCCAGGTAGCAAACAACTAGGTACCCTATGCCCCAGAACCCACCAAAATTACTCAAATTAGTCAATCTACAGGTAGCCCATGACATCTAGCTAATCCCACCTCATTTCCCATATTGAAGCCATCTCTCAACAGTTCCAGCTTGCAGTTACTTAGTCCCCTGGTGCAACCTCTGTGTAGCCGTGCATGGCAGTCTTCTCTTGTTTGGAGCTATAAGTAATAGAGCTCTGCAATTCATCCCAGTGCCTTTGTTTCTGCCATCCAGAGAATCTATAATCATACCTAATATCTTATAATTATAAAATAATGATAGAGAATTTTTCTATTTTTCCTGTCTGAACTGAATCATTTTCCTCAAAAACTTTTTCAATTTAGCTATGTTTTAGTTTTCTAGCTGCTAAAGCAAGAATGAATTTGGCTTAAACAACAGGATTTATTGGCTCACGGTTTTGAGGTTAGGAGAAGCCCAAATTTGACACATTCAATAAGTGAGGTAATGCACTCTCCCAGGGGACTGTGGTGTTCTGGTGCTAGCTGGTGGTGTTCCTTGGTCCTTGGCTTTTCTGTCACATGACAGTGCACAGAGTGGTGTCTTCTCCTTTTTCTTCTGGGTTCCACTGCCTAAGAAGAGATTTTTAATCAATAATCTGATTAAAGTCAACCAGATTCAGTAGGGCCACACCTTAGCTGAAGCAACAACTTCTAGAGATCTTATTCAAAATGAGTCCACATCCAAAGGACCAGAGGTTGGGACCTGGACATGTCTTTTGTGGGGAATGAGCTTTATTACCTAACAGTTTATAATCAATATTGAAAAAAAGGCTTTATGTCATCTGATGCCAAAATGAACATTTTTAATTCAAACACTAAATCTTGGACATTAAATGTCAGCAAAATATTAATGACTGAACTAGTTAGAGTTTTAAGAAACTGAATACTTCCTCCTAAAATTTGAATACTTCAGTCATACTTTCAATCTGTAGAATATTGCAGTGTGATTTATGTGCAGTCAAATTGCTCTGTGTTCTCCTTTGATTTCCAAGTATAAAAACTTAACTCCTACTACGTGTCCTTAACATTCAGTTTCCCATTATTTAACGTGAAAATGTAACAGAATTTTTACAGTACAGTTATCCTAACACTTCTATCAAATAAATAATAGATTTGTGACTATCTAGCAGAATGTTTGATCTTTGAAAGTCAAAAATCTTTGTACTCTTTGCCTCACCATTCTTATCTGCAATAGTGATGAATAAAGCAACTGTATGTACAAGCATATACATCTTCAGTAAATATTAATGCTTACTTACTTATTTTCACTTAAGAAAGAGGTAGTTATTTTTCATTAAACTTTTTAATGGAGCTTCCACTTCTAATGACTCTGTTGTTACCTTTTGCCTTGTAATAGAGATTAAATTTAGTGGCTACTGATATTTTCCTATTTAGAAAGATTCTCATCGATTTCATTTCTCATAACAAAATGCCACTTAAAAGATAATCAATTGCATAATTAAATCTTTATTTGTCATAGGGGTAAATTGAATCATGTTCCCCACAAAGGCATGGTCATGTCCTAACCCCAGTCCTGTCTGTGGCTGTGGACTCATTTGTAAAATAGAATCTTCGAAGATCCTAGTTAGATGACATCAAATTGAATCAGGGTGAGCCTTTATCAAGTATGACTGGAGTCCCCATAAGGAGATGAAATCCAGACAGAGACAAAGATGATTGAGCAGGAGGATAAGAAGCCACAAGAGGAGACAGAAGGGACAGATCACTATGTGACAGAGGCAGAGACTGATCACCAAGTGACCACTGGAACACTGCAGACTTCAGAGAAGGTAGGGGCTGCCGATAACTTTATTTTGGACTTCCAACCCCCAAAACTATGAGCCAACAAATTCCTGTTGTTTAAGGCTACTAATCTGTGGCATTTGTCATAGCAGCCCTAGTAACTAAAGCAGTTATTTAAATTCAGCATTTAGGTGCTGGGGAAGTCAGGGACATGCCTAGTGGCCATATCCCAGCTCTCACCAAACCCCCTCCTTTTCTTTGTGTGCAGATGTTTCAGTATGTTTCCATTCTATGGCCCAGAGGAGACCTTAGGTATAAGGGAATGATTTGACTGTACTTTGAACCCAAAACTAAGAACAAACAGCCCCACCTCCTTGCCAGGGCAGGTAATCTGCACAAAGCTTAATACATGACTTTTGCTTAGTGGCAGAGCCTCCTCCTCCTGGAGTGTATAAATAACCAAGCTTCAGGCAGTACAGACATCTCTAATCTCTGACACTAAATGAGATGTACAGAGTCACCATCCACTGACCCTGACCCAAACAGTTAGCCTCCCCAAGGGACCAGCCAGGTGGGATCTCTTCCCCTGCTTTTTTGGACCCTTTGAGGTATGTAATTAATAAAGCAGTCATTTG
The DNA here is from genome assembly GCF_015220235.1 of Choloepus didactylus. NCBI lineage: Eukaryota > Metazoa > Chordata > Mammalia > Pilosa > Megalonychidae > Choloepus > Choloepus didactylus. Next base: position 57,392,050 of record NC_051312.1, read on the forward strand.
CTGAAAGTTTCTGTTGCATCTGAGACTGTGTTCCCCTGACTCACTGTGTGGCAACTCACTCTATATTAGTTTCATTAATGTAGGATTGTAACAAGAAAAGTAATTCAGAAAAGGAAATACATTAATCATATAGATGCCTTCTATATCACATGATACATATTTTCCCAAGGTTACATTTGATTCTCCATTGCCCTGATTTACCATGGATTGGAGAGATAAGGTTTTATTTTAACTTCCTGTCTTTGCCCTATGAACAGATTTGAAATTCATGAAATAATAATTCTTACTAGTTATCAAACACTTAGATGCTCTAAAAATTACAATATCTTTAATTAATTATTCCATCAATTCCTTGATGTAGATGGTCTCATCTATTTTCAGATGGGGAAACTGAGGTATAGCAATGTTTAACTATTTAACCAAGATTTTATATCTAGTGAAGGGCAGAAGCCCACTTTGGGCCTAGGTCAGTACTAATCCAAAATCCATGTTCCTTCCACTTCTGGCCACTATTGCTTTCTGCATTTAGGAATTATACATTGATTGTTTTGGATATTGGTGGATTCAATTACTTCTACTGCCCTAAATATATGAAGCCCAGCTATCTAAGCAACAGTTTCTTCTATTCGGTCTCTTTGACAGATAAAGATAAACTGTAGTGAGTAATGAAAAGTCGACCTTCAAAATTCTACCTTGCAGTGGGAATATTTGTAGAAGTCAGCTTGTTTCAAAGGCTGGCTCTGCCTTATAATTTGCTTTGTGACCATGTCCAAGATTAGAAAGCACTAAGTTTTCTCATATGCATATCTGGTAAATAAGATTGAATGAGCCTACTTAAATAGAAATGGTGGTAAATAATAAAAACTATACACGTTTCCCTCTTCTACTTGTTCTCTAAGTGCCTTGAACCACCACCGCCACCACTTAAATATATGAGTAACTAATAGGTCCTGGGAATGGTTGCAGATTCAGTTCTGTTTTATGACCTTGAGGAAGACATAAACTGCCAGAATTTCTATTTTGCCATGTATAAGAGCAGGCTAATAATAGTTGACACCTGCACACCATGCTGTGAAGACAAATGCAATAACATCCATAAAGCAGGCTACACTCAGGAGAAGATAGGAGCCACATGCAATAAAAATAACAGGAACAATAGCATTTTATTTCCAAGATTTTTCACTAAAGATATTGGGCACCTGTTTTCCAGGACATACTGTTCTTTAATGAAAAGCAGACACCTGCCAGAATTCATTAAAGTCCATTTCAGCAAAAGATGGCTGTACTGTAATATGCTGTTGCATTCTGTGCATATTAACAAAGAGTCACGGGGAAAATGACCCACATGGTGGTGATGCTGGCAGGAAATGAAAAACAAAACAAAACAAAACAAAAAAACACCAGAACCCATTCTAGGCACATTTTTCAGTTAACAGCATTTTTCACTATGAATTTTATTGATTGTTCCCTATGCAAATATTAAAGACCTTAATTGGGAGATTGCTAGGGTTTGAATTTCACTCTCTCTGCCTAATAATATGTGCTCCTAATATAAAATATGTTCAGTTTCCTAGTGTTCCATTCAATCAGATCTACTCTTTCCATGGATTTGGTAAATACAAAGAGTGGAACATTTCATACCTGATTTGAGATTTAGATTTTTCAACAGAAGAATACTGGCAAAATAGAATGCTTTCAAATGAAATTGTTTATTTTAAACAATGTTTGCAAAAGCATGAGGCATATTGAATAAAGACAATGGCTTTTATGATTTTTTTTTTTTATTTTTAAAAATGCCTCTGCTCTCATTGTCTCCATGTGGCTGTCTACATTAGATATGACCATAAGTATATTCACTGCCTTTCTCCTAGCCTCACTTAGTGCCCCTGATGTTGTCTTCTGAATGCTAAGCCCATGCAGGAGACACATTTGCAGCACAGACTGTGTGATCCAACTGAAGCAATGGGAGTGTGCTGGGAGAGAACCTTTGTCTGGTGTCACTCTGGATTGAAAGACAGCACAATACAAATGACTTTCTAAATATATTAGCTGTAGAAGTGTTACCTAGATTGAGGAGAGGTAGGGAAATATTCTTTTTAAAAGTCAGAGCCACATAATAATTGAGGTAGGAAAAGAGGATTACAATGAGAGAGAAAAGAGGCCACACTTTCAGGAAGATACTTGGTTCCTTTCAGAATAAGATCTTTTACAAACATACATCCATCATCCACCAAAATCAAACAATATCCATTTTTGATGTCCTAGAGCCTCTATGTGTTTCTACTTTGTTGTTACCCGATTAAGATTTGACATGGAATTTAAATATAATACTTTATCTTTAAAGGATGTGTTAGTTTGTTTAGGACAATTAATGGAAAGTTATAACAAAAAGGTAATAGTATAAAGTAGAATCTTATTTGTGAGGCTTGGCATGTTCAGAGTTTTAAGGGGTAACTTGCTTTCAGTAAGCCCAGGGAGACAGTGGTGATACTCTTCCCAAAGGCTCAGCTTCTCTCATGCTTCTCCCCTTGACAGAACTGTTAGGCTGATCTTCCTAAAGGATGTCAGACTCCCAGTTGCTTTCCAAATAAGTACATTCAAGGCCTCCTTTAATATAACCCCCAAAATACTTTAAGACCTCATCTGGACTTCCAGGGAGATGGCAGAGTGGGTGAGGCAGAGCTTGCTTATCCTCCATGAAAGAAACTAGAGAGAGGCCGGAGGATGCTTGGGACAATGGTTTCAGGGTATGACTGGTCACTGAGGGACCCCTACAGTATGTGGTGAGGATGTGGACAAAAATGCAGACAGACAGATGAGGTAACTTTGATTGGCCAGGACTGCCTCCCAGGGCTGGCAACAGTGAGACATCCACTGGGCAACAGAGTGAGTAACAGCTCCTCTCGCGTGCACTCACCTTGGCAGTTAGTTGGGGAGGTGACCCTCCACAACCATATGGCCAGGAGCTGCTGTGAGGGAACCCAGGAGGCAGCATTTACTTTCCCCACACAGAAGTCAAGGGAGTGTACCGATAAGCAGCAGGGATAGGAAAGGGCAGAATACAGTAACGCCAGGAACCCCTCTCACACTCCAGAGGCTTGCAGGCACATGACAAGCAGGGAGCAGGGCATGTTTGAGCTGGATGGTGCCCTTGAGCAGTCTCCCTGCCTAACTGCACAGGAACCACATCACAACTCCAGGGCAGGCAGTCCCTAGTGCACATGGAGAACTGGTGCACTGATTGGATTCCTCACCCAGTTTGTACTCAACCTACTACAAAGGAAAAGTTGGGGGCAGGGAGGAGAGTGGCTTGAGAGTAAGAGGCAGCTCAAGAGTGTCACCTGCTGGTAGGATAGGGAAACTGCACTCCGGCAAGCTATAACTCTGCCAAATTATATATAAATGCTCAAATAATCCTGCATTTCCCGAAACAACCTTATCAAGACAACAAATGCCTGAAACCAACAGAAAATCATAAAGCACCTGAAGAATTTAGAAGATAGGGACAAGCCAAATGAACAAATTAAAAATCCAGAGGAGACACAAAATTTGGAACAATTAATTAAAGAAGTACATGCATATCTCCAAAACAACTTTAACAGATGGGTAAAGATATAAAGGATATCAAGAAGTCTCTAGAAGAGCATAAAGAAGAATTTGAAAGAGTAAATAAAAAAAATAGCAGATCTTATTGAAATAAAAGATACTGTTGATCAAATTAAAAATATACTAGAGACAGTCAACAGCAGATTTGAAGAGACAGAAGAAAGTATAGGTGAACTAAAGGACAGAGCAATTGAATGCAAATGCACACAAGAACAAATGGTGAAAAAAACTGAAAAATTTGAAATGGATCTCAGGGAAATAATGGACAACATAAAGCACACAAATGTAGGAATCATTGGTGTCCTAGAAGGAGAAGAGTAAAGGGCTAGGAAGAGGGTCTCAAGATATAGTTGGGGAAAACTTCCTAGCCCTTCTAAATGACATAAATATGCAAATCAAAGATGCCCAGTGAACTCCATATAGAATAAATCCAAATAAACAAACTTCAGACATATGCTGAACAGATAGTCAAATGCTGAAGAGAAGTAGAAAGTTCTGAAAGCAGAAAGAGAGAAACAGTTCACCACACAGAAGGGAAACAACATAAGATTAACTACTGAGTTCTCAGCAGGCACCATGGAGGTCAGAAGACAGTGGTATCACATATTTAAGATTCTGAAAGAGCCCAGAATACTTGATACAGCAAAGCTCTCCTTCAAAATTGAGGAAGGGTTTAAAATTTTCACAGAAAAACAAATGCTGAGAGAATTTTTTACCAAGAGACCTGCACTGCAAGAAATACTAAACAAAGATCTACCAGGTGAGAAAAAAAGAGGGGACAGGTTGGGAGAAGGGCACAAAACTGAAAAGTATTAATAAGGTTAACTTAAAGGAAAAAAAGAGAAAGGAAAAAAAATAGGTCTGACAACTAAAAGCCAAAGGATAAGATGACTGGCTCAGGAACTCCTTTTACATTAATAACATGGAATGTGAATGGATTAAACTCTCCAATTAAAAGACAGAGACTGGTAGAATTGATTAAAATGTATTACTCATTGATATGCTGTTTACAAAAGACTCATCTTAGACCCTGTGACACAAAGATATTGAAGGTAAAAGGATGGGGATAAAAGCTCCAACCAAAAAGAAGCAAGCTGCAACCAAAAGAAAGTAGGGGTAAATAAACTAATATCAGACAAAATAGACTTTAAATGCAAAAATGTGAGAAGAGACAAAGGAAACTATAATTAATAAAAGGGACAATTTACCAAGAATAAATAACAATCATAAATGTTTACACACTGAATCAAGAAGCTCCAAAGTACATGAGACAAACATGGGCTAAACTGAAAGGAGCAATAGATACATCTACAATAATAGTGAGAGACTTCAATACATCACTCTCTTCTGTAGACAGAAGAGCTACACAGACCACCACTAAGGAATCTGAAACCTAAACAATATGATAAGTGAATTAGACTTAACAGGCATATATAGATCATTATATCCCAAAGTAGCAGGATATACATTCTTCTCTAGCACACATGGAACATTTTCCAGGATAGATCGTATGCTGGGGCAAAAAACATGCCTTAATAAATTAAAAAAGATTGCAATTATTCAAAGCCCATTCTCTGACCATAATGGAATACAACTAGGAATCAATAACCACCAAAGAATCAGACCTTTCACAAATGTATGGAGGTTAAAAAATACACTCCTAAACAACCAGCGGGTAAAAGAAGAAATTGAAAGAGAAATAGGTAAATATATAGAGGTGAATGAAAATGAGAACACAACATGTCAAAATCTATAGGATGCAGTGAAGGGGGTGCTGAGAGGGAAATTTATAACTCTTAATGCATACATCAAAAGGCAAGAAAGGGCCAAAATCAGGGACCTGACTGAACAACTGAAAAGGATAGAGAATGAGCAGCAAACTAACCCTAAAGGGTTAGTTTAAACCCAAATAGAAGGAAAGAAATAGCAAAGATGAAAGCTGAAGTTAACAAGCTGGAGAACAAAAAAAGAGACAGAATAAATAAATCCTAAAGTTGGTTCTTTGAGAATATCAATAAGATTGTCAGGCCCTTAGCTAGAATGACAAAGTCAAAAAGACAGAAGGCCCAAATCGAATCAAAAAAGAGAATGGGATAATTACTACAGATCCTGAAGAAATAAAAAAATCATGAGAGGATACTTTGAACAACTATGGCAACAAGCTAGACAATATAGAGGAAATGTTCAATTTCCTGGAAACACATGAAAAACCTAGACTGACCTAAGAAGAAATATAAGATCGCAACAAACTTTTCGTAAGCAAAGAGATCCAGTCATCAAAAACTCTACCAACAAATAAACCCCAGGGCCAGATGGCTTAACAGGGGAATTTTACAAAACTTTCCAAAAAGATTTGATGCTCTTCCTGCTCAATCTGTTTCAAAAAATTGAAGAAAAGGGAAAACTACCTAAATCTTTTTAAAGCTAACATCACTCTAATACCAAAATCTGATAAAGATATACAAAAAAAGAAAGCTAGAGGCCACTCTCTCTGATGAAATAGATACAAAAATTCTCAATAAAATACTTGCAAATCAAATCCAAAAGTACATTATAAGAATTATACACCATGACCAAGTGGGATTTATTCAATGGCATGGAAGGGTAGTTCAACATAAAATCAATCAATATAATAAAACACTTTAACAAATCAAAAGGGAAAAGTCAAATGATCAACTAGATAGATGCTCAAAAAGCATTTGAAAGCATTCAGCATCCCTTTTTGATAGAAGCAATTGAAAAGCCAGGAATTAAAGGAAACGTCCTCAAAATGGTAAAGGGCATATATGGAAAACCCACAGCCAGCATAGTACTCAACAGTGAGAGACTGAAAACCTTCCCCCTAAGATCAGGAATGAGACAAGGATGCCCACTGTCACCTCTATTATTCAACATTGTGCTAGAAGTTATAGCCATAGCAGTTTGCCAAGACAAAGAAATAAAAGGTATCCAAATTGGAAAAGAAGAAGTAAAACTGTCATTATCTGCAGATGATATGATCTTATATTTGGAAAATCCTGAGTAATCGATGACAAAGCTACATGAACTAATAAAAAATTCAGTAGAGCAGACGAATACAAGATTAATGCACAAAAGTCAATAATGTACTATTAACTAGTAATGACCTAACTGAAGAGGCGATCAAAAAAGAATTCCATTCAAATAGGAACTAAAATAATCATGTACCAAGGAATAAACTTAACCAAGGATGTAAAAGACCTATAGATAGAAAATTGCAATACTTATCTAAAAGAAAAAATAAGGTCCTAAATAGGTGGAAAAATATTCCATGCTCAGGAATAGGAAGGCTAAATGTTGTTAAGATGTCAATTCTACTCAAACTGATATACAGATTCAACACAATTCCAATCAAAATTCCAACAACCTACTTTGCAGACTTGGAAAAGTTAGTTATCAAATTTATTTGGAAGGGAAAGGTGCCTTGAATTGCTGAAAATATCCTAAAAAGAAGAGCAAAGTTAGAGGACTTGCACTTCCAGGCTTTGAAGACTACAATAAAGCCACAGTGTTTAAAACAGCATGGTAATGGCATGAAGATAGATATATTGATCAATGGAATTGAATTGAGAGTTTGGAAATAGACCCCTAGATTTATGGTTGACTCATTTTTAATAAGGTCCCCAAATTCACTAAACTGGGACAGAACTGTGTCTTCAACAAATGGGGCTGGGAGAACTGGATATTCATAACTAAAAGAATGAACGAGGACCCCTACCTCATACCCTATACTAAAATTAACTCAAAGTGGATTAAAGACCTCAATATAAGAGATAGCACAATAAGACTCTTAGAAGATATTATAGGGAAACATCTTCAAGACCTAGTAACAGGAGGTAGCTTCTTAGACCTTACACTCAAAGTACAAGCAACAAAAGAAAAAGTAGATAAACAGGAACTTCTCAAAATCAAAAGCTTCTGTGCCTCAAAAGACTTTGTCAGAAAGGTGAAAAGGCAGTCCTCTCAACAGAAGAAAATATTTGGAAACCATATTTTTGATGAAAGACTGATATCCTGCACGTATAAAGAAATCATACAACTCAACAACAATAGTACAAACAGCCCAATTATAAAATGGGCAGAAGATATGAAAAGGCATTTTTCCAAAGAGGAAATACAAATAGCTAAAAAACAGATGAAAAAATGTTCATCTTCACTAGCTATTAGGAAAATGCAAATCAAAACCACAACGAGATGCCATCTCACACCAATAAGAATGGCTGCCATTAAACATACAGGAAACAATAAGTGCTGTAGAGGACATGGAGAAATTGGAACTCTTATTCATTGCTGCTTGGAATGTATAATATTACAGCTGCTCTGGAAGACAGTTTGACAGTTATTCAGAAAACTAGATATGGAATTATCTTATGATCTGGCAAATCCACTTCTCAGTATATACCCAGAAATTCTGAAAGCAATGATGCAGACATTTTTACACCAATGTTCATAGTGGCATTGTTCACAATTTCCAAGAGATGGAAACAATCCAATTGTCCTTCAACAGACAAGTGAATAAACAAAATGTGGTATACACATACAATGGAATACTACACAGCAGTAAGAAGGAACAAGATCCTGAAACATATGGCAACATGGATGAACCTTGAAGATGTAATTCTGAGTAAAATAAGTCAGACAAAAAAGTGAGAGATATTGTGTGTTACCACTACTGTGAACTCCCTGAACAATGTAAAATCAATGTCTTATAATGTAGAATATGGGGTACCTAGTAATAGAAGCTAGTGAAGGGGGAATGATAATCTAATATGTTCAGATATGTTAATGAGGGTGAATTCAAAGGTATGGTAATGGATAGGGGTGATGATGGCTTGTTAATGGGATTATATATATCAGAGCTACAATGAAGGCAAATAGGTTTGAAAGAGGTTGTTTAAAGGCATATATCCCACAGATCAGCATTATAAATATAGATAGGTGCTTACATGATATACTTCTACAGAGAGTTGTCAACAGAATGGTATATGGGAAAAATCTACCTATTTCATACTAGGGACTATAATTAATAGGAATACCTTACTAGTACCACACAAATACTAGGGACAAATAATTGAGGGCTGAAAAGAGCTATGGGGTGTTTTGGGTCATGAGAATTGTTTAAAATCGAGAGTGATGAGGACTGTACAATGAAGTGATGATGATGTGAGATATTGATGGATCATTGTGGACAGAACATATGCTATGTGAACTTAGGAACCCCTTACTTTATATGACAAACCCTTTGTCTTGAGGCTTGCTCTTGTGAAACTTATGGTTGTAAGGGAGAGCTAAGCCCACCTATCATTATTCCTAGGAGCCACCTCTAGAGAACCTCTTTTGCTGCTCTAAACCCAACTCTGCAAATAAATTCATCACCCAAACCCAGATGTGGGACAGGAACCCCCAGATGAGTGAGTCTCCCTGGCAACATGGAATATGGATTCCAGGAATGAGCCTAACCTTGGCATTGAGGGGTTGAAAATGACTTTTTCACCAAAAGGGGAAAAGAAAGGCAACAAAATAAGGTTTCAGTGTCTAAGAGATCTCAAATAGAGTTGGGAGGCTGTTCTGGAGGTTACTCCTATGCAAACTTCAGCTAGATATGCCAAATGGTCACAGTATGATAAGCCCAAGTCAACAGTGGTCCTGAAAACCCTAAAGAGTACCCAGATCCCTATCTGAGACTCTATAAAAGTTTCACTCACTAAGTTTATTATTCAGAAACTTAAATCCTCCAGAGTGCTCCTATGCCAGCGAAGTCCCCAAACCCAGAGGCAATAGCCTCTTCAAGAACATCAACCAGATGTGTCTCCTTTTCCCGTAATGTTGACACCCTTTTCTAACATTACCAAGTTAGGGTGGTCACTGCTTCAACATCCCTGAAGATCAAGGTAGTGATTAAACTAGAGGAAGGGGTAGCAACAGACAAGATGGAATTTGACAAAGGATTATGAATACTGAATCTTTATATAATTTTCTTTTTCTTAACTGCTAGGGTAATAGAATAGTTAGAAGGAAGGAATTGAAATGGTGGACCTGTAACCCATAGCATCCTTTGAAATTTGTTCTACAGCTACTTATTAAATTGTAATTTGAAAGCTATAACTTTTTATATATATGTTATATTTCATGATAAGGAAATAACTGAAACTATGGTACTGTAACTCATAATAACTTTGGAAATTTCCTATATATCTACTTGTTAAATCATACTTTGAAAGTTATTATCTTTTTGCATATATGTTGTATTTCACAATACAGAAATAGCTGAAACTGTGGAACTGTAACCCATGACATTCTTTCAAATTTGCTCTCTTACTACTTATTAAATTTCACTTGGAGAGTTATCATTTCTATGTACATGTTATATTCCACAATAAAAAATGGTTAAAAATACCAAAACCAACAACAAAAAAAAAAACAAAAAAAAACACCTCATCTGACTGCATTAGCCTAAGTGATCTACCGACCCTTACGTCTTCTAACATCTATCCTGTTGGTTTTTCACTCTACATTGTATCTGCAATTCCTTATTTTTGCATTCCATCTCCATGTGACTAAACTTTATTTACAGTGCTACTTCCTCCACAGCTGTCCCTTAAGCCATACTTGAGTTTGCTGTTTGAAATTCCTATAGCAATGTATTTTGATCTTTCATGTAGCATTCTATGACACTCTCTACCATACTTAAAATCGTCTATGTAGATACCTTCCGCGCTCCATGAAGCTTGATATTTTGTGCCATATATTACATAATTCTCCTGAGGTCAGGATTCATATTTAGGAAATTTGAATTTTGTGTTTATCCTGTCTCTGTGCATATACTTTCCAGAGTACATTTCATTTAGTAGGTACTAAATAACTCTTTCGAACATATACAAATGGGAATAGCTTTATCCTGATTTCATTCATACTTATTTTATTGGTACAATTTTATACTTCATTTCATTCACAAATTTCTTAATTTGTTTGGTTGAAAATGATCAAGTTGTATCATGGCATATAAAGAGGAGGCTAAAGAGAAAGTGTTTTAGAGAAACTAGAGGTTCTTTTTGTGGCTAGATGACTGCTAAATATGAAGGTGACCTGTTTAATGTTTGACGGGGAGCTTCTCTCCTTGTGACAGCCTCTGGATGATTTTGGTTAGGGGGTTGGTTATTGCCTGGATTGGCAGTAAGCATTAAATATCATTGAGGCAGTGGATTGACCTAGATTTTTTCAACTATCAATTGATAGTGTCTTTTTTGAGCCAGAACATTTTGCTCCACCAACGAAGTAATGTGGATACTCAGTCAGTCACTCCTTAGGATTTGAGGTAGTCAGTAGAAAAAAAAACTCAACATAGATTACAAAGGAAAACTGTTTTTGTAGAGTGTAACAGTAAGCAATCTTCAACTGTTATAAATTCTCAGCTGTGAAGTATCAACACTCCAACCCTGTTTATGAATGAAACCCCACTACACCACCTTTTCCAGGTGCTCATCTGACTTCTCCTGACATTTATGCCCATTGTGTGAGGAAGTCCATCTTAACTTCAGGCCATTGTTAGAAAACTCTTCTTTATGATGCCTACTGTGGTCATCTGTTGAACTTATCCTGGAAAGTTCCATTCATATCCTAACCAATGTTCAGCCTTACTACCCTGCGAATACTCAAATATAGCAAGCATGCCCCATTAGTCTTCCAACAATCCAGGCTAAACAATGACTAGTTTTGCAACCATATATCACATGGTATCTTTATTTATGGGTTTCTTGCCCTCCTCAGTTAAAATGTGCTTCAGAGCCTCCATGATTTTATAAACTAAGGAATACCTGAGAATCTTCTTATACTGAAAATATTCTGAAAAACTATCAAGAGTTTTCTTAGTCTTTTGTTGACACTACTAAACTAGGGATGCAGTGAAGACTTCTTTCATTTAAATTACTTTCAAGTAATTGAAGCTCCCAGAAGTCCAAACATTTTCCATTCCATCTGCTAATGGAGGAAAACACAACAGATGTGCTGTGTCTTTCTCCTTGATTTTTTTTAGGGTTCACAAGCTAGGAAACGTTTCCCTGAAGTTTGGGAGTTAATATAACAGAAATTAATTCCTCAGAAAGCCATGCATTTGAATCCCAGTTCTCTCACTTGGTAGCTGCATGCCTGCCCTTAACTGGTCATATCTTTTTCTGACTTTCAATGTTTCTATCTAGTAAGTGAAGATAATGCCCAATTTTTTTGAGTTGTTGTAAGAATTAAATGAGATCATGTATGTAAAATACCCAGAAGAATCCTTTGTTCAAAGGAAGTGCTCTAAAAATGTTAGCAAGGAGAAGAAAAACATCTGTTAATGTACTTTCACTATACAAGTGCAAAACAAGGTAAATTTCCTACATTATGTTAGAAATAAGGCCTTGGAAGATGAATTGTCTTATCCAATTTTATACAACTATTTAAAATAAGAATAATATTAAAACAAGGATTTTTTCCATGGGTTTCCTTCTACACTACTAGCTTCCATTCCAAATTAAATCCAAATCTGCATGTTTTAAACAAATACATTTTTAAGAAAGTAAACATTGAATATGAACATGGATTCATTATCTTATCATATTTCCTTGTTAATTTATGTCAAAATCATCTTCCCAATAAAAATCTACATTACCACAATTAAAAATTTTATATAGTGCTTTAAAGCTTAGTACCATAGTAAAATAGATCTGCATATATTGCTAATAACTACTAAAAGTAAAGACACAGCACCTGAAAGAATTTAAATTGCCTCCTTGTATCCCAGCCAGACATGTCAGTCTTTGACTAGGGTACTCATTCTAAGATGTGCAGAATATGGTTACATACACCAATAAATACAGGTCAGTATCTGCCTCAACTCCTATGAGGAGTATAAACATGTATGTATTTATTCATATAAATAAGTATATATAGGATATAAATATATTTATATTTATAAATATGTGTTTATACATAGGTTAGAAGGTTTTTTCCATTATTCACATAGGGCAGAAGTTACTTACTGATTCATGGTCAGATGTAGGAATGCTGGGAAGTGGAACTATTAGCCCTACATTGCTCATGGCAACTGGGAAAGAGCAAGGTTTATCAACATGTCTTCATCTTTGATTTATACAATCACACATTCATTACAAGCTCACCATATCTCAGGCACTCTTTAAATTGGGGCAAAAAGAGGAGGAAGCCTGCTGCTTTTCCCAAATAGTTCACAATCTATGTGTGGAATGTGCAAGTAAATTGACAATTGCAATAAATTGCACTGTCACCATAAATTTATGAGACAAAGTACTAAGTATCTAACTCAACCTAGGTATATTAATGTAAGGAACGCTGTGTCATCTGCTATAATGAACAACTCAAAAATTTCTGTGTCATAACATAATAAAATATTATTTTTCTACTATATCACAGTCTAATGCAGTTTGGGCTCTCCTAAGGCAGTGACTCCATGATGTAGGCTTCTCCCACCTGTGACATCACAGCCCAAGCTCCTGTCTTCTCACAGTTGCCACGGAAGGGGAAGAAGACACATTTATTGTGCAAAAGGGATTTTATGGCAGACCTGCCAATTTCAATTACATAGGAATATCCCTTTTCTTTATACCTTTCAATAGCAAATGGGCCAGTTTGTATCCTTTGGGGGAAAAAAAAAAAAAGATTGAACTTAATCTAAGTCCTGAAGGAAAAGCATGGACTCCAGATAAAGGCTGAAGTGGGAAGGGCACTCTAGTCAGAGGACTGCAGCATGTGCAATGTCACAGGGGCATGTAAGATGGACCATTAATCTACATTAAAGGCGTTCCTTACTTTAAGTTAAATGGACCTCCAAGAATCTTCTTGAGCTTGCTTAAAAATACACCCAAAACAGAAACAGAATTTGTTATGTAGCCAGGATTCATAATGATTTTTTAAAATATATTCAGTTTTCTCAAGAAATAAAGTAAAAAAACATAAAAACCTTATTTTGTGTGTGTCACTTCTATAAAGTTAGCACAAACTCATTTCCAAACATTTTAAATAAAAACATTCGTATTTAATTCCAAATGGTGAGAGAGTTAGGCATTTTTAGGAAGATGCAAGGGACCGAGCTTCCCAACGTGACTTCCCACCCCCACCCCCACCACCCCCCATCAAGACAGAAAAGAGGAGCTGGCAGGATTTTAGGACTTGCTGCTCTCCCTTAATGCCTATAACTACTGTTTTCTGCATTAAGATCCCAAAAATCATTCAAGGTGATTCAGAAAGTCTTGGTTTGTCTTTCCTTTTGTGAATGGAAGATTAATTTTCTGGGCAAGCTTTCACTTAATTAGCTTAGATGTCAGAGGAATCTTTATCTAAAGACCCCAGATGTTCATTTATTTTGGGAAGATTTAGTGAGCATGAGAAATGGAATGTAGACACTGACATCAAGTTCAGGATAAACTGTATGTATCTGGAAAAATAGGAAGTGATTTTCTTACAGGCATGTTCCCCAAAGGAATTGTTTAATAAAATATGCAAAAAAGGGAAATATTCAAATTATCTATTTTTCCATCCTCCTATCTATATAACTTATATGATTGTATGCTAATATATATGTATATAATTACATAAAATATGTAGTTACATTGATGCATCTATGTTTATGTTGAATTATATAACAAACATGGTTTATAAAATTTCTTTAATATGAATAGATGTGGCTATGTATTATTTTATATTGTCCAGCCCCTGAGTTTCTTTTCAGGACCAGTTTAAATGACTTTTCTTTCCCATAAAACATTGCTATGCTATAGTTGATAATACATATTCTGCTTAAACCTTATTTGCCATATTTTTTAGTTTTGTGCTATTAGGTACACTGTTACGTAAATTACTACATTTCTCAATTTTAGCTTTGTGATATTAGGGACATTACTCTGTAGGCCTGATTTTGATGTCCGTAAAATAAGTAAAATATTAAAATATTTAAAACAAAAGTTAATTGTGGAGATTAATTGAGGTAACCAACTGTTTGCCTGCTACTTGAAAACACCACCATGATAGGGTTTAGACCAAGCCAACCTAAATTTATTAAATTTTCTAGAGTAAGAGAGAACATTACTATGATGGGGTCTTAGTAATGACACAGAAGGGAAAGGTAGAAGATATTTATAGGGGTCTGAGCTCAGGCAGGTTTTCCAAAGTGAGAATCAGGTTGGGAGTAGACAACATTCACTTTATATTTTAGGGTCTGTGGCCTCAGAAAGACAACAGTCTTGAAGTAAGCCTTGATGGCTACATTGTTTTTGTAAGTAGGCTATTGGTCCTGGTGTACATTATATTTAATAAAAATAGATGAGCAAAATGTTTGTCCAGACAAATGGGTGTACCAGCATTTCCTAAAGTAAGCAGTAAATTTATTTATTGATTTACAACTCTACCTTCTTGGACAAGAATTTCCTGGAAAGAATATGTTGACAAAAGTGGTCTGGTTCTCAATTCTGATAGTTAAGATGGATACAGGTAGTCTCAATTCTTTCCTACTTATAAGTAGACACAAGAACAATTCCTTCAGCAGTCCATGCCACCTAGTACTAGACAATTGCTACTTTGTGTTATCAGTGAGCATCTTGTTTCCTCAACTAGACTGTGAAGTTCTTGGAAGCAAGAACTCTAATCCATCAGTTTATTACTCATCACAGCCATCTTGTTGGTCTTTTATAGAATAGGTACTAACTTACTATTTAATGACTAAATTAAGTTAGTAAATGAAAAATGTTTTGAAAATTGAATACGGTCCAGGCACTGAAATGGATACAAGAGATATAATGTCCAGCAATATAATATTAGTCCTTATTTTCCCTGAATTTAGACTTTACAGGCAAACAATACGCATGTATTATTGGCATTGCAAAATGAAATTGAAAAAAAGGAGGAAAACCAACAATAACAACAGCATATCTTTTTCTGTCTCTTCTATTCTTGTTCATTTGTTTCCCCACATAGAGGTATAACCTCTGCCTTCAATTGGGGTCCCTAAGAAGTAGACCCTGAGACAAGAAATTGGGTGCAATTAGTTCATCTGGGAGGTAAAGTAATTACCACTAGAGAAATAGAAAGTGAGATGGGGAAGAGAAGGCAGACTAAAAGGGAACCATTATTAAATCACCTACCACAGTGGTAACCAGAGATTAATCCCATGGGAAAACTCTGGGGAAGAGCAAAAAATTCATGCCTTTGAACTATTTTATCAGAGGTCAAGGGAACCGGAGGTTTTATACACCAATTTCCATCAGTCATTGTTTGAGGTCATCTCCCAAGAGCATTAATTCCCTGACATTTCCCCTGTGCGGGTAGAGGGGCCTTTTTCAATTTAAGAGAAAACCCCCAGGAAAAGAGATGGGCAGACACTGACAGTTGGAGGTCGGCCAGTATACACTGAATTTGAAAGGTGGGTGGAATACTGATAGCAAAGAAAGGCAGTGGAAAACAAAAACAGAGCCAGCAGAGAGTAAAAAGAGGCAGTATAAAGAGGATGAGAGGACTGCCTCTAGCACCACACTGCCTGGGTTCACCTTCTAGCTCTGCCACTTCTGTGTGAAATTGGAGAACTCAACATCTTTTCTTCCTTTTTCTTTAAATAATAGAATAAATGTAAGCATTCTGTAAACTTGAACTTTTTTTTTTTTTCCAAATTACAAGAATGTCTTGAGACATCCACCTATTTGGTATTCCTTCTAAGAGTTTCATGCACTGACCCGTAAATACTTCTCCATTGCACCTCCTCTGTGATTTCATGGAAGGCTTCCCCATATTGAAAGTGGCTGTGTCTGATGCTGAAATGGGTCTTTATGAAAGTTGTCATTTTGGAGTAGACTTTGTGTGGTAGTTCGAAGCTGTTATGTACCCCAGAAAAGGCCATGCTCTTTTAATCCATTCCTGTGGGTGCAGACCTGTTGCTGGTGGGACCTTTTGATTAGGTTGTTTCAATCGAGATGTGACCCACCCAATTCAAGGTGGGTCTTAATCCTTTACTGGAGTTCTTTATAAGAGGATAAAGGACATGCAGAAAAAGTCCAGAGAAGCTCACAGAGGAAAAACTGTGGAGAAGCTGAGAGAACCCACAGAAGCCGAGAGACACAGGGCCACTGAAGCCAGAAGCTCAAAGCAGTCTGGGAGAAAATGACCAGTAGACAATGGTCATGTGCCTTCCCATGTGACAGAGGTGTCCCAGATACCAGCAGCCTATCTTAAAATTCTAGGCACTGTCCTGTTGATGTCTTGAGTTGGACATTTTCACAGCCTTAGAATTATAAACTTGCAAGTTAATAAATCCCCATTATAAAAGCCAACCATTTCTAGTATATTGCATTTTGGCAACTTTGGGAAACCAAAACACTGATTTGGGCTTATTTTCTGAAATTTCATGTGAATTAAACTCATGAGATCAAGACCTGGCAAAATAGGGATAAATTTATCATTAAACATTTTGATTACTGATTATTCAAAAGTCCAGACTGTGAATTTGACATTAATACATGACATTACATTAATAATCACAACTCTCTCCTTCCTAAGACTCCCCCACTAATTTCTGACCAGTAATAGTGAAATTGAAATTATATTCCATGTAGTGTGAAACAAATCTGGAATGACCATGTGTAAACTGAGTTTTAGATATTCATGATGTAGACATTAATCTGAACCATTCCACAGCAGGATCACAAAAAGGCCTTCATTATAATCAAATGCCTTCTCTAATTTTCACAAAAAATTAATTAAAACTAAATGTATCAATCACACATCTGGGAAGAATCACTTTATTAGAGCATGTTTGAGGTTATGTAATGTTTTAATTCTAAATTATTTATCATGAGTAAAATCTTAGAATTTTATAATCTTTATGCAAAGGATTTTGTACTTAGTAAAAAAGAATCCAGATATCCACACTCCTTATACTCCACAATTTTTTTTTTTTTTTAAGAATTAGGGTTTGGATTATATTTATGTAATCAAGTACATTGATTCTTTGATTTTATCTTTTTTTTTTTTTTTGGTTATTTAGCAGGACTTCGTAAATTGTTCTGTTCAAGTAGTACAATATTCCATTTATCTGCCATTTTCTTGGGGTTCATTTATTTATTAATTTACTCATTCTAAGCTAGAGACTCATTCAGTTGTTTAGGATGCAAAATAGCAAACCTTGACTTCTAACATCCCTTCTCACCCTCCAACTCCCACATTCTGAATTTACAGTGTTAACTGCCAATTTAGCATATTATAGGTAATGTCCCACAATTTGGAAATAAATAATTGGAAGCTAAAAAATAATATCTACCAACACAATGTTTCTATTATAATGGATTATTTCTGTAAGGCTAGATGTATTTGAGAGTTCAGAAAATTATTTTGTATTGGCTGCATCTTTTTGTGTTTGTTCATTTGCTTCAAGATCACAACAAAACATCATTTGTTTCTGGTAACGGTTATGAAAACAGAAATAACACAGAATTAAGATATTTAGCCATGGATAGATGTTCTGTTGAGCAGTGTGATGCTTTGGGATTTTTAACCAGAGAAAATAAATCCCAATGGAAGAATGTTCAGTTTTCACAGACAGGCAGACAGACAACACACCACACGTGAGTGATACAGAGAGGGGGGTGAGGGAGGGGAGATGTATGAACACACTCTGGCAGGAATGCAGCTAGCTTCGTTTTACTGTGTGTGTGTGTGTGTGTGTGTGTGTGTGTGTGTGTAAAACTTGATTTCACCTTTTATGATAACCAAACTAATAAAAACTATAGACTTAAACCACAAGAGTTCTTTCAGTTAATACAATTATCTTCCCGGTAGTAGCAACTGTCAAATATCAAAACGTTTCAAAAAACAAACTGAAACAAAAATTTCTTAGGAAGTCCATTCTTCAGCTCATCTACCAGAGTCACCACCCCAGACACTCTGATTTAAAACATTTCATAGACTTCCTTCTATGGTGGAGAAGCAGGTAAGAGAGAGAAGCTTTTCACAATTGATAAAATTTAATTAAACAGAGAAGTTAAATGCTTATGTTTAGAATTCTCCTACCTCCTCCTTCCTGGCCGAGTCCGTCCACTCCTGCTTTAGAGACCCAATGTTCTCCTGCTGCCACAGGGCTTCCTAGAGGCCCCTGCTCTGCCAAACCAAGAATATTGTCCTTAGGAATTGTTCCAGAAGGGCAGACACATTCTTTCCTTTTCCTTTTGTCATTAATCTTAAAAATTCCCATGGTAATCTATGAATAATGTTAATAACATTAACTGTTAATATATATTGTTTTATTACTCTGAGCCATGCACTATTTTAAGCAATCTGTGTGTGTTTTCTTAGTTAACTCACACAAAAATTTTATGAAGTAAAAATTATTATTCACATTGTATATTATTATAAAACTCAAGTACAGAAAGTGGAACAAATTTACCCAAAGGTGAACACAGCAAATAAATGGATGAGTGGGGTTTCAAACTCACACACCCTAAATGCAGTGCTCTTGACTATTGGGGTATGATTTTATGGATAGATTTGCATGTAGACTGGAGTGATTTCACAGTTTTTCAGAAAGAATGTGTTTCTGTGTGTTAGAATGATAAAAAAGAATATCCTTCTGTGCTAGTTTGAAGTTGTTAGGTACCCCCCAAAAGGCCATGTTCTTTAATCCATTCTTGTGGGCACAGATCTACTGTGAGTGGGACATTTTGATTAGGTTGTTTCAATTGAGAAATGACCCACTCAATTCAAGGTAGGTTTTGATCCTTCATGGAAATCCTTTATGAAAGGATAAAGGACAGAAAAAAGCCAGAGAGCTCAGAGAGAAAGAAACACCCACAGAAGCTGAAAGAGCCACTGAAGCCAGAACCTGAAAGCAACAAAACCCAGGAGAGAAGGACCAGAGACGCTGGCCATGTGCCTTCTCATGTGACAGAGGTGTCCCAGATGCCAGCAGCCTTTCTTCAGAGAAGATATTCTCTTGATGATGCCTTAATTTGGACATTTTCACAGCCTTAGAATTGTACAATTGGAAGCTAAAAAACCTCCTTTGTAAAAGCCAAGCTATTTCTGGTATAGTGCATTTTGGCAGCTTTAGCAAACTGAAACAATGTCTTTGAGTACTTTCTAGGTGAGGGGCACTGTACCAGGCACTCTATATATTTTAATTCTTGTGATCCTAGAATAGTCCAAAGAAGTAGCCTTAATCTTTCCCATTTTGCAGATAAGGAAACTTGGTCCAAAGAAATAGAAATAATTTCCTCCACATTGGCACAATTAGTGGCAGAATTGGGATTCCAACTCCTTTCTAGTTGGCTGTCTAGATTATTTCTTAGGAAGTTAGTGTTATTTCTAAACTTGCAAGCACAGTTATCTGCCCCCACCCCCCACCGCATGTTCTATATTCCTCTATTCAACTCTTACCCATGTGTTTTCATGTTTTCCTTACTGCATTAGACTACTCAACCCCAGTACCAAATATAGCATTTGGCACATGATAGTCACAATATATTCACGCAGGTATTTGTTGAATAAATAGGTAAATTATTTGTATTTTGAAGTCTAGTTTTATTAATCATTAATGACTAGGTTGTACAGTGTTCCCAGGAGACTGGGGGAGGGGGAGTGTGAAGTAAACACTCAGAACTCTTGTTTCTCTTCCCATCCAATCTTCTAAAAATGCCTATAAGTCCTGTCTACTCCTCTAAACATATGTTCTTTCCTCTTCTTTCCATCTCCACTATCTTTACCACAGTAGTCCAAGACACCATCCCCTCTTTCCTGAATTATTCCAATTACTCATCTCCTGATTTCATTCTTGCCCCCATACAATCTATTTTTCATCCAGCAAACACAGAAAGATTCTCAAAATTGTAAATTGCATCCTGTCTTCCCTCTCTTCTTTAGAATCTTCCAAGGGCTTTCTACCACTCATAGTTGAAAAACTAAGTCCCTTTTCCAGCCAACAAGTCCCACCCGACATGGGTAAAGCCTGTCTTTCAGACTTCATCTCCTGTCCCTCTCCAGCTCTCTCATTTCACTGCAGCCACACTGACCTTTCTGTTTCTCAAGCACTAAGGTCTTCCTTAGGTCTCTGGCCTGGCATGCCCCTCTTCTGAAAACACTTTTTCCCCAGACCTTTATATCACTGACTCCATTTGTTTTCAGGGAGACTTGTCCTAACTACCACTCTAGACTCTAACCTGCTTCAATCTCATTGTTGATCATATTATCACTCTCTTTTATTTTCTTTATCTTTTCTAATCAAAAGTGAGTTTGCACCTGTTTATTTTCTTTTATTATTTGATTTACCAAATGGTACATAATCTCTAAAGAGTAGAGACATTATCTGTCCTATGCACGCCTCTGTCATGAAAAAACAGAACAATGCATAATGTGTAACTCTCAATAATTATATGTTAAATGAATAAATTAAGAAACAAATGAATCTGTCCTCTTCCAGGTTTAAGAGTCAAAATTACAGCACATAATATAGAAAGGATCTTTAAAATAAAACTTCTTGGAGTCACGTTTAATTGAAGCAATGGCTTATTGAGATTCCCTTGAATAGTTATGCAATCTTCTCTTTTTTGAGGTCCCAACTCCTCCAATGAAATTTGCCGTAATTCCTCAGAAAAAAGGTAACTTTACAGTCTCTGAACTATTTCATTTTTTATTCCCTTAGTTTATTCTTTTTCCTCATTTAAATCACATATTAATTCAAATCAAGCCTTTTTTATATGTATGGTACATGCTTCCTGTCTTAGACTAACAGCTCCTTCAGGTCAAAGAACATGTCTTGCATATTTTCATTTATCTAGTGCCTGAACATGAGAATTTTTCTAAATAAATAAGTTATCTGTGCTTGCTTCCATTTCATCAAATTTTGTGAATTGTTGGAATTCCTTGAACTAATGCTATTTCACCCAAAAATATCACAATCATGTCTGAAATGCATGAGTATGGATGCAAACTGGCAGAGTAGGAAGTTTTACAATTGCTCTCTCTACCAGAAATAATCCAAAGAAGAAGTTAAACAGTTCCATTTATGCCATTTAAAATAGCATCTGAAAGAATTAAAGAGCTAGGAATAAATTTAACTAGGGATATGAAAGACTTACACATTGAAAACTAAGAAACACTGCTGAAAGAAATTAAAGAAGATTTAAATAAATGGCAAGACTTCCCATATTCATGGCTGGAAAGATTTAATGTTGTTAAGGTGTCAGTGCTACCCAGAGCAATCTACAGATCCAACACCACCCCTATCAAAACTCCAACAGCATTTTTTTTTTATCAGAAAAGGAAAAGACAATCTTCAAATTCATATGGAACTCCAAGGGGCCCTAAACAACCAAAATGATGTTGGAAAAGAACAAAGTTGGAGGACTCACAGTACCTGATTTCAAAATGTACTACAAAGTTACAGTAATTAAAACCTAAGGATAAAGAAAGAGAACAAAGGAATAGAATTAAACTTGCAGAAATGACCTCACAAACTTACGGCATTTGATTTTTGACCAAGATGCCATGTATGCACAATGGGGAAAGAATAGTCTCCTTGACAAATGGTGTTGAGAAAACTGGAATCTACATGCAAAAGAATGAAGTTGGCACCCTAATTCACACCATACAAAAAATAAGTCAAAATGGATCAAGGTTGCATAACAGCAGAAAGCATAAAACTCTTAGAAGATAACGTAGGGGCAAATCATTATGACCTGGGATGTGGCAGTGGATTCTTAGATATTACACCTAAAGCATGAACAACAAAAGAAATGTAGATAAATTCAACTTCATCAAAATTAAGAAATTTTGTGCAGCAAAGCACTTTATCAAGAAAGTGAAAAGACAATCTATAGAATGGGATAAAATGGTTGTAAACCATGTATATGATAAGGGCTTACTATCCACAATATAAAAAGAACCTTTACAATGCAAAAATAAAAAGATAAGAAATCCAATTTTTAAAAAATGACCAAAGGACTTGAATAGAGATTTTTCCAAAGAGGCTATACAGATGGTCAATAAGCCTGTGAAAAGAAACTGAGCATCATTAGTTGTTAGGGAATTACAAATCAAAACCACAGTGAGATATCACTTCACAACCAAAATGATGGCTAATATTTTTTAAAAAATGGAAAATAAGTATTAGAGAGAAAGTACAAAATTGGTAAACTAATGCATTGTTGGTGGGAATGTAAAATGGTGCTGCTACTGTGTAAAGCAATATGGCAGTTCCTCAAAAAGTTAAATATTGAATTACCATATGACCCAGCAATTCCACTCCTTGTCATATACCAAAAGAAAGTGAAAACAATGTCTCAAACAGATACTTGTACACTAATGCTCATAGCAGCATTATTCACAATAGGTAAAATATGGAAACAACCCAACTGTTCACCAACAAATAAATAAATAAAATGTGGTACAGAAACAATGGAATATCATTCAGCCATGAAAAGGAATGCAGTTCTGAGACATGCTGCAACATGGACGAATCTTGAAAACGTGCAGCATGAAATAAGCAAGGTACTCAAGGGCAAATATTGTACCATGCCACTTACATGAGATATCTAGAAACAGCAAATTCTCAGAGGCAAAAAGTAGATTAGAGGCCACAAGTGGATAGGGGAAGGGGAGAAGGGAAGGTTTTTCCTTGGTATTCATGAAGTATAAATAAAATTAATAAAAAGAATAGATGAGTGTATTATATCAGTAGTAACTCTTACATAGTTTAGGAAAATTTTGGGGGGCATTTTTTTCTAAAAGTGAACATTAATTTTTCCATTATTCCTTTTTTCTTATTTGG
Source organism: Choloepus didactylus (assembly GCF_015220235.1). Lineage (NCBI taxonomy): Eukaryota > Metazoa > Chordata > Mammalia > Pilosa > Megalonychidae > Choloepus > Choloepus didactylus. The sequence continues at coordinate 57,415,487 of NC_051312.1, forward strand.
AAAATGTGTCTTTATCTCCTATGTCCCCAAGATATTTTGTTAATTCTATTTTCAGTTTTAACAAAATAGACACACTTCAATTAGTGATTTGAATACCAAATTTTAATCTGGTATAATTCCAGATAACCCATTGAAATAAAAGCTTTTAGGATCAGAATTTAGTTTCTTCATTTGAATGCATTAAAGGCATTGGGAGACAGTAATTTTCTAGCATTCTTCATCATTTTTAATTCAACTTGTGGCATACCTTTAATAATAAAAGTCTATGTTTGCCTATATTTATTTTCATTTCAGACATATCACATATTGTTTTAATTTTATCAAGTAGCATTTTATCTTGCTTGTTCTCATTTCCTAATTTTCTACATTATAGATAAGAGCAACTTTTGCCTCTATGGATTCTGGCAATATTGCAGCTGGTGGAAGTTCACTTGAAGAACATGTGTAAATGATTGAAATCCTGCTCCTTATATCTCACCATGATGCTGTGAGGATTACATTTGATAATACAAACGTATTTTGAAAGTGGCAAAATTCTATTGTCTCTGAATTGTCGATCATTCTAGTTTCATGGCAGTCTTTCTGGTGTCAGAATCACCAATCTCTTGACGAGTTAATTTCATGAAAGTAAGTAATGTGGTTTGTTACAACATTTGATCCAATTGTTGATAGATAGCTGGAGTGTAGACGTTCTGGAGTGCATGCATACACACACACACACACACACACACACACACACACACACAGATGGGCAAGAATGTTAACCTACTTCAAAGTACGTTTCAGATAAAAGTCAATTTAAATGCTGACTTTACTTACCAGTCTTTTAACCTAATACAGAACTAAAGTTCAGATGGCACACACAGGATAGTTGTGCCAGCTGTTGAATATGATATACTTCCTTTTGATCTGAAAATAGCTCCTGCTTCAAGTACTCCCCATCCCTTCTAAGACTCTGCTCCATTACTAAGACATCTACTACTCTGATTGGTTGACGCCTTGTTAAATATCTTCACTCTGTACCTGTAGAAAAAGGATGAAAGAATAAGTGAGTTTTGTGTTACCCCTCACTTTGCTTGCTTGATTTTTACAGGGGAGGAATAGGAAGAGGTTGAACACCCTAAGCAGCCTTTTGCTTCTCTCTCCAGCATCTTCGTTCCTCACCCTCCACCTTCCATCTATAGAGAGGCTCTGCTGGGCCATCATAGTGCACATCGACTCTAAGTCTGTTTCTCTAGTCTGCAATATTTTCATGACTTCTCACATGAATTACTATTTTTCAGCTTTGGTGTCTAGGCTGAGATATTGTCCCTCCTAAAAACCTTTACTGACACCCAGACAGGGCTGAGTGACATCCCTGTGTGTTCCCATAGCACCATATTCTTAATCCATTAAAGCATTTTCACTGTGCACCACAATGCATTGCCTAGTTAATTGGGTTTTTTATCCCTGTAAAACAGATTATTCCTTAGGACAAGAATTACGTTCTCCAGTGCTCAGCATGTTGTTAAAAAATGGATGAGTAAATAGACATAATATACTAAGATGTAGTATGTAACAGATCATGTGAGCACTTTATAAATTTCATCTTGATTAATCCCTGTTTTAATACAAGGATATCAAATTCAAAGAGAGGCACTGAACTGTTCAAGGTCACAAAGAAACACTGCCTGGATTTGAACTGGAGTCTGTTTGACTCCAAAATCCTTATCCTTACTTTGACATCACTTTGCCTTTTGTAGTGACAAATTTATGTCCCTTCCCATAAAGCCTCTGTAGTCCATAGACACTTTGAGTTCACTGCGGTCCTATTTTTCTCTGCTTATTTTTCTCCCTTGAGGTTTGAGAATTTTTAAAACCATTTCTAAAGAAGATTATCCTATATAAATCCTTGTTTCATAATAGCAATCAAATTCAAAATCCAGGAGGTTTGGAATTCCCCATACCATTAGTTAGAGAGATTCCTTCTCTTGAATGCATTATGCTCTAGTATTCTCTTTCTTTGCTCATTTCCAGGCAAACATTTTTTTTAGTGTTTTACTGTTTCAAAGCACTTTACAATTTCCATCATTTGCACAAAAGTTCTATACAGTTGAATGGTGTTGTATCTGCTTCCCTAACTCTTCTCCTCAACTGGACAAAATGGAAAAAAAAAAAAAAATTTTAAAAACAAGGAAGTATCTTGAGCCTGGAGCCTGGTGTGGCATGTAATTTTGTTTAACCTGGTGCTTTTTCTCTTCTTTCTAAACATGTGAGTTTTTCTCAATGCCATTGGAAAGCCCCATGCATATTAGGTGGTTGTTGGTCTAATAAGTATGCAGCAAAGGCTGGTACAAAAGCCAGTCAGTTCCAGTTCAGATGCTGTATTACTGCTTATTTGTAGCATATCTTGAGTAAGTTATGCAATAATTTAGAGCATCAGTTTACTAATATGTTAAAAAGAAATAGGAATAAGAACCATTTTATTGTGTTGGTGGTAAAAATACATGTACCTAATTTGACCTAGTCCAGAAAAAATTTTGCAAACTTATTCTTATATTTTGCTCAAACATATATGTAATTATTCTAAAATAAGCAAATTTCAGTTTAGAAAAAAGAGAAGAAAATTGTTTTGTGAAAATTTCTGCAGTGCTAGTAAGTTGTATCTTTATCAGCTTCTATTCCATCCCAATAGTTTGTGGAAAAGAATAACCAGGCTCCTCACTATTAATGTGTTGAACAATGGGAAAGCAACAAAAACCCGTTGTTTCAGTCTGCTAATGCTGCCGTTACGCGAAATACCAGAAATGGATTGGCTTTTATAAAGGGGGTTTATATGGTTACAAATTTACAGTCTGAAGGCCATTAAATGTCCAAATTAAGGCATCAATATGAGTATACCTTCACAGAAGAAAGGCCAATGGTGTCTCGAAAACTTCTGTTTGCTGGGAAGGCATGTGGCTGGCATCTGCTGATCCCAGGTTGTGTTCCAGCTCCTCTCTCAGTTTCTGTGCATTCTTTAAAATGTTGCTCTTGGGGTGTTTTTATCCTCTTTTAGCTGCTCTGGAGTAAACTCTGGGCTAGCATCTCCAAAGCATCAGCTTTCAACAACCATCTCCAAAATGTTTCTCTCAGCTGCTCTGAGCTCCTTCTGTTTGTGAGCTCTTTTATAGTACTCCAGTGATTAAATTAAGATCCACCCTTAATGGGCGGTGTCCATCTCTCCATGGAAATAATTTAATAAAAAGTTTCACTCACAGTTGATTGAGTCACATCTCCATGGAAACACTCAATTGAAAGATTCCAACTAATCAACACTAATATGTCTGCCCCCACAAGACTGCATTAAAGAATACAGCTTTTTCTGCAGGACATAATATATATGAACTGGCACACCCATCCTGATTCCACTGTATAATGTAAGTAAAAACTCAAAGATGAAAATGTTTACAATAATTCAAAAATGTCACCAAGGCCTCAAGATTTTAAAAGGGACTAAAAAATCAGGGATCAGGAGTAAGGCATTGCTGTCAATCTTAACCATGAAGAAAATTCAATTCAATTTTAATCTCTATACTTTTATCATTTGGTTTGTTATGCCACATTTTCATAAAGTAGCAGAATAACAGCCTCCCTAAGATGTCCCTATCCTAATTCCTGGAACCTATGAATAGGTCACATTACATGGAAAGGGAAAGTAAGGTTGTAGATGGAGTAAGGATGTTAATCAATTAACTTAAAATAAGGACATTATCCTGGACTATCTGGAAGGGCCCAACATATAAGTGAAAGAAAGAGGTAGGAGAGGTGGTATCTGAACCAGAGTCACAGTAGTGTGAGGATTCAACCCAACATTGCTGGCTATGAAGGTAGAGGAAAGGGGTCATGAGCTATGGTATCTAGGAGCTTGAAAAGGCAAAGAACAGATCCTCCCCTAGAGCCTCCATAAGGAGCACAGCCCTGCCAACATTTTGAATTTAGCCTGTGAAATCTGTGCCAGACTGTTGACATAAAGAACAATAAGATAATCAATTTTTGTTTTCTTAGCCACTAATTTTGTGGCAAGTTGTTATGAGAGTAAATAGAAAACTGATACACATACCCTCTATCATCCACTAGAAGATATGCTCGACATGAGCAAGGATTGGTCTATGTGGGGACTGCTGTATCTCAGCACCAAGAATTGTACCTGGAACATAGTAAATGTGCAATAGTATATGGTGGATGTTGTCTTATATTAATAAGCTTTTCATTGCCTCTACACAATGCATCTCAAAAGACAACATCTGTCAAATAATCATTGCCAACATTTTTATAATTCACAAAAATGTTTGTAGCCATTATTTGACTGCTTCTTAGAATTTTTATTAGGTGCACAGAATGGACAGTATTATTTTAAACTTACAAATAGAGAAGGTGAGGACAAGAAATGTGAAATAAATTTCACTGCTTTACACAGATGGTAAATGCCAATCCTGTACTCCAAGCCTGGTCTTAGGATTTCAAATTTTTGTGAACATTTAGTCATTTATTCAAATCATTTATTCACCCATTCACATTCAACAATAATTTATTACTATTCAAGAACTATTCATCGTTCTAGAAAATTGAAAAAATAATAAATAGGCTTTGCTTTCAATAATTAAGAATGTCATGGCAAATGTAGACATACAAAACAATTCAATGTAATAATATAAAATGCCCAGTTAAACGTAGATTCAATATACTTTTAAATTTCTCTCCAAAAAATATCTTAAATGATCGTAAAGAAGTAAAATATTTAGGAACTAATATTGCAAAGCAAGTGTGAGAGGGGTGGTTGGTGAGCAAGATTGTTCAAATATATGTTTTCAGAGAAGAGGTGGCTGGAGGTATGGAGTATAGATGACTTCTGTATCTAGGCAGAGGCAGTTGCAGCTCTAAGGGAGGATAGAGAGAGATCCAGAATCTAGGGAACTGGGATGTCCAGCAAACCAGTGCCTCAAGCCTGAGGCAGTCCTTGGAGGGAGGAAAAATGCACAGGCTGAAGCAGAGGAAAATATTGTTGGGTCAGTGTCCTGGGGGGACAGATATCAGGTGGAGACACTAGCTTTGGACAGGAAAATAGACATTTTTTTTGCTACTGAGACAGGAACATAGCTCTGAGGAGGCATATTAGTTCAATAAATAAATATGATGTAAAGGGACCCAGGATGTTGAGAAATCTCTAGCCTGACAATGTGAATTTTCTCCGTAAAGTAGGATGCAAAGTTATCTGCTGTGTGTGAGTGAGCAGGTATGTGCCGTTCATGTGGTTATAGGTATTTGGTGGAGGGGTTCAGGGGTTTAAGGAAATTAAAGACTGTAGTCACAGGTGAGGTGACTGAGATGGAAGCTGACTGCAATCACAGAAAGACAGTTACACAGCATCACAGACCCATCACAACTGCGTGATGATTACTCAGAGGTAGAGCTTTGCAGAACAGGTGGAAAGCAAGTTCACAATGATAATTACATGTTCACATCAGAGGGGTCTGTGCTAATGAGACAGAGTAGTGTAATAAAATACATTGTGCAATTATTGACAGAATTAGGGGAAAAAATCGATGATTCTACATAAATAGGAGATAACGTCAATACAGGACTCAACTCTCACATTTAAAGCCAATTGATTTTTGACAAGGGTGCCAAATCCACTCAACTGGAAAAGAATAGTCTCTTCAACCAGTGGTGGTAAAACTGGCTGTCCATATGCAAAATAATGAGGATGGATACCTTCACGATATACACATATTAACTCAAAATGGATCAAAGACCTAAATATAAGAACCACAACTATCAAGCTCCTAGAAGAAAATAGGGAAGCCTCTTCAAGACCTTGTGTTAGGCAATGGATTTTTAGATTTTACACCCAAAGCACAAGCAACAAAAGAAAAAATAGATGAATAGGACATCATCAAAATTAAAAATTTTTGTACAAAACGACTTTGTCATGAAAGTAAAAAGACAACCAACACATTGGGAGAAAATATTTGGAACCACATACATGATCAATGTTTCATATCAGAATATATGAAGAAATCCTTCAACTCAACAACAAAAAAAACAACCCAATCAAAAAGTGGAAAAGACTTGAATAGACATTTCTCTAAAGATGATATACAAATGGCCAAAAGCACATGAAAAGATGTTCAACATCATTAGCCATTAGGGAAATGCAAATCAAAACCACTTGGGATACCATTTCACACCCAATAAAATGGATACTACTAAAAAATGGAGAATTACAAGTGTTGGAGATGATGTGGAGAAATAGAAACCCTCATTCATTGCTGGTGGGAATGTAAAATGCTGCAGCTGCTATGGAAGACCAGTTTGGCAGTTCCTCAGAAAGTTAAGTATAAAATTACCATATGACCTAGCAATCCCATTTCTTGTTATATACACAAAAGAATTAAAAGCAGGGATTCAAACAGATATTTGCACACCAATGTGCATAGCAGCATTATTCACAAATGCCAAAAGATGGAAGCAAGTGTCCATCAACCAATGAATGCATAAACAAAATGTACACACACACACACACACACACACACACACTGAAATATTATTCAGCTATAAAAAAGGAATGAAGTTCCAACACATTTGACAACATGCACGAACCTTGAAGACATCATGTTGAGTGAAATAAGCTGGATAGAAAATGACAAATATTGTATGATCTCACTGTTATGAAATAATTAGAATAAACAAACTCGTAAGGACAAAATCTAGACTATAGGTTACCTGGAGACAGGGTAGTTGGGAATAGGGTTTTGAGGCTTAAAATGTATGAAGTCTATTTGGGGCAATGGACAAGTTTGGGAAATGGGTGGTGTTGGTGATAGCACAACATTGTGATCATAATTAACATCACTAAATTATATATTCAGATATGGTTAAAAGGAGAAATTTTAGTTTGTATATACATTACAAGAATAAAATTTTTTTAAAAAATAGGACTGTACAGCACAGTGAACACAAATGTAAACCATGGCCTGTAGTTTACAGTACAATTATAAAAATGTTCTTTCATCATATACCACATATGTACCATACTAATGCAAGGCTTTAATAATAGCGTGGTGTATATGAAACCCTGTATTTTATGCTTGATTTTTCTATACAGCTACAACTTCTCTAATGAAGTTAGAAAAGAACAAGGATGTTGGAGTGACACCAACAGACCTGTTTTCTTATCTAGTTATGTCATTTATTAACTGTGTGGCCATGGGTGGTGTGCTTTACTTATTTGAGATACAGTGTTGTAAACATGTGAATTGCCATCTACAATGAATGGCAAATAATTATTAAATGATGATAATGGTATTAATGTTATTATTATTTCTACTGTTTTTGCTAGGCCATCATTGGAAAGTAAATGAAAAATCCAAGAGAGCTACAACATTGAGAGGTCAGGATAACGGAGGCATTGATGAGGTAATGAATAAGAATAAAGAGTGAGAGAGATGGAACAATGTCTGATGGTGGTGAAAGTGGAATGTCAGAGTTTAACATTTCATATATGAAGCATTTTGGATCATGACAAAGTCCAGATGCATCCCTACGTTCGGTTTGCTGGAGTGGATGTGAAGGACTTTGGAGAAGCCAATAACAGATGTTGAGATCAGGGTATAAAATAGGTCATTAACATGAAAACTGAAATTATTCAAGTACAGACTCAAAGCAACAATAGTTGTTAAGGAATAACCAGGAGATCAGCAAATGGTCCCAATGAAGACATGTAGAAAAGATTAACTGAATTATATGAGAGTCAAAGAACATATTTGTATATGAAGATAGAGGGCAGGGAGGAGCAATGACCTGGAAAATTTCAGTGTTCCCCCTCTGCTGGCCTTGAGGTACATGAGGAGTTCATATGTGGGTGGTAGAGTCAGGGTTATACAAGACAAATGCTGCCACATTCTAGTTTTGAAATCTTAAACAGATTATTTAAGTTCTTCTGAGTTTCAGGTACCTCAACTATAAAATGAGCATAATAATGTCAACCTCAGAAGTTTATTGTCCTCATAAATGAGGAAATGTCTATTAAACATTGAGGAAAGTACCTGGCACAAGCAGCCATCCTCATCCTCCTCTGGGGCAGGGGCAGGTGGTGGGTGGGAGGCAGAAATGCATGTAGCCCTGGAGACAGTGGGATTTTACTTAAGGAGTTGCAACAAAGAGCCCATGTTCTCTCAATTGTGCCATCCTGTCCCCTGGAAAGAAATTTGAGAAGTGTCCTTGTAGCTTGCTGCAACACTCAGTTGATTTTCAAAACACTGGCTTACAAGCAGGAGAAAACAAATGAAAGGATCTCTCAACTGCGAAGTCTTAAAACAGATTCCCAATTAGAATTTCACAGTGAATTGTTATTACATGTTTCCCCTTTAGACATTTCATCACTATATTCTGTTGCCTTGCTTGTTGGTAGACTTTCATCAATGAGAAGACAACTTTTTAGCTAGTTGTAAGGGTGAGTCAGGAGACCAGCAATCAGTGAATCATACAGGCTTTGTAAATAGCACAGCCAATTGAACGATCTCTAACCTTTACTACACTACAGACATTTGTTAGGAAAAAATAAGTAAAAAGAAAGAAAAATCATTGTAAAACTACTCTACTAGTTATTCCTTATGAAAGATAGGCCATATCAAGATGACAGTAAAGTCAATTGAGAGAAGATGACAATTTTTTAGTTAAAAGTTTTAACAAAGTTTTAACATTTTGATAAATGTTACATTAATTAACAGAAGTTTTGTATCCTCTTTATTGTGACTTAATTTTCAAGTCTTGATTAATCCTATATTGTGACCAAAAAAGCCATAGGAGCTATTTTCCCTGTTATATGAAATATCATGAGCTGGATTACTCCATATGATATGGAGGCCTTAAGAGATATTAAGGGATTGTGGGAAGATTGTGCAGGAGGAACATCCAGGAATTAGTCCCTCCAACAGAACAAACAATTAAACAGTCAGGAACTGTCTGAATCAATTATTTCAAAACTCGAGTCCAGCAGAACACTGTATAGCATTTAAGGAAGAACGGGAGGAAGAGGCTGGTAAATTACTATAACTATGGTAAATACCAGTGAATTTCTCTCTACACAGTGTTTACATTGCCAATTCCCCACTCTTGTAGCAGGCAGCAGCAGAGACAAGCCACTGGCATAGCTTGATGCTGCTAGAAAGGGACATAAAAAATCCAGTCCCCCAGGATCCAGGGGGATCATGGCTGATTGCTGATCACTGCTTTTGATTAGCTATGTTGGAACACTGGTGGCCCAGCTCTGAGAGCAGCAATTTTTCCAACCCATTCTAGACAAAAGTGGTGGAGGAGATTTAAAGATGCTTCCTCAGAGGTGTGGAAAGCTCCCTGGCCCGTGCCTCATTCCCTCCCCAGGCAATTTGTAGCTAGCCAGTACTCCCTTTCTGGGTCCCTGGCCTTGTTCAGGCTGGGAAAGAGTAACTACAGAAATTCCTTTCCAGCATGGCCCCTCTCCAGAATTTGCCCTCCATCAAATGCAGCCTGAGACAACCAAAGCACTGTCAGAGACAATTGAGGCTGATGACCTGAATCAAAGACTCACCTTCTCTAAATTCTGCAGTGGAACACATGGGAGAGGGAGTAGGTCTGTTTCTTAGGAAGTAGAGGGGGCATACAAACTCCTATATAAATAGGAGAATCCTAGGGCCACTAGTAAGCACAAGCCCAAGACAAGATACAAACCCAGAAAAGACAGGGAGGACCCTATACACTGCAATCATCTTGGGCTGACCTTCCTGTTAGGAGAGCTGAATTTTGTTGGAAAGCACCAGCCAAAGCAAAGCCAATTTGCAAAGATGGTAAAGTGTGTTTTTCTCCTTAGGTTTATGTTGTTTAATTAGCTCCTGACACTGAAGAAAATCTCTGTCATATCACCAGCTCATTACAAACCTAAGAAACATACATCTAGGGAATAAATCCTAGAGTCACCATAATAAGTTAGTAAAATGTTGAGTATGCAACAATATTACAACACAAAGAAACAAGAAATAATGGCCCATCCAAAGGAAGAGAATAAAAATCCAGAAAACATCAACAAAGAAGATCAGATTGTGGACATACCAGGACAAGACTAAAAACATTATCTTCAATATGCTCAAGGAGATGAAGGATGAATCTCATGTTGGAATGCGGCACCTTCAGGACCTTGTGTTAGGCAATGGTTTCTTAGACTTTATATACAAAGCACAAGCAACAAAAGAAGAAATAGATAAATGGGAGCTCATCAAAATTAAAAAAAAACACTTTTGCCCATGAAAAAATTTATCATGAAAGTCAAATGACAATCTACACAATGGGAGAAAATATTTGGAAACCATATATATGATAATGGTTTAATATCACAATATATAGCAGAAATCCTACAACTCAACAACAAAAGGACAAACAACCCAATTTTTAAAAGTGGGCAAAAAACTTGAATAGACATTTCTCCAAAGATACACAAATGGCCAAAAAGTACATGAAAGGATGCTCAACATCATTAGCCATTAGGGAAATGCAAATAAAACCACAATGTGATTCCATTTAACACCGACTAGAATAGCTACTGTCAATAAAATAGAAAATTGCAAGTGTTGGAGAAGACATGAAGAAATAAGAACAATCATTCATTATTGGTGGCAATGTAAAATGGTACAGCAGCTGTGGAAGACAGTTTGACAGTTCCTCAGAAAATTAACTACAGAATTAACATATGACCCAGTAATACCACTTCCAGTGATATACCCAGAGGAATTGAAAGCAGGGACTCAAACAGGCATTTGTACCCCAATGGGCGAGGCATCATCATACACGATTGCCAAAAGATAGAAGCAACCCAAGTGTCCATCAACTGGTAAATGCATAAACAAAATGTGGTATATACATACAATGGAATATTCTTCAGCTGTAAAAACCTTCTGATACATTTGACAACATGGATGAAACTTGAAGACATCACGCTGAGTGAAATAAGCCTATCAAAAGGACAGATATTGTATGATCTCACTGATATGAAATAATTAGAATAAACAAACTTATAGAGTCAGAATGTAGAATATAGGTTACTAGGGGATGAGGTAGGGGAAGAGAATAGGATTTTAAGGCTTAAAGATTACAGAGTTTATATTTGGGACAGTGGGAAGTTTGGGTAATGGATAGTGGTGATGGTAGAACAGTGTAATTAAAAGCACTGAATTGTATATTTGAATGTGGTTTAAAGGGGAAATTTTAGGTTGCATAAATGTTACTAGAATAAATTAAAAAAAAATTCATTGAACTGCACCACATGAACAGTGAACCTTGAATTAAATCATGGACTACAGTTAACAGTATAATTATAAAAATGTTCTTTCATCAATTGTAATAAATGTACCACACCAGTACAAATTGTTAGTAATAGGGTAGTTTATAGGAACCCTGTATTTTATGTATGACTTTTCTACAAACCAACAACTACTCTAATAAAAAAAGAGAGAGAGAGAGAGAGAAAGCTACCTTAATTTTAAGTTCTTTGCTAGGATTGGCAGTTGTTTTCATATACACAGAGGTGATACATTATTTTCTATTTCATTAATAATAAAATGACACATTTTAATTTATACGTGATATTACTTTGAGTGAGATTTTATTTTATTTCAAGCTAAAAATGTGTGGAATTTCATTGCATGGAAATTATCTACTTTTTTCATTTGGATAACAGCCAACAGTTATCTCAATTTCTTTTCGTCATTAAAATTTCCCAAGGCATGCTGTTTTCTGAGAATCTTGATATTTTATTTCATTGACAACCATATAAGCCATTCCAGACAGAACTTAGAAAAACACAGGCTCTCTTAGACATAAATTAAATAGGGATTGGAAACTTTTTTGGCTGTTGATTATTTGACTATCTTAAAGGGGAAATGATAATAAATCACTTCATTTTGTTCATAGGAATGGCAAAGCAAATTACTCTTTCAAGTTTTCTTACTAGAAGTTAACAGACTACAGAGAGGTGCTCTATATTCAACTGTTACTAGGTGAGAATTACATTTTTAAATTAATATTTAATGTCTTTGGGCAGACATAGGAAAAGGTAAATCTAATAGCACCAAGGACAGCAAGATTTGGCCATGAGTAGGTGACTGACTATTGGAAGTCTGTTTCAATGAAACAGGGGAGGTTTTTCAGTCATCAGAAGCTATAAATGAGAGCTTCCTGAGTTTGCGGCATCCATGCAAGTGCTGAAAGATGTAAGAGTAGCTTATTCTCAAGTACATCTCTCTCCTTTACAGGGATGGAGAGGTTATTTCCCCTTGATACAATCAAATATTTAAATATTTAATATTTATATGACATCTTGTTCTGATCATATACTGACCAACAGCCCTATGTTAAGAATACACTTATTTATTTAACAAATATTTACTATGTGGCTACCATGTGCTAAGTATTATTTTAAGTTCAGAGAATTCAGTGATGAACAAGACAAATGTTCCTCAATTCAAGGAACATACATTAAATTTGGAAGTATCAGATAATAAGTAAATGCATAAATAAATGAAAATTTCAGGGGGAAGAAAATTAAAAAAAAAAAAGAATAACATGAAACAGAGCTAATGAGATAGAGACTGCTTGGAGGGAGCAGCTGGTCAGTTAGCTTCTCTGGGAAGAGGACTTTTGCAACCAAACCTAATGATGAAGAGGAATTAGGCATGGGCATATGGCGGGGAGGGGTCACAGAGGGTTGGCTGGCAGAGAGCTGTCCAGATTGAAGGAACAAGTATGAAAGCCATGACGTAGGGATGAGCCTGCCATATTTGAGAAAAATAAGGAAAGCCAGGGTGTCTAGGGGGTGATGAGTGGTTTGTAATTGGAATCAATTTCACTAGTGGCATATTGCCCAACTGCTATTTTTTTAATAAACCCATAAAAATTTCTGTTGCAAAATAAAATCTCCTCATAGTAGTACTAAATTAAATTTTCAGAGGACCTGAACAGTGAAAAGTTTGTGATAGCACTTTTTGACAGGCGATTCAATAGTAAGACAATAAATACTAAACCATAAAATGCATATGTGGAAGTCTAACAAAATTCTGATGTTTCCCGTGATGACTGTTATGGCAGACACTAAAATAGTACCCATTATCCATTTTCTTACCTTCTATCCTGCTAATATGACTTTGAATTTGTTGGAGACAGCAAGGTCCCCAGCCTGCTATTTCAATATACCTCCTATAGGAATAACCACATGATCCAGATATTGACAATAAATTATCAGTAATATTCTTAAAGCTAGTTCAGGGAGATCTTTTAATTTCCTGATTAAAGGGCCGTAAACAGAAGTGACTATCCCTTTTTCCACACCCCTTTCTCCTCCCTTGAACATTTTCATAATGTTCACCTGTGGCACGCATCTTGCAATCATTAGGCTACAAACTTGACTCCTTGATAAAACCGTTGGACAGCTTAACCTAGGCTAGTAACAGCATATTCCCAAAGGCTGGTTAGTTGAAGCAAGCAAACCCCTATATAGCTTCATGATTAGTCGGGTTTTCTGTCACTCACAAATAGATTTTGTGCCAGTTTGAATATATTGTGTCCCCCAAATGCCATTATCTTTGATGTAATCTTGTGTGGGCAGACGTTATCAGTGTTGATTAGATTTCTTTGAGTATTTCTTTGGAGATATGTCCCACCCAGCTGTGGGTGATGAGTCTGATTGGATAATGTCCATGGAGTGTTGCTCCACCCATTCAGGGTGGGTCTAAGTTGAGTCACTGGAGCCATACAAATGAGCTGACAGACAGAGGGAACTCAGTGCAGCTGTGAGTGATGTTTTGAAGAGCAGCTACAGCCAAGAGGGACACTCTGAAGAAAGCACAGGAGCTGCAGATGAGAGACAGTTTGAAGACGGCCATTGAAAGCAGACTCTTGCTCCGGAGAAGCTAAGAGAGGACAAATACCCCAAGTGCAACTAAGAGTGACATTTTTGAGGTACCACAGCCTAGAGAGGAACATCCTGGGAGAAAGCCATTTTGAAACCAGAACTTTGGAGAAGGCACCAGCCATGTGCCTTCCCAGCTAACAGAGGTTTTCCGGACACCATTGGCCATCCTCCAGTGAAGGTACCTGATTGCTGATGTGTTTACCTTGGACACTTTATGGCCAGAAGACTGTAACTTTGTAACCAAATAAACCCCCTTTTATAAAAGCTAATGCTTCTCTGGTGTTTTGCATTCTGGCAGCATTAACAAACTAGAACAGATTTCTAATTGCTATGACTGTTTGATGTTTTATTATTTTTAAATCAAATATCAGATATCCAATTTTACACATTAATTTTTGGGTGTACACTGTGCTTGTGCTCAGTCTAGTTACTCTGAGTTCAATGAACACAATTCATAGAAGCAAACATTCATTGAGCTCTTACCAGAAACAAGGTGAAGCCCTTAAAGTCAGGTCTACTGAATTGTCTCAGCAATGCTATGGGATCAGTGCTGTTAATAATCACATTTTACAGATGAGGATTCTGAGGTTCAGAAATGTAATGTATCCAATCCATGGCCACAGGTCTTATGAGTGTCAGATTTTGGATCTGAACACAGGTTTGACCAACTCCAGGGCCTCTGGCTCTAATCTATCTGCAATACTTTCTCCTGGAATTAATGAGCCATTTGATTACTCAGGGTTGGATGTTCCAAGCTAATGAGATTTTATGCACCAACTGCTTTGTTCAGGGTTGATGGGAAGGCAATAATGTAGAATGACTCTCTCTAAGGCAATATATATGCTTATTGTATATATTCAAGTTCAATTTATGCATACTTTTTATTATTGTCTACATAATGATTAGTTAATAATCTCTCAAGGGAAAAATAAAATAGCAGTCCCAGTGAAATGCCAAATGTTAGCCCTTGATGGAATTTAAAATAGCTAACTAATACAAATTTTATTTTTTTCAAAAGCTATTTTAAGGAAAACACTGACAGACTGTTAAGAAACCAAACTAGAGGGCAACATGCTAATTAAATTTGCTGAACACAGTGAGCTTCTATTTGCTTTGGAGACAGAAATTTGTGAAAACATTTTAACACAGCCAAAGCAACTGTAAAATGCTCTTCTTGAGTTAGAGGTTCCCCTGTTGCTATGGCATAATTTCAATGCCCTGTGCACCCAAAAACCAAATGATAATCTGCATTTCAAAGTAATTTGAATAGCTGCAGTCCTGCCAGTTCAGCTCCATTCAATCATGCAAAGAATTATTTTGATAGTAAGCAATCTCTTAACAAATGAGATAATTGGGTTATAATAGTTTCAAGAGAACTATCATATTTGACATGTCATTCAGTAACGTGGTTTTTAAAATGCTAGAATCTTCTTATCTGTTAATACCTATTTATGCAACTTCACATGATTGTGAACATATATCATAAAAATATTAATATGAGTTGATTACACCTAAGATTTCTACCTCTGGCTTTTATAACTCTGATGCCAATGTCTATACATTTTTTCACAACTTAAAAAATTTTTAAATATACAATTAATGGGCCGTGCTGACATTTGAACAAAGCAGCAGAGCTGCTATTTGCACACATTTGTCAGAATCTAAAGCTCAAGCTCACCTTTAAGTCATGAAGGCATATATCCAGGAAATTGTAATTTGTTTAAAGTTTCTATTCAGTCTCCATATTGATATTGGTAAACTTTAACTTGAAACCTAATGTTCCTAAAATGTGTCAAGACTTTGTAGAGTATTGGCATTTAAGCCTCTAATGGGTACATATATATCTAAAAGCATATTTCTTTATTCCTACCAAAATAAAGTACAAGCATAATTGTCATCTTGCTTTCTTCTTTAGTCATTATGTCATCTTGGATCCAGATAGGCTGAGTTATTTCTAGTTGCCTAAATATGCCAGGATCTCATCAGTCTTTTCTGTCCTCTAGACCTGAAACACTTTCTTGTCTCCAACCCTCAAACATACCTACTACCAACTGCTGCTCATCCTTCCTTCTAGCAACTGTGTATACAAAATCTTGCAAATTGATAGTGTTGCCCCTCCTTATTGCTCCCATAACATTCTGGATTCATTCTATTGTACCATTTGACTTCCTTTAATTGTCTGCTTGCTTCTCTAATTTTTCTTGCCAGACTTCAAAATACTTTGAAAGGCAAGAAACTTGTAGTCATAATTATAATCTACTATTTTGAGGGCTTAACATGCAGTAGATTTATTTCCTATCTAAACTAGTAGCTCACTATCTCAGTTACAGAATTTCTACATGACCCTGACAAAATGGAATTGAGATCCAGGGCGCATTTTCCTTCAATAAGGAAGAGATGAAAAGGTACAGGTCTGAGTGTGATAATTCCAATATGTGGAATCCCTGTACATCAGTTCTTGTGAATTTTTGTCAGTTTTTATTCAATTTGTCTTATCTCCTCATCTACCTGATTACATTTTAGTTGGTGAAGAGCATTGCTTTTGGAAAATTGTTTATAGAAGTTTTTGAATTTTGACTTCCAGGATGGTGTCATTTCCACTCTTAGATTTCAATCACTAAGTCATGTTGACAGTATGTTTTAAAACACAAAGTTTTGATATCATTTGTAATATCTTTAGTGATAGGCCCAGAATAACTTCAGACAGTAATATTATAAATACATTATGCTTTTTTACCTTGTTATTCATCTGCAGGCAACAGTGAAATGTTAAATCCTGGGCGAATTTCAGCATGAGCTACTTGGCTCCATTGCTAAGTGATCACTAATCTGGAAAAAAAATCTTGAAAATGTTGGCCAATAACATTAAATGAAATTTAATGAGGATTGTGCCAACTTAAAAATATACTCAACACCTGCTGTCACTTTTGAAACAAGTTACATCCTCTCTTCACTTTCTGTAGAGCCTGTTCAACAGGTGGCAGACAGATGCTTGGATCAACTATCACCTTGCACAGCTGGGGTCAGTCAGCACGTGTCTTTCTGCTCCATTCTTGTCTCCTTGTCAGCATTGCTGTACTTCACAGTACATTGGATTGGAGGTCAAGATGTTGACTCCATAAGCTCAGTTTTCCTGTGTGCTGAGGCTCATTACATGCACATAGAGCATCAACCTCTATTCCCGGGCTGATGAGACTTTGGTTCCCATTTCCCTAGAACTCAGTACTTCTGTATCACAGTATGGAGTGCCTATAAAAATAATGGGTTTCACAAATGAGGCAAAATATTAACAATTTGTAAACTAGATGAAGAAGAGCACTTGCGAGTTCATTAAAGCGTTCTTTCAAACTTATAGTGGCTTGAACATTTTCAAAATAAAATTAGAGAAGAAACTAAAATGTGGATAACTATTTTTAATAAAGTCTTTATTCTTCTTTATTATAAGATGCACTACTCTTTCTTTGTAAAAATGTGAACAAATACAGTTACATACCTTAAGGAGCTACCCACCACAAAGGGGAAAGGAGATGTCCTATAACTAGGAAAGGAACTACATTAGTGGAACACATGGTTTTTTTTTTTTTTTGTAGGCTTGTTTTTTTTTTTAAAAAAAACATTTTTATTGTGAAATATAACAAATATGCAGAAAAGTGATAAATTTCAAAGTACTGTTTAACAAGTAGTTACAGAGCAAATTTCAAAGTGTAGTTTAACATTACAGAGCAAACACCTGTCAAGGGTACAGCAATGCTGTCACCCTAAAAGCCTCCTTTGTATCTATTTCTGGTCACAACCTCCTTTTTCTCCACAAAGATATGCATCCCTAAATGACAGACTGTAGTTTAGTTTTGCCTATTTTTGAACATTATATAAATGAAATCAGTTTGGGGAATTGTTTCTTCTGTACAGTATTGTATTTGTAAGATTCACTTTCTTTACATATTTCCATTAATTTTATTGATTTTTTCCCATGCATGTCTTTATTTTATTACTCATCTAACCATACACTGGATAAAGGGAGTGTCAGTCACAAGGTTTTTATAACCACTCAGTCATAAGATAAAAGCTATGGAATTACACAGTGATTATCAAAGATCTAGGCTACTGGGTTACAGTTCAACAATTTCAGGTATTTCTTTCAGGCTGAAGTTTGAGTAACAGTGACCTCTTGACTCTATTTGAAATCTCTTAACCACCTTGACCTTATTTCATTTCATTTCTTTTCCTCCTCTGGCCAAGACAGCATTCTCAATCCCACAATGTGAGGACCAGGCTCATTCTTTAATGGCAAAGCTAAGCCCACTTATAATTATGCCTAAGAGTCACCCCTAGAGAACCTCTTTTATTGCTCTCCCGCTAAGCCAACTCTGCAAATAAACTCACTACCCTCCTCGGTATGTGGAACATGACTTCCATGGTTGTGAATCTCCCTGGCAATGTATGGACAGATGAGTAGAAATATTGGGACAAAAACTTAATGAATAATAGGGGGGATGGGGGATGTTCTTATTTACTTTAATTTTTTGGAGTAATGAAAATGTTCATAAATTGATTGTGGTGATGAATACACAACATATGATGGTACTGTGAACAACTGACTGTACACTTTGGATGATTGTGTGGTATGTGAATATATCAATAAAATTGAAGTTAAAGAATTTTTAAAATTCAAAATAAAAAGAATATTTTGGTTTCAAACGAATCAAATTAAAATCCCTCCTCAAAATCATGATGATAGCAAACAATGGTTCAATATTTAAAGAATTCTGAGCAAAAATTACTTTGCACATATAATTCTAGTATAAAATCAAACAAGGATACATGTGGAAAGTGAAATATACTTTCTAACATTAATAAGCAAATAAATAAAAAGTAAATAAATAGATAAACAGATAATTTGGAAAGAATCAGAACCAAAGAAAAGTTATCTAAGACATGAAAACAATAATGCCTTTGATACACTATTGCCATTAAATGATGATTATTATCAACATAGTGATAAATTCAACAAAGTTTTCTCCCCACACATATATTTGGTAAATTATGATCATAATTTGCATTCAGTTTTATACTGTAATGTTTTTAATACATAATATTTTTTCCATGTTAAAATCTCTTTACAAAGAACTTAAATTAAATTAATTGAAGTGGGCAAGGGTGAGCAGAATCCACAGGGTATGCATTTTCAAAGAGCTGATTTGGATTGCTGAGAATTCTGATTTGTCCCATCTTCTGCGGTTCATTCAATATCTCGAAAGCAATTAACTCCCAGCAATCTAAGGGCCTGTTTGGGTCAAGTGAGCAAACTTAGCAAGTAGTAAACACTCTTATTATTTAGTTGTTTCCATTTCCTCATTATATATGTTGTCATGATCATCTTTATACATAATTTTTTTTCTGTTTCAGATTATTTATCTGGATAGTTTTCCAGATATAACATTACAAACATGGAAGTTGTAATAATTTATTTAAGATTTCTGATATCCCACTAAAATTGATCCCGAGAAAATTGTATTACATTTCCCCAATTGTTGAGGCTTCCAAATGTACTAAATATGTGGAGCTTTAAGGAGTCAATCTGATTAGAAGGCTAGTGTTCTTGCACTTTTACTGTGCAGTAAGTTTTTTTTTTTATTTTGAAATAAATTCAAAGTTACATGAATAGTTGCAAAAACAATACTAGCCCCATACACAGAATTCCATCATACCCTGACCCCCCTCCCCCGATAGCTCAATCCACCAACTTTAACATGCTGTAGCATCACTATTTCCTTCCCTCCTTCCCTCCCTCCCTCCCTATCTATCATCCATCATCTATTGCTCTGTCTTCTGAACATATGAGAGTTAGATGCACACATCCTTGAACATATGCTATAATTCATGTATACACTTCCCATGAACAAGAACATTCTTTTATATAATTCCATTAAGCGCAGCTAAGAAGTATAAGACATTCAACAATGATATAAAGGTTACATTCTATATTTCCTTTTCCTTATGTCTCAATTGTGTCCCTTTGAGCCACATGTCCTCCACCCTCCGATCCCATCCAAGTTCATCCTTAGCATTCAATTGTCGTCTAGTTAGATTGTCTTTTTTTTGTCTTTTTTCAGTTGTGGAAACATATATACAGCCTAAATCTTCCCATTCCACCCCCTCCCTAGCCTTCCATTGGTGGGATTAATCACATTTAGAATGATGTTATGCTCTTTCCCACCATCCATTACTAGAAATTTCCCTTCACCTCAAACAGCAACCCTACACTCCTTTCTTAACTCCCCATTGCCCCTTCCTCCATTTCTCTTAACCCAAACTCTACTTTTCATCTCTATGGTTACATTCTCTGATAATTTCTTGGTGTTTACTGTGGGGCTTAAAATTAACCTCTTAAATCCATATCAATCTTGTTTTTCTTTGATACCACCTTCACTTCAATAGGACACATAAACTATGGTCCTATACTCCTTCATTCCCCCACCTTTATATAGTTGTCTAAAATTCCATATTTTACATTGAGTTCAAAACCACTGATTTGTCCTTAGAGTTGTGTATTTTGTATCATGTAGGAAGTAACTAGTGGAATTACAGTTAAAAAATTATTGACTTCTATTTGTATTCCATTGTGGTTGGAGAATGTGCTTTGAATATATTCAATGTTTTTTTGTTTTTTTTTTAATTTCTTGAGGCTTGTTTTATGACCCAGCTTATGGTCCCTTCTCGAGAAAGATCTGTGATCACTAGAGAAAAGTGAGTGTCCTGGTGATTTGGGATGTAAGGTACTATATATGTCTGTTAAAATTCTCTATATCTCTTTCTCCTTTCCCTGTCTCTCCTCCAGCAGGGCTCCCCTCAGAATATGAAGTAGGGCAGGTCTTTCATTGGCAAAGTCTCTCAGCATTTGTTAGTCTGTGAAAAATTTAAGCTCTCCCTCAAATTTGAAGGAGAGTTTTGCTGGATAAAGTATTCTTGGCTGGAAATTTTTCTCTCTCAGAATTTTAAATATGTCATGCCACTGCCTTCTTGCCTCCATAGTGGCTGCTGAGTAGTCACAACTTAGCCTTATGTTGTTTCCTTTGTATGTGGTGAATTCCTTTTCTCTTGCTGCTTTCAGAACTTGCTCCTTCTCTTCAGTATTTGAGAGTCTGATCAGAATATGTCTTGGGGTGGGTTTATTTGGATTTATTCTATTTGGAGTTCACTGGGGATTTATGCTTTGTGTGTTTATATTGTGTAGAAGGTTGGGGAAGTTTTCCCCAACAATTTCTTTGAATACTCTTTCTAGACCTTTACCCTTCTCTTCCCCTTCTGGGACACCAATGAGTCTTAAGTTTGGATGTTTTATTTTATCTATTGTATCCTTGAGATCCATTTTGATTTTTTCAATTTTTTTCTCCATTCTTTCTTTTGTTCTTTCATTTTCTGTTCTGTGGATTTCTAGGACACTGAGATGTTGTTCAGCTTCCTCTAGTCTTGTATTGTGAATATCCAGAGTCTTTTTAATTTGGCCAACAGTTTCTTTTATTTCCATAAGATCTTTTATTTTTTAATTTACTCTTGCAATGTCTTCTTTATGCTCTTCTAGGGTCTTCTTTATGGCACTTATATCCTGGGCCATGATCCTCTTGATGTCTTTTAAATCCTTTGCCATGTTTTCATTCTTCGATTGTAGTTCTTTGGTTAATTGTGCAAAGTATAATGTTTCCTCCGAAATCTTGATTTGTGTGTTTGGAGCTGGATTCTCCATATCGTCTGGTTTTATCATATTCATTAAGATTTTCTGTTGTTTTTGGCCTCTTGGCATTTGTTTTGCTTGATAGGGTTCTTTCAAGTTGTAACAAAAAAAAGGATATCAATCTAATTTTTCAGAGACACAGTTTGGTGATGTACACTTTCTCTAACTAACCAGCAGATGGCATCTGTGAGTTACCTATATCCCTCAAGTCAGTTCTCAACCTTTTTTTCCATGGTGTGTGGGTAAATGATTCTTGTGGGTTCATTTGGAGAACTCAGTTTGGGTGTGTTCCTGGAGCCGTCCGCCCTGAATGTGGGGCATGTGTACGGGTGGCCAGGGAGGAAGGGCAGTTCTACTGTTCAAATCTCCCAGGTTCCAGGAGATTCAAGGCCACTGCAAGAGTCTAAGCCTTCATTTCAGTTCAGCCCCAGACCCTCTCTCTCGCTGTCCCATGAACCACCAGACTTTGTGTAGCGCCCCTGGGTTCTCCAAGCAGATCCCCCCTCCCAGCCACGATCCTCCCTCAGCCAAGGGGGATGCCGTGCTACGTCACCAGTGTGCGCCATCCCTCAAGGGAAGCCCTGGGCCACTGGGCTGTGCCGCGGGGCTCTCAGCTCGTTTTAGAATGCAGAATGTCTGAGGCTGTCTTTACTGCAATGCCTTGCGGGCTGAGAACAGCTGAGGTTTTCTCCACAGAGAGAGAGCGAGGGACAGAAAAACTCCCAGGTTCACCTGTCAGCCAGAGATAGCACCTGATTCTCTGGGCTCTCTATCCTGAGACAGATAGTCCCCTGACTCTCCCAAGGTCAGTTGTCACCAAAAGCCTTTGTCTGCTTGTTGAGGATTCACTGTCTGTATTGAGCAGTTAATATTAAAACCTCACTTGGAGCTGGGCTGAGAGAGTGCACGGCGTGGCTTCTGTGAGGGAGGGGCTCTCGGCTCTAGGTTCTCGGCTCTCAGCGCGGGTCCGCAGTTTTGCTTACAGATTTTGCGCTGTGATCTCCGGCATTCCTCCTAATTCATGTCGGTGGATGTTGATTGTACAGTCATGTTTGTCCCCTCGCTGTTATTCCAGGTTATTTACTGGTTTTTTGTTCATTTATGAATTGTTCTGGGGGAGACTAAGTTTTCCACTTCTTTCTATGCTGCCGTCTTTCAATGTCCTGCAGTAAGTTTTAAAGGAGGATACCCACAAGTGGAAATGAAGACTGTGGGAACAGAATATTTTCTGTAGATTATATCTCTTCCCAAGAACTGAAATTACCTACTTTACATCACCCCCACCAACACTTGAGAAACTTTTTTTTTTTAAAGAACAACAAAAATCTAATGAAAATTACTAAGGATAGCAAAATGAAACTTTCAGAGGGAATGAGATATTACTTGTTATATCAGAAAGATCAAAGCTTCCAAACAAAAAACTTCTTCAGTGTTGTCAGTGAAGATAAAGGTAGTTGAGTGCCTGGGAACCCCATTGTGTTTACACAATGCTTACATTCAAATGTTATACATGATTCTACTTTTCTGAGATGGTTTTGTTACCTTCAGAAAACATGGTTCTAAATAGTCTGGCCTGCCTGATCCCTCATCAAACAGAGAAACAAGTCTCTTTGCTTTGGTGAGAAGGTAAATTTACTGAAGATGTATCAACAAGGAACAAGGTGTGTGTGTGGAGGGGGAGGCTTTCCAAGGCCAGTTCAAAGTAAGAAGAGTGGTTTGGGCTTTTATAACCCCAAACAGACAAAGGAATGGCCAGGATCCAGAAGAAAGCAGAAGGAAAGAAACAGAAGATAACAAGCTATTTGGTCATATCTCCAGTTATCATGAAGTCCTCCCCTCATTCAGGCTTGTTTTTCAAAAAGAAGACAACGATTATCAGACCATTGTGTGATATCCCTTGAATTGTCCTGCAGGCAATGCTGGGAAAGTTCCTGGGAAGAGAGTAAGTTTTTTCTTGTTATTGAGATTAGGACAACAGAAAATTATTTTAACAAGGGCTTTTTATGCTTAGAATAACTCATGACTGCTTGAGTGAAGTGGTCTTAATAAACAGGTTGTTTGGTTTGGTTTGGTTTGGTTTGGTTTGGTTTGGCTACTGAAGATTAGATTAAGCATTTTCCAGCTAAAAAAATATATTGAGTATTTTTTCTACTTATCCAGTTATCAATTTAACTTTCTAGCACTTTATAATAAGTGTTGTAAAATAATGAAATGATCTAATTGAAGCTGTTCTCTGCTCTGGAAGAGTGATTTCCCTCAGAGATTGATTCATAGTTGTATGACAAGAAGAGCAATGCACAAGAAAGATTCATTATCCAAAGAATCTTTTGCTCTCAATGTTGGGAAAGCAAAATACTGTTAAATTTTATTCCTAAATAAATGATGAGGGATTTTTTAAAATTTTAAAGCAAAGAGCATCCTATTGAAAAAATGGCAGAAGCAACAGAACATGGTGGAAAGAGCACATGTCATAAGATTGTTTCAGTCCTTGCTTCAATTCTTATGCTATGGCTTTCCACAAGTTACTGAGCCCCCACATCTATGTTCACATGAGGCTTATATGGGAAAAAACAGACAATGTATAGAAGTATTCTTTGAAAACTGGGAAATACTATATGAATGCTGGTGTTATTACTAATGTTGCCTAAGAGGAACCCTTACAATTGATTTGTTTATCCAAAATAAGCAGATACATCAGTCCACAAAATATATAAGTAAGTACTGCTTGGATTTATTGAATTAAGCTTGTTGATTAAGTAACTACGAAGTAAAGGCATGATCTTATGCACTGTGTAGACTGGGAGTGAGTGGGTCAGGAGAATCCACAGAGCATGCATTTTTGAAAAGCTGGTTTGCTTTCTTGAGATTTCTGATTTGCCCCATCCTCTGCAGTCCAGAGTTCCTGTAGCCAAAAGACCTTTACGGCAATCCAAAGACCTGTTTGGGGTAAGTGAACAAACATAGCCAAGTGATAAATAGATTTCTTCAAACATATGCAATACACTGTATGAGAACCTGGATTTTATGGATACTTGAAAATCAGATATTTCTTTGAAAATGTCCTGATTGAACTGAAAGAACAGAATTGGTTTCTCAGCAACCCATGTGCCTTAAAAGTCCAGCCTTATGACAGCATCCAAAGGTTTTTGAGCATTCAATATTCTTATGAAAAACAATGGTGAAAATGAATAAGGAAATATGAGCATAAAGGAGAACTGCAAGACATTTATAAGTTAGGGTTTGCTCTACCCAAATTAGAGATAACTAAAGTCAGAATGAAACAATATGAGGACAAACATAATGGAACAGAAGTAGGTAAAATATGTGGCAGGTGCTTTTCTGTGTGCTATGGGGTCTGAATGCAAAATGAATCCTCTCCTAAAGAAGCCCATGGTGCAGGTTTGATGGCTTTATTAAAGAAAGATCACTGCAGTCCCCTATATTTAATCACTAGTATAAACTTTCCTGAACTTGATAGGGATCTTTGCATTGCAGTAAATTAATCCACTCAAGCCACCTGAAGTATAAAAGGGAATTTATTGACTCTCATTACTGAAAAGCCCAGAGATGGACATCAAGCTTGAGAAACTTCAGGCAGAGTTGAATGCAATAGGTCAAGGAATATGCTCTGGATTCAGTCTACTTTATCTCTTGTCCTTCCTCTTTGTTAGCTTCAGTTGCAAGAAGTTTCTCTGCAGGGGGAGGTTAAATTCCTGCTGAAAGTTCCTGAATAACATTCCCAAAATTTAACAACTCCAGTAGAAAGAAATTTTACTTTTATCTCCATATTACCTACAAAAGTTCTGGGAATCACTCTATTGGGGCTAACTGAGGTTCATGTACCCATCACTAAATATTCATTGTGGTGAACGGTATGGGATGCACTGATTATAATCATTATAATTATTTTTTATGTATTAATTATGTATTGATTCTATGTTGATTATACAAACATTGATCTTTATCTATAGAAGGGAAGGAGAGGGAAAAGGATGGAGAGAGTCTCTCCGAAAGAACGGGGGATATATGTTGGGTAGGCAAACACACACACACACATATACACCATATACACATACACAATACACACAGAAATTACTACTCATTCCTTGATTTCTATACTTTTATAGTAACTCTTTTGAGTGGCTAACTCTGAAACTTATGTTCCCATCTGAGAAATGAAATAGACAAAAGGTAGAAAGACATGAAAAGGAAAATAAAATTAAAATATCATTTTGCAAGGGGTAGAATATTGGGTAAAACTCAGATTTTCCATGATAATTACTAAGGCTTTTAAATATCATGACTCACTTTCAAACAAGATGTTCCAAATTCTTGTTCAGAAAATATGACTAGCAATTTCATCTGAGTGCTTAGTGAAATTTCTCATTAACCTGACCTTGGCAGACAGCAGTGTAGAAGACTAGAAAAGGGAATCAGAAGCTGTGGATTAAAGTCCTAGATCTGAGATGTAAGATATGTCTTTTGATGAAATAGTCTCTCTGGGCTTTAGCTGTCTCATCAGTGAACTAAAGAAACTATTAATTTAACAAGTAGTTAGCAAATTTCAAAGGATGTTATCGGTTACAGTTCCACAGTTTCAGTTATTTCCTTATTGTGAAATATAAAATATTACAAAAAGATGATTTCTTTCAAAGTATGATTAACAAGTAGTTATATAGGAAATTTCCAAAAATGTTATGAGTTACAGTACTATAGTTTCAGCTATTTCCTTATTGTGAAATATAACATATATAGAAAAAGGTGATAACTTTTAAATTACAATTTAACAAGTAGCTATAGAAAAAATTTCTAAGGATGCTATGGGTTACAGTTTCACCATTTCATTTCTTTCCTTCTAGCTGTTATAATACCCTAGCATAGTACATTTTACAATAAAAATATGATTAAAAAAAAACAATGTTTGGCTTCAGATTTATCTAGAAGCAAAAGAATCAGATCAGATTTTTTTTACCAACTAAATACTACTCTCTTTTTCCACAATAATTATTTATTTTTAAGTGCCCATTTACTTTCAGTTTTATTCATGCCTACATCATGACTCATACTTTTCACTCCTATCTAATAATTGTTTTTTTTTTTTTCTGGACTGTCTATTTTGAAAATATTTTCCTAATTGATATTCATGGCTTCCTTTACAAAACAGGAGCTTTTTCATGGAGCTAAACTTTGAAGAAGACCATTAATCATCTTTTGTTTTAGACATTAGAAGAAAATGCAGCAAATCCTCTTTTTAATTTTCTAACCCAATGTTCCGTGCTGAGTAAGTGGTCACTCTTGTATTTGTAAGTATGTATGGGGTGTCATGGTTAAGCTCATGTGTCACCTTGGCCAAGTTATAGTGGCCTGATTGTTACTGTGAAGATATTTCATGGATTTAAATCATCAGTGACGTTGATTGCATCTGTGGCTGATTACATCTACAATCAACTGAGGAAATTGCCTTTAGCAATGGGAGACATCTCATCCAATCAACGGAAGGCCTTAAAAGGAGAAGTGATGATCTCAGTAGTCAGAAGAGAGAATTTCCATCTCTATTTCAGCCAGCCACCTTCTCCTGTGGAATTCATAGAAAAGCTTCATCAGAGTTCCCAGCTTGAGGCCTGCACTATGGGAATTGGGTTACCCCTCCCCACAGATGCATGAACAAATTCCTATTAAAATAAACCTCATAACCTCCTGTTAGTTCTGTTTCCCTAGAGAACCCTGACTAATGTAATGTGCATATATGGGAAGGTAAGGGGCTTTGATTTATTTTAAGCACATAAGTTTTACAGTAGTTACACCCAAGTGGTTTCTTTAGTGCACTGTTTCTGTTCAAAATTTGAGGAACTGTATCTTGCCAGTGCTACACAAAATATAAGCCTACTACGTTTCTAGACTTTTTTCAATGACGAAGATTCTTTTGGTGAAGAGATGGACAACTATAAAGACTTGTCTTACTAAAAACAGTGGGGTCTACATTTAAAGAGAAAAGGAAGTATTGATGACAACTTAATGGTCTGAACTACTTTAAATAGTATTGGCCCTTTGTTACTCACAATGAATATCTAGTAACTAATAGAGATATCTCAGACATATAAAAACACCAATTAATTGTATGTTTAGTTTGATATACTCTGAAAATAAAATAAAATACAATAGGAGGATAATATTGCCTTAACACTTATAAGTAGAATATACCCATTGGTAACTTATGGGGCTATTTCTCTATGATAATTTCTCTATGTTTTATAAGAGCTGTCATCATACTGCATATGTAATTTGATACTCCAGTATTGTGAAATTAACCTTAGAATATAAACATATCCTATATTGCAAGAGACACTTAAAATTTTAATTAGACTTTTATAACAAAATTTGTGGTTTCAAAATAAGGAAAGGAAACTGTGAAGAAGAAAACTAAAGACATCAAATCTCCTCTTCATAACCACCATGCTGCCTCTGTCCATTCCCTTACTGCCACGAATAATAAACCCAACTTGTTCAACTGCATTTTTGCTCATAGTTGTCATTTGGTAAATGGAACTAACATATGATAGATAAATAAAATTCCACTGGCTGCATAATACTTAATTATCTTAATAGCTATATTTTCATAATTATGCAGGGACTCTTTATTTTATCTTCAATAAAGTAATTATAAGCCTTCAATATTAGATCATAGAGCTTATCTGTAATACGTACCTGAGCACTGGGAACAAGGAAATATTTCTATTTTTGCCATTCACTGAACCTGATCAGAAAACCCAAACCAGTCAATTTTTGAAGTTGAAATGACATTTAACACAAAAGCAGCAGCCTAAGAGCTATCACATCCATTATGTTGGTCAAACCTACTGTTTTAAGCTGCTCAAAGCAAATACTATGAAATGGGTTGGCTTAAACAATGAAAATTTATTTACTCATGGTTTTATGGCCAGGAAAATGTCCAAATTAAGGTATTGATGCTTTCTTCCTGAAAATCAGCTGCCAGCAATCCTTGGCTCCTCTGTCACATGGCAAGGCAAATGATAGCATCTGCTGGTCTCTCTCCTCTCTTCTGAGTTTCATTGATTTTGGCTTCTTGCTTCTGTTGCTTTCTCTCTGTCTGAATTTTATTCTCTTATAAAGGACTCCAGTAGTAGGATTAAGACACATCCTGATTGATACAGTCACACCTTAACTGAAGTAGCCTCATCAAAAGGTCCTGCATAGGATGGGTTTATACCCACAAAAATGGATTAACTTTAAGAACATGTTTTTCTGGGTACATACAGCTTCAAGCCATCACACCTACTTTCAAGGCTAATTTGAACTGTGGAGATACTCTCAGTGATCAAAAATATTTTTATAATGCTCATTGTTTCATCAAGCAAATCAGTCAATGAAACAGTTACAGCAGCAAGTACTTGATGACACCATTCAATGACAAGACATGTAGCCTCAGCTGTAGAGTTTCCTTCCAATATGCAAATTTATGTCAACTTCCACCTAAGAGCATTTTGTTACCAGAAGTGTTTGTTATACTACAGATTGTTTTTTAATATAAGCTGTAAATTACTTATAATATAGCTATGCTCTCACTGTCAAAGTGCTTGTTACAGATTATTTCCCCATAATCTTGTCATAATGCTGCTGTTCAGCATGAGATGTCCTTAGTTAACAACTTATAAACAGTTTAATGAAAATATAGTACACTGTTAAGAATGTGATTTTTTGGGGGGTGGGGGGTGTTAAAAAGGGCAATAGTACTATTTCTTTCAGAGGGCAATACTCAAATATTTAGGTCCTAAAAATTTACTAAGTACATTTTAAAACCATTAGTCTAGAATCACAAGAGACATTAACCCCACTACAAAATAATGACTCCTAATAGATGTTTATGATATAATTCTCAGAAACATACATTTTTTATGTTGAATAAAGAATGGAAAAATCTTGTCAAAATTCATGCTTAAATAAATCAAAGCTTAAAGCTGGCTCTTCTCTTTAGGCTAATTATGTCTCAGTACAAGTTAAGCCATAAAAATGAACATGAGTAGTAAAATGCATGAAATATATGTTAGTATCTTTAATTTCTCTGAACACACCTTGACAGTCTGTTGGGGTTTGAAACACATTGAAAACACACATTTTGATTGCTTAGAAGAAAAAACAAAATGTGAAAATCTGGGTAAAGAGTATTTTCAAGCAGAATTGAATAAAAATTAAAAATTAGGTTACTGCTTTTTCTTTGTGATTCTTTTTTAATTGGCCTTCCTTTACATTTTATGATCTGTCATCTAACACCATCTTTATGTACATAGCATTTTACTGTGTACTTACTAAATACTTTTGTAAACAGTATATGGTTGGATCATATTTTTTAATCCATTCTGAAAATTTGTGTCTTTTGATTGTGGAGTTTAATCCACTAACCTTTGGTGTTATTCCTGTAAAAGGCATCCTTACTTTGGCCATTTTATCCTTTGGTTTTTATTTGTCAAATTTTTTTTTCTTTTCATACTTTCAGTTACCCTTACTATAATCATCAATTCTATACTCTTCCCCAAGCCTCTCTCTCCTGTATTTTTTTTTTTTTTCAGCCAACAGAATTCTCTTTAGTAGTTCTTGCAGGGAAGTTCTCTTGTTAACAAACTCTCTCAGCTTTTGTTTGTCTGTGAATATTTTAAGCTCTCCCTCATTTTTGAAGGACAGCTTTGCTGGGTAGAGAATTCTTGGATGGCAATTTTCCTCTTTCAGTATCTTAAATATATCATACTTCTGGCCTTCATGGTGTATGATAAGTCAGTGCTGAACCTTATTTGGCTTCCCTTGGATGTGGTAAATCACTTCACTCTTACCGCTTTCAGGATTCTCTCCTTCTCTTCAATATTTGACAGTTTGATTAGTACGTGTCTTTGAGTTGGTCTATTTAGATTTATTCTATTTGGAGTATGTTGGGCTCCTTTGATTTGCATATTTACGTCTTTTATAAGGGTTGGAAATTTTTCAGCCATTATGTCCTCAAATATTCTTCCTGGCCCTTCATCCTTCTCCTCTCTTTCTGGGACACCTATAATGTGTATATTTGTGTACTTCGTGTTGTCAATCATTTCCCTGAGACCCAACTCAAATTTTTCAATTTTTTTCTTTATTTGTTCTTTTGCATTTCAAGTTTGGTTGTCTGCCCCCTATTCACTGATTCTTTCTTCTGCCTCTTTCAATCTGCTGATGTGTGTCTCTGGTATATTTTAAATTTCATCTACAGTATCTTTCATTTCTGTAAGATCTGCTATTTTTCTATGTATTCTTTCAAATTCTTCTTTATGCTTTTCCAATGTCTTCTTAATATCCTTTATCTCTTTAACCCTCTCACTGAAATTATTTAGGAGATTTGTTTAACTATCTTGATTAGTTGTTCCAAATTTTGTATTTTCTCTGACTTTAATTTGATCACTTGGCTTGACCATATCTTCTTGTATCTTGATGTGTCTTGTAATTTTTTGTTGGTTTCTGGGCATCTGATTATCTTGATGAGATTATTTTGAAAGATAGCTTCCCTCTCATCTAAGATTTTGTTGTTGATTAGATTCATGTTGAATGTTTCCTTTGGTACTTGATTTGTCAGTATTTCACAGCCAAACCAGGGTCATAGTCCCATGCAGGGAGTGCAGATCCCTATGTAATGGCCCTAGAGAAAGTGTCAGGAAGCAGCTTCTCAAACTGTACTTTCCCAGCCTTCCTAGCAGATGTAGGTCTTTGGTGACATATTCTCCACAGCCCTACAAAGGTAAGTTATTTTTTATCACTCTGCCCCCTCTGTTTCTATGGTAGATGGGGATAAAGGCCCTATTGTGCTACAGGCACCTGCCCAGAAAGGACCAAGGCTGTGGGCTCCTGCTGTCCAAATTCACTGGCCAACAGTTGGTTGAAGACTGTTCTGTGTTTCCTTCTTTTCCTGAGGGGAGAGCCTCCTGTCTTTCCAAGACCAGTGCAGCTCCCTGGGCAAGAACCGCATTCACTCATGGCTGTTGGCCTTGTGGGTGGATGATTGGTGACTGGTGCTGCAGTGGAGCTCAGTCACTTGCCAATGCTCCTCTGTTTCTGGAAATAGTAGGGGTG
This sequence comes from Choloepus didactylus, assembly GCF_015220235.1. NCBI lineage: Eukaryota > Metazoa > Chordata > Mammalia > Pilosa > Megalonychidae > Choloepus > Choloepus didactylus. Next base: position 57,447,280 of record NC_051312.1, read on the forward strand.
TGAGTGCCCTGGGCTCCTTTCTGCAAAGGCTTAAGGCTGCAAGACCCAGAGGATCACTCTCTTTAACCAGCAGTTGGAAGAGGACGGTATGACATCCCCCATTTTTACTAAGGAGAGGGCCTCCCTGTCTCTCCCAGCACACTGCAGCCAGCAGGATGAGAGCCAGGTACACCTGGAATAGCCAGCCTTAGGGAAGGGGGATGGGTGCCAGGAACCCTGGTGCAGATCAATCTCTCACCACAGTCTGTGTTGTGGAACCATTGGAACTGAGGACTCCCAAGCTGCCTCATGGAAAGGCCTAGAGGCTGCAGGACTGAGAGGGTTAACTTCCTTGGCTAACAGTTTGCCTGGGACTGCATCTCCCAGCCTCAGGGGTGGGGAATGGGCAACAGGAACCACAGTGGAGATTAGTCTCCCTGCAGTCTCTTGGTTTGTGGGATTAATGGAGCCCTGAATTTTGTGAAATGACTCTAGGCTGTGGGACCAAGAGGCTTAATTTTGCTGGCCTTCTTTTGGAGCAGGACTGTGCTGTGTCTCACCAGCTGGTGAGAACCAAGCCATCCCACAGCTGCCAAGCTTGGGTGGAGGTGGGGCACCAGGTACAGCAGTTGAGATCACTCACCACAATTTCTCAGTCATAGTTGCTCTGTTTTTTCATTCAGCTCCTCCTTATACATTGCAGTGGTCCTTCCCTAGTCTCCCAAACCCCAGAACCACCGCTTTGGATAATTCCTACCTTTTCTCTAGGTGCTCTTGGTGGAGGAGTAACTTCAGCCTGTCCTTATTTAATGATTTTCACAGAAGTCTGTAAGTCAGTCTTTTTTAACCTAATCAAAGAAGTGACATCCCATCACTTTTGCCTATTTTCTTTATTTTGAGGTGATGAAATTCAATTGATCAGTCTAATAGCAAATTATGTTTTCTATTTCCTACATCCTCTCTGCTAAAGTTAATAAAGTCACTAGATGTTCTAATATGGCATCAATGCAGCTCATTCTTTGGTTGAGCCATTTTGATACACCCAATTGTGTGAAACAAATATGGGAATGATTGAGTTTTCCTTGGATTAAAGGACTGCTAAAAACAATTGGCAATAATAATGATATAAAGAAGACGGGGAGAGAGGAGAAAAATAAATAGAAGACGCAATATGATAAAAAGAGATATAAGTATTTACAGACTGCTTACTATGTGTAATATTAAATGGCAAACACTGCAAATATAATTTAATCTCATTGTAATCTTATTTTCATTAACTTCATTTTACATATGAAGAAATTGAGGCTATGGGATTTTAAAAATGGCTTTTCAAAGTCAAAAAGAAAAAAGTGACACACTCATCCACTTGTGTCCTAAGACAAGCTCTTAACCTCACTACTACAAATCCCTGTTTCATCATTAGTGCTTTATTTTTATACACTCTAACCTACTGAATGATAGGTATTTATATTTAGGTAGAAATTCAAAGATGATGCCATGAAATAGGGAATATTTTTATCATGATCTTTGACTTGTAAATCTAAGACTAATGTAGGATCAAAATACTGTAGTTGGAAGAATCTAAATTTTAACTTTACTTAAAATTTTAAAGTAAAACTACTTAAAATTTTAAAGTAAAACTAATATATCCTATAGAGCTAAAAACAGTCTATCTATAATTTTGAAATGGTCTTTATGATCATGATGTAAACTGACCTCTCTCAGCTTGATCCCTTGCCTATCTGAGAAGAAAAAAAATCTTGCTTCTCACTTTCTCTCCCTAGAATTAATCACAGGCTCAAATAACTATAATAAATTCCTGGCCATGTTTATTTAAGAAAACTGCTTATTTGGCTTATTTCCCAAAGCCAGAACACTTGTTATATATTCTTATTCAAGGATGTTTCATTTCATGGTATTCTCTGATCTTCATCACTTATAGACACTGAAGTGCTCAAACTGTTAGTACTGTTGATTGTAGTGGTTCTAGAATCAGATGTGGTTTAAAATGTTAGATCTTCCATTTGCCAGTTTTGTGACTATGGTCAAGTAAAAGTCATACTAAGTCTCCGTTTCCTCATGGATAAAACTGTGTAAATAATAATATCCATTTCAAAGATGTTGTGAATATTAAATAAAGCAACACATGCAAAATGCTTCGCATAATGCCTTAGAGTGAGACATCAAATAATATTTTAGTGAGGACTTTAGTGATTTGTATGTGTGTGAGTTTGTGTGTATGTGTGTGTGTGTGTGTGTGTGTGTGAGAGAGAGAGAGAGAGGCTTTAGGAAAATCATCTTTTTTTTAATAACAGTTTTATTGAGATAGAATTCACATACCATACAAATTCACCCATTTAAATTGTACAATTCAATATGTTTTAATACTTTCACAGAGTAATCATCACAATCAATTTTAGAACACTGTCATCATTTCATAAAGAAACTCCATACCCATTAGCAATCATTCCCCTTGATTCTGCTCCAAACACCGTAGCATCTTTCTGTTTTGGTCTTACTTCCTGTATCTTACTCTCCACCCTCTCTGAATCCCTTTTGTTGGCTTATTTATTGGAAGGAAAAAGAGGGTCTGTCAGATTTGGAATCTGGAAGGACTGAACAGTTCACATCTCTCTGCACTTCATCTCCATACACAAGCTTGAAACCCTGAATGTAAAAACACTGAGGTTTGCCCCAGCTGCAGACTTCCTGGCAAGAGATGGTTGGAATATTATTGTAAAGGAACTTTGTGGCACCTCCTGTCTTCCAACATACAGAATAAGCATCCTTGACTGTGTATCACATTGTATTATACCGCAAGGTTTGCCTCAAACCATCAATTTGACAAAGATTACAAAACCAGTCATGTCTGTGACATTATATTACCATCAAAAACTGTGGAATGGATAAGATTCAGGACAACAGTACAGGCAGGAGTTACCGAATTCACTAGATCTGCAAGATTCCAGGATTGGGCAGAGAACTAGTATACATTCAACTTTCGCATTTTATTTTCAAACCATCACCCATCCATGACTTTCACAAAGTTAGCATGTCATGTGCTTTTATGACTGTATTATCAGACATCAGGAATTCCTTGCTCCACAGGGAGACTGAGTAGCAGCTGTCAAGACTATACAAGTCTACTTTAAAAAATTGAGAAAATAACGTATTCTTGCAGGCATTGGGGACTCCCAATTTAGTAAGTCAAGTCCTTGATCTTGGGGCTTGCATTTATGAAACATATTCTTGCAAAGGAGAAGCTAGCCTACTTATAATTATGCCTAAGAGTCATCCCCAGAGAACCTCTTTTGTTGCTCAGATATAGCCTCCATCTCTCAGCCAACTCTGCAAATAAACTCATTGCCCTTCCCTCTATGTGGGACATGACTCCTAGGGGTTTAAGTCTCCCTGGCAACATGGGCCATGGTTCCCAGGAATGAGCTTGGTCCTGGCATTGTGGGATTGAGAAAGCCTTCTTGACCAAAGGGAGAAAAGAAATGAAACAAAATAAAGTTTCGGTTGCTATGAGATTTCAAATAGAGTCGAAAGGTCATTCTGGAGGTTATTCTTTTGCATTATATAGATATTCCTTTTTAGTTTCTAGTGTGTTAGAATAGCTAGAAGGTAATACCTGAATCTGTTGAACTATAATCAGTAGACTTGATTCTTGGTGATGATTGTATAATCATAAAGATTTTATTGTGCAACCATGTGATTGTGAAAACCTTGTGAGTGACACTCCCTTTATCTAGTATATGGGCAGATGATTAATAAAATAAACACAAAAATATAAAAATAATGGGGGGATAAATGGTATGTCATGTTTTAGGTGTTCTTTTTTCTTTTTATTCTTTTCTTTATTTTGGAGTAATGAAAATGTTCTAAAAATGATTTTGGTGATGAATGCACAAGATATGCATATAATGATGCTGTGAGCCATTATTGTATATTTTAGATGGATTATATGGTGTGTGAATATATCTCAACAAAACTGCATTTTTTAAAAAGTTGAGAAAATCATGGAAATTGCACAAAAGGCACAGGTTTGATGATTGCAACATATAAAAGAAATATAAAATAAACTTTTCTCTAGAAATTTCCAGCAAAATATTCTATTTTCAATTTTGTTTTTCCTGCAATTTCCACCCCTAACCTGGAAAAGCTACCCTTTGAATGTTTTTTTCCTTTTTTTTTTTTTTTAAGTAAAACTATTTTGTGGCTATAGTTTTACTGTCAAGTATGTCACCTAAATCCAGTTATCTGTTCTGTCTGAATTTGGTCCCAGGAACAAGATGATCTGTAGTGGACAGGCCAAGTAGATATACACAGGTTCTTCTTTGATTTATTTAGTGTTAGCTAGTGTTAGTTAGTTAGTGTTTTAATGTGTCTTACTCACTATAAATACCCTAGAAGGACTTTTCTTTGTGAAAATATTCCTTGTGAAAGTACATGTAGAAAATACTGGTCTCCTGAATCAACATAAAACTTATCAAATCAAAGGTTTTTTAGAAATGTTTTCTTAGTTGTGACTAATAAGTGAATGTTATGTTTCTACTTTAGGAATGGAGCTGCTGGTCTCCAAAGCCTTCATTCTCTGAGCTTTTCAAGCCTCCTTGACACACCACTAAGGAAATCCTTTAGTAAGAGCTTCTAGTTCTTGTATGTTTGCTTATTAATTATAGAAGTTACTAGTTATTGGCTTCTTATTACAATCCAGAAACTGTTTTAAGAACTTTATCTGCATTGTTTCTTTTGATCTTTGCAGTAATACTAAAGTAGGTGTGATTGTGCCAGCTTTTTGTAAATAAGACTTAGAGATATTAAATGTCCCAAGGTCACACATGCTAATAAGGAATAGTTCTAGATAACTCTTACACTAGCCTCCACCACTGCACAAAGGAGGACTGGGAAGGAGTATCCTCAGAGCCTTTAATAGAAATTTTAAAAGGACAAGTAATAAATGCCTAGGGTATAATGACAAACTTTTTTTAACTTGTTAAAATATATGAGAAGAGTGACCTTATGTAAAGAGCTTAGGTTGCAGAGTCATCCCGACTGCAGTTGGAAATCTAGCCCAGAGGTTGCCAGAAATAATCTTTCAGATACATTGTTCATTGAAAAGTAGGTCTGAAAAGGTCCAATTTCCAAAATATGTGTCTCTGTTTGAATTCCCTAAAACCATACCTTAAAGCAAGGATTCAAATGCAAGTAACCTATTTAGAAAGAGAAAATAAATAAATAAATAAATAAATAAATAAATAAATAAATAAATGAAAAATACAGCAATAGTGGAGAAGTGAAACAAGGAGTAAAGGCAGCCAATAAAGACTACCTTCACAATCTTTGCAAGCCTGACACCAGTGTAGGTGACAGGAGCTTAATCCTTCCTTGGAAACTTTGGAAGCCACTTTATAACACATCACATAACATATGAGAGACCTATTTGTGCACTCACTCTTGTAACACACTGTTTGAGAGTGAAGGGTGTTCATTTCCAGCACACATTATTTGCAACATGGATAGACAAGCACACTTTTGGGGAATGGGGATGTAAGCAGAAAAAACCATCACAAAAAGGGATTCGGATACTGACCCTTGGGAAAACTGTTGTAAAATCATGAGGGTGATGGGATATGGGTGCAGTGCCTGCAGTGTCAACTACAGTATGATAATAGATGTTACTTCTAGACAAGAATTCCATTGTCAAAACATTTTGGAGAACAGCTGGGCTAAACAAAAATTGTTTGTTTTACCTTATGACTTCTCCAATATTTTAGGATATGAATGTGAATCGACATTGTATAGCTTTAAGATGGGAAAATTATATGTAAATGTCCAAAACTATTTGGGATAGTACATCTTATAGGATACTGTTCCTCTCAATACACTTTGAGAATTACCTATCTAATCCAATTGCTCAATTGTTACAAATGAGGAAAATTATATACATGTTAGTAGCAGCTGAAGTACAACAATGTGAAAAGGGATTATATATCTACAAAGGGTTAAAACAGCAGGAGTCTAGAACATGTGATAGAAGTTTAAAATTATCATGTACATTTTGTTATTTTAAAAAAATAAGTTATATTTTTATTTAATGTATTGGAATTTTAATTATCCTGGGCAGGTACTAAGATTGATCACGAAAAATTAACACATTGCAAACCTTGGTTTTCCGAAGTTTTTCTTTAGAATTGCTGCAGAGTGGGTATATCAGTAATTAATCTACTTTTTCAATGCATTGGCTTGAAATTTAATTGCATTTAGCACATAGTTGGTTTTCAACATTGCCAGCACTCAAAAAAAGGTTGAAAATCTTTTTCCTCAACTGCTGCTGTATTAAAGAGATAAGTCGCACATCTTAGCTGCCAACATTAAATTTAAAAACAATAAAATAAAAAAGTTATACATAGATGTTTAGAGGTTATTCTGTTTATGGTAAAAGCTATAATATAGCCAATAGAGGAAATAACTTTAAAACAACTTTAATACAACAGTATACTCAATTAATTAAAATTTAATATTGTATTTGACATGTCAGAAGCCCACTAATGTGTATAGATATAATGTTTTATTTGAAAACTATGCTCAGGAAAGCCCACACCAAAAGGAATGGATTATCATAGGTCCTTTAAAATTATAGAAACATAATTTTTGTTCCTATTTCCTTTCTTTCTTCCTTCCTTCCCTTTCCTTCCTCCCTCTCACCCTCCCTCCCTCCCTCCTTTCTTTCCCTCTCTCCCTTTCTACCTTTCTCTCTCTCTCTCTTTCTCTCTCACTCGCTCACTTGCTTTCCTTGTAAACAATATATGCATTGAAGTATGTTAAGACAATGCAGTTGTCGAAAATACCTGAAAACTTTGAATCAGGTAGTTAAAACATGAGAGATGCTGACTTTATTTAGATTGACTTTACTGTACCCTTTGAGAGGGTAGAATCAAGTAAGGATAGAAAATTCCAACATAAAATTAATGGAAAAAAAATGAAAAGGAAAGGAAAACATCCTGAGGTTTCTCAGCTAAAGAAATTGAAGAAACCCCAAGTGGGAAAAATATATCCTGAGGACAAAATGCTAAGAAGGTGAATTTCTCTATAAAGTCAAGAATCTTCCAAAAATGTTCTGTGTCTTCTTAAAAATTCTACTGCTTAATATAGAAATAATAACAGCTTTTTAGAGTTATTTATATCCTCTTGGATGAAAAATGATGCCTGCTTTAGAAACTTGCCGTGTTATTCAGTCCTTTTGAAGGAAAAAAGGCAAATCCTTAATAACACTTACCTGATCATTAACATGCTTTCATATACCTAATACACCACAGCATACTTTTAGTTGACAGAGCGTAACATTTGTTATCATACAAATTGGATTCCAATTTCAGTTCTATTGCTTACTGTTTTAAAAAATCAAAGCCAACAAATAATTTTTGCTGCAAGGCAAAATATTATGAAACATTGTATACTATTATATGAAAATTTACATTTGTTTGGACAAGCAGCTTATTGCCCTTGGATTATTCATCTGTAAAGTGGGGATAGAAAACAATCTCACCCTGTAAGGAACTTGTGGAAAAGGACTTGCACAATTTTGATCACAAGTTATCATTTCAGCATCCATCCCCTTTACAGCATCTACAGTGAACCTGCCTCTCCAGATTCCAAGGACATCTTTTCCTCTTTTCCTATCCCTCAAGGACATTGACCTACTTTCAGTGGAAGTCCCATCTTCCTTTTTCTTTGAGTATGCTTGAGGTTTTAGTTTTGTTTTGTCAGAAATAGGTGAGACAAGATCGGCTCGCCCAATTTTTAAGAAAAGGGAGAAACAAATAATGCAGTGAATTTAGATGTACTTACTAGCGTTTTAAAAATGAATGTCAAACACACAGCTAATTATTGTTTACTCAAGAACAAAACAGCAATATAACTTCTTTTGTTTCCCCCACGAAACGAAACAAACTGCTGAATTGTGTTCAACATAAAATAGTTAATTTTGCTCAGGGTAAACCCACTTAAAAAAGAATTACATTGCTATAAAAGGAAAAATGAAAGCTCAGCTCAATGTTTCAAAATCTTCAGTAGAAAATATTGATTTTTCCTTTTGTATTTATAAAATGGGAAAAACAGCTATTAAGTGATCATCTATTCATGATGCCACAATGGCACAGTAGGGGCAAGAGCTTTTTTAAGTACTAAGCTACTAGACTGAGTGTCCGCATTTTACCTGCATATACCTGCAGAGTCACAAAGAAGTTATGTTCTGGGTAATTTGTAGCCTAATTTGTGTTAGCTAAAGTAACTACTGGCCATTTAGTTTTTAGACTTCAGACTTTTCATATTATATTTATAAACTTTCAGGAAGCCAAAGGAGAAAAGCTACCAGCAGTGAGGAAAGAAAGTGGCCAATTTTATTTAAAAAAAAATCGATCAAAAACATAGTGATTATTTGCAGTTTCATATGGTTCAATTTAGTAGATGAAATAGGCACAGATCTTTTCATGAGGCAATGCCATGCAGCAACCATTCTTTCATGACGTGGTTTCCTAAAATCTGATCAACATATTTTGCAAAATTTTAGGACATCCTATTAAGCATAAAATTTATAGATTTTGGTTTGCTCCATAAATATTTATTGAGTGACTACTGTATGCCACACCATTAACAGAACAGAAAATATCCTATCCTATTCCTCATGGAGCTTAAAATGCAATGTGAAAGACAGAAAATAAATAAGATAAATTTAAAAAGAGTATGTAAAGAATCAGAAATAGAATCACAAATAACAGCTAAGGGGAAAAATACAGGAGGGACATGGGATGGAGTTGGTGGGAGTGTCGGTTCGAATTTTTAAGAAGGTAATCTGTGTAGTCCTCAAGGAAGAGTGAATAGTTGCAGCGAGTTAGGGAGAAAGTCATGCAAATGTTTGTAAAATAGCATTCTAGACAGAGTGGATCACAGTGGAAAGGACCTGAAGCAGGAGTTTGCCTCATGTATGAATGATGCAAGTGTGGACAGAATGGAATGGGTGAGAGGGAATTTAGGAGAAGATGCAGATGAGCACTGGTGGGGCCAGATCAAGTAAGTTTTTGAGAGTCAAAGCAATGACTGACTTTTATTCTAAACAAGAAGGAAAACCATTGCAGGGTTTAGGTAAAGGAATAATATTTTCTTACATATGTTTTATCAGAATGCTCTGGCTACTACTGTCTTGGAAATAGATTTTGGAGGCAAAATAGAATCAGGGAGAAAAGTTCAAAGGTTATTGCAATTTTTCAGTCAAGAAAAATTTTTCAGGCTTGTACTGGTGAGACAGTGGAGATGATGAGAATTTGTTGCAATTTCAACATATTTTAAAGATGTATCTGTCAGGATTTGCTGAAAGTCCCAACGTTGGGTGTGAGTAAAGGATAGATATAAAGGATGACTCCACAATGTTTGGCCTGAGCAAAAGGAAGAACTGAGTTGCTGTTAACTATTTGGAGAAGGTCTGTAGGAAGGAGCAAGGCTGTGATAGAAGGAATTCCAGTAATTCGGTTTTGAGATTGGTAAATTTTAAAGACCTATAAGGCATCCAGACATTGTAAAAGTAATTCCATATGTGATTCTAGAATTCAGGGAGAGGACTAGGCTTACTTACACATTTAGATTCAGCAGCAGAGAGGTGATACATAAAACCAAGAGCCTAGATGAGGTCATCTAGACAGGCAGATATGAAAGAGATAGGGTCAAAGGCTAAGCACTGGAGCACTCCAATGTTTACAAATCAAGAATTTCAAGAGAGAGCATCAAGTGGACAGAGAAGGAATAGTTAGAAGTATATAATGCAAATCACATGAATGTGGAGCCCTGAAACCAAGTGATCAAATGGCTTTTAAAGGAAGAGAAAATGATCATTTTCCATCATCCCCCATATTAAAGGGGGAAGAGAGCTACAGCTTTTCACTTTTTACTCAAGCTTAATGTAGACTATAGAATATTGATATATATGCACACATACAGATATATAGCTATATATATTCACAAACATATACACAAATATATTTCAGATATTTCCATCACAAAATTCATAAGTATGTGTATTTATGCCATTAAATGAGAGATACAAGCTAATATATAACATAAAAGCATTTTTTACACTGTGAACATTTCTGGCTCCTTTTGTGGGTGGATATTTGGAACACTGCTTTGAGATTCTTGTTTACAAAATTGCACAGGTCAGAAGAAAAGCTCACAGATAAATAAGAATAAATGTCCTACGTCCTACTTTGAAGAAAAATGCCTTTCCAATTCCCCTTTCATTTCTGAGCTCATTGTTTTCAAGTAAACTAAGACTCCAACAACTCAAGCTGCATCAAGTATCAATAAACATCAACTTACAGCCTGTCATGAAGCCATTTGCTCTTTCATGAACTGCGCTGACTCCTGAGTCTGAACTTATTTCCACCTCTCCAGTGAGTCATTCAACCTTTATTTACTTTTTAAAATAAGGATAAATTGTTCCTTGGCCCCCTAACTAAATTGATGTGACCATCTGTGAGATCATGTCTGCAAAGGAATTTGAATGTCTCACAAAAAAGAATGCTTCATACTTTCACAGAAGTTTCCTCGATTCTCTGACTCAGAGTCTAAAGAGGAAACCTATGATATTGGATTTTCCTGTGCATTCACATGGGTTGAGGAAAAGGAAAGAATATTTCTTGCCTGTAAAATGGAGCCAAATAACCTATGGTAGCCTAAAGGTGAAGGAGGATGGTGTACCTCTGTTACAGAAATCTCTGATGACTAGATAATGATTTCCCAAGTTTTCACTAGGCATATGTGTCTCGTAAAGATGCATGTCAAATTCTCAAAGGCACAAAAACACTCATTCTGAGAAAGCAGATCTCTCCCTTGTGACCTGGTTTGCATCATTAGTATATACCCAGCTGGTCAGGTTTTAAACTTGGGAGTCATTCCAACCCTCTTCTTTCACAACATGGAATCCATCTCCAAGTCTTATCCACTTTTCTTTCTCATCATCTCACAATCCACTCCTTTTCTCTATCTTCACTGCTGCTGCTTGACTCCTGCCATGATTCTCTCACCTCAACTATTGTAAGTTTCTCATCTGATCTCCTGGTCATTGGTCATATATTTTCTCCCTTGCTTACCCCACATGCAGAGCATACATGGTCCCACCTGGTATGTTCCCTAATCCTTCCACTATCCCCTGTCACTCTCCAAAATACAAGCTTTGCTTTACAAATGCTGAGATATTTATTGTTTCTGAAGGCATAATTCTTTTTCATACATATGACTTCTGCAAATGTGACTTTTGCCAGAGTGCCTTCCTGCCTTCCTCAGGAGAGACAGTATGTTGAGATGGTTTGGAGCAAGGGCTTTAGAAGCATGATGCTCATATCCTAGCTCTACCCTTTCCTATCTATATGATCAGGGAGTCAGTCCCTCATTTGTAAAATAGAGATAATAACATTACCTACCTTACAAGGTGGTTGTGAGGAATGAATGAGATAATTAACATACTTATCACATATTGAGCAATTAAAAGTTTTAGCTATTACTACTTTATTTTGTCCAAATCCTACCTCAAGCCTTAAATTGTTTATTTCTTCTTTGATAACATTTCCTGGCCCCTCAGGACAATGGGGCAGCCTCCCAGTCAACTCCGTTCCCTGAACTACACAGCCATTCAGGTTTCCATGCATTCAGTGGCTTGAGTCCATCAACTCAGACCAGCTTGATGCGATGCTGGCTCACCCTCACAGCTTTCAAACATCTACAACTAATTCAGCCCTAGGTAGGTAAGTGATGTCTTTCTGCCCAGATCCCCCCTTGGGAGTTTTGTTTGGTGTCCCATGGACATCCCGGCCCACCTGAGGGTGGCGCCTCAGCTCGCTTTCATGCCACGCCCGGCTTTGTAAGCCTAGGAAACCTGAGCACTCAGTCAAAACTCTGACACTCTGCGAGTGTCTTTCCCCATTGCAGAAGTCAATGTAACCTGGGGGACACCTTGGGTGAAAGACTGCATGCATTTCCTGACCCCCAATGACAAACCGGGGATGTCTGCTTTGTTGTTGCGACCGGGTTGTATGGGTCTGGGCCATTAGTCTCACTTGAGCAACACTTTGGGTGGCCTCTGTAAGCCTCTAAAGAAGCCATAGGAGACGTAGGTCCCCCCCATGGGTGATCTCCGTAAGCCTCTGATGAGTGTAGCCCCAATTCGTGTCAGCCTCATCCAGGGAAATTGTAAGCCTCTAAAGGAGCAGGAAACCATGAATATCTCTCACGGGTGATCTCCATAAGCCTCTGACGAGCAAAAGTTCCCTAACAAATCACAAGCCTGTCAAATTTCTTAGATAATCATAGGTAATATACAGTCACTTTTCAATAGCTCCAAAACTAAATTTCTTCCTAAATCTACCCCCTCAGATGTTTAAACTTCAATTAAAAGGGGAAGTAGAACCAATACAATTTGGCAACAGTATCCTTTAGAACAACAAAAACATTGGCCAGAAAATGGCACTTTTAATTGGCAAATTCGTGCTGAACTTAACAATTTTATTCGGCACAACAAGTGGTCTGTAAGCTTTTAATCTTAAGCTTTCTAAACTGTTTGGTCCTGGCTATTCTTGGGCCACTCTGTCCTCTTAAATCCTCTCCTTCACAAAAAAATTCTTCTAAGTCTTCCACTTTCCTCTCTACAAAAGTTAACCCTGAAAAGCCTTTAAGCAGCTTCTCTTCTTTAACCCTGCAAATCATCCTCCTTGTAACTCTTCTCTAACCCCTTCCGCTCCCCTCCCCTTGCCGTTAACCCCTTCCCCCCTTGTCCCATCACTGCCGCCCCCTCCTTATCTCACCCCACCCGCAAACAGCCCGCTTCCTGCCTGTGCACCCCTCCCCTATCTCCTGCGCCAGCCCGCCTCTCCCGGGCAGGAGAGTGCAGCATGAACCCAGAGCATGCATACCTGGTGTAACCGGAGGATAAATAAATAAGGCAAGAATTCCTCAATTACTGTCTGCTGCTGTTTCACTATCAACAAACCTACCCCATCCCTAACAATGTTTAGCCTCTGATTTACAAACACTAAATTTACATCCCAGTGAGCTGTTTCAATGTGTAAATGACCTCCTGCTGTGCAGCTGCCCTAGCCTTATCACATTCCCCTTAACTTCCTCCAACAAAAAGAATATAAAGTTTCCAAAAATAAAAAACAATTTTCTAAGCCACAAGTCACTTACTTAAAAATTTCCCTCTCCCCTAACAAAAAGAAAACTTATTTCTCTATTTAATGAGAGATCAGGCAAGCCTAACTATTTAAAACCATGTTTTCAAATGTCCTAATCCATGTCTTGTGAGCTGTGGAGCTCCCCTCAGCTGCCCAGAATTTTTTTTTCCTAGAGTACCGGGACTCGAAAGTCCAAATGGAAGCACCTACCACAAACACTAAATGCATCTAAGTTAAGATAGCTTTACAGTTAAGACTTTCCTGTGTTTGGTAAGTGTGTAATTTTTTTGTTTATTATGCTCACTTTGCTTTCTTTTGTTTCAATTAGTCTATTGTGCAGTAATGCTAATTAAGTTAATCCAAGGGTCTGCATGCAAACTCAGTGGGCTTAAGCCCCACTAACCATAACCCCAGATTTCTAGTTCTCTTTTTAAATTTTGTGCAGTTTGCACGGTTTGCATTTGTGTAAAAAACCAGTAACATTTAAATAGCTCCTACTCCTATGTTCTGTCTTTATAATTTCTTTTGCTGTTGTTCAGCCATGGGAAACTCTCAAAACATGCCACTTACATCTTAAAAACTATTCTTAATAATTAGTCTAAATTTAGAAAGTGTCATTAAAATTGTTAATAAGCTATAGCTGCAGCCACCTAGCCTTTATGTGTGGTATGGCTAGCTATAGCAAACTGTCTCAAAAAAACAAAGAAATCTGTAAGTTAAAAAAAAAGTTACAGTTTAAAAAATATATGTGAAACTTCCACCTCTGCTTTAATATCATAACTTCCAAAGCAATTAAAAATTATAGTAATAATGTAAATGTTCTAGCTTATCAGTTTTTAAAATTAAGAAGTCAAAAAGACCTAGTCAAAAGGGTCCTTACAAAAACCTAAAATTGCTAAGAGAACATCAAAAGTAACTAATACAATTTAAAAATCAGCAAAAGTGCAAATTATCAAACCAGTGTCATAAAATAATATGACAACTTTAATTCCCTGTCTCTATAAAAAATGTTTTGTCTTGAATATTTAGCATCATTCTAGCAAGTTTAATTTTGGTGGTAATAGCATGTTGTAAAGACTGTTTTTCTAATTAAGGGAAAAAGGCAAGCAGCTTTGTTCTAAATGACTGATTGTTTAAGAATGTAAAAGAAAGCCTGAAAAGATACAAATGTGGGATAAAGTTTAGATAAATACAGAAAGTTGTAAAAGGTTTGTAGAGTGGGAAAATTTATTTCTGTAATCAAGGTTAAAAGATAAGTACAGAAAGCAGTAAAAAGTTTGTAAAAACAATTATTTCTGTGGTCAAAGTTAAAAAAATGGTAAAAACTAGTAATAACTGCTTAACAACAAAACCTCAAAACTTAAAGAAAAAAGTGGTTTTATAAAACAAAATAGCATTAAATATTTTAACCACCACCCAAAGCAGTAATATGCAATGTTGTGGGTATGTGCCTAATAATTCACAAAAAAATAAAACATTCCTCACTGTCCTGCAAGCTTCTCATGTTAAAATCTCTTGCTGCTTTTAGTAAAAAAAGGTTTCCTTAAATTATTAAGGTGTTATTTCTTGATAAAAGGTTGTAGAAGTATTTTTCTGAGTAATCAGTGTAGGATGCAAAAAAGTCTCTTTTATCAAAATAACTTCTTGCACTTTATGTTAACATTATTATGTTTATTTAAATTCTTGTATTAGGCACTCTCTACTTTTAAATTATTGTCTGTCCCTATACTCTTATTTAAATGGGAGATTACTTAATGAAACCCAAACTGGCTAAATAATGACCTAATAAGGCTCAGGCCTTTTCCAATAGAAACCATAGGTTTGAACCGTAACAAACAAACCTGTAACATGAGCACGAAGTCCCTTTAACAGCCTTGCTTAGCCAGTAAATAAAACTATGTTTACTTATTTTATATTAAATAAAACTTTGTAAATGTATAAAAATATTATTTGTTTTCTAAGTTATCCATGCCTCAAATAAATATATCCATCAATTACTAAATAATCACTGTAATAAACTTGGAATATATAAAAACTTAATATTTTCACTTCAACTTGTCATCAAACCTCAAATATTTAACAGTATTAAGTTAACACACTACATTAAAAAATAATAATAAGAGAATACTTTGCTAAATAATTAATTAAATTAAAAAAACTTCTTGTAATCACAAAGCAAAAGCTTTAACCCATATCCTCTTAATATGTCCCAAACCTACCAAGGAAGCTGCCTTAAAGCACATAAGAAGGTGGACATAAAAAACAGCCATAAAATGGCAAACAGCAAAACCTTCTCAAATACTCTAATTTAATAATTGTTATACAAGATTATGAAGCTTATTCGTAACTGCAACATTGTTCAGTAATATAGTAATCAACATATTCATAGAGCCAATATGCTATAAAAAATTTAACAAAACTAAAAAAAAAATACTTTCATGAATTTCAAAATCATGCCAAGTTAAATCATCATGTGCATTTTTTAAGAGAAACAATGTAACGCCTATACATTCCATTAATCCTTGCCAATAATTGTTTATTACTATTTCAAGATGCATTAACTAAAGTGTTTTAATTATTTAGCAATACTCTAACAAGTTTAAACCTATATATTTTTAGTAAAATGTTATAAAATGTTTTCCTCAATAATGTAAAAGGCAAAATGATTAAATTCATGTAACATGTTATAAGTTGCAGAAAAAACATTTAAACAATGTTATAAAAATTAAAAACTTCTAGCCTTCTTTTGAATAATGATGTGCATAACATCAAACAACAATGTAGTACTGCTAGTTATAATTTCAGTTATTTTTAAAGTGTTATCTGTCACAAAAACAGCCAAATTTCCTTGTAAGTTACATTGTTTTACTCTAATGATTCTCTGAAAGTGCTTGCAGTTAGCTACAAGTCAAAGCTTCATCTTCAACAACAACAAAGAAACACTTTTAAAAAGAAGCAAGGCAAGTATATAAATTATGTTCTACCCATTATCTAACATAACCTACTAAAAAAGTAAAGAAAAATTAGACCTCTATTTTAATTGAAGTGCTTAAATGTTTAAACCAAGCTCCTAGTACTGTGCCTGCATGCTCCCTCCCCATTGGAGTTATTGGTAAAACCCATTTCTGTAGTCACTAAAACTGTAAAAGTGTCAACCACATCACATGGACATGCTCCAGAAGTAAATGGACACATGCTGTTACTGAAAACACCTTTTACTACAGACATCTTTGCCTCTGCCTGCCAGAAAAGATTCATTCACTTAAGCTTTTTGGTGAACGTTGCCTCCAAACTAGCTCTGCTGCATGGTGCCAAAGGATGCTGTGAAACAGCCCAACAGAACCCTGGAGCCCACCATGCTGCTTCCCAGAGGACCAACGATGCTGCACTACAACTGTACAAAGAAGATACCTCCCGGAGCTGCAATTGCCAGTATAATGTGGTTGAAACCTAAAAACATAATTAACACTAAGGCCTGCTCTTATGAGGGGACAGCATGTATGGTATTATAAACTTAACACCCAATGCAGCTCAGGAAAAGCTTGAGCATTCATTAGCATTCAGTGCTACATGTATACATCAAATAAATATAACAATGTCTCTTCAATATTAAATCATATGCAAAATAATAATAATGTTAAAATTATAGTAAACTAAATGCATTTTCTAAGTGGTTAATGAATTTACCATAAAATAGAAAATGGCCCTTATTACCATAGTTTGTGTTCTGCTTGTCACTTGTTTGTCTTAATTGTTGCCTGTATTGTATCTTTAAGTTTGTCCAAAGCATCTTCCAAATTAATATAAAAACCTATTAACCCTTGCTCAGCAAAAAGAAGTTACAAGAAAAAAACTCCACCCACCTCCCCCTTTAAAGAAGATGCTCACAAGATACCGTTTCTTAAAAAATAAGAAACTGTCTCATAAAAAGGAGAGATTTAATTCCTGAGTAAGTCTGAGTAAGTAAGCAATATTCAATTTTTCTTTCATTCTTTTCTACGCAATATTCAATAAAACTTTCTCTCAATTTTTCTTTCATTCTTCTCCATGCCTCTACAAGCTATTCTACTCCCCCTTATAAGGCCTGTAATTCTCCTTATATTAATTTTTCTTTTTGTTCCTTGTCTCTTACAATGTCTAATTAAATTTGTCAATAGGTCAATAGCAGCTGTAACCCACCAATAAAATTCCAAAAACATACTTCTACTGCAAAAGAAAATTAAAAACCTGCTCCTGCCACAACAGAAGCCTCACTACCAACCAGTTCCATCAGAAGATATTTAAGCATCAATTTAATAATGCTAAAGCTTAGTTTGAGGCAACTATCCCCAACTACGCCCCCATGCAGCTGGAAGTAGCCAAAAAAAGAACAATGCCCCAGTCCCCTGCAAAGGTTGCCTCAAGCTAAGTTAAAGCCTTAACCCTAATACAACCTGAAACCCCTGCCAATTTTATTAAAAGCAAAAAGCAGGAATGTTAGATGCCAGAAAGAAAGGAACTAACACGTAGAAGGAGTTTCTAACCCAGAGGCCCCACAGGTTATCTCACAGAAAACAGGCACCCCATAAACTAAAGAATGAAGGCTGTTTAAGGCTGTCCCTGCCACAGTGGTGCCTCAACCCCAAAAGGTGGGTAAAAGCAAGATCAGATATTTCTGTAGGACAAACAACTGAAAAGGCCTGCTCTCCCTAGATAGATAATGTAGCTACTTTTCTGAGAAGAATAATGGACTAGAATCCTAACAATCTGTCAGCCTAGAAGTTGACAGACACCCACCCAATCGAGACCCAGAACACACTCAGCAGGACCCTTCTCCCCCAACACCCTTCCCTCCCCATGTGGGTTTTTCCTTTAAAAAATCTGCTTTCAGAAAGAGGGCCGGGACTGTTTTTCCTTTCTTTCTTTTCTGATGGCTCCCAGCTGCTTTCTTCTGCTTTCTTCCTCTAATAAACCTTAAACTCTCTACTTACACCATGACTTGCTGCATTTGCATGGATTCTTGAGTGGCTCTGGACATAACAGTCTGCAATCACAGTTTGACCATTTAAGTAGTGTCTGTGTCTTAGATTCTAGATATATGTGAGCTGTCAAATCTGAATGGCTGCTTATAGGACTCTGCAGATGTCTAACAAACAATTCCAAAATAATTTGGCAAGGGAAAAAATTGAACATGTAATGCCTATATTTTGCAACAGTGTGTTACATTTAAGTATTATTTCTGGCACATCTTCTCAAGACAGGATACAGTGCTATTTCATTCTTTTCAATGACTATAACAAATGCTTTACTGATGGATATTGTTTGGGCTGTTTCCAATTTTCACTGTTTTGTACAATTTTGCAATGAACATTTTTCTACAAGTATTTTCATACACTTATTTTTTGGTGTGGTGAGTTCATAGAAAAACTAATTTCAAATATTGAAAAGAGCCCAAATGATAGTGAGCTAGCTAGCTACATACATACATATATCTTCTATAGCCTATAAAATAACCAGTAAGTAAATGGAATTTGATAAAAAAAAAAAAAAAGATATTATTCACTCTACCAAGAAAATCTATTATGTACAAGCATTACATCTGGGGATTTTTTCATCTTAAGAATGATAGATTTTGTCTTCATTTCCAAAGATACCACTTAAAGATTTTTTATTCAAGGGGTTAAACTGTCTGAATAGAAATAGAGGAATATATTTTCAGTATAGATTCCTGATACTTTACATGATAATTGAAAGAGATGGTCCCTAAATAAAAGAACTCTATTTTCTATACTTCTTTGTGTGTAAACATTAGGAGATGTGATTTAGAGGGCTGTTGAAAAGATGTATTAAGAAAATGGAGTGCAAATATAAGCTTCCAATTGCCATATAATGTGTTTTTCTGTTTGGGGTGAGGAACATAACTTAGACATGATATTGTGGAACAAATTAAAATATTTTTATATGGGTTCAAAATCAATGATGATTTTTTTTTAAATTAAATAATACTGGACACAGCAAATATATTTATTATTTATTTTGAGTGTGGCAGTTGCAAATTTCACATAATTCATCTTAGAAGGACAAAATTCAACTTTAAGTCTTTTCATTGTAAAATAATTTCTGAACACAAAACAACTATCTTCTGTCATTTCCTAGAGGACTTTATTGGGATTTGGAGTAAAGGGGATATACTAGTATCATCACTGATTAATACACATTCATATGGAAAATAGCAGCATAAGGTTTAGAATGGATTACAGCAATCTCAAGCCCCCATCTCCCAATCCCAGATTCTAACACCTAGAAACAGTCACTTTCAACACATTCAGTTATTTTTGCCTACTATTTGTTTCCATAATTCTAAATAATATGCACACTACCCTTCCTGATTTTTAAATTTGAGTCTTTATGCATTGTTTTTCTCAAGTGTTAAATGAAGATTTAGCTCTCTTGTACATGCTCCCTCACCCTTAAACTCGTTTTTGTCTATGCACTCAATAAGGAAATTTCATGATTGTTTGGCTAAATCATTATTTAGCATTTTCATTAAGGCTACAATGCAAATGTTGCTTACAGGTGAGCCATCTAGATAACTCTGACTATATTCCTTTCCTTGTTCAACTATTGTGTTATATGGGGTTATGCATTGTCTTTCTTTTGATTTAAGAAAAAATCCTTTGTTTTTATGTACCTCTGTATGATACATTGCAAAGTGTCTGATAATGAATGTTTCTAAGAAAACTAGCTTTTGGACCTCACTTTACTATTTAAAAAGTATTCTATGCATGTTACCATGTTCGTCATTCACAGTGAACATATTCATTTTTGTAAAGCAAATCCATTTTATAGATGAAGAAACTAAGGCATACACTGGTTAAGTTAATTGCTCAAGGTCAATAACTAGCATGTGGCATCACCAGTTCTGACATCAGAATTCCTGAGACCAAAGCCTTTGCTTTATCCACTCCAACAGCACATTTTCGAGCCTAATATTTCTCCCTCTTCTGACAGATTTCCTCATTAGCTATAAGCGTCAGCACTGGTATTTAAGACTTCTCATCATTTGCATTTAATACATTGGGGAGTTCATGGTTTGCACCAAATAATTTTCTGTGCTGATTTGGTTGGCAAATTAGAGGCATAGTAAATAGTCCTACCTTGATGCTTGAGCACGCTTCACACCCTGGAAATTCCAATGGACAACTCGATGAAGTACTGGACTGTAATGAGTCTCACTTTATAAAATGCCTGTCCTGGGAGCAGGAAACCTAATCATGAAGAATGAGAGCTCAATGACTTTACACTGTCCTATCAAGTACCAGAGAGCTGATCAAAATTGGACCTGAATTAATCAAAGTAATTAAAGAAGCTACCTATAAGTATCAAGTCATTGTCCCCTTTGGAATTTGAATACATTAGCTTAACAGGAAGGGCAAATTTTTGCCTCTGTCACTGGAAAAACAGATGTGCTAAGAAACTGGCTTGTTGAAGTCTAAAAAGTCTTACTGTGAGCAGGGCATGAGTGTGATCCCTAGAAGAGCTTCTTCACCTCTATCTATTCATATCTTATCCATCCTTCAAGAGCAGCACTTGTTCCCAACCTACTTTATAGACTTTTCTAAGCACAAGGAATATAGATTGTATAATCTCATAGAGAAAATCATATTAAGCTGCTGATATGCAACCAAATTTTACCTCAAATCCAGCAATTTCATATGGTTCAAACTAATATACTTTCTCTGAACTCAAAACCCATTATCTTTTCCAAATGTCTGTGATTCAAGAGACCTGAGTATGCTTAAGTTACCATCTCCTAAACTTGAAAGTATAACACATTCTGAAATTACTTGAACATGAGTGTGTATGTGAGTATATATGTGTGTGTATATATATATATATATATATATATATATATATATATATATATATATATACACAGTTCTATTTATATATATAGTCTTCCCAGTCTGTGATATATTATAAATTAATGATATGGGGAAAAAATGATTATTTAATAACCAGGCCCTGTGTAAGGGAATCTATTCATATCCTTTTATTTCAGCCTCACAGCCTAAGAATTGGGCATTATTCCATCTATTATAAAGGGAAAATAAGTTCAGAAAAACCAAATAATCTGATCAAGTAATAAGCAGTTTAGCCAAGTTTTTGACTCTAGTCCATCTATCTCCAAAAACCCCTCCTTTATCTATCATAGCCCATCATGATGTATTTTACCATTTATAGTTTCAAATGTAAGCTTAATATAACTTGATATAAATTATTTCAGGATAGATAATTTGTCACATACGTAGTCTTATCCCTCACAGGGTAATAATTATGTGTAATTAGAATAACAAAATTGGGCCCCCTCAGGCCTGGCATCAACATGGAATCAGTGAGAGTAGATACGCAAACTGTGAAACATAAGTCAAAGCTCTGCTTGTTCTATGACAGTATGAACTTTGAAATATCTCCCACGAATGAAACTCAAAGCAAAATACAAGTCTCACCTTGTGGTGATATAGATGTCCAATACTTCTGCCAGATTATGCCATTCTAGCCATAATGGCTTTGCCTAGAATGGACGGATAAATATGTCCGTATTTTAGGGGAATGTTTATACTCCAGGAAGAAGAGATCAGGACTTGCCACATTTGGGTCTTCCTTTGCTACAGCTGTTCAAAGAATATTCATAGATTTTGTTATTGTCACCTTCAATCTCTTCCTCCTTTTAGAATTTTTGCTCTCCTTTTATTATCCAGATAGGCAAAATTGTAGAAGCAAGAACTTGAGAACTGCAAGAGACCTGAGCATTCAATCCCTTAATCCATTATGGGAGATGATAAACTACAGTTCAGAGACCTGAGGGTGGTTGTTACAAATGTTAATAACTCCATCTTGGATCTTCTGATTATGTTAATTTTAATTATTAGGATTACAATAGCAGTGGATGAGAGGGAAGTTGGAAGTTATACATCTTTTTGTGCCCCTAGGATCCTACTGCTAAACATTTTCCTACTCAAACTGACTGTGTTTTATTCTAGCCATGGTTGTAATAAAAAGAGTGCTATTGGCTATTCTTTGTACAATGGTATACCTCTAGTAACAACAATCAAAATAATAGCAGATACCATTTAGTGATTTCCCGCTATATATTCCATGTGCATTATCTCATTTATCCTCACCATAACATATATCATTATTATCACCATTTTATAAATAAGGAAATTGAGAATTAGAGTGGTTAAGTAACCTGACAGTAAGTGATCAATAAGTGAGTCATTACTTATAGTTAGTCTGTTTATTCCAGTGCCTTGGCAATTAATCACCATATTATCTTGATCTGTTGAAGTATTTGGGGAATAAACACCCTCCAAGATACAAGTTTCCATTCTGACTGTTATATCTTGTATGTGACACACACACACACACACACACACACACACACACACACACACATATACTTTTTAAACTTTTATATACCACTTACATTACATAAAACCTGACAAATAAAAAAAGAAAATAAATACTCCCAAATCCCACCTACCCATGGACAATTCATTCTAATGTCTTTGTGTATGTCTTTTCAGCCCCTCTTCCATTTGACTGGATATATACCTACAGTTGTACATAGTGGGTCTAATGATGTCTATATTTTCCCACCTTTTTAGGGAAAATGATTACCAGAAAGTCTGTGTTGCTTAATTTCCAAGAAGCCAACATCCACCTTTTCCAAGTTCACTTTTGAATGCTATCCTTCCTTTACTTTTAGCTTATGTTAAGTAAAATAAAATGGCTGCCAACATTGGGAAGGCTGGGAGAAGAACCCTTTCCAAGAAGGACTTTTCCAGAGGACAAAAGCAATTGACCTGTAGATATTTTCTGAGGAAATGGAACACAGTCACAAGGTTGCCAATAAGCAGCACTTTGTAATAAAACTAGATTCACTCCAACAGAGGGTGTTTCAGAATGGACAAGCATATCATACTGATCAATGCCTAATCTGCTCCTCACTTTGTAAGATCCACCTGTGTAAAATGAAAACAATGTCAGCCTCTCAGAACATCTCCTCACTTACTTCCACATCCACCCTATAGGAGCTTTCCCTTTTCCATTCCCTTGTTGGAGCTCCCTTCTACTTTCTGAATGCCCCATTCATGAGTTGTTCATTAAGGCTGTAAGATCCTAAATTGCATGAAAAGCTTTTCTTTTATCACTTAGTGATCTATCCACAAGTTAGTAGGAGGATCATTAGGCTTAGCTAATTAAATATTATACTATTTTAAATCATTGTTCATTAAACAAATAACTTGCTTCAGAGCACACTGGTCTTCTACAGTTAAACCCTTTGAGACTAGAATGTTGGAAGAAAATTTTAAATCAGCCGGAAGCTACGTTCAATGTCCTGGTGTAGCTGTGGTTAAAGTTCAGAGATAAAACTAATCACACAAGGGGCAGGGCAAGATGGCAGAATGGTGAGGTGTGGGTTTTAATTACTCCTCCAGGGCGGTTGGTAGAAAGCCAGGAATTGCATGGACCGGACACCGCAGAGCAATTTGACTTTGGGCACACTTCATACAACAATCACGAATGTGTGGAACAGCTGAGATCAGTGAAATCTGTAAGTTCTTGTGGCCAAGGGACCTGTGCCCCTCCCTGCCAGGCACAGTCCCATGGGAGGAGGGGCATCAGTGCTAGGAACCAGGAGGGAGAACTATAGTTTTAGCTCTGATTGAAAACTCAGACTGCTGATCAAAAACTCCAAACATAGATAGACTGAGACCAGACACTGGTGAATCTGGGAACAATCAGCCCAGCAGAGAGGAGATAAGGCTAGCAAAAACAGCAAAAAAATAAAAAATAAAAAAATAAATAAAAGCAGAGAATCTTTGGAGTTCGGGTGAACATAATACGGAGAAGGGCAGGGCTCAAACAGAATCAGGTGCATATACAAATCCAGAGGGCAAGGACACTTATCTGAAGAGCCAATTTCTCTGTTTTCTTGATTGTTCTTTAACAGCCCTCAATGTCTTGTCTCTTAGCATTTCAATAGCCCATTAGATCTGCAAGGACTGTAAATAGTTCATACTGGGCCCTTCTTTTTCTATTGCTTTTTTTTTTTTATCTTTTTCTCTTTTTCTAGAACAATTATTCTAAGAAGCCCATTACAAAAAGCCTCAAAGACTTGCAATTTGTGCCCAGGCAAGAGCAGAGGTAAGACAGCTCTGAGAGACAAAGCAATAAATCTAGTGGTGGAGAAAATTCGCTGAACACCATAACTTCCCAAGAAAAAGGGGGCATGGCCAAGCTCCAGTGGCAGCTCTCTTTCTGGGATCTCAGACCCCAGGGGATGGAATTCAGAAACCAGTTTCAGCCAGCCACACCCCTGATAGGTTCAAGGTCACAAGGAGAACTAAAAGTTTCACACCTCCTTACATTGGTGGGGTAACTCTGGGCTGGCAAGTGCCACCTGCTGGACAGCATAGGAGAAGCACAGAATCTAAAGGTCTCACAGGAGGGTCTCATTCTCAAGGAAACTCTATACCCTCCTCCTGAGATCTGGGCCTCTCTGGACTGGGAAAACCTGACTGGGGTTGACCATATCTAAGGAGACCATCAAACAAGAAGGCTACATAGAGGCAGGGCAAGAAATAGAAAAACAGGAGGTGAAAAACTCTGATCAACTAAACAGAATCTAAGTTAAAGGTCTAGAATAGGATGAACTGAATACCAAGGGTTAGAGAACAAAGCCAACCAACAAGAAAACCCTAGGTAAAAGAGTGAAAAGCTCCAGAATAAGCTAATCAAGAAATTTGGATGCCTAGACAGCTTAAGAAAACAAGCCATTCTAGGAAACACAAAAAATATGGATATTCCAAAGGAACAAACTAATAGTTCAACCAAGGCACAGGAGTTGAAGCCATTATTGCTAAATCAATTCAATGAGCTGAAGGAAGAACTAATTGGAGATGTCCAAAAAAAGCTAAATCAATTCAAAAATCAAGTGAATGAACTGAGGGAAGACATAGCAAAAGAGATGAAGGATATAAGGAGGATACTGGATGACCATGAGGAAGAATTCATAAACTTGAAAAAGCAAAATGCAGAACTTATGGGTATAAAGGACATAATAGAGGAGATGAAAAAGACAATGGAGGGACAAAACAGCAGATTTGAAAAGGCAGAAGAAAGGATCAGTGAATTGGAAGACCAAACATCTGAATTCACACACACAAAAGAACAGACGGTGAAAAGAATGGAAAAATATGAGCTTGGTCTTAGGGAGCTGAGTGATAACATGAAATGCACAAATATAAGTGTTATGGGTGTCGCAGAGGGAGAAGAGAAGGGAAAAGGGGCAGAAAGAATAATAGAAGAAATAATCACTGAAAATTTCCCAACTCTTATGAAACACAGAAAACTAGAGATTCAAGAAGTACAGCACAACCCAAACAGAATAGACCCCAATAGACCTACTCCAAGACACTCACTGATCAGATTGTCCAATGTTAAAGACAAAGAGAATTCTGAAAGCAGCAAGAGAAAAGCAATCCATCATATACAAGGGAAGCTCGATAAGACTATGTACAAATTTCTCTGCAGAAACCATGGAGGTGAGAAGACAGTGGTATGATATATTTAAGATACTGAAAGAGAAGAACTGCCAACCAATAATTCTATATCTGGCAAAACTGTCCTTCAAAAATGAGGGAGAGACTAAAATATTTCCATATAAACAGACACTGAGAGAGCTTATAAATAAGAGACTGGCACTACAAGAAATACTAAAGGGAGTGCTACAGGCTGATAGGAAAAGACAGGACAAAGAGGTTTGGAGAAGAGTATAGAAATGAAGATTATCAGGAAGGGTAAAAAGAGAGAGAGGAAAAAATAAGACATGACTTATAAAATCCAAAAGACAAAATGATAGAAGAAACTACTGCCATTACAGTAATAACACTAAATGTTAATGGATTAAACTCCCCAATAAAAAGACACAGACTGGCGGAAAGGATTAAAAAACAGGACCAATCTATATGCTGTCTACAAGAAACTCACCTTAGACACAAGGACAAAAATAGGCTGAAAGTGAAAGGTTGGAAAAGATATTTCATGCAAACAGCAACCAGAAAAAAGCAGAAGTAACAATATTAATATCATATAAAGTAGACTTCAAAAATAAAACAATTAAAAGACACAAAGAAGGACACTATATATTAATAAAAGGGTCAACTCATCAAGAAAACATAACAATCATAAACATTTATGCACCAAGCCAGAGTGCCCCAAAATTCATGAGGCAAACACTGAGAACACTGAAAGGAGAAGGAGATAACTCCACAATAATAGTTGGAGACTTTAATACACCACTCTCATCAATAAATAGAACATCTAGACAGAGGATCAGTAAGGAAACAGAGATGTTGAATTGTATGATAAATGAAATAAACTTGACAGGCATTTATAGAATCCTACACCCCACAACAGCAGGATACATGTTTTTCTCAAGTGCTCATGGAACATTCTCTAAGATAGACCACGTGTTGGGTCACAAAGCAAATCTCAACAAATTTAAAAATATTGATATTATAAAAAACGCTACCTCAGATCATAATGGAATGAAGTTGGAAATAAATAACACGCAAAAGATTGTAAAATTCACAAATATCTGGAGACTAAACAACACACTCTTAGAAAACCAGTGGGTAAAGGAAGAAATTACAAGAGAAATTAGAAAATACCCTGAGGCAAATGACAATGAAAACACAACATATCAAAACTTACAGGATGCAGCAAAAGTGATGCTGAGAGGGAAATTTATTGCCCTAAATGCCTATATTAACAGAGAAGAGAGAGCAAAAACTGAAGGAATTAACTGTCCACCTGGGGGAACTAGAGAAAGAACAACAAATAAACCTCAAAGAAAACAGAAGGAAAGAAATAATAAAGATCAGAGCAGAAGTAAATGAAATTGAGAGCAGGAAAACAATAGAGAGAATCAACAAAACCAGAAGCGGGTTCTTTGAGAAAATCAACAAAATTGATGGACTCCTAGCTAGGCTAACAAAAAAAAAAAAAAAAAAAAAAAAAAAGAGTGAGTGGATGCAAATAAATGCAATCAGAAACAGGAAAGGAAATATAACTACTGACCCTGAAGAAATAAAGGAGATAATAAGAAGATACTATGAGCAACTATATGGTAATAAACTGGACAACTTACACAAAATGGACAACTTCCTAGAAAAACATTAACAAACA
Organism: Choloepus didactylus; assembly: GCF_015220235.1. NCBI lineage: Eukaryota > Metazoa > Chordata > Mammalia > Pilosa > Megalonychidae > Choloepus > Choloepus didactylus. The sequence continues at coordinate 57,474,720 of NC_051312.1, forward strand.
ACATTGACCCTGGAAGAAATAGATGACCTCAACAAACCAATCACAAGCAAAGAGATTGAGTAAGTCATCAAAAGGCTCCCAAAAAAGAAAAGCCCAGGACCAGATGGCTTCACATGTGAATTCTACCAAGCATTCAAGAAAGAATTAATAACAATCCTGCTCAAACTCTTCAAAAAGAAGAGGAGGGAAAGCTACCCAACTCATTCTATGAAGCCAACATCACCCTAATACCCAAATCAGACAATGATACTACAAAAAAAGAAAATTATAGACCAATCTCTTTAATGAATATAGATGCAAAAATCCTCAACAAAATACTTGCAAATAGAATCCAGCAGTATATTGAAAGAATTATACAGCATGACCAAGTGGGATTTATTCCAGGAATGTAAGACTGGCTCAACACAAGAAAATCAATTAATGTTATACACCACATCAATCAATCAAAGCCAAAGAACCACATGTTCATCTCAATCAATGCAGAAAAGGCATTTGACAAGATTCAACATCCTTTCTTGACAAAAACACTTCAAATGATAGGAATAGAAGGGAACTTTCTCAATATTTAAAAGGTGATATATGAAAAACCCACAGCGAATATCGTACTCAATGGGGAGAGATTGAAACCTTTCCCTCTAAGATCAGGAACAAGACAGGGATGCCCACTGTCACCATTGTTATTCAACATTCTGCTGGAAGTGCTAGCTAGAGCAATTAGGCAAGAAAAAGAAATAAAAGTCATCCAAATTGGAGAGGAAGAAGTAAAACTTTCACTGTTTGCAGATGACATGATTCTATATGCAGAAAATCCAGAAAAATATACAGCAAAGCTATTAGACTAATCAATGAATACAGCAAAGTGGCAGGCTACAAGATCAACATGCAAAAATCTGTAGTGTTCTTATACACAAGTAATGTGCAACAAGAGGAACAAATAAAAAAAAATTCCATTTACAATAGCAACCAAAAGAATCAAGTATTTAGGAATAAACTTAATGAAGGCCACAAAAGACCTACACAAAGAAGACTGTAAGAAACTGCTAAAAGAAATCGAACAGGACCTAAAAAAATGGAAGAATGTACTGTATTCATGGATTGTAAAACTAAATATAATTAAGATGTCAACTCTACCTAAACTGATTTATAGATTCAATGCAATACCAACTAAAAGCCCAACAACTTACTTTGTAGAAATAGAAAAACCAATAACCAAATTTATTTGGAAGGGCAAGGTGCCCCGAATAGCCAAAAATATCTTGAGAATGAGGAATGAAGTGGAAGGTCTCACACTACCTGACCTTGAAGCATGTTACAAAGCTACAGTTCTCAAAACAGCATGGTACTGGCATAAGGACAGAGATACCGACAAATGGAATTGAATTGAGTGTTCAGAAATGGACTCTGGCATCCATGGGTAGTTGATCTTTGATAAGGCAGTCAAAAGAAAGCACCTGGGACAGAGCAGCCTCTTCAACAAATGGTGTTTGGAGAACTGGATATCCATTTCCAAAACAATGAAAGAGGACTCCTACCTCACACCTTATATAGAAATTAACTCCAAGTGGATCAAAGACCTAAACATAAGCACTAAGACCATAAGACTCTTAGAAGAAAATGTAGGGCAATATCTTAAAGATCTTGTGATCCTAGACCTTACACCCAAAGTGCAAGAACCAAAGAACAAATATATAAATGGGATCTCCTCAAAATCAAACACTTTTGTACATCTAAGGACTTTGTTGAAAAAGTAAAAAGGCAGCCTACACAATGGGAGACAATATTTGGAAACCACATATCAGATAAGGATTTAATATCCTGAATATATAAAGCAATCATACAACTCAACAACAGAAAGACAAACAACCCAATTAAAAATGGGCAAAAGACATGGACAGACACTTTTCTGAAGAGGAAATACAAATGGCTCAAAAATATATGAAAAAATGCTGAACTTCACTGGCTATTGGGGAAATGCAAATCAAAACCACAATGGAATATCATCTCACACCTACTGGAATGGCCATTATCCTAAAAACAGAAAGTTACAAGTGCTGGAAAGGATGTGGAACAACAGGCACACTTATTCATTGCTGGTGGGAATGTAGAATGGTGCAACCACTCTGCAAGACAGTGTGGAGATTCCTCAGGAAGCTAAGTATAGATCTGCCATACGACCCAGCTATTCCATTGCTAGGTATATATACTCAAAGGAACTGAAATTTAAGACACAAATGGACATTTATAAACCAATGTTTACTGCGGCATTATTCATGATTGCCAAGAGACGGAAGCAGCAGAAATGTCCATCAATGGACGAGTGGATAAACTGTGGTATATACACATGATGGAATATTATGCAGCTGTAAGACATGGAACATGTAATATGTGGATGAAACTTGAGGACATTATGTTGAGTGAAGTTAGCCAGAAACAAAAGAACAAATACTGTATGGTCTCTCTAATATGAATAAACATTAGTGAGCAAACTTTGAGAGTTAAAAGCTGATAACACAGGCTACCAGGAGATAGAAAGAGGGTAGAGATCAGGCATTTGATGCTGAAGGACTACAGAATGTTCAGCAGGATTGATTGTATAGATCCAGAAATAGATAGCATAATACTGTGTGATGGTAGCATAATATTGTAAGTACACTGAACAAAGATGTCTGTGAGTAAGGCTGAAAGAGGTGGGATAGGAGACTGTATGACACCAGAGGTAAAGATAGATGATGAAGACTGGGACTGTATAACTTGGCAAAAACTGGGGTGGCCAATGACTGTTACTAAATGTACAAATATAAAAATGTTCTCACATTTGGGAGAACAAATGAATGTTAATCATGCAAAGTATTGGAAAAGGGATGGTATTTGGGAAAAAAAAATAGTCAAAGCAAACTGTAGTCTGTGGTCAACAGTAACATTGTAATATGCTTCCATTAAATGTAACAAAGGCAATATACCAAAGTTAAATGTGTATGAGAGGGGGATATAAGGGAGAGATATGGGATTCTTGGTAGTGGTGTTGTTTTCTGTCCTTACTAATATATTTTATTGTATGACACTTTATTTTTCCTTTTATTATTATCTTTTTATTATTCAGCAAAAAAAAGCACTTTTTCATAGTAATCAATATGTTCAAGTGCTGACTGTGGTGATCAATGTACAACTTTATGATAATACAATGAACAACTGATTGTACACTGTACACTGTGGATAATTGTATGTTATGTGAATATATCTTTATAAAATTGTAGGAAAAAATATAAATAGGGGTAAAAGTGCTGGAGAAAACATGGAGAGAGGGATGTACCTATTTACTGTTGATGAGGAGGCAGAATGGGGTACGCTTTCTGGAGGTCACTGTGGTGGCTCCACAAGAAGCTAAGTATGTGGGGGCCATAAAGTCCTGCAACCTCAATATGGGGTATGTACTTGGAAGATCTGAGAGCAGAGACATGAACAGGCATTTGCACATTGGTGTTTATGGAGGCATTATTCATGATTTGCAGTGGGTGGAGGTGCCCTAAGTGTATACTGGCTGAAGAACAGATGGTGGACTGTGGTGTATGAATGCAATTTTAATATTGAGCAACCACAAGAAGGAGTGAAGTTGTGAGACATACAAGGAGATGAATGAATTCTGTAGACAGCATTTTGAGTGAAGTATGCCAGAAACAAAGACAAACACTATAATGCCTCACCAATATGGACTAACTACAATGTATAAACTCAGAATTGAATCTTAAAGCACAGCCTAACAGGGAAATGATTATTTTAATGGTCCCTAGATTGTAAGCTCTAACAGCAGTCAAATCTATTCCTGAATTGTGATGGCTATCTCCAAGCTCCGAGATGTTGGTCCCTTGGTATATAGCCTGATTGGTCTCTGGAACATTGGGTATCTGTGTAACACCTGAAACTCAGAGCTAGAGCTCAGCAGATATGAATGTCAGTATTAATGCATACAGCAACTGTTAAAAAAAAAAAAAAAAGCTGAAAAAGAGCCCAGACTTCAGTTAGTGATATGAATGAAGGAGATCTGGTTAAGACTAGGGCAAATAGGGCCAAAGGGTAAAGGTCAAAACTGACTGTGTGTTAAAACTTCAACTTCTGTGTGAGACCAAGGGAAGAGATGTTTATTTGGTGTAGGATCTATATTTTCCAAACAATGTAACTTCTACAGTCAGTTTGTTCGAACACCACAATTACGTGAAACTTTGAATAGGAAATGAGATATGGCAGGTCTGTATAGGTTAGAGTGAAATACCTACACATCCCAGAGTAATTTGGGCAGAGAATAAAAATATATGTGCAGGCCCCCCTTGAGGAGCTGGGGGAAAATGCAGAGGTATTGGACTTCCTCATCTGGATTGTTGTTGATGTTCTCACAAACACTGGGGACTGACGGCTTGACATGCTGAGCCCTCTGCTTGGGTCTTGGCCCTATGAAGCTTGTTACTGCAAAGGAGAGGCTAAACCTGCTTATAATTGTGCCTAAGAGTCTCCCCCGAGTACCTCTTTGTTGCTCAGATGTGGCCCTCTCTCTCTAGCTAAGCCAACTTGGCAGGTGATCTCACTGCCTTCCCCCCATGTGGCACCTGACTCCCAGGGGTGTAAATCTCCCTGGCAACACAGGATATGACTCCTGGGGATGAATCTGGACCTGGGATCGTGGAATTGAGAACATCTTCTTGACCAAAAGGGCAATGCGAAATTAAACGAAATAAAGTTTCAGTGGCTGAGAGATTTCAAATGGAGTCAAGTGGTCACTCTGGTGGACATTCTTAAGCACTATATAGATAACACTTTTTAGGTTTTATTGTATTGGAATAGCTAGAAGTAAATATCTAATACTACTAAACTCCAACCCAGTAGCCTTGACTCTTGAAGACGACTGTTTAACAACGTAGATTATAAGGGGTGACAGTGTGATTGTGAAAACCTTATGGATCACACTCCCTTTATCCAGTGTATGGATGGATCAGTAGAAAAATAGGGACAAAAACTAAGTGAAAAATAGGGTGTGATGGGCATGGGGGATGATTTGGGTGTCCGTTTTTAGTTTTATTTTTTATTCTTATTTTTACTTTTTCTGGTATAAGGAAAATGTTCCAAAATAGATTGGGTTGATGAATGCACAACTATAAGATGGTACTGTGAACAGTTGATTGTATACCATGGATGATTGCATGGTATGTGAATATATCTCAATAAAACTGAATTTATAATAAAGAAAAAAGACTTATCACAGAGACTTCTGGTCAGATCAAGATGGCATAGATTCATTTTTTCTTGGTCCTCCTTGCAAAGTATAACTATAAACCAGGGAAATAAAACAAGAGGCAACAAAAGAGAACTGTGAGAATTGAAAAGAAGACAGCAGATTGGTTGGGGACTGCAAGACTGGAGAACAACATAGCATCAGGGTGAGTTGAAAGGCACCAAACAGAAAAAGCCCACAAAAGCCCAGCATTTCCTGACCCCTAGACTAGCAAATGATAAAAGAAACACTTTTCATGCAATTTAGGATCTCACAGCTTTATTGAGAAGCTCATGAATTGAACAGTATACCATTTGGAAAGTAGGAGGAAGTGGAAAGATAAAGCTTATAAAGGGTGAACAGAGAAGCAAGTGAGGAAATGTTATGATTGGCTGACATTTAAGTTTCCATTTTACATAGGGGGAGTCATATAAGGTTGGGAACAGCTACCTTATAAAACTAATAATTGATCATATGGTATGCTTGCTCAATCTGATAAACTTTCTACACTGGACTGAAACTAGCTTTATCACCAGGTATTGCTTATCAGCAACCCTGTAGGTGTGTTTCATTTTCTCAGAAAACACTTGCAGGTCAATTGCTTTTGTTTACTGCAAAAGGCCTTTCTTGGAAAAGTGGTCCCCTCCCAGAAAGCCTAACGCAGATGACTATTTTGTTTTACTTAACACAGCCAGAGACTTTCAAGAAGGCTTATTCCTTCCAGGGATCAAACTGGAGTCCACCTGACCATACTAAGCAGAACCAGGAAGTGAATCAATCATCTGTCACAAACCCCACTGATGATAAGGAAGCAAGGGGAGGGTTCTCCTTCCCTCTGGACCTGAGATTTCCTCTTCCCATCCCAAACACTGTGCAACCAGGTGTTAGAAACAAGCATTATAACTAAAAATGTTCACCCGATTGTGGAAGAGAAAAGAATTTATTTACGATCTTGCAAGAATGGAAGCACAGCCAGAAACATGGCAGGCATGCTAAACAACAGAACACAGCAAAATTTTATATCCTAGGCCTGACACAAGTCCCTCCCCTGTTTCTCTATTGGCTGGATACTCCAAAGGGTACAGTCTAGCCGAGAGAGCTAACTAGCCTGCCTTTGGGATTTTGAATTGTACGGCCTATCAGATAGAGTTAACTAGTTTAAATTTCTTGCCGACAGTTTCTGTCTTTGATTATACCTCCACATCCCTTTACATTCCAGTAACCCTGGTTATTTTTCCCATATAAGGAGCTGGCACTGTTTCTATACTTTTATCATGGCTCTCTCTCTCACTCTCTCTCCTTCCCTTTACCACGGAGCCAGTTTAAGTTTCCATTTTCCCTGTTCCATGTTGCCTTTATGTAAAAACTAAACTTAACCCTTTCTTACACCGGGCAAGGGATCACATCACAAGAAGTGCCCAGCAGAGGAAGCCTCTCTGTTCTACAGGCCTGAGATTCTCCTCTCCAGCACAGAGAATGCATAGGACCTGGGGTAACAGAAACTTTGAACCCTCCACAAGATGTGTCCACCTGGCAGCTCTCTTTGCCCTCTGCAGGCAGGCACACTGCACCACAGCAAGCCAACCTCATAGTGAGGTGCTCCAAGGATAGACTCCCTTTTCCATCCACAGCTTCCAGGCACCTGAGCCTGTGGAAGCTCTCCCTGATCCCTCACGCAGCACCAGCAGCAATCAGTGGGAGCCTCAGCAACACCAGATAAATCAAACAGACGAAGGTAGCACCACAAACACTCTAAAATTTAGATATTTTTTTGAAACCAAAGCCCACAAATGTAAGCTAAGACTTGTATGCTAAATCTAAACAGGGTGACTGCCTGGTAAAATAAAACATTTAAATAGGACCTACAGGATCTTAACAAAATAGCCAGAATGTTCAGGATAAAATATTAAATCATCTCCATATCAAGAACAAGGAAAATCACTATTTGAATAAGAAAAGATAATCAACTGATGCCAACACTGAGATGAATCAGAAGTTGGAATTATCTAGAAAGGGTTTTAAATCAGCCATCATAAATATCCTTTATCAATCAATTATAAATTTTCTTGAAACAAATTAAAATATACAAATGTCAACAAAAAAATAAAAGTTGCAAAAAAGAATCAAATGGAAGTTATAGAATTGGACAATACATATATAGCAATGAAATAATAATAATAAAAAAAACCTCATTGAATCAGCTCAATAGTAGTGTGAATATGACAGAACATAGAATTACTGAACTTAAGGAGAGATTAATAGAATTTACCCAGTATGAACAACAGAGAGAAAATACAATGGTAAAAAAAGGACCAGAGCCTCAAAGAGCTGTAGGTCAACAGAAGATCCAACAGTCAAATTATTGGAGTTCCAAAAGGAGAGGAGGAAGTGTTATGCTGAAAGATTATTAGAAGAAATAATGGCTGAAATTTTCTCAAATATGATAAAAGGAATAAACCCACAGCCCAAAGAGCTAAGTGAATCCTTAATAGGATAAACATAAAGAAATCTATAATAACACTTCTGAAAACAAAAAGACAAAAAGACTTGAAGGAAGCTACAGAGAAATGGTGCATTACTTAGAGGGAATGTCAAAAACAATGGATTTCTCATTTTATGTGGAGGCCAAAACACAATAGTATAATGTTTTTTAAGTGCTGAAAGAAAAGACTGGTCAACTAGGAATTCAATACTTGACAACCAATCCTTCAGGGTTGAAGAGAAAATAAAAACTTTCCAGAAGAAGGAAAATTAAAAAGGGTAATTGGAAAAGAAAAAAAAAAAAATGCATATGATGTATATGCATATATTTATCTGTACACATGTGCAGGTATGTATAAATAGATTAGAGATAGAGATAGAGAGATAGATACCTGTAAAAGTCATTTAAGGTAAGCATCAAATGAGAGAAAAAACTAACAAATATTTTAAGCACAAAGAGAAAGATTCCATTGGGATCTACATTGATTAGGAATAGCTTTCCATAGGAAGAGACCTTTGAATTAGGCAGGATTCAAAGAGAGAAAGAAGCATAACATATGATCCCTGCTTTGCAGTCCCTTCCTAGTCTATCTAGAGAACTCCTTCCTCATGGCCTAGAGATGATGGCCTAGACCAGGGTCATTTCCTCTTCTCTGTTCCCACTGCCTCATAGAATTAGTAATGCCTTAACCCACTTTGAGGTCCCTGAAGGCCCTTACTTTTCCCAATTTTTAACACAGTTCCTAGCACATAATTGTAATTCAATACATATTTGTTTGCTTGAGTTATTATAATTATCATATTAATTACATAGAAGGAACGATAAATGTGCAATGTCAATCTTTGGTAGTTTAGTCTTTGTTTTCCTATAATTTAATGATTGCAGATGTATTGTAAAACTATTTTATAATCAAAGCAAAATTCAAGAAATGAGACAAATAAGCATATTTCTCCTACTATCATGTTAAACTAAAATAAATTTCCCATAGGCACTGATACAACATATTTAAATATGCAGCATGTGCTAGTACACTCTGTTTAACCATTGTGCATTGTGAATAAAATGTCAAACAACTCCCATATTGTCCAAATAACTTAAAAATTTAACAATAATAAAATGCTGAAAAGCTGTCTGCCATCCAAATCTATCTACAATGGGAAACTTTCCATCAACTGTCAAGCAATGACAGACATCCTCCCTAGAAAAATTTGGGACAAGTTCTCAATAATAAGTTTTTTAAGCTATGGCAGAATTTGATATTCAAAGCATGTTCTTAACAGCTTGATGGGAAAGTGTGTTTGTAAGCTGAAAAAAAGTAGTTTCTCTTTAATGACTGAAAATTTCAGAGTCGGGGGAGAATCAGATATAGGAAAGGGAGAAGAGGTATTTTAGACACACGTATTGGGAAAAGTTCTAAAACTGGAAGCTGTACCATTAATTATGTGCATAATCTTGGATAAATCAGTTAATCTCTTTGGTTTTCATTACCCTTATTATAAAATGCCAGGATTGGATAGACGATTCCCAATGTCCTTTGAAGTTCTAAAATACTACAATTATCTGGCCCATTTCCAGAATTTCAACTAAGAAATGGCAAGGACAAGCTCCTACAGTCAAAGTCAAGCTAAGCAAAGTGGATGTTTCTAATTGAAAGACACTTGTCTTTTAACACTTTAAAGTTAGGGAATATCCAGAGAGCTTGCTTTCTAATGAAGTTGCAGGGTGATTTATACATGAAAGAGCCATTGATTACAAAAGCAAAGTGTATATATATAAAAAAATTTTTCCTCCATTTGCTTTATGTGATCTTTCCTACACCTCTTTTCTCTAATGACATCTCAAGTGCCCTCCTGAGAGTTGAGTTTACAGTTCACTTCTAACCTTCTGAACCAATGTCCACATCTTCAGATATGAAATAGTTAAACATTCACAAGGATCTGAATACTGCTGTTTGCTTCTGAAAACATGTGACCATTATCCCCCAAATTATGCCATCCTCCTCTGCAATTACACATTCCAAAGCAACAGGTCAAATATCTTGAGTGTTACTTATTACTCACTTATTACTATGTGAAATAGTTAGAGGGGGTCATTGTTATTCTGTGTGGTAGTTTTCAAACAAGTCTGCAATTTGTCCATGGCCATTCGCCTTGATCCTAGACTAGCCTTCATGACACTCACAGTAATACAGAGCAGCAGAAGTGGCACTATGTGCCTTCTGAGAGGAGGAGAGAAAAGGCTACGCTGGTTCCATCTGGTTCCCTGGGCCATGTTCTCTCAGGCAATTTCTCTCTGAATCCAGCCACCGTGCTGGGAGAAGAGCAGGCCACATTAGGAGACAATATATGGGTGTTCCAGTTCCCAGCTCTGGATGAACCCAGCACTCCCTGGCTAGGCTTCGAGTCTCCTATCAAAGAGACTTCTCAAAGGAGTCTGTAAATGTTTGGGGCAGGCCTGTTGGAAGATCTGCTTCAGTCTTTTCTTTGTCAGCCCCTGACATCATTTGACATTTCTCTTCCTCTCATAAACTGGAATTATCTACATTTTGCTAAACATTTTGCCACTCTATGCCAAACTTAAAATATCTGAATATTGTAAGCTTTGTGGGGGGAAGTGTAAATTCCTCCTCTTTCCCACATGCATTCTTATAATTCCAAAATCATGATATAAATTACTCTGACTTCTTGTCCCTTTAATAAAGATGTTATAATCTAATGATATTAATCACAGAGATAATTTTTTTTTTCATGTAACAGGGCATTCAAAGTCATTGTGCCTTATTATCTTCCCAAGCATTATCTGAGGAAAGTTGAGCAGACTGGAGAATTTTAGAGTTCATTTCTGATTCTCTTTTACTGAGGGAACTGCTAAATACTAAAGAAATGAAAAATAACTTGTTAATTGAGTGCTCAATAGCATAGGTGATTAATACATCATTTAATTTTTACAAAAACCTTCCCAAGATAAGATTATTATTTTCATTTTACAAACAAGAAATTCAAAACTCAGAGAGGTTCAATGACTTTCCCAATTACCCAACAGAAAATTGAGGAATCCATAACTCAATTCGTGGATTTTGTAATCCAAAGTGGATTGCACATTACAGCACAAGATTGCTTACACTGTGTGAGATAAACATGAGGTGCAATATTTTCTAAGTTACCTTGGCATAGACAAGATATATACAAAGGAGGAAAAAGAACAGATTACAAACCATTTTACAGGTAGTGAGAGCTTTCACTCTGCTAGAGCATTCTTATATTATCCAAATTAATCTTCACACATGCCTTAGAAGGAAGACAGGACTATTTCTTTTTCCATTTTACGTATGAGGAAACTGAGACTTAGAAAGTTGAGGTGACTTTATCAAGATCATAGAGCAGGTGAGATGTGAAAACAGGATTCAAACCCAGGCAGTCTGACGCCAGAGAATAAACCTTAACACTATGCTATGCTACTGCATCATGGTCTTAATGATGAAGAAAAAAAAGTGAACTTTCAGTTATGTTGTTAATTGCAGGAAATGATTTCAGTAATCACAGTTGTAATCCATTGCTTAAATCATGCTCTTCAAAAAGAAATACTACAAGCACATTTCACACAATTGCCTTTCTTATCAATTTAGCTGATTTTATTAATATTATCAACATTCAGCTTGCTCAGTGCAAGCTGCAAAGGGTGCTGGTTTAGCATATAAAGATTTTAAAGCTTCATGGCTTTTCTTACTTCTTTAATCCTTTCTCTTACATGAAAATCCTAATTATATTTTGCTGTACATGTCACAAGGACACTGTTGAAAAATGTGGTAGTATTTAAAATAATGGGTTTATAATTTTTCCTATTACACTAAAGAATTAAAGGCAGATAAATGTAATCAATTATGGAAGATTTTAATCAAATGATATATTTAGATATTTTTTTTTAATTAAGTGCACAGATTCTCTAAAGCAGTGCTTCTCAACCTTTTTTAACTCCCAATTTTTCACTCAAAAAATTTCTCTGAGCTAGGTATTTTTTATGTTCCTTATGCATAAAATAATATTCTAATATTTAACATGATTTTTCAAATCCATACATACTCACCTCAGAATTCTTGCCATTCTTTCTCTAGCCCCCCTCCTCTATTTAAGAATCCCTCCTATAATAACAAGGCAACTCTTTTTAACAGTGTCACTATCCCCCTGGCTCTTCTCCAACATCAGCTTGTTCTTCTCTGCTTTCTCTCAGCTCTGCCCACCACTCCTGCTCATCATGAGATGAGGTTTAATGGAATCTTCCAGTATTCAAACATTTTGCTAGTATAAAAGCGAGCATATGCTACCACAATTTCATTCTGTCCTTTGATGGATTCCCTTTGAAATACCTAGTTTATTTATTATAGAATAAGTAACAAAACAATAAAAAACAAGAACAAAGTTCCAGCATTCAAATCCCATCCCCTTTGCAATTTTTTAGGCAAAGATATTGGCAACATTCTTGCTGAAACTGGTTCATACTTGTGCACCTGATTCTAGTGCACCTGGAGAAGCTGGACACAAAACAAAGCAAACCTGCAAAGGAAACTTAATTTTCTTGTTTGCCTTTGCACAAAATAGGTCCCTCAGTTTTGCATACACTGATCCTGTGCAAATAAAAAATAAGTTCATGGAATATCAGCTCATGAGGGCTGAAAAGAACATTTGTAAAGGAGAGTGAGGAGTCCTTGATGCCAGTTTCATAGAAAGATCCAGAATGGGGTGAAACCAAATGCTTCTATAGGTAGAAGAAAGGGCAACAAGGAAGTAACCTATGGTGTATCAGCAGCAATGTGGGAAATTCTGCGATAGGGAAAGGGGTGAGTGAGCCAGTTGAGAGAAAAGGCCTCAGCAGAGATCCAGAAGTGAGAGCCCATCTATGTGGGGAAACATCTCTTGGTGGGTGAGGGGGAACAGATGGTGGAGGTGGGGAGTAGGGGACCTTAGAACAATTGGTAAGGGGAATCCCTAGTGTGCCAGTTTGAATGTATGGTGTCCCCCGAATGCCATTATCTTTGTGGTCTTGTGGGACAGACGTTTTGGTGCTGGTTAGATTTGCTTGGAATGTGCCCCACCCAGCTGTGGTTAGTGACTTTGGTGGGACACTCCCATGGAGGTGTGATCCCACCCATTCAGGGTGGGCCTTGATCAGTGGAGCCATATAAAACATGCTGACTCAAAGAGACTGAACGCAGTGCAGCTGTGAGTGATGTTATTTGAAGAGGAGCAAGCTTGCTAGAGAGGAATGTCCTGGGAGAAGCCATTTTGAAACCAGAACTTCGGAGCAGACGCCAGCCATGTGCCTTCCCAGCTAACAGAGGTTTTCCGGATGCTATTTGCCATCCTCCAGTGAAGGTATCCGATTACTGATGTGTTACCTTGGACACTTTATGGCCTTAAGACTGTAACTGTATAGCCAAATAAACCCCCTTTTTATAAAAGCCAATCCATCTCTGGTGTTTTGCATTCTGTAGCATTAGCAAACTAGAACACCTAGTGTGCAGAAAATACTAGAAAATGGAGGAAAACCAACATTAAAGATCTGTACCTTACCTAGTCATTCATCATTTGATAGAGCACATATACTCACAGGGTAAAACATTGGCTAATAACAATAATTACTAACGTTTTTGAAGCACACACCATGTACTGGACACCACTCTAAGGACTTTTAGTCTTAAATGCATTTAAATCGACTATAAAGTAGATTTTATAATTATTTCCACATTACAGATTAAGAATCTGAGGTACAAATTCAAAATGTCCTCATTTACTATCTGTTCATGTGTGGGTTATTTATGGAACATCTCTAAGCCTCAGTTATTGAGTCTACAGAGTGGAAATGATATCATTTGGCACAGCCCTGCCACAGAGGAAATTAAAAGATTCCAAACTCATGCAAAGCTGTATTTGGCAACCACTTAGGAGGTAGAGACAGAAATACAGCTAATTTGTTTACTCAACAAATGTTATAGATTATCTATTATGTTATAAAGATGTTTCTAGTTACTTGAATTACCTCAATGAATAAAATAGACAAAGATCCTACATTTTATGGAACTTATATTCTAGTGGAAGAACAGGCAAAAGGATATTTTTAAAAGTAAGTTATCATCTATATTGGAATGTAAAGGGTGCTATAGGAAAAAAAAATGTCAGAGAAAGCAAAGGGGTTTGGAGTTGTTAGAAGGGAGAACTACAGGAATGAACATAGTGGTCATATGGGTCATTCAAAATGAGATAAGGAGGTAGCAAAACAGATATTTCTGAAAGTAGTTTAGACTGAAATTTTTGTGGGAAAAAACTTACCTGGTTTTAGCCTGTAGCAGAATCCTGCTAGCAATAAATTCCATTCATGGTACACTGGGTTTGCATCTATTATTTCCCAAGGATTAAATACAGCATATTTTCCTGGTCTTGTGACAAGGTTGTCAAAGGTCATGATAAGGACTTACATCTAAATAGCATCAGAGCAAATGGAAATAGAGTTTCTTTAAGGCCACTAAGAATGGTATGAAAACATGGATTGCTATTTGGCAAGACAAACAATTGTGACCTGTCTTCTCATAATTTGAAGCAAAAAGCAATAAATTTCACAAGTTTCAGGTACAAACAGTTGCTACTCTGGTCATACAGTAGAAGAAATCTGTGCTCGATTTGCTCCTGCTTGGAGTAGGAGGTGGGGAATGAACTGAGAAATAAAAGTTGAGAGTAATAGTATGGGCAGTGGGCAGAGGGAAGAGGAGCTTCCAGGTTTCTGCAAGGCCAGAGAAAGTAGCCATGTATCTTTATATATCGATAACAACATGTCCAAGTTGGATGGGACATTAGAGATCATCTGTTCTAGTCCCCTGAGTCTGAGAAGCCCAGAGATATTGCATATTAATCTGTCACACAGCAATTAAGTTGCAAACTTGTGATGGGGGCCTCTGACTCCCAATCCAGCCCATGTTATATACCACCTACTTACTAAAAGGATTGTTAGTGATATATCATAAAATGTGGATAGACAATAAGATGATCAAATCAGAAATAGAGTGCTGACATTTGAAAGATTTTTCCTATCCATTATTCATTGCCCAAGGTAACCCCAACATACCACATTGGGGATTTTCAGCCTGCCAGAGAGAAGTTTCAAAGCTAATCTTCCAATGAACTGGATAGCTTGGAGGAAACAGCAGATGGTTAAGAATTATGCACAGGATATACAACCTTCCTGTGCCCACTTTCAGGTTTGTTTGTAGAGCCTTAAAAACTAGGTAAGACATACTGGTAAAATCAATTTTCTATTAATGAAATGTCACTTTCCTAAAAATTATACACACACACTTTTTTGTTTTTAATTACACAAAGTCTGAGCTAAATTTTAACTTAAAAGTAGTATAATGGAAAGAGAAAGAATTGCATCCATACTTGTAAATTACAAAGGACTAGAGTAAATGATGACCCAGGACCTTTATTCATTGCATTTTTCATAATTCTGTGGGAGTGAATTCAGCAGACACTGTGCACATAAGCTGTTCTGCAGCTCTACTCTGTCTAGACACTGAAACTCACTTGTGCCTTTGATCACTGATGCTTTTGTGATATATATATATATATATATATATATCTTTCATATACTTTTAGAAAAGTATTTTTTTCCTAGGCTTCTCACCATCCCATTAGTTTTTCTTGATAATTTAAAAAAGTAACAAAAAAATTGATGTTAATTTTCAGCACTGTAATAAGTGAATAGATTGCATTTGTTATCCTTTCAATGATAATCTCTTTTAAAGACCACAACTACTTCTGCATCTCTAGCACGCCTTTCATTAGTCCCCTTTGCTTTTCTTGTCTGCACTGTTTAAGTCCTTCAACTTCCCTCTGAAGTGGCTATGGTCCTCCTCATTCCTCCCTCTTGGACCTGCAGCCTTCTCTTTTCATCCTCCAGATTCTCTCACAAAGTGAAGTACCACATTTTTCTCAACCACAGAGTTAAAAAGTTCACAAGATATAAAGAAGAGTGGCCATGACATTCTGACAAATTCATCTTTCAAAAAATTTATGTTGAGGGTTTTCCCAAGTAAGTGGATGTCTTTCTATAAAAGAAAGAGCAAAGTCAGAATGAGCAGAACCATCTCTACAGTGGTTTGTTAGTAGCTAAGAGAAAGAAAAATGTATTACAGGATAGAAAACATAAAGATTTGCAAGGCATTCTGTCCACAAGTTCCATTTATGGCAGCAGGAATGATCATGGATTTTGGAAGCTGAGAGTCTTCAGTTCAAATCCCACCTCCATCATTTACCCACCAGGGTCTCAAGCAAACATTTAAGCTTTCTAACCCTTAATGTTTTTCACTGTTAAATGTGTTCAGATTATCTATTTCACAGTTTTTTGGAGATGTCAAAAATTATGTTTCACAAATTCTAAGATATATCACGTAGCTGAGAAAGGGAAAAGAAAGAAAATTAACTTGTTCTGAGTGACTTTTAAGTTCATTTTCCTTCTTTTTACAGCCTTAATCCTCTGATGTTATTCTTTCTTTAGGAATCCATAAATTGATTCTAAATTTATATTTTTAATCTTAGCCTTCTGTCTAGCATAAAATCAAGTTTCCCTTGAGAGGTTCTTCCTGAAAGTAGCTAAAATGTTCAGGCATACTTTAAAAAGTCTTTAGGACTACTCATGTTTACTAAAATCATTTAGCTACATATATTATTTTAGAGAAATTTAACAGCTTGTTGATGAATAGAATTGCAGATGGACAGGAAGTTATTGAATTAAAATGAAGATAAATGCAATTCATTAATTCATTCAATCAATCATCCAAATGTCTCTCTGGAGTGCCCATTCTATGCCACAGGATATAGAAATGGGAGATACAGTGACAAGTAATAAAAAGCCCCTGCTCTCATGGCACTTATGCTCAAGCCCCAGCTTAGTTTTACATACAAGCCCCAGCCAGGGTAGTTCTGGAGGATGCCTCATACACAGAAGCAGTTTTACCATGAAGCTAATGAAGCAAAGCTCCAGAGACTCACTGGCAAAGAACTTTCCTAAGGCCTTAAAGGCACTCTAAAAAATGTATTATGTGATCACGACTTCTTATCAAATTTGCAAAGGTAAAATAAAATATTTTTAACTACTGTGGTTTGTTGAAGCTCTATGTACCCCTGAGAAACGTATTCTAAAACCTAATGTATTCCTGTGGGTGTGAATCCATTTTAAATAGAACCTGTTGATGAGGTTACCTCAGTTAAGCTGTGTCCCACTTCAATCAGGATGTGTCTTAATCTTATTACTGGAGTCCTTTGTAAGTGGAATGAACTCAGACAGTAGAGAGACAGCCATTGAGGAAGCAGCCAGAAGGTGAAATCAATGGAACCAGAAGAGAAGGGACAGACCAGGAGAAGCTGCCATGTGGCAAGCTAAGGACAAAGGATCACTGGCAGCCAGCCCCAAAATGTCACAGTCTGGGGAGAAAGCATCACCATGTTGATGACTTGATTTGGACTTTTCCTAACCCCAAAACCATGAGTGAATATATTGCCATTGTTTAACCTGATCCGTTTCATGGTATTTGCTTGAGCAGCCTAGGAAACTAAAAAAACTATTATCATTTATGCCTTTTCTATTTCCACTCCAATTCCTCCTATGCCACACTACTTGTAGTCATTATGAACAATTTTTACATCCAGTTAAAGAAATGCATTTAGTTTGGGTTTAGTGGGATTTTCTGTGGCACTGTCATATCCAGGTATAATCACATTAATATAAGCTGAGGCAGTATAGGAATGGCTCCCCTACAGCTTACTGTGCCAACTCACCCAACAAAGTGGCAAGAAGGTGAAGGGTCCAAAGTTGCATTGCAGTGTGAACATGTACTACAGTGTGTAGCCTGTAGAGGCAGAGTAGAGACAAGGATGGAAATGTACAGAACCAGAACACAGTCTTTGGAAAAATTATCTGTATCTAAGAGTACATATTTGAAAGAAACTTGGTAAAGGTTTCCACAAAATTGACAATAATCCCAAAGATTTCCATGGCATTATCAATAATGAGTTATAAAGGTGAAAGCAACTTTTCTAAACTATCAACTTATTACCTACCTATGCCTTTCAGATATGTAGATGTTATAATAAAGTTGTATTTCCACCTTTCTGTTGATTTATATGATGTGCCCTTCAGATATGTATGATTTTATAGTAAGGCTGATTTCTACCTTTCTGTTGATTCATAGGATATGCTCTGGAAATGGTTAGCTGGCTATCTTCAAAATTGGTAGAATACGTTTGAGATTTGAGATGTTATGACTTAAAATAGACACTTGGGGATGGGATATATATGAGAGATTTTGAAGGAATGCTAGGAGAATACTTAAAAATGCATATACATATATAAATATATATGTATATTTCTGTTGTGTGTATGTGTTTGTTTTCTTTTATACAGACTAGTGTGACACATCTTTTTAAGGAGTTTAATGAGCTGAATTCCTAAGTATATATCTAATTTTTTTCTCAGATGTAAGAAATGTATTTATTAACTTTTTCTGATGATTGCTTTTAATTTTTCCCTATGAATACACTTAAATATTTTATCAGATGAAACATCCATCACAAATACAAATTGAGGTCCATATGAAAAATGAATGAATGAATGCATGAGTGAATAAATAAATAAATAATTTGAGAGGTTATGGATTTAGATCAGAGGCAAGCTCTCTCAAAAACAAAAAGGATTGAAGAAGACTTGGCAACCTAAAAGAGACACTGGCAATTGTCCTTAGGAGCCAAAATTGAGGTTAAAATGAATGGACTGTGGGATGGATATGGATAGCTGATTGGAAGTGGTAAGTTCAGGCATTAGCAGGTGGAATGAATGCCAGAGAGAGTGATATGCACTGATGATTGGAAGAGATGGGCCAAAAGTATCAAACTACCTTG
The DNA here is from genome assembly GCF_015220235.1 of Choloepus didactylus. NCBI lineage: Eukaryota > Metazoa > Chordata > Mammalia > Pilosa > Megalonychidae > Choloepus > Choloepus didactylus. The sequence goes on from NC_051312.1 coordinate 57,493,405, forward strand.
AATTGAGAAACAAAGCTGTTTTCAAGTGTAATTCCAAGCCTACTGGCTTATGGTAAATTGAGTTCATGGTAAAAATTTGCAAATAATTTAAATCCTGACATCAAAGGGGAACTGAAGGGTGTACACTGAACCAATGGTAAAGCAGTTGGTCATGTTTGAAGCCATTATTGAGTCCCAAGTGAAAAGCTTTATTAATGGAAAAACTTTTGGAATCCAGATATTAAAATAAAAGGAGGGAAGGAAGGAATGTAAGAACGAAGGATCTATGAGCTACAAGTCAGCTACAGTGTAAATGAATGGGATATGAAAGAAGAGAATCATTGTTTAATGACCAGATTTCACTAATTTCCTGAAAGTAGAAATTTATTTTCAAATTTATTCAGTTCCTCCCAAGCATCACCACAGATGTGTAAGTCCTTAATTTTGGTCAGGCTGCTTTTCACATAGCAAATTTTCACATTGTGCTCCAGAGTGAATAACAGTAAAAATGTATTCATATGTGCTCTAGATAATAGAGCAACAAATGTGGCAAGATATGGGATATTAAATTTTGTTATAAGATTGAAAACTATTACAGCTCTGTATTAATCATTGTAATATAAAATCATTACAAGATACATTGTTTCTATTAATGTTTTATTAAACTTTATCTAATAATAGTTAATGATTGCCCTAAGCAATGCTTAAAAATTTAGCTGGTAATAAAATGTTCCTATGCTAGTAACTCCTATTTATTTAGTAGCTACTCTATAACAAACATTTTCAAACATTATCTCCAAATCCTAATTTAAAACAAACAAAAAAACACCTTGACAAGAATGTTTTCTGATGCCTATTTTAGAGAGAAGAAATCTGAGGGGTTGGAAAGTTAAACAATTAGCCCGAGGTCACACAGGTAATTAAAGGGATAGATGAGATCCATCCCCATAGCTGTCTGCCATTGCCTGGCTTTGTCTGCCAGTGTCCTGCTAGTCACTAACCCAGCACAGAGAGCAGCTGTCTTCTCCCACACCACTGAGTAGAAGCTTGGCATTTTTGCTCAATGCTGTCCTTGATTCCATCACAGATTTTCTTGCACAGAGAATGTGGTCCAGTAAAACCACCTCCTACTACAAAAGAAATGGTATATTATTTTCATAATCATGCATTCCACACAACTGAAACTAAAGTATTTGTATTTTTTTCAGGAGGCCAGTGAAAAGGCAAAAACTATCAAAAACACCCACATGAATCAATCTTTCAAAGCCTTACTTGGTACATCATAACTCTTCTGTAAGTTAAATACTCAGGAAAGATTTTCTTTTTCCTATGAAAATGCCGAGATCTTTCAGGTAAATTCTATTTGATACACTTTCCTATGACTCAAAGGTCTTCCACAGCAACCCAACGTCTACCAAATTAAGTTGAATCCTTTCACCTTAACAGTGAAATTCCTGAACTTGCTACCCCCAACCCACCTCCCAAGCTTTATTTTTCACTTTTTCTTCCATGCAATCTGTGTGTCAACAAAATGTTCCTAAATACATCTGAAAATTTCCCCATTTCTATCTTGGTTTTTCTTGGTTTCTCTTCCTGGAATTCTCATCTATCCATCCATGAGCCTTCTCTAATCACCAATTTGTTCCAGGTGAATTTCATTTTGTCCTTAAAAGTCTAACTCTACCACTTTCATGAAGCCTTTCTTTACTGGACCTGCATATGACCATTCTCTTCTTTATATCATGTGAAAATGTTTTCTTCTTATATATAAAGTAAATATGAATACTAATATGCACATAGATATTGAGTATTTAAATTTAATTACTTTCAAAAAGTCTTTTTAAAAATTTGCACATTTTATGTCGGTATAGATTGTTATGCTCCAGAAACAATGTGCATTTTAGTAGCTTCAAAAACAAAATTGCTCTTCTTTCTTATGTTATGAGGAGTCTGCAGTAGTGAACGCAAATGGGGAGTAGGAGGAAGAAGATGGTGGCATAGAGAGGAGTGGAAGCTAGTTAACCCCATGGAACAACCAGGAACGACTAGTAAATAATCTGGAATAACTTCTGGGGGACAAACGTGACTGTCCTCACATCATACACCAACCTGGATTGGGAGGAATGCTTAGATCACAGCATAAAATCTGTAAGTAAAAACCGTTGATCTGTGACAATAGCCCCTCCCCCCATGGCAGCCCAAACTACAAATCCTTGCTGTAGTAGAGAGCAACACTCTCTGAACAAGTGAATATACCTCAGCCCATGTCCAAACTGAGGTTTTAATTAACAAATGTTGACTGCTCAATACCAGCTATGAATCACCCAACAAGCAGACAGAGGCTTTTGGTGATGACTGACCTTGGAGAGCTGGATGGTGGCTGCAGGACTGGCTCTGAAGGGGACTTTCTGTCCCTTTTTTTGGCTCAGTGGAGAAGCCTCAGCCATTTTCAGTTCCCAGTGCTCTGACTCAGCCAAGGGTAGAGATAATAGAGTCAGAAAGACAATTCAAATGCAAATGATATCTCCCTAGGGGGTATATCTTTCCTAAGAGGAAAGGGTTGGTGTCAAGCTCTACTACCCACCTTCCATTCAAAATGAGACCCTAGGGCCTGGGGAAAAACAGCCATGGGCCACACCTCCTTACACAAGTCAGGAGTGACAGACTGAGAGGCATCACCTGCTAGGCAGAAAAACACAGTGGCTTGAAGCCTCACAGGGTGCATCAATCTTCTAAGACCTGATACTATTGCTTCCTTCTGAGACCTGAGCCCATTCTAGTCTGGGAAAAGCGGATTGGGGTAACCAAGGAAACTAGATGCCTAGACACCAGAAAACTAAAACCTACCCTAAGAAACACAAAGTTTTGGCCCAGTCAGAGGACCAAATGTACACTTAACTGAGATACAGGAATTTAAACAACTAATGCTAAATAAATTCAAAAAGTTTAGGGAAGATATGGCAAAAGAGATGAAGCATATAATGAAAACATTGGGTGTAAATAAGATAGAAATCAAAAGTTCAAAAAAAAAACCTGGCAGAATCTATGTAAATGAAAGTCACAACACAAGAGATGAAAGACACAATGGAGACATATAACAGCAGATCTCAAGAGGCAGAAGAAAATACTCAGGAACTGGAGAGCAAGACACCTGAGAGCCTACGCACAAAAGAACAGAGAGAGAAAAGAATGGAAAAATATGAGCAATGTCTCCGGGAATTGAATGGCAACACAAAACACAGGAATGTACATGTCATGGGTGTCCCAGAAGGAGTAGTGCATGAATGGACATTTAATGGGTATCTCAAAAGGAAAAGAGAAGGGAAAAGGGGCAGAAGCAAAAATAGAGGAAATAATCAATAAAAATTCCCCATTTCTTATGAAAAACATAAAATTTCAGATTCAAGAAGGGCAGCATACCCCAAACAGAATAGATCTGAATAGGCCTACACCAAGACACTTAATAATCAGATTATCAAACATGAAAAATAAAGAGAATCTTGAAAGCAGCAAGAGAAAAGTGATCCATCACATAAAGGAAGCTTGATAAGACTATGTGCAGATTTCTCAATAGAAACTATGGAGACGAGAAGGAAGTGGGGTGATATATTTAAGATACTGAAAGAGAAAAACCACCATCCAAGAGTCCAAAGCCACCAAAAGTGTCCTTCAAATATGAGAGGAGAGATTAAAATATTCTCTGACAAACAGAGAATGAGAGCATTTGTGAACAAGATACCTGCTCTATAGGAAACACTAAAGGGAACACTGCAGATGGAAAGGAAAAGACAGGAATGAGAGTTTGGAACCCAATTTTGGGTGATGATAGCACAGCAATGTAAGTACACTGAACAAAGATGACTGTGAATATGGTTGAAAGAGGAAGGTTAGGAGCATGTGGGACACCAGAAGGAAAGAGGAAAGATAAAGACTGGCACTATATAACTCAGTGAAACCTAGGGTGCTCAATGATTGTGATAAATGGTACAAATATGTTTTTACATGAGGGAGAACAAACAAATGTCAACATTGCAAGGTGTTAAAAATAAGGGGGGATTGGGGGGAAAAATATGATCAATTCAAACTAGAAACTATACTTAACAGAAACATTGTATTATGCTTTCTTTAATGTAACAAAGGCAATATACCAAAGATAAATGCATATGTGGGGGGAGGGCATGGGGGAGGAGTATGGGATTCTTGACATTGGTGAAGTTGTCTGACTCTTTATTCTACTTTAGCTTAATGCTATCTTTCCTTTTGTTGCTTCCTAGCTGTCATGTTTTTTTTTATCTTTTTTTATTTTTCTTTTTGTCTCTCTACCTTCTTTGACTCTTTCTCCTTCTTTGTGAAAGAAATGGAGATGTCCTTATATAGATAGTGGTGATGGTGGTGAATACATAAATACGTGACTATACAGGGAACCATCGATTGTTTTCTTAGGACAGTAAGTACATTCTGTGAACAAAACCATCTTAAAAAAAATGGGTTGATGAAGAAAACTTGAGGACACTATATTGAGTGAAATAAGACACATAAGGACAAATATTGCAGGGTCCCACTGATATGACCTAATTATAATATTTAAACTCATAGATATGAAATATAAGTTACCAGGATATAGAACAAGGCTAAAGAATGGGGAGTGGTTGCTTATTATGACCAAAATGTTCAACTAAGATGAACTTAATCAATTTCAAATGGACAGAGGGGATGGTAGCATGTTGTGGGAATCACGAACACTGCTGAATGGTCTGTTAATGTGGTGGAAAGGGTAAGCTCAGAGTCGCATATGTCACCAGAAGGAAAGTTGGAGGTTAAAAGATGGGAATGTATGAAACAGTGAATCTTGTGGTGGACAATGCCCAAGATTAACTGTACAAATGTTAGAAATCTCTCTCATGAACGAGAACAAATATATGACACTGCATATAGAAGTTAAGAATAGAGGGGCATATAGGAAAAAAATATATACCTTCTGCAAACTATATACTACAGTTAGTAGTATTTTAACATTCTTTCATCAACAGTAACAAATGTACTATACCAATACTATAAATCAATAATGGGGGGGGGTTGTTAGGGGTATGGGAGGATTATAGTTTCCTTTTTTTGGCTTTATTTCTTTTCTGGAGTAATGAAAATTGTTCTAAAAATTGAAAAAAATTAATTGTGGTGACGGATGCACAGCTGTATGATGGTACCATGGGCAATTGATTGTACACTTTGGATCTTTTGATAATAGTATGGTATGTGAACAATTTCAATTAAAAAAAAGCAAATGGAATTTGAAGCTCAAAGTCTGCTTCTGCCACTTAATAACTGTGACTTTGTGAGATTGCATTACTTGACCGTTTTTGTCTCAGTTTCAACATGTATAAAATTCAGATTATAGTTCCTAATTTGCATAATTGTGGGAATTGGAACTAATGCATAAAATGAGCTTTCTACTGTCGCCTGGTGTGTCTGTTCAATGAAAGGCAAATACTATTATTCTTACTATTAATTATTCTTACCAGTTCCCTCATCTTAACTGGTTCATAGAAGCTTATAATTTCAAAGGCCCACCATTTTTTTTTTTTTACATATCTGCAAGGCACTTTCTAATATAATTGAAAAGATAAATGAAGTTATATAATCATAATAACTTAAGTCTATATATCATTTTGTGGTTTTCAAGAAGCTTCCAAATACATCTCATTTTAAATTCATTGAATCTTAAAACCAATCTGTCAAAAACATATTATTAAAATCCATTTTAAAGCACAGAAAATTAGGGCATTGTGGAAGGCAAAATGTGGGCCCCCAAGATGTCTATGTCCTAATCCCTGGAATTCGTGAATATGTTGCGTTACATGGCAAAGGGGAATTAATGTTGCTATTCAGCTGGTGATAAAACAAGGAAATGATTCTGAATTATATGGGTGGGTCCAATGCAATCACAAGGCTCTGTAAAAGTGCAAGAGGTAATCAGAAGAGAGAACCAGGGGAATGGCAGAGTAAGAAACAGTTTCCTGACTTTGAGGATTGAGGAAAGGGCCCATGAGAAGCTGGACCCTGTGTGACCTCGAAAAGCTGAAAAGGCAACAAGACTCTTTCTAGAGTTTCCAGAAAGAACACAGCCCTGCCAACAACTTGATGTTAGTCCATGGAGATCTATGGGATAGTTCTGACCTCCAGAGCCGAAAACAATGCATTTGTATGTTTAATTTGTATGTGGTAATCTGTTATAGTAGCAAAAAGAAATTAGTACAGATCCTGCCACATGGAAGTGGAATGCTTATGTAACAAATACCTGAAATGTGGAAGTGGCTTTGGAATTGGGCAATGGATAGAAGCTGGAAGAATATTGAGGAATACAATAAAAAAAGCCTAAATTTCTAATGTTAGTAGAAACGTGGATATTAATAACTGCAACTGAGGACTCGGATGGAAGTGAGGAACACAGTAGAGAACACATATATCATCTTAGAGAATAGCTAAATCATCATAAGCAGCCTGACAGAAATATGGACATGGACACTAAATGCACTGCTGGTAAGGCTTAGATATAAATGAAGACTATGTTATTGAAAACTGAAAGAAGGGGATCCTTATTGTATAGTGGCAGAAAGATTTGCTGAATTGTGCCCTGCAGTCATGTGGAGAGTGAAACTTATAAGCAATGAACTTAAATATTTACCTGAGGAGATTTCCAAGCAAAATGTTTAAGGTGAGGCATAGTTTCTTCTTGCTGATGATAGTAATCAGCAAGTAATCTATTGTTTAGAAAATGTGAAATGAAAGAAATAGTGGGAAGAACTATTAAATAAAAACAAACCATGACTGTATGATTTGGCAAATTCTCAGCCTATTTCGATTTCAAAACATATTTAAATTAACATATTCACTGTCAGAAAAGCATGCACTCTAGAAAAATCTGAGGAGTGTGACTGGACAATCTTTTGTTAATAACTCAGAAAGATTAAAAGATCAAAGTATTCAGTCATGTAGAAAGCTTTTCGAAAAGTCCAGGCATCAAGCATTTGACTCATAGATCCCCTCAGCCATCTCAGCAAGAGCCAACAATAGAGATGGTGTCACCTAGGAAAGACTTGTAGAGAAGCCTCTTGTTTAATGGACTGAATCCCCGCAGTACACATGGGAAATCCACAATTTCCTTAAGAACGTTCTTTCAGCAGCAACACTGTCAACTTAGACTGAAAGTGACAGAGAAAGGATGAAATGGAAAAAGACTTTCACATCCCCAAAATTCTACAAGCAAGACGCAGACTGATACCTTTCCTGAAAAAGGAAGGAAGAAGCAAAGGGCAGGACCACAAGCCCAGCAAGTGGAGCCAAAAATCACAGAGGATTATTCCTGGATCCTAAAACCAAATAGAATTTGCTTGGCTGGATTCTTTGTGTGACTCAAATGTAATCTCAATGATCCATGAAAGTAGACTAGGGAGGCAGGAGAAAGGAGTCAGAAAAAGAGATGTGAAGATGAAAACATGGCCAGAGACATGCTACACTGTTGGCTTTGAAGAGAGAGGAAGGAACCCCTGAGCCAAGGAAGCTGGAAGAAGCACAGCTCTTTCCAGACCCTCCAGAAACAAACGTAGCCTTGAGGACACCTTGATTTTAGCCCTGTGAGATCCATGTCAGGTTTCTGACCTCCAGAATTGTAAAATAATCTATTTGTATTGTTTGAGCTACTAAGGTTGTGGTAATTTGTTACAGAAGCTATAGGAAATTAATACAAGCATAGAGACAGTGACCAATTTGCCCAAAAACATATTGCAAAGGCAGAATTAATTCTAAATCCAGAGTCTGCTTCAATCAAATTTCCATGTTACCAGTGCAAGTTCTTTATATATGCCTCCTTGGATTGTTATCACTGTTACAACATGTTAAAAAGGATACTGAATTTAATCAAAACTCTCCATATTGACATGATGGTATCCATTATTGGTGTTTTAAGGAAAGCTGATGAACCCTAACATTTCTGAGGAAGCTCTTTTGATGTCCATCCTGTTTGATGTTTGAAGTGGTCATGAATGGAAATAAAGACAAGCTCTTTTTTTCTTTACCATCACTCCCTCTCCCTCCATCTTCCAATCTCAATCAGATCAACCTTGCATTCATGGGTTTCATTTGTTTTGCACTTCCAATTTATTTTGAAGAATAAATTATATATGTAAATACAAAAGTTGGAAAAGTGTTGAATTATTCAACTACAGTTCCAGGTCACTTTTCTATATTTCTGTCAATTGTCTGCCATTACTTCTTTTATTACTGTCTGATGCCTGCTTCTAGCAGATCTCTTCTAGCCATAAGCTTTCTAGCTTCAATTTTGAACAGCCATAGGCCAGGGAACTTCATGGCCATACTCACTGCACAAGAGTAAGATTCTGAGTGGGAGCCAATAGTGAGAATGTGTTTATTTAGATACTTTTGAATATACTCAGAGTTTTTACACATAAAATAAATTCAGTTACTATGATGATTATGAATTAAACATTTGTGTAATTATTTCTTTGGTGTATCTGTCCTCTGGGAGCAATGAAGGTCTTACTTGTTATCATCAACCTGAGGCCTGGCACAGCAAGAACAAATAAACATTTTTCTTGGCCTGCATTTTCTACAAAGTTGAGATTGCTAAAAATTTAAAAAATAAAAAAATAAAAAAATTTCCAAGCATGTTCTTCTTATGTCTATATAACCTGTGTGTGTCAATATAACATAACTCCAAGAGTAATGTGACTTTCACAAGTTTTATTCTGATTCCAAAGAACATTATTGCTACATTGTTGGAATATTTCCTTTGGATTTGGATTTGGAGTTAAAGTACATGCTTAAGACATTCCTCAGCTATAGCACATCTTGGTCATTTGAGTGTAAATGTGATGTTAGGATTGGGTAATTGCGACAGGCAATGCGTTAAAAATGATTGTGAGCCTTTCTCACTTCCTGACCATTTTGGCAGTTGCTCTTCATTTGGGGCCATCCAGCACCTAAGGCAGGAAGATGGTAGCCACCAAGAAGATAAAAATGGAGTCAACCAACTCTAGGCTCCAACTTGTTATGAAAAGTGAAAAGTATGTGCTGGTGTACAAGTGGACCCTGAAGATGTTCAGGCCTGGCAAAGCAAAACTGGTTTCCTCACCAACAACTGCCCAACCTTGAGGAAATATGAAATAGAGTCCTATCCATTGTTGGCCAAAACTGGTGTCCATCACTGTAGTGGCAATAATATTGAATTGGGCACAATGTGTGCAAAATACTACAGAGTGTGCACTCTACCCATCTATCATTGATCCAGGTGATTCTGATGTCATTATAAGAGTAACTCATGTAAAATTTTTTCTTTAATAAAACTGGCCAGAGCTTGTTTAGGGAAAAAGAAAGAGTGTAAAATACAGTGAGGACAAAGAATTTTTTCTTTTTTTTTTTAATATGACTTTTTGCTTAAACAAGCCCCTTTAAGGAATAAATGTATGACCTCCCAAAGTAGACTATGTGGATGTACTCTTAACACCCATTTGTATGTGCTAGTTATATAATCCTGGTTGAAAAATCTAAGAGGTTCCACATACAATCTGGCTTTGTGTGACAGCCTTAGATTTGGAACCCATCATTGCTGATTTTGAATATTTTAAATTATTTTTTTCTCAAATACAGGAAAGTTCTCCTTTGACAGCATTGCAACCAAGAGGGATTTGAAAATTTCTTTATTTTGACAAGATGATGTACTCTGGGGATGGCTGGATTACTTATACATATTAAACAGATGTTACCAATTCAGTGGCAGCAAGATGATGTATAACAGGTGCTAAGATATGCATCTGGCATTTTCGATATGCTTTCTGTAAACATTGTAAAAGTACCATTCTTATGTGAAACTTCCTTGGAGTGCTCTAGGCACTCCTAGATAAAGCACTCTTCAGGCCCAGCTTGTTTCTTTTCAAGGTCAATAGTTTGTTTTTCATGATTCACTGAATGGATGTAAGTATGACTGAAATGCAGAGTAACATATAAAACATAAGGAGAAATAAGGAGAAAACAGATATCACTTAAGGAGGAGAAATGCCTGCTTATAATGTTGGCCTCTCCTATTTGATTGAATGTCAATATTAGGTGAAGTCATTGTCTCCAAAACCCCCACAGTTATATAATTCAACAAAAGTATTCAGAGAGTGCCTATTCTCTATCAGATACTGCATTATCCCTGACAGTTTCAGTAGGGGAGTATGGTGATACATGTTAGAACAGAGCTTACCTGGGAGGAATGGCAGGGATTTACTGGGAAGGGGTTGAAGACAACTTCTTAAGTGAAGGAAATGTTTTATAACTTTATAGGAATGGGGGTTGTACAGGTATATGCATTTGTCAAAACTCATCCAACTGTACACTTAAATTTGAGCATTTCTCTGTATGTCTTCATCTCTGTATCTCTGCAGCTCAACAACAAGAAAAAATGTAAGGAAAGATGGATAGTTGGAAAACAAAACCAAAATTTTGGGACATTTTGACTATAAAATTGGAGAAAGCTGTATAACAGGAGTAAATTTTGAGTTGAGCCCTAGGGAATAACAGTTAAACATACATTGATGATAAAGGAAATAGGAAGTTTGTTTTGGTTAGACAGTAGGGTAAATATTTGGGCACAAGAATGATTTGGAAAGATTTCACTAAACACTCCAAACACTAGGCTTAAACAGATTGGACTCCATAGGCTAAGGGAGAACCGTGGAGCATTTATACTCAGCAAGCATTTACCTAAGAATCTCTGGGCATGCATTGGTAGACCTACTGTATCAAACTAATGATTAATGAGACTGATGATTCTTATATGTATGAGTATGTGTACATGGTAATTAGAGTGATAGCAAATATTTGCAGAGCAGTTACTCTGTGCTAGGCCATTTTTTATGATTTAGGCAAAACAATCACCCTAGGATTTACATATTATTACAATCCCCATTTTACAGGAGAGAAAACTGAGGCACAGAGTCACACATCTAGTAAGGGGACAGCTGGGCTTTGATTCTAGGCAGTGTGAACACCAAAGTTCATGGTCTTAACCACGACACTATGCCATCGTGCCAGAAAGGGGTACAGGCCATTTACAGGGAGAAAAGTGAAAAATGAAAAGAGGGAATATAGAACAAATTTTGTTTGGGGACTCTGCTGAAATTGGTGTCTGAAAACAAGGACTCTCAGGTTCTGTTGAGAAGTATTCTTTCCTGACCTTCTGGGGACCAGCATGCTGTGCAAATAGATCATATAAATTCCATCAGTCTGAAGAGCGGTATACAGGGGAAAGTAAGGAAACAATTCGCTATCAAGATATGCCCTTTTATAGTGTTAAAAAAACTGTGGAAATGCCTACATTTAGAGCTATTTTTAGCCCAGCTGGTGATTTGTTCACCTCTTCCAGGTTTTAGAGATATAAGCAAAACTGGAAGGGCTCTGGGTAAGAGTACACTTGAGTGTCATTACAACAAACTCTGTTAGCTTTGTATTTTAGAAGGGGGTAGATGGAAAATAATGTGTAGTCAGAGGGACGTCTGTTAGCTGGTAAACCTTTTTAAATGCCTCTATTTTTTATACTACAGGCACTGTGTTGAAATAGCAGGTGAGAAATGAAAAATGTTAACAGGTTTTGGATAAATCCTTGAGAGTTCTAATAGTGCTAGAATTTTTTTTTAAATCACCAAGCACATTATTCATACATTTATTATTTGTTTTAGTGTATTAGAAAGCCACAGCACATGCTAAAATATTATAGAAAGAGGTATCTGTTCTAGTTTGCTAATGCTGCTGGAATGCAAAACACCAGAGATGGATTGGCTTTTATAAAAGGGGGTTTATTTGGTTACACACAGTCTTAAGGCCATAAAGTGTCCAAGGTAACACATCAGCAATTGGGTACCTTCACTGGAGGATGGCCAATGGTGTCCAGAAAACCTCTGTTAACTGGAAAGGCACATGGCTGGTGTCTGCTCCAAAGTTCTGGTTTCAAAATGGCTTTCCCCCAGAATGTCCCTCTCTAGGCTTCAGCTCCTCAAAAATGTCACTTTTAGTTGCACTTGGGGTATTTTTCCTCTCTTAGCTTCTCCGGAGCAAGAGTCTGCTTTTAACGGCTGTCTTTAAACTACAACTCCTGTGCTTTCTTCAAAGTGTCCCTCTTGGCTGTAGCTCCTCTTCAAAATGTCACTCACAGCTGCACTGAGTTCCCTCTGTCTGTCAGCTCATTTATATGGCTCCAGTGACTCAACTTAGACCCACCCCGAATGGGCGGAGCAACACCTCCATGGAAAGTATCTAATCAGAGTCATCACCCACAGCTGGGTGGGGCACATTTCCACAGAAACACTCAAAGAATTACAATCTAATCAACACTGATAATGTCTGCCCACAAAAGATTACATCAAAGATAATGGCATTTGGGGGACATAATACATTCAAACTGGCACAGTATCTATCATTAGATGTAAATTCTAATGTATCTGTAAAGTATACCTCTAAAAATCTAGGGACACACAGAAAGCAACAAACTTAATACTGACATTTGAAATCTTTTCTTGATATAGGAGCCATATAAGGGAGAAAACCGATAACTTTGGAGGGACAAATGAAGGTATTATAAAATTAGAAAATATATGTATTTTTATTTGTTTTTTAAAAATGTATATCAGTTACAATGGAAATTGAATGGACTGCTGTGATTTTAGATGCTATGAAAATAAACCATAAATTGAAATGAATTGGAAGACATGTTTGACAGGTACTCAGAGAAAGAATTTCTTTAAAATCCTCCCAAATTTTTCCATAAGAGAATACTTAGCTGCTGAGCTTTCTAACTTGAACAACTTGAATGTATCAAGAGCATGCTTGTTGATGAACAAATGTGGGCCCACTGCCTGATGCACACAGGAATCAACTCTGTGACAAAAGGCCTTCAAAGGAGAAAGAGGTTTATTACACAGCTGTGTGTAAGGAGATAGAAGCAAAGCAAGTGCAGATTTGTTTCCCCAAGTCAAAGAGTTTAGGATTTTTATAGGATTTAGAAAAAGGGAAGTGGAGATAGTGACATGGCAGATATTGATTGATTGGTTATGGTTAATTGGAAGTGTGTAAGCATGAACCTGAAGACTGACAAGAGCTGGGATAAGCATTAGGTTCAGGATTGTAAATTGTTCAGTTAACATTATGAGTAAGCACTGGTCTAGGAAGCTCTTTAAAGAGGTTGTGTAAGCATTAGGTTAAGTTTACAGCCAGTGTTGTAAATAGTTCCATTAACATAAGATAACAAGTAAAGAGATGAGGCCAAACAACAGACTGAACTATAAGATCTGACAAAACACAGCTGGGACAAATAGATGGCTATTGGTTACAGTAGCAGTGTGAAACACAAGGTAACAAGTAAGGGAATGGAAGTAAACTAAAATTACAGTTACAATTAAAATCTTGTAGTCAGTAGTTATGATCCACAGGGAAACAGAGGCTTTTCTAAAGGGCCCAGGGGAGGGTTCTCAAAGGGAAAAGGGCTAATTGGTGACAACAGAGGCTACAGGGTTGCATTCCCCCAGGTTGTTTTTCTACATCCCTGGTGTTTTGGCTAGCCATTAGTTAGTGCCCTTTAAAAGGTTAATGACTGAATTGTTTCCAGATTCCTCTGCATATCAAACCGAATTTTCAAATCAAGTTTAATTGAACATGTGTTCTAAATTAATCTTTTAGTGCTCAGAACAAAGCAGCAAATGCAATCCATTGTGCTGCCTTAAGCAAATCAAGAGGTCCTACCGGATTTGCTTCCAAATCAACAAATCAGCAAAATGGGTCTCAGGCCATACCTTCTCCACAGGATTGTTTCATATTATAAATGTATTCTGAGCATTGTCAGAGACAAACTATCTTAGTTCACAGTCTCTGAAATTTCTGGAATCTACAGAACAACACTCTTACAAAAAGCCTCTGAGCTCACTTTTCATTTGGTTTGGTTGACTGAGAAATAACACACCAAGCTACAAGACAACAAAGGCATTTATTTGGGGTCTCTGAATTGTAATTCAGGGATCACAGATTCAGGTAGCAACCCAAATTGTGCCCTGTTTGGGGGCTTTCAAGTAAGGGTTTCTAAAGAGAAAGGAGATTACATAAATTGCTTGTAATTGGTGGATATACAGGGTGTTCTAAATGTCGTTCAAGTTAGATAGTTTACAGATGTCTTTATCTTGTGGTTTGTTTATGGTGTCAAACAAGAGTCTAGGAGAGACAGTGGTGATTAAGGCTAACAAAATTTCCTGCATCATGGAGTGTACAATCCAGTGGAAAAGTGAGAAAATACACAGTTAAAAAAAAGTGAATACATAGGCCATCACATTATATGAAGAAAACTAAAGCAGGGCAAGTGAATGGATCATGGGTGATCTAAGAAGTTCTCCAGAGGGAAATTACATATGAACAGGGTCCTTGATACATTGAGTATCAAATGTGATTACAGATGAAATATCTGAAAATTGTAAACAATTTTTTATCTACGGGTGATAAGACTGTGCTCTAACTGTTAGGTTTTTCAATCGAGAAGAGAAGAGATGAAAACTTAATCAAAAGGAGTTTTATTGTCTGGCCGTGGGCAGGCAGGCTGAAGCCTAAGAAAGTGGCGACAGCCCCAGGCCAAAGGAACAGTAGGGCTTATAAAGGATGGTTGGTGGGAAGTTCTTTGTCCAGGAAAGGGGAGGCTGGCAAGTCTAGGTATGGCAGTTTCTCTGTGGCTACTTTTGGGAAAGGGGGTAGTTGGCAAGTTTCCATTGGCTGATTTGAGAGCAGGGGCTTGGAAGCTGGAAGGTTTAAAATTTTAACCATTCACAATTCCTAGGTTGGGGGCAGTGGTTTATTGCAGACCCACAGGGTTCCTAGGGTGGGGTGAGGGGTGGTGGCTCTATGGCAACATTGCTAAGGATTGGGATGGCGTGAGGGCCTAGGCCCTAAACCTAACACTAACTCCTCAGCTGAGAAACATTGAATACAAAAGGGGACTGAATTGGAATTCAATCCCATCAGCTCAGTTAGGTAGGATTGACTGCCATGATACTGGGTATTAGCCCAAAATATAACTGCTGAGGATTATCAGAACTGTGAAAAGAAATAAAATAGAGTTACTATGGCTAAGATTTAAAATGCAAAAGGAAGGCCATTCTGGAAGTTATTCTTTTGTAGGGCTCAGCCAGATATCACAAACTGCCAAAGTATGCATAGCCTCAAGCAAGAAAGTTTCTCAAAACCCTGAGGACATTCTGGACACTATAAACAAACCACAAGATAAAGACATCACTAAACTAATTTGAACGACATTTAGAACACCCTGAATATTCACCAATTACAAACAATTTATGTAATCTTTCTCTTTAAAAACGCTTACTTGGAAGCCCCAAAACAGGGCACAATTTAATTTGCTACCTAAATCTGTGATCCCTGAACTGCAATTAAAAGCTGCATATAAAAGCCTTTTTTACCTTGCAGCTCAGTTTGTTATTTCTCAGTCAACCAAACCAAATGAAAAGTGAGCTCAGGGGCTTGTTGCAAGAGTGTAGTTCTGTAGGTTCCAGAACTTTCAGAGATTGTGAATTAAAATACATTGTCTCTGACATAACTCTCTACCATGCCAGAAAGTGTAGTTACCTAAGAGGAATGGAGAAAAGTCGTTATCCCACGGGTCAATCCTGACATCCTGAGGTTGTGCATACAGGAGGGATAAAGGACATGTCATTATTAGAGATTTCTGCCCTAGGTGTTGGGAGTGAGAACTGGAGGACTGTTGGCCCTTCCATTTCTACTTTCTAAAACCAGGTAATTGCCTGTACTTCTTCTTCAGAGACTAAACAATCTTGAGGCTTTTTTTCTCCCAAATTCCAAAAAATTTATTAAACTATTATTTATTGTGAAAAAAAAAAATGGCATTCCTGTCTGTTGTAAACATTTTTTTTTCCTAAAAAATTGTACTTTCCACTCCACTCTGCTTTATTTATATCAACCCAGGAAAGCCTCTGTTGAGAAGGGATTAGAAATTGGCACCACCTTAATGGGGCCAAATGATGCCTTTCTGGGTGCCTGATGGCTGATGGATCTTGTGGGAATCCAGGGCCCAGGCCCCGGTCCCCTCCATTGTGAAACTGAGTTATTTCACATAGCCTGCATACTTGACCTGGACAGATGCTGAAAGTCATCAGACCTCCCAGGGGGAGGGGAAGAACGCATTGTTAACAAAGTATTAAAACTCCCCTCCCTGATCACTTTTGATAACTCATCTTCACACCCCTAAGTCACAAGACCCTGCTGGGACTCTGTTCCTGCAGCCTATGGAATGCCCTTGTCCTAACCCTTATAAACCACTCCCTGGCACCCCCTTCTTTGCAGAGAGCTAACTTCCATCTTTCCCGGCTGGCTGCCATTGTCGAACAGTCATGTCCTGTCCATAAGTCCCATTAAACAAACTCATGTCTAACCCCATGACTGGCATGTTCTTTGGTCTTGGGACTGAGCTGGGTTGGAACAGATATATTATTTTGTTTGTTTTTGTTTTTACTTTTTTTTTTTTTTTTGTCTTCTCCCTGGACTGGTGTCCTTGAGGAACTGAAAGTATGCATCTCTCATATTTTAATATTTAATATAATCCCTCAATAAATATTTGAAAAATGAGAAACCAAAGAGGAGCATTCATAATGGATGTACTGCTGAATGTATTAGCAGTGGGGGCAGGGGCAGTGCTTTTAGTCCTTCACCTTGACATCACCACAACTGCTGATAGAAGATCCAGTCCAAGCATTTATTTGTCAGGAAAGTCCAGAGTTGGGGAAATATAATTAAAAACAAAATCTTCTCCCAAACCAGAAAACCTCTTCACAAAGGTAGAAGAGAAAGACAGTTATTACTGAATAAGCATTAAACAAGAATTTGAAGCATCACAAGCAATCCACAGAGACATTGCAGAGAAAGGCAGCTCACCCTTTTTGCATGGCTAAGAGAGTACAGCCCACATTTTGGAGTTACCTTTACAATTTGGAGGCAATAGCCCCGGGGAACATATGTTAATTTCTCCCCTGAAAACTGGGAGGTAGGAACAATATCTTCCTTGATTACATTACAAACAAATAATTCCTTCCTTGAGAAGACCTTCTTTAGTGGTGAAATTTGTAAGAGACTGATTCAACCTTTTATGGGGTACATTTCAATTTACATATATTTTTAAAGGACAAAGAAAAAGAGACCACACAATGACAGATTTTCTAAAATAAATATAAAGAGAGATGGGAGGGAGGAGGCAATCTCTGCCCTTAGGTTCAACAGGGTGTCCCAAATTTCATCAGCCTTAGGTAACAATTCTCTTATCTCACATCTCTGTCACTCTGTTCTTCTATCCTGCTTTATTACTGGGAGTCTTGTTTGGCTTATTGGTATTTCTATTTCTCTGAAGTGTTTTAGAGACTGTCGAGGGGATGCTCCCTATTGTCATAAACACGTCCTGGGGAAGGTCCTCTGCTGCCCACTCCCTCACAAACATTGACTCTGTTCACTGCAGTTTCCTCTTGAAGCTCCTGCACACACATTTTCCCTCAGGCTGCCCCTGTTCTCCTTACTGCTTTGTCCTAATTTTAAGAACAATTAACTTAATTTATCTACGATAATAGGTCAGAACAGATAGTAAATTTTCATGAAACTTTCCCGCAGATTTAGAAATAATTGAAGTACAGTGTACAAGTGTCAAAGGAAAAACTGCACCAGACAGTGTTACACAGGCAAGAATGACTGCCATTATGGAAATCGTGGGAAATGCGCAAAGGTATAAAAAATCATCCACAATGCCGCAATATCAGGGTATGTTTCCTTCTTTTTTTCTGAGAAGATAAAGTGATTTTAAAATCTAAAATGTCATGTTTACCAGACGCAATTATCGCAAGCTTAAATAACAAGTTTGGGATGTTCATTGTTGAGTAATGATGGTAGCTGGCATTTACTGAGTACCCAATAATGTTCCAGACAAAGTGCTGGGTATTTTGATAAGTTATCTCATTTAATCCTCCAAATAATCCAATGAAGCAATTACCAGCAGACATTTTGATGATGATAAACCTAAGATTTAGAGAGAGTAGGTTGTTGAGAGTCATACAGATGGTAATTTGGAGAGTTGGATTCAAACTCCAATTTTTCCAACTCTAAATCCTAGGCACATATTCATTATAAAATGATAGTCAAGATACTGAAATTGCTTGCTTCAAAGGGATGTGATTTTAAGTACTAATTAAGTGTTCATTTCCAAACACATGGTATGTATGAAATCATTTCTTTCTATAACTGTGCTATGTATTAGGAAAATGATGTACAGAGGGGTTAAGCAGTTTTCCCAAGATAGCACATCTATTAAGAGACAGAACTAGGACTTTACACTAGGTGATCCGTATCTAAATCCTGTGTACAAGTCACTGTTTAAGCATATTATCAGTTTGAAGATTTTTTATATGAAGAGGGATGGAGAACCAAAGAGAAGATACTTAGAATTCAATTTTAGAATGCTTCATGTTCATTTTTGAAATGAGATTTAAAATGCTTGAATTGCTATGAAATATGACCTAATAGATTCAGATTACCAGCTTAGAAGACATGGTATTATAACTGAGAAGCTAGGATTTAACCAATGATTATGGTTATTGAATTATTATATAGATATTTCTTTTCACTTTCAGTTGTATTAGAGTGCTCAGAGGGAAATACCTGAAATTTCTGAACTGTAATCAGCTGCCTGGTTCTCCGATAATGATTGTATAACTATATAGCTTTACCTTGTGATTGTAAAAACCTAGTGACTGATACCCCACTTGTAACCTCTTATCCTGTTTTTCAACTTTAAAGCCTTGTCAGCACTAAAGACAGCCCCTAATGTTTACTAATGAAGGGGCTTGAGTGATCCCAGAACTAATCCACCCCAATTCCAAAGCTATCTTGCTAGACAAAGTGGGATCTAATAAAAATTGGCCCTCCTGGCATGCTCAGTAGCTTAAACTTTAACCTATAAGTGACCTACGCCTCATTGTAATACTAAAAATCATGCCGATCATCATATTTAGACTGCTATTTTTTTACATATGTTCTGTGACTAAGTATGTAATCAATCTATGCATGCGTAATAATTTGATCATCTCTAACCTCCTCATCTCGAGCCATTGTGCTCATTATACTAAAACCTGCCCATCTTTTGATACTACCAAACTATCAGAATTACTGCAGTTTGGGAAGATAGATTTTTAGGCCAATAGGCCATCTGTTCTTCTGCTTCGTGCCTAGCAATAAACTCTCTCTCTTTGAAACCCCAGTGTCTCAGGAATTGGTCATTTGAACTTATTGTGCAGAGAGAGAACCCACTGCTTTTGATTGGTATCAGTATGAATTCTTCTTCAAAAGTAAATACTTTTTCTTTACAGTTATTCTAAGCAATTCTAGCCATTTACATTTTATAAGTAGTTTCACGTTTTTTTTATTTTTTATTGAAATATATTCACATACAATACAATCATCTGAAGTGTAAAACAATTGTTCAGTTTCATCATACAGTTGTGCATACATCACCACAATCAATTTTTGAACATTTTCATTACTCACATGGTTTCATATCTACAAAAATTTTGTAGAGTCTGTGGCATCTATGCTGGTTTCTTCTACAGGATGGGGATAAGAGTCCTGGTTATGAAGCACAGACTCTGAGGATCAGGTTGTCTGGGTGGATGTTATAACTGAGAATATAGGTAAGATGGAATTGGCTCCAATGTCTCAGAAGTAGATCAATAATGCATTCTAATTGTAGTATCCATCTTGGAATCACTTTCTTAGGAGATTATTATGTTCATTTGGGTAAGATGGGAAGGGAAAATGCAAAACCTGCAAAACTTTAAGGTCCCTCCTTTCAAACTTTCCAAGAGCAGTGTTGAGGCCAGGTTGAGAGAATATTTCTTGTAAAGCACCAGTTGTAATATAATTGCCACATTTTTGTGGCAATATTCTGAAAGATTGGGCTAAAGAGTGTCAAGAATTCTTTTGCAACAACAGGTATCCTTTCAGTTATACTTAGCTCTGTAATAAGTTAGAAAAATTCTTTGAAACCTTTAAAAATGATGACTATGGTGCTTACCCAACAAGATGTTTCAGCTGCTGTTTCTTAACAAGGAAAACGCTGAACGTTTTATTACCTATTTGCCCTCCTTCTATCTCCTCTTCTGGTGAATAAGTTTTAATTGGGGTGCATTAAATAAAATTATATCTCATCCCAAAATAAAAATTCAAAGCATTTTATGGTAAAATTATATATTAACAGTGTCAAGACCTATGGAGAATATGCCATGCACATTAACTCTCAAAATGCAGTTGATAGACCACTGACATCAGAAACTTCTAGAGGCCTTATAAAATGCAGACCAGATCCGTCAGCCCCACATAATACCTACTAAACAACACTTTCAGGGTATGGGATTATAAAATCTATGCATGTGACAAATTCATAAGGTAACTTTTATGCCCACTGAATTTGGAGACCACTGTAGATGAAGATGAAGAGAAAACACATTTATCATAGGTGCCACCAGGGACAATTGTTGTGACTATAAACATAAATAAGTATTTTTTTCAGTCCTAGTAGATACTACATGATGTGTTAGGCACTGTCTTATATTTAGTATCCCCCCCCCAACTTTCTGTAGAGTGCTAGAATGGTAAATGTATAACTCTATGCATTGCCAAAGCTCATAGAACTATATATTAACAAATGCTAACACTCACATATGCAAACTAAAAGAAAAGAAAGAAAAAAAAAAAAGAAAGAAAAGAAAAGAAAGAAAAAGCATTAGCCAGGATGTTGGGGAGCCCAGGATGGAATACAGCCTGTGTTAAGTAAGTCTAAATGTATCACACATATATGGCATAATAACAACAAAGGGGTGGGGAAAACAAGAAGCTGAAACAAGTAAATTTGGGAAAGAGTTTTACAAAAACAAAAACAAAACAAACAAACAAACAAACAAAAAACTCTATATGAATATCCTAGTTGGTAAATTAATATCTTGTGAGTTTACAAGGTTAATAATTATGAAGCTACTTTACATTCATAGTGGAATTGAACAAATAAGTAAATAGATAATGCACAGTGGGAGCCAAGTTTCTCACTTTTGGAGAGGGAAGTAACAAACAAGCAAAGAAGGAGACTAGAATGAGCCCTGTTGTCCTGGATTAGAGTTGGAGACATCAGTACGAGCTTCCATGACCAGAGTTGGAATAATTTGATCAATAAAATAAGTCACAAAGATTGAATTATAACCCATGTATAAATAAATACCCACATCCAAAAAGATATAAATAAATGATTGAATAAATAAATAAATGAGAGGAGAGACAAACATTCCTTACAGAAAATTCCCGAATGATAGATGTAGATAGTCCTCCTTCAACGAGGTGGAGCATTAACCACCACCTCCTCACGACAACTCCACCTCCCCCCTCAACCTGTTTAGGGTGAGTTAAGCTTAGTGACTCATTTCCAAAGAATAAAATACGGAAAGGAAAAAATGATAACTTTATAGAGGAATACCTGTCAAACACTACTACAAACAAGTGATTAATATTAAAATCACCAGTGATGTCATGTGGAGATCATGTACCCCAAATGTGATATAATGAGAAGAACACTTCAGCTCTAAGTTATTCTTTCCAAAAATCATAACCCTAAGTGTAATTGGGAGAAAAATATTAGACTACTCTAATTTGAGGGACATTGTACAAAATTTCTCACCAGTACTCCTCAAAACTCCTAAGGTCATGCAAACCAGGAAAAGACTGAGAAATGTCAAAGACCAGAGCAGATTAAGGAGATACGACAAGTAAATGCAAAGTGATACCCTGGATTAGATCATGGAACAGTTAAAAAAAAAAAAAAAAAAAAGTCAAAGGAAAAACTGGTGGAAGCCAAATAAAATTTGAAGATAAGATCATATTAATGGACAAATATTCATTTCTTAGTTTTGACAAATACATAATAATATAAGTTTAAAATAGGGGAAACTGAGTGAGGAGTACATGGGAACTCTATGTTATCTTTGCAATGTTTCTGCAAATCTAAATTACTCCAATTGTTTAAAAAAAATGTTTGCTTAAAAATGTGATTTCCCCAAATGCAAACCCCAGATCCTGAGATAAGGATTCAAATACAAGTGGGTTATTTGGGAGGTGGAGGAAACACTGGAAGAAGAATCAGGAAGTGTGGTTGGTGGTTTTATACTCTATCAATGGACAAATCTGGAACTATATTTCTCTGAATCTCCTTTCTTGTACGATTTCAGGTTAGGGATGTTCACAAGAGGAATTTGCTTGAGATCTGGAAGGTAGTAGTAAAGAGCAGCCATTTTGCTCAGGATGTGGGTTTATAGTGGCAAGTCACTCTATAGCTTGAAAATATTGTGGCTGGCTCACCTTCTTGGGCCGTGGAAGGAGCCAGACCTGTAACAGCTCCAGCTCCCACCATATCCCCTCCATCACCTCTTTGAGTTCAGCCTGGGCACATGACAATTCTGTGACAATCAGCACCAGGCTTTTCCTCAGTTTACCTGAGCTACTGAAGTTGAAGGTAGTAAGAGATACATGTTTCCAGTGTTGTTTGGTTGGTCTAGTTTGTCTTCATGGGTTCAAGATTTTCCCCTCTTTTCCAAACTCCTTCACAACTGGTTTATTTTCCTTATTTAAAACAACTCAGGTTCACCACAGATGGAGAGGTCTTAACTTTCCACAGACTTCCACACCAGCTCTCATAGTTTTGCAAGGTCTAATCACTGAAAGAAATCCCTCATTCCTTATAACTCATGGTGGCTTTGCCTCCTACTCAAACTCTGGTACAAGAAGCCACAAAGGGACGAGTATCAAGCAAGTCACTTTTGTGGACAATTATTGTTTAAGTCTACTGGAGAACTCAGGAAGCCAGTATAGAACATGCATCTCAGAGATACCCCATACTAGTGGTGAGGGAACTGAAGTATTTATCCATCAACTTCTGTCAGCCACTGGGTTGTAAGTTCCCCAGCACTTCCTGACTGCCACATCTATGAGCAAAGTAGGCTCTAGTGGTCAGAGAAAGCCCTCAGGCAAAGAGATATCATATAAAGTTAGGGAAAGGAGTAGGACTAGGCTACACATCAGAGAGTTACACAGAATTACCTAAAAGACAGTGTCCATGCATGAAAACAATGCCCAGCATCAAAAGGAGCTCACAGGGAGTGCTGGGCAGGGTAACAAAAATGCAGATAGAAAAGAACCTACAAATAAAGACAATCAGAATAAGTGAGTTTTGAGAATGGAAATGTATAGGTACAAACCCTGAAGTGGTTCCTCTAATGATTTGCCCTCAATCACTGGCCTGAATTTTCATTTCTGACCTTACACTCTGTGCTTTTACTGCACTGGACTTTGTGAGGCTTTACCGATGCTCTATGCTCATTTGCATCTCTGGATCTTTGTGCAGATATTTCCCTTTATTTTGAAAAGCATTCCCTCTTCTTGAACTGGCTATAACCTTCTCATCATTCAAATCTGTTTATATATCTTCATTCCCAGGAAGCCTTTCTTATATCTCCCCAGAATGTTTAATTTTTATGAATTAGAGAATAAAAGAAACTATATCAAAATATTAACCTGTTTATTTAAATCACCCATTGCATAAAGGAGGAAGATTATTTTTAATTAGAGTATTTCCTTTCTCCAATAATATTTCTACCTTGAGATTTTTTTTAGAAGATAAAGACTTTAGAAGACTTTCCAGAAATTTGAGATGTCAAAATACAATAGGTATGAAAATATTACTTTAAGTATTAATTTATGCTTAATTAAGAGATTCTCCATGTTTTCTAATTTCTTGAGCACTATAATTTTATCATTCACATCTTTGCCATAGCATTTGCAGGGCTATCTAGCTTGGTTAGGATGAGGCTACGAAAGTAGTGTCATATAATAAGAAAGGTAAAGAGGAGAGAAATTAAGAGAACATTTTTAATAAAGTTAAATGCAATTGCTTATTGGTTTGTGTAAACTTTAAACCATTGAAAAGAGTCTCTATGGTACTCTCCAGGACAAAGACTTGCACACAATCCACCTAGACTGGAGAATGCAACATTCTTACCTGCATCCCCTCAAAGTAATACAAGTCACTGATTCAGTATGGCCTAATTCCAGCTTCTACTCTCCATGTCAGCTCACTTTATCTTTTTACAGTTTGTAATTTTTCAACACATGAAGATTTCGTACATCAACAACCACACCTTGATAGGAAGTACTATGATCTGGTGGATGTTTACAATAAACCCCGAGCTTGTGGTGATGGCAAGAACTACTCCAGCCTCCTGGAAAGAGTGTGGCCTTTTAGGAATAGTCAAGGGTAGGCTTTTCAAACTTTCAAAATACTCTTAAACTGAATGTAGTTATGACCAGTGATGCCCTGGAAACTGGCTTTTTCTTCCTATCTATAGGTAAACTGAAGCTGCCCTGAATACTGATTTATTTATTTTTTCATTAAATCAGTAAATAATTCATTCCTCATTTATTCTACAGACACTTTTTTGAGTACCTCATATGTAGCAGGCAATATAATTGTCACTGGGGTTACAACAATATTCAAGTACTAATCATGGCCTACCAGAGTCCACTTAGAATCTAGTGGAAAAAGATTTAAAACACAATTTCAATACAAAGTGATAAGTGCACTGTTAGGCCTATGTACTGGATTATAAATATGAGGAACATTATAAATGCCATAGCACTTTATTAGTGTCCTATATCTGCAGTAACAAATTATCACACATTGAGTGGTGGCTTCATGCAAATTTATCTTTTATCATTCTCAAAGTCAGATGTCTCACTGGGCTAAAATTAAGGTTTTTGTGGTGCTGGTAAAGTTCTTATTTTTTATCAGAGAGCAGGTGCAGAATCATGTTCAGTTTATAAAAACTCATCAAGCTCTATAGTTATAACATGGTCACTTTTCTTATATGATACACTTCAATAAAAAGTTAAAAAATTACTTGGGCCCGCTGTTTTAAAATTGATCGCTCTATTGGTTTCCCATTGCTATTGTAATAAATTACCTCAAACTTAGTGGCTTAACACAATACAAATTTATTATGTCACAGTTCTATAGGTCAGAAGTTTGACATGGATTTCACTGGGGTCCAGTCAGTGTGACAGCAGGACTGGCTGCTTTCAGAAGGCTCTGGAGTAAATGCATTTCCTTGTCATTTCTAGCCTCTAGAGGTTGCCCACATTCCTTGGCTGATGAACTCCTTCATCCTCAAACCCAGCAATGTCCAGTTTAGTTTTCTCCACAATAAATCATTCTGTCACAGACTCTGCTTCCCTCTTCCCCATTTAAGAAACCGTGTGATTACATAGGACCTATGGTGGATAATTCAGGAAAACCACCTTAATATAAGGTCAGCTGACTATCAGCCTTAAACTGTTTGCAACCTTGATTCGCCCTTGCTGTGTAACATAATATATTCACAGGTTCTGGGGGTTATTGATTACATTTTGGAATTTCAAATTTCTATTCAGTTTTTGTTGTGCTTTATCTTCTGAAAAATCTCAGTGTAGAAATACTATTAAGGAAAGGAAATATGCTAATTTAAAACAGTTTGTCTCTTTTAATGTAACACATGATTTAAGTAAATTTTAGTTAATATTGATACAGTGTCTTCTAGTACTTCATTTTTTTATTCCCTAATTCATACATTATAGGAATTCAATAACTCATGAGAATATTTTACTGTATTTGGAAAGAAAGAGTGAGCAAAAATACTAAATAACTGTTGTTCTTATTTTGAGAATAATAACAACTACTATAATCTCCGGAAGGAATGGGTAATGAGCATGATTCATCCCTTCTGATAAAAGGAAGCAGGCTACCCTTTCTGTAGTTTTGGTGATGGGTAATGGTGATGGTATACAACATTATGAACTTAATTAACAGCACTGAATTATATATTTAAATGTGTTAAAAAGCCCAGGACACATTGTCATGTGCCTTGCCATGTGGCAGAAGAGCCAAGGGTTTCTGGTAACCAGTCTTTGGGAAGTAAGCATCACCTTGATGATACTTTGATTTGAACATTTTCCCTGCCTCCAAACTGCAAGCTAATAAATTCCCATTGGTTAAGCCAATCCATTTAACGGTGTTTGCTGGAGCAGCCTAAGAAACTAAAATGAGGGGTGGGGAGGTGGTATGTGGGAACTTTCTATTTTCTGCATGATGATTTTTCTGTAAACCTATGACTTCTTGAATTAAAAAAAAAGGAAGCAAGCTTGAAAGCTCAAAAACAAAATTTATGCTTGAGTCACGGAAACTCTGGTACTTCTGTGCTTCTTCTTCTATACCTTGTTCCAGATTATCTATTTCACTGAAACTTTCATAATATTTTTATTTTCTTTTAAAGGTGATATAAATATATTTAATAAATATTGACTGAATTTATAAAATTCTTAACTTTAATCTGCTCAGGTGTATTCCTGGAAAAGTCCTGGATGGTGTCATGCAGATACAAACACAGGTAATAACAGAGCTACATAGAAATGTGTAGCTGTTTTATTTGATGTAGCTAAAATTAATTTTATTTAATATTCAGCTTTCAGTTGGATATATGAGGTTCCAAGAACTCGATCACAAAGAAACTAATATTTTCATCCCTTAATGGATTATACTAAGATAACACAGAAAATGTTGGATCATTTCTGACTTCAAATAAGCTTCAGATGGTTATTAATCTTTAGTAAATCTCTGAATTTACCATCAAAGCAATATAATTTAGGGTGAGGACTTCAAGAGGCCCTTGGCTTTTGGTGGTAGCCAATTGAAAAGAGGCATGATTAACACAACTGTGAAGGATGAGTTTATAAACAACTGTTAAAAAGAACAAGGCATTTGCCTTTTTAAGCCAATTCTGTCAACATCAGTCAGAAAGCTCAACACTCAGACCAGTTGTAAATGGGTATTTCAGATGTTATATCAAAAATAAGAAAAGAGTGGAAAAAAAGTAGATCAGTAATTACATTGTGCTCTTTAGTCATGTGCTTGAGGGGAACAATTCCTAAGGAAGTCACATGAACTTGGTCTCAAATAAAGAGAAAAATTAACAGCTTAGAATTCCATTGCAAGTATTGTAGGCACTAGGAGACAGGTGTCCTTCTTTAGTACACATATCAATGTGCTATATAAATTGGCACTAAGGTTATTTTGAAATTAACTCATTTTGGAAAAAGTGATCCAAAACATGAGTGTGAAATATGAGCTGTTGAAAAGCCAAACTCAGGAGAAACTTAAACTCCTTGAAAAGTTAAAATAATAGGAAAAGGAATGTTAGCATTTTCAGGAATAATTCACATAAAGAGAAGTACAATGTTCTTTGGATTCAAAAGAAATTACTCTCCCTGATAAATAGATGATGATAGATAGATAGATAGATAGATAGATAGATAGATAGATAGATAGAGATGATAATAGAATAAGGAACCTGACTAAATATATATAGATAATTAATACAAAGCTTTAAAACTTTTACATTTTGAATTGAAGATAGATGACAAAAAAATAGCCCCACACAATTTTGTTTTTCAATCCACTGTCTAAATAGTCCTGACAAATTGTCATTCAGCTTGTGCATGAAGATCATCAATTTTGGCAACACATCTCCTAATTCCAACTTGGGCAAGCTGAACCTCCACCTTCCTCAACTCTTGCTGATGTGCTGTGGAAGCTGTCTACTTGTGACAAGCTCAGTGGTGGCTGCCTCCTGCAGGCCAGAGTTAAAGATGTGATGCTGCCCTGGAGCTCTGCTTGTGAATGTTGATGGGGACCAGACCAGAAGGGCAAGTAGGGAGGGAGGAGAGCATGAGGGTGGGAGTTTAGCCTGCAGGGATTTTTTTTGCATCAGTCATTTACTTTTTTTTTTTTTCTCTTCTGTTATCTAACTGCCTTTTTTGTTCTATTTTCTGGGAGATTTCTTCAATCTAATTTTACAGCATTTCTATTGGGCTTTACATCTATGCTATTTTTTTTTTTTTTAATTTTCAGGGATTCCTTTCGTGTAATGGTATTTCATTTTGAAGAATTTGCTCTTTTTCATGAATGCAATAAGCTTTTTAAATCTATTTGAGGATAATTATTTTATAATTGTGCTGTGATGTATATTGAAGAATCTGGGTTATAGTCAGATTAACCTTTTTACAAATTCTAGAACCCCAGTTCCCAGCTGTGTGATCAAGCTTAGGCAAGTTAACTAACCTCCTTAAGTCTCATTTTCCTCACCTTGAAATTTTATGACAATAATTCCTCATGTGTTTGTTTGGTTATATTAGGCAAAGGGAACAGTGCCTTGAACCTACCTAGCACATGTTTAATGCGTGAGTGAGTGTGTTTGAAGACTGGGGGGCAGGCGGGGGGCGGTAGAAATTGGATAGAATAGGCAATAAGCCAAGTAAATGTCAATAATAAATAAATAAGATAAAATATTGGTATGTGAAAAATGGTATATTTAATTATGTTGATTGCCCTATTTTTACTGAGTGTGACAGAAATAGAATGAAGACTCCACCCTTTTTTCTGAAATCACCCCCTTGAGTAAAAAGGAAAGACATCCCTGCTATGGTCTTCCTGGATTCCAGGAAGAATGTTACAAATTTCCCTTTTGAAACAGGTGGGCAATCAGCTTATGTGAAGCAGAGGACAGATGGTCTCTGCTCCCTGAGAAGTGATGGCCTCTGAGAATTTTATCATATAATGAAAGTTTTAATGTGTTCAGATCTCATTAAAAAATAAGAAGTGCATATTTTCATTCCTTCGTATGCCAGCTGTGCTGGTTTGGATGCATTATGTCCCCCAAATGCCATTATCTTTGGTGCAGTCTTGTGTGGGCACAAATAGTATTGGGGTTTGACTGGGTTGCAGACTTTTGACTGGATGTCTCTGTGCAGATGTGATCACTGAACTGTGGGCAAGATCTTTCATTGGATAATTTCCATGGAGGTGTGGCCCCACCCATTCAGCATGGGCCTTGATGAGTTTACTGGAGCACTATATAAGCTCAGACAGAAGCAGCGGGCTTTGCTACAGCCAAGAGGGACACTTTGAAGAATGCACAGGAGCTGAGAGAGAAGCTGCAGATGAGAGGCAGTTTGAAGATGGCCACTGAAAGCAGACTCTTGCTCTGGAGAAGCTAAGAGAGGACAAACACCCCAAGAGCAACTAAGAGTGACAGTTCTGAGGAACTGCAGCCTAGAGAGGAATGTCCCAGGAGAAAGCCATTTTGAAACAAGAACTCTGGAGCAGACACCAGCCATGTACCTTCCCAGCTAACAGAGGTTTTTCAGACACCACTGGCCATCTTCCAGTGAAGGTACCCAATTGTTGATGACTTACCTTGAACATTTTATGGCCTTAAGACTGTAATTGTATAACCAAATAAATCCCCTTTATAAAAGCCAATCCATTTCTGGTGTTTTGCATCCTGGCAGCATTAGCAAACTAGAACACCACCCAAAAACTTTTTTTCCCTTTATAGCAACTTGTTGCACCTAATCTCTTCAGTGCTGTCTAATTTCTTGTATACTGAGCATGAACTTCCTTTTTACACAAGCTTGCTTTAAATTCAATTCTAATTTTCATGGCTGAAATATTTTACTGATTTCATGTTAAATTAGGAACATTTTCTATAACTAGAATGCCATGATGAAGCTTTTAAAATTGTTAAGAACTCTTTACTCTGGCCATATTTATAACTAGTAGTCCATAGGTTAGTTTAACTTCAGAATTGAATACTCCTGCATGCAATCTCAATTAATATTTTTGATATTTCTTTTTTTTTATCTTCATTTTATTGAGATATATTCATATACCACGCAGTCATACAAAACAAATCGTACTTTCGATTGTTCACAGTACCATTACATAGTTGTACATTCATCACCCAAATCAATCCCTGACACCTTCATTAGCACACACACAAGAATAACAAGAATAATAATTAGAGTGAAAAGGAGCAATTGAAGTAAAAAAGAACACTGGGTACCTTTGTCTGTTTGTTTCCTTCCCCTATTTTTCTACTCATCCATCCATAAACTAGACAAAGTGGAGTGTGGTCCTTATGGCTTTCCCAATCCCCTTGTCACCCCTCATAAGCTACATTTTTATACAACTGTCTTCGAGATTCATGGGTTCTGGGTTGTAGTTTGATAGTTTCAGGTATCCAACACCAGCTACCCCAATTCTTTAGAACCTAAAAAGGGTTGTCTAAAGTGTGCGTAAGAGTGCCCACCAGAGTGACCTCTCGGCTCCTTTTGGGTTCTCTCTGCCACTGAAGCCTATTTCATTTCCTTTCACATCCCCCTTTTGGTCAAGAAGATGTTCTCCGTCCCACGATGCCAGGTCTACATTCCTCCCCAGGAGTCATATTCCACGTTGCCAGGGAGATTCACTCCCCTGGGTGTCTGATCCCACGTAGGGGGGAGGGCAGTGATTTCACCTTTCAAGTTGGCTTAGCTAGAGAGACAGGGCCACATCTGAGCAACAAAGAGGCATTCGGGAGGAGGCTCTTAGGCACAACCATAGGGAGGCCTAGCCTCTCCTTTGCAGCAACCGTCTTCCCAAGGGTAAAACCTGTGGTAGAGGGCTCAACCCAATATTTTTGATATTTCATATCAACTTTTGTTCTTAAAAGTTTAAGATCTGTTTTTCATATTTTAATTGCTTTATGTAAGTATCTTAAACACAGAATTATAAAATCAAATTAAAAACTAAAATTCTCTGACTCATGTTATGGCATGAAAAATAGATGAGAGAATCCATGAACTAACATTTATTGAGTATCTGCTAGGACCCAAATATTCCTATAGGCATTTTATAGCAACCACTTCATGTAGTCTTATGTTCCTTTTACTATTTCTTTCCTATAATACACACAAGGAGGCAGTGATTATTGCAAAACCCTTTCTAAAAGGGAAAATCTGATTTGTGATTTGTTACTCATTTTCTAGGAATAGCTGGGATGATACTTTTCCATGTTGTGAAATTAGAAATTTATTTTTATTAATGTAGACAAAATTTTTGGTATCTATGATGACATTCTATTCTTTAATAATAACCTTGAAGTATCAGAGGCTTAACATAAAAATGTTTACTTTTTAATTTTTTTCTAACATTAGGATAGTCACTCCCATTGTCTCAGAAAACTGTATAGTATATATTTTTCCATCCTTTTTCTTTAAGCATGTTTGTATCTTTGAACCTCAGACAGCATTTAGCTAGATCATGGTTGTGGCTTTGTTTTGTTGTTTTGTTTTTCCATTCTGCTAATCTGTACATTTTGATTTCAGTATATAACTCACTTACATACAGTGTAGTTGCTGATAAGGTAGGAGTTTCCACTGCCATTTTGCTTTTTGTTTTCTGTGTCTTGTGTATTTTTATGGTCCTCTCTTCCTTCATTACTGCCTTGTTTTGTATTATTCAGATATTTTCTATTTTAACAATTTTAATTCTTTGTTGCTTCTTTTGCTATATTTTTTTAGTTATTTTCTTACTGTTTCCATGGGAATTATGATTAGCTTCTTCTCTTAAAACAATCTAGATTGAATTAATATTAATTTAATTTAAATAACATACAGACACTTTAAGATAACACTCTTCCTTCTCCCACTCTTACTATTATTGTCATAAAAATTACATCTTTATTCATAATAAGCTCCTTAACAATCTTATAATTATTGTTTTACATAATCATCTCTTACATCAAATAAAAAGAAAAGAGTAACAAGCAAAAGTATACATATACTTTCTTTTATTTTTGCCTATATAGTTAACTTCAACCAGTGTTCTTAATTTCTTTGTATGGATTTGGGGTACCAACTAGTCTGTTTTTCGTTTCTTGATGGTTTTTCATTTATCCTCATTCTGTTTTACTTTCTGTTCCTCAGACTGGATAATCTCAGTTGACCTATCTTCAAATTCACTGATACTTCTGCCAACTCAAATATGCTGATAAAATCTTCTGGTGAATTTTTCATTTCACCTAATGTACTTGTCAACTCCACATTTTATATTTGATTCTTCTTTATTTTCATACTTCCCTTTCACTATTTTCATACTTTCCTTTCACTATTTTCATACTTTCATTTCATACTTTCCTTTCATTATTAAGCATGGTCTCCTTTAGTTGTGATTAAGTTTGGCCTACCTGAGTCATTCAGGATGATCTTTCCATCTCAAGATTTTTAACTTAATCACACTTGCAGAGTCCCCTTTGCAAAGTCTTTTGCCATGTAAGATAATATAGCCACCAGTTTCAAGAATTAGGAAGTGGACATCTTAAGAGACCACTATTTCACTACCACAGTTTGCCCTCTGGCTCCCAAGGATTCCTGTCCAACCCACATGCAAAATACATCCCAACATCTCAAAATCTCAACCCATCAGAACAACATCTCAAAGTCCAAATTCTCACCTAAATCTCATTAGCTGTGAAGTCCCAAATCTCAATACCTAAATCATATAAATAAGGTATGGGTTAGACTCTGGGTATGATCTATCCTTGGATAAAATTTCTCTCCATCTGTGGACCTGTAAAATTAGAAATCAAGTTATCTGCTCCAAAAACACATTGGTGGGACATGCACAGGATTCCACTTACGGACTTTCTTCTTCAAAAGGAACAACAATGCAAAGTAAATAATCACCAGTTCCAAGTTATTTTCAAATTTAGCAAGGCAAACAACATTAGGTTTCAAGGCCTGGGAGTAGTCCTCTGTGGCTCACAACTCTACATTCTGTACTTCTGGCTCCACCTTCTGAATTATCCTTCCCTTTGCACAAAAGGGTAGAACAGTTTTGCTGTTGAATAGATTTAACAGCCAATTTCCTGCCAGCAGAAATTTAGTAGTATGAGAGTCTTCATTTTGTCTTCTTTCTCTCCATTTCAGTCCAAACTGTCAGTGTTGTTTTGGATAAAAAATTCTGGAGAAACTTGTGGGTCTCCGATTTATGCCACAGCTATTCACACTATTAGACAAGAGGTTTCTCTAAAGACCTGGATAATGCCATTTTTATTTCTGTCTTCTGCTGAGATGTCTAAGGATACATGAGTCACATGCCTAAATCTCTTCAAAGAGCCTTTTGTATGGCTGAGTATTTGGAACTTTTTATCCTTCCAAAGAACTATCAAATGGTTAGTCAACCACCCAATTGACTTTCCCTCCAGAGCATGCTTTCCTGACAGAGAATCTCTTAATTACAAAGTTGTAATCTTGTTCTGGTTTGCTAATGCTGCCATTATGCAAAACACCAGAAATATATTGACTTTTATAAAGGGGGCTTATTTGGTTACAAAGTTACAGTCCCAAGGACATAAAAGTGTCCAAACTAAGGCATCAACAATAGGGTAACTTCACTGAATAATGGCTGATGGTGTCCAGAAAACCTCTGTCAGCTGAGAAGGCAAGTAGCTGGCATCTGCTCTGGGATTCTGGTTCAAAATGGCTTTCTCCCAGAGTGTTTCTCTCTAAGTGTCTGGGGGTGTTCTCTTAGTTTCTCCCAGACAAACTCCGGGCTAGCAAAAGTCTGCTTTCAATGGCCATCTCCAAAATGTCTCCCTCAACTGCAGCACTGAGCTCCTTCTCTCTGAGCTCTTATAGTGTCCAGTGATTTAATTAAGACCCACACTGAATGGGTAGTGTAATACCTCCATGGAAATAATCTAATCAAAAGTATCACCTACAGTTGGGTGAGTCACATCTCCATGGAAACAACCTAATCCAAATATCCCACAAGATTGAATTAAAGAATATGTCTTTTTCTGGGTGACTGTGCCAGTTTGAATGTATTGTGTCCCTCCAAACACCATTATCTTTGATGTAATCTTGTATGGGCAGACCTATCAGTGTTAATTAGATTGTAATTCTTTGAGTGTTCCCCAACTGTGGGTGATGACTCTGATTGGATAATTTCCATGGAGGTATGGCCCCACCCATTCAGGGTAGGCCTTGATCAGTGGAGCCATATAAATGAGCTGGCAAACAGAAGGAACTCAGTGCAGCTGTGAGTGATGTTTTGAAGAGGAGCTACAGCCAAGAGGGACACTTTAAAAGAAAGCACAGGAGCTGCAGATGAGAGATAGTTTGAAGACGGATGTTGAAAGCAGACTCTTGCTCTGGAGAAGGGAAGAGAGGACAAACACCCCAAGAGCAACTAAAAGTGACATTTTTGAGGAATTGCATCCTAGAGAGAGAATGTCTGGGGAGAAAGCCATTTTGAAACCAGAACTTTGGAGCAGATGCCAGCCACATGCCTTCCCAGCTAACAGAGGTTTTCCGGACACCATTGGCCATCTCCAGTGAAGGTACCTGATTGTTGATGTGTTACTTTGGACACTTTATGGCCTTAAGACTGTAACTGTGTAACCAAATAAATACCTTTGATAAAAGCTAATCCATCTCTGGTGCTTTGCATTCCAGCAGCATTAGCAAACTAGAACAGGGACATAGTACATACAAACCAGCACACTTGTAAAAGTTAATTTTATATTTTCTTTATTTCTAGGTAAATGTCTTACTTAAATATTTTTTGTCTGACATATACAATAATGGATGAATAATGCATGTTCAAAGTAGTTTCATAATAATTTATTGATGCATTCTTTTAAAGTTGATACAAATTTTTATATGACAAATAGCACTATAATAAACATCCTCAAGCATATTCTTCTTACCCTTATCAGATTAATTCCTTAATATACATTCCAAGGAATGGATCACAGCATAATTCAAAGATGGCCAAGATCATGAAGCACAGATTCTTGCATCTTAAGTTCATTAGTGACTTAGTGTTAAATAAATGAATTAATTAATTGGAATTAATTGGAATAAGTAAACCTTTTTAAAAAACATTTTTAAAATCTTGAAATTGATTTTCAAAAATTATTTTTTTAAAGGCTTGACTCTATCGTTAAGTAAAATAAAATGGCCTCCTGCCACAAATTCAATAAGAATCATTGAATCTTGAGTATTTTATGGCATGGATGATAAGTGGGGCTGATGATGACAGAAGTTGGAATGCAGAGGAAGACTAAGATTAGTTACTGAAGTTTTCAAGTAGCATAAATGAGTAACAGAATGTTACAACAAAGAGAGAAAGTGATAAACGGAGAGCTCAAGAAGCTCAGAAAAGAAGGGTTTTGTTTGTTTTATTTTGTTTAAAAACAAGTGGAAAAATAATAGCCTGATATCAGTGAAGAGGAACTGAAAAAGTGCATATTATGCTTCACGATATGAATATATTTGGTTTGTACGTGAGGAAATAGCTTTCATTCAACAGGGCTACCCAGAGATCCAGGTTGCAGTGCAGGTAAACAGGTAGAGATGACATTGTGCTACAGAACATCCAAGAAGGATGAATGCAGAACAGTTCATTTAAAATTCTGAAATGTACTGGAATGTTCCAGAGAATGTGGTAGGAAGTGAATGGTTGAATGGAAGAAAGAATCAGAGTATAATGGGGATAAGAACACATAAGAGCTGCCAGAGGGGATGATATTTACTTGATGACCAAGGATGACTTATACTGTAGAGAGCTCATCCACACTCATTCATTCAATAATTTAATATGAGTTTAATGAGTGTCCTTTATGTTTAAAGTTGAAGTAAGTGGAGATTCAAAAGATACAGTCCCTCCCTGGCAATCAATTAACTGTTTATTTAATTTATATCACAGTAAATGTTATCAAGGAGAATTTATAAAATTCTGTAACATGAATTACAGGAGAAGCTGACCTAATTTGGGTAAAAGCAGGGATTAACTGAGTGAAGGGTAAAGACATAAAGGAATTTGTCTGCACTAAAATAAAATTTCAATTGAGAACAGAAAGATAAGGGTGGGAAAAGAAGAGAAGAAGGGGAGGACACTAGATTCCAAGCAAAGAAAATCACATACAAGAAAAAAAAGAAGAAAAAAGTCCTGCATATGAAGAACTGAAGGAAAGAGTGTGCTTGGGGAATAGTGGACTTTTCTCTAGTTTTTATGCTTTCTCTGCATGTCACTGATGACACCACTGTCTGATGCTGTGGTGGTTTGAAGCTGCATATACCCTAGAAAAACATGTCCTTAAATTTAATCCATTCCTGTGGGTGTGAACCCATTGTAAGTAGGACTTTTTGATAAAGTTACTTCATTTAAGGTTTGGCCCACTTCGATCAGGATAGGTCTTAACCCTATTACTTTATAAGCAGAATGATTTCAGACATACAGAGAAAGCCAGAGGGAGCAGCCAGAAGTTGAACATCAACAGAACCTGGAGGACAAGGGAGAGGCCAGGAGAGGCTGCCATGTGCACTGCCGTGTGGAAGAGGAGTCCAGCAGCCGGCCCCAGAATACCACCGTCTTTGGGGAGAAAGCATTGCCTTGATAACACCTTGATTTGGACTTTTCCCAGCCTCAAAACCGTGAGCTAATGAATTCCCATTGTTTAAGCCAGCCCTTTGCATTGGTATTTGCTTGAGCAACCGAGGAAACTAAAACAGATGCAATGCCCTTTCTATTCCACTGTATGCAAATTCATGCATTCTGTGAAGGACAATTCAGATTACCTCCTTCAGAAGCATATGTGTTTTCTCTGTTCTCTCTATTCTACAATGTCTCTGCTTTTCTTTGAATTTCTGTAACTATTTTTCTCCTTATCACTCATTCTGAAACACCCATATATACAGCTTCATATTTTCATTTACCTGATTCTCTTAACTACACCTGGTTTCCCATTTGGGTTGTCCCCAGAGTGTTCTGATCATGTCTTACATTTTAATTTATTTATTGCCTTGGCATCTGTTATGCACTTCCATTTACAAACATGAATTTTCAATTAATACTGGCCAAATTGGTAGACTGTCATCAAGAAATAAGCCTTAGGTATGCAGATTACTTGATTATTCTTTCAACAAATATTTATTGAGCACTTTCTCAATACATACTATGCTAATAACTGGGGATGCCATGCTGAATTCTGCACTCAGCAAGCTTATGTTCAGCACTATGATTATAAGTGAGCAATGAAAGGAATTGAGAATGTGTTTATCTGGCTGAAAAAGGCAAATAAAA
Source organism: Choloepus didactylus (assembly GCF_015220235.1). Taxonomy (NCBI): domain Eukaryota; kingdom Metazoa; phylum Chordata; class Mammalia; order Pilosa; family Megalonychidae; genus Choloepus; species Choloepus didactylus. The sequence continues at coordinate 57,530,573 of NC_051312.1, forward strand.
GATAGAGGGGTGAACCATGACAGACCACAAATGGCTGGTCTGTGTTCAAAGTTGGTGATACACCTCCCCATTTCTCATGGAGGCACACCCTGAGTTCAGTGGTCAACAATAATCCTTGCAGATTAAAGAACCAACAGGCAAGAGGAGCAAAATAACCACCAGATCACAGTGCCTTTTCCCTCTTCTGGGAGAGGGGCCATATCAGTACAATTCATTATCTTTCAACAAGTGCATATCATGCCAAACCCTATTTTAAGAAATGGGGATATCATAGGGAACACAAAAGATAAAATTATCCCCAAAATGAGCCTGCATGCTAGTGGAGACAACTTGTTGCTGTGCCACTGTTACACAGATAAATTTCCATTACTTTTTGTGCCATTGGGTCTTCAGCAGACTTACTGCAGGCAACTAAGTATAAATTATAAGGAATGCATTGATTATCCTTCATGTTTTCCAAGAACCACAATTCAGCATATTGCTTCCTTTTCAACAGTTTTAAATACTGTGATATAGTATCACACAGTGTGATGGTTAGGTTCATGTGTCCACTTGGCCAGGTGATAGTGTCCAGGTGTCTGGTCAAGCAAGCACTGGCCCAATCATTACTGCAAGGACATTTGTAGCTAGTTAATAAACCAGAAGGCTGATTTATTAAACCATTAGTCAATTGGCTGCAGCCATGACTGATTACATCTACAAAGGGCATGTCTTCCACAAAGAGCTGGATTTAATCCAATCGGTTGAAGACTTTTAAGCAAGACAGATAGAGGACCTTCACTTCTTCGGCTAGCCAGCAAAGTGTTTCCTGAGGAGTTCATCCAACACCTTCATCAGAGTTGCCAGTTCACTGCCTGAGGAGTTCATCAAACACTTTCATTGGAGTTGCCAGTTTGCTGCCTGCCCTACCGAATTTGGACTCGGAATCCCCACAGTTGCATGGGACGCTTTTATAAAATCTTATATTTAGATATCTCTTGTTGATTCTTTTTCCCTAGAGAACCCTAACTAATACACACAGTTTCCCAGGAAAGCAGAAGGCATAATAGAAGGAGTGAGTATAAAAGTTCTCAAATATCATCTCCAGGATGCCCTAGCGCCTCAAGTTTGGGGTTCAAGCATACCATTTGTGGCTTTTCTTTGTGACCTGAGAATGACAGCAGTTCTGTGCCCTCAGGAACATCTTTTTTTCCCACCTGAGAGAATTGTGATTTGCAGACTTGCAATCTTTCTAAAGAGAAATTTCAGAAAAGTTAAGGTGACAAGTTGTTAGTTCTATGTTCACTTCACATATTCAGTTCCAGAAATGCCATTAGCAAATTCCCAAGTACTTCAGCAAACCTTCCTGTGGAATGTCTTAGACCTCACATGTCAAAATTAAAATAGAGTTAATGGATTTTCTTTCCCTCTGTGAGCAAACAGTATAAGAAGTGATCTGAGTGGTACGTAGAAATAGCCTACGTCATTAAAGCCTATTAAAGTAAATATCTCCACAATATGTCTATTCCTCCTTTTATACAGGCTAAAGCAGAACTACTTCAAGAAGTGAAACTGATCCTGCATTAGACACAGTTGAACATAAGTCTTGTGGTGCAATCTCTTTACCGAAAACAGCAAGAAATAAGAGCAAACAAGTGGAAAAAAGAAGCCAATGAATGCAATTCATTAAAATAATTACCAGACAGATGGCAGCAACTTTGTCTTTTATTTAGCTCCTAATTACTCTACAATTAGATTATAAGCAATGCAAAATTGATGCCTACATTGAGAGTGTTAATAATCTGTCATTTTTATGAAAAAGTGAAACTTCCCAAATCATTGTAACGTAATTTGGATTTCAAGCCTAAAAGGAAAGTGCAATTTAGTGTATTAATCATATTATCTCTGGGTAAGGGACTTTGATAATTTAAGAAAAGTTTTGTGATTATTCAATCTTTTAAATAAAATTAATCTTGCTGTCTGTCTGTTCTTTAAGTAAAAGTGTCTCCATTTTTCCATTGTGACATTAAGTAAAATGTCTAGATGAATTTTCATCAAATCTAGAGTGCTTAGGATAGTCTTATTTAAGATCTAGGCTGACAGGATTCCAGAAAATTGCTTTAGAACCCAAGGGGGTGCTTTCTTGTGTTTGCAGAAGGATTTTTAGCTGTGCTAATGAGTCTCTAGCGCAATCCTGGGCTTTGGGCACAACCAGAAGGGATAGACCATCAACAGCATGAATGGCCATGAGTGTGAGGCAGGTACATAAATTCAAAGCCTACGAGATTGCAGATTAGAGGAGATGAGTCATGGGTAGAGAAAACAATAGTGGATCTTAAAACATATGCCGAATGGATTACAAGAGTATGTGCCTGAAATCACAGCTATCCATTTGGAATCAAACTGCTTCTCACTTTATCAACACTTTGTCGTGGGCTCCAACGTGAATGACATAAACATGGTTAAGGAGTCTGCTGCGGAAGTCACTGGCCCATGCTCAGTGGCATCTCCCAACCCTCCCTACCCCCTCCTCTTATTCTATTTTATGATGATGTTTCAGTCTGTTACCATTGCTCAACCTGGGGGAGACGTTAAGTCTAAAGAAAAGGCATGACCAGACCTTAAACCTGGCAAGATGCTCATCAAGGCAGGACTTCTTAGTGGCAGGGACCCCTTCCATAGGGGTTGATACATATCACACTCAAACAGCATGGACTGGTCTCTCTTCTCCAATGCAAAGTGGTGTGGGCAGAGCTTCTATCTACCAAGCCCAACCTGAGCAGTATTGGCCAACACCAGGAACCAGTCATGATAGGATCTCTTCTCCTGCTTTTTTCAACCCTTTGTTATGTATAAGTAATAAAGAGATCACTTGCTGAAAGTTTCTGTTGTGCCCTGAGCCTATGCTCCCACGATGTACCATGTAGCAACTCACTTCACAGAGCCTTCCCAGGAAGCTTCCCAGCCAGTCCATAAAACTCTGTTAGAGGACAGTGCTGCTTCCCATGCAAAATGAGCATATGACCTCTTCTGGAAACCCTGATAATAAAATATATGGAGTCAGGTAGCCCCTGCATCATGTACAATTCATTTATTTCTTTTCAAAATGTATTAAACTTCCTGAAAAATGAAATAAAACATATGGTTGAATTAATTTTACTTATTTCTTTTTATGTTTTTAATATGACTAAAAAAATTTAAATTATATGTATTGCTTCCATTATGTTTCAGTCGGACAACACTGTTTTAAGGGTTAACCTGTCAATACAGCATAATTTACCAAAGGGTAAAGGTTGAAACTGATTGTGTTTTAAAACTTCAACTTCCATATGAGACCAAGGGAATAGATATCTATTTGGTACAGGATCTAAATTTTCTAAATGGTACAACTCTACAGTCAATTTGTTCAAACACCACAATTGTATGGAACTTTGAATAGGAAGTGAGATACGGTAGGTTAGTATAGGCTGGAGTGAAATAGTGACATATCCCAGAGTAATTTGGGCAGATAATAAAAAATATATTTACAGCCTCCCCCTCCCCAGCCCCAAGGATCTGGGGGAAGGTGCGGATGTGTTGGACATCCTCACCTGGGCTGGTGTTGATGTTGTCACAAACATTGGGACTGGCGGTTTGATGTGCTGAGCCCTCGAGCATGGGACTTGCCCTTATGAAGCTCATTACCACAAAGGAGAGTCTAAACTTGCATGTAATGGTGCCTAAGAGTCTCCCCCTGAGTACCTCTTTGTTGCTCAGATGTGGCCCTCTCTCTCTCTATCTGAGCCATCTCAACAGGTGAACTCGCTGCCCTCCCCCCTACATGGGACCCGACTCCCAAGGAGTGTAAATCTCGTTGGCAATGCAGAATATGACTCCTGGGGATGAATGTGGTCCCGGCATCGTGGGACTGAGAGTATCTTCTTGACCAAAAGGGGGATGCAAAATGAGACGAAATAGTTTCAGTGGCTGAGAGATTTCAAATGGAGTCGAGAGGTCACTCTGGTGGACATTCTTATGCACTATGTAGATAACACCTCTAAGGTTTTGATGTATTGGAATAGCTAGAAGTAAATACCTGGAACTACCAAACTCCAACCCAGCAGCCTGGACTCCTGAAGACAATGATATAATAATGTAGATTACAAGGGGTGACAGTGTGATTGTGAAGACCTTGTGGATCACACCCCCTTTATCTAGTGTATGGATGAGTAGAAAAATGGGGATAAAAACTAAAGGACAAATGGGGTGGGATGGGGGGATGATTTGGGTGTTCTTTTTTCACTTTTATTTTTTATTCTTGTTCTGGTTCTTTCTGATGTAAGGAAAATGTTCAGAGATAGATTGTGGTGATGAACGCATAACTATGCGCATAACTATGTTATCATACTGTGGACAATGGATCATATACCATGGATGATTGCATGGTGTGTGAATGTATTTCAATAAAACTGAATTAAAAAAAAATTTAAATTATATGTATGGCTTCCATTATGTTTCAGTCGGAGAACACTGTTTTAAGGGTTAACCTGTCAATACAGCATAATTTTCTATTTTCCATTAGTAAATCCAAAATTTTACTTATATTTAAAGCCTTTGAGGAACAGATGTGCCAAACAAACTTCCTATTTCCTGCCTCCTTAAGTGTATTTCCCCATAAAAATGAAAAAAAAGACTTCATGACTACAAATCTAAGCAACTTCCAAAGATGCTGAATCTCATCCAAAGAAATCTTGGATATAATCTGAGTGGTTCTCAAAGTGTGGTCCCTGGACCAACAGCAGCAACTCCTGTAAACTCACTAGAAATGCAATTACAGCCCCTCCTACCCCAGATCAACTGGACGAGAAATTTGGGAGATGAAGGCAGTAGGCTGTGGTATAAACAAGTCCTCCAGGTGATTCTAATGCACACTAGTATTTGAAATCCTCTGACTTATCATATTTAAAGTTTATCAGTAGTCTTTGAAATTCTTTTTTTAGATAGGTATCTGGAAGAATATATAATAATGCAACCTACCTAAGAGGTATTTATTTATGGTTGACCTTCACAGGGCTATGCTGGAATTTAGGTTGGAAAGGAAGGTTAGTGTCACTGGGTAATTATTGCACATTGTTCCCATTTGCCTTGATCATATGGACACATTTCCTGAATATATGTTAGACAACATATATTCAGGTGCATACTGAGGTGATTTTGGTTTGGTGACTGTCTTTGAAGTCCTTATAATCATTCCACTACAAGCTAAGAAGCAAAGGCCCAATAGCTATCCAATAAAACTAATTCAGAAGTAGGCTTACCTGAGGATGAAAATAAATGAGAGCCCAATAAAAGATGTTCTTTGATATTTATGTAATCATCTCTCACAAATGTCTCTGGAAAAAGACTGGGAACATAATATTTTGCACCATTTCTCATCTCTTTCTATGACTGTTGTGTCTACTGATTCATCAGCTCCTTGGGTTCCAGGAAAACAGAAACTAATAGACAGAATTGCTTCAACAGCATCCTCATGACCCTTGAGAGCAGACCACATTTAATCAACTGCTTCATATTTCTGAGTCAAATTTCCCCTCATGTGGTGAGATGGTATCAGAGGATTAGGAAATGCACAATAGGAGAAAACTGTGCTCTTATATCTAACAAAGGAAACAATGACTGCGTTTAAAGATCTTCAGGTAGAGATTTGGCTGCTAATCAAGTATTAAAATTTACTACCCCCCATCAACCAAAACTAATGAAAATTTTTCAGCCTTCACCTTTTCCCTGTGACTCAATCATAAGCAATACAGATCAACTAGACAACAGCCATGAACTTGAATAATCTAATACTAGAACAGCCCATATTATTCCTCAATATTTATTATGTAGTCATTTCTCCAAAAGTAAAGATCTTATGAGAATGGCTTGCTAAATAGTAAGTAACTTTAACTATAATGTTATCTAAATATGTGAAAATTATTAATTCATAATTATAAAAAAAACAAGTCAGTGAAAATTATTAATTCATAATTATAAAAAAAAACAAGTCAGAGGAATATAGAAATAAAAGAACTGTATGTGCTGTTCTTTCAGCCCGTATTTTATATTGAAAAACATTGATCTGACACTTAAAATATATCTGTGGTTAGCAGAATTTTAAGATGACCTCCAAAGACCTATGTCTTGGTATAATTCTCTCTCCCTGAGTATGGGTGGGACCTGTGAATATGATGAGACATCACTCCGGTGATTCTCCTACATCATATGGCAAAAAAGTAAGGGATTTGGCAGGTGTAATTAAGGTCCCCAATCAGGTAAATTTGAGTTAATCAAAAGGGAGATTATGCTGGGTCTGACCTAATCAAGTGGACTTTTGAAAGGTGAGGCCTTCTCTGAGTTCAAAGACTGGAAACAGCAGAGACCCTCTGTCTGTTGCTGATATTGAAGGAGTAAACTACTGTGAATTCAATAGCTGTCAAGGAAATGAATTCTGCCAACAACCACATGAACTTAGAAGAGGATACTGAGTTTTAGATGAGAATGCAGCCCAGGCTTGTGAGACCCTGAGCAGAGGGCCAGGGTAAGCCATGCCCAGACTTCTAACCTAGGGAATCTATGACATATTAAAAAAAAAAAAATGTTTTTTTTTTTTAAAGCCACTGTTTGCAGTGATTTATTATGAAGCAGTAGAAAGCAAATACAGTGTCAAAGGACTTTTTTTATTTAAAGGAATTACTTAAGCCTGTGAATAAACTACAAATAATCCAGTTTTTCTCCTTCTTGATAATCCTTTTTAACTATCTTACATATTTGTTCCAATCTCTGTGTTTTCTGAGGCCTGAAGACACAAGAGGTAGAAGTAGCATTTCTCTCAGATTTTCCACAAACGAGGCTGTCAGTGGTAAAAGGCCCAGCAGCCCATCTGTTACAGGTGAGGTTGCCTAGCAACCATCTCCCTCCTCCACACGGAGCTGCTGAGTGCATTAGTTGCAAGAGAAACTACCCCCTGGATCAAATATTAAGACAGAAAATGAAGACAAAAAGAGAAAGTATTAGTGGAGTTCCCCATGGGGTAGAATAGTATCCAGGTACTAAAAGGCAAAACTACTGCAAAAGGCCTCTCCTTACTTCTTTTTCTTTGCTGAAATACAAAGACCTTAAGAGAGAAAACTCTCTTAAGTCATTACCAACTTCAAAAGTATTTGTGGGCTAAAAGCAAGAATCTGTAGTCCCTTTATCCTGAATCTTGATTATCTCTGTGGTGAAAAAGAAATTTTTTGTTTGTTTCTCTTTAAATGCACTCTGTCTTTATTATTCAACTTTATAGAGAAAAAAGATTTCTCTGATGGGTTTAGTTTCTTAATATGTGTGGTTTTAATTTATAGGTATGACTCCAGGAAGAAATTACTTGAGAATTTGTCTGTGATCCCTTTGTTTCTTTTGCTTTTAACATCTCATTGGAATCACTGACCAAGAGCTTAGGCAAATTAGAGAAAGTAAATGAAGTGAAAACCAATCAGATGAGCCCAAGTTTGGTTCTTTCCAAGGATCTTCCTCTTTTCTAGCCCACCATACACTCTCATATCAATTTCTTTAATAGTGCTTTCAGTATAGTACAGTGTTTCACAAACTAAAGAAAACCCAGACACGCACACGTTAAACAACCCCACAATTCAGTGTTGATTTAAATTGCATGCTAAAAAGATGTAAAAGTCTAAAACTAGGTTCAGATTCCTTACACTTTCAGTTCTTATAAACTGACATAAATTAAATAAAATCTAAAAGGCAAACACAATCTAAAATTATAAAATAATAGATTTCATATTGACATTATTTTAATGGGATAAAAATATTGCTTTAACAGTTAAAAATTACAGTTTCCATTCTTGTTCTAGAATATATGTATTTTTCTATTTTGACTTCAATGATAAGAAAACAGAGATCTGTTGTTTTTAATAAGTATACTGTACAAAATAAAATCTCAAACTCTTTTTCAGGGAGCATTTCTGCATGCTGTTTACATAAGATGACACTTGGTAAAAGAGTCTTAAAGCTCTCTTTTCTTTTGAAGTTAAGATTAGCAGTGAAACATTATTGAATTATTGGGAATCAGGAATAGAATTTTTTTTTTATTTTTCTATCACTACTGCTAATAGTAGACTAATGTAAGGTGATAAATACAATGGTGAAATCCACATAATAATGAGAGAAAATATTTATTGAGTACTTACTATATGTCAAGTCCTCTTTTAAGCATTTTACTTGTATTAATTCATCTAATTCTCATTACAGTTCTATGAAGTAGGTACTATTGCTATCTTCAACAAAAGAGGAAACTGAGACATGGAAAAAATAAATAGCACACTTGAGATCTCACAACTTGTTTGATTGCAATATAGAGGATATCTTGTGTTTTAATTTTGCAGAATCTATCTTGTGCTATCCATTTCAATTGCTGCAAAACCATTAATATTAATAGGATACGCCCACATATCCTACTATCAGGCAGTATTCCAAAATATCTAGATTATGTTTTTAAAATTCCATATATTTTCTGAAAATAAAATACAGCCTTAAATACACATTTTATAGTTAATAGAAAAAAGCACAAAATTCACCTGTAAAACTTGTTAAGAAAACACTGATCTATTTTAGTTATCAACCTACAGCAAAATCCAGTATAAGAGTATAAGGTAATTTAAATTCCAATATTGTTTTAAAGAAAAAATACTTATTATGTTTAACTACTACCAGTAATTAATAGACTTTCAATTTGGCAAGTGCAAAATGGAACCATGCAAAGTAATAATTCCTAACATACATTGATATGTATTATGTGCCATGCTTTTTACATGTTATAACTCATGCAATCCCTACAACTACCTATGGAGTAGGTACTATTATCATCTCCCTCTGTACAAATGAAGTAACTAAGGTACAGAGAATTTAAATATCTGCCCAAGGTTGAACAACCAGAGTTCTAAAAGGGTTGGTGGATAATGAACCCTGCTTTACTACATGTAAAACATGTGATACCTGCTGAAATCAGATGTGCAAATCACAACACAAACATCAAGCATGTTGCCCTTTGGAGAACCAGAGAAACTTTCACACAGTGTTTTGAAGTTAAGCTTTGGTGTAGAAAGCAATTGAGCTTCCAGGCAGATACACAACATGTGCATGGGAAGAATGATGTGTGAGAGAGAACTGAAGAGAAGGTTGGTGTTTTGTGAAAGAATAAGAAAGCAAGTAATTGGAAAGGAGGATAATGAGGTAAGTTGATTTTGGTCCCAGAATAATAAATTTGGTCTTGAGTCTGTATGTAACAGAATGATTGTAAACCAAAACATTATGATTAATCCCATGTTTTTAAAAGACAAACAACTTTGTTGAGACTGTATACATTGTACCAGGGAATAAAATATAAGGAGGTAGCAAAATCAACAGTATTACATGTTTTGTTTTGAATAAAAATTATGTATTTTTTTATGATGAAAGATTTCTATGTATTCTTGGGGGTGATTGGTCATCATCTTATTTGTGGTATCATATGTCAAAACTTACCAACTTCTACACTTTCGATATTTTAATATGTGCATTTTATTTTATGTCAATAACTTTAGTAAAGATTTTAGTAAAAATAAAGCGTTAAAATAAAGAAAAAGTAAGCAGTGTTTTCCCCCAAACAGCAAGCATTATTTAAAATGAGAAAACATTGTATCTTACTTCACCCTCTTATGGCATACTTACTTGAAAATTCAGGATGATTTTTCCTTGTGGATGAATTTTATCAGATCTCTGAGATATTCCATCATTTTTTGCAATGCTGATGAGGTGAAAATGGGAACAATCCATCTTCACATGATGCCATTGAGCATTCAAGGGCTCTTCAAAGGATTGTGTTCCAGTTTTGTTAAGTTTGAATGCAATAACTTGAGTGCTAAACTATACAGGGACTCAGAATAATATGCCTGCGCAGTATCATAAATCAGGATAGTCTAGTGTGATCTGGATAAATGACTAAAACCTTAATACACTTTTTTCTTGCCCTTGCTTTCAGCAGGATATTTTTATTCTTCAGAATTTCCTTTATATATCAGCCTTTTGTTTCCTCTTCCATTTTTATCAGCATGTACTTGATGATAGACAATTATTTTAATTCTCTCTGATCTAATGTTTAATTCAGAATTTCAAAGATTCAGTTAAATCTTGGTTTTGTTAATTTTCCTCTTGAATTTGGTCAGTATCTAAAGTCCTATACTCTCAGGTTCAAAACTCTTGCTAATTCTTCAATATGTGAGCCTCTATTCACTTACAATTACTACAGTGAAATATTGCAGTGTTGTGTAAAGATAATGATAGCTGTTCATCATCTGCCTTCTAAATAATGTATTAGTGTGGAGAACATACTGTATGTTCTGGAACAAATTTTTTGACTCAAAAAGTCACTGGAGATCTTTACCTTGGTAAGATCTGAAAAAGGTTCAGTGAACCTTCTCAGAGTATAATTCATGGGCCTATGGGGTTGTCAGAACTTCTCAGAGCCTACAAGATCAAACTTATTTTAATAATATTAGTAAAACATTATAAGCTTTTTTCACTCTCATTCTCTCATGAGTGTTAAGTGAAGTTTTCCAATACTACATGATGTGAGATATTGCAACAGATTGAACGCAGAAGCAAAAATAGACTCTATCTTCTGTTTAGCCGGACATTAGAGATTTTCAAAACCGAATTTTTGCCTTGAAAAATATGTATTTTTCATCTAAAATGTTATTTATGTTAACATGTAATGCAGTTATTACTGTTATTTTGAAATAGATTAAAAAATACTTAAATTTTTTCTATTTTAATTCATATATGGTTAATATCAATATTTATATAACACATACAAAGAGAAGTTATGTGGGCATCTCAATAATTTTAAAGAGTATAAAGCAGTATGAGACCAATGTTTTGAGAACTGCTGCTTTATATGCATTCTTAACTGCTGCTGAATAAAACTGCCTTGAGAGCACTCTGTTGCCACTAAAGTCAGTTCCTTGGGTTCCTTTATTGCTATGCCTTATTGCCTCAGAAGAAAAATCCTGTTTACCATGTTGTAATTTGATACTTAATAGCCCGTATATTGAAATAATACATTAAACATTTATAAAATACAAGGAACTGAGATTGTGGGATTGGGAATATGGTTGGGGAAGGGGATTTATTTAAATCACAAAATCTGTTCCTGTTATAGAACCTAAATCCCAGTGCATTGTCTCCATAGCAGTTGAAATCATTTGACTTGAAGATTCTGTTAGGAACATTGAAATTCCATTTGAGCATTTCTTATATACAATTGAAGTTAAGACAATAATTATAAGGAGTAATTTGCATGATCAGACATTTTAAAGGTAACAAAGGATGAGTCTCCTTGGCAACTGCAGGGGAAAGAAAGAAAGAGACTAACACCTGCGACAAGGATGAGAAATAAATAGGGACAGAAGATGGGCCTGGACAACAGCCTGGCAGATTATTATGAACACCAGAGGGCCATGACATGCTTTATGGAAGAGAGGAAGGACCTGAAACTTTCCTGAATGCATGGAGTTCTTTGTAGGAAATGGTTGAAAACAAAAAACAAAAAACAAAAAAAACTTAGCGGCTGAGCCTTCGGAAAGTAAGTTTGTCATGACTTCCTGATGATCCTCTTCTTTTGGCTCAGAAAGGTACTTGCCCCAGACCTGATAATGAAATTATAATCCTTTGTAACAGTTATTTATTACCAATTGCAGCATTTTATCAGTGTTTAATCTTTAAATGCAGCAAATTCAATATCTATAGAGATTTTACTTTCCTCTAACACACATCTAGAAAGATACCAGAGGACAATTACTTGGAAATGGCATCTATTGGTATGTGCTCCCATTCTTTCATAAAAAAAACTTTCCTGTCTGTGCCTATTATTTATGTCCATAAAAGAGATAAAAAATGCTGGGCGTCGCTTTCAAACCAGCCAATGGATAGTCACCAGCTACCCCCTTTCCCCAAAGTAGCCACTGAGAAACTGCATACATAGACCTGTCAGCCTCCCCTTTCCTGGACAAAGAACCTCCTGCCAACCATCCTTTATAAGCCCTACTGTTCCCTTGGCCTGGGGCAGTCACCATTTTCTTAGGCTTCAGCCCGCTTGTGCAAGGCCGGACAATAAAACTTCTTTTGATCAAAAAAAAAAAAAAAAGCTGGGTGTCATGAAGGAGCTCTCATTTATACTTGGATCACTTTGGCAACAAGAGTGACTTCCAGGTTGGATATGAGTTACAGCCATATTCCTTCCCAACTGGGCAGCCATGGATATTGTCACTCACCACTTGCACTGCTTGGGGTTTTACTATTTAATTTCAAGTTCATCATAGTTTGAATTCACTGGGATAACAAGACCAGAGAGTAGGATATACAAGGTTATCCTGTAAATAACACCTTTACTTTTCCCCTCACACAACACTTCCCCAACAATATATTCAAAGAGATACTCACATGGAGGGACAAAGTTAATTATTATTTTCTTTTTTCAATTTTATTGAGATATATTCACATACCATGCAGTAATCCATGCTGTGCAATCAATTGCTTGTAGTACCATAGTTGTGCATTCATCACCACAATCTATTTTTGAACATTTTCATTACCACACACAGAAAAGAATAAGAATAAATGTTAAAGCAAAAAAGAACACCCAAAACATCCCATACCCCCATCCCTCCCTATTATTCATTTACTTTTTGTCTTCATTTTTCTATTCATCTGTCCATACACTGTATAAAAGGAGTGGGAGCTACAAAGTTGTCTTCACAATCACATGGTGTGGGAGCCCTGAGCCCAGGGCCTTCCCCAAGTGCCTTGAAGACCGCACACAGCAGTTTGCTTGGCCTAGGACAGTTATTGTTTGACCCACTCTCCTTGTAGAATCAGGCCTCCGGTGATAGCTTGCCTCCCTCCTGAAACTACCTCCTCCCTGAAACTCCCTGAGTCTAAAAGATAATCTATAATCCTCCCCTCCTCCCTGTTGACTACAATCAATCCCTCCCTACATCACAAGACCCCCGCTCCTCTCATACCCATTTGGATGTCTTTGTCCTAACCCTTATAAATCACTCCCTGGTACCCCCTTCTTTTGTGAAGTACCTTCACATTGAGCTCTGAACCCACTGCCATTCAGAGCAGCTCTTGAATCCATTCAGAGAAGTTCCTGAATTCAGGGCAATGTGTCCGACTTCCCACCCTGTAGGTAAGTCCCCAGAATAAAAGCTCATGTCTTGGAACATATCTGGTGCTTTCTTTAGTCCTTTGGCTACAAAAGCCCTCTTGGGCCATGACACATGGTCACACAGTGTAAGCTACATAGTTATACAATCATGTATGAGAAAAAGGCTACTGGGTTGCAGTTCAAGAGTTCCAGGTATTTCCTTGTAGCTATTCCAATACACTAAAAACTAAAAAGGAATATCTATATAGTACATAAGAACAACCTCCAGAATGACCACTCAACACTATTTGAGATCTCTCAGCCACTGAAACTTTATTTTGTTTCATTTCTCTTCCCCCTTCTGGTTCAAGAAGGCTCTCTCAATCCCATGATGCCAGGGCCAAGCTCATCCCTGCAAGTCATGTCCCACATTGCCAGGGAGATTTACACCCCTTGGAGTCATGTCCCACATAGCAGGAGGACAGTGAGTTTACCTGCCGAGTTGGCTTAGAGAGCGACAGGCCACATCTGAGCAACAAAAGAGGTTCTGGGAGTGACTCTTGGGCACAACTTTAAGTAGGCTTAGCCTCTCCTTTGTAGTAACACACTTCATAAGGGTAAGCCTCAAGATCAGGGGCTCAGCCTTCAAAATTGGTGGTCCCAAAATGCTTGTGAGAATATTATTAATTCCCCAGGTGGGGAAATTTAATATTTCCACATTTTCTCTCAGTCCCTCATGGGGTCTTTGCAAATACATTTTTATTCTCCGCCCAGATTACTTTGGAATGTATTGGGGCTTCACACTAACCTGTAAAAATCAACCAGATTTCACTCCTTATTAAACATTCCATGTAATTATGTTGTTTGAATAAACTGACCATACAAGTTAAATTATATAGTGTTTTACAAAAAATATAAATTTTGCAACTAATTAACATGTCTTCCTTTGGTCTCACACAGAAGTTGAAGTTTTAAAAACACCATCAATATTGTCCTTTGCACTTTAGTCTGATTTACCTTAGTCCTAACCAAGTCCATATTGTTCATATCTCTAGTTGAAGTCTGATCTCTTTTTTCAGACTCTTTAATATTTTCTGTCTGGGGTAATGCTGACATTCATAGTGGCCAGACTTTGGCTCTAGGTCCCAGGTGTCACACAGATACCCAAGATTCTGGGGACTGACCAGGTTATACACAAAGAGCTCAGCATCTCAGAATTTAGAAATAACAATTAAAATGCAGGAATAGATGTAACTGCTGTAAGAGCTTACAATCTAGGAAGCTTTACAGTAAGCCTTCTCCTGATAACTCCTGCTCTCACACTCAATACTCTGAGTACTGACTAATCAGAGTACTAACCAGGTACTGATTAATCAGCAGGCACCATGGAGATGAGGAGGCAGTAGTATGACATATTTAAGATACTGAAAGAGAAAAATTTCCAGCCAAGAATTCTTTATCCAGCAAAGCTCTCCTTCAAAAGGCAGGAAGAGTTTAAAATTTTAACAGAAAAACAAATGCTGAGAGAATTTGTTATTAAGAATCCTGCCCTGCAAGAAAGACTAAAGAGAGTTCTACCAGCTGAAGAAAAAAAAAAAGAGAGAGGTCTGTAGAAGGGCACAGAACTGAAGGGTATTAGTAAGGGCAACTTAAAGGGGAAAAAAGGGAGGGGATGGGAAAGAGATCTGATGAATAAAACCCAAGGGATATGATGGTTGATTCAAGAACTGCTTTCAAAGTAATAGCATTGAATGTGAATGGATTAAACTCCCCAACTAAATGATACAGATAGGCAGAATGGAGGAAAATGTATGATCCATCAATATGCTATTTAAAAGGGACTCATCTTAGACCCAGCAACACAAAGAGTTTGAAAGTAAAAGGACAGAAAAAAAAAAATTCCATGCAAGCTATAGTCAAAAGAAAGCAGGGGTAGCAATACTAATACCAGACAAAATAGACTTTATCATAAGAGACAAAGAAGGATATTACATATTAATAAAAGGGACAATTCACCAAGAAGAAATAGCAATCATAAATGTTCATACACACAATCAAGGTTCTCCAAAGCACATGAGACAAACATTGGCAAAACTGAAGGAAGCAATAGATGTTTCTACAATAATAGTGGGTGGCTTCAATACACCACTTTCTTCTATAGCTATAACAACCAGACTGAAGACCAATAAGGAAATTGTGAGCTTAAACAATGTAATAGGTGAATTAGATTTAATAGATATTTATAGAGTGTTACATCCAAAATTACCAGGATATGCATTTTTTCTCTAGTGCTCATGGAATTTTCTCCAGGATAGATCATATGCTGGGGCACAAAACAAGTCTCAATACCTTTAAAAAGATTTAAATTATTCATAGCACATTCTCTGACCATAATGCAATGCAAATAGAAGTCAGTAACCACCAAAGACCCAGAACATTCAAAAAAAGGTGAAAGTTAAACAGCACAATCCTAAACAATCAGTGGGTCAAAGAAGAAAACACAAGAGAAACTGGTAAATACCTAGAGATGAATGAAAATGAGAACACAACATACCAAATCCTATGGAATGCAGTGAAAGCAGTGCTGTGAGGGAAATTTATAGTGCTAAATGCATACATTAAAGAGGAAGAAAGAGCTACAAAGACCTAACTGAACAACTGAAAAAGCTAGAGAATGATCAGCATTCTCTTCTAAAGCAAGTAGAAGAAAAGAAATAACAAGCATTTAAGCAGAAATAAATGATATGAAGAACAACAACAAAAAAGAGAGAATAAATAAAACCAAAAGTTGGTTCTTTGAGAAGATCAACAAAATTGACAAACCCTTAGCTAGACTGACAAAGTAAAAAAGAGAGAAGAGCCAAATAAATAAAATCAGAAATGGGGGGGGGGCACTACTGTGGATCCCAAAGAAATTTAAAAAATCATAAGAGGATACTATGAACAACTGTACACCAACAAACTAGACAATTTAGAGGAAATGGATAATTTCCTGGGAACACATGAACAGCCTAGACTGACCCAAGAAGAAATAGAAGGCCTCAACACACCAATCACAAGTAAAGAGAGCCAATCAGTCATCAAAAATCTTCACACAAATAACAACCCAGGGCCAGATGGCTTAACAATGGAATGTTACCAAACTTTCCAAAAAGAACTGAGACCATTCCTGCTTAATCTCTTTCAAAAAATTGAAGAAAATGATACACTACCTAATTCATTTTATGAAGCTAATATCACTCTAATACTAAAACCAGATAAAGATACTACAAGAAAGAAAAACTATAGGCCAATCTCCTTAATGAATATAGATGTAAAAATTCTCAACAAAATACTTGCAGATTGAATCCAAAGGCACATTAAAAGAATCACACACCATGACCAAGTGGGGTTCATTCCAGGCAGGAAGGGGTGGTTCAACATGAGAAAATCAATCACTGTAATACAACACATTAACAAATAGCAAGGGAAAAATAAATG
Organism: Choloepus didactylus; assembly: GCF_015220235.1. Classification (NCBI taxonomy): domain Eukaryota; kingdom Metazoa; phylum Chordata; class Mammalia; order Pilosa; family Megalonychidae; genus Choloepus; species Choloepus didactylus. Next base: position 57,547,239 of record NC_051312.1, read on the forward strand.
ATCATCTCAATAGATGCAGAAAAAGCATTCAAAATTCAGCATCCTTTTTTTGATAAAAGCACTTCAAAAGGTAGGAATTGAAGGAAACTTCCTCAATATGATAAAGAGAATATATGAAAGATCCACAGTCAGCATAGTACTCAGTGAGGAGAGACTGAAAGCCTTCCCTCTAAGTTCAGGAATGCGACAAGGATGCCTGCTGTCACACTGTTATTTAACATTGTGCTACAAGGGCTAGCCAGAGCAATCAGGCAAGACAAAGAAATAAAATATATCAAATTGGACAGGAAGAAGTAATATTGTCATTATTTGCAGATGACATGATTATATATTTGGAAAATTCTGAGAAATCAACTACAAAGCTACTTGGGCTAATAAACAAATTCAGCAATGTAGCAGGATACAAGATTAATGTGCAAAATTCAGTAATATTCCTATATTCTAGAAATAACCTAATCAAAGAGACACTCAATAAAAATATTCCATTTATAATAACAATTAAAGAAATCAAGTACATAGGAATAAACTTACCCAAGGATGTAAAAGACTTCTACACAGAAAGCTACAAAACTTTACTAAAAGAAATCCAAAAGGAACTAAATAGGTGGAAAAAATTCTCTGTTCATGGATAGGAAGGTTAAGCATTGTTAAGAAGTCAACTATACCCAAAGCGATCTACAGATTCAATGCAATTCCAATCAAAATTCCAACAACCTACTTTGCAGACTTGGAAAAGCTAGTTATCAAATTTATTTGGAAGGTAAAGGGGCATCCAATTCCCAAAAACATTCAAAAAAGAAGAAAGAAGTGGGAGGACTTACACTTCCTGATTTTAAGCCTACTATAAAGCTACAGTAGTCAAAACAGCCTGGTACTGGCACAAAGATAGACATATGAATAAACAGAATTGAATTGAGAGTTCAGAAATAGACCCCCAGATGTATGGTCACTGATTTTTGACCAAAAATCTATGATTTTTGATAGGCCTCCCAAATCCACTGAACTGGGACAGAACAGTCTATTCAACAAATGGGGCTGGGAGAACTGGATATCCATATCCAAAAGAATGAAAAAAGACCCCTACCTCACACCTATACAAAAATTAACTCAAAGTAGATCAAAGACCTCAATATAAGAGACAGTATTATAAAACTCCTAGAAGATAATATAAGGAAATATCTTCAGACCTACTATTAGGAGGTAGCTTACTTTTTTTTGATATAACTTTTTAAGGTAGTATGCTAGTTTGGATATATTATATCCTGCCAAAAGCCATATTCTTTGGTGCAATCTTGTGGGGGCAGATGTATTAGTGTTGATTACATTGGAATCCTTTGAGTGTTTCCTTGGAGATGTGACTCAACCAACTGTGAGTGAAACATCTGATTGGATAATTTCCATGGAAGTGTTACCCCACCCTTCAGGGTGGGTGTTAATTGGATCACTGGAGTCGTGTAAAGGAATTCACAGACAGAAGGATCTCAGAGCAACTGAGAGTGACATTTTGAAGGGCAGCTGCAGCTAAGAGAGGACAAAATGCCCCAAGAACAATATTTTGGAGAATGTCATTTTGAAATGCAACCTAGGAACAAGTGAATGCCAGCCACATGCCTTACCAGCTAACAGAGGTTTTCCAGATGCCAATGGCCATCCTTCAGTGAAGGTGCCCTATTGTTGATGCCTTACCTTGGACACTTGATGGCCTTAAGACTAAAACTTTGTAACTTAATAAATTCCCTTTATAAAAGCCAACCCACCACTGGTGTTTTGCAAATGGCAGCATTAGGAAACTGGAACAGGTAGCTTCTTAGACCATGCAACCAAAACACAAGCAATGAAAAGAAAACATAAGTGGGAACGCCTCAAAATCAAAACTTCTGTACTTCAAAGGCTTTAGTCAAAAAGGTGAAGAGGTTGCCAACACAATGGGAGAAAATATTTGGAAACCATATATCTGATAAGAGACTGATATCCAGCATATATGAAGAAATCCTACCACTCTACAACAATAGTACAAAGCCAAATTATAAAATGGGCAAAAGTTAGGAAAACCAATTTTCTGAATACAAAATACAAATGGCTAAAAAACACATGAAAAAAATGTTCTTCTTACTAGCTATTAGGGAAATGCAAATCAAAACCACAATGAGATATCATCTCACACCAATAAGAAGGGCTGCCATTAAATGAACAGGGGAAACTAAAAATGATGGAGAGGATGTGGAGAAATTGGAACCCTTATTCATTGCTGGTGAGCACGTATAATGGTACAGCCACTGTGGAAGACAGTTTGGTGGTTCCTCAGAAAACTATATATTGAGTTACCCTATGATCCAGCAACTTCACTTCATGAAGATCTAAAAACAGTGACACAAACAGACATTTGCACAACGATGTTCATAGCAGCATTGTTTACGACTGCCAAGATGGAAACAATCCAAGTGTCCTTCAACAGATGAGTGGATAAACAACATGTTGTATGTACATATGATGGAATACTATGCTGCAATAAGAAGGAATGAAGTACTGAAACATACGACAACATGGATGAACCTTGAAGATATAATGCTAAGTGAAATAAGCCAGACACAAAAGGAGAGATATTGTATGTTGCCAGTACTATGAACTCCCTGAACAATGTCAAATCGGTGTCTTATAATGTAGAATCTAGGGGAGCTAGAGATAGCCAGAAACTAGTGAAGAGGGAATGATAACCTAATAAGTACAGACATGTTAATGAGGATAAGCATAAACATATAAACATATGGGAATGGACAGGGTTGATGAATATTTATTAATGGGATTATAAGTATCAGTGCCACAATGAAGGTGAACATGATCAAAAGTGGTTGCTAAAAGGCATTTATCCCACAGATTAGCACTACAAATCTAAATAAGTGTTTGCAAGATATACTTCTAAGGTATGACACTGGTACAAAGAGTTAACAACCGAGTGGTAGATGGGAAAAACTCTCCACTGCATATTGTAGGCTATATTTAATAGGAATACATTACCAGTACCACACTAATACTAAGGATGAATATACAGGGGCTGATAAAAGCTTTGGGGTATTTTGTGTTGTGATGATTGTTTAAAATTAGGAGTGATGATTGTACAACTAAGTGAAGATAATATGTAACACTGATTTTTTGGCTTGGACAGAATATAGGTTAGGTGACATTAGAAACCCCTTACTTAATATGTCAAGCTCTCGATCTTGAGGCTTGCTCTTGTGAAACTTATGGCTATAAAAGGGAGGGTAAGCCTACCTATAATTATGCTTAAGAGCTACCTCCAGAGAACCTCTTTCGTTGCTCATATATGGCCTTTCTCTCTCTAATCCCAACTCTGCAAATAAATTCATTAAACTCCCCGCTTCATGGGACATGTCTCCCAGGGGAGTGGCTCTTCCTGGTAACATGGGACATGACTTCCAGGAATGAGCCTGGCCTTGGCATTGAGGGATTGAGTATGCCTTTTTTGATGGAAATGGGGAAAATAAAGGTAACAAAATAAGGCTACAGTGACTAAGAAATTTGAAATAGAGTTGAGAGGCTATCCTGGAGGTTACCCTTATGCAAGCTCCAGCTTGATATCCCAAATGGCCAAAGTATGCCAAGCTAACCAACAGAGTCCCCAAACACCTAGATCCCCATCTGAGACTATATAAGTTTCACTCACTAAATTTATTTTTCAAAAACTTAAATCTTCCAGAGTGTTCCTAAGCCAGATAAGTCCCCAAATCCAGAAGCAACAGCTTCTTCAAGAACATCAGCCAGATGAAGCCCCTTTCCTCATAATGTTGACACCCTTTTTCAATATGAACAATCTAGGGTGCTCACTGCCTAGACATCCCTGAAGATCAAGAAAGTAATTAAAAGAGAGGAAGGGGTAGCAACAGACAAGATAGTATTTAACAAAGGATTGCAAATACTGAATCTTTTATAAATATTTTCTTTTCAATGTTAGGATATTAGAATAGCTAGAAGGAAATAACAGGAATGGTGGAACTGTAACCCATAACATTCTTTGAAATTAGCTCTCTAACTGCTTGTTAAATCATACTTTGAAAGTTATTACTGTTCTGTTTAAATGTTATATTTCACAATAAAAAATGTAAAAATAAAGTAAAATACCTGCTGAGAGGCAAGTTTTGGAAAAAAAAAAAAAAAATAAGTATTTGCAAAGCACCCTTGAAGGACTGGGGAAAAATGTGGAAATATTAAACTTCCCCATCTGGGGAATTCCTGATATTCTTGCAAGCATTGGGAACTACCAATTTAACAGGTCAAGCTCTTGATCTTAGGGCATGCCCTTATGAAACATATTCCTGCAAAGGAGAAGCTAGGCCTACTTACAGTTTTGCCTGAGTCACTCCCATAGAACCTCTTTTGTTGCTCAAATGTGGACTCTCTCTCTAAGTCAACTCTGCAGGTAAACTCACTGCCCTCCCCTCTATGTGGGACATGACTTCAAGAAGTGTAAGTTTCCCTGGCAACGTGAGACATGACTGTTGGGAATGAGCCTGGCCCTAGCATTGTAGGATTGAGAAAGCCTTCTTGGACCAAAAAGGGGAAGAGAAATGAAACAGATTAGAGTTTCAGTGGCTGAGAGATTTCAAATACGGTCAAGAGGTCATTCTTGAGGTTATTGTTATGCATTATATAGATATTCCATTTCAGTTTTTAGTGTTTTGGAATAGCTGGAAGAAAATACCTAAAACAGTTGAACTGTAATCCAGTAGCCTGTATCCTTAAAGATGGTTGCATAACTATATAGCTATTAAGATGTGACCCTGTAATTGTGAAAACCTTGCAACTGACACTCCCTTTATTCAGTGTATGGACAGATGAGTAAGAAAACAAAGATAATAATAAATAAAATTTTTGGCTAAGGGAAATGGGATGTTTTGGATGTTCTTTTTTTATTTTTTATTTTTTTAGTTTTTTTGGAGTAATGAAAATGTTCAAAATCATGTGGTGATGAATGCACAAGTAAGTGATGATACTGTGATCCATTGATTGTATACTTTAGATGAGTATCTGATCTCAAAAAAAACTGCATAAAGAAAAATAAAGGGCTTAGAATGTGAAAAAAAAACATATACTGCCATTTAATGAAAAAATATTTAAAACATGTCTACAAATGAGCAGCATTAACTCTGGATTTCACCCAATCATTTCTTAAATACTTGCTGTGAGGCCATAAACCAGAAAAGCCATCAAGTCCCAGATAAGGCAAAAAAAAAAAAAACACAAAAACCTCTGTATGTGCATCATAAAATGCACATGCACATTCCTAAGCATAATAGCTCTCTGTATTAAACTATTCCTGCTCTGTATCAGTAGCTTCAAAGAGACATGTTTTTGATCTTGCAACTTCTGACTTGGCTCTGTGCCTTCTTTGTTCTTGCCCTATACAACTCCCTGTAACTCACTGAGCAGTGAGGAGAGCTACTATGAACATCCTGCATCCACCCAAGACCAGCTTTCCAGTCCGTAAGTTCCGTAATAAACTGTTATTATTATATTATATGGAGCGGCTTGCTTCGTTTTTCAGTCTTAAGTGCCCATCAAACTTTGGCGGAACATATTCTGTAGGTTCACAGCCAGACACTTGACAACTACTAACAGTGAGGACCGGTAAGACAGGAGAAGCTATGTGTTGACTTACAGGACCAAAATGGAACTAAAAAATTATCTAGTCCACTTCACTCTTATTCTACACGTAGAGAAACTAAAGATCCAGAGAGAGTAAGTGGCTTAACCAAGATACAATGGAGAGTTAGGGGCACAGTCAAAACTAGAAGCATTGACTCCAGATGAGAACCTTGTACTCACACAGTCTGTTACTATTGAAAGAACACAAGATTTGGAGGATGGCAAACTGAGTGGGCTTCTCAGCCCTTCCTCTCCTTGACTATGTGATCTTGGACAAGTTGCTTGTTGATTTTGAGGTTTAATTTGATCAATAAAATGTAGATAATCCCTTAAACAGTTCAATTAGCATAAACTATTTTATGCAAAGAAAACTATCCCACTCTTTCTGGCACATGCTAAATTCTTACCATTATATTTATCTTTTCAAAACTTAGGAATTGAGACCTCCTTTAGAGGACTGTTGCTGTTTGTAGGTGTTGGAGACCTTTGAGCAGAGTAAGTTTTCACTAAGTACTTACCAGAAGAGTATTAAACAGGCAATGAAACAGTGATAATGTATTGGGTACCAGTCATCCTTTTGAGAATTCCCCCTTACATCCATACAAAAAAATCTGAGCATGATGCAAGTAATCCATAACGAAATATCAAAAGGCATAGAGTTGAATATATGTTCTTTTAGAAATTAATAAGAATATCTTGTCAAAATGAACATCATAGCCTTTGTTTGCTACTTGATTAAAATGAACATCAAATATAGTTAGAGAAATATATTTTACCTAGTTATAATATATTAGGAAGAAATCTTTAGAGGTGTAATCAGCAATACCGTTTAAATGAGAAAACTACGTAGAACATCTTACAAATTTGCATTATCAAGTAAACTGACTATCTTAATTTGCATATGGTATGTAAACACACTTTAAATCTTAACTCATATTTGCATACTGTTTACAAAGAAATAATTTGGACAGATTCATAACCAAAATCAATTTAAAATCTAACGCTTCACATTTCTGTTCTTTATGAGACACAAACTCCTTCCAAAATAAGTATGCTTTATTTGCCCAGAGGTCTAAAATTGAAAGTAATATCAATAATATTTGAATGTCTCATTCAGTGAATAAGATTAAATGAACAACAGTCAAGTAATATAAAATGGAAGAGTTTTGATATATGGACATGGTAAAGTTCAATGTTTAATTAGTTAATTAATTAATATCTGAAAACATTAAAGATAATTATTTTAGAGTTTAAAATTCAATTTATCAGCTTCTTTTTCATCTGGTCCTTTCCATCAATACTTACAAATATTCAAGTCACTAATATATTAAAAATACATGCACACACACACACTCAAAACCTTTCTCTTGACCCCATGTTCATTGCTGCTGCTGCTTCTCTCATCTCCGTTTTAGAGATGGAAAAATTGTCTGTAGCTGCTCATTCCATCCCCAATCCCTTACTGATACCTCAACCAATATCAATCTGCTCCATGCAAATAAATCCAAAACATAGTTCAAGTCAACTTTTATTACCACTCAGTAGTATTTAAATTATGAAATAATTCTTCTTTTTGCAATAATCACTAATCTTGGGCCCCCTTAACCCAATACACTCTTGTATTTTCTCTGATAACAAACTACCTTCATCTTATCTCCTTTACATTTCCATCTTTTTCTATGCTGTGGGGCAATGTTCCTCAAAGCTCAGACATAGACTTTCTTCTCTCTTCCTCACAGTATTTCTTCCTAGTCCACCTCATTCTTGGCCAAGACTTTAATTACCATGTATACTCATAAGTTAACATTTCCAGACCTATAACACACTCTGAGTTCTAGACCCAACCATTTAACTTTCTCCTTAAGATCTCCACATGGGTGCTTCAAAAGAACCATAAATTAAATATATATTAAATAAAATATCCAACCCTCAAAACATCCACTCTTTCACTGGTCCTTATTGCACTGAACATCACTTTATTAATCAGAAAATTAGGACTCAGTTTTGAAAACTCCCTTATCTAACCATCACCAAGTCTTACTAATTTTAACTCCTACACATCCCTCCAATTTGTCCCTACTCTAATACATGCACTTATCACTTATTACCTGGACCATTGATTGACCAATTAGTTTATATACCTAAACCTGGATAAATTCTTAAGTTCTTTATACAATAAAAATATGCATAATTTTTATACATTCAAAAATATGATATATGTTTTTCTTTGTGTTGTTTTCCTTGTCTTCTCCCTTTCCCCTTATCACCACATCCATATCATGGATGCAGCTACCCCAAGTAACCCATGTTTTCATCTAAATTCCATATACATTTGCAAAATCCACATTTGCATATATAGATTTTGTTGATGTTTTATAAGGATGTGATAATTAAATGCTTTTCTGCATTTTGCTCTTACCTTAAACAAAAATTTGTAAATATTCCAAAAAGATCAATCCATTTATGTTTAATGCTGAATAATGATGCATGGCTTGGACATACCATAATTTATTCAGCTCTTCCACTGATGGACAGCATTTTATTCCAGTTATTTTTCCAACAGAGTGATTTTTTAAAACCTGAATCAGATTATGTCTGCACATATATCCCTATACACAGAAACCCTCAAAATCTTATATTTTGGCCCCTATCTACCTCTATTCATTGACCAGCATATACTTTCATTCTCTGAATTCCAGATACAATCCTCTTCGTAGTTTTTTGAAAGTATCCTCTTGCTTTAATTACAAGGCATTAGCACAGGATGTTTTTTAAATGCCTGGAATGCTTCACATACACATGTACTCCACTACATACTCATATACACACACATATAAACATACGCACAAACACACACCATACACATTCATACATACATACATTTATACGTGTAAAAACAAATGCACACACATACTCATAGGCACAAACACGTATTTCTCTGTCCTCAAAATTACATAAGAATTTCTCTGTCTTCGTACCTAAGAATCTCTTTCTTGATTTCTCTAAGTAGAATTCCAAGAGCAAGATGCATGTGCCTGTTGCATTTCTTGTTATACTTTACATTAATTTGTATGATTAGTAATGTCACTCTTCCTGACTAGACTGTCATTTCCATGAATGCATGGATCTTGTTTTCTTTTTCTGACCTTAAGTATTGTTTCTCACATCACTATTGAATCCTTAGCTCCCACTACAAAGTACTTGGCATAAAGTAATTTTCAGTTAAATTTTGTGAGTAAATTAATTAATTCATAGTAAATGTATAAAACAAAACCTCTAAATTGTAAATAAGAATTCAAACAATAGGACTTACAAAAATATAAAATAATATGCAGCATAAAGTAGGTGGAAGAAAGGAACAAAGGTAAACAGGCCTTAAGATTCTGCACATTTGCTCTAGCTAAATATAAATTTGATTATGAAACTTCCTAATGGCAAAGTAAAATAGTGAATTTGGGAGAAAACATATACGTTTTTCAGAGAGAAAGCAAATAAAGTTATCTCCCAGCACTTAGATGTAAAAGAAATGTTTAATTGTGGGCCTCACACAGGGTACTGGTTTTTAGATGCTTTCTTCTCAGGCATCTGTTTGGATTAGCTTATCCCCTGGCTACAACAATAATAATCATAAATGCAAACATTTAGCAGAGTCACCACATCCAGGCACTGCACAGAGAATTTGATTAAATTTATTTACCTCTTGTGACAGATCTGTGAGGTAGGCAATATCATTATTTCCATGGTAATGATAATGCAACTGGGGCACAGAGGTTATAAATTAATCAGTTATGTAACTCAACAATAGCGTTGACAGGATTTTTAACTTTAACTGAAAAAAATTATCAACATTGGAAGAGTACAAGACAATATTTTAAAAATATATTCACAGGAATCTCCAAAATGTTTACTTGTCACTCCAATCGCAGGGCATATAATAAGCATTTAAAAACACTGTTTCAGTCATCAAGTGGAAATAACAAGCCACCCTACATGTGGAGGCTTAAAACAACAATAATTTAATGTTTTTCAAGATTCTGCTTGTTAACTTGGATTTGACGTGCTCCACCGTCACTGGCTGGAGTCGCTCACCAACCTGCAGTTAGCTTACGGCTGAGCTGGCCTGGAAGTTTTAAGAAGACATCGCTGTCTGTGATCATCTAGGTTTCCTCTCTCCTTGACTGGCTAGGCTTTTTCACGGCATGAGGGGCCCAGTACTCGATTTTTCTTACATGGTGCCTGGCTTTAAGAGGAAGGAAGTGACAGCTGCTATTCCATTCAGGCCAGGACACAGAAGTCCCAATATGATACTTCCACCCATTCTAATGGTCAAAGTAAGTCCCAAAGCCAGTCCAGGTTAACGAAAGGGAAAAACAGACTCCACTTCCTTACTGGTGGAGCAGCAGACACTTACAGGGAAGAAAAGCATTGTTGGTAAGCATTTTCCACAACTTCCTCCCACAGACACTGCTCTCTAATTGATTTTTCACTATCTCTCTTCATCTGAATGCTGTCTTTAAAATAATGGTTACATAAAGGAATAAGGATGTCTAAATAATGCAAATGCTAGTATTTTAGGGAGAAATTTGAAAGAGGTTGGTAAAACCCACTTTTTATTAACCTTGTAAAGGAGCAAGAGGATATTACAAGTAGAGGAGCTTGAGCAAAGGGCCAGAAGAAAGAAAGAGAAAAGGGGTTCTGGGGAACTGCTTGTAAGTCAATAAGTGTGAAAAACCAGGTGTAGGGGAGAATGTATTCAGAATAAGAATGGAATGGTAGAAACAGGACAAAATGTGGAGGACTTTGAATGACAGCTGAGGATTTGAATTTGACATTTTTGCCCAGAGCTAGCCCTGGGCTTACTTTTTACAACTCAGTAGAAAAAACATAACTAAGAATTTTGAAGAGATACTTTTGGCTCAGTCAGAGATGTCCAAATCTTATCAAATGTTTGAGCTGGTTGTGAACATACATATCCATGGTCTTCAAATATGATAGAATTTTTAGACAAGCATGTTTGTGATTCTGCAAACTTAATCTTTCCAGTGCAAAATGCCTTAGAAAAGTTCATGCACAAACAAAGGACTTAAAAGGTATTTCAGAGAATGAAAATGTACAATAAAATTTTGGAAAGAATACTAGTCTCTGTTTTAAAAAATTACTGTATCCAAACCAAATTAAGTATGGATGCCAATTCTCCAATAAATGATGATAATGAAGTGTACTAATATGAATAATTAAGAGTCAATTTATTTACTGAAATGATGACAGGATGCATTACTACCCCCATTCCCACCCCATACCTGTGTGCACTTTCCACTACTCTAAAGGTAACTGTGCACATACCGCCAAACCCAGAAAGAGACTGACTAAATGGTTTAACACAATTACATATTTCTTTTTGATTGAAGGATAAAGTCAGTGATCTGAAGTAACCGAAAACAAAGAAAGAAACGTAAAGCTTTTGAATACAAATTAAACCATCTACCATGTATTTATATAACAGATACACATTTATTGCTCTTTCTGTGACAGGCACTATTATAAACTTTATAAATATAATTAGCAAACCTCTGAGGAAAGTAATATTATGAGACCTATTACACAAATGAGGAAAGTAAGGAACAGAAGGGTTGAGAAATTTGTGCAAAGTCGTGCATATAGTTAACGGCAGAATCAGATTTGATACCCACAAATCCTGGCTCCCAAGCCCAAGTTCTTAATTACCACAGTACTCATTCTTCAAACTTCCTTCTCAATTTATTTTCTAAAAGGCATCAAATAAGATATCGTTCACATATTCAACAAAGATTTATTGAGTCCTTACTTTGTATCAGATACTGTCCTAAGTGGTAGAGACACAATAGCAAACTAAAGATAGTCAATGATCTTTGCCCTTTTGGAACTCAAATTCTAGTAGAAGGAGATAAAAAAAAAATAGGGTAAAACACAAAATAAATTGGATCATTTCACAGCAGCACGAGCGCCATGAAGAAGATTAAACAGGGTCATGTTTTATGGAGGTGGAACCCTTCAAATTAATTGGCCAAGAAAAGTTTTTCTGAAACACCAGACCTAAATAACAAGAATTCAAAGATTTGAAGAGCCATGGGAGAGAGGAGAGTTTTCAGGCAGGTGGAACAGCAAGTGCAGCAGACACGCTAAACCCTGTAAGCAACAGGTAAGTTTCTATGGATCTTATTCTAAGGGCACAGCCAACCCACTGGGAGGGAATCAAGCAGGGGTGAACCGTTTGAAGAAATAAACACTTGCTATTATTTTAACAGCTTTGTAAGAGGGTTAAAAGTCAAGAAATCAGAAAAGTTCTCAAAGTTAAGGGCATTGCATTCAACTCTCCCCACTTTTAACTTTTAAGATATTATTTAAAGTAGCTGTTTTGTCATAATTGCAGCTTAATGGCATATGGAGGAATAGTCACCAGAGGTATAGTTATATCAGTCCCCAGTGGGGCAGTGGAAAATGTGTCTGATTACAGTTCAGAGAATCCTTGGTTTAACTTACTGGGGTCACTTCTCTCTCCTAGGGAAGCAGTATGTATGTTGGATAAGAGGCCCTGCACCGGTGAGAGAAAACCTAAGTTCAAATTCCCACTTGACTACTTAGTAGCTTTATTTTCCAGGGTAGTTCACTTAAACTCTTTAAACTCAATTTCTTGATTGTTAAAGTAGAATTGTATTATATCTTTCTGGTACATTCTTATGAAGGTTTAAAAAATCTTCAATGCTCAACATTGTACCTTGCATGTAAATTAATTGCCTGAATTAAAGATTATAATAAAATGGCTTGAAAACCTATCCACTGTCATAAAAAGAAATCACCATCTGTTTAAATCATTTGGGGGATGTTTGGAATGATTTTTGTTTCTCTTTTTCATCTCTAGGACCAAGTTTCTGATTCTACTGAGTGAGTTCACTTTTGGATCATCTTGCTATGTCCCAGGCTATCCTTGTACTTCAATCGCTTTCCTTCACTGGATATCACCTTAATCTCTTCATTTCTAGAACTATTACTATTACTATTGATTTGAATCATCAAATTGATCCTGACAGCAGTGGTTTGAAAGAAAGAAAGAAAGAAAGGCTTCTTTCTTCCTTAGGCATGGTGCAATGTGGTTGGGTAGCCCTCCTCCATCTTATATAAGACTATCTGGAAGATGTGGGATCCCACGGTGCTGCATGTAGCAAGGGAAGAGAGAAACAGAGCTTTGTGTGGGTTGTTCAAGGGGCAGGACCTGGAAGTAGCTTACAGCCCTCTGTTTACAACCCATTTGCCAGGCTCCCATAACGAAGTTCAATTGCCAGGAGGTAGGAATATTGAAAAAATGCTGACAGGTGCTGCCCCAATCACAAACAGAGCCTGTGCTAAAATGTGAGAGTATGGCTAGGGGTGACATTGTATCATACTACCACTAAGAAAAAATATTAAAAATGGATATCAGCAGATATTAGGCATTCAAGATCTTATAAAGTTATAAAGTCCTTTTCTATCCTATATTCTTCAGTTTCTCCCAGGCTCTCTTGGGCTCCTCTCACAACTCTCCATTCATGGTTTTACACTTCTTTTTTAAAAAATGATTTTACTCATTACTCATTCCTCTACCTTACTGGCAATATCCTATGGACCATCAGTGAGTTTTGATTAAAAAAAAGAAAAGAAGAGAAGAAAAGAGAAGAGAAGAGAAGAGAAGAGAAGAGAAGAGAAGAGAAAAGAAAAGAAAAGGTTTAAGTTAATCTCCTCAAGGATAGAAGAGGATACTGTTATATTGAATTTTACTTTTCTCCCTCACTTTAAAAAATATTGCTATTAGAATATAACACTGAAATCTCAATAATATGCTAGATTAGATTTCAATTACGTTGGGCCATTTCTTCCCTAGGGGATATGCAGTAACCCTTTGGATTAAAATAGATAACAAAAACACATTGGAGGTTAACTGGGCTTTAGGGAATAGCTATATTCCAAAATTCACCAACTCCAAATATAAAACAAGTCACATGCCCATCAACTAATCTAATCAAGAATATGTTAAAAAACATAATTTCAGATAAATAGAAATGAAGTAATTAGAATTCAAAAAAAGAAGCAATCCTTAAACTATGTTAATGTTCTTATGTTTATACATTGATTTCTGAAATTTACATATATTTTTGCTTTCCCTTTTCCTACCCATGCAGTTTTCAAATACGGCCTGTGATGGTTTGACGCTGTATGCACACTAGGAAGATCATGTTCTTTTAATGCATTCCTGTGGATAGAAACCTACTGTAGGTAGAACATTTTGATAAGGTTATTTCAATTGAAATGTGACCTACCTCATTCAAGGTGGGTCTTAATCCTCTCAATTGGAGTTCTTTATAAGAAGAATAAAAAACAGAAAAAAATAAACCCCATAGAAGCTAAGAATGACAGAAGCTAAAATAGGGAGAAACACGCAGAAGTTCAGAGAGGAAGCCACTGAAGACAGAAGCGGGAAGCAACAAAACCTGGGAGAAAAGGACCAGCAGACATCACCATGTGCCTTGCTATTTGACAGAGAAGTCCAAGCTCACCAATACCCAGTCTTCCAGGAGAAAACATTGCCTGTTCATGTCTTGATTTGGATGTTTTCATGGCCTAAGAGCTGTAAGCTTGTAAATTAATATATCCTCATTGTAAAAGCCAACCCGTTTCTGGTATATTGCATTTTGTCAACTCTAGCAAACTAAAACAGGGCCTAAGTAGCATTTTGCAAAGCACTTCCAAAATGCCATGAACATAAAAGCATATATTAGGAATGAAACAGAGGGCATGCCCATCTCTGTCAATAAAGATTTGGCTTTTCTGCACCTGAAAACTGTCTGCAAATCTATTGTTGCAATTTAAGAAAGATGTATTTGAGATTTGGAATGGTCCCCAGAAAACCGTCAGAGGGATGAATCAAATTCTACATGTAAAGACACCAAGAAGACTGATTAATTACTTGGGCTTTTAGCACGACTAGATAAAGATCCAAGGGCTCATGATGGCAGACTATGAAAGAAAAGAATACTATTAACTAATTTTCCTCCATTGATTTCAAATCTACCAAGTGGTTGCAAGATCTTACATCAATCCATCCTTATAACAACCATAGGAGGTTGATATTCTGCCAGTTTTATAGGTGAGAAAACTAGAGCAAAATGGAAGTTGAGAAAGACAATTGATAGTGAAGGGACATGGATTTGAATTCAGTTGAATTGAATTGAATTCGAAGATCTTTTAATTACACGACTAGGGATTAAAAAATGTGAACCTTTTTTCTTAATATGATAGTATTCCTGCAGTTTCTATTTTAACTATTAAAATTTATATAGGAAAATAGATATGCTTCTGAACTTTTTTATGATAAATTCATTTTTTCTGAATGTAAACTTGGATACATGAAAGAATTCTTGTAACTTTGCAAAATGTCAAAATATCTGACAAGACTAATACATATCTTTTTCATCTATTATATACATATATTTACTGATTTTCTTACTTTATATGTAGTCTATAGATTGGTTTTATATCAAAATTGTTTTATTAGTTTTTTCAAAGTTATAAAGCACTTTTATTGTACAACAGTTTAAACAAAGGGACAAGCCAGAAAAGGAGAATCTAGTCCAGATAAATAGAGGGAACTTCTGCAGAAATATTAGAAAAGCTGAAAGAGGGAACTGAGAGGCAACTCGGAAACTGGCAACTGGGAGAAACTGCTGTTTCACTGATAGGGTGGAGGAGCAAAAGTAGAGATTATTTTTTTTTTACCAGTTCTGGGAGCTGAGGCTGCTCTGTGGGAGCTGGAGCCATGGTGGTCTACCTCCCATGATGTACAGCAGTCATAAAGGGCTGTCTGGGAGGATGGAGCCATGAGGGACACACAAACGTTAACAAGGATGCCTCCAGAAGGAAAACAGAAAGGAAGAAATACCCTCTGGTCATTCCCTAATGCCCATCCCCCAGTCTTCCACCAGGGTTCCCTCATTAGCCAACTGTAAAAGAAGCCACCTGGCAAGAGAAACTAATAAATATAAATCGCAAGGTTGAGCCCACAGCTGTTAAAGATATGAAGAAAACCAGGCAAATGACATATGCATAAATATTATCAACTGTTACAGATCCCAAATAAATGCTCTCCTTCACTTTCTGTTGTTTTCTGTTTTACTTATTCATTCACTATCTTATTCAGGCACATACACACATGTTTCTGTAAAGCTAATTTGTTGAATGATCTAGACTTGGTTCCAGATAAGAAGAAAGCAACTCTACACCTTTCCTGCATGCTGTGCAGCATGTCCTTTTCTGTCATCTGTTGGGTTGATCCCACAGACTTTCCAGTCACTCTCAAGTATTTACTAATCTCATTTTTAGGTAATATTTTAGTTCCCTAGATGCTAAAATAAATACCATACAGTGGCTTACAGAATCCCTCATAGGATCATTTCAATTCTCCAACCAGACATTCTAGATGAGGTCCCTTTCAAATTAACCCATCAAGTTCCTTTTATATAGTCCATATCTGGCCAACCAAAAATGAGC
The DNA here is from genome assembly GCF_015220235.1 of Choloepus didactylus. Lineage (NCBI taxonomy): Eukaryota > Metazoa > Chordata > Mammalia > Pilosa > Megalonychidae > Choloepus > Choloepus didactylus. Next base: position 57,563,457 of record NC_051312.1, read on the forward strand.
CAGTGTAATGCTTATTGCCTGATGAAGCTTGACTGGTAGGAGTAAAGGTAATGAAGGTGGAGAGAAGTGATGAATTGGGGAGTTATTTGAGAGGCACAATGATCAATTGCTATTGATGACTTGGATATGAGTATTGAGAAATGACCAAATGTCAGGGACGCTATTATTAACTGCCTTATGATTTTTGCTGTATTTCTGAGTTTCCATCTTAATGTTATGAAACAGTTGAACACAGAAATACTCTGTTCCTTAAAGGCTGAAAGATTACACCTGTGAAATCTTGAGGTGCAGTTGATGACAAATTTATAAATTTCTTCCACGACTGTCACCTAACTTAATTTTCTAAATTTTGCTGAGTAGACCTCTATTTTCATAAAAATTCATAGATTTCACTTAGATAAGCAAAATCTTTTAGCATGGAGTTATGAAAATTACTAATTGCTGTTTTTTTAAATTTCTTCAAAACCCTTACCTATTTCCCATTCTTCACCACCTGCAATATAAATTAGTGGTTTCCTTTGTGTTTTTAAACTAGGCTACCTATTGCCCATGTTTATTTTTGCTTGTTTGTTTGCCTTTTATTTTTTTTATATTTTTTTATTTCTTTATTATTTTTTTATTGAGATTGTTCACATACCATAAAACTATACAAAGATCCAAAGTGTACAATCAATTGCTCATGATACCATCATACAGCTGTGCATCCATTACCACAATTTTTTTTTCAATTTTTAGAATATTTTCATCACTGCAGAAAAGAAATAAAGAGAAAAAAAGGAAACGCCAATCCTCCCATACCCCTAACCACCTCCACCCCTTCCATTATTGATTTATAGTTTTGGTATAGTACATGTGTTACTGTTGATGAAAGAATGTTAAAATACTACTAACTGTAGTATATAGTTTGCAATAGGTACATATATTTTTTTCCTATATGCCTCTCTATTATTAACCTCTAGTTATAGTGTCATACATTTGTTCTAGTTCATGAGAAGGATTTCTAATATTTGTACAGTTAATCACAGACATTGTCCAACACAAGATTTACTGTTTTATACAGTCCCATCTTTTAAATTCCAACTTTCCTTCTGATGACATACGTGACTCTGAGCTTACCCTTTCCACCACATTCACACATCACTCAGCACTGTTAGTTATTCTCACAACATGCTACCATCACCTCTGTACATTTCCAAATGTTTGAGTTCACCCTAGTTGAACGTTCTGCTCATAATAAGCAACCGCTTCCCATTTTTCAGCCTCATTCTATGACCTAGTAACTTATGTTTCATGTCCATGACTTTACATATTATAATTGGTTCATATCAGTGAGATCATGCAATATTTCTCCTTATGTGTCTGTCTTATTTCACTCAATATAGCGCCCTCAAGTTTTCTTCATCAACCCATTTTTTTTAAAGACTGTTTTGTTCACACACAATACATTCCATCCTAAGTAAACAATCGATGGTTCCCTGTATAGTCATGTATTTATATATTCACCACCATCGCCACTATCTATATAGGGACATCTCCATTCGTTCCACAAAGAGGGACAAAGAGTCAGTGGAGGTAGTGAGGCAAAAAGAAAAATAAAAGAGAGAGAGAGAGAGAGAGAGAGAGAGAGAGAGAGAGAGAGAGAGAGAGAGAGAGAGAGAGAGAGAGAGAGAGAGGAAAAAAACATGACAGCTAGAAAGCAACAGAAGGAAAGATAATATTAAACTAAAGTAGAATAAAGTCAGACAACATCACCAATGCTAGGACCTTTCCCTATTGCCCCCAATATGCATTTAGCCTTGGTATATTGCCCTTGTTATATTAAAGGAGGCATAATACACTGTTTCTGTTAATTATAGTCTCTAGTTTGCATTGATTGTATTTTTCCCCAATCCCACCCTATTTTTAACACCTTGCAGTATTGACATACATTTGTTTTACCTCATGTAAAAACATATTTGTACATTTTATTACAATCGTTGAGCACCCTAGGTTTCACTGAGTTATACAGTCCCAGTCTTTATCTTTCCTCTTTCCTTCTGGTGTCCCACATGGTCCTAACCTTCCTCTTTCAACCATGCTCACAGTCTTTGTTGTTCAGTGTACTTACATTGCTGTGCTACTGTCTCCCAAAATTGTTTTCCAAACCTCTCACTCCTTTCATTTTCCTTTCTCTCTGCAGTGCTTCCTTTAGTGTTTCCTATAGAGCAGGTATCTTGTTCACAAACTCTGTCATCGTCTGTTTGTCAGAGAATATTTTAAGCTCTCCCTCATATTTGAAGGACAGTTTTGCCAGATATAAGATTATTTGTTGGTGGTTTTTCTCTTACAGTATCTTAAATGTGTCACCCCACTTCCTTCTTGACTCCATGGTTTCTGTTGAGAAATCCACACATAGTCTTATCAATTTTCCTTTGTATGTGATGTATCACTTTTCTCTTGCTGCTTTAGGATTCTCTATCTTTGACATTTGATAATCTGCTTATTAAGTGTCTTGGCATAGGCCTATTTAGATCTATTCTGTTTGGGGTATGCTGAACTTCCTGGACCTGTAATTTTATGTCTTTCATAAGATATGGGAAATTTTTGCTGATTATTTCCTCTATTACTGCTTCTGCCCCTTTTCCCTTCTCTTTTCCTACTGGGACACCAATGACATGTACATTCCTGCATTTCATTTTGTCCTTAAGCTCCCAGAGACATTATTCATATTTTTCCATTCTTTTCTCTACCTGTTCTTTTGTGTGTAGGCTTTCAGGTGTCTTGTTCTCCAGTTCCTGAGTGTTTCCTTCTGCTTCTTGAGATCTGCTTTTGTATGTTTCCATTGTGCCTTACATCTCTTGTGTTGTGCCTTTCATTTCCATGGATTCTGCCAGTTGGTATTTCAAATTTTCGATTTCTACCTTATGTACACCCAGTGTTTTCATTATATGCTTCATCTCTTATGCCATATCTTCCCTAGACTTTCTTGATTTAGTATTAGTTGTTCAAATTCCTGTATCTCAGTTGAAGTGTAAGTTTGTTCCTTTGACTGGGCCATAGCTTCATTTTTCTTAGTGTAGGTTGTAATTTTCTGTTGTTTAGGCATCTGATTTCCTTGGTTATCCTAATCAGGTTTGCCATATCTTCCCTAGACTTTTTTGATTTAGTATTAGTTGTTCAAATTCCTGTATCTCAGTTGAAGTATAAGTTTGTTCCTTTGACTGGGCCATAGCTTCATTTTTCTTAGTGTAGGTTGTAATTTTCTGTTGTCTAGGCATCTGATTTCCTTGGTTATCCTAATCAGGTTTTCCCAGACCAGAATGGGCTCAGGTCTCAGAAGGAGGCAATAGTATCATGTCTCCCTAAGGGTGTTTCTTAGAAGATTGGTACACCCTGTGAGGCCTCAAGCCACTGTGCTTTTCTCCCCAGCAGGTGGCACCTGTCAGCCTGTAGCTCCAGAATGGTGTAAGGAAGTGTGGCCTGTGGCTGTTTTCCCCCAGGCTCTGGGGTCTGGTTCTGAATGGAAGGCAGATAGTAGAGCTTGGCACTATCTTCTTCCTCTTAGGGAAAATACACCCACAAGGCAGAGGTCATTTACATTTGAATAATCTCTCTGCCTGTGCTATCTCCACCTTTGTCTGGGTCAGAGTGTTAGAAACTGAAAATGGCTGAGGCTTTCTCCACTGAGCTGAAAAAGAGACAGAAAGCCCCCTTCAGGGCCAGTCCATGGCCACCCTCTGGGTCTCCAAGGTCAGTAATCACCAAAAGCCTCTGTTTGTTGGGGATTCATATCTTGTATTGAACAATCCATATTTGTTAATTAAACCACCAGTTGGGGTTCAGCTGAGCTATATTTGCTTGCTTGGAGTGCTGCTCTCTAGCACCATGAGGTTTTGCAGTTTGGGCCATGGGAGGAGGGGGGTTCTGTCTTGGATCCACAGTTTTTACTTACAGATTTTATGCTGCAATCTTGGGCTTTCCTCCCACTTCAGGTTAGTGTATGATGAGTGGACAGTCATGTTTGTCCCCCCGCAGTTATTCCAGGTTATTTAGTTGTTGTGCCTGGTTGTTTATTAGTTGTTCCAGGGGGACAAACTAGCTTCCACTCCTCTCTATGCTACCATCTTCTTCTGTCTCCTTGCCCATGTTTCTTATTGGTCTTTTCAATGAAGTCATATTTGGATGTGTATAACACCTATTTTAAAAAAATTCTAGTTCATTAATTTCTGCTTTTATAATAGATATTAGTTCCTTTTTTTCTATTGTCTTTATGATTGATTAAGGTTCAATTTTGTTTTTTACCGTTTTCTTATTTTATTGTGTTGGGATGTGTCAAAGCAACTTGTTTCAAAATGTTTTTCTTTGTGGTAATTAGGCCACCTAGAACCTGTAGGGGCTGGGCAAGAGGAGATGGGAGATAAGGAACTGCCCAGTAAGGGGCCTCTCAGGCACCAGGGTAGCCAGGATGTGAGGGAAAGGTGAGAGAGAGAGGTCAGATCGGGGACTAGATTGATATTTAGAATAATTAATGTCTGAAGTTGTCTCCTTTCCTTTTTATTTCCCTGTTGAGCTTTTTTTTTTTTTTTCTTCTGCAGTCCCACAGCTGTAAGATTAATTTCAAGGCAGTGCAGGGTAGAGGAGAGAGTGGGGAGGGGAGAGGGAAGAGTAAGTCTGGCAGCTTGGTCAAGACAAAGAAAAACAGTTTTGATCAGTTGAATATTAAATTCAATAATTTTCTTACTTAATTGTTTATAAAAACAGTCTCTAAGACATAACTTTCATCTGACTACAGTGTGGACACATTCTACAAATTTTTAATATATATTTTATATTCTCATTATTTATAAGATAGCCATTGGATGTAAGATTTTCAATTTGACACACAATTTAATTAGGAAAGGCACTTTATTAAAGCTTCTAAATATTTTACTGTTAATTTATACTTTCAGTGTTTTTCACTTTTTTCCTTTGATTTACAGATAATGGAGTTTGTATCTTATCTTTTTAAAGTAATATTGCTTTACCACTTTTGTATACAGTGTTTCTTTATTTTTTGTGTATGGCATCCTTTACTTCCAGGTATGGACTTAAATATATAAACATTAGGTCCAGTTTATTGATTATTAGTTATATAATATTTTACAGCTTGATTGTATGAAAATAAGCTGCACATATTTAAAAGGTGTAAGTTTTGACTTTTACATACACCCATGGAACAGTCACCTTAATTATGGTAATGAACATTTCCAAACCACTGTCTCCAAAAAAATTTTCCTGTGTCCCCTTCTAATCTTTCTATCCCATCTAACTCTGTCCCAAGCCTCAGGGTAGCACCAATCTAATTTTAGTTGCTATAAATTATATTTTCTGGAATTTTATATATATGGAATTGTACATTATATACTACTTTCTATTTGGCCAGTCCGCATAATTATTTCAAGACTCATCCATGTTGTAGCATGGATGATTAGTTCATTTGTTCAAAAAATTACTGAGTAGTATTCCCCCATATGGATGTAAAACAGTTTTCCTATATTTTCACCACTGATGTGTCCAGTTTTGTGGCTATTACAAATCAACTTGCTGAGGATATTCATACACAAGACTTTGAATGAACACATGTTTTAATTTCTCCTGGGTAGGAGCCTGCTCTGACTAGCTCAAGGTAACAGACTGTATACATACCTCAACTCCATGTTCACTGACATCGTGTGAGGCAGCTTGAAATCAGCCGTGGTAGAAATATATACATGACGGAAATTGGAAAACTACAAATCAAGGCTTGTTCCCCTGGGAAAACCAGTTGTCAAATATTTACCAGCACACTACTTGTTAAAAACCTAATTGTAGAAAGGATAAGTTATGGTGTAGGTGTAAATTTAAATTTTTAAAAAATTACCAAAGTAATTGTATGAATTTACATTCCCACTAGCAGTATAGAAGACTTCCCTTTGTTCCTTATCCTTGCTAACACTTGCTGATGTCAATCTTTTAAATATTAGATATTCTAAATGTTGCACAGTAGTATCTCAATGTGGTTTTAATTTTCACTTCCCTAATGAGCAGTGATTTTGAGACTTATTTCCATTTGTATATCTTCATTGGGGAGATGTCTGTTTAAATATTTTGCTCATTTTTTATTGTTTTTTTTTGTTTGTTTTCTTATTTTTCAGTTGTGAAAGTTCTTTATGTATCCCAGATAAAAGCCCACTATCAGATATGTGATTTGCAAATATTTTAGCTTAGTCTTTTTTTTTTTTTTTTTTTAAATCATCATTTTATTGAGATATATTCACATACCACGCAGTCATACAAAACAAATTGTACTTTCGATTGTTTACAGTACCATTACATAGTTGTACATTCATCACCTAAATCAATCCCTGACACCTTCATTAGCACACACACAAAAATAACAAGAATAATAATTAGAGTGAAAAAGAGCAATTGAAGTAAAAAAGAACACTGGGTACCTTTGTCTGTCTGTTTCCCTCCCCTACTTTTCTACACATCCATCCATAAACTAGACAAAGTGGTGTTTGGTCCTTATGGCTTTCCCAATCCCATTGTCACCCCTCATAAGCTACATTTTTATACAACTGTCTTCGAGATTCATGGGTTCTGGGTTGTAGTTTGATAGTTTCAGGTATCCACCACCAGCTACCCCAATTCTTTAGAACCTAAAAAGGGTTGTCTAAAGTGTGCATAAGAGTGCCCACCAGAGTGACCTCTCGGCTCCTTTTGGAATCTCTCTGCCACTGAAGCTTATTTCATTTCCTTTCACATCCCCCTTTTGGTCAAGAAGATGTTCTCCGTCCCACGGTGCCAGGTCTACATTCCTCCCTGGGAGTCATATTCCACGTTGCCAGGGAGATTCACTTCCCTGGGTGTCTGATTTAGCTTAGTCTTTTGCTTGTCTTTTCAATCTCTTAAACTGTATCATTTGAAAAGCAGAAGTTTTTCATTTCAAAAATTCCAATTTCTCAATGTTTTTTTAATGGATATTGGTTGTGCCGTCATATTTAAGAAACCATTGCCTAAACCAAGCTTGCAATGATTTGATCCTGTATTTTTTTCTGGAAGTTTTGTAGTTTTAGATTTTGCATTTAGGTCTTTGAGTCAATTTTTATATATTATGTGAGTTATGGATCAAAGTTCATTTCTGGCTTATGGACATTCAGTTGTTCTTGTACCATTTGTTGAAAGAATTTATCTTTTTCCATTGAATTGCATTCGATCTTAGTCAAAAATAAGTTATCCATATATGTATGGGTCTATTCCTGGCATCTCTATTCTTTTCCATCGATCTATTTGTCTATCTTTATGCCAATACCAGGCTGTCTTGATAACTGTAACTTTATAACAAGTCTTAACATAAGTTGGGTTAACATCGAGTCCTTAAACTTTGTCCTTTTTCAAAGTTGTTTTGACTATTTTAGTTCTTTGCACTTCCATATGAACTTTTAAATCTGTCAATGTCTTAATAAAAGCTTCCTTGGATTTCATTGAGGTTGTGCTTACTTATAGATAAACTTAAAGAGAATTGATGGCAGAATAAGGAATTCCAATCCATGAACATTTAGAGCAGCATTTCATTTAGGGCACACATTGCTTCAGTAATGAGGAAGATTGTTCTTAGTGCCCTAAGTGATGCTCCATCAGTTATGAGTTCTTCCACACTGGCTGATAGAATCAGGAATTATTTCATGCCCTTTGTTAACTCCATAATCCTTTTTTGGGGTAGCTCTTTTCCCACCCAGCCTTATGTAGTTTCTTCACACACATGAGCTGATTGATACTCAAGTAGAGACTCGAGGGGGATTATCTGCAGATCCCCAGAGATCTCTTCCTGTTCAGCACTCTTCTCTCCTTTATTTTGTTCTGCAAATTCTAGCAGCCCTCACCACTCCCAAACTCTGGCTCCATCTCAACTTAGGCTGAACCCCTTACTCTGCCTGGTTCTCACTCTGTGTATGACAGCATGGAAATTCTCCCTGGGGCAGAAGGGTGCATTGCATTTTTCTTCTGTCTCTCAGGTATTACTGTCCTTTTCTGCCTCATTTTCAATGTCTGGAAAATGCACTGTTTCCCACATTTTGCCTGGAGATGTAGTTGTTTCAATCTGGTTCCAGTTGCTCCAGATTGGTTGTAATGAAAGTCTTGTTTATATATGTTATATCATGAATTTTATTTTTCAAAATAGTCAATAATTAATAAAAATGACTTAAAACAAACTCCTACAATTGTGTGTCTATACATTTCTCCTTGTATATCCTGAAGTCTTTGTTTTCTTAATACTGCTGTATATTTTGCTATTATAAGTACATTATAGTTATTCACTCAACTTTTAGACTTCATCATTTTAAATTAATTTTATTTTCCTATTTAATGATTTTTTGCCATGCATTCAAATTTTATGTTTATGGAGCTATTTTCTTTTTCTTTGAATCTCTCTTGGGTCATCATTTTTAATCCATTAAGTCTTTTAGAACCACTTTGGTGCAGGTATGTTTGCATATTACTTAATTGAGATTTATTTTTAGTAACTTAAAAATTAGTTTATACAAACTTACATTTGTTATAATAAATATATTTTGTGATTACAATGTTTATTGCTTTTTCTTTAAGCTGTTTTTTAATCTGAGTTTTTATTTCCCTCACTTTTATTAATTCACAGAGTACATAGAATAGAATGGTTCTCATTCTTCCATTTGTCTTTGTTTATAAAAGAAGAAAGAAAAGTAAAGAAATAAAGGAAGGAAAGAGAAGAAAGACAAAAGTTTTAATATCACACATGATTCTCTAACTCAATTTATAAAGTTAGGAAATTTAACATAATATAAATGTATATATATATTATATAAACATACTGCCTGGGCTGTCTTCTTTGGAAATATATATCAATCTTTTACAATTTCAACAGCTTAATAATTAGTTCTGAAAAATCCCAGTTTCTGGTATTCCTCAAAATAACAGAGTTTAAAGAGTTAATAGACTGATAAATATAATAAAAAATATATCTCCTGGGGTGTGTCAGAACCAAAACATAGGTTAAATTCCCTCAACCAACATTATATGACTAACACACTATTTGGAAAATCCCTACCAAGACAGTCAATCACAAAAGCTAATCAAGCTTCTGGTTAAGCACATTTGGTCCAATTATAAATAAAGCTCTTCTTACACTTAAGCTGCCCTTGAGAGACTAATTGGTCCCTGCTCCAATCAGTGGAACCTAGCTAACATCCTTCTTTCTCTTTATAAAAACTGCTTGCAATCCCCCAGCCTCACATCTGCTTTTACTCTTATGAGTGACTGAGTTTCCTTGCTGCAGCAATTTTGGTTTCCTGAGCAAAATGCCGCATGTATCTGCAACTCAACTACCATCTGTCTTTACACAAGAGACACAAAATTATCCCAAATTCTAGTCTCACATTCAACAAATTTAGAAAGGAAATCAATCCCCAAGCCCTAGAGCAATGATATTGGGCAAAATTAAACTCCCAGACACACAACTTAGAATTGTCAAAGACCAGATCTGAAGAAACAGTAGGCAGAAATCTTTGCTTTTCACCTTTCCAGAATGCCGTCAGTCTGTTTCATTGTCCAAAATGCTAAAGAAAGTCTAGAGAAATCAACCAGCCAGAGATTAATGTCTACATTTAATATGTCTGGGAAACATTTTGTCTCCTTTCACAGATGGTGTCTTGAAATATTGCTGCATTCCTGAAGTTAAGAATTTGAAATGGTGGTGTCTCTAGGTATTAGTTGTAGTGTATTTAACAGTACATTAAAATGTTTTCATTTTTATTTCTTCCTTGAACATGCTCCCAATACCCAGCATTACTAAACCTCACTGGTGTTCTAAAACACTAAGCTTACTAAAGGAAAGCTCTGCCTACAGAATTGAAGGTCAAGCTGCAGCCACTTAGATTCTAATGCACTTACACATCTAGTCAGCGTGCTATGGCCAGTGGCCCAACATCTAGATAAGGCCTTCAGAGAATGATGCTTTTGCTGAGGACCCTGGGGCCTTTTCTTTTCCTAAAGCCCATATTTTCAGCCCTGACTCTAAAGAGTTAAAATCCAGCAAAACGAACAAGTATAAAAACATACCTGTGGGGAAAATATAGACTGCACACAGCCAAAGGGAAAAAACTCTGTGCTTAATAAAGCACCAATAAAGCTCAAAGCTGCCTGCCCAGCTATCTCAGAACCCTTCATTTTCATGAGCTACTTTAGTCTTCACAATTTCACTGTTTATCTATTAAGATCTGTAACCCACGACCCAGTTTTTGGGTTCTTTGACTTTATATCTTCCAAATTGTGAGCTTCTTCACCTACCTTCACGGAGCTGAAAGTCCTTTAAAATGAATGGCTGGTAGAGCACAAGCAAAAGCACATACTCCTGAAATCAGTCCTTAATGAAAAGGAGATGAGGAGAAAGGGCTCTGCAAATCCATTTTCTCCTCCCAAACTCACAAATCAGGTAAGTCACTTTTGAGACATTAGGAGGCAGGGTGGTGGGGGGGACTAAGGAGTGGGTTGGGGGATTGAGAGAGACAAGGATTACTGTGCTAATAGTTGTTATTCACAGAGGGAAACATGAGGAATAGGAAAAAAAAATCCCTCCTTAACAAACTAAAAAAAAAAAAATCCAACATTTTGTAAAGAAGTTTTACTACATCTATAGGATGAAATGTGAAAAAGGCATAAAAATAATATTTAGCAATACTTTATAGTAGTATGGTAAATGTTCAACATATCAAGTAGAAACAGCAGTATATATATTCAGTCATTCTCTAAAACATCTTGTTTTATTTTGTTCACAGATTTTCTGCTAACTAATATTTTTTTCCATAGAATTTTATTTAGGAAGGATCCATGGGCAATATATTTTTGAATATCATGTTTGCTTGTGGATGTTTATCTATTGTCTCCATGTATTCATAAACAGAAAAAAAAGAAAAATGGAAAAGAGAAAAATACTTAATATGATATTCAAAGATAAAAGAAGAAAACAGATCAAAGGCCCAATAAGAGCTGAAATGGTGAGTAAAATCTCCACACTCACACAGTCAACATGATTTATTTCCTCTAATCACTTTTCTGTTCTATTCCAAGATATCCATATCAATTATGAGGGCAAAATAAAGACAGCTTCACTATTCAAAAACTCAGAGTTTATCTTTCATACATTCATTCTGGAAAAAAAATTTAATAAATAGAGTGAGTACTCCAACCAAACAACAAAAATTCCTAAAAAGAAAAACACTGAGGTGGATTGAAATCTGTACCCCAACATAAACATGTTCTTAATCTGCATTCATGTGGGTGTGAACTTATTGTAAAGAGGACCTCTTGAAGATTTTTTTTTTTTAGTTGAGGTATGGCCCAACTGAATGAAGGTGGGTCTTAATCCATATTATTGGAGGCCTGGTAAGGAGAAGAAACTGGAAGCCAGAAATTGGAGAAGGCCACAGGAGAAGCCAGAAATTGGAGGAAACCAGAAGAGCAGAACAAAGGAGAAGACATCACCATGGGATGGAGGCAAAGATTTAAGGCAAGGAACCTCAAGGATTGCCAGCAACTAGCACCAGAATGCTACAGACCCTGGGAGAAAGTAAGCCTTGACAGTATGTTGATTTGGGACTTCTAGTCTCAAAACCATTAGCCAATAAATTCCTGTTGTTTAAGCCAGCCCTTTGTGTGGTATTTATCATACATAGGAGTCTGGCAAACTAAAATACATTGATTCCCAAAAATGAGGTTCTCAATCAGGAATATGTAGAAAAAAGTCTCCTAATTATAGCTATGGTAACTGGCCTAGAGATTAAGAAATGAGATAAAACAAAATGGAGTTACAATGGCTAAGAGATTTAAAATGGAGTCAGGGAACCATTTAGGAAGTTACTTTTATGCACATCTCAGTCAAATATCACAAACTGCCAAGATATGCAAAAACCAAATGCAGTAATATTTCTGAAGCATCTGGATGCCATGAAGTAACTACAAGATAAATATATCAATAAAATCTCTAATTTGAAGGACATTTGGAAAGCCCCAAATATTCACCAATCATAATTCTTTACAAAAAACGTATGTAATCTTCTTCTTTAAAAAAACAAAACAAAGCAAAAAACTACCCTTGCTTGGAAGCCCCAAGATGGAACACAGTTTGGATTGATAACTGAATCTATGCTTTCCAAATTGTGATTCTAAGACCCCATATAAATGCTTTTGTGGCCTCATATCTGTTTGTTATTTCTCAGTCAACAAGATCAACTGGGCTAGATTGAAACTAGAGGTGAGAGAGCTGGAGGAAGGAAATAAAGTAGACATTATACAGTATGTGTTATGTATAAGAGAAAAAAATAATTTTAGTCCTTTGATAAAGGTATTTGCTATTCTAAAAGGAAGAACAGAAAGACAAAAAGAAAAGAAGAAAAGAAAGATAAACAGAAATCCCAGAAAAAAATAAAACAATCCATGTAAGAAAATCAGGAATTGAATATTAAACTATAGTTTTTTAATGATTTTAAATAATTGATAAATTATAAGAAAATAAAATATGTTTATTCTTCTCTCTTGAAATCTTATCCATTGAATGGCTCAGGCCAAGTAATGTAAATTAGCAGTTCTTTCTATAGGTCCAATAACTGTTCTTAGTAATGCAGTGAATCATGGTGTATCTTAAGAATGTGAAAGCAATGTTATAACCTATAAGAATCAGAAAATAGAAAGGGGAGGGGTCAGAAGATATTGTGACCATAGTAGCTTCTTCATCTTATATTGAGTATAATGAAGAGATAACATTAAGTTTTATGGGGAAAAATGGAGTTTTAAATATATTTTTAAAGTTGAAAATGAAATCCGTAAGAAGAAAGAAAAATAATAAGACATTCAGTTTTGAAAGGAAGATGTGGGGAAAGGAGGTTACAGTGCATCAATAGATACTCTTTGAATTTGATAAGTCAAGAAATGGAAACACAATCATATCATTTAGGGTAATGGAGTTAGCCAAAGGAAAAAAATAAAAACAAACTGGATTGAAAGTATTCCCATTTAGGGCCTGGACTTTGGATGTGAAGGGCTAGGGATTGTAGCCTGTATTGTTTAAGTTATTTATAACCATGCATACATGTTTAATGATAAAATAATTTAAAAGGTTTAATCAATTTTATTACATTTTTAAGCCAGTTACTTTCCATAAAATTCCTCTTCCTGCTGTTGTCAGGGTAGGGGTACAGGACTAATTAGGTCATGAAGGTGATCTTCCATCTTCTCATATTTCTAAGAAATGCTGGCCATAATGCACACTTATTAAGGCTATATCTGCCTTTGAGACAAGGCAAAGCAAATGAACAAATAAATGAAGACCTCAATATACATATTTGGAATAAAATCCTACACATCACTACATGCCCAAATCACTTTCTTACAATAGCCATTTTTACTGAGGGCAATCCTATTCATTGACTAATCAACACAAATAAATAAAGTGCTTTAAGCACATTTGGAATGATGCTTACATAGTCTTTCTAAATAATTGATATTATTTGGTTCTTATACTCCATTTCCTCTTTTTAAAGTCTTAAATATTTAACTGTATTATTTTCCCTAAATACATCATCATTTCAATTTGCAAATTATTCTTTTCTGGCAATTATCATTATTATTATTATTTTGTAGTTAAGTGTTGAAAAGGCAGCATATGTTCTCCTGGAGACCTGGAGCTGATATTTATTCCACTTTGTAGTCCCAAGTTCATGAATTGATTAAACAAAGCCTTAGTGGATGTTGAAAGTATTAAATTGTTGATTTAGTCAACTTTCTTTTGACTTAGCTTAAACATCTTTTTTAAGTTTCAGATTATCTCTGAGTTTTTTGAAATATCCAACTTGCGTTTCTATTGATCATGAATTCTTAAAATATAAGAGTAACTGGCCAATTTAAGCATTCCTATACATGTAGAATAGGAATTGAAGTTTATAAATATGTTTAAAAATTATTTTATTCAAAAATCACACACCCAGTAAGCAGAATCTATAGATTTCACAGGTGTTCAGCCCTGATGCTGATAAATAGATGAAATTCCAGAATGCATAGCAATTTGTCACCTATTTTACTGAGCTAAAATTAAGCAAAAAAAAAAAAAAAAAAAAAAAAAAGTAGGGGGTGGTGGTGGAATGAATGTTATTGGCAACTGGCTAGCGAAAATAACATGATTTGGCCATTTCAATGATGCAAGGCTTCGTCTAAGCATAGGAGTAAGAGCCTTAAGCATTTGTAAAGAGCTGAAATGATTTAGCAAGTGCCAGGAAATTGCTGCTAGGACACTGAATAGCCGCACCTTAGTGACAAATGTAAAGTTAACTTAGCCTTGTAAAGAATTTTGCAAAAAACGTTAAGTCAGCAAATCTCTTCCCAGCACATATTTGCACTTAATGGTTTCATAATTGATCTGTCACTGCCTCCTTCTCTTGCTTGTTCCACTATCAATTATATCTATTTCCATGCAGGTAAACGGGAAAACCATGAGGAAGTTAACAAAGGACCAAGGAAAAGAGGATCAATTCAAGTTAAATTTATTTCACTCACTCCACTGTGTATTTCCTTTAGGGTGCAAAGCTCTTGTGTTTCAAAAATGAAATTTAGGAAAAAAGTTTAAAAGGAACAACTTCTAATTAAACCATAGAAACCATAGACCAAGGTTATACAACTCACAGAATCCCATGACAATTGTATAACAAAAATAGATTGGAAGATAGGACAGTACAGTAAATCCTCAGAAATGCTCAAGAAGCTGGCAACTCTGGTAATTGGATATGCTGGTTGAACCCTCAGCTGTAAAAACATACTAAAATGATTTAATAAGATGACTGCAAATACAGTTGAATCTCCCATTGTGATTCAGCATTCTTCAAGACGTTTTATTAACTCTATCCCTAATCTACTTTCCTATTGCTCAGATACTTACTTGTTCTTTTTCCTTAACACCATAGAACAATAATGATAGATTTACTGAAATTATTTATCCCCGTGCCTGTCTCTTCTACAAGGCTTGAACCTCCTGAAGAACAATAACTATACTTTATTAGTTATGATCATTACAGCTACAACTGAATACCCAACAAGCAGCTTTTCATCATATTATTTTACCTCTGGTTTGTAAAGCCGTTTGTAAACTGTTCCCACAAAACACTATATACACATTCACTATCTTTACAATAACCCAATCAAACAGATAATATACTACTTCCGTTTTACACATAAGGCAACTGAAGATGAAAACAGTTTTGATGTTTCCAATTTAGGATCCTATGAAGCAGAGATTCTATTTGGATTCAAAGTCCCCATGATTTCTCTTAAAGGATACCACATTGTAGTACAAATTACCATCAATTTTGCAGCTTAAGCCAAAAACATTTATTAGCTCCTCTTTAGGTAGACTGGAAGGTCAGCACTGCATGACTGACTTTTCTGATCAGGTGTCATGAGGCTGAAATGAAGGTGTCTGCTAGACTGAGGTCTCATCTAGGAGCTCTGAAGAAAAATTCACTTCCAAGCTCTTTCTTGTTGGTGGTAGAATCCAGGTCTTTGTGTTGTCTGGATCTTTGCCAGCTGTCATTAGGCACACAGCAACTAGAGGCTGCCTGCATTTGTTGTCACATTCTTCCTTCCATCTTCAGCAAGGACTCATTGCATCCTTCTCCTGATTCTAATTTCTGACTCCCCTGGTTTTTTCATACCCAGATTTAAAAGGCTCATGTAATCAGGTCTGACCCACTCAGGTAATCAACTGATTTGGGGCCTTGATTACACCTGAAATCACTTCACAAAATTTCTAGTTTAGTGTTTTGATTGAGTATCTGAAAGAGTGGGCACGAACAACGAGAGTCAGAAAAAAAAAATCTTCCAGACTATCTTAGAATTCTGCTTACCCCAGCTTCCCCACCTTTGTATTCTTAGCACATCATTGCTACTTGTGGAGTGTTGCTCATTCTGTCACCTTCATCCCATCAACACTAACAAGTAAACAAACCTTGTTAATGTTGTTGATGGAGAATCTGATTGAGTAGGATCTGGCTAATGGCATTTTAAGAGCATTTCATCTTTCTTTCTGTTCCTCTTTTAAAATCTGATTCTTTTAATTATCATGTCATTAAAAGAATTTCATGATTCCCTTTTTTAAATAATCAAATCAGCATATATTGTTTTTTGTTCTACAGCAGAGAACCATTAAAATGAAATTCATTCCTAAATATATATAGTTTGACCATGTTGTTCAGTAAAGACAGTAAACATTCAAAATAAATGGATAAATTCCCCAATATTTCTCATGAGGATTTCTCCCATTCTGAAGTAAGAGTTCCTATTGGCTGTTCATTTTAGTTAGCAATTAAATATGCCATCTCCTACATAGTTGTTTGCATTTTTAAAGCTTTACCATTTACATTGTAATAATCTTATGTCTCATTTATCCTCAATTAGATATGTTCTGCATGCATTCACATAATCTTGTGTGTTTTTGTGTTAGTTTCTTTGTTTTTGTTTTTTTATCAAGAGTGCCTAGAACAGTGCTTAGGAGAAACTGAAGACTGGATTTTAATGTTTCTCCAACCTGTTCTTAATTCATTCATTTTTTAAAGAACTAACCCAAGTAAAACTTCCATTTTCCAAGTGAAAAAAATCACCAGGTTGTTTCAGAATAACTATTTGTTATTGATTTTTTTTCTTAGTGAAAACAAATTTAAAAAAGTCAATTGAACTCTTCCACATAACTCAGATTACTTTCAGAGCTGTTTCTAAAAATAGGAGTACTGACTGAAAGCTCAGCTGATAATGAAGTTCAAAACCCTTTCTTTTTGGGAGCGATATAATCTCCCTATCTCATTACTTATTTGAAAACAAACCATAAATCATTAATTTTTCTTTATCATGTGGTTTTAAATTATTTATTTCTCCATTGTAAAGTAATTGCTATTCCACCCTTATTTACCTTGCTACTTAAAGCAAACAATTTCCTTTGTTTAGCTATAAATGGGAATTCAATGATTTTACAAAGTTTGAGTTTATAATAATCCCTAATATTAAAAAGGTCTTTCTTCCATCAATGCTTGTGCCTGTCTGCAAAAAGGCTTTAAATCCACAAGAACATTATCAAATAAATCCCTCAAGAAAAAATAGAAATAGTATGCACAGATAGGTGATGATTAAATGCCCCAGCTTAATTATGCAGTATTTCATTTTATCTTATAAAGAGGGAGTGAGGACAACCAGACTCATGAAATTCATAACTGCCCCTCATTTTGGACAAGGCCTTGTAAATACATAGATGAGCACGAAGAGAACAAAGAAGCAGTCTAGGGAGGAAAGGCCTAGAAGAAAATATTAGAATTCATATGCAAGTCCTTATACTCAGGGAATAAAAGAAAGATGGATTTAGATGAGTGGGGCTAAGAAGACTGAAAATGGAAGCAAGGCAGGTCAACTACCCAAAGCTGCAAAATCTACAATGGTTTGATAAAATGGGATTCAAGTGCAGCTGCTGAGTGCCTCTTCATAAGGACATATTGCAGGTCTTCACCTGGAACCATGCATCCAATGAATGGATGCCTAGGAAAAGCCACAGAAATCACCAGAGAAATGATCAAAGAAAGATGTCATGCTCATTTTGGGGGCCACACCCAGATCAGTGATGGACTATGAATATTGATTTAAATCCAACTGCCTAAATGACAAACTTGAGGCCATGCAATTAGTGCAATTAGTGCTTAGAGGAGCAGCCAGGTATGAAAGTAAATCTTTTATAATAGAATTATAAGTATTTCCACTCACATCTACTAGAGAGACCACAATATCTGCCGATGATCAATATAAAAAGAATTCTTAAGGATTCTCTAGGATAAAATAGATTTTTGTCCCACCCTGCTAGATTAGCATTCAGAATTGGGGGTAGCACTAGCCCTTCCACTGGCATGAGCAGAAAACAGGGATCCAAACCCTGGGTTTACCTGTGTGAATCTGCTTAGACACTGATCTGCAGCATGCTACTACTATGGAGCATTCCAGGAGGCCAACTCGTTTCCTGAGATACCAGACTTCAAGGAGTTAGATTTAAATAAATTAAATTAAATTTACCTCTCAGCTCTTGAATATCTGTAGCAATGATCTAGGCAAAGTTATTCACCCATTAATATTTTGGAAACCCTTGACAATAGAGTTAAAAGAAGTGTTTTTAACACTTCAGTTAATATAAAATGATATTTGGCAAATTTAATGCAATGGTTGCTAGATGTAAGACTCATTCCTAATGGTGCCAAATGACAACCTTACATGCTGGAGGATGAGGAGATTCTTTCCATAGTTGCCTGGATATTCTTGCAGCACACCTTTCTTGCAACTATTGTTCCAAGCACACTGGAGGCTACAAGCAGATGCTCTACATCCTGCCCTCTGAGATATGCAATTGACTTAGTAATTACTGGTTTGCTTTACCTTTGTCAACACTCTATTGATTCCGTAATCCTTGGTAGCATGCAGAACGAATTGCACTAAAGGAAAAGGGAGAGATTGGATTTATGTAATTCACTGTAATCATCATCTCTTCCTTCCCTACTTGAAGACAACAAGAAAGAAATTTGAGCCTCTCTAAACAATGTAGGAACACTGAATACTTCAGAAACTTCCCGCAGTTCCCCAAATTCACACCAAATATCCTGGGTCTTGTCTGCATGAGAAGGTAGAAGGGTGAAGAACTACAGTGTAACTCTGTAATTTATTAGCTTTATGACCTTGTGCATGTCTCTTCACTGTATGTAACTGTGGAGACACGGAAGGCCCCCTGGCTTAGCAAACTATAGAGCAGGGCCTTCCCAAACCTCTGGATGTCTGAAAGTGGACACTGGGCTAGCAAAAGGCCAAAAGCCTTGCATGTCTGAAAGCGGACTGCAATTTAGATGAGAGAATAATCTCTGAGCTCCTGCTGGGACCCTTCCGTGCTCCTGTTTCCTGTCCCTACTGTTTTCCGTCTAGCCCCCAAAGAAATTGTCCCTTAAAACTAAAGATATGTAAATACACCTCATGGCTTTAGGAAAAAATGTACTCCTCCCAGAAATACCTGAAAACAGTCACATAGGAAACTACCTTGTATGCTATAAACACCTGTAGAAATGAGTAGAATAAAACTTTCTTTTGCATGAACACTGAAGACGGAGTGTGCTCCCCTTCTTTCACATGTAACCAGTTTTGTCACCTTCAAAATGGGGATTATAAAACCCATCTCTTGGGATTGCTGTGAGGATTTCATAACGTATATAATGCCTGCAAATTTCACAGGACAGTGCCCAACAGTGCCTGGCAGTGCCTGAGTAGATATGGAGAAAATGTTAGTGGCAAAACTGTCCTTGAAATATGAGGGAGAGCTTAAAATATTCTCTGACAGACAGACAATGACAGAGTTTGTGAACAAGATTCCTGCTCTACAGGAAACACTAAAGGGATCACCACAGACAGAAAGGAAAAGACAGGAGTGAGAGATTTGGAACACAATTTGGGGTGATGGTAGCACAACAGTGTAAGTACATTGAACGAAGAAGACTGTGAGTACGGTTGAAAGAGGAAGGTTAGGAGCATGTGGAACGCCAGAAGGAAAGAGGAAAGATAAAGACTGGGACTGAATAACTCAGTGAAACCTAGCATGCTCAATGCTTGTGATAAAAGGTACAAATATGTTTTTACATGAGGGAGAACAAATGGAAGTCAACATTGCAAGGTGTTAAAAATAGGATGGGATTGGGGGAAAAATACAATCAATGCAAACTAGAGACTATAATTAACAAAAACATTGTATTATGCTTCCTCTAATGTAACAAAGTCAATATACCAAAGCTAAATACGTGGGGGGGGGGGGTGTGGCAACATAGGGGAGGGCTATGGGACTCTTGGCATTGGTGATGTTGTCTGACTCTTTATTCTACTTTAGTTTAATGCTATCTTTCCTTTTGTTGCTTTCTAGCTGTCATTTTCTTTTTCTCTTTCTTTTTTCTTTTTCTTTTTTCTCTCTACCTTCTTTGACTCTTTCTCCTTCTTTGTGGAAGAAATGGAGATGTCCTTGTATAGATAGTGGTGATGGTGGTGAATACATAAATACGTGACTATACAGGGAACCATTGATTGTTTACTTAGGATGGAATGTATGGTGTGTGAACAAAACTGTCTTTAAAACATGAGTTGATGAAGAAATGTTGAGGATACTATATTGAGCGAAATAAGTCAGACACATAAGGACAAATATTGTAGGGTCTCACTGATAGGAAATAATTATAACATATAAAATCATAGACATGAAATATAAGTTACCAGGATTTAGAATGAGGCTAAAGAATGGGGAGTGGCTGCTTATTATGAGCAGAATGTTCAACTAGGGTGAACTTAATCGTTTTCAAATGGGCAAAGATGATGGTAGCACATTGTGAGAATAACTAACAGTGCTGAATGGTGTGTGAATGTGGTGGAAAGGGTAAGCTCAGAGTCACATATGTCACCAGAAGGAATGTTGGAGGTGAAAAGATGGGAATGCATAAAACAGTGAATCTTGTGGTGGGCAATGTCCATGATTAACTGTACAAATATTAGAAATGTCTCTCATGAAATAGAACAAATGAATGACACTATAACTAGAAGTTAATAATAGAGGGGCATACAGGAAAAAAAAATATATCTATTGCAAAGTATATACTACAGTTAGTAGTATTTTAACATTCTTTCATCAATGGTAACAAATGTACTATACCAATATTATGAATCAATACTGGAGGGGGTGGTTAGTGGTATGGGAGGATTTAAGTTTCCCTTTTTTGTCTTCATTTCTTTTCTGGAGTAATGAAAATGTTCTAAAAGTTGAAAAAAATAATTAATTGTGTTGATGGATGCACAGCTCTATGATGGTACCGGGGACAATTAATTGTACACTTTGGGTCTTTGGATAATTGTATGGTATGTGAACAATCTCAATTTAAAGATAGAAAGTACTACATTTGCAGATGAACACAGGATTATGGACAGCCACTCTCCAATTTCAAACATATCTGAACAAAATATCCAAAACCATATTTACCTTTTTATATATAAATTATTTTTTAAAGTTTGTGTTGTTCAACGACTGAGTCTGTGCCTTATTGATCTTTGTTCCCAGAGTATATCTTTTAGGAAGAATAAACAATTTTATACCAAAGTTATACCAACTTTCATGTTTATAAACTGGGAGGAAGGTAAATGGTATTCAGGCACCATGACTGATATTTTTGAGAACCACTTTTCGTCTTTTTTCTTCTTCAGCATAAATAAATCCAGGTCGCTTAACCCTATTTTTCTACTATTTGATCTGTTTTGAATCTTGGAGTTGTTTGTTCCACTGATAAGTTAAAGAGTATATCACTGGCCAAAACATTTAAGAAAGATATAAATTGAAATTGCCTTACCATTTTTCTGACCCGTGCATGTTAAATATCTACCTTTGAATTGAAATATTGAAACATATTATTTTCAGTTCCCTTTGATCCCTAGGTAATCTTCTCCAATATTTGTGAAATGAAAATATATTCAATAAATAGTTAAAACCACAAACACTGCAGTTCTGTAGATGACAATCTCTTAAGGCTTGCTTCCCATGATGGTAATTTAAAGGGGAGTAACAGAATACATTAAAGTGCTTTACGTTTTTGTTCCTGGAGCAGTTGCCCCCCATGTCGTTCTGCCAGGAAGAAATTCATTTTTTACTCCTATGGCAAAGACTTCCTTTGGACAATACATAGCCATCCAACCGTTAGGAAGCCAGTCAGAAAAGCAACGCAGAAAGCCTTTAATGAGAATAAAAGTATGAAAATTGAGTCCAGCACAAAAGGAACGAATTCAGCGTCAGGGCAAGAGTTGCCCAATTAGAACAGAACAAACCTGAAACAGAGCAGGAACAAAGGAGTATTGGAAGGGAGGTGCAGCATCCAAGAGTAAGAAGTTCTCTTCCTTCCTTGGGAATGTCACTTGCTTAGTTTAGTATTTTTTCCTCACAACTTTGACGTGGATTTTTGTCTCTTTTTTATAGGCTTGAGAGGTCCTAAACTTTCTAGCCAATTTGTGTACTCTCAGTTCAAATTTTTCTATGCTCTTGATATTCCGACTCCAACTTAGAGTCATCAAGTTCTTTAACACCTCATTTTGAAGATGAGACAGTTAAGGTCCAAGAATTGAAAATTGTTAGACTACACAGTCAAATATAGAACTTATGGTGCTTTCATTTGAAATAATATGTATAAACACCAGTGATAATGCTGAGCTCATTATAAACAATCAATAAATATTCCTTATTTCTCTCATTCTTTTTATGGTTACAGAGTTGATTTGTAAATTCTTACGTCAATTACAAAGTCATTAATTTAAAACATTATAAAAAATAATGTTTTGCTATTCTTAGATGGCTTTGCTTATAAAAGTTCAGTGTTTTTGAGATTTGATTTGTGTAACTGTGGATACAATTAATTTATTCTATTAATATGCATAATTTTCTTTAAAGAACAGTTTAACCAACAGTTGCCTTCTCCTCCTATTGACATTACTCATTTCATTCTTTGTAAAACTGCTGTTATCTATATTCAATAAACTCAGCAATATTTAAATCTGCATCAGAAACAAAGTCTCACAGGCATATTTTCATATCTCATTCTACATTTATTGTTTAACTTTAGGCAAAAGTAAACATTTTAGTAAAAACAAACAGCTCCATGTTTGGATAATTGTTTTGTCTTCAATACAGAGAAAATCCTGGAGAAGGTTAAATTTAAGCATTCTTTATGTAAAATCATTATCATTTGCTTGTAATAAAGAGCATATAGTTTCAATTTCTAGAATATTTTCAATTGCCCAAAGTAATCATCTATTAGTATTATACTTACTAAAATTCAGCTTTCAAATTTATTTTTCTATAAAATTGGGATCCTGGTCTAAAGAAATAGGATATACCATCTATAAGAGAAAAGAACCCAGACAAACTTATCAATAGCCAGTTCTTTCTTAGATCTCAATAGAGACAGATTTTATTCTTCATCAAAGACAACAAAAATAAGATTGTCTATCAATTTTAACCAAGACTGTAAATACAGTCTATTTTTCTTCTTCCTCAATTTCTCCACATATTAAAATCTTATCTACCTTTTATGTTTAATTGCTGAATTGCCAATTCCCATTGAGAAAGAAAAATAAAAACCCATATATTTAATTAGCGACTGCTCTGTGCCAGACACTATGAAAAAATGTTCTAATTTTTCATTATTTATTCTCATTAATACCTTCAAAACAAGTGGCAAATCATTATTTTTACATGTATGAAAAGTGTTTTATGCATATTAGTAAGTACTGGAACCAGAATTCAAATCATGTCTCTAATGTTCATGGTTTTCGCATTTCTAATTAGTTGCTTTTAAAACACTTTTCTATATAAACCTGCTTTGCATCATAATAAATTGCATAGTACTTGACAGAAGGTGTGCTTATATCCTGAACATAGCTAGTTCCACACAGAATGAGTCAATAAATACTTATTCTTAAAGGAATCCCGGAAGAGAGAAGTTTGTAGCAAAGGAATAAATTCTTGTCCTTAATACCAAGGAAGGGAAGAGGGCTATGTCAGATTTTCTGTACTTGTGATCATTTTATCCTCTTCTGTGTTCTCCCCTATATAACAGGGTCTGGAAGTCTAGGAACCATATTTTCCAGAATTCCTTGAGTAAGATTCCAGTTTAGAGTTGACCAATGGAAGGTATTCAAAAGATACGGAAAGCTGAAGGAAAGCAGGAGATTTCCTGCTGTGACCATGGGTTTTGTCAAATCTAGCATTTTGTGTCAGTTTCTGGATTGTCCCTTAGGAATCTCAGCTTTCTCAGTGCTTCAGGTCACTAGAAAGTTGTACTTTCCTGACGATCTATGCTTTCCTGACCTGTTATCAGAAGCAACTTCCTGATTCTGTTCCCAAACCTGTGAATTAGAGATACAGATACCTGACCTCTCTTCTAAATTTCCAATGGTTTTCCTGTCTCAAAACTTGTCTTGTGTTAAATCTTGACTGAACTTTGACTAATACAGGAGACAAGAGAAGTGCAGAATACAGTGCTGTTTATTATTATTATTTTTTTCTGGTTAGCTTTCACTTAGAGAATCTTATCATTGTGCACACCAATATAAGGAGCAATTTCAAGAGACAGAAATACATATTTTTCTTATACTAGTAGACAGTTTCACTGGGAAAGATTCCACTCGAACACCCAGAGATGGGTCTCAACCTCACTTCCCACTTGATAGAATTAAAAAATTTAACTCCAAGCATAATAATTTCATAAAAACATCCCTAATCTTGATAGTACATTCTATAAAATATCAGCTCTTTCCTCATAACCGCAAATGTACTTTGCTTGAAGTCATGTCACCTCTCTGCAGATTGCCTTGCAAAAATATGTATACTTGCATTAAAAAAAACTTTATCCCTTTTCTATTACCAACTCTCAATTCCCTATCATCAACTAATTCTTGACACTTGAGCAGCTAATATGATAAAGTATGTGATAAATCTCAACTAAGTTGATACCACATTAAAAAAACCAAGCACTTATCAAAAGATTTTCAACTTGCTTGTGTGAAAGATGTTTGCTCTAAAAGTAGTACATAAAAGGAAAAAAGAGACTCATTTTGACCCCAGTATTCAAATAGGACTATTTTATTGAATAGAATGTGATGTAGGCAGTTCATTGAAGTAAATCATAGCTTCCTACTGGGTATTCTAAAATAAAAATAGACAGTAATACAGTACTAACAGATACACAGATATTATTTTTATTATTATAAGAGACTGGTGTTACTAACAGTAACAGAGACAACTGTGACTTGTTTTTAAGCTCAAAAAAACTTCTATTATGTACTTTATTTAGTAATTTATAAAATTCTAATTCAGTCTATCATTTTCTATTAAGTAGTTTATTTAAATTCTGATTTGATAATGTGGAGCTTTACCTTTCTCTTCACCTTCTTCAAAAAAAAAAAAAAAACACTGAAATCTAATCATCTCTGTAATTTCAAAGAAAGAAGTCATTTTGCTCAGAAGGATTTTGATGAAAAGTTATTCTCTGGATCCAAATAAGCTCTGACAGTTAATTAAACTAATTTAAGAATGTTCAGATGTGGAAAATGACACAAATTTTGAAATATTAGTGTCATGGAGGTGAACATCTAAAATTAATCTAACTTCTTATTCGGAAATGGCAATTTAAAATATATCATTTCCCTTAAATCTTTTTTTAAAAAAGTGTTTTGCTCTAAGCAGAAAGGGGAAATAAAAACCAATGTATAATGTATTTGAATTCCTTTTATGTACCATAGTATCTATGTACCTTGGGTTCATTTGTTAAGCCCAACATAAGAAATATCATTTTAGATATAAAGATATCAGTGAAGTTGACTAGTTTAAAATTTTATTTATTTACTAAATATATTATCTTCTTGAAACTTCTTTGTTCCTTTGGTTATATACTTTTTAAATGACAGAAAATTTATGCTAAGTCCATACTCATACTCTGAGTTATCAATTTCATCAAGAAAGCATATATTGAAACAAAACTTCCTCCTTTACCTTACATTTCTATTATATCCACAAAGGTTGAGTTCTCAAGATATTAGATCAGAGGTATGGATTAATTCCAGGAAACATGTATTGTAATTATTTTCAAGAAATACTAATAAAATAACATGAGATGGATATATTGTTTAAAGAAATACAGAGCTCTCATTTTATCTATGCAGGAAATGTGGTCCTTTGCTTCCTAGACTCCTCATGATTTTTCTAATAGGTTACTGTTATCTAGTGTACCCAATGACCTTCCAAAGAGCAAACTGACTGCCTAAACACAACATCCAAATTTAATTATATAGGAGCTGACTCATAGCCATGATAACTTATAAAGAATGAACTTGACCTGTGAAAATTCCTATTTCCTGCAAACCTAAGTTAAATATCTTTCTTTTCCAAATTCAAAAACTTTAAAAAATATTTATGATTATACATTCCTGAATTAATTTTTTTTCTTGAGTAGATACAGATTTGCTGACCTACTAGTAGATCTTACTTGCGCCATAATACATTTTCATACTATTGTATAATGTTGGTTTAATACATTATCATTTCTTATAAAATAGAATAAAATGATGGTTATGTACAAGAACTATTTAGGCAGACAAGTCTTATTTTGAATCCTGGTCTTTCCATTTGTATAACTGTATGATGCTGGAAAAGTTATCTAATTTCTGAGCCTTAGTTTCTTTGACATGTAAAATTTGAATAATAAAGTGTACCTGAGAGGTTAGTTGTAAAAAATTAATGAGATCGTGAATGTAAAGGTCTCAGCCCAGGGTTTGGCATATATAAGTTCTCAATAAAAGGAATCTCAAAATACATTGCAGTAGCATCTGTTGCACAATTAGGTCTATATTCACCTTAATCTTATGTAAAGCAATGTTTCAGATACGTCTACCTCTTATATGTTGGATTTAGTAAATAAACATTCTTGCTCTTTCCAAGTTTGCTTTCAAAGTGACTATCCACAAGTATTTAACTAAATGCTTTTTTGTTTTTTGTTTAGATATAATATATGTTGTTTTGTGAAGTAGTGGATCCCCTGCCACAATAGCCACTCAAGCAAACCGTGGCAAATGGTCCTGCTAAGGTATTGTAGTGATGAATGGGTTGGCAGATTGAGCTGGAGCAATCATTCTCAATCTGATAACAACTAATCAGAATTACCTAGTGTGCTTAAAAAAATGAGTTAGAGTTCTCCAGGGAAACAGATCCAACAGATTATGAGATTTATTATAGGAATTGGCTCACACAACTGTAGGGATGGGCAAATTCTGATTCTCTAGGGCAAGCTGCAAGCTGGGAACTCCAATGAAACTTTTCAATGAGTTCCCCCAGGAGAAGCCAGCTGGCTGAAGCAGAGATGGAAATTCTTCTTTCTGACTGCTGAAATCATCAGTTCTCTTTCTAAGGCCTTCAACTGATTAGATGAAACTTCTTTCATTGTTGAAGGCAATCTCTTTAGTTGATTGTAGATATAATCAGCCACAGATGCAATTAACTTAAAGATGATTTAAATCCATGAAATACACTCACAGTAACAGTCAGGTCAGTGCTTGCTTTAACAAACAACTGGACACCATAACCTAGCCAAGCTGACACATGTACTTAACTATCACAAAGAAAATCAGATAACTTGGCCCAACATAGATCTAGTATATTCCAATGTGTAAGGAGTGAGATCCAGGAATGTGAATAGTTAAAAATTCCCCCAGGTGATTCTGATCTTTCTGGTCTGTAAACAAAATTTGAGGACAACTGGGCTATATAGGTTTTGCTTAGTTATAGAACACTATATTGATAAAATAGATACAGAAATTAGTTTCTTTTCCCACCTGACTTCCTATTGACTAGTGAAGGAATTTGTATTCTAGTCCACAGGAAAAAGAAACTCTTTGAGTTTAGGCTGCAATTTCATTGCTATTCACATAGTTAATACAAATTTTTTGAGCACCTAATGTGTCCCAGGGATTTTTCTATGCAACTCCCTAATACCCTAGAGCCTTGAGCTTCAAATTCTGTCCTCCACTCCTAGAACCTCCTATATTCCTTGCTTTGCTTGGCATTCAGCCTGAGAAAGGGTAGATTACTTCAAATGATCCTTCTGACTCAAAAATTCTATTTTCAACAAATAAAAAAGAAGAGTCCTGAACTTCTGCGGCCATTTCTGAGCATGACATGTGGTCTGAACCCTGCCTGGATCACTGCAGAGGGCAACCACTCTCAGCCCTGTGTCTGTACTGCATCTACTGTATCTGTGAAAAGCATTTCTATATTTTTACAGTCACATCTGTTCATGAAGAAGATTCAGAAGCATGTCAAACACATCGAGATGCTAAATGGAGTGGAGATCTTTGCAAATGGCTTGGTATAGCTTCTGAGAAAGACATTTCAGTCTTAGAGCATGAGGTTGAAGTTAAATGTAACATAACAGATCACTCAGTAATTAGAATAAGTAACCTATTCAGCCACTTGTGCTCCAACTTTCTTAGCACAAATATTATATTAAAAATCAATTTATTCCATTTACAAAGAACTGGTTTTACAGGGTTGGCATTTATGCCACCATATCTATCTAAGGGTTCCATCTATTATGTACTCAATTCACAAGCAATTTGAAAAACAGGGAGACCAAGAATCAAAATATTTCATTACAAAACTGATTGCTTCTCCAACATTCTTCCCTGGAGACGCGGAAGGTTCTCTGGCTTGATAAGTTATACAGGGAGGCCGCCTCATAAAAGGTTATGAGTAGGCCAAGATGTTGTGTGCCTGAAGGCAGGCAATTTAGATAAGGATAAGGATGCCGGGCTCCTTCCGGGATCCTATCTCCCTCCAATCTCCGAAGAGATTGTCCCTTATGTTTACCGTCTTGTCCTTGTACACACATACCTTCACATCCTCCTAACTTTAGGAAAAATGCACCCTCCCTGAGACACCTGAAGACAGTCACGCAGGAAACTATCTTGTATGCTATAAAAACCTGTAGGAATGAGTAGAATAAAGTTTCTTTTGCATGAACACAGAGACGGAGTTGGCTCCCTTCTTTCACACAAAAGCACTTGCAATAATTACCTGTCATTGATGGAAAGTATATTTCAACTCCCATTTCAATGCCAAATAATTGGTAGCAACTATGTAGAGCACAGTGTTGCAAAGGACTGTCAGGTCAAGTCCAGACTAATCAGAACGGGGTGCTCTGCAAGGCAGGTGATGTCAGTTATGGGTCAGGGAAAGGGCTGGATTTATGCAATCCTACCCTATGGGATCATTCTCACATTTTATTATAATTATCTGTTTATATGCCTGCCAGATCCATGAGTGTAAACTACTTCAGGAAAGGGATTGTATTTCATTTATAGTTGTATCATCAATAGCCAACCCAGCATCAGGCCCACAGTAATTACTTTTTAACTGTTTTCAAGGAGACAAGTACTATTCTGGGTGGATTTTTGTTCTTTCACAAGGTAAGGTCATCCATTTCCCTATCTGAAGACTGAACTACAATTCACAATCTTTCCTCTGTTCAACTCAATCTAACTTTATGCCTTAAAGGAACCAGGAATTATTTTGATTCTTTGTTTTAATTTTTATACATTTTAATGCATTTTATTTTTTTCCAAATGACCTTCTGTGATTTTCTAATCAAACACATATTATATCTGTTTCTAACCCTTTGGCTCCTTTTGCTTACTGTCATCCTATAAATATTTTTCTCTTTTTACTTTATTTATAAAACTTCCTTGAAGCTTCAAGGTGTCAATAATTTTAAGATCAAACTAGGTGTTTTTAAATATATACATGCATATGTTTTAAAGAACAAAGGATTAAGGGACTTAATAAAATCTATTTATACCAATATATTTATCATATAGCTTAGAATTCAGATAATGAGGAGAAAATTTTTAGTAGATAGAACTAGATTTCTTGCCTTTTCTTTCTTCTCCCAATAACAACCCACATTTTATTTCACTGCCACTACCAAGAAAAGTAAATCCCACAGAGTCATTTTTAATTTATTAATTTGAGAAAAGGAATTAAAATAGAGTATAGTCAAGATGTGTGATTCTTTGAAGATTTTTTAAAGTAACTCTCTTTACCATTGGTATGAGTAATTAACAAAATTTTCAAAGAGATTTAAATAATTAGCTAATATCACAGAGACCACCTGGCTCCTGGATGACACCAGTCTCTAAATCAGTTTGTTTGTTGCTTTGTTTGTTTTTCCTTTCTGGCATTTACTCATTGATCGAGCATTTACTGATTATCTATTATCTATGCCATTTTCTGTTTTTTGTAAGAAACTTCCAGTTCTTTTGGAAGAAGGTCATCCACACAAAGAATGGGAACATGGAACCCTTAAATAAGAGCCAATACACAACAATTGGGTCAGCCTTAAACCTGGGAGTCATCTTTGACATTGAACTTCCCTTTATCTACCCCAGTCCCATCAAATCTATCACCAAGTCTTGTTGTGTCTACCTGCCAAATATTCTTCAATCCATACATTTCTGTCCAGTTCTGTCACTAACTTGATCCAAATAATCATTACCTCTACTAACTTGTTCCAGGATTCTTTCCTGCCCAACTTCTGTTCCCTTCAATCCCTTTTCATGACAAGAATGAGGCTCTTAAAATTTCTTTGAACCTTATGGTGTCTTGCTAAAACCCCTTTGATAACCTTCCATTTATCGTACGAAAAAAATTAAAATTCCTCCCCCATCTAGTTCCAGTCTCCTTATGAGCCTTATTCCATGTAACTCTTTCCTTTATTCCCTGAGATTTAGTCAGCTTTTCTTTGCTGCCTTTGCACATATATTTTTTGTGGCCATGAAATTAACACTTTCTTCCTTCCATACTTCACAAAAGTTGAAAGAATATCTATTTGGTGCTTGGGAAATGCCTACAAAAATAACAAAAAAATGTTGGGCAAGATAATGGAAGGACTTGAAAATAATACTGCATGAATCAAAGAAACATATCTTCCTTTACTGTATCTCGGCACTATACAGGTTGGCCAGTTTGAATGTATTATATCCCCCAAAATGGCATTATCTTTGATGTAACCTTGTGTGGGCAGATGTATTACTGTTGATTAGAGTGTAATTCTTTGAGTGTTTCCACAGAAATGTGACCCACCCAACTGTGGGTGATGACTCTGACTGGATGGTTTCCATGGAGGCGTGGCCCTGCCCATTTGGATGGGCCTTGGTTAGTTTACTAGAGCACTATATAAGCTCAGACAGAAGGAGGGAGCTTGCCACAGCCAAGAGGGACACTTTGAAGAACACATGGAAGCTGAGAGAGTAGCTGCAGATGAGAGAGAGTTTGAAGATGACCATTGAAATCAGACTAGCGCTCCAGAGAAGCTAAGAGAGGACAAACACCCCAAGAGCAACTGAGAGTAACATTTTTGAGGAACTGCAGCCTAGAGAGGAATGTCCTGGGAGAAAGCTATTTTGAACCCAGAGCTTTGTAACAGATGCCAGCCACATGCCTCCCCAGCTAACAGAGGTTTTCTGGACACCACTGGCCATCTCCCAGTGAAGGTACCCAATTGTTGATGACTTACCTTGGACATTTTATGGCCTTAAGACTGTAACTTTGTAACCAAATTAACTCCCTTTATAAAGGCCGATCCATTTCTGGTGTTTTGCATTCCAACAGCATTAGCAAACTAGAACAACATGCATTATCTCAATTATCCCTGCTAATATTTCTGTAGGATTAGGGAATTTTATAGACAATGAAACTGACTTTCACAGAGATGAAATTCCATATTCAAGATCACAAAATTTCACTGAGTCACAAAATACAGATTCAAATCAAGGACTTTACAGTTTTCTCTGCTATGACACATTTTTTGAGGCATGTTAATTTAATCCTAATGGAAATGGGGAGCCAGGTAAGACTTCTGAGTCAACTGAGAAAATGTCATTTGCAAGAGGGCACATGATTTAAGTAAACAGAGACTGAATGCAGAGAGAGTAGCTAAGACTGATTCATTAACCCAAAATAGGCATAAACAGTGCCCAGACTAGGATAGAAAAAGAAGAAACTAAAAGCAAGGAGTAATTTCTGTAATAAGTTATGTTGCAATGCATGGTATTATTTATGACAAATTGCTGATTTATTTTCCAGTCAAAAAAAAAAAAAAAGAAAATATTTTTGAAAGTAAAATACCTGTGAAAAAGAGGAGTCAGATACAAACTCCCAAACTCCAGTTTTGTTTTTGTTTTTGTTTTTGTTTTTGTTTTAATGTACCATGCTGTTAGCCTAGGTTAGGAAAAGAACTTCAAAGACAAGTGAGTATTTGACCATGGTTTACTCTTCCTCCCCATCCCGGAGCAACCCATCAATGTAACTGTAGGCAAAGGCAATTATGATTTTTTTTTATTTAATCTGAAAAAAACCCATGAAACTAAAAAGAAATTCAAATCTAAAAACTAAAAATTATGATGAAAAATCAATGAGATAAATACTTTGATAAAGGAAGGAACCAGGTTCTACAGAAGTCCGTTCAGAGAGGGGTGATCAAAGGCTACATATGACCTGAATTTTGAGGTCAAGTGATTGGAGGTGGTGCCATTCAGAGAGAGGGAACACAGAAAGAGGAAAAGGTTTGGGGCTCAGTGGAGCTGGTGAATTCACATTGTGTGACACAGCTGGAACATCTGGTTCAGAGTTCCAGATGCAGTTGAATATGCAACTCTGGCTTGTCTAGAAACAGGTTTTGTGGAACCTGAAACTTTTACAAATTAGGGAGTCTTGTTAAAGAAAAGGAACATGACTTTGAAATAAAAATATTAGATACAAGAGTAAATATATTAATACCTACTGAGAATTTAAAAATGAAATCACAATACATTGCGTCTTTAAAAAAAGGTGACATATACTATAAATAGCACAACAGTTGAAAATACTGTATGTATATAATACCTTTTCCTTATTTTTTTTCAGCTTTATACTCTTTGATTGCCTTATCATGGGATAGCAATTTTATAATATTTTTATAGCAAGAATATAAAGATAATTCAGTTCCTTCTCCAGCAAATTCGATTGAAATTTATTTTTTATTGCAATAGTTTAGAAAGGTTCTTTTCAGTCCCCAACTTCTTATTGGTAACCTGCTTAAGCAACTTCCTTTGTAGTTTCTTACTTAGGTAGTGCTCCTTGCCCAGAGACAAACCTGAGAACTACAACCTTTTCATCTCAACAGACATGGCCTCCATTCTGCTCATGTTCTTTCAGTTCCCTCTGCCAGTTCCACTGGTACTGGGGTGGGGGAATGCAGAGGCAATGGCCATGAATCCAGAGTCTTCATGGCTCCCAAGCAAGGAGTAGAGCTTAATTTTTTTCCAAACTACTCCTTGGATTCAAATACAGGTTTTAAAAGTTTGATGAGTTCAAGGGTAGTAGGTTGCTGGGAGCTGAACTGCTGCTATCTCTCCCATCTCTGGAAGAGAATATATGAAACCTTGTAAGTGGTCCAAGCAAGAAAAAGAGTCTGAATCTAGCGCTTCACTAACTGCACTTCTGGGTTCTGGAGCATCAGTGATGAAACTTTACTTCTCAGGGTCTATGTAAAAAGTATAAGACAAAATTTTTGTTCCGGAAAATCTGATAATCTCATTGGAAAAATCCAAGATGTACACTTGAATATATGATAGCCCAATATGATTATTCCCAAACAGCAATTTGTTAAATGTTAAATAAATGTCACAAAAAAATCAATGCTGTAGGGAGGAAGAAACGATCAATTCAAATTGGATGGTCAGAGAAGATTTCATGAGAGAGAAGGGACTTTAAGAAAGCCTTGAACCACAAAAAGAATTTATGTAACATAAGCAGGTGAAAAGGCATTAGCACTATGGAAAACAATATGAGCAAAAATGTGAAGGTAAGAATCCAGTGTTCAAAGTACCAATCCAAATAGCTATACAGAAGCCATTAAAAAAAATGGCTATGTTGATCTTGCCAGTGTTGGTGAGGAAACAGTATTCAATTCTATAGTCACACACGAAACAAAATCTTTTAAAGCTAAGTAGAAATGCAAAGAAAATTATTTCCTTTCTTCTATGGTAGAGAAGAAAGAAGTTCAAAGTCAAGCTCCCCTGTAATAAAGCCACCTGGGTAGGTTGACTGTGAAAGTTATCACTCTTTTTTGGTAAGGTTGGATTTATGCCATCAATCCACTAGAACATTCTGCAAATGAGACAGTGTGGTACATCCCTTGAGGGATTTGCAGTTATAATGAAATTTGAAAAAATAATTAGTTTTGCATCCTGGAGAGTTACAATGATTGCAAAATAAATACTTGGCTGTGCTGGTTTGAAACTACTATATATCCTAGGAAAGACTATGTTCTTTTTTTTTAATACAGTTTTATTAAGATATATTCACATATCCTGCAATGATCCACAGTACACAATCAACTATTCACAGTACCATCCATATAGTTGTGCATTCACCAGAATGAACTTTTGAATATTTTTCTTACTCCAAATAACTTACAATAAAATAAAATAAAATAAAAGGACTATGTTCTTTTAATCCACTCTTATGGGTGCAGAGTTACTATGGGTAGGATATTTTGATCTGGTTGTTTCCATGGAGATGTGACCCTGCCTATTCAAGGTAGGTCTTAATTAGTTTACTGAGTCCTTAAGAGAGCTCAGGAAGGGAGAGAGTGCTCAGAGCCAATACAGACCCTGACATTTGGAGATGCTAAGCTCAGAGATGAAGCCCAGAGTTCGCCCGGGAGAAGCTGAGTGAGAACCCAGGGATGCTTATAAAGAAAAAGCCCAGAGACATTTTGGAGAAAGCCATTTTGAAAGCAGAGCCCAGGAGAGAAAGACAAGCAGATGTCACCATGCATCTTCCACTGTGACAGAGAACCCAAGCTGCCATCCACCTTTCTTCAGTGATGATATCCTCTTGTTGATGCCTTAGTTTGGACACTTTAATGGCCTTAGGGCTGTAATTTGTAACCTAATAGATCCCCT
Source organism: Choloepus didactylus (assembly GCF_015220235.1). Classification (NCBI taxonomy): domain Eukaryota; kingdom Metazoa; phylum Chordata; class Mammalia; order Pilosa; family Megalonychidae; genus Choloepus; species Choloepus didactylus. Next base: position 57,598,116 of record NC_051312.1, read on the forward strand.
TTCTAAAAGCCAATCCATTTCTGATAGTTTGCATTTGGCAGCTTTAGAAAACTGGAACACTGGCACTGCATTAACCCAGTTGTTTCCATTTTCAAGCTTTTCACAAATAGTGGGCTGGATGATATGATTCTCATATTTAGTGCAATTGTATTGAAACAAGAATAATAGTTAGCTATTCAAATATGGAGTGACAGTTTTCTCTCAAAACATAATTGTATCATAGAAAACAAAAAACATTGGAAGAAACTCACTGGAAGAAAAATAGCAGAGTTAACGCCAATATGAGCTTCATTTTCCAAACTTTCTAAACTTCTAGCATTCAAATTCTATCACATCATTTACTACTTCAACTGAGAGACTCGGCTTCTTTCCCCATTCATCAAATTAAGTCTATGAACTTTTAGGTAGAAGATGTGAGTTATCTGAAAGAGAAATAACTTTGCATATGCCTTATTACACATTCTAAAACTCCTCCACAAGAGCTAAAACCTCAGAGATGTGACTACTCCCTAGGTTAAGTCATCTATTTGAATTAAACAATTTTTATTATTTTATTTTCTACCCCATTCCACTCACTGTAATTCATCCAGCCTCAAAGAAAAGAGGTCTGTACATGTTACTAAATTACCACATTAACTTTACTTTTGAGTGCCAATGTAAAAGTCAGTACTTAACACTGCTTACTGCCTTTTCTGATGATCACTTTCTCTTACACAGCACATCTATAAAAAAGTACTTCTTGCAGATAAACTTCATTATTATAAAAATTATAGCTAACATTTTATCAAGTGATTGTCAGATATTTTGCTCAGTGTTTTAGATTCGTTATCTTGTTTAATACTTGTGAAAACCATATGAGCTAAACATTATTATTATCTGCATTTTAAAGGGTTATTTAAGATACAGAAAGGTTAAGAGAAGCAAACCCATTCTGTATGACTCCAGGGTCTGTGTTCTTAACCACTAAATCACTGTTTTCCATCACAATGTGTAGAGGAAGAGCACTTGATGGGAGCACAGTAAATCTTAATTAAATTGAAATGCCAGAATGGCTAAGGGCTCTTTTACTCAGGGGACTCCATTATTTATAGGAAAATAAGACAAATGATATTTACTTTATAATTCCGATTACTGCCCCCATTCCCCAAATTCACTTCTCTGAGGGAAATTAAGATTTATTCAATAATACTTACTGAATGCCTAATATGTAGATGGTCCAGTATTAGGGAACTGTGGATCCCAAGATTCCTGAAGCACAGAGGCCCAGGTCACCTAAGAGGTTCATGAATAAGTTCCAAGGGGAGCAGGACCTTTCTGAAGTTACTTGCAAATTTTTGAGTATATGTGGTACATGTGCCTTTCTGAGTCAGGAATTCATGGCTTTCATCACATTTGCCAAAGTCCAGTGACAGCCAAATGACTAAGTCACCCCTGTTCAGATGGAGATGGACCAAGGAAGAATTCTTTGGACCAGGCCACGTAGGACTCCCAGCCTGGGCAAGAGGAGTCCTCTGTCTGCAGTTGCCTTGAGGACTCCATTAAATACCCAGAGTTTGCATGACAGTGGAAAGGCTCAAATTCTATTGTGCTGCAAAGTGTAAGTTTTCCGAGAGTCCCTGTTGTATAAATGAGGATCTCAGAACCTGGAGGATCCATCCATCCCTCCAACTCTTTGTACCATGAAGACACAGCTCACCTTACAACTACATTCCTAGAAATGATGGCATGACAGAACAAACACCGGCATCAGCAGAAGAAGTGCAGAGGGTTGTTAAGGCACAGTTTCAGTCTGCATGCTTAAGAGGATGGATGAGGAACAATTGTATGATGCTGTTTCAAAACCAGCCTGCTTAGATTCCACTTCTAGGTGTACATGCATTAAGTCCTCTGTCTCTTTCCTTTCTCCTGCCTCTGTATGTCAAAGTAAGCAAAGAAAACCAGGAGCAGTGATGTGAGTCAGCACAGAGATGTACAAGCCTCTTTTGAAGTCTATTACTCTCATTGTTGAGGGAGACTCATTAGAAGGATTAAATCCATAGGTTGACAGAATTATTTGGTGTACTTGAAACACACAGAGCATACTCATGGCAAATGGTTGTGTACACCTTTTTCTGCAACTTGCCAACTCTATCATGCAGAACTTTAATAAATGAGGCCTTTTGAAGAGGTTTGACAATATGCAGTATTGTTTTTCATTGAAAGGAAAATTATTCTTATCTATGTCCTGCTATAATTTATAGCTATGTAAAAAGTAAAAATGCATATAAAACACCCACTATTTAAATGTCTTCAATGAATCTCCTAAGTCTGCAGGAAACTGTCTAAACTTTTATAACTAGTACATAAATCTCTGTGCCCTGTGCTGTAAACATTCATATACCTGCTCTCCTCTGGCCACACCCTTACACAAGGGGTGAAGAGACTGTGTGTTCAAGGGGTGGTGCCCACTTGGCACTCTTCTGGATCACTCAGAATCCCTGGGTTCATTTAATTCCCTGACCAACTAGCTCTGAACAGGTTACCAGTGTCTGCTAGGCCTTCTTCCTAATGTCCCTCCTTCCAAGAGTAAACTGTGTTACCAACAAGTATCTCTAGTACCAGGGAATGTCCAAAGGTTACCTTTTTGTGGGGACATGGCAGAGCTTGTGGTCTGGGGTGTCCACACACATGACTGTCAGGACCCTTGTGGTGTAAGGCGGAGCCAGGTATGGAAATAAAAGAATAAACCGTGGGCCAGCTCTCCTCTTGCTGGCCCTCTCAGATGGAAATATATAAAAAGGCAAAGATTTCTGAATTAGAGCCTGGCTTTCTAGACCATTAAAAGGGTTTGTATTTCATGTGGACGGATAGAATATATCTTAACAGTTGGTATGATTTAGAACTTCTCAAATTTTTAACACATGGTATATATTTACTGTTTGTTCTCTTACATACTCTTTGTCTGGGTCTCACAATATTTAAGGACAGAGCTTATTTCCTGATCTAACCCCTGACTTTCACCCAGACCTATCTCCTTCCCACACAAACACCTCCACTGCAATGCAAGCTTGAAACACACTTAACTGCAGACAGTCTCCAAATAACATTCTGTTGTCACATCTTTCCACCATTCATTTGCCTTTGCGGGTGGTATTTCTTGCCTTCCCCATGCCCCCAGATGTCATTGCACCTTGTCTATTAGGCAAATTCTTCTTTGGAGAGGCAGTGCCAACATACCTCTTTGGTGAATGCTTTGCTTATGTCCTTACTACCTGACGTGTACTTAGACACTCCTTCCCCTCTGCTGCCAATAGTTCAATACTTCATCTATGAGACTCTATTCTGGTTGCTAGTTGTTGAAAAGAGTTGTATTTTAAAATATATTTTTCTAATACCAGAATCTATCTAAAATATCTACATATTGAATGAATCCAAAGAAAGGGTCAGGAAACAATGAGCACCCACAAGGGCAGCTTGTCACTGGGGAATGGGTGCCAGGGACAATATGGAGGTCGTGGTGGAAGCCAACAGCTTCAATAACAGCCATTAATTCAATAAAGGGAAAATAGTTAAAGTGAGATCTAGCATATCTAATAGGATTTTGCATACCAAATATAATTACTCTCTTGTTTTTGCATTCCATGGCTTATGTGCATTTGGACTTTATGTATAAAACATAAGTCATGCATGAGTACTCTTAGGACATGGAAAATTGCATCACTGACACCCAGAGTGAAGAAAAGAACAGTATTGAATTGAGGGAAGCTATATCTATGTATCTATAGCTGTATCATGTTTTTCTATTTAATTATCTACCAATCTATCTATGATAGTTTGTTAGCTTTTTAATTTTTCCAGATTTTACAACACAAAATAGAAAGCAATTTTTAAAAAATTTTATAAAATCATGACTTTCAGAAGGCTTCTGGTGAGACTTTTACCAGTACCCTGGAGAAAATCTTTGGTGAAAGTTTGGCATGCTTAATAACCTTATGAAGTAGGCAAGTATCTGTTTTGCTATCTTTATTTTCTTCCTATCATTTTACATTTTACAGATGAGTAAACAAAGTCTTGAAAAAAGTAAATAACTTGACCAAGCTCTAACATCTAGGAAATAGTAGAGTTGGCATTTGAACCCAGGCTGCCTGCCTCTAGAACTAGCACTCTACATCATGCACACTCAGCAGAGTTAATGCTTGACATCAGTGATTAAATGAAAAACGAAGGTCATTACTAAGACATCCAATCTGGCTACGATTAAGTAAAATCAGGATGTGTTGAAGATTGACAGATGTCTGATTTTAAGCAATGATGATTAAACAAGTATCAGTACCTTTGAGTTTGGCTCCTATTTCAACCAAAGTCTTTAGAAAGAGGTCAAAGTACAGCCAACAAATATGAGGTTTAAGTGTTTCCTTCCTTTCTTCATCTGTAAAATGGGAATGATAATAGCATATACCTCTAGGGTTATTGTGAGGACAAAATGATTAACTTATTTTAAATAATAAACACAATAACTAAAGTCATTATTATTATTATTAAGTGAACAGGATGAATTTAGATTTTTATAGGCATCACTGTGACAAAAATTACCATATGATAATGCAGTGAAGAAATTATGGAAGCCCTAAGTGTGTCCATGTTTTGTCTCTGCTGTGTATTAATTAATAAATCACAGACTCTCTGAGCTTCAGTTTACTTATCTAAATGATGGGCAGAATAAAATATTCCCTGTCCCCTATTCAGAATTGATCTAACAGTCAAATAAAAATGAATGCAAAATAATTATAAACTAGAATGCATAATACAAACTTAAGTAGAATTGTTTTTACTAACAAAAATGCCAATTGAATTGTATTCTCCATAGCAATGCTTTTGGCTAGCTTCTCAAGTTCATGAAACATTTTTAAAATTTTTAGAATTCTCCTTTTGAAATTGTCTTCAAAGTTAAATTACCAACCATTCATGGAATTCATTTTCATTATTTTAAATGACAGGGCATTCTTGCATCTATGTCATAAGAAGAAGCAGAAGATAAATACATTTGAATATTTAATATATGACCATCATTAAGGAAATTATTTTATATATATACATATTGTGTGCATATATATACATTATGCATGTGTGTATATATATATCACACAAACAATCCTTGAAATAATGTATGAGATAAGTGTTATACCATTTTACAGATAGGAATGCAAAGACTAGTGAGATTAAATAACTTAAGGTCCACAGATAATAAGCTATAGCATGAGAGTTTCAATTTAGTTTCATCTTAGTTTTTTCTGACTCCAAATCCTGTGTTCCAACCACTACTATAGGCAAATTTCTCTTTCTCTAGCCTTGCCTTACTTCCCCCCAGCTTCATCTGTCACATCAGTGGAAAGTGCTGTTACCAATGTGAGGTTGGGGACAGTTCCTAAGATGGACATAGGAAGGTAACTGGAGGCTGGGACACCCCTGAAGTCTGAAACTCCATGAAGCATATCCTAAAAGGATTGAACACATATATTTAAATTCATATCAACCCTCCAAAGCTGTAATTCTAAGACTTTTGCCCTAAAGTAGCCCTGATGGAACAGAACATTTCTTTAAAGTTCTCTGATTTCTTCTTTCTCTGTATCTCCCTTACTTGATTTTACTTTGATTATTTGATTATTTGCCTCCAAAAGCCATTTTAAATAATTTTTGAAATGAGACAGGATATATATACATATGAAATATATATGAAATAAAGACATATTCTCAGCCTGATCTAATCTAATTCTTTATACTAGTTATTCATTTATGAACTATAAGATTCTATATGCTCCTTGAATCCAAAATCTGTGTCCACTTCACTTTGGAACACAGACCTTACACAATGTCTTTTTTTGAAATTCAGTTTTATTGAGCTATATCCACATACCATACAGTCATCCATGGTGTACAATCAACTGTTCACAGTGCCATCACACAGTTGTGCATTCATCATCACAATCTATTTTTGAACATTTTCCTTATACCAGAAAGAATCAGAATCAGAATAAAAAATAAAAACAAAAAAGAACACCCAAATCATCCCCCCCATCCCACCCTATTTTTCATTTAGTTTTTGTCCCCATTTATCTACTCATCCATCCATACACTGGATAAAGGGAGTGTGACCCACAAGGTTTTCACAATCACACTGTCACCCCTTGTAATCTACATTGTTATACAATCATCTTCCAAAGTCCAGGCTACTGGGTTGGAGTTTGATAGTTTCAGGTATTTACTTTTAGCTATTCCAATACATTAAAACCTAAAAAGTGTTACCTATATAGTGCATAAGAATGTCCATCAGACTGACCTCTCGACTCCACTTGAAATCTCTCTGCCACTGAAGCTTTACTTCGTTTCATTTCGCATCTCCCTTTTGGTCAAGAAGATGGTCTCAATCCCATGATGCCGGGTCCAGATTCATCCCCAGGACTCATATCTTGTGTTGCCAGGGAGATTTATACCCCTGGGAGTCAGGTCCGATGTAGGGGAGAGGGCAGTGAGATCACCTGCCAAGGTGGCTTAGAGGGGGGGGGGGGCACATCTGAGCAACAAAGAGGTACTCAGGGGGAGACTCTTAGGCACAATTATAAGCAGGTTTAGCCTCTCCTTTGCAGTAACAAGCTTCATAGGGGAAAGCCCCAAGGAAGAAGGTTCAGCATATCAAGCCATCAGACCCCAATGTTTGTGAGAACATCAGCAACAATCCAGGTGAGGAAGTCCAACATCTCTGCATTCTCCCCCAGCTCCTCAGGAGAGCCCCGAATATATATCATCTCCGCCCAAATAACTCTGGGATGTGTTGCTATTTCACTCTAATCTACCCACCACATCTCACTTCCTATTCAAAGTTCCATGTAATCATGGTGTTTGAACAAACCGACTGTAGACGTTGTATTGTTTAGAAAATATAGATCCTACACCAAATAAACATTTCTTCCCTTAGTCTCACATGGAAGTTGAAGTTTGAACACACAGTCAGTTTCAACCTTTACCCTTTGGCCTGATTTGCCCTAGTCTCAACCAGATCTGCTTCATTCATATCTCTAACTGAAGTACACAATGCCTTTTATCACATTATTTCACATAATCATAGTGTCTTTGGCTACAAATGAAAAACACAAATAACAGTCCTACACTCAAGGTGAAAGCCTGCAAGAAAAATACCGCACTAATTAAAAATACATGTGCCAACTTATTGATATGAGTCATTACACTTTTCAGATGACAACAGAATTTTGAAAGGGGGGAAAAAGAATAAAGATAATCTGGCAATTTAAAGCAAATGAAAAGAAGTATTTCCCCCAATGTCATGTCCATTTCTCTAATTAGATTCTGTCTGTCTAAACTTGTCTGAGATACTGAAATGGATTTAATTTATTTTGGAACATCTGCTATACTTTACTTCAAAAGGTCATGGCATCTGAGAATGTTGTGTATTATTTTAGAATCTAGCAATAATTTAAAAAATCAATTAGGCATCCTTTCTGTTTTCAGGCCATTAAGCTTGCCTGGCTTGCCCATCAGTTCATAAACGTGACCTGTGAGTGATCCCCAGCAATTTTTGAACTCCTTCCCCTTTCCACAGTCAACCACCCATTAGGGATGGTGTTTTATAGTTCTGTATACTATATTCACACTTCCCATTATTATCATATGCTAAATTGACTTGTAACTATTAAAACATCTGTTATAACTCCATAACTATTTAAAGAACAAACACACAGAAAAGAAAAGTTTATAAAAATAATCTGTAGTAGACTTGAATTGTTTATATGGTTATGTTTAAATAGCTTTCCAGCTTTTATTTGACTGACAAAAAAACATCTATCTGAACATGACAAGCACTTACCAATTCGTCATTTACAAGAAAGGTTCTCAAGCTTTTCTTTCTTTACCAAAATTTTTATTCCTCTGCTTTCAAATTTTTAGTGCCTTTTTTAATAAATAAAGATGAATCACATTAAATATAAATTATCAGTCTCCTGACATGCTCAGATATTGTTCTGAAAGTTTGAAAGTAAACCTTACAAGGAAGAAACTAAATAAATATCAAATGTATGCTCTTTAAAATCTTCCATGACTTTCATATATATGTAAAAATGTCAAAGAAAGAAGGTGTTATGGAAAAACCTTAGCAAAGCAGTAGTTTCTTTGGAAAATATCATCTAGGAAAGATTATTTTCATTCTTCTTTCAATTCTAAACTTACCGATGTGACCTACTTAACAGGCTACTGCTCTTCTTTTGCTTGAAAATGATGTGAAGGTCTCTGCCCCACAATAAAGTATAAACCCTAATTACCCTGTTAACAATGAGACCAATAACTCAGGTTAAGTGACAATAGAATCCATCCAGGAACATTTTGGGTCTGATAAGGGAGGAAGGAGACTATACTCCAAAGGAGCTGCAGGGCCTTAGCAAAAGATATCAGACAGAGCAGGCATAGCAAGCAAAGCAGGCAAGCATGGGACTTGATTCTGAGGACATGTGATCAATGGAGGCAGACTACAAAATTGGCCAAGGTAAAATCTATAAACTTGGGAGTACTTCCCTGGGATACAGGAGTCACCGTACTGGCAGGTCCAAAGAGAGCTGTAAACATGCTGCTAAGATGGCTCCTCCAAGAAAGGAAACACTAATGGCCCATACTAAGTAAAATGGAAATGCCAGAATTGCAATGGCAGATAGAGGAAAAGGGGCCTAAAGTCTCAGACAAGTGGCTATGGGAGGGTGGATCTATGATATAATTCCCATTCCATCATCAGATCCTGTGTGATGCAAGTGATCTCCATTGTATTCCCTAATGCACATGCTTACCTCCATACTCCACCACCTCTTGCTACACCACACCGTGGCTGCTGGTTCATTATCAGTCTCACCAACATTACTGTGAAGACAGAAACAGCTATTGCAAAGACTGCAATAGCTCAATTAAATTCAGTTCTGACTTTACCCAAAGTCATGCCAGACTCCACAGGATATAAGGGCAATCTTCTAAAAAGATTCCCCTTTAAATACCAATTGCAAGTTCAGGGATCCAGGTCACCTGCACTTCTCACTGGCTAAAAATTCTGGGGTTCCCACTATGCTCTTGGATTTTATAATTTGCTAGAACAACTCAGAGAACTCACAAAAGTGGTATGCTTACTCTTATAGTGTTATTATAATAAAAGGATATAAATAAGAGAAGCCCAAAAAGAGACCCATAGAGCAAGGACTGGGAGTGTCTCAAATGCAAGCTTCAGTGTCCCCTCCATGTGGAGTCAGAACCTGCCATCCTCTCAGCACAGCAACATATCTTTTCAATCCTGGCAGCTCATGGGACTTCAAGTGTCCTGAGTTTATTTGGGATCTCATTGTTCAAGAATGAATGATGGAATTAATGCCCATGTAGTTGAACTCAATCTGCTGTCCCCCTCCCCTCCCAGAAGCCTGGACGTGGGCTGATATGATTGGCTGGAAGCACCAACCCTCCAATCACTAGGTTGGTCTTGTGGTAGCCAGTCCCCTCCTTAAGACCTCAGCTGTGGCTCACCCCTCCCAGACAAACTTATTAACAAATGAACTATCAGTTGGGCCCTGGGTCCACCAAAAATAACAAAAGACCATCTATTATAGGAAATTCCAAAGACTCAGAGGTTGCTTCCCCAGAAACTGAGGACAAAGACCAGCCAAGTTTTTCATTATATTACACCTGCTATCCTTGCAGATATATCCTTGATACTCTGCTTTATGCCTAGTTATCTCCAAGACTAGAACAATGCCTACATTAGAAGTCAGAATGAAAATAAAAACAATACAGACTAATGCTAATAGAACATTTACTAATTTTCAGCCATTGGACCAAATGCTGTAAAACAGTATCTTATTTAGTCCTCGAATTCCTATGCCATAGATGTTATATCTATTTTACAAATGGAGAAATTAGTACTTAAAGAGGAATATTCATTTTTTTTTATTACATTCCTAGTAAATAGCAGAGTTGACATTTGACTTCAAAACAATTGGACTTCAAAAGAGGTTCACTTGTCCTTAGATTCTACTAGCTTCCCAGTTATTAGATACACAATTTTTGTTTGTTCAGTGAATGAATCAGCTGACATTAATTGGTACATTTTGAATATGGAAATTATCCCTCTGGTCCAAATGAATATCACTTTATTGGAAGAAGACAACCATCTTCAAGACACCCATGTATGTTATTTTTAATGCAATTTTTAATGCAATTTTATTGAGATATATTCACATACCATACAATCATCCAAAGTGTGCAATCAGTTGCTCATAGTATTATCATATAGTTTTGCATTCATCACTACAATCAATTTTTGAACATTTGCATTGCTCCACAAAAAGTAATAAAAATAAGAATAAAAATTAAAATAAAAGTAAAGAAGAATACCCAAAACATCTCATACCCTTCCTCCCCCCTATTTTTCATATAATTTTTGTGCTCACTTTTCTGCTTATACACTGGGTAAACAGAGTGTGAGCCACAAGGTTTTCACAATCATGCTATCACACCGTATAACTATATAGTTATATGATCGTCTTCATGAATCAAGGATACTGGATTGCAGTTCAACAGTTTGAGGTATTTCCTTCTAGCTATTTTAATACACTAAAAACTAAAAGGAATAGCTGTACAGTGCATAAGAGTAACCTTCAGAATGACCTCTAAACTCCAAATTTGAAATCTCTCAGCCACTGAAACTTTACTTTATTTCTCTTCTCCTTTGTGGTCCATAGGCTCAATCATTTGATGCCAGGTCCAGCCCCATCCCTGGAAGTTATGTCCCATGTCGCCAGGGATATTTACACCCCTGGGAATCATGTCCCACATAGGGGGGAAGGCAGCAAGTCCACCTGCTGAGTTGGCTTAGAGAGAGAGGTCACATCTGAGGGAAAAAAAAAAAAAATGTTATCTTTGGGTTATTCTTAGGCACAATTATAAGCAGGCTTAGCCTCTCCTTTGCAGTAACAATCTTCATAAGGGCAAGCCCAAGATCAAGGGCTGGGCCTACTAAAATGGTCATCCCCAGTGCTTGTGAGAATATCAGGAATTTCTCAGGGGGGGAAAGTTTAATATTTCCACATCTTTCCCCAGTCCCTCAAGGGGGCTTTGTGAAATTTTTTTTATTTTCTATCCATATTACTCTGGGACGTATTGGTGCTTCATGCTAACCTGTACAAACCAATCGGATCTCACTCCCTATTCAAGGTTCCAAGTAATTATGGTGCCTTGTATAGCATGCTACAGGAAATATAGATTTTGTACCAAATAAACATCTCTTCCTTTGGTCTCACACAGAAGTTGAAGCTTTAAAACACAGTCAATATCATCCTTTACCCTTTAGTCTGATTTGCCTTAGTTCTAACCAAGTCCTTTTTGTTCATATCTCTAATTGAAGTCTGATCTCTTTTTCAGCTTCTTTAACAGTTGCTGTATGGGATAACGCTAACATTCATAGCTGCTGAACTATGGCTCTGAGTCTCAGGTGTCACACAGCTACCTGAAGTTCCAGGGACTGACCAGGTTATACACAAACAGCTCAGCATTTCAGAGTTAAGAAATAACAACTCATGAATAGGTGTGACTGCTTTAAGAGCTTATAATCTAGGAAGCTTTGCAGTAAACTCTGATAATCTATGCACTCAGATTTAATTCTCAGAGTTTGCACAGTATAGTTAGTCTATATTCATGAGGCATTATAATGTTTGTCTTTTTGTTTCTGGCTTATTTCACTCAACATACTATCCTCAAAGTCCATTCACCTAGTTTCATACCTCACAACTTCATTCCTTATTGCCACCACTCAATATTCCATTGTGTGTATACACCATAGTTCATCATTCCATTCATCAGTTGATGCATCCTGAGGCCATGTAAATCCATTGAAAATCATGAATAGTGCTGCCATAAACACCAGTGTACAGATGTCCATTTGTGTCCCTACTCCCAGTTCTTCCAAGTATATACTCAATAACAGTGTTGCAGGGCCACACGGCAACCCCACACCTAGCTTCCAGTGTAACCACCACAATACCCTCTATTTGGGCCACACCATTCTACCACCCCACCAACAGTGAGTAGGTACATCCCTCTCTCCACATTTTCTCCAGCACCTGTATCCCTCCACCTATTTTTTAAATTCAGTTTTATTGAGATATAGTCACATACCATATAATCATCCACAGTGTAAAATCAGTTTTTCATAGTGCCATCATATAGGTGTGCATTCATCACCTCAATCAATTTCTAAACAATTTCATTGCTCCAAAAAAAGTTAAAGATAAGAATAAAAATAAACATACAAAAGAACACTCAAAACATTCCATCCCTTATCCCACTCTATTTTTCATTTAATTTTTATCCCAATTTTTCTACTCATCTGTCCATAAATTGGATAAAGGGAGTATAAGCCACAAGGTTTTCACAGTCACAGATTCACACACTGTAAGCTGCATATTATACAATAGTCTTCAAGAATCAAGGTTACTGGGTTGCAGTTCAACAGTTTCAGGTATTTCCTTCTAGCTACTCCAATACACGAAAGACTAAAAAGAAATATCTGTATATGCAAAAGCATACTCTCCAAAGTGACCTCTTGACTCCATTTGAAGTCTCTCAGTCACTAAAACTTTATTTCATTTTGCTACCCTCTTTTGATCAAGAAGATTTTCTCAATCCCACAGTGCCAGATCCAGGCTTATCCCTGGGAGTCATGTCCTGCATTGCCTGGGAGGTTTACACTCCTAGAAGTCAGGTCCCAGGTAGGGGGGAGGGCAGTAGGTTTACTTGCTGAGTAGTCTTAGAGAGAGAGAGAGGCCACATCTGAGCAACCAAAGAGGTTTTCTTGGGGAGACTCTTAGGCACAATTATAAATAAGCTTGGCCTCTTATAGGCTTGAGCCTACCAAATTGGTAGTCCTCAATGATTGTAAGAACATCAGAGATAACCCAGGTGAAGAAGTTTAATATTTCCACATTTTTCCCCATTTCCTCAGGAGTTCCTGCAAATAAATTTTTATTCTCTGCCTAAACTACTTTGGGATCTATCAGGGTTTCACAGTAACCTGTACAAACCTACCAGATCTCACTTCCTATTCAAAGTTCCATGTAATTATAGCATTTGAATAAACTGACCATACAAATTAAATTATTTACTGTGCTACAGAAAATATATATCCTGTACCAAATAAACATCTCTTCCCTTCAAAGTTTCAAAGCACAGTAAGGATCATCCTTTACTCTTTGGCCTGATTTGTCTTAGTCCTAACCAGATCTGCTTCATTCATATCTTGAATTGAAGTCTGATCTGTTTTTCAGTTTCTGCTATAAGGGATAATGCTGACATTCATTGCTGCCAAAATCTGGCTGTGAGTCTCAGGTGTCACACAGATAGTGAAGTTCCAGGAATGGACCAGGTTAAACACAAACAGCTCAGCATCTCAGAATTTAGAGATACCCATTGTAACTCAGGAATGGACGTGACTGCCATAAAAGTTTACAATCTAGGGACTTTACAATAAGCCTTCCCCTGATAACCTGTGCTCTAAGAGTCAATTCTCTGAGTTTACACATTATAGTTAGTCCACATTAGTGAAGCATTAAAAAGTTTGTCTTTTTGTTTCTGGCATACTTCACTCAAAGTGCTGTCCTCAAGATCCATTCACCTAGTTGCATGTCTCACAACTTCATTCCTTCTTGCAGCTGCTCAATATTCTCTTGTATGCATTCATCATTCTGTTCATCAGTTGACGTACCCTTAGGCCACCCCTGTCCATTGCAAATCATGACTACTGCCACCATAAACACCAGTGTGCAAATGTCTACTTGTGTCCATGCCCTCAGATCTTCCAAGTATATGCCCAATAATGAAGTTGGAGGATTTTTTAGCACCCACATACTTAACTTCTTGTGGATCCACCACCCTATCCTCCAGATAGGCTTCACCATTCTACTTCCCCACTAACAATGAATAGGTACATCCCCCTACTCTCCACATTTTCTAGCACATGTATCCGCTGTTTATTTTTTCCCTGCAATTTTATAAAGATATATTCATATACCATACAATCACCCATGGTGTACAATCGATTGTTCACAGTATCATCATATAGCTGTGCATTCATCACCACAATCAGCACTTGAACATATTCATTACTCCAAAATATATATAAAAAAATTAAAAATTAAAAAAACTAAAAAAAAAAAGATCAGAAAGAAAAAAGAACAAAAGGAAAACACAATACAATACAATAACAAGGTCAGACGACAACACCTCTACTAAGAATACCATACACCTCCCTTAAATCCCCCTTTCATAGACATTTAGCTTTGGTGTATTACCTTTGTTACATTTAATGGAAGCATATTACAATGTTACTGTTAACCATGGACTCCAATTTGCATTGATTATAGTTTTTTCCCCAATACCCTTTTTCAACATCTTGCAAGGTTGACATTCATTTGTTCTCCCACATGTTAAAACATTTTTATATTTGAACATTTAGTCACCATCACTGACCATTCTAGGTTTTACTAAGTTATACAGTCCCAGTCTTTATCATCTGTCTTTCCTTCTGGTATTATTCATGCCCTCAGCCTTCCTCTTTCAACTTTACTCACAGATATCTTTTTTCATTGTACTTGCAATATTGTGTTACCATCACACACTATTGTACTAATCATTTCTGGATCTCTACAGTCAATCCTGTTGAACACGCTATACTCCTTCAGCATCAAATAGATGATCTCTACCCTCTTTCTATTTCCTGATAATATGTGTTCTCAGCTTTAACTCTTAAAGTTTGCCTGTTAATGTTAGTTCATATTAGTGAGATCATACAGTATTTGTCCTTTTGTTTCTGGCTAAGTTCACTCAACATAACATGCTCAAGGTTCATCCATGTTGTTATATGTTCCATGACTTTGTTTTGTCTTACAGTTGCATAATATTCCATCATATGTATATACCACAGTTTGTTTATCCACTCCTCCTTTGATGGACATTTGAGTTGGTTCCATCTCTTAGCAATCATGAATAATGCTGCTATAAACATCGGTTTACAAATGTCTGTTTGTGTCTTAGCATTCAGTTTCTCTGAGTATATCCCTAGTAATGGATTTGCTGGATCATATGGCAATTCTATACTTAGCTTCCTGAGGAACTGCCACACTGCCTTCCAGAGTGGCTGCACCAATCTGCATTCCCACTAACAGTGAATAAGTGTGCCTCTTTCTCCACATCCTCTCCAGCACATGTAATTTCCTGGGTTTTTTTTTTGTTTTTTTTTGTTTGTTTGTTTTTTTATAATGGCCATTCTAGTAGACATGAGATGTATCTCCTCCACCTATTTTTTAAACAGTTTTATTCACAAACCATACAATCCACCCTAAGTAATCAATGATTCCTGGTATAATCATATAGTTATGCATTCACCACCACAATCTATATGAAGGCATTTCCATTTCTTCTGAAAAGAGGAAGAGGAGAAAAAAATGAAGAAGAAAAAAATAAAATAAAATACAATGAAAAGATAGACAGCAACAACAAAATGAAGAATCCCATACAACACCCTTATATCCCCCTGTCACAGACATTTAGCTTTGGTATATTGCCCTTGTTACAGTTAATGGAAGCATATTATGATGTTACTTTTAACTATAGACTCTAGTTTGCATTGATGTATTTTTCCCCTATACCATCCAACTTTCAACCCTTGGCAAGGTTAGCATTCATTTGTTCTCCCTTACGTAAAAACATTCTTATATTTGTACATTTAATCACCATCATTGTCCACTTTAGGATTTGCCACATTATATGGTCACAGTCTTTATCTTCTATCTTTCCTTCTGGTGTTATACATGCCCCTAGCCTTCCTCTTTCAACTGTACTCACACTCATCTTTTCTCAGAATACTTATGATATTGTGCTACCATCACACAGTATTGTGCTATCCATTGCTGGATCTATACAATCAGTCCTTGTTTCTCCTAGTGTGACTTGTAATTTTTGTTGTCTAAGCATCTGGTTTCCTTGATTACCCTAATCAGATTTTCCCACACCAGATGGGCCCAAGTCTCAGAAGGAGGCTGTAATAAGTATCAAGTTTCACTAAGGATGAGACTGAGCAGATTGTCAGACTTTGCGGTGGGATCTGTAGACTCTGTGCTTTTCCTATCCATCCCAGCAGGTGGCACTTGTCAGCCCGCAGCTCCCCACCAGTGTAAAGAGGTGCAGTGCCTTTAATTCTCAGCAGACCCCCCTGTCTCTGCCAGGACCAAGGATGAATCAGAAGCCAAGCTTAAGCTGTTTTTGTTTTTTCTTTTTTTCTCCAGTCCCTGGCATCTTAATTCTCTGAGCTGGGCTCTGACCCCCCTATTCTTAGGGAAGATACACCCTTTAGGGAATTAACTACTTCACTTGAATTCTTCCTTTGTCCCTCCACCTTCACTCCACCTTTGCCTGGGTCAGTGGTGACAATTGAAAATGCCTGAGGCTACCTACAATGAGAGGAAAAAAAAAAGAAAAAAGTAATAATCCACTTTTCAGAGCCAATCCTCAGCCATTGAGTTTCCCAAGCAAGAGCTGGAATTGGTACTCAGTTCGATGTGCACCTTTTCTTGGGACACATCCCTTTTCTAGTATTCTGAGTTCTGCTGACTCCAAAAACCTCTGTTTTATTTATTTGTTTGTTTGTTTATTTTCTGTCATCCCCACCTCCTCTCTGCCAGGAGAGACCTCAAGTTTCCTTTCCTGCTTGCTCCATGTTTATCTGTGCTTGTAGCTTGTATTCAGTAGTCCAAATTTGTTAATTAAAACTGCATTTGGATCTTGGTTGAGCTACCTTCCCTTTCTCCTAGGAGAGACTGCTTTGCTTTCCCACGGGGAGGTTTTCCAACTCACCGTGCCATGCCAGTGGGGGAGGGAGTCCACCCTCAGCAGGGGCTTTACTTACAGTCCTTATGCTGAGATCTCAGCCATTCCACCCACTCCAGATTGGTGTGTGATGTGCGTCCAGTCACGGATGTCCCCCAAACAGATGTCCCCCAACAATTACTAGTTGTTCCAGGCTATTTACTAATTGCTCCAGAGGACTAACCAAATTCCACACCTCCCTACACTGCTATCTTGCCCCACCCTCCCATATGTTTTTTAAATGAACATATTGTTTAATATGTTTAAATATAGTTAAAAAGAAAAAAAGAAGGCACAGATACAGTGGTTATAAAGACAGGATTTTAATTAGAAATCAGAGAAGAAAACTTCAAGACTCCACGCATGATAGGAAGATTTCTAAAATTAGGTACGTTAAAAACAGTTTTAAAAATAGACATAATGTTCACATTTTCATATACATTTTTTAAATCTGGAAGCATGCATGTTTTAAATAAAGGTGTGAGAAAAAGAGCATTTTATATTTTGCGATTCTTGGGACTGTAACTAATGCTCATTTTCTCATTTTGAAGACAGCCCTGCCCCCCCCCCCCACTGGGTGGTGAAAAGCAAAGAAATTACAATTAAAATATTGACTTTTAAAGTTAATTTAGATGCTTGTTAAAAATAATTGCCACCTTTATTTAAAATTTCAGGATCACAAGTTTCTTCAGCTACAATGAAATTAAGAAGTTTTCTGATGCAGAACAAACAAAAGTGATAGGAGTCTTTAGGGATTTTTGACAACTGTAAAATATACTCTGGTGCCATGCCTAGACTTGGCTGTATCTTCTCTGATATAATCAGACATTATGGTCAATTCATTCAGGTGATGACCAAGAAATGCTCTGTAGTTTTCAGTGGAGGCTGCATTATCAAACCTTTCATACTTCTTTGGTGGCAGCAGGATTTAACCCACTCATGTACAAATATGCCGTTTTCATTCAGAAAAGGATAAAATAAAGCTTTCAACTTTTCCAATTAGATTTTTAATGTCAAACAGGTTATAGTAATGAAAATAATGAAAACTTATCCCTGATCTTTTGGTAAAATTAAAAGAAACATTTTAGATATGTTTTGCCAGAGAAATTGAATTTCCCTCAGTTCCTGATTTGTCTCTTTAAAAAATCAGGACCCAAGAGATTTGAAATAAATTGATGTTATAATTAAACTAAATATTTTATCTACAAATATTAACTTACATCAAACTTCTGATTCTTAACTTGTGAAAAGATCTGGTAGAATATATTTTAAAAGTCATAGACAGATTTAAATAGGATTGTAAATATCATCTAGTCAACTCTTTCATTTCACATGTGAGGAAAACAAACCTCATTCAACATAAACTACCAAACTCTTGGTTTTCCTGTGCTACCTCTGGGACACCCCTTCCACCTGGCATTTTAGTGACCCATCTCTCACCCTGCACACCAACTTTGATTCAGAACTACCACCAGTCAATATGAATATGTATGCAAATTAGGAGAAAATGCCTTATCTCAATAGATGAATTAGAAAAGTCTCCCACTCATGCAACCACCTGATGGCTTCCAACGTAGATTTTTCTTTAAAGAAAATAATCCTCCTTCCTCCTGGCTAACCCAGCCCTACCCCTGGTTACATTGTTTGTTTAGCAGAGCATAGGCAGAATCTCAGCCTATACTTGCCCCTTTGTGCAGTGTGCAAGGTGTATAACCATCGAAGGTAACTGGACTGTCATTTTGACTACTCTTTACATGTTCTTTCTTTTATTTTGTTTTCATGAGAGTTTGGTATAATTGGTCCAACAGTCTGCTTGCATTTCTAACAAGGGTGAATCTGTCCTTAGAGGAATTCTCATTTCCCTTTTTTTCATAGCAGCTAGTGGCTCCCCTCCTAAACTTGTGCTACATAAGTGTCACAGAGGGTATCCTCTGTTAAAAAAATAAAATTCAATTATACAAGCAAAGTAAACTTGCCTTCTTTTTAATGAAACCTGGTTAGCTACCAATCAATCATTGTTTAAGCCATGTCCAGGCTATTATTGTCTTTTTCATTTATCTCAACTTAATTAATTTTCAAATTATCACATCTACATCATAAGCATAACTTTCATGATTAATTCTTATTCTTAAAGTTATTCACTTGTTTGTACTCATGAAAACTGTAAAGCCATATAAGAATAGCTCACAAAATAAAGAAATATTTTTATCTAAAAAGAGTTTGTAACTTTAAAATCATGATGTAATTTCCTGTGAGGTGTCCATTTTGCTGTCTGTAAAATTAAATGCATTTCCTCGTCTTTGGTAACACAGCTGCATCACATTGTTTAACATCTCTTGCACCTAGGTGTAGCCATATGACTGATCTCTAGCAAATAGAATATGAGGGAAGGGAAGTGAGTCATTTCCAGGTGTGGTGCATAAAAACCTCTCATTCATCACCCTTGATGCTCTTTGCCTTGCGCTGACTCGATGCAGACAAGCCCTGGGAACTTGGAGGCCACTTAAAGACAACAGAAGGTAGAAGCATCAATGGGAAGAATCCTGTATCTCAGAATCACACACTAACAGAGAGCCACCAGCCTATCACAAACCCCTGGTTTGGAGTTTATGTAAGCAAGAAATTTACTTCAGCCATGTTTGAGAAATTATACATTTTGAGATTGGTTTATTACAGAAACTAACTAATTTAAGTCACAGACAACCCTCACTTTAAAATGAGAATATACAATAAACATCTTTCCCAAAAAATAAGCAGCAACTTCTTAAAATCTGAGAGGAACACAGAATTCTGTATGTTTCAAAGAGGTTTTATTAAAAGCATTGTTTTGAACCAAAATATTTTGTCTGAGAGAGAGAAAGAGAGAGGGAGAAAAAGAGAAAAAGTGAGAGAAAGAGAGAGAGAAGCCCTCAAATTCTGCAAAGAAGTAGGCATATTGGAAACAGAAGACGATGTGGCAGGAGAAAGGGCGAAACAACTGTTGATATTCTACCAGACATACAGCAGGTCTGGGTGCTTGAAATGTTATTTTATTCTTAAAATGTATTTGAAAAAATATTTTCCTCAAATGTGTAAATGAGAACAGTGATGCTTAGCCTATTTTTTCTATGCTAAATAAAAATGATTTGCCATATTTTTATAAATTCCATCATACTCAGAAATGCTATACAACACAAAACTGAAATTTGAGAGATGTTTTAAATTTCAAGACAGCTAAAATGTTGAAACTGAAAAGTATCTGTAATTTGAACTTTTAATGAAATTAACTGAAAGGTTATCTTTTCAGAGAGTAACTGACTGAGATTCAAGTAAACACTTAGTTGTAGGAAAAAGATCCTCTGTCTCAAATAAATCTTTGCCCTCTTTAAATAACTTTGTATCTCTAAGTGCTGTGTATGTGTCTTTTGATTGATGACTCTCCAAAGAAGTTGGAGTTCAGTAGGACTTCTATATATGCCTTCTAGTTTGGGAACAACAGTTGACAGCAAGACCATTAAACTGTGTATAGTTAGAAAATACTTTCTGTTTAAAAGCATTCTCATATCTATATAAATGTGCAATGAATAATTCAAAACTGCCTTACTAATAGTTTGCACTACTGAATCATTTAAATGCGTCAGCAAACATTGTACTTCTGAGCAACTCAATTCCAAAATTAGGCTTTTCCCCCAAAAATAGCTTATAAATGGTTACATTACATTTCTATCTCTATCTAAAGAATTTTGAATGAATTTTAATCTAGGCTTGTCAATAATATAAGTACAGTATTTTCAGGACAGCATGCAGCTTTATAGATTATTTTATGAATGTGCCCACTCATTTTAGTGTAAATAGGCAGTGATAGAAACTTTTAGGAGACAGACTGCCATCTTCTATTACCTAACTTCAAGAATCATATTTACCATTTCTTGGCATTGAGTAATATTAAAAACTCATTTTTCTTTATTTTTAAGAAATAAAGACATATTGGAGAAAAGAAAATTGTCATCTTTAAAGTCCATGACTAAAGCAACTTCCAAAATAACCCAGTGATATGTAAGTTAATGTACTAATTTAACCTATATCATATATTTTTTGTATGAAGATAAAATTAATTCATCATTTATTTTTCATTCTGTATAGATAACCTCTTCAAAGAGAAACAATGTAGTCTCATTCATTTGATTGGCAATATCTCACTAGCCCCTGCATTAACTATGAAGTTAATTGCCCATAACCTGTATACCATGAAAGTTTACCATCTAAATAAATGGATTAGTTTCCAATGGCAAGAATGAAATGGGGCTGTGCCAGTTTGGATATATTATATCC
Source organism: Choloepus didactylus (assembly GCF_015220235.1). NCBI lineage: Eukaryota > Metazoa > Chordata > Mammalia > Pilosa > Megalonychidae > Choloepus > Choloepus didactylus. The sequence continues at coordinate 57,619,359 of NC_051312.1, forward strand.
CCCAAATAGCCATGTTCTTTAGTGCAATCTTGTGGGGACAGATTTATTAATCTTTTGATTAGGTTGGAACCTTTGATTGAGTGTTTCCATAGAGATGTGACTCACCCAACTATGAGTGATACTTTTGATTAGATTATTTCCATGGAGGTGTGGCCCCACCCATTCAGTGATTAGTTCACTGGAGTATTTAAGAGAGAAACTAAGAGCCAGCATGGTCCCAGATGCTTGCTGACACTTGGAGATGCTTGGAGATGTACACAGAAGGATGTCTGGAGATGCTAAGCTAAGAGATAAAGCCCAGAGTTTGCACCAGAGAACGTGAGACACAGATACATTTTGGAGAATGCCATTTTGAAATGCAATCCAGAGCAAAGGAATAACAGATGCCAGCCACGTGCCTTCCCAGCTGACAGAGGTCTTCTGGACACCATCGGCCATTCCTCAGTGAATGTATCCTCTTGTTGATGCCGTACACTTTTATGGCCTTAGAACTGTAAACTTGTAACCATAAATCCCCTTTATAAAAGACAACCCATTTCTGGTATTTTGCATAACAATAGCATTAACAAACCGGAACAGGGGCTTTCCAGTTTCTCGGATTAATGGTCTTGAAAATCAATGTAAATTTATTAAAGGGGAAATATTTATATGTTAATTAAATAAGATTAACTTTTAATCTTAAAACAAGATTAACTTGCCTATAGTATCATTGACCATCAAAGAAAAAACAGAAATGAACTAAAGAACAGTAAACATGCATAAAAGCTTATAATTTTTAACCTTCTGATTTATATATGTAGAGCTACATTTTATTTACTTCATTATTATTTAACAGTCTGGTACACTTTGTTCCAGGCACTGGGATTTTTTTTTTTTTAAGGCATTATCTTATTTATCCTTTTTAACAACTTGTGACAAAGATTACTAAAATCCTCATTTCACAAATAAGGAAACAATTTTACTTCTGTAACACCTATATAGTGTTTACTATGTGCCAGGCACTGTTCTAAGTACTTCATATATATTAATTCAACTCAATCTTCAAAGCAACCCTTTGAGTTAGAGATCATTATTATGCCCATTTGGCAAAGAAACTTTGGGAACAAGAGATTAAATAATATTCTTAAAGTCACACAGCTATTAAGTGGAGAACCTGGCTTTCAAATCCAGACACTCTGGCTCTAAATTAAAGATATCACACCACTAATAATTGATGGGGAAGAAAGAAGCAAATATAAGTCTGTTTATGCCACTCTGAGAACCGGGCAAATGTGGCCCCTTACCTGGGACTTGTACTTCAGAAGAATGCTAACCTTTCTGCTTTGCCATGCACTGCCCCATGGGGCAAGAAGCCCATGGGGCCAAGGGATGAGCACACCTAGAAACTCATCTCAACTCCCTCTCAACCATGTGCATACTTCCAGTGAGCACATTCCTAAACCGAAGGAGTAGCCAAGAGCAGCTTTGAAGGGATGCAGACCAAGCTTAAGTCTGAGGGCTAAGATGACCACTCAGATCTCTCCTTGTACAGGACAGAGCAGGGACTTGAGAGAGAAGGCAGTGGGCTGCAAGGTCAGGACCAAGGACTAGGGACCAGTGGCCAAGTCACTATGCCACCATGTTTTTATGCAGAACTCTATGACAATCAAGCATTTTAAATAAACATCTGGGCTTCCATGTCATTATGAAGGTGCATTTGTCAAGATAAAAGCAAAGAAAATATTTTATTTAATAATGTATAGTTCATAACTGTTTTACAATATACAACTTTAAAATATTTAGATCGATGTTATTCATACCTCCATTTGTATGCCTATCTTGAGTCCTAAAAATATTGAGGGTATACCTACCCATCTAATTCCACAAACTTCACATTCCTAATCCTCATGCTATGCTGCTTTCCCTGAGGCAGCTGGAAAATGTATAGATCAAAATAGCAGAGCATAGGACCCTAGTATGACTGAGGTAAAAGGAAGAAATATCTCCCCTCGACTTCATAAGTTTTGTCTTTTATTTATCAGGTCTTTATAAATTGCTGGTACACAACAGATATTTATAGAATTGATGAGATTCAAGGAAGTCCTGAAAATTATTAAGGGTGATCCAATAATACTATATAAAGAAAAAATATCAATCATGATATCAAGTAACTGGTAAAGTATCTAAAATTGATACCCCAGGAATCCACTTTAGCATCTCCAGCATCTCTTCTACAACCACTTGTTCTGACTCTGTTAAGGGTAGAGAAACTTCTTAAAATGTGACAGGCACAGAATTGCAAATGATTTCACTGGATTTTGAAGTATTTATTATGAAATTTAAATGGCTGAATAGACTTTCCTAAATATTTTTGTGTTACTGCAGCATAATGGAAAGGATCATAACGTTTGTCCCATCAAGTTAGCAATTCATCTTGTTCAACATCTCACAATTAAAAAAATATATATATCGTTTGATCTGAAAATATGCATCCAATTTCCAAAAAAAAAAAAAAACTTCAGAAAAAAATCAATATTACATTAGTGTTAAGGTTAATAGGAACATAGGAAGAATAGAAGACAAATATACCAAAGAATAACCAGAGAGAATATGGACAAAAAATACAACAGTCTTAAAAGATCATAATTTCTTACCATAGGTAGAACTCCCAAACTAGAAAGAATTAATCTTTTTATTAAATGTTAACATATCTCTGCTTGAAAAAATGAGCTTTAAAAAGCCTAATCACACAGGACTAAAGCAAAGTATTGTATGTAGACAAACCCATAGATGACAGCCATCATCTTTGTGAAAGGAAAAAAAAAACCTAGTACTTAAAAAGTTAAGAAACTTATATTCCATTAAAAAGTTTTCTATTTGATAATTTCTATTAGAAGATAGTTATTTTTTGAAGATGCCATGGAAATGCTGATCATATCTAGTTTTCTTCAAAATATTTTCATTCTATATAAGAAGAGATCAACTGGAATGCTTAATCAGATTTTAGTTTTTTTCCATCCCTAAAGTCTGTTTTATCAACCTGCTACTGTTACATGCACAGGTCTACTGACTAATTGGAGACTCTACTTGAATTGGAAGGATGCCTGGCTTCCTAAGTTTCAGTCTTTTCAAGTCATCCTTTTGTAATATGTCAGGAAGTATTTAATTTATGGTATATCCCCTCAAAACAACCATCTATCATCTCACTTGATCCTTACAACAATTCTATATGTTTTGTAATATTTTTATTCCCTTTCTCCCACCTCTGCATTTTATAGATACAGAAATTGAGGGCTAATAGCTCAAGTGATTTTTTTTTTTTTTTTCCCCAAAGTCACCCAATTAGAAATTATCAGAGCCAGTGGTCTGGTCTTTTCCTCATTATGATATTTTTCCGAATGTCATACAATTGACACAGAGAAATATAGATATAGGAAGCAGTCTATGCAGCTAGGGACTTTGTTGTTGAACACCATTTGTAGTTTGGTAATCTGAGAACATCTGTCATCCGAGGTGAAGTTTTTCTGCCCGGCAGGGTGCTACTAGGTATTTGAGGGCTGCAAGGTGGCTGTAGTGTTATTGCTATGCCTCTCATTTGTTATCTTGTGATTTTTTACAGAAACACATGTCTGTATGAAAGCAGTATTTTCCTAATCCTGTTAGCTTCTTCCTAAGAAGCACATCGAAACTTGTGTCATGTAGCCTGTCTTGCAGCATTTAGCTCAGGTGTCTTTGCAATCCAACAGTCAGTTCCTGCAGACAAAGAAGAGGAAATGCCACCCTTGAGAGCAGAATCTGTTGATCACTGTGAAATGAATCCTGAAAGAGTCTCTTCCAGTCAGAGGCAGGGATGTTCTCATTCCCCCAGAGGCTCTCTATCTCCTGGTAGCACAAAGGCATCATAGAAGAGACAGAGAGATAAACCTGGCTTCCCCATGTATATACTTGTGATATGAAATGTGCCTCTCTAATGATGGACCCGTCTGAGTCCCTGATCCAGAACACTCATTCCCAGCGTAGTCAGATTTTTCATCAGAAGGTTATTTGGTAAGTCCAGATTCAAAATGGATTCAGGGTAATATTTCTCTTAAGGTCAAGAGCACCTTGTCAAGTTCTGCTAGACTCTCACAGAGACTATCACTCTAGAGAATGTTCATAGGTTGTCTTGTCTTTTCTTCTGTTTTCCCCAATCAGTGTATTCTCCTATTTGCAGTATTGGATTTCGTGATAAAATTTTCTCTCCACACTTTATTTTTCTAAGCCCACTCCCCTTCTATTCACCTGTTCCTTCTCAAATCAGACAAGGCAATGGTAATGCTATATGCTATTCTAAAGTGGACTTCATATTAGTTTTCAAACCACCAGTTACCACGGGCAACAGTAAGATACAATTTTATATATGACCCACTATTAGTGCATGCACACACACACACACACACACGTGTGTGTATATCTTTATGTGAATGTAAGTCTTTACATACATTGGTGTAAATTGATTTCATATTCTACAGTAGGTCATGACCCTCAGTTTGAAAACAACTCTGTAGAGGAAAACTTTGGATTACCTCCCACTGTGTATTAATCTTATTAGATTCTCTCTCAGTGTTTCAAGGATGCCCTCTTGTGGAAGACCAAGAGAGAATTTATCTAACCAGTGCATCCGCTTCCAAAATGCCACTGGGTTATCAAGGCAGTAGAATCAGTGAGCAACTTTTAGACAACCTTCCCATGCCCCTTAGCAAGAACAATAATTGTTGGATGATAATAAAGGAGAGTGGTTAAGTGCTTTTTTTTAATGAAATTTTGAAGAAAAACCAATATTGATTTTTAATATCTTAAAATGCATATGGAAAATTTAGCTACCAAAACAACATGAAGTACTGTTTCAATACCAATAACATGAATTAATATTTGAGGTTTGTTTCAGTAGCGTCTGGAGGAAATATTTCTGGATACTGTATGGATTGGGCAGAGCAAAGTGGGTTCTGCCCTGTAATCAACTGAGGCCATCAAACTTTTATAACTAGACTAGAAACAAAACAAACCTGGATTCCTGACTTTTATCTCCCATCAAATGTTAGACCCAAAGGGCTTCTCTTTGGAGATAACTTGGGCTCAGCAAGAGCTCTGTGGAATGTTCCTCAGATGATCTGAACACTAAAGTGTAAATAAATAGACAGCTTGAAATTTACATTTCCCAGGAGCAATTACATTTCAAGATGAATCAAAATCTTTTGTCAATGATTCTTAGAGAAGCATTTGGGAATGTTCAAAATGTGTTATTGGATGGAAAATCCTTTTAAAACTGGGCAGTGTCCTCTGGATATGTTAATATCAGCACCCATCCCCCCCCATTCACTTAATCATATCAACCCCATCTGATCCTGTACAGCAACAGCAATAAGGGTGAAGAATAATGACTGCTACTTCATATAGGAACCTTAGACAAAAAATCGTAAAAGGAGAAGGGGAGAGTGGTATAGGAATCAGATACTGGGAATAGAATACCACATATTAAAGGACAGCTGGAAGAAAACTGATGGCAGGTATGGGGCTGAGCCACTTCAACTGACCTAAAATGCAAAACATGATTGGCAAATTCATCTGGGAATATGAATAATTATATATATATATATATATATATATATATATATATATAGAGAGAGAGAGAGAGAGAGAGAGAGAGAGAGAAATACTAGTTTCTCAAGCTTTATTCTTCAGCTTCCCCTGCTTGCCCTAAACTCTCAATACAGATTACCCTTTGATTAATTTATCTATGCATCACTATTTGGATTTCATCTCTCTTTGTTGACTTGATTCTTGAAAACCTGATACAGCTTACTTTTCCCAATCCTAATTCCTCTTTTTGTTTTGAATCTGATATTATGAATCAATGAGTCTGATATTTTGAGATTGGCATGTCCTCCTTCCTTCTGCCTCTCTCTCCCCCCATATTGATGTGGATGGCTCTAGGAAACAACACATGGTCATTCTCTACCTTTACTTTAGCTCCCTTTAACCTGCTTGTGAGGCAAATTATGGCCTCAACTGTCTGCTTCACTTGATCATTTTGTCCAGTCCGGCATGGCTCCTTTGTAGTTTTAATTCTAAATAAGAGCAAGTATGCATTTGATAAGCCTCAATCAATCATCTTGTCATTTATCCAAACAACTGTCCTGAGCTTTGGGTAACAATTTTCAGGCTGGCAACTGCCTTTCAGCTGAGATCAGTGAGAGTGATTGGCAGGAACATCAGCTCCTACATATTGCTGCTTGTTTATCCAACAGAGGGAACATTTGGGAGTTTCATCACTGTGGAGGTTAGGTTCATGTATCACCTTGGCCAGGTGATGGTGCCCAGCTGTCTGGTCGAGCAAGCACTGGCCTATCTATTGCTGCGGACTTAAATCACCAGTACAATGATTGCATCTGTGGCTAATTATGTTTGCAGTCAGCCAAGAGGAGTGTCTTCCACAGTGAGAGATGTTTAATCTAATCAATGTAAGGTTTCTAAGGGGGAGGTGATAGCTTCAGCAGACAGAAGAGAGAACTGTCATCTACTTCAACCAGCCAGCCTCTCCTGGGGAATTCATCAAAGATTTCCTTGGAGTGCCAGCTTGCAGCCTGCCCTACAGAATTTGGACTTGTGCATCCCCACAGTTGTATGAGACAACTTAAAAACATCTCACACTATTCACAGATAACTCCTGTTAGTTAGGTTTCCCTAGAGAACCCTGACTAATACAATCACCATCTTCAACAACTTAATTTGGATAAATAAAAAAAAAAAAAAAAAAAAAACTGCTGCTTACCAAGTTCTGGACTGCAAAGATTCCAAAGAAAAATCAACAAAAGATATGCTAGTAAATAATATTAAACAATGTTAATCTCTTTGTCTCCATATAATGAAAATCCTGTGATTGTGAATTATACAGTGCTTTAAGATGCTTTTGTAAACAATAATGGTTTTATTTCTAAGCTGAGATATAGTAAGATAATATTATCAATTGGAAGTAACAGAATATCCTGCAGAAATAGGTTTACACAATTAACTGTGAAGTCCATAGAGAAAGCAGACCTCAGAATCAGACAGATTTGATACCTTGATTATATCACTAGAAAATAAGATTGTTTCTTTCTCTCTATTCTGTCTCCAACAGTGTCAACTTCTGCTAAGGCTTGTTTTTCTTTTGGTCTCAAGATAGCGGCAATCAGCTGCTGATGCAACATGCTTCCCTGTCTGTATGTGGAGGGAATGCAAGCTTTCCTTCCATTTCCACTAAACAGAAATCTTTGGCTTCACCCTGATTGATCAGCCTAGGTGGTCACTTGAACCAGCCATTGTGGCTGGTGATTGACACAGGCATGGGTTGTAAACTCTTCCCTGGAACATCAGCAATATCAAGGGAGATGGGACTTTGCTTAATGGATAGTCTCATAGGTCCTAATCCCTGGATATACAAAATCAATCCCATCAACTATTTCACTTGCTTCAAAATGAGGGAAAATAGATGAGTAGGCAGCTGTTTACCTCACAACATAAATGCATATAGTAGTTACTGATCAAAAATTTTACTGGGTGAATAATGGAACAATTAAATTGAAAACAGTTCCAGTTTTGCCACTTAAAAGCATTGGAGGCAAACATTCACTGCTGAACTTCTATATTCTCATCTCTAGAGTGAAAATATTGCCTTCCTTGCAGCATTTTTGTGAGTATTAGAAGAGATAATATATCCAAAAGGGCTTTATCAATGGGAAAATTGTTGCATTTAAAAGTGTGATTTTAAAAGTATGGAGGCACCACTTTGAAAATTTTTCATTATATTGTATCTTTAAATTTTATTAAAATTGAAATATTCCCATAGAAAATAATCTTATTTTTAAAGAAGAACTTTAAAATCTGGACAGATGGAAACTAATGTAATAAAATTGATCATAATGTCTAAATTAGATTTGAAAGGAGATTTTCTTCTTAAGTGGGTTTACCAAAATTTTAAGAAATAGTATCTCTCTGGCAACCATTGCAATTTTATCTTCAGTTAAAAATAGTTAATTTTGGAGAAGCACATTATGAAGAGATAGATGATTGCGTTAGAAAAGTCTTTGGAAAAACTTGTACATTATGGTCATTACGGGTCAACTTATTTTTTGAAAGTGCCCTCTTATGGCTCTATTGGCTCCATTGCTAACTTTTATTAAATTTCCCCATTTCAGAACATTGATTAAAAATAGGAAAACCCAAAACAAAAAAAGTACCAGAAAGAAAAAGTTGTTTCAGAGAATAGACCAATCACAATTGTAACTGGCAGTTTAATTTTACTAGTTCAAATAAATTTTTAAAATTTAAAATTTCTAGGACTTATACCTAGAAAATATCAGGGGGGAAAGATTAACATTTATACACATGCATACTGCAGTCTTGCTAAACATAAATAAACATATATATAAAACATACAATTTTTAATATAATTTTGAGTTCAATAGTTCAGTTAAATAATTCAGTTAAATTGTTGATCTAACCTTTAGAAAGCAAATAGTTCCTTATTATTACTATTTATTAATGATGCATTCACTTTATTTGCCCTTTATAAGCTATCAGTGTTACTCTGGTCCTCCAGATAATAAAAATAAAGTTTTAATATGTATTATCATGATATGTCTGAACAAACAAGCAATTTATTAGGATGTTTATCCATAAGAAATCTAAAAAAATTACTTTTCTTAGGAGTCCAGTCTTGCTAAAATTGTTAAAAGCAAGTACACTTCAATTTCTCATAATTAGACTTCCATCTTCAATTTCACTGCATCTCTGATTACTAATGACTGGGAAAAAACAGAGAGAACAGGAAGTTCCAAGACAGTTAAAGGGCATGATTAACTTGAGAACATAGAAAAGTTTTTATCTTATACCTAAGATGTTTGAAATTGATATGGAAGTCTCTGGATATAGCAAGAAAACATGATCTGAAATTCCAGGAAACAGCAACCCATTAAACTTACTACATTTAAATGGTAAAAATACAATGTCTCATAACCTGAGGAGCTAATACTTACCTTATCAGAATTAAAAGTACTTTAAATTGACAGAAATAAAGTAAATAAAGCATAACTACATTGCAAAGACCTTTTTAGACACTTTAGCTAAATCTTTAAGGCATAAAAAAAAAAATAGTTTTGAATCCCAGCAGTCATTCTTATTAGCTATGTGAATTTAAGCAATATACTTAATCTCTCTGAGTTTCTGCTTGTAATGTTGATGTGAGGATTAAATAACATAACATATATAAATCCATCAGTACAGGCCCTGGGACATCATAGATGCTCAAATAACTGGTAGATTTTGTTTTAATTTCTCAGATAAATGAATATAACTACCAGAGAAGGCATTTCCTACAAAGTTAGAAATAAGACAAAATGGCTCTGGGAAATCTGTACCTGAAACCACTTTACTTTTGAACATTAAAAATAATTATATATATATATATATATATATATACACATTGATCTCTCACTTTCTTACTTTTCAGCTATTCTTCAGGGCCAAATAAATCTATGAAAGAGTTGAAAAATGATAAGAAAAAGTCTTTTCCCTCAAGAAGCTCACTCTCTCATTTGGAAACCACACTTTTACATAAACACTGAATACAAGACAGTGCTATAATATAGGTATGAAGTTGGGAGAGATCAATTCTGACTGAACGATTTGGTACAATTTTCTTTTTATCAACACAAAGCCAGGCCGTTGAAAGATTTCCACAACTGAGCCACTCCTGTACTGAAGACCGTCTGTTTTATATACATTGCAGGGGAAACCTTATCAGATGGCCAGTGTTTTGTTCTAAATACAAGCTTCAGTGCATCTTCTTCACTAAGGACTGTTATTTGTGGTACATTTGACTACTTTTGCTATTTGAAGGTGAAAGTAAAAATGCTTTTTAAAATAAAAGATTTCAAAATAAAAGGAGCACAGGCGGAGGATTTGACTTCCAGTGAATATAGCCTAAATATCAACCTCATTAAAATTATAACAAATTATTAACACTAAATGTACTTGGAAGATTTTCCATGTTGGAATTGAAGTTCTTAACTCAGATGTCACAGGGCATTGTAGGCAGGTACTAATAGGAATGGGAAATTGTTTGTGGTTCACTGAAATTGAATTACTTCTCCCCCGATCCCCCACAAAGCTCTAAACATGTTGCTTTTGAAAAGCGAAGACCTATGGTATTCAAATATGAATATTTTTTCTTAAATGTTAGTCAACACATCAATGGCAATTTCAGTGCTGAATACTATTATAATATTTCAAGGTCGAAAGCTTTCTCCATTTAAATATGAGGTGCTTATCAAAGACATGTCATTACTGAACACTTTGAACTCACTTAACTCTCAGCACCTTTCTGTGCCTCAGCCATTTGCCTGTGAAACTGAGATACTACATTTTCTGCTTACTTCACCAAAGTATTTTAAAATCAGATAAGTTTTGGAATTGATATAAGAGTGTCTAGTCCAAGAGTTCTAAAACTTTTTCTGTGAAGCATCAAATAGCAAATGTTTTCAGCTCTGTGGGCCATACCATCTCCGGGTCTCTATCACAACTGTTCAAGTCTACTGTTAAAGGGCAATCATGGCCAAAAGGAATTTGTGAATAAATGAGCATGGCTGAATTTAGACCCCTGGTCCAATCTATTCACTGTCACTCTGCATTCCTTAACATCCTAGACACCTTGCATAGCTTTCGAGGGAACCATCAAGACAGAGGGTTACCCATTTCCCTTGGAGGCAATCATTGTTAAAAATTTCTTATGTTTACTTTCAGAGATGGTCTTTATATTTTTTTCAAATGTATATACTTATGTATTTTTTCACTAATGATAGCATACTGAGGATTCTTCTATATTTGTATCTTGCTTTTTTTTTCACTTAACAGTATGTTTTGGTGATACAACCATATTAATGCATCTAGAAATACATTTATATCTATATATCTATATATGGATAATTTACTTGACAACTCTGCTACTGAAGGATATTTAAGTTGTTTCTAATTTTTAGCCTACTACAAATAATACTGCAGTTAATATCCTTATATATGTAAATTCATACATAAATGATTATGCATAAGATAGGAATGGAATTGGGGGGGTGGTCAATGAGTCTATGCACTGTGCATTTTAAACTGTGATATGTATTGTCAAACTCTCCTATATAGTGATTATGCCAATTTATACACTGACCATCAATATTGAGAATACCTATTTCCTTGATTTCCTAATGCTCATAAAATCTTTAGCAAAGTTTTTGATCTTTAGATAAACCAACAAGTTTCATAAAATATGTTTGGGTCCTTCTCTGTTTTTATATTTTCTTGAATATAAAGTAGGGCTTGTCTGTTGAATATTATATATTCTTGAATATAAAGTAGGGCTTGTCTGTTGAATATTATATATTCTTTTTTTATATTCTTTTTATATATTCTTGAATATAAAGTAGGGCCTCTCTTGAAAATATAGTGGAACTTTCTTGTGAAATCATTGTGACATAGTATCTTGTTTGTATTAGATTTTTGACTACCGTTCTAGTTCCATTGATGATAAGGTAAGGCCTTATTGCCTTCATTCATGATTCACAGAAAACTACTTTTTCTTTGTTTTACATTGGAAACTCTATATGTATTAACTTTGTAAATTTTTCTTCTGTTGAAAACAAACGTTTGGATTTCACTAATCAGGCTAATTCATTCCTATCAGATGAAGAAACCAATGCTCAGATTACTGAAAACACCACAACAAATACATGCACACACACACACACACACACACACACACACACATACACAATGCTTCAATTTTTACATAAGGGAAATGCTTTGGCAGGGAAAGAGAGTTAACCTAGTGGTACTTACTTTGAACCCCTAAGCATGTCATCCTTGTTGTTCTCTTTCTTTAATTCTCATTTCAATATTTTAATGATTTCTGGGAGTTAGGAGGCACAACCAGAAAAGCCTGGATCTATCAGAAATATTTCATGAGACCCCAAAGAATGCTACATGGGACAAGTAAGCATATTCTTGTTCACATAGTAAATATTTATGAGCTTACTCCTAGCTTGTTCCCTGAGCCTATCCCATTCCACAGCGATCCCAGGGGAGGACAAGTCTTACCTAGTTAATAAATTCCTGACCCCCAATCTCATCTAATCCTTAGACTTGTCTCCTCAAGTCTGTTATTACATGTGGTATACACACAGCCTCTTCCCCAGATGACCCACACAAGAATGGCTGATATCATACTTTAAGTAAATCCCTGTTCTCCTCCCAGTATAAAGATAGCCTTGTCCTCATACTGGTAGAGTCATATAACATAGAGTTAAGCAGCACCATTACCATGGAGCTCATAGAACATTTTACGTCAATATGGAAACAGAAAAGAATGTCTTTTTCACCAAGTTCACAAATCAAAGAAACTCTTATTATAAAAGACCTCAGAGTTTCTACTCTTGATTTTTATTGGAAATGGTATGAGGCCAGAAAGAAGTGAATTATTTCTACTATTATGATTTTTTTCCTCCACTTTTAGAGATGAAAAAGTGGGACACAGGGTTTATGTAAGTGTCAGCTAGTAAAGTAATATACACTCCTTTGATCCTTAGCCGGGAGTTTTTCTGAGCCCACCACAGCTTGACTGTCATTATTGAGCTTTTCTCAAATATAAGAATTAGCTACATTTATAGTCAGCATTAGCTGGGAAAATTCTTTCCCCTTTAGATGGTTCAATCATGCATATTACTTCCACTCAGAAAAAACAGTAAAAAGAATAGTGAGAATGGATCAGATATAACTAAGCTCTAGATATAAATATCCATACTTTTCAATACTTATTCCAAGGTTTGACACCATGTTTGTGGGAATTTACAGATACAAATTTATAGTTGTGTGTCATTATTTTGATGCTGAAATTATTTTCCCTTGAGTATATGACTCCAGTAAGACATAAAAAGCAAACTCTGCCATTCCTTTAGAATTTTAGTAGACCGTATCTGTAATTAGATAGTGAGTTGATGCATTTCCAATGGAGGAAATCAAAATTAAAAAAAAAAAATTTGCTGACAGTTAAATTTACGTAGTTGATGAGACTTTGAAAGCTGAGTTTCAAAACGTTTGGCAGCCAAATATTGCCTTTATGGGGACATTTTTCCTCCTGCAACTGTTTTGTGGTGCCAAGTTGCAGGTTCAATTTAAAGGACTGATACTTAATATCCGAACTGGTCAACTGCCTCCAGTATCAGACAATTACAAGTAAAAGTATGTTAGGATACCAAAACAGTAAAACCCTAGAGAAAATATGTCCTCTCCTCTTATACCTGTTACATTAGAAGTAGCACTTATGTTTTTTTAATAATATGACATCTTTTAATCTCTCCATTTCTAAGAGGAGAAATACTTCTCAAAGTTCACAACCGAAAGCAATCAAACAGGCTCTGACTACAGCACTAAGGGTTTCCACCTCATGGACTTTAACTCAGTATACTCAGCAGAACCAGAATGAGTGAGGAGGTCTTGGGCTATCCAGACACAGTAAGCTTGAAGTCAAATGCCATGCCAGTCTGCTATTAGCTTACAAAGATTTTTGTTGTTATTAACATTTTTGTTGAATGTCTTTCCAAAGTTGTCCTTCTTTTCTTATTTGAAGAATAAACAATGGTAAATTTCAGGTTGAATAAGTAGAAAGCGAGTGTTAATACTGGTGTACAGTTCTGTAAACGATTGAGCTAAGCTTATATCATAGAATTATAAAATTTTTTCAACTGAAAGTTTTCAACATAATCATCCAGAAAAACAAACAAAAAGCCACATTTCCCTGCAGTAGAAATTGGAGCCCAAAGGAAAATAAGGTGACTTTCCCAAGATCACACATCTAGGGAACCTAATATCCCATCAAGTTCTGCTGCACCCTTTTGCATGAACATAGCAGGTCCATTCATTCCACATTGTTCCATGTTGCTACAAGTAGCTCTATTTCATGAATCTGTGACTAGTAAACTATTCTATGAATATACTACCAGTTATGTATGGATTCTCCTATTGCTATATTTTGGGTTTGTTTCTATTTTTCACTTTCATGAAAATATTGTAATGATCATTATTATGCATGTCTCTGTGTGTACAGGTATGGATTTTTATGGAGATGAATTCATTGGGTATAATCGTCTTCGAATCAAATAGTGTTCCAATAAACATGATGGCTTAAAATGTCCATTTTATTAATATCGCAGTTTCTGGGGGCCAGGAATTTGGGTAGGGCACTTTATAGATGGTTTGTTTCAGCACTACAGGGTCTAGGGCCTCAGTTGAAGAGAACAGAAGACTGGGTTGACTAAGTCATCTGAAGACTCAGTCACTCATATATCTGGCCCATGGTTTGGGGTTATTCCAGGATTGCAGATTGAGCCATCTACAGGTAGTCTCATCGTGTACCATGACATTCTCACAGCATAGCCCTTTCAAAGTAATCATACTTCTTACAGAAGTTTCTGTTTAATAGTTTTCCATCATCTGACTTAAGTCTCAAATTTGTATTTTATTTCTTTGAAAACTTAGGTCTTGTAATGTTAAAGGTTGTATGATCACTTCGTTATCTCAATATACTGTGAGTTTGTTTCTACTAATTTCCCCCTTTTTTGGTACTGAGCGTCATATATGATAAATTATAGATATAATTTAAAACCAATGGAGATTATATCTCTTTTTTCAGGGAGAATTTTAGTTTGCTGGGCCAAAAGCAAATCTGATTTGCTGTGAGGTAGTTGGAAGCTGGGTTTCTGTCCCTGTGAAGGCAGGCCTATTTTTGTCTAAATATTTGGGCTATCCTTCATGGGTACCAAACTCCAATATGTGTGTCCCTCATTCCATGAGTCTGTTGAAAGCAGACACAAGTTTGAATTTTAATATAGTATATTCAGCAATCTTTTCCTTTATTGCTTGTTCTATTTGTATCTTTTTGAAGAAACTTGTCCTTACCATGCAATAATAAAAGTGTTCTCTGATATTATAAGAGTTTTATAGGTTTTCTTTGTTTTGTTTTTGGTCACATTTAAGTCTTTAATCTACCTGTATATTTCTTTTATTTTTGGATTTCAATCATTTTTCCTTAAATGTGTTCCTGTTTCTCCACTGAGGGAGATCACCTTAATCCAATCAGGAATGGAATTCAGTCTGGGTGTTCTGGGGTGAGACTGTCTGCCTCTGGGTTGTACCTGTGCTTAGAGGATAATCTTTCAGGACTTTCAGCAGAGAGAAACTAGTGTGTTCTCCAGGGTCCCTTCCTTGAAGTCTATCACTCCAATATTTGTCTTTTCAACATGTGAGGTTCTACTTTTCAGAAGTTTTCAAATTAGCACTGTAGTTTCTTACCAAAGGCAGGTTGAAAATTCAGAAAAATGTCTTTAAGGCATAACTGGCTATATATCTGAGGCCATGCAAGCCTCCAGTTTTGTCACTCCAGTTCTCCAAAAACTCTCAAATCTCTGCTCATTCTCTTATTCCCTACTAATATCCCTCCGCTTGCATGAAATCTGGATTCTCAGCCTCCTTCATCAACACAGAATGAACAAATGTCTCTTGAGAAAAGCGACCTTGGAGGTCAGTTCACATTTCCCAGGTTCTCTTCTCTCCAGAATCTTTGTCCCTCTAGCACCTCTTACCTCAACAGCCTCTCAAGTTACTAAACAAACTGGTTTTGTATTTTATCTGTTTTTTCTAGTTGCTCTCTGCCACATGAATGGTCTACCACAAGCAACTCTGTTCTACTCAGAAGCCAAACCAATATCCCCTGTTGAATTTTAGCAAATTGCGTGTCTAAATTCATTCAAAAGCTAGCATATCTTGTATTTTGAAACCTTGGAGACTCAATGTGATTGATTTCCCTTTGAATCAACTTCAGTTTAGCATAATACTTGGTAAAGAGGGGAAATTTCTTAAGCAATTATTATATTAATGAATAAAATTGAGTAGAAATTAGATATACTCAAAAGAATAGTCATAGGATAATATCAGCTAGGTCCAAACTCAAATATAATACGGACTCAACTCTGACTGAAATCAAAGTCCACAGAGTGGATTATTTTCAGTAAATGCCTGCCTCTATTGCTCCCAATCCCTCAATCCCAGCATTTATGGAGAATGGTCTCTGAGGAGAACTGCATGGGTTTTCCTGATGTTCTTTACCCAGGCTGCGGTATAGGTGCTGCAAACATCCACCACTCAGCCTACAGACGGGACTCCACATAAGACAAGTGCTGTCAGTTAAGTGAGGTTGCTGTTTGCACTGCCGGATCTTTACAATTTATGTACCAAACCTCGGCAGCTACTAAATTACAATCCTGTATTTGAGTTCTCCTGTGACCATGTGGGTAGAATGTCATAGGTGATGAAGATTTATAGTTCTATAATTTCTCTAGGGGAAAAAAACAAAGTAAAACAAACAAAAAAAAATCTCTTGAGAGGAAGATCTGTTCTTTACTTCAGTACAATCCTCTAATTTTCAAGAGTTTCTGAAACCTCACTTAGGTTCACCTTCCAAGATATGCCTCCAAGCTGCATTCATGCTCTTCCAAGTCAGATATCTAATTTTTCTGCTTGTTGAAAATGCACAACCAGCCAACCAACCTTGGGTGATTTATGGGAACCTGTTTCTCCAGAACAACAAAACTGTTTAAAACAGTCTTAGGAAAGTTCATTTTGATAATTATTTTCCTTGGTTGAAAAACTAGGGTAGTCTGTAGTTTCATGCAGGAATGTCAGGTAAAAGCAATTAAATTAGAGTTGAGAAAAATCTTTCCTTAAGTAGGTGTTCCTGTAACAAAGGTATTACACTAATGCAAAATGTTAATAATAGGGACACTGTGTGTTTGGGTGACGGTAAGACCAGAAATCGGTATTTTCTGCATCATCTGTAAACCTACAACTGCTCTAATAAAAACAAAAATAATTTAAAAAGAGTGTTCCTCAAGAAAGTACAAATTTGGATCCATGCAGACTGAGTCTGATCACCAATTCCACTCTATTAGTTACTGAGACTATGAGCAAGTTACTTGGCCTCTCGAGTCTATAACCTCAACTTTAAGGGTAATAATAAAAATGACTAGCAGATGACTTCTCAATGAGAACATGAGATAATGAATGCAAATTTGCTATTAAATTAAAAAAAAAAATGTGTTCTACAAATATTAGTGTAATTTCCTAAGAAGCCATAAGTCTTTGGTGTGTATACAGCTTAAATGATTACCCTTCAAATTCAACAGGAAAGCTATTATTAGAAAACTCTGGTAAGAGCAAACTGAAATCCACTCTCCCCTACCATCCCTGATTGGGGTCAGAGTTCTGCTTCAGCAAAGCACCACACACTCATTTATCTACCCAAATTACATGTATTTCCCAAGTGAGATAATTGGTATATACATAGTTATATTTTACTGTTGCCCAAGAGGTTGATATCCAATTCAACAAGTTCCTATGCATTTATGTTACCAACATGGAGTTTTAAAGAAATATTTTTGTCCTTTCTGAATGTCTTAAATTTCAGACCGATTAAAAACAGGAATTTAAAATGTTAGTATTTTAAATTGTATCATCTTTATAGTAAAACTCACAAAGGTATATTATTCTACAAATAAATATATATATATTTAAAATTAGAGTAAAAGGCACACTGCAATTAGAATTACTTTATAAATGTCTTGCCTATAAAATAGAGAATATGAGCTGACATCTCTGGACAGCATCTCTGGACAGGAACTTTCAGACCTTTGGGTTCTTCTATTTGCCTCAAGTTTTACAGAACTCCAACTTTGTGCCAAGCAACCTGGCTACTTGAAGAGTTTGCAGCAGCAGGACTTGCTTATGATTCAGGAAAGCAGAAATTTTTTTAAGGAACTTCAAATATTGATGAGGCTCAGTGTCCTCATTTCTACTGCAGATAATCGTATTAATTCCTAACTCACCAGTCTGAGTATTGTGAGGGTCAAATGAAATAATGTGTACATATTTTATAAACACAATTTAATCAGGATAAAGTCAAAATCGCAAAAATCCACTGCATCATAAGAACTCTGGGATTACATGTTTCAGTAAATGAAGTTGGTTCTGTTTTCAAGGACTGCTTACGCAAAATGATATTGCGTAGAAGAGATTTGCCATTTCATTTGCCTAAATTATTCTTAAATTTAAAATTCATTGAGTTCTCCATTCTCATTATGGAAAATTTAGAAAATTTAGAAAATACAGGACAAAATTTCCCCATCCAATACCATTGCTCTAAGTAAGGTTATTTCAATTTAATTTTGCTTTAGTATATCTTTCAGGTAAGTCTCAGCTGAGTAAAAAGACCACTACAGATGAGAACTCAAGCTACCAGTTCCAAACCCCGTAAACTGCTTGTGGGAGCAGAAAATTTGAAGCCAGAGAAAGATCAGAAATTTTCAGAACTCAGAAACAGCTTAAATCTTAACATCAGTCTTCTATACAGTCAACGTGTGCCATTTAAGCAGCTTGCAATGGTATCACGGAATCTGGGTAATTTCCTGGACACTGCTCAGTCCTGCTCTTCTCCCCCTGTATCAGGCGAATTATTATGCAGTTCTAATAAGAAAACGATTTTTTCAACGCTCCCTTCAGAGCACTGTTCTTCCAAACACTGTTTTATCAGAAGGGACACCTGCCTGGGACTCAGTATCTGATAGTCTTTCCCAGTGAATTAGGTCTCACCTTCTGCCTCCTACCGAGCTCATTTAGCAAACTCTCCCTGCCCCTCCTCATCCGGAGAAGCGGGAATAAATGATCCCGGAACCGCGCTCAACCCCTTGTCGCCTCGCCGCCGCCTCCAACACTAGTGACTAGGCGTCCCCCGTGCTCCGCAGCCGCGGCGGGGAGCCATCCCGCGCAGGGTTCGCCTCCGCCGCGGTTGACATCGCCCGCTCTCCCAGCTGCAGTTTGTCGGTCTCCATTGTCTCGCGTTGGAGAGGGCTCCTTGCTCGCCGAGGACAGAGCCCGGCACCTGAGGAGGCTAGAGAACGAGGCAGCAAGGGAAGGAAGATCCCGGCAGGCGACAGCATGAAATACAGCCCCGCTCACTACCTGCTGCCTCTCCTGCCGGCGCTGGTCCTCAGCACCAGATGTACCAGGAGCCGGAGCGACCTGAGCCCAGGCATGCTGCCGCTTTGAGGTTGGTCACACCACTCTCCAGTGGGGACCAGATACAGGCACTGCAGCTACTTGATCTCCCACAGAGGATTAGGGCCTTTGGGGGGAACAGAGCCCATTTTTATTTGTTCCAGTCCCTTGTGGGAAATGTTAACGCTGCAGTTAATGAGGGACCTAGAACTTTTCCATCAAGACTTGTTCCCCCCCCCATCCCTGGTAGTAGGGAGGAGATGACAGAGACCCAAATAAAGGAAATAGACAAGTTAGAAATCATCACCAGGCCTTGTCCTCACACTAGAGCTGTCTCATCAGTCACAGTGACTGTACTCCCCCACTATGACAGATTGTAGGGTGCTTGGAGCCAGTCAAGTGGCCTGGGGCCAGTGAAACTACATAAAATAATATTCCTGAACCCAGATAATAATGACCTGTTTTAAGGTCTCCAGCTTTGGAGGGAAATTTTGCATTTTCCTTTGAGTATCTCATGAGCTAGGTCATTAAATAAGCAGATAAGTCAATTAAAAGTTTGAAGAAAATTTCAGAGTATGGGTACAGAGTCCCTAGTCAGAAACAATTACAAGATTGGTTTCTCTTGTTAAACATGGATGGACTTTTTTGAAGTATAAATTAACAACAATTAAATGTATATTTTAAGTGTACAGTTCATTGAGCTTTGACAAGTGAATATGAACATGCAAACACCTATCTAATAAAGAGATAAAACATTTGTATCCCCTCCAGAAAGTTCCCAGTGCTCTTTCAGTTACTTGCTTCCTCTTCCAAAAGAAAACAAAAACTGAAAAAAGAAACACTGTTCTGCTTTATATCCCCATAGATTCACTTTGCCTGCTCTAGAACTTTTTGTCTGATATCTTTCCTTAATACAATGTTTTAAATTTATCTATGTTGTATCATAAATCAGTAGTTCATTCTTCTTTTTAATCAATAATACTTCATTATTGTGATAGACTACAATTTATTTATTCACCTACTGAGGGGCATTTTGTTTTTTATTGTATTATGAACAAAATTGCTATGCACATTTTTGTAAGACTTTTAGTGCGCTCAGGTGTTCATTCGATTTCCTTGTGTAAATATGTAGGACTGCAATTCCTATTGAACACCAAGGATCACCAGCAGCCAGTCCCGGAATCCCAGTCTTTGGGGAGAAAGCATTGCCTTGATAATGCCTTGATTTGGACTTTTTCCCACATCAAATCTGTAAGCCATTAAATTCCCATTGTTTAAGCCAGCCAGTTGTGTGGTATTTGCTTGTGCAGCCAAGGAAATGAAAACATCCTCCAACTTTGTTCTTTTTCAAGATCATTTTGGCTAGTCTAGGTCCTTTGAATTTCCATGTAAATTTTATAATCAGCTTCTTAATTTCTACAAAATATCTTGCTTGGATTTTGTCTTGGCTGGTGTAGAATTACATACATAAATAGAGAGGAGAGATTGACAACTTAACAATTAAGAATCTTCCAATCAATAGTTGGTGCCTAGGCCAATTTTTCTCAAAGATATTCTGGAGCCAAAGTTGAAAACCTAAAACAGTGGTTTCCAATCTGTGTGACTTCAGAATCACCTAGAAAGTAAATGAATAAATATATCTGCCCAGATTTCAATTCTGACTTGCTAAATATAAATTTCTATGGTAAAGCTCAGTAATATATATTTCTTAAGATTCCCCTCACCTGGTGACTGCTATTCTAATTCAGTTTTGAGAACTAATAATTCAGAGATCATTTTTATCTCCACTTATAATCCCACTTCTTTATAATAAAATAATCACAGGTATGTATGACTACACTGACGCACACACTGTTACAATGATATCTGTCAGATAACAAAGTTTGAGCTCAGTGGTTGTAGAGTAGCATGTGACTGCAAGAGGAAGTAACAAGTACAGCACCCTTTAAGCCTTCATCAAAGAGCAATCATATGTTTATTGGAACATGAATAAACATTGTTTCATGACTGAGAGGGTCAGGTATGGAGAGCAAACAATTCTAAAAAAACACAAGCTGAAGGTGAAACAAATGAATAGTGTGCTCATTGTGAATGCTTTCATAGACACTGAGAGACTTCATAATGCTGTAAGGAGTGACTGCATTGTGATTATATCTGACTTGTTTAATATCATTAAAGCATGTTTAAATCTCTTCAAGTGTGCAGCCTCAAGACTGTTACTGGGAAACATGTTGAGAATATAAGGTTGTGTTCTAGTCTAGTATTCTTCATCCTAGGCATAAGAAAACTGAAGTCTAGAAAGATTGAGACTACTCCAAGACCACAGAGGAAAATCAAAACTACAACCCAGAACTTTCCAAAATGCTCTTTCTGTTCCACCATGCAACTCTAGTCCATGACATATCTCTTCTGTAATCAACCAACACGTGTATACTTGGTGGCTATAATGTATCCAGACCTATTCTATTTATTTTGGTATACAAAGTAATTTAAAAACAAGATCTATGACATATGGAATAATTGGACAGAACAAAGTTAGGAATTAAATTCCTTTTGTTGGTTTTAATTCGGTTCATCTAGGAACATTGAGCTGGCCTAAAAATGATTCCAGGTCATTTTAGAAAGCCAAAGCAGAGAGATTAATGAGTCATCACCATTATACCAGTTTTCCTTCCAAGAATGCAGTTACAGTGGTTCTTGTGGACCTTTAGTTAGGCTGTAGAATATTTTGACACATTTAAGAGTTATCACTGAAATGATTTCCTGTAACAATTCACAGCTATCTGCTCACATTCTGACATTTCACATGATCACGATGTCATCATTATTTAGGAGGTTTAGCAGTTGGCCTACCATCTGGCATGGATGAATTCCATGAAATACATTCATTCCACCTTCAATAGAGATATTTATTGAATTTGTTTGGTTTACATGTATACGTTTATATTTCCTTTAGGCAGAGCTGTCCTGCAAGAAAAGGCAGAAGTGAAAGAACAATATATCTCAACAATTTGATAAGGCAGGAGGACTAGACAGCCATGATCATCATAGCATATGATAGCCTGGACCTTGTGGTAGGCAGTTCCCTCCACCCCCAGCCCTCTGATCTTTGTTCAGTCCCTCTGTTAAACTTGTGACCATTTTACCTTACATGGCAGGTGGAATTAACATTTCTAATTAATCAACTTTAAGATAGGGAGATTAGCCTGAACTATCCATGGGCTCTTTCAAGCAGAAGTTAGATCAATGCAGCAGAACAGCTGTGAAATAAGAAATGCTTCAGAGTAATAAGGCAGAAGGATAAGAGTTAGAGAGGTTTGAAGTATGAGAAGGTCTTGACTCACTGTTGCTGGCTTTGAAGCAGTTAATGAGTTAGGGAATATGGGCAGCCTCTAGAAGCTAGGGAGGCTTTGGGCTAACAACAAGCAAAGAAATGGGAATGCCAGCCCTACTACCACATGACACTGAGTTCTGCCAACCATCTGAATAAGCATAGAATTTGAGTTTTCCCTAGAGCCTCCAGAAGGAGATACATCCCTGCCCAAACCTAGATTTTGGCTCAGCGAAGCCCAGAGCAGAGACCCAGATGAGCTTTGCTATATCCAGACTTCTGACCTACAGAACTTGGAGATAACAACTTTGTTTTAAGTCACTAAGTCCGTGGTCACTTTTTATAGCCACAATAGAAAACTAGTACAGGCTTCATAGACTTTTTTTTTAAATCTGAACATTTGTGATCTCAGAAGAGCTTTACCTTCTATGCCAGGAGTCAACAAATCAGTCCCACCGCTTGTTTTTGTAATGCTTGTTAGCTAAGAATGATTTTTACTTTTTTAAGAAGAATATTTTGTGAAACAAGAAAGGTATATTAAATTTAAACTTCAATATCCATGATAAAGTTTCATTGGAACACAGACACACCCTTCATTTACATGTATCTAAGGCTGCTTTCTTGATGCAATGTTAGAATTAAGTAGTTGCAACAGATACTAGATGGTCTGCGAAGCCTAAAATATGATGACAAAAGCTTTCCCAGGATTCTTCCCATTCCTCTCTGTAAGTGCTTCACACTCTCACTGTAGCCCACACTTGAAATTTAGAAATTTGTTAAAAAAAATTAGCTGAAGTCCCACCAGCTTATCAACAGTGTCTGTCACAGGTAAGCAACTTCACAGGTCACAGTTTCTCTCTTGGTCCCTGTGTCTTCCCAGAGTTCAGGTCAGTTGGTTGCTTTCTGACTTCAGCTTTATGCTGGGTTCAAGAAATCATTCATTTACAGTTTTTAAGTGTGAGAGTGATGCTCTTTCCAGCTATCTACATCTCTGAGCTGAAACCAGATCCATCTTTTTAAATTGCGCATTTTCAAAACATGATTTCAGTTCAACCAAACTTTAATAACAGCACATTGAATAACAGAATATTTATTGAGTCCATAATATGCTATCTGATTAACTGAACCAAAAGGAGAGTAGCCATATATCTGAAACAGAATCCCCAATAATTTGGGAGAATTTTGATGGGAGTCTTCTGAGGTTGCTATGTGTACTATCAGATGGTGAAATCCTGTGTAAAACAGTGGTCAAAATTCAATGGCTAGATCTAGGGCCATAAAACTTCTAGAAGAAATTGCAGGGAAGCATCTTAAAATATTGTGGTAGAAGGTGGTTTCTTAGACCTTATACCCAAAGCACAAGCAATGAAAGAACAAATAGATAAATGGGTTCTCCTTAAAATTGAACACTTCTGTGCTTCAAAGGACTTCATCAAGAAAGAAAAAGGCAGCCTACTCAAGGGGAGAAAATATTTGGGAACCACATATCCCATAAGGGTTTAATATCCAGAATATATAAAAAATCCTACAACTCAACCATATAAAGACAAAAAACTCAATTTAAAAATGGGCAAAAGACATGAATAGATACTTTTCCAAAAAGGAAATACAAATGGATAAAAAGCACATAAAAAAGAAGCTGAACATCCCAGCTAGCAGGGAAATGCAAACACAATGAGACATCATTTCACAATCTACTAGGATGGCCATTGTCAAATAAACAAAAAACTACAAGTGCTGGAGAGGATGTGGAGAAATAGGAACACTTATTCATTGTTGGTAGGAATGTAGAATGGTGCAGCCACTCTGGAAGGCAGTTTGTTGGTTCTTCAGGAAGCTAAGTATGGAACTGCCATATGATTCAGCAATCCCATTACTAAGTATATACTCAGAAGATCTGAAAGCAGGGATGCTAACTGATATCTGCACACCAATGCTTATAGAGGCATTACTCATGATTGCCAATAGATGGAAACAACCCAAGTGTCCATCAGCTGATAAGCGGGTAAGCAAACTTGATACATACATATGATAGAATACTATGCACCTGTAAGAAGGAATGAAGTCATGATGCCTGTAACAATGTGGATGAACTTTGACAGCATTATGTTAAGTGAAATGAGCCAGACACAAACGAACAAATATTGTACAGTTTCGCTAATATTAACTAATTAAAATGAGCAAATTCTGGGAGTTAAAATCTAGGGTATAGGCTGCCAGGAGATAGAAAGATTATGCTTAAGGTGTACAAAATGTTTAATAAGGTTGATAGTAAATGTTCAGAAATGTATAGAGGTGATGGAAGCACAATGATGAGTATGAGTATGTTTAAAAGGGGAGGTCTGGGGTCACACATGTCACTAGAAGGAAAGCTAGAGGATAAAACATGGGACTGTATAACATAGAAAAACCTATTGTGGATGATGACTGTGGTTAATTGTGTAAATATAAGGAAGTTCTTACATGAACTACAAAACATAACATCACTATTGCAAGGTGCTAATTATAGGGTAGGTATAGGAAAAATACAATTAATGCAA
Organism: Choloepus didactylus; assembly: GCF_015220235.1. Lineage (NCBI taxonomy): Eukaryota > Metazoa > Chordata > Mammalia > Pilosa > Megalonychidae > Choloepus > Choloepus didactylus. The sequence continues at coordinate 57,644,379 of NC_051312.1, forward strand.
ACTAAAGACTACAGTTAACAGTAACATTGTAATAGCTTTTCATCATTTGTAAAAAAGGTACTACACCAAAATTAAACCTCAATAATCGGGGGGTCTTAGGGGTATAGATTTTTTTATTTTTATTTTCAGAGCAGTGAGAATGCTCTCTAATTGTGGTGTACATGCATAACTATGTGATTATACCAAGAGCCTTTGATTGAAAAAAGAAAAAGAAATTCCCTTAGATGAAATGTCATTTGAGGTGGTGATAATGGTGATGTTGAGGTCGTGGTGCTGATTGGAAGGAAGTGGTATATTTTCGAGAGAGAGGTTGTAATGTAGGGGGATGGAAATAAACAGAGTGGAAAGAATTATGGTTGCTCGAACCACTCAGTTTTGTATTTTAAAAAAGAGCCATTGATTGTACACTCTGGATGGATTGTATGGAGAGTGAATAAAGCTGTTAAAAAATTCAGTGGAATTATTACCACCAATAAACCATACATAGCAGTTAATTATTTTTACCCTTACTAATGGAAGAAAATGTTTGGAAATGGTAATGCTAACAACTAGGATGGAGAATGGAATTGGGGAATGAGTGAAAATAATATTTGTGACCATGATTGCATCTTGTTATCACTTTGAAGCATAGTCCCCCTACACCTCAGCTACACATTGACGAACTACTCTTAGGTTATATCTAATGATAGCTAATAGATTTCCTTATGCATGAATTTCGTCAGTGTGATAGTCTTGTTTACCTGTTCTACTGGTATGACACTGTCATTTCCTCTCTAGTTGTCTCATCAGATGTTTGCAAAACTCCTAAATACAACTACTGAATGAGAGTGATTAGGTCAGTTCACCTTTGAGAGCTTCTTAAAAATGGTCAACCCAGGCTGAATACTCTCAAGCAAAAGCACTTAGAGGAGATTGACACCTGGTCTAATTTGAGAAGTGGACAAGTGGTCTTCAAGAGCTCCCATTACCATTTCAGTATCATTACACCCTACCCTAGGCACTAAGCATACTCATAATACCTTTAAAATGAGGTAACTCTAAATTGTTACTCTCCTAAACCCACCCACAATCATCTTGATTGCCCTGGGCTGCAGTACATGAAAATGACTTCTCTTTTTAAAATTGGACAACATTGTATTTCAACCTTTACTTAGGTATTAATGATGATAATGACATACTATGGCAATGCTTATCAAGGATTAGAGTAACATTTTAACAGTAGTCAACTAAGACTAAATGCTCTCATCACAGATTTGCTTTGAGTTGTCTCTCTTGAGTAGCTATGTTTCTTCCCAAAGAGTTTTCCTCAGCTAGTAGCAGATGAGCACATGAGAGAGAGTCCAATTGAGGAGGATTCCATGTGCCAATGCTGGCTTTGAAAATCAAGGGATCCATGTGATGAGGTATGCAGCCAGTAAGGAAACAGGGGCCTCCACATATACGTGAACTTCCAGATTCATGTTATACAGGGTTGTGTCTGTTATAGAGAGATGCTTATTATTTTCTTCACTTTTTCCTCCTCTTACCCCAGCACTCATCTTCCTCCCACTTTTTTCTTCAAACAGTGCCAATGAAGTAAACTGGGGAAGATAGTTGACAATTTTAGAAGGGATGTTGCATTCCCTTCCCAAGAGATAAAACAAAATTACCCAACTCTCCACAGTGGGGTATGGGATAGGATTATTTGATTTTTCTAATCTTATAAAATATGCTTATTTAATCTCCACATATATAGATGCCTTTTATCAGAGTTAATTCCAGATAGAGCTATTCTGATTTTACCATGGAGAGCTACAGTCTTAAGGTTGACATAGAGTCAGCATGTGGGGAAGTCTGGATTTCTCCTAATGCTAGTGGAAATCAGGAAGAGGTGGTAATTATGGAAGGGCTAGGATACTGTTGTTTATGCTGCTTACTTTTTTTTTCTCCTTCAGAAGCTTCCAGGTCTCCAATATATCAATTTTTCCCATAGGATTATCCTTGCAACAACTGTATGTTTGCAGAATAAAATCTGGAAAATCCAGTATTTGCTTTCCTGACATAACTTAATCGAGTATCTCTGAAGCAAAAAATGAGTTAAATAGGAACTCACATTCAGGAACAGCCCTAATTAACCCTAAAGATTTGTTTCTTTGATAACCTATATGTATTAATTAGGGCTCTCACGGGAAACAGAATCAACAAGCGATATTTATAAATAAAAGATTTTGTAAGTGTCTCACGCAACTGTGGGTATGCACGAGTCCAAATTCCATAGGGCAGGCAGCAAACTGGAAACTCCAATGAAGATGTTAAGTAAACTCCTCAGGTAGCAAACTGGCAACTTCGATGAACTCCTTAGGAAACACTTTGCAGGTTAGCTGGAGAAGAAGTGAATGTCCACTCTCTGTCTCACTTAACAGTCTTCAACTTTGGATTAAATCCAGCTGATTGCATTCTCTAGTGGAAATCATGCCCTTTGTTGATATAATCAGTCACAGCTGCAGCCAACTGACTGATGATTCAGCCTTCTGGTGTATTAATCAGCCACAAATGTCCTTGCAGTAACATTTAGGCCAGTGCTTGCTTGACAAGACACCTGGGTACCATTATCTGGCCAAGTTGACACATGAACCTAATCATCAAAGTCCACCCCTTGTCAACTTGGCAGTTATAAACATCACCTTAAACCATAATTTACCTGTAAGTAGAGAACAATAACTGACATATATTTTTCCTAACAATACTCCGCTGTCCTGCGTACAACTGGAAATGCACTAAATCTCTCCAGAAAAGGGTGCAAGGCCTTGGGTGACATTAAATCTTAAAATTGATTTCCTTTAACTTAAATACTGCAAAATGAACACTAAAGCATATGTCATATGACAAGAGGATAAGATAGACAAGAAAGCAAAGATATTTGCTTTACAGACAAATATAAACATACTCATAACAAAACAGGGAGTAAATATGCATGCCATCATAGTCCTTGTTTCTGGAACTGGTCACGTGGCCATACTTCATATTCATCACTACCTTCTTCCACTACCCATTCCATGTTCCCTTTACCCTCAGCAAGCACTTTAGCTGGCCATGGTTCTTTGCCTGGTGGGGTGACCCAAACCTTCATTCCTGAAGTTTCTTGGCCACTGGTAGTCCTGGATTGTGTTGTTGCAGTTTTCCATTGACTTTAATCACAGGGCATAGTAGTACTAAGAGATACCCTAGGGGATCTCCTATATTCCGGGAAAACTCTTCTTTACCTCCATTGTGTAGTTGCAGTGCTTTTTCCCCTTGATAGTCAGGATCAATCACCCCAGCCACTACAGTAATCCCCTTCCTTGCCTGTTGACTCAGAGGCATAAGAAGCCCAAAGTAGCCAGATGGCAGTCTTAACTTCCAGTTCAATGGAATTATTGTTGTGTTTCCTGGTGGAAGCACTCCTCCTTTTGGAACTAAGACTTGTGGTAGACCAGCAGAGCTTAAGGTTGCAGGGACAAGAAGCAAAAATTTTCCTAGTGGACCACTAGGAGTGATAGTGGTGCCACTCCTGTTTCTACCCCTTGATTCCTGGACCCATCAATCTTGGCTATAGGAGAAACAGCACCATAGAGTGGATGCTGATTCAGAGCATACACAGCCTCCTGAAGAACACTGCCTGTGCCAGTTTGAATGTATTATGTCCCCCAAATTACCATTATCTTTGATGTAATCTTGTGTGGGCAGATGTTGATTAGATTGTAATTCTTTGAGTGTTTCCATGGAGATGGGCCCCATCCAACTGTGGGTGATGACTCTGGATGGTTTCCATGGAGGTGTTACCCCACCACCGACCCAGTCAGGGTGAGTCTAAATTAAATCACTGGAGCCGTGTAAATGAGACAGCAAACAGAAGGAACTCAGTGCAGCTAAGAGTGACATTTTGAAGAGGAGTTACAGCCAAAAGGGAGACTTTTAAGAATGCACTGAAACTGTGAGAGGAGCTTCAGCCTACAGAGACATTTTGGAGATAGACTTTTGAAAGCAGACTTTTGCTCCAGAGAAGCTAAGAGAGGACAAATGCCCCAAGAGCAACTAAGAGTGACATTTTTGAGGAGCTGAAGCTTAGAGAGAAACATCCTGAGGGAAAGCCATTTTGAAGTCAGAACTTGGAGCAGATGCCAGCCACATGCCTTCACAGCTAACAGAGGTTTTCCAGACACCATTGGCCATCCTCCAGTGAAGGTACCCAATTGTTGATGCTATACCTTGGACACTTTATGGCCTTAAGACTGTAACTGTGTAAACAAATAACCCCCCTTTTATAAAAGCTAATCCATTTCTGGTGTTTTGCATTCTGGCAGCATTAGCAAACTGGAACACTGCCCCAACCCTGCAAGATATTGCCACCTAGTTGTCACTGTAATTGGGTCTTCAATAGGCATTTCCACCATTCTATCAATCCAGCTGCTTCTGGATGATGGGGAACATGGTAAGACCAGAGAATTCCATGAGCATGTACACATTCCCTCACTTCATTTGCTGTGAAATGGGCTCCTTGGTCAGAAGCAATGCTGTATGGAATGCCATGACAGTATATAAGGCATTCTGTAAGTCCATGGAAGGTAGTTTTGGCAGAAGCATTTCATAGAGGGAAGGCAAACCCATATCCAGAGTATTTGTCTATTCTAGTAAGAACAAATCACTGCTCCTTCAATGATGGAAGTGGTCCAGTATAATCAACCTGCCACAAGGTAGCAGGCTGATCACCTCAGGGAATGGTGCCATATCAGGGACTGAGTGTGGGTCTCTGCTGCTGGCAGATTGGGCAATCAGCAGTGGCTGTGGCCAGGTCAGCCTTGGTGAGTGGAAGTGCATATTGCTGAGCCCATGCACAACCTCCATCCCTACCACCATGACCACTTTGTTCATGAGCCCATTGGGCAATGACAGGAGTGGTTTGGGAAAGAGGCTGATTGGTAGCCACCAAACAGGTCATCTTTTCCACTTGATTATTAAAATCCCCTTCTGCTAAAGTCACCCTCTGGTGAGCATTCACATGGGACACAAATATCTTCATGTTTTTTGCCCACTCAGAAAGGTCTATCCACATACCTCTTCCCCAGACTTCTTTGTCACCAATTTATCCAATTATGTTCCTTCCAAGTCCCTGAATGTCCAGCCAAATCATTAGCAACAGCCCATGAATCAATATACAAATGCACCTCTGGCCAGTTCTCCTTCCAAGCAAAGTGAGCAAACAGGTGCACTGCTCAAAGTTCTGTCCACTGGGAGGATTTCCCATCACTACTGTCCTTCGGGAACATCCCAGAAAGGGGCTGCAGTGATGCAGCTGTCCACTTTCAGGTAGTGCCTGCATATTGTGCAGAATCATCTGTAAACCAGGCACAAGTTTTCTCTTCCTAAGTCAACTGATCATAAGGAACTCCCCAAGATGGCATAGCTGTGGGCTGGGAAAGAGAAGGTAACATGGAAGGAGTGGGGGCCATGGACATTTGGCCCACTTCCTCATGTAACTTACATGAGGTGCCTTCAGGACCTGCTCAAGCTCTGTCTCATATATACCATTTCCGTTTTATGATGGTGTGCTGCTGTGCATGCCCAACTTTATGGCTTGGCGGGTCAGACAACATCCAGCTCATGATAGGTAACTGAGGTCACATGGTAACTTGGTGGTCCATGGTTAAACGTTCTGTTTCTTCTAAGGCCCAGTAGCAGGCCAACAGCTGTTTCTCAAATGGCGAGCAGTTATCTGCAGAGGATGGTAAGGCTTTACTCCAGAATCCTAAGGGCCTGCATTGTGATTCTCCTAAAGGACCCTGTCAAAGGCTCCAAACAGCATCTCTATTTGCCACTGACACTTCCAGCACCATTGGGTCAGCTGGATCACATGGTCCAAGTAGCACAGCAGCTTGCACAGCAGCCTGGACCTGTTGCAGAGCCTCATCTTGTTCCAATACCCACAGCAAACTAGAAGCTTTCCTGGTCACTCAGTAAATGGCCCAGAGTAGCACAAAGAAATGAGGAATATGTTGTCTCCAAAATCCAAAGAGGCCAACTAAGCTTTGTGCCTCTTCTTTGGCTGTAGGAGTGGCCAGATGCAGCAGCTTATCCTTCACCTAAGAAGGGATATCATGAGATGCCCCAAACCACTGGACACCTAGAAATTTTACTGAGGTGGAAGGACCCTATATTTTTGTTGGATTTATCTCCCATCCTCTGTCACACAAATACTTTACCAACAAATCTAGAGTAGTTACTACTTCTTGCTCACTAGGTCCAATCAACATGATATCATCAATTTAATGGACCAGGGTGATGTCTTGTGGGAAGGAGAAATGATCAATATCCCTGCAGACAATGTTATGACATAGGGATGAAGGGTTTATATACTCCCGAGATAGCACAGTGAATGTAAGCTGCTGGCCTTGCCAGCTGAAGGCAAACTGTTCCTGGTGGTCCTTACTAATAGCTATTGAGAAAAAAGCATTTGCCAGCTCAATAGCTGCATACCAGGTACCAGGGGATGAATTATTTGCTCAAGCAATGATAACACATTTGGAATAGCAGCTGCAATTTGAGTCAACACCTGGTTAAGCTTACAATAATCCACTGTCATCTTTCAAGACCCATCTGTTTTCTGCACAGACCAAATAGGAGAGTTGAATGGGGATGTGGTGGGAATCACCACCCATGCATCCTTTAAGTCTGTAAGAGTTGCATTAATCTCTGCAATCCCTCCAGGAATCCAGTATTGTTTCTGGTTTATTATTTTGCTAGGCATGGGCAGTTCTAATGGCTTCCACTTGGCCTTTTCCACCATAATAGCCCTCACTTTATGAGTCAGGGAACCAATGTGAGGATTCTGCCAGTTGCTGAGTATGTCTATTCCAATTATGCATTCCAGAACTGGGAAATAACCACAGAATGTGTCCAGGGACCCACTGGACCCACTGTGAGATGGACTGAGCTAAAACTCCATTGATCACCTGAACTCCATAAGCCCCAACTCTAACTGTGCACCAGAGTGACATTTTGGGTCTCCTGGAATTAATGCCACTTCTGAAAAAATATCTAATAACCCCCAAAATATCTGATCATTTCATTTTCCCCAATGCAGTTACCCTGTTAAAAGGCTGTAGATCCCCTGGAGAAGGCGGGGGGGAAGATTAACAGTATAAATTTTTGGTACTTTAACAGGGTCCTTCCCCAAAGGTACATGGCCTTCCCCTTATTTAAGGGGCTCTGGATCTGTAAACTGTCTCAAGTTTGGGGATTGACTAAAGGGGACATGGCTCTCTGTTTTTGTAACTCAAGGTAGACTTTTGTTCACTTGACCTAGAATTCTGCTTATACAGCTCAAACAAGAATTTAGTAGACTGCCCATCTATTTACTGCTAGGTACTCCATGATCTACTAGCCAATGCCATAAGTCTCTGTGAGTCAGATTATTTTGATTGCTGCCTTGATCCTGTTTTCCATTATGATAGCCATGCTCACCTTATCTTTGATGATTAACTGCTGCCACCTGTCTTCTGCTGATTGGGTTCCAATTATCCCCATTGTGTTTAAGGATTCCAGCTCAGTGACAGCAGTTCCCACAGTAGTATCTGACTTTCAGAGAAGGGCTACTACAGAGTTCTTCAGGGATGATGGAGCTCATCTCACAAATTTGTTCCTCAGAGTTCTGGTAAAAGGTGTGTTCTCTGGACATCTCAGGGCTGTGTGAGCAGGTCTTCTATGATAAATCCATTCTAACATTCCAATATCTCTAAGTCTTTGAATCCCCTCATCTACATTATACTAGGGCAGTTCTGGCATTTCAACCTCAGGTAATGTCAGCCACCTTTGATCCATGTTTTTGCCAACCACTCAAACAGTTAACACCGTTTCTAACCCCTCAGCTACAACATTGAATGCAGAATCTGCTTAGTGGGCCCATATCAGTAAATTCAGCTTGATACAACTTAATATTCCTTCCACCATTATCCCACACCCTTAATATCCATTCCCACTCATATTCACCTGATTTCTGCCTGTACAAGTTGGAAAACTCATACCATTCTTTTGGAATATAGCCTACTTCCTCATGGGTCACACTTTGTATCTCACTCTTTGGGGCCTGTTGGGACTTTAGTCTAGCTATAGGTCTTGAAGCAAAGACTGGTGGTGTGGTGGGTCATGAAAAGAATTAGAAGTATCCCTCAAGCCACTTACCTCAGGAATTCCATTGCAGTTTCATCTGGTGAAACGGCATTAATCTCTCCAGGCAGAGGAGTGAGAGCTGCTTCCTCAGGGGAGATGATTACAGGCTTAGCAGGCACAGAAGGGTTAATCTGTTTAGGTGGTGGTTGGATGGCAGGATCCTCAGGGCAGATTGGAGGTTGGGAAGCTGTTTCCTCAAAGCAAACTGGAGGTTGGTAGCTTTCTCCTCAGGGCAGACTGGAGCTGGGGGGGGGCACTCTTTCCTCTGGACAGACCACTACAGGTATATATAACAAAGACTCAGCAGAGTCCAGTACTCCAATATCCTCACTGCCATAATTATCAATTCATATGTCCCCATCCCAAGTTTCAGGATCCCATCCTTTTCCAATCAATGCCTTTACTTTAACAGCAGACACACTGCAAGGTGGAGATTTTAGTTTATGTTGTAAATCTGCTACTCACACAATGAAACTCTGGGTCTGATTTTCAGAAACCTCAAGTCTGTGGCCATAGGAAAAAAGATTTTCTTTCAAGGAATGCATAGAAACCTTTACATCTGTCATCTGGTGCTTAAGTTTTAAATTTGAGGCCTTTAGCTTATCCCTTTCTCTCATAACATTATCCAGCATATCCAGGAGCTAACAGCCAACATTATACCTCTTAACTCTGCAAAACTATGTTAAGGTGTCAAAAACACTGTCATCCAGAGCCTTGCTTCATACAAGAATATGATTAGGAGAATCAAACAGTGATATTTTGCATATCTCCATTGCCAACTCATGCCATAGACTATCAGTGCCATCTTGATTATTGGAAATGAAGTCATTAGTTCCTTTGAATCTAATCAGGGTAGAAAACCAATTGGAAAAGTCCATTTAAAGATTCTGTTTCTCAAGAACCACTCCCAGTACCAAGTTGTATTAGTTAGGACTCTCTAGGGAAACAGAATCAACAAGAGATATCTATAAATATAAGATTTTATAAAAGTGTCTCATGCAACTGCGGGTATGCATGAGCCCAAATTCTGTAGGGCAGGAAGCAAACTGGAACTCCAATGAAGAAGTTCAGTGAACTCCTTAGGCAGCAAACTGGCAACTTCGATGAATGTGTTCGATGAACTCCTCAGGCAGTGAACTAGCAACTTCAATGAACTCCTTAGGAAACACTTTTCTAGTTAGCCAGAGAAGAAGTGAAGGTCTGCTATCTGTTTCACTTGACAGTCTTCAACTAATTGGATTAAATCCAGCTGATTGAATTCTCTCATTGTGGAAGACATGCCCTTCATTGATGTAATCAGTCACAGCTGCAGCCAATTGACTGATGATTTAATAACCCAGCCTTCTGGTTTATTAACCAGCCACAAATGTCCTTGCACTAACATTTAGGCCAGTGCTTGCTTGACCAGACACCTAGGTACCATCACCTGGCCAAGTTGACACATGAACTTAAACATCACACTATAATACCCTTTTCTCCCTCTATGAATCATTTTTCTGTGACATCATAATCAAAGAAACATAAACATTTAAAAATGTTTTGGTATAGTCTAATTTTTTTTCACTATAAACATTTCTTTTTAAAGAAAAATTTTTATTTTGAAGTATAACATATGTATAGAAAAGTGTTCTGGTTTGCTGATGTTGCCATTATGCAAAATACCAGAAATGGATTAGCTTTTATAAAGGGGGTTTATTTGGTTACAAATTTACCATCCTAAGGCCATGAAAATGCCTAAAATAAGGCATCAGCAAGAGGATACCTTCACTGAAGAACAGTCGATGATGTCCAGAAAACCTCCAGCAGATGGGAAGGCATGTGGCTGGTATCTGCTGATCCTTTGCTTTGGGTTTCTCATTTCAACATGCATTTCTCCAAAATGTCTCTGTGGCTTGTCTCTCTTAGCTTCACCAGAGCAAACTCTGGGCTAGCATCTCCAAACATCTCCAAGTATCTCCAAGTGTCAGTGTCAGTGCCAGCTCTTAGCTTCTCTCCAAAATGTCCCTTTCAGCTGCTCTTGGGGCATTTTGTTCTCTCTGCTCTCTGTGTGTGCTCTCTTTAAAGGACTCCAGTGATCTAATTAGGACCCACCCTGAATGGGCAAAGCCATGCCTCCACAGAAATAAGATAATCAAAAGGTCCCGCCTGCAGTTGGGTGGGTCACATCTCCATGGAAATACTTGATCAAAAGTTCAATCACATTCAGATATATACTTCAGTACTATTAATTACATTCACAGTATTGCACTACCATAACCACCAAACATTACCAAAACATTTCCATCATGCCAAATAGGGACCCTGTACATTTTTAATTGTGAACTTTAACATATATATGTAACAGTGATAACTTTCAAAGTAAAATTTAACAAGTAGAGAACAAATTTCAAAGAGTGTCATGGGTCACAGTTCCACAATTTCAGCTATTTCCATTATTGTAAAATATACATAACAGAAAGATGTTAACTTTCAATATACAGCTCAACAAGCATTTATATAGGTAATTTCAAAAATTGTTATGGGCTACAGTTCCACAGTTTCAGTTTTTCCTTATTATGCAATATAGGGTATATACAAAAAGGTGAAGACTTTCAAAGCACAATTCAATGAGTAGCTATAAAGCAAATTTTAAAGCATGTTATAGGGTCAATTCCACCATGTCTATTTACCTCCTTCCAGCTATTCCAACATCCCAACATCTAAAAAAGTATATATATAAATTTTCAGTATTCATGGACTTTTGTTACATCTTATCTTATTTGATATTACCCCTTCCTTTCACTTAATCTCTTTCTCCATCTTCAGGGATGTCTAGGCAGTGAGCACCCTAACTTGTTCATATTGAAAGGGGGTATCAACAGTATGGGGAAGATGGCTGCATCTGATTGTTACTCTTAAAGAGGCTGTTGCCTCTGGGTTTTAGGACTTGTCTGGCATAGGAACATTCTGGTGGATTTAAGTTTCTGAGAGAAAAACTTAGTAAGTGAATCTTTTAGAGACTCTCAGATAGGGACCTAGGCATTTGGTGACCAATTTTGGTAAGGGCATAGCATATTGTGGCCATTTGGGATGTCTAGCTGGAGCTTGCATAAGAGAAACCTCCAGGATAGCCTCTCAGCTCTATTTGGGATCTCTCAGTCACTGTTACCTCAGCTTGTTACCTTTCTTTTTTCCCCCTTTTGGTCAAGTATGCATTTCCAATCCCTTACTGCCAGGGCTAGGCTCATTCCTGGGAGTCATGTCCCACATTGACAGGGAGATTCATTCCCCTGGGAGTCATGTTCCTAGTGGGGGGGAATAATGAATTTATTTGCTGAGTTGGCCTTAGAGAGAGAGAGTCCACATCTGAGCAACAAAAGAGTCTCCCTGGAGGTGCCTCTTAGGCATAATTATAGGAGGGCTCAGCCTCCCATTTACAACCCTAAGTTTCACAAGAACAAGTACATTTGAAACCTTAGCTTCTCATTGCCTATTCCCACCCTGTGCCCTAGTGACCTGGCTTCTAGATTCTAATGCTATGAGTTTGTTTACTCTAATTGTTTCAAAACATTGAAATCAGACATATTTGTCCTTTTTTTGTGTCTGACTTATTTCATTGTATATGATGTCTTCAAGCTTCATCCATGTTGTTGCATGTAATCAGGGCTTCATTGCTTTTTAAACCTCAATAATAATAACATTCCATTACACACACACACACACACACACACACACACACACACACACACCACATTTTGTTTATCCATTCAAGTTGATGGACACATGGGTTGTTCCATCTATCTTTTGGCAATTGTGAATAATTCTGCTATGACCATCAGTGGGAAAATATCTGTTTGAGTCCCTGCTTTCAATTTTTTTGAATATATACCTCATAGTGGGGTTGTAAGTCATATGGTAGTTCTATACTTAGCTTTCTGAGGAAGTGCCAAACTGTTTTCCACAGGGCTACACCATTTCACATTGCCACCAGCAATGTATGAGTGTTCCTATTTCTCCACATCCTCTCCAACACTTGTTATTTTCCATTTTTTTAATAGCATCCATTCTAATGGGTGTCAAATGGTATCTCACTGTAGTTTTCATTTGCAATTCCCTGATGGCTAATGATGTTGAGCATCTTTTCAGGTGCTTTCTGGCTGTTTGTACATCTTGAGAGATGTCTATTCAAGTTTTTAGCCTATTTTTAAATTAAGATGTTTGTCTTTCTGTTATTAAGTTGAAGGATTCCTTTACATATTCTGGATAGTAAACTTTATTGAATATGTGGTTTCCAAATATTCCCCCCATTGTATAGGCTGTGGTTTAACTTTCATGATAAAATCCTTTGAGGATCAAATGTTTTCAATTTTGATGAAGTCCCATTTTACTATTTTTTCTTTTGTTGATTGTGCTTTGATTGCAAAGCCTAACAAACCATTACCTAACACAGGTTCTTGAAGATGCTTCCATATATATATATATAGCAAATAGAGATAAAGTTTTCCTAGCAGCATTTGTTGAAGAGCTTATTCTTTCCTAATGGAGTGGTCTTTGTCACCTTGTCAAAAATCAGTTGGCCATAAATATGAGGGTTGATTTATGACCTCTCAATTCTAGTTCATTGCTCTATATGTCTGCCCTTGTGCCAGTACCATGCTCTATTGATTACTGTGGCTTTGTAGTAAGTTTTAGCATCAGGAAATGTGAGTCCCCCAACTTCATTCTTCCTTTTCAGGATGGCTGTAGCTATTCAGGACCCAGTAACCTTCCATATAAATTTGATGATTGGCTTTTCCATTTCTGCAAAGAATGCTGTTGGAATTTTGATTGGGATTTCATTTAATCTATAAATTGCTTAGGGTGGTAGACATCTTAATGATATTTAGTCTTCCAGTCCATGAACATTGAATATCCTTCCATTTCTTTAGGTCTTCTCTAATTTATTTTATCAATGTTTTCTAGTTTTCAGTTGCACACAGAAAATTGATTCTTTCAGCAGCTTTTGTGAATGGAATTTTGTTTTCTTGATTTCTTCTTCCAATTATCTATTGCCTGTGGGTAGAAACACTACTGATTTTGGGGTGTTGATCTTGTAACCTGCCACTTTGCTGAATTCACTTATCAGCTCTAGAAGCTTTGTTGTGGATTTTTCAGTATTTTCTGTATATAGCATCACATCATTTGGAAATGGAAAGTTTTAGTTCTTCTTTTCCAGTTTGGATGCCTTTATTTCTTTCTCTTGCTTAATTGTTCTGCCAAGAACTTCCAGTACAATATTGAATAACAGTGGTGTCATGAGGCATCCTCGTTTTGTTACGGATTTCAGAGGGAAAGCTTTCAGCCATTCACAATTAAATAGGATGTTAGTTGTGGGCTTTTCATGTATGCCCTTTATTATGTTGAGGAAGTTTCCTTCTATTCCTAGTGTTCTAAGATTTGTGTGTTTTTTTTTCCAAAAAAAATGGTGCTATATTTTGTCAAATGCATTTTCTGCATCAATTGAGATGATCATGTGGGTTTTTTCCTTCCTTCTGTTCATGTGGCATATTGCATTAATTAATTTTCTTGTGTTGAACCAACTTTGCATACAGGAATAAATCCCACTTGAACATGGGATGTAATTCTTTTAATATGCTGTTAGAATTAGTCTGCTAGTATTTTGTTGAAGATTTTTGCATCTATATTCATAATACATGCTGGTCTGTAGTTTTCTTTTCAAGTAGTATCTTTATCTGGTTTTGGTATGAGCATTATGTTGACCTTGTAGAATGAGTTAGGGATTGTAACATTTTCTTTGATTTTTTTTGAGGAGTTGGAGCAGAATTGGAATTAAATCTTCTTGGAGTGTTTGGTAGGATTTCCCTGTGAAACCAATGTGGTACTGGGTTTTCTTTTTGAGAGATTTTTGATTACTGATTTAACCTCTTTACTAGTAATTGGTTTGTTGAGATAGTCTATTTCTTATTGAGTCAATGTAGGTAGTTTCTGTGTTTCTAAGAATTTGTGTATTTCATCCAGGTTGTCTAATTTTATGGGCATGGAATTTTCCATAGTATCCTCTTGGAGTCCTTTTTTTATTTCAGCAGGGTTGTTAGTAAAGTCCTCCTATTCATTTCTGATGTTTGTTATTTGTATCCTCTCTCTATTATTATCAGTCTAGATAAAGGTTTGCCAATTTTATTGTTCTTTTCAAAGAAACAACTTTTGGTTTTGTTGATCCTTTCTATTGTTTGTTGTTAGTTTTCTGTTTCATTTATCTTCACTTTAATTTGTATTTCCTTCCTTCTGCTCACTCTAGGTTTAATTTGCTCTTCTTTTTCTAGTTCTTCTGGTTTTGAGGTTAGGCCTCTCATTTGAAGTCTTTCTTCTTTTTTCAAAGTAAGCATTTAAAGCTATAGATTTCCTTCTCAGTACTGCCTTCACTGCATCTCATACATTTTAGTAGGATGTATTTTCATTTTCATTCACCTCAAAATATTTCCTAATTTCACTTGTGATTTCCTCTTTAAACCATTGGTTGTTTAAGACTATGTTGTTTAATTTCCAGATATTTGTGAATTTTCCTTTTCTCCCTCTGTTATTGATTTCTAGCTCCATTCCATTTTGGACAGATAATATCATTGTATGAGTTCAATATTTTTTAATTTACTAAGATTTGTCTTGTGACCCAACATATGGTCCATGTGCACTTGAGAAGAATGTGTATTCTGTTTACATTGGTTGCAGTGTTCTATATAATTCTGTTAGGTTCTAGTTAGTTTAGTGTACCATTCAAGTCCTGTACTTTCTTATTGATCTTCAGACTAGATGCTCTATCCATTATTGAGAGTGGCATGTTAAAGTCTCCTACTATTAAGGTAGAACTGTCAATTTCTCCCTTAAAATCTATCAGAATTTGCTTTATACATATATATTTATAATTTTTACATCTTCTTATTGAATTGTCCTCCTTATCAGTATATAATGACTATCTTTATCCCTCTTAAATGTTTTTGACTTAAAGTCTATTTTATCTGACAGTATAGCCACCCAAGTTCTCTTTTGGTTACTACTTGCATGATATATATATTTTTTCCATTGTTGCACCCTCAAACTACTTATATCTTTGTCTTTCAAGTTAGTCTCTTGCAGATAGTATATAGTTGCTGCCACGCTTTTTTATCCATTCTTCCAATCTCTGCCTTTTGACTAGACAGTTTAATCAATTAACATTTAAAGCCACTACTGATAATACAGGGCTTTCTTCTGCTATTTTGCTGTTGGCAGATGCCTTTGTAAGTCTCATACTCTTTCTGTCCCTCACTTCTGTTAATGCCCACTTTTATATGTATTTGTCTGTTATGTTTTACCATATTAAGTGCCTTCTCACTTCTCTCTTGGTATATTTTTCATCTATTTTCCTTGTGGTCACCAGGGGGTTAAAATTTAACATCCTAAATACATAAAAATTATATTCATTTTGATACCAATTTAACTTCAATAGCATCCCATGCACTTTTCCTATATCCGCTGTCTCCCCACTATTATTTTTATATTTGTTTCCACTTATATCTTTGTATATTGTACTCCAAAAACATAGAATTATCATTATTCAAAATGTATTTGCATTTTAGCACCTGTTGGAAGTAAGAAGTGGAGTTACATACACAATACAATACAATAATATCAACATTTGTAATAACCCAAATGATAACCTTTACTACAGGTCTTTATTTCTTTATGCTGTTTTGAGTCATTGTCTAATGTCCTTTTCAGTCTGAAGAACTACCTTTAGTATTGCTTGCAGGGCTACTCTAGTGGTGATGAACTCCTTCAACTTCTGTTTTTCTAAAGAATGTCTTAATCTTTTCCTGATTTTTGAGAATTTCACTGGACATAAAATTCTTGGCCATCAGCAGTTGTTTTTCTTCAGCACTTTAAGTATTTCTACCCATTGCCTTCTTGTATCCATGGTTCTGATGAGAAATCAGAACTCACTCTAATTGGGATTCTCTTGTACATAACACATTGCTTTTCTTTTATGGCCCCAGAACTCTCTCCTTGACCTTTGTATTTTACAATGTAATCAATATATGATGAGGTGTATTTCTTCATGTTTATCCTGTTTGATGTTCTCTGAGCTTCTCAGATGTTCATGTTCATGTATTTCACTATGTTCGGAAAGTTTTGTTCGATTCCTTTTTAAAATTTCTATCTCTTTACTTAGACACTCATATTATTCATTCATTGTTTTCCTGATATCCTGTAGTCCTTTCTCTGCACTTTTCTTCATCTCCTTGAGCATTTTTAAGCATTTTAAAGATTATTGTTTAAAGGCTTTATTTGGTATATCTACATTCTTGTCTTCTTCATTGGTGTTTTCTGTAATTTTATCCTTGGGATGGGCCTTCATTTCCTGTTTCTTTGTCTTGCACTTTTTTTTTTTTCACACTGCACATTTTAATATTTTAAAATGTTAACTCTGGGATTTAGTTCCTGGAATGTCTGTTTCTTGGTTTTGTAAATAGCTGGTGATAAGACAGAGATTTTCCTGAACTTTAGCCCTCTTATCAGGAAGGCCTGTCCAAGGCAAATGCAGTATATAGGGATTTACCTATCTTTCTGTGTCTCTGGCTAGTTCTAGGCTTTTCCTTGTTAGTTTTTTTGGAGTTACCCTATTTACAGCAGTTTTGTTGTCCCCCTGTTTCCCAGGAGACAGACCTCCCTCTCTCAGGTATTTGGCCCTAGCATGCCTTTGTCCCAGACTGTCCTCCTCTATAGCTTTTACCCTCCTTTTGTTGTCTCATGCTGCTTTGGCCTGGAGGGCAAATTCTAGGAGAGTTACCCCAAGAGGACTTTCCCAAATCACTCTTTCCCAGCCAAAACAGAGCCAGGGACTCACAAAGGGGGTGCAGATCTGCTCCAAAATGCCCCAGAAGGGTATCAGTTGGGAACAGCAGCAAAAGCTCCCCAAAGCTAAGCTTTCCTGGCCTGCCCAGCAAATGCAGCTCTTTAGCTAACTGTCCCTTGCAACCCTGATGAAGCACTGGGTCTTTACATCTCCACAACCTCCACCCTATCTTGCAAGGTTTGAAACAGTGGCTGCCACAGACTTTGTCCAGAGCAGGTTGAAACAATAATTGCCCTCAGACCCGGGACCCAGATCAGCAACCAGTTGCCCAACCCTGTTCTTGGGGAAGAGGATTTATACATCCCTTTCTGTCACCAGCAGTTAGCCAGGGACTGGACCCCACAGTGGCCTGCAGTGAGAGTGGGGAATGAGTGCTGGTAGCCATCCTGTGGAGAGAGAAATTTACAGTTCTTAACCACAGTTCATCTGCCTCTTTTTCCTGCTTTTCCTTGGATGCTATACAGTGTTCTTCTGACCCTGGGAGTTTCAAAATAGTTATTTGAGACAGTTCCTGCCTGTTTAATCATTGTTTTAGTGGGAGAATGAATCCTAGAGCTCCCTACTCTGCCATCTACTCTGGAAGTCCCACACAGATGAAATAGTTTTCTATTGTATTTCATGTTTATTCTTTTTAACACGCAAAATCAAAAGCTAATTTGAGAAACATCAACTATGTCCTTTCCCTGATTATTTCAATATTCATGATGTGACCGCAAAGCTACAGACTCTTGTATCTGACTATGCCTCACTTGAACTTGAAAAAGTAGTTTATGCTTAATGCGTTTCCAGTCAGATTCTCTCAATATGGATATTTATTGGAAGAAATTTTGAAGTCTGAAGATCATAGTTAACTTCAGTTTGATTTTATGTTTTAATACCTTCAGAAATTAAATGTTGCTGAACTTTATTTGATGTTTTTAATTATACTGAGACGAACGTTTCAGATGACCAAAAGACAGAATTTGAACAAAAAATTCCCCTGCCTTTTTTTTCCCTTTATGGAACACAAGGCCATGCAATATTCAACTATATGCCTGGTTGTCTCAACCCACTGCCTGCTTCTTGGTTTAATTTATTTTCCTCCACACTCACTCCACTGAAAATTAAACTTCATGAAAGGAAGGAGAGAGTATGCTTTTAGCGATTCTTTACACTAGGGACCTAAATGGAAACAAGCCCAGAGTAGCAATTTAGTAAATTCCTGTTGAATGAATCAATGAATGGATAGTCTTAAACTAGGCGCTCAGAGTTCAAGAACTCATGCTGCTGAGGTCAAAGATAAATCATCTAAACCACATTTATTCTTGCACCAGAGGAGAAAAATGTAACTATTCTAAGATTGCTAATCACAGTCCTTTTAAAAGGGTGTATAATAACTCTGACCCCTGAATGTACGTGCAAGTAATGGTTTTAGGAATACTTTTATTCTGTCCAAGAAAAGCAGATGCACCCAACTGATATACATTATAAAGAAGATAGAATATTTCTACCAAACAACATCCCCATTTCAAATTATGATTAATATTAGCTTGTTCATTTTTAAGGAATCAAAAGGCATAAGGCTAACAAAATTATACTGAATTTTATATGAATCCCACTATGTATTTGCTGAAAATTCACTGCCACTTTGTCATGGGATGACACTATTTTCCATCAAATAAAGCAAAATAAGAATTTTTTTTTATGAATAAAAAAATTTGATAGGTACTTTTTTCCATAAAGATAGTCTGTCAAAGGCTATTGAAGTAAATCATATGTATATATGTGCCAGAGGAGACTTGGAAAATTCAGTTCTGTGGTCAAAATTTATAATACTTGAGTGCATGCTACTAACAGGATATTTTTAGCAGACTTCAAACAAAAATCTTGATTTTATTTTCATAAATTTAGTGATACTTATCTTGACTAGAAAAGATGCCGAGTTTTTTATTATTTATTTATTTATTTATTTATTTTTCTGAAGTTTAATAGGAATCTCTTTCTTTAGCAGTTTAGCTTTTTCTTCTTTTTTTTAAAAAATTTTTTTCAGGAGCCTTTATATAAAATGTTTAACCATACCTGAAAATTTAACATATTCAATTCAAGTACATTTTTTCTCCTTTCTGTGACTGCAAGTTGTAGATTTGCTAAAAGAAGTCAACAAAGGAAATCCAGTTTAGTTTGGAAGGTTTCAACAAAGTCTTTTAGAGTATACTCATCACATTCATAGATAATGCTAGATTTAAATCATACATAATCACTAACATCCTGAATAACAAGAGAAGTCAAGACAGTCTTGATCAATGAGAAAATTAGTACTACAATTGTAAAATTAATTTTATAGGATCATATTTCTAATAATATGCTTCAGTACAAAATATACAATTACAGCATTTAGAATAACTACTTTGGCATAAATGCAGTGGGGAAACATATATGAATGTTTCATTGAAAAGTTTTGTTTAAAAATGGAGAAACCAAAGGCAGTGCATTTATTTAGAATTTCACTAATTATATCAGACATTATTCATGACACCAATATAGAGATATTTCACTTAAAATATTGTATTATTGACTTTTTCCTCAGTGAAATGTGCTGTACATTTGTTATCCATATCTTAGACCGTTAGTACTTTGTGCACTGTATTATATCCATACAGTGAAACACTACCTCCAGTAAAATATGAAATATTGATATATGCTGCAATACTGATGAATTCTAAAATGATTATACAGAGTGAAAGAAGTCAGTCAAAAGTATACATGCTGTATGATTTCATTTATTTAAAACCCTAGGAAATGAAAACTAATCTATATTAACAGAAAACAGGTCAGTGGTTTTAAGATAATGGGAGGAACTGAAGGAAGAGGTTACAAGGGGACATGAGGAAAACTTTGGGTGTGATGGATATGTTAATTATCTGATTGGTGTGATGGTTTCAAAAGTATATATCTGTCTAAACTTACCAAATTCTACAATTTAAATACATACAGTTTATTTTATATTAATTATACCTTTATAATGCTGTTTGGAAAAGAGAGCAGTTGCAATAAGTGGACTGGGATATATAGTCAAAGGAAAGCATTTATTTTCAAGGCAGGAGAAATGATATAATATGCAGGTAAATACACAATAGGCAGGCTCTTAGCACATGTGTTATACTTTCATCAAAAATAATATTGCATCTTTAACAACTGTTAAAGATGTTTAGCCAAAAAAATTGCAGATCAAATTTGTTAATCTACAGCTATACATTTGACTTATCCTGAACCCCCAAAGATATGGGAATAATTTAAATATTTAGGTGAATTTATAACCATATTCAAATTTCAATCCAAAATTGAAGCTTTTGGGGTCTTTGGTTTTTAATGCAGACTATATCTGCTTGATTTAAGTATGGACATATATCTTGAATATCACCTGAGATTCTTCTTTAACTGCTCTGTGAAGAGACTCTGGGATTAATACATTTTTAAAGCTCCAAGATGTTTCTAATTTATAGCCAAAGTTGAGAAACAGTAGGTTAAGAGTTTAGCCTAGCAACTCAGATAAAATTTTCCTGAATTAAGATAATTGTATTTGAGATGGAGAAAAGAACATGAAATCAAAAGTGGTTAAGATATAATTTGAAGATTGACTTAATATTCCGCGTGAGGGAGAAGATTCCACGATGGAATCAAGCCTCCTAGCTTTGGAAAATCCATCATATGATGCTATTCATAGAAACAGGAAAAAAAATATAAAAGGTTGAGAGGTCAATTTGTGCTAAGAATTCAGTTCACCTCATTAGATCTCCTTGAATTACAGGTATCATGCCAAATTAAAATTAAAGAGCAGTACATTGACTTGAAAATCACATTTTAAGTGAAACAACAGTTTTGGAGAATTAATTTTATTTCAAGATATCTTTATTGAAACCTCTTTTATGCCAAGAATTGTGATATAGGAATAAATTAAACATATCTCTTTAAATAAAAAATTTTACATCATGGGACTACAGACATAAAATCAAGTAACACTAATATAACATATTGCTTTCTGATATTACCTGCAGATATTATACCACATGCAAAATAAGGAAGCAAACACCATTAAACTCTCAATTAGATCAGCCTAAGTGCCACACAGTCGGCTCATACTGTGAAAAAAAAAGTAAAGTGGGTCTTTACTTTTGTGGTAAAGGAAAAAGATAGGAAAGACATTCCAAAAGAAAGAAAGAACCTATGAAAATCCTATTAAGAAGCACATGAATTTATGTATGGCTAGTTAGTGAAGACGAGGGAGAGATTTGCAAAGATAAGGGTGGAGTTTGGGTGAAGGACAAGCAAAGGAGACTGTGAACTGTGTCCAGTTTTTTAAAGAATTTGAGCAAATGGGCTAAGAATAGCAAAGTTAAAGAGAGAGAGATTCTATTAAAAAATGAAAAGATAGAAAATTAGTCTTTTGTAAGAAACCATTTGAAATATCAAGAGACATCCCAGCCGTTTATTTCAATTGGGAAGGCCTGCCTTCTAGCACAGGGAACATGGGAAAGAGCTGGGACTTGAATTTAAACCCATCCGTTTTGGCAAGATAGACACCTGGCTTATAACTGCACTCTAGTTGCCGAAAGAAGATAGTATCTGTTGGATAAGGGTAATCCAAGGGTAAGGCTTAACTTTTTATAATTATGAGAAGTTTTGAATATTTATGGTCACCTTACAGCAACCGACCAAGAGAAATCAATGAAAGAAAGACTCCTCTTGTAACTGGGTAATGAGATATTAAGGGTAGAAGAAGGCTGGAACCAAGTTAGTCAAACTACAGCACTATATTCATGCATACTAGCAACAAGAATGTCTTGAACATAAGGTCAAGGTGTTAGATTGGAAGTAATTAAACATTCCGATGAAGCACTGATCCTGGAAAAATGAACTTACATATACAAACTAAATGGTTCCAACCATGCTGAAAACAAGGTGTGCAGAGGCTGGGAATCAGGAAGCATATGATAGTTTCCTTATTCCTTTATGAAATTAGGAAAGAAACTTTAAGAAGTCAGAGAAGACAGTGAAAAATACAAACAATATCAAAACAAAATACATAAATATATTTATTGGGGAGGCAAGTGTTCTCTTTCAATGTATGAGGACAAGATGGGCTACAATATTGATCTATGACAGTAAATTCAATGAAAATAGAATAGTCTAATCACATATATGCTGAATGCCTACAATACGCAAGCATTTCTCTAGGTTCTGGGGAGAAAAGAGTGAAGAAAAGACATCCTGTTCTCATGGAGCTTGCATGTTTCATGCCTCGGGATCATTTTAATGAAATTGAGGACAATTCCAAAATGATAATAAAAGGATTAAGGGAGACTAAAAATGTATATAGTCTATTATCAGTTAATGCATTTAATCATTATTTCATAGTTCTTCCCATACCTTCAATTATGACAGCATGCCTTTCTGACTTTATACATATTCATGTTAGTCTTTGAATTATAATTTCAGTTGCAGGGGAAACAATTTTATTTGTTAACTAATTCCTAATGGAAGGAGATGTGGAATAAATAATGTTGAGCACACTCAAAATAACTTTCTTGCAGAAAGAACAGAATTTTGTATTCACTAAATGTATTGATTGAAATATACAAAAAGCAGGATAAACCCTCTAGAATCCATCTAGTGGATATAAAATAGATAAACAAAAAGAAAAAGCTGGATAGGCTTAAATTTATACTTTTATTAATATTTATTTTGCATTTCTTTTTATTATATACATATTATTTGCATATGTATGAGCACATATAATATATATTTCTAACTATCTAAAATTAAGGACATTTTGGAATCTCAGTACAATATAAATCAGATACTAAAACCACCATTTTTTTTCACCAAAAGAAAAAATAATGAAGATTATGGAAAGTAAGTTACCTGTGTAAAGTCACAGATCTAGTTAATAATAAGACCCAGAAAACCACTCATTTACTTAAATATTTAGTCTATTGATCTCTTTATGTGTTTCTTTAGGATTTGAAAGTGTGTGTGTGGCATGAAGTTGTTTGATCATATCAATTGCCTTCAAATATATTCATTAAAATAAAAACATGCATGGCATACCAGCAGTAAACTCCTCTAGTGCAGAATTTAGGCTTTAAAGAGCAAATGGAAGTTTTCCCCATTCTTCCTTCATAGAATAAAGCCCATGGCATTACAATGTCCAGGCATG
Organism: Choloepus didactylus; assembly: GCF_015220235.1. NCBI lineage: Eukaryota > Metazoa > Chordata > Mammalia > Pilosa > Megalonychidae > Choloepus > Choloepus didactylus. The sequence goes on from NC_051312.1 coordinate 57,667,628, forward strand.
CTGTTTTAGGATGTCCTTCAAAGTGTACCAATCAATGAGGAAGGCTGCTTTCACTGCCATTAAAGTTAGGATTTAGTTTTTAAGAAAGATGATACTAAATGATTATCATGAAATAAATAATAGCATTCTTATTTGAAGAGATAAAGGAATGTGAAGTAACCTTGAAGAGAGAACTAATATTGCCTCTTATGGTGACTTTTTTAGCACAAAGCCTTCACAAAGAGTAGCACATGGTCACACCTGGAACTACAGGCTGGCACAAAGGAAATAATTAACCAGAGCTGGTCAGTTCCATTTTCCTAGAAACTGCAGTTGGTTCAGCATCTGAATGAGAACTTTGCTTTTTGGTAAAAAGTAGATCAGTAATTTCATTTGCACCTAACAGAAGAAAGAACTTTCCTACTTTTTTTTTTTAGATTAAACTTTGGATAATAATATCCTCAAGAAGAGCAATCAAAGTCCATTTTCTTTTCTTTTCTTTTTTTTTTTTTTTGTGGTTATCTATGAACAAATATTGCTGTTTCTCTCAGACTTGCAGAAGTTTATATTCTAGAGAATAGAGGTTCAGTGATCCCCAAAGAAACATATTCTTTTCCTCAAGAACCTTGACAAAATGCCATTTAACTTGGAGATCCTAGTGTTGGGGACAGGCAGTCATGAGGGAAATAGTGAGGTTATTATTTTTTACTTAAATTTTTTTTTTTTAAGTATTTCAATAACCTTTGAAAGATTTTGTTTTGGGAAGACATCTTCTGATTTTGCATCAGCCAAATTCAGCCCCCACCATGCAACTGGAATGGTCACAAAATGGTGGTCGGCTAAAGCATGCAGAAGGCTACATATACTCTTTCTCTATTCCTGACAGCAGATCAAAGAGAAAGCTGTCTGCATATGCTGGCCCCAGGACAGCAGATAAATCATTTATGTACTACATAGTTTTAAATATATACAATATACTATATAGTATTTATATTGTATTTCCATTCATACTCTTTCCTTCCTCATTTCAGTAAATGGCATTGCAATCCACCAGTTATTCAAACTGAAATCAGGAATTCATTCTTGATTCTACTCTTTCCAACTTCTCTCCAAGCCATCTATATGTCCTAACAGCTTTACCTCTAAAATACATTTCCTGAGTCTCACCACTTACCTCTAACTCCATTACTACAACTTTGAGCCAATCTACCATTCCTCCACTATGGAAACAACCTCCTGAGTAGTCTCTCTGCCTCCTGGTATAGTACACCTTCCACCCAGAAACTAATGTTAACAAGATCAGGGTGTTGTTTTTCTCAAGACCTCAAATAGCTTCCTGTTTCATCAGGAATAAATAACCACTTGCCAGTGGTCTCCACAGCCCCACATTGTCTCACCTCTACTTCACTATGATTGCTTCACTCTCTATCTACCTTTCTTTCATTATGCCCAGCCATCCTAGTCTTTTTTCTGTCATGTAAATAGGCCAAGTATATTTCCAATCAGCATCTTTGCACTTGGTGTACCTTTTGCATAGAAAATTCCACTAATGGATCATCTCCTGGCTGTCTCCTCATTGTTCAGGTAATAGTCCTTCTCAAGGAAGAGCCATCAGTCCCTCTTTCCACATTACTCTATTCTATCATCATTGTATTATTCATCAGTACTTGAATTTATCTTACATATTAACTTACTTAATGTTGGTCTTTCCCCTCTTTGGGGATGGGAATATCAGTCTTCATCGTCACTATATCCCAAGCTATAAAAATATCCTTCATATAATAGAGCACCAATAAATATTTGTTGCCTTACTACAATTATTTGAGATCTGATTGTACTGTCTATGGTGTAAGTATTTTAACAGACATTTCTAACGTGAATAAATCTTTGATTAATTTTATATATAAAATTTCCAAATGATTTATTTATTTAAATAGCTTACCTATTAAACTGTATATAATTGCAAAGGTACTGGGGTCTGCAGGACTTTTGTTCTTTTGTTGGTTTTTTAGATGTCAATCTGATATTGTGCAATATCAATAGTGTTGCATATGTTTACATGTGCCATACTCTCCATCTTCCATAGGTTGATAGTCATTGAGTTTTTTTGTTTTTTTGTTGTTCTTGTTGTTGTTAACTTAGCGGGCCTTGAAGTTCACAGAAATAGAAAGATACAATCCCTTAATAGTAGGTGTTAAGATTAGGTCTCCTACACTATGATCATGGTCCGCTGATATTTTTATAGACCATGTTGCCTCCACTCATGTGACTCACTTTCTTCTACTCAATAAAAATAGGAAATTTTGAATTGGAATATAGTAACTGAAATGGGAAATTTATTGATAGATATTTAGTCTAAATTAAACAAATTAGTCTAAGCAGAAAACAAAGCAAGTGAATTCTGAAATATTGTGATGATAAGAATAGATACTTTCATTCACTTATTCTAACTTCTCATTCCCTCCCCAATAATAAAAATTGGACACTGAAGCTGAAAAAAAATGTTTAACACAATAAAAACTGTAAATTATGTGCATTGCCCTTGAAAATACAAGCATGCCTATGATATCAAAATAAATATTTAAAAACATAATAGTATATTAATTTTCTATTTATGAGTAGTAGAAAACATGAGTGTCATCCCACTCTCAAATAAGATATTTGACACCTTTTCCCTCAAAATTTCAAAATGATCTCCCCTAAAGTAACTACTAGCTGTTTCTTAAATCACAGTAAAATTAAAATTGACATTTCAATAGATCCATCTTTATCCTATGTCTATTTCAGTACTGTATGAGTGGAGCATAAGGCTTTGCACCCAAATGACTCTTTTTTAAAAGTAATTAATATTTATAGAAGTATAGAGTATTAGAATAGGAAAATAACTTGGAGCAACAACTACCTCTGCACTTGGCTTACTATACTGTAGATTAGAAGTTATAGATGGCATCTTCCTTCAATTAATGGCATGAGGTAAACATAAAGTCATCACCCCGTAGCAATGATTGTTCTTAGAATTTTCAGAGACTTGAAATGTATTTAATACACAGGAAGAGATTTCAAATGCTGAATTTCCATTGTGATGGTGCAAATATTTAAAAAAATGCTATGTTTATCTAAATTGTTTGCTTCTTAAAAGAATCCTCGTTAATAGCACAGTGACTGTTGAGCTTTTGTGTAGCTTCACTGATTTCATCAGGTTTTGAAGACTAATCCAATTATCTCTAGAAACCCCAGGGTTCCTGTCAGAATTAGGTGTTTCTATTTCTTTTAAATTACCTCTAAAAGGCCATTTCCAGAAAGACTATTTCAATTTAAGTCATATCATCTGTTTTGAGAGAGACGACTGGAGTAGTAAGTGAGGCAATAATACGATAGGTGAATTTGCACTGTTTGGATACAGAAAATGAATATATGTACCTATGTGGCATAAAATGGCCATGGGATGAAACGTGGGAGAACTGCCACTAATCTCGGAGCTACTCAGTAGAAAGGCAATATGCATTGTTCTGGCAACTTCCGTTCATTTTGATTGCTCTGCTTACACAGGGTATCTAGCAATTTTTACTCCCTGGAAAAAATATCATGCAACAAACTAAATAAATTTTTTTCATATCATTATTTGAACAGTCTTATTTATCTCTTTAATACATTTTAAAACATAATATTGGTTGTATTCATTAATTCAAACCTTACCATCTGCTCGCCTCTTTTACTACGTTATGTAATAGTAATCTAAATACTAATAAGAAAGAATTCAATATATTTTTTCTTTTGCAAAAATATATTAGATTTAATTCTAAAGACTCGCTTTAAATCTGCTTTGCCATTGCTGGCAGCAGGATTCATTTGTTTGTTTAGTTTGAGGCAAATAGGACAGCTCAATGTAGCATGAGAAGAGAGACAATGTACAAACTAAGCTTGACAATGTACCAACTATGAAAGGGCTATTTTTCTCTAGTTCATCATTACATGTGAAACCTTGTTCCAAATGTGACAATGTTGCTGTAGGGGAGCAAAAATGAATTAAAACATGCAGCATGAGACTGAGATCTGTGCCAGACATCTCAGATGAGAATACCCTGGGTGTCTGACAGATCATATTTCAGGTTCACTGTTTCTGAGGTCTAATGGTTCAGCTAAAAAATAATTTTCCTTTATCAAAGACAAAAAAAAAAAAAAATGTGCTTCTCAAACTTGGTAATGTATAGAATGATTTCAATTTATTTTTGTCTCTCTCTACAAGTACATGAGAATGTTCTTTTTTCTTTTCTTTCCTTTTTCTTTTCCTTTCTCTTTCTGCAAAACAAAACAAAACAAAACAAAGCAAAAAAAAAAAAAAAAAAAAAAAACCCTCTCAATCACATGGAAGCTACTGAGCTTAAGAATCTTCAACCTTAGATGGCAGACTTACATTTTCTATTTTGATAAGCACTTAAGTGAAAGAGACTTATATTTTTTGTTTGGGTTATAATTAATTTGACACAGGAAACAGCATGATGCCAAGATAGTGGGTAAAAATGCAAGAAATAAATAAGATCCCAATTATTTCCAAGTATGTCATCTCAGAGCAAGAGATTCCTGAGGAAAAATCATGGTTACTTTAAGAGAAGGGCAAGATTATACAAGTCTCTGTTACATATTGCAGCTGTTCATTCTTCTCTTCCACTGTATTGGATTTAAGTAGATGACAAAACTTGTCTAACATAGCTAAAAGGCAGCGGAGTTTAATGTGAAAAGATTGGCATTTGTGTTGTGCTGACCTGGGTTTCCATCTCAGCTTTGCAATTAACTCTCTGTATCCTTATTTAAAACTTGGTTACAAAATTTGTAAAAAGACAATATTCATAAGGTTGACTCATTTGTTTTCCTTTTTTTTTTTTGAGGAGTAAATTAACAACATTCATGTAAATGGCTTACCATAATCTTTTGCTCAAAGGATATGTCCTCAAACATATTAGCTATTATCATTATCTGGCAGGTTGCATATTGTCATGTTAATTAGGAATTGAATTCCTACTTTAGTCTTAAAGCTATTATACATCATTATTCTTTCTACCCAGGACATGATTACTTTCTTCTTTTTATTATTAGTGAATTAAATTTTGTTGTGTGTTTATTGAATTATTCAGCACAAGTGAGAGATTCATTATTCTAGCTTTCCACCTTTCAACAATATTATGTGTAAACAATCTAAGATGAATTTTCATTTCATTATAAAAATGCTGAAGGATGAAGGACATATAAGGGATAAATACCAAACAACACCCTCAAGTCACTTTTTCCCATGTTTATTACACAAATAATTCTTTTATATTTCCAATTAAAAATTTCTTGTTTAATTTCAGCTTCTTTTGCTTTCTTGTCTTTCTTTTCCTCCTTTTTCATTCCTGTTCTTAGAAAAAAAGCACCAGAAAAAAATGGATCTAATGATCTTCAGTGTGAATTACATCACTTCATAGAGCTGTATTTGCTAAGTGATTTAAGTTGTTATATCATTCCCTCATAAGGTTTTATTCCCATCACTATCATTCACTTCAAAATTTTTCCAGTTTTATTTCATCCTTTTAAACAAAGGCAGGTGAAGTGGGACTCAGGGTTCCAGAGGATTTGGCCAACACAGATAAGAAAGAAAAGCCTATTTTCAGACCTTTGCATATTCTGCTACTTTCTAACTCCACTTTGTTTTGCCAAACATGTCCCTTCCCCACCCCCCTTTTTTTTTCTTTTGAATTCCTTTAGTCAGTTCTTTCTTATTCTGTATTTACATTGTTGCTTGCTCTATTGGAGTTTGTTATTTTGTCTCTGTATTATGGGTGATTTATTTTGATTTTCTAATGGCAAGTTTACATAATTTCATCAGATTTACTTGTTCTGGCTTTGATTCCTCCATTCACATTACCACCAAGGCCTTTGAACAGAATGTATCTCAAAAGAGATGACTCCCATGGTTCATTTCACCTAGAGTTTAACACTTACTATGTATTGAGTATTGACTTTGTTTCAGGCATTTTGTACTGATGATCACATTTAATCTTCACAGAAACCCTACTGGATATTATTGTACTATTCATATGAGGGAAATGAGGCCCAAAATTACACAGCAATCTTGGATATCAGGTCTTCTTTCTGCCAGGTTCTGTATCCGTTCTTCCATCTCTTTCTCTTTCTTTTTCTTTATATTATTCTAGGGGCTGGGTCAAAGAAGAATTTAGTAGCAATGCTGCACTAAATCACAGATTTAAGCTTCATTTTAACTCAGTGCCATATACGTTATTGGCATTCACTAAATATTTCTAAATGAAAAAATAAATGAAAGAAAGAAACCTCTGACATAAAGAGCATTTCAGTTCCTGCATCTCATTTAGCCAGTAAGAAAATATTAAAATAGCTTCTGATCTCCGATACTCCCATATATTAGAAATCTTTCAAGTAAATTTTCACTCCGTGCTATTTTGTTTGTAATCTAGTACCTTTGTTTTATAAAGATTAGAGTGACATATTTTAGATTCTGTGTAATGCGTAGCTATATGAGTGTTGGTAAGTATTAGGTGGAAGGTTTCCAGGATAATTTGGTGGAGAGAATACACAGTTAAAAGTTTATGCCCAACTCTAAGTTTCAAAAATTACTTTGGGAAAATAATCTACAATTGAAATCAAAATGATAAGTAACACACATCTTAATGAGTCAACCACTTAAGCCAAGAACAACAACTTTCTTTTCTCAGTGAGTCAGGAAGAATTAACTTTTTGAATCATTTCAAAAAAAGTTAAATGGCATCATGAAAAGAAGGGCCCTGGCCCAGAATTCCACTTCTAGGTATATAACAAAAGAATTGAAAGCAGGGTCTCAAACAGATATTTGCACACGTATGTTCATAGCAACATTATTCACAATTGCCAAAAGAGTGAAGCCACCCAAATGTCCATCAACCAGTGAATAGATATGCAAATTGTGGTATATACATACATAGGAATATTATTCAGCTGTAAAAAGGGAATGAGGTTCTAATACATGCAACAACAAGGATGACCCTTAAGGATGTCATGTGGAGTGAAATTAGCTAGACACTAAATGACAAAAATTGTATGATCCCACTGTTACAAAATAATTAGAAAATTCATACAGTCAGAAACCAGAATACAGGCAACCAGGGGCCTAGGTTGGGGTAGGAATGGAGAGTTATGCTTAAATTGTAAATTTTCCATTTGGGATCAAGGAACAGCTTTGGTAACGGATGGTGGTGGTGGCAGCACAACATTGTAAATGTAATTAAAAACACTGAATTATATATTTCAATGTGGTTAAAGGGTGGAAATTTTAGGTTGCATGTATGTTACTAGCATAAAAATTTTTGAAAAAGAGCCCGTAAGTATGTACAAAACAAACAGTGAACCTTAATGCAAATCATGGACTATAGTTAATAATACAATTATAATAATATTCTTTAATCAATTGTAACAAAGTTACCAAACTGATGCAAGTTTTTAATAACAGGAGGGATATATGGGAACATTGTATTTTCTGCATGATTTTTCTGTAAACCTACAACTTCTCTAACAACAAAACAATGAAAATTTAAAAAGAGGAAGGAAATGTAAATACAGTTAGTCAAGAAATCAAGATATTGATCAAAGAAAAACTTTTCAGGCAATTTCATATCTAACAGCTTTATTGAGCAGTTCATGGATCAGGCAACATCCCATTCAGAAGATAGAAGAGAAGCTCCATGCAGAGTGTGGAAAGGGGAAGCTCATATGGAGGAATGTGGGAGCACGTGAGGAAATGTTCTGATAGGCTGAGTTTGGGTTTCCACTTCACATGAGAGGGTCTTACTAAGTGTGGAGCAGACATATATTGATAAGTATGGTATGCTTGCTTGTCCATTCTGAAAAGCTCTCTACTGGACTGAAACTAGTTGTATCACTAGATGTTGTTTATCAACAATCCTGTAGAGTATGTTCCATTTTCCCCCAGAGCCTGAAGGCCATTGTTCTGTCTTCTGAACAAGCTCCTCTGGAAAAAGGGACTCCTCCCAGCATCACCCAAAGCAGGTGGCCAATTTATTTTACTTAACAATATTAATTTGGTTAATTGAATCAAAAGGTTTTTAAATGTTAGTTATTAGCATTTTATAATGGACTTTGTTTGAGATGTCTGGGTTTTCCTAGACATGTAAAGGAAAGCAATTTAATTACTGAAAATAAACAATTATATATTACATCAGATGGAAAAGATGGCCCAGGTTGAAGAAAAACATTCTAAAATCAAGAAATAAATGATAAATCCTTTCCCAGAGAATATTAGATGTCATACTTTGACTTTTATTTCTTCATTTGGATAGACTATTTTAAATAGCCTCTTCAAATTATCAATAAATTAATTGTGGCAATTGTTTTATTTTAAGATATCACTTAAATGATGAAATTTAATTGCTGCCTAAATTAACATCACTTTCGTTGTAGGACATTATTTCAAACAGAATATTATAGCATTTATTCATTTGGAAGGTAAAGAAACTCAGATTGTACTGATAATCTATTTTATTTTTCATTCCCCACCACTGTGAAACTTTCAGTGCCTCTAGCTTTAAAACAAACTTTTTTTTTTTTTTTTTGCTTTATTTTGAGTGAACAGGAATAGTCACTCAGGTGAGTTTTTAATGTCATAGACTCAGAGAGAAAGTTTTGGAAAAAATATGACTCTTCCGAACAAACACATCACATATTACTGCAAAAACACTCAGAAAGATAAATGTGCATTGTCCATTCTATAATTCAAGGTTAGTTGTATTCTTAGAGGTAAGAGTGTCTTATGGTGACACTAGGATGGGGCTATAGCTTATTCCCACTCCAGACTGAAAAAAAAACCTCAAAACTCATAGCACCTTTGGGTAAAGTATATGAAAGTGACTTGCCTCAGTATTGGAGAATGATTTGCCCTAGAATATACAGAATTGCAATCCTGCTTGACAAATCTTTAAAGCAAAACCTGAAAGCATCAGACTGCTTCCAAGTAACTAAACTGCATTCCATAACAAATCTCAAAAATATTTATAGGAATACAAAAATATCCACACCCAAGAAGGTAAAATTCACAATGTCTGTCATCCAAGCAAAACATTACCAACCATGCAAAGATGATATACAGATGGCAAATATGCTCATGAAAAGTATTCAACATTGTTAGTTGTTTTGGAAGTGCAAATGCTGAAATCACAGTGAGATATCACTCCTTATCTGCTAGAATGGCCAAAATTAAGAAGACTTACTATACCAAGTTTGGACAAAGATATGGAGGCATTGGAGTTCTCATAGACTGCTGGTGGGAATGTAAAGTGGTACAACAACTTTGGAAATATTTGATAGTTTCTTAAAAAATTAAACATGTACCTTTCACTTAATTCACTAATTCTACTCCTATGTAATTACGTAAAATAGATGAAAACATATGTCCATACAAAACTTGGTACATGAATGACCTTATCTACTATTTTTGCAATAGCCCAAAATGGAAATAATGGAAATGTCCATTAAGAAGTGAATAGATAAACAAACCGTGGAATGAAGTATTCAGAAACAAAAACAATGAAGCATTGATTTATGCAACAACAGGATTGAATCACAAGATATCTCAAAATAATTATGTTGACTGAAAGAAATAAAATAAAAATGAATTCATACAAACAGAAGCTAGTATTTAGTGGGAAAAAAGTAAATCAGTGTTGCCTGGCGACAAGGTGTGGAGGAGGAACACAGAGGAGTACAAGGAAACTTTTGGGGATAATTAATATGTTTCATCTTGATTATAGTGATAATTTATTGGGTGTATACATTTTTCAAAATGTATCAAATTTACACTTTTAATATGTGCTGCTTATTGTATATTAATTATACCTCAATAGAGGTATTAAATATTAAAATCATCTCTTATTGTCTCCCATAGAAGACTGTAAACATTTTTAGAGCAGGAACACTGTATCTCCAAGTTTGTATATAAGTTTCTGCTATTTAGTAATTATTTACTATGTAATTGTTGAACTATCCTAGTATGTTGACTTCTATTTATCATCAAAAAAGCATATAAACACACACATGTATATGATCACATTTGATACTGACAAGTAACTCACTATGCAGAACAGGTATTATCTCTATTTTTGGGTGAAGAAATTAAGGTATAGGGGTGCTAAGGATATTCTTCAAGGTCATACAGATGTTAAATGATAGAATCAGTTCTCCCACCAGAGTTTCTTCTGACCCAAAAGCACCTGCTATTTCCATTTTATATGGTAAATGTGTATCAACATAGAATCCACTCTCTTCTGACAGATTTCCTCATTACTTTCAAGTGTCACACTGGTATCTAAGGCTTACCATCGTTTACACTTAACATGTCACGGAATTAATGCAGTAGACCAAATAATTGTCTGAGAGTCTGTTGTTGATATAGGTGGGTTGGTGAATAGCCCTATATTCATGCTTGAGCACACTTTATGCCTTGGAAATTGCAGAGGATAACTTGACTGGAATGAAGTGCTGGACTATAATAAGTCTCCCTTTATAAATCAACTCCCAAGGGAATAGAAATATTATTTGTGAAGAACAGGAGCTCATTGACTTGAACATGTTTTATCAAGTACCAAGAGACCTGATCTCAAGTGGGTTAGAATGAATACAAGAAATTAAAATAGTTACCCTAGGTATCAAATCATTTTCCCTTTCTAGGAATTTGGACACATTTGCTTAGCAAGGATGCTTGATTTTGTTTCTGTCACTGGGAAAACTACATGAGCTGCAATGGGCATGTTCCACTCTGAATAGTCTCTGTATGACCAGGGCATGCTTTTTTTATTTTATATTTATTTTATTATTGTTTTATTCAATTTAGGAGCAATCCTAGACTATTAGTATTTGGTGATCATGATTTTTTTTTAATTCAGCTTTATTGAGATATATTCGCAAACCGTACAATCATCCATGATGTATAATCAGCTGTTCACAGTACCATCATATAGTTGTGCATTCATCACCCCAGTCTATTTTTTGAACATTTTCCTTACACCGGAAAGAATAAAAATAAGAATAAAAAATAAAAGTAAAAAACAACACCCAAATCATTCCCCCCATCCCACACTCTTTTCCTTTAGTTTTTGTCCCCATGTTCCTACTCATCCATCCATCCATACACTGGATAAAGGGAGTGTGATCCTTATGGCTTTCACAATCACACTGTCACCCCTTGTAAGCTACTTTGTTATACACTCATTTTCAAGAGTCAAGGCTACTGGGTTGCAGTTTGATAGTTTCAGGTGTTTACTTCTAGCTATTCCAGTACATTAAAACCTAAAAAAGGGTTACGTACATAGTGCGTAAGAGTGCCCACCCAACTGACCTCTTGACTCCATTTGGAATCTCTCAGCCACTGAAACTTTATTTTGTTTCATTTCAGGGCATGTTTTTGATCCCTAGAAGGACTTCCCCACTGGCAGTCTAGACCTTGTCTGTTACTTAACCAGTGGATAACACTTTATTGCTATCCCAACCACAATGTATCTATTAGTTGAACTAGATTAAATTGTTGATATTTGGCCATTTTTACCTCAAAATTTGCAAATGCATGTGGTTCAACCTAATATATTTCCAATGTATTCGCCATCTATTATCTGTTCCACTCTTTGCGGATTCAAGGTAACTGAAAATGCTTTAGAAAGCTATGAACCATAACATCAACAACAAAAAATAAACTAATGTGTATGTGTGTGTGTGTCTGCAGTATTCACTGCACATGGAATATTGTAAATAAGTGGGAGGAAGAGGAATACTAACATTTATAGAATGTCTACTAAGTGTCAAGCCCCCGTATCTAGGCATTACCCATTTTCTTTTAGCCTAATGACTTGGAGAGATGGTAATTGTTACACCAATTTCAGAGACAAAACATGTTCAAACTTAAATTACTAAATCAAAGTCACTGAAATTACCAACAGGAAAACCAGGTTTAACAGCCTTGTCCATCTGTCTCCGAAACTCCCGCTGTTTCTAATTCACCCACTATGATTTATTTCACTTTTTGTACTATATATAGACAATTTCTGCAAGTTCAATGAAGAAAGAGGTTTTTTTTTTTTGGTTACTTATTTTGCATTCAGCACATGGCCTGGCTACAACTTTAAGCAGCAGCACAGCATTTTTCCTTTCCCATGCCTGTCACGAAATCAGTGAAATCAGCTACCAGCACTGTGAAACACGTCATACATCTGTTTATTCCAAGACAGCATAAAACCCTACCATTGCTTTCACAAAAGAACCTGATGATGAGTATGGGTGTCATCTTGAAGAATTTAAAATCCTTGTGTTGGGATTTGCCACTTGAATCATAGTGCCTCTACACAGGATGGCTGTGTGTCTGTGTGTCCACATTGGTGGGGTGGGGGGTTAGGTTACATGATTAAGGAAGGAGAAGGAATATTGTGATGTAAACTCTCGGATTGCTACATATAAGGCTTTTCTGCTTGGTCACTGATTTAATGATTCTCAATTTCATTCATCTTCTTCTCTGAGAATTGGTACTCTCCTTTTCTGATACAACTATGCAAATATGTAGAAGTCAGAATTCCTGTCTTCACAGGGACTATTCACTTAACCCATTATAGGAACTGATAAAGTGCACCTCAGAGGAAGGGTATTTCTTGCTGGAGAGATTGAAATCCTTCTGAGTATGTTACTGGCAGGAATTAGAGTTATCACAGTAAGAAGAACAAATGCTCTGCCATTCAGATTCTGTATGCCTGAATCTAAACCTGACTATAATGAACAGAACTCGTACTGGCCATTATTCCCAACATCATTACAGAACATTAGCAACATAAATTACAGAAATAGCAGTTACAAGTTATTGAACCATTACTCTGTAGTTTATGTATATTATCTTATTACTCTTACCACAATGTTAGGGGAGAGGTATTACAACTTCATTTTATAAATGAGAAACCTGACAACCAGAGTAATTAAGAAAATTTGCAAAAGACTAGTAAATAGTAGAGTCAAATTTCATGTCTACGTCTGTTTAACTCCAGTGTCTGGGCTTTTATTTACCATATAATGCTGCTGGGTTTGGCTGTCTATCACTATGTAATAAACTACCCCAAAACAAAGTCATCTGAAAGTAATGACTATCATTAATTCTGTTCACAAATCTGCAATTTGAATCAACTTCAATTTGAAGGTACATTATCTCTGCAGCATCAAGTGGGGCTGGGGGTTCTACTTTAAAGATGTATTACTCACATGGATAATATGATATAGGGCACCTGGGTCTTTCTCATAGCGTGCTATCCAGGTCCTGAGAGTGAATGCTGCAAGAGAACCAAGAGGAGGCTATAATGACTTTTATAACCTAGCCTCATAAGATACATGGATTCATTTCCACCACAGTCACAAATCTACCCTATTCAACAGGAGGGAACACTTGAGATCAAAGTTACGTGGTAAGAAGAGGGTGTGAGTTGAGAGATAATATTGCAGCCACTTTTGGAAAATACAATCTACCATGCTGATCCACTGAAGTGTTTCTGTAATCAACAATACCTGAAGTACTAGCTTATGTAATGAGATTTTATTCAAACAAATTTTACTTTACCTATTATGCAGAAATTTACATCAGTGAAAATACTTGTCTGTAAGAAGAAGAAACTAAGAAACACTCCCAGATCTCACCTGCCTAAAGACGAGCAACGTTTTATACCTTTGGATATATTCTTTCAGCCCCTCTTCTGTATACCTGACACATGCCCAGAAGACACATGCATATACTTATATTTTGGTTAAGTTTGCATGTCAACTTGGCTAGATTATGGTATTCACTTGTTTGGTCAAGCAAGCTGGACTGCTTGTTATTGTGAGGGTATTTCATAGATGGATTTGCATCTATAATCAGTTGACAGCATCAATTGTTGATTGCATCTACATAATCAGTAATGTGAGGAGTCTCCTAATCCAATCAGTTGGAAGTCTTAGAAGCCAGAACTAAGGATTTTGGATCTCAGAAAGAAAAATTTCTGCCTCAACTTCCACCAGTCAGATTCTCTTGGGAAATTTAGATTCACCTCTGTCTGAGTTTCCAGGTTGCAGCCTGCCTTAAGGAATATGGACTTTCTAATCTCCATAGTTACGTGAGCCAATTTCTATAATAAATATTTATTTACATATCCTGCTGATTCTGTTTCTCTGGAGGACACTGACTACATCGTGTACATACACACACACACACACACACACACACACACACACACGCATACACATATCTGAGTCACATCCTTGATCCTGTGTCATTTTTCCCATCTGCCATCTGGACCACACTTCCGGAGTCTATTGATGTCTAGTGTTTTCCCTACATTTTAAGAATGACCATTACAATCACTAATATGTATAGGACTTAATCCCCAACAGGCAAGCTCCTACAGTCTTCATTTACTTATGATTAAGAACCTTCTTATTTTTCTATTGTCTTTATTGTGAAACTTAAATTCACAATCAGCATATATCAATAGGAGGGCCTTTGAACTTAGCTAATAAATAAAGGTGGACCCTATGGGCAAATACGGTATTTAATTAAAGTTGTGAGATCACTTTTCATTAATCAAGTGACTTCCTGCAGAGTATGCTGGTACTACAATTAGGCCACTAAGAACAGAATGTAAATCAGGCAGTGGCTTCCATGTGCTAAAGTTCATAGATAAAACTTAACACAAGCTTTTAGTGATCTATACAACAGCTCCATTTAGTTCATTTTTAGATCTACCCATGTCCTAGAGCAGAGTCAGAAGACTTCTGCTTTGGGCCAGTAAACATTTCCAGTTTTGCCTTTCATATGGTCTCTGTCACAACTACTGAACTCAGTCATTGTAACACAATGTGTGTAGACAATAAGTAAATGAATGGGGGTGGCTGGATTTGGCCCATGGGCCATAGTTTGCTGACCCCTGACTTAGAGTGAGGTATAACCTGTGATGTTTTTAGCTGAAGTAACATTAAACTCTGACTCACTTGCCCTAAACCATACAGAAGACTAACCCTGAATAACAAAATGTCCTGAGGGGAAGGGCTAATCCAAGTTGCTTAACCCCAGCAATGTCATGAGGTCCTGATACTTTCCAGGTTTCTGCTCTTCAATCTTCGGTGTGTTCAGCCTAGGCAGGGTTACAAGAAGGCTGCCAAGGTTCCAGATATCGCACACAAATACAATGACCTCCATCAAATAAAGGAAAGAAAGAATAGGTTCTTTCTTCATTCTTTTTTCATTGTTTCTTTTTCAATCAGTGAGAAAGCCTTTCCCAAAGCCTTCTCCAAGCAGTTTTCCTGGGTCACAAATGAATAATGTGTTCTTAAATCAGTCACTACCAACCAAAGGAAATTACCACATATAGCTTGGCTTCTCAGGATTTAACCTGTGTTATCATGGGGAGGGATGGGCTTGCAAATAACTTGTATAATTGTTAGGAAAAAAAATTGGCACCTATTTTTTGGGTAACAAATAATGGGCAAAGCTAAAAACATCCTTTCTTCAAACTCAGTGGAGTACCATTATGTAATAATAAGAAAAACCACAGGGGGATTTTTTGGAGGAGTCAGGCTCTATCAGAACATCCTTGTGTGTCTTTGACTAAGTCCAATAAACTCTCTAACATTCAGATTTATCATCATTAAAATAAAGAATTTGCACTAAGTGAATTCTAAGCTTTAGAATTCTTTCTCCAGTTTTAAGCTCTCAGTGTTGGTGCCAGAGAAAACTACCCCTATCAGCACTGTAAAGTCCCCATCTTCAAACTTACCACACTGAAGTATAAAGGTAAATAATGTTCATGCACAATTCTGTCTTGAATAGTAAGTTTGTTTTTTTAATTTAATTTATTAAGATTGTTCACATACCATACAACCATCCAAAGATCCAAAGTGCACAATTGCCCACAGTGCTGTCATACAGCTATGTATCCATCACCACAATTGATCTTTTTTTCAATTCTTAAACATTTTCATTACTCCAGAAAAGAAATAAACACAAAAAGAAAACTCAAATCCTCCCATACTCCTAACTACCCCCCTCCATATTTGATGTCTATGAGTTTACATATTATAATTAGTTCATATCAGTGAGACCACACAATATTTGTGCTTATGTGTCTGATGTTTCACTCAATATACTGCCCTCAGGTTTCTTCATTAACCCATTTTTTAAGATAGTTTTGTTCAGTCACCATACATTCCATCCTAAGTAAATAATCAATGGTTCCCTGTATAATCAAGTATTTAGGCATTCACCACCATCACCACTATCTATATAAGGACATTTCTTCCACAAAGGCGAGGGAAGAGTCAAAGAAGGTAGAGAGACAAAAGAAACAGAAAAAGAAAGAAAAAAATGACAGCTAAAGAGCAAGAAAAGGAAAGGCAGAATTAAACTAAAGTACAATAAATGAGTCAGATAACATCGCCAATGCCAAAGTCCCACATCCCTCCCTTATATCACCCTCTTGTAGGCATTTGGCTTTGGTATATTGCCTTTGTTATATTAAAGGAAGCATAATACAATGTCTGTTAACTATAGTTACTAGTTCACATTGATTGTATTTTTCCCCAATACCACCCCATTTTAACATCTTGCAAAGTTGACTTTCATTTGTTCTTTATGTAAAAACATATTTGTACATTTTATCACAATTTTTGAGCATGTTAGGTTTCACTGAGTTATACAGTCCCAGTCTTTCTCTTTCCTCTTTCATTCTTGTGTCCCAGATGCTCCTAACCTTCCTCTTTCCACCATACTCACAGTCATCTTTGTTCAGTGTACTTACATTGTTGTGCTACCATAACCCAAAATTGTGTTCCAAATATCTCACTCCTATCTTTTCCTATCTGTCTGTAGTGCTCCCTTTAGTATTTCCTATAGCACAGGTATCTTGTTCACAAGCACTCTCATTGTCTGTTTGTTAGAGAATATTTTAATCTCTCCCTCATATTTGAAGGACAATTTTGCTGCATATAGGATTCTTGGCTGGTGGTTTTTCTCTTTCAGTATCTTAAATATATCACACCACTTCCTTCCTGCCTCCATGGCTTCTACTGAGAAATCCGCAAATAGTTTAATCAAGCTTCCTTTGTATGTGATGGATCACTTTTCTCTTTCTGCTTTCAGGATTCTCTCTTTGTCTTTGACATTTGATAATCTGGTTATTAAGTTTCTTGGTGTAGGTCTACTCAGATCTATTCTGTTTGGGGTTGCTGCGCTTCTTTGATCTGTAAGTTCATGTCTTTCATAAGAAATGGGAAATTTTCATTGATTATTTCCTCTATTATTGCTTCTGCCCCTTTTCCCTTCTCTTCTCCTTCTAGTTCACCCATGACATATACATTCATGCATTTCATGTTGTCATTCAATTCCCTGAGACATTGCTCATGTTTTTCAATTCTTTTCCCTATTTGTTCTTTTGTGTGTAGGCTTTCAAGTGTCTTGTTCTCCAGTTCCTGAGTGTTTTCTTCTGCCTCTTGAGATTTGCTGTTGTATGTCTCCATTGTGTTTTTCATCTTTTGTGTTGTGCCTTTCACTTCCATATACTGTCAGTTGTTTTTTCAAACTTTCATTTTCCACCTTATGTTCACCCAGTGTGTTTGTAATGTCCTTCATCTCTTTTGCCATATCTTCCCTGAACTCATTGATTTGGCTTTTGATTTAATTTAGCATATTTCTTTGAAAATCTTTAATAGATTGTTTCATTAAAGTGAAACAATGTCCAATTATATCTTAATTGAGGTGTAAGTTTGTTCCTTTGACTGGGCCATATCTTTGTTTTTCCTAGTGTAGTTTGTAGTTTTCTGTTGTCTAGGCATCTGGTTTCCTTGCTTACCCCAATTAGATTTTCCTGGACCAGAACAGGTACAGATCTCAGAATGGGGTTATTTTCAGTTTCAAATTTCCCTGAGGTTGTATCGCAGAAGATTGGCAGACTTTCCTGTGAGGCCTCTAGTGACTGTGCTTTTCCTAACCTGCCGAGCAGGTGGCACCTGTCAGCCTGTCGCTCCCCACTGGTGTAAGGAGGTGTGGTCCCTTTAGTTCTCAGCTTAGGTTGTTCCTGGTTTGATTGTTTCTGTCCAGTCCTTGGGGACTGGGTTCTGAAGGGAAGGCCTGCACTAGAGCAGCTGGGCCACACCTTCTTCCTCTTAGGGAAGGTACACCCCCTAGGGAGGTATCTTCTGCATTTGAATTGCTCCTTTGTCTTCTGACTCTGTTATCTACACCCCTGTCTGGGTCATAGTGCTGTGAACTGAAAATGGTTGAGGCCTTCTCCTCTGAGCCACTCAGGTTCAGAGACAGAAAAAGGGAGCAAAAGCCCCCTTTCAGAGACAGTCCACAGCTCCCTGGTTTTGCCCACTGGTCAGAGAGAGCACCTGGTCTTCTGGGCTCCCTTTCCCAGGGCACAGGCATTTTCTGGTTCTTTAAGGTCATTTGTCACTAAGAGCCTCTCTCTGCTTGTCAAGGTTTATCTATGTTTGTAGCTTGTATTCAGCAGTACACATTTGTTAATTAAAACCCCTGTTGGACCTGGGCTGTGCTATATTCACTTACTCCTGGACTGCTGCTTTCTCCTACAGTGAGGTCTTGCAGCTCAGTCTACCATGGGGGGAGTTGGCTCCCGGCACAGTTCCACAGTTTTTACTTACAGATTTTATGCTGTGATGTCAGCCATTCCACCCAACCCAGGTTGTTGTACAATGTGTGGACAGTCATGGTTGACCCCCAACAGTTATTCTGGATTATTTACTAGCTGTTCCTGGTTGTTTATCAGTTGCTCCAAGGGACTAATTAAATTCCACACCTCTCTATGCCACCATCTTGCCCCTCCCTAGTATGTTCTTTTAAAAAAGAGACCCTATTCCAATCATAGTCATATCTCCAAAGCCTAAACTTGTGTTTAACACAGAGTTGGCATCTTATAAACATGTGTCCATTTGAGATAAATTTGTTGATAATGTTTTATCATTAGATCATTTGTTGAGCTCCTATAAAAAGAGACAAACAAAAACATTTCCTAGGTTTCTGGGGGTAAGGTTCAAGCCAGTAAGGAATTTATAAATGCCTCAAAACCCAAGTGGGACCATGTTCCAGTTTGCTAGAGCTGCTGTTATGCAAAATACCAGAAATGGATTGGCTTTTATAAATTGGATTTATTGGGTTGCAAATTTATAATTCTAAGGGCATAAAAGTGTCCATACTAAGGCATCAACAAGAGGATACCATCATAGAGGAAAGGTTGATGGGATCCGTAACATCTCTGTCATCTGGGAAGGCATATGGCTGATGTCTGCTGGTCCTTTGCTCCTGGGTCGTGTATCAAAATGGCTTTCTCCAAAATGCCTCTGGGCTTCTGTCTTAGCTTCTCTCTTCAGCTCCTGTGCATCCTTGCTTGTTTTTCCAGGTCATTTCTCTCTAAGCATCTGGGGTTCTCTCTTAACTTCTCTGTGGCAAAGTCTGGGCTTCATCTCTTAGCTTAGCATCTCCAAATGTCCTTCTGTCAGCATTTTCAAGCATCTCCAAGCATCAGCATCTGTGTCAGCTCTTAGCTTCTCTTAAATACTCCAGTGAACCAATCAAGAGCCACCTGAATGGGTGGGGTGCACACTTCCATGGAAATAAGGTCTCACCCACAGTTGGTGAGTCACATCTCCATGGAAACACTCAATCAAAAGTTTCTACCCTAATCAAAAGACTAATAATTCTGCTCCCAAAAGATTGCATTAAAGAATATGGCTTTTCTGAGGGACAAAATATATCCAAACCAGCACAGGCCATTTGTACCATGATTGCCGTGGTGTGATTGTTACATTCATGTGTCAACTTGGCCAGATGACAGTACCCAGCTCTCTGGTCAAGCAAGCACTGGCGTAACAATTGCTGCGAGGATGTTTGTGGCTGGTTAATAAATCAACAGGCTGGTTTATTAAATTATCAGTCAATTGGCTGCAGCTGTGACTGATGACTCACTGAAGGGCGTGTCTTCCACAATGAGAGAATGCAATTGGCTGGATTTGATCCAATTAATAAGTTGAAGACTTATAAGCAAGACAGATAGAGGACCTTCACTTTTTCTTCCACTGCCCAGCAAAGCATTTCCTGAGGAGTTCATTGAACATATTCATCGAAGATCCCAGTTCATTTCCTGAGGAGTTCATCAAAGTTGCCAGTTCATTTCCTGAGGAGTTCATCGGACATCTTCCTTGGAGTTGACAGTTTGCTGACTGCCCTATAGAGTTTGTACTCGTGCATACCCACAGTTGTGTGAGTCACTTTTATAAATTTTATAGTCGTAGATACCTCTCATTGATTCTGTTTCCCTAGAGAACCCTAACTAATACAACTTGGTACCAGGAGTGAGGTGGTTCTTGAGAAACAGAATCTTAAAATGGGCTTTTACAATTTGTTTTCTACTCTTATTAGATTCAAAGGTACTAATGACTCTATTTCCAATAATCAGGAGGGCACTGACAGTCCATGGCATGAGTTAGCAAAGGAGATATGCAAAATAGCACTGATTGATTCTCCTTATCATACTCTTGTATGAAGCAACGCTCTGGGTGTCAGTGTTTTTGACACCTTCACAGAGTTTTGCAGAATTAAGAGGTATAATGATGTTGGCTGGCTGCTCCTAGATACATTGAATAAAGTTGTAAGGGGAAGGGATGAGTTAAAGGCTTCAAATTCAAAACTTAAATGCCATATGAGAGATTTAAAGGTTTCTATGTGTGCCCTGAAAATCTTATTTCCTGTGCCCACAGACTTGAGGTTTCTGAAAACCAGATGCAGATTCTTGTTGCACGAGTAGCAGATTTACAACATAAACTAAAATCTCAACCTCTCAGGGTGTTTGCTGTTAAAGTAAAGGCATTTACTGGAAAAGAATGGGATCCCAAAACTTGGGATGGGGACATATGGATTGATAATAATGGCAGTGAGGACATTGGAACCATGGATTCTGCTGAGTCATTATTAGATTTACCTGTAGAGGGCTTCCCTGAGGAAACAGCTTCCCCACCTCCAGTCTGCCCTAAGGAGCCTGCCATCCAACCCCCACCTAAAGAGATTAATCCTTCAGTGCCTGCTAATCCTGTAATCACCTCCCCTGAGGAAGCAGCCCTCACTCCTCTGTCTGGGGAGATTAATCCTGTTTTAAGAGATGAAAATGCAACAGAATGTCCTGAGGTAAATGACTTGAGGGATAATTCTAACTCTTTTCATGACCCACCCCCACCACAGTCTTTGCTTCAAGACCTATAACTAGGCTAAAATCCCAACAGGCCCCAAAGGGTGAGGTACAAAGTGTGAAACATGAAGAAGTACAATATGCTCCAAAGGAACTATATGTGTTTTCCAACTTATACAGACAGAAACCAGTGGAATATGTATGGGAATGGATATTAAGGGTGTGGGATAATGGTGGAAGGAATATAAGGTTAGATCAGGCTCAATTTACTGATATGGGCCCACTAAGCAGAGATTTTGCATTCAATGTTGTAGCTTGAGAGGTTAGAAATGGCATTAAGAGTCTGGGTGGCTGGCTGAAACATGGATCAAAAGGTAGCCAGCATTACCAGATGTTGAAATGCCAGAACTGCCCTGGTACAATGTGAAGGAGGGGATTCAAAGGCTTAGAGAGATTGGAATGTTAGAGTGGATTTATCATGGAAGACCTGCTTACACACCCCTGGAATGTCCAGAGGACACACCTTTTACCAGGACTGTGAGGAATAAATTTGTGAGACTAGCTCAATCATCCCTGAAGAGCTCTGTAGTTGTCCTTCTCTGTAGGTCAGATATTACTGTAGGAACTGCTGTCACTGAGTTGGAAACCTTAAACACAATGGGGATAATTGGGTCCAAAGTCAGCAGAAACCAAGTGGCTGCAGTTAATTGCTGCAGACAAGATGAGTGTGGCTACCATAATGGAAAAAGGCTCAAAGCAGCAATCAAACTAATATGACTCGCAGAGACTTATGGCATTGACTAGTAGATCATTGAGTACCAAGTAGTAAAATAAATGGGCAATGAACTAAATTCTTGTTTGAACTATAGAGGCAGAATTCTAGGTCACGTGAACAAAAGTCTCCCTTGAATTACAAAACGGAGAGTCACAGCCCCTTAATCAATTCCCAGACTTGAGATAGTTTACAGATCCAGAGCCCCTTGAATGAAGGGAAGGCTGGGTACTATTGGGGAAGGATCCTGTTCCACTGCCAAAAATTTATTCTCTTAATCGTCCTCCCATCCTTCCACAGGGGGACCTATGGCCTTTTACCAGGGTAACTGTGCATTGGGGAAAAGGAAATGATCAGATATTTTGTGGATTATTAGACACTGGTTCAGAAGTGACATTAATTCCCAGAGACCCAAAATGTCACTCTGGTCCACCAGAGTTGGGGTTTATGGAGGTCAGGTGATTGATGGAGTTTTAGGTCAGGTCCATCTCACAGTGGGTCCAGTGGGTCCCTGGACCCATTCTGTGGTTATTTCCCCAGTGCTGGAATGCATAATTGGAATAGACATACTCAGCAACTGGCAGAATCCTCACATTGGTTCCCTGACTTATGGAGTGAGGGCTATTATGGTGGGAAAGGCCAAGCAGAAGTCACTAGCACTGCCCCTGCCTAGCAAAATAGTAAATCAGAAGCAATACTGGATTCCTGGAAGGATTGCAGACATTAATGCCACTCTTAAGGACTTGAAGGATGCAGGGGTGGTGATTCTCACCACATCCCCATTCAACTCTCCTATTTGGCCTGTGCAGAAAACAGATGGGTCTTGGAGGATGATTGTGGATTATCGTAAGCTTAACAATAATGCTTAACTCCAATTGCAGCTGCTGTTCCAGATGTGGTATCATTGCTTGAGCAAATCAACACATTCCCTGGTACCTGGTATGTAGCTATTGATCTGGCAAATTCTTTTTTCTCAGTTGTTGTCAGTAAGGATGGTCAGAAACAGTTTGAATTCAGCTGGCAAAGCCGGCAGTTTACATTCTCTGTGCTACCTCAGAGTTATATCAACTCTCTAGCCCTATGTCATATTATTGTCCACAGGGACCTTGATCATTTCTCCTTCCCACAAGACATCACACTGTTCCATTATACTAATGATATCATGTTGATTGGACCTAATGAGTAAGAAGTAGCAACTACTCTAGATTTGTTCATAAGGTATTTGCATGGCAGAAGATGGGAGATAAATCCAACAAAACTACAGGGGTCTTCCAACTCAATAAAATTTCTAGGTGTCCAGTGGTATGGGGCCTGTTGAGATATTCCTTCTAAGGTAAAGGATAAGCTGTTGCATCTGGCCCCTCCTATGACCAAAAAAGAAGCACAAAGCTTAGTTGGTCTCTTTGGATTTTGGAGACAACATATTCCTCATTTAGGTGTGCTACTCCAGCCCATTTACTGAGTGACCAGATAAGCTTCATTTTGAGTGGGGACCAGAACAAGATGAGGCTCTGCGACAGGTCCAGGCTGCTGTACAAGCTGCTCTTCCACTTGGACCATATGATCCAGCTGACCCAATGGTGCTGGAGGTGTCAGTGGCAAATAGAGATGCTGTTTGGAGCCTTTGTCAGGCTCCTATAAGAGAATCAGAATGCAGGCCCTTAGAATTTTGGAATAAAGCTTTACCATCCTCTGTAGATAACTACTCCCCATTTGAGAAATAGCTGTTGGCCTGCTACCAGCCTCAGTAGAGACAGAACGCTTAACCATGGGCCATCAAGTTACCATGAGACCTGAGTCACCTATCATGAGCTGGGTGTTGTCTGACCCACAAAGCCATAAATTTGAGCTTGCACAGCAGCACTCCATCATAAAATGGAAATGGTATATACAAGATAGAGCTCAAGCGGGTCCTGAAGGGACAAGCAAGTTACGTGAGGAAGTGGCTCAAATGCCCATGGCCCCCACTCCTTCCACTTACCATCTCCTTCCCAGCCTACAGCTATGGCATCTTGGGGAGTTCCTTACAATCAGTTGACTGAGGAAGAGAAAACTTCGGCCTGGTTCACAGATGGTTCTGCACAATATGCAGACACCTCCCAAAAGTGGACAGCTTCAGCACTTCCAGTGGGCAGAACTTTGAGCAGTGCACCTGGTTGTTCTTTGCATGGAAGGAGAACTGGCCAGAGGTGCATTTTTATACTGATTCATGGGCTGTTGCTGATGGTTTGGCTGGATGGTCAGGAACTTGGAAAGAACATGATTGGAAGACTGGTGACAAAGAAGTCTGGGGAAGGGGTATGTGGATAGACCTTTCTGAGTGGGCAAAAAACATGAAGATATTTGTGTCCCATGTGAATGGTCACCAGAGGGTGACTTCAGCAGAAGGGGATTTTAATAACCAAATGGATAAAATGATCCATCTGGTGCATACCAATCAGCCTCTTTCCCCAGTAACTCCTGTCATTGCCCAATGGGCTCATGAACAAAGTGGTCATGGTGGTAGGGATGGAGGTTATGCATGGGCTCAGCAACATGGACTTCCACTCACCAAGGCTGACCTACCCACAGCCACTGCTGAGTGTCCAATCTGCCAGCAGCAGAGACCCACACTCAGTCCCTGATATGGCGCCATTCCCCGAGGTGATCAGCCTGCTACCTGGTGACAGGTTGATTACATTGGACCACTTCAATCATGAAAGGGGCAGTGATTTGTTCTTACTGGAATAGATACATACTCTGGATATGGGTTTGCCTTCCCTGCATGAAATGCTTCTGCCAAAACTACCATCTGTGAACTTACAGAATGCCTTACCACTGCCATGGTATTCCACACAGCATTGTTGCTGACCAGGGAACCCACATCACAGCAAATGAAGTGAGGGAATGGGCACATGCTCATGGAATTCTGTGGTCTTACCATGTCCCCCATCATCCAGAGGCAGCTGGGTTGATAGAATGGTGGAATGACCTGTTGAAGACTCAATTACAGAACCAACTAGGTGGCAATACCTTGCAGGGCTGGGGCAGTGTTCTCCAGGAGGCTGTGTATGCTCTGAATCAGCATCCACTCTACGGTGCTGTTTCTCCCATAGCCAGGATTCATGGGTCCAGGAATCAAGGGGTGGGAAGAGGAGTGGCACCACTCACTATCACTCCTAGTGATCCACTAGGTAAATTTTTGCTTCCTGTCCCTGCAAGCTTAAGCTCTGCTGGTCTACAAGTCTTAGTTCCAAAAAAAAGTCTTTTTCCACCAGGAAACACAACAATAATTCCATTGAACTGGAAGTTATGACTGCCATCTGGCCACTTTGGTCTTCTTATGCCTCTGAATCAACATGCAAGGAAGGGGATTACTGTACTGGCTGGGGTGATTGATCCTGACTATCAAGGGAAAATCATACTGCAACTACACTATGGAAGTAAAGAAGAGTTTTCCTGGCATACAGGAGATCCCCTAGGGCATCTCTTAGTACTACCACGCCCTGTGATTAAAGTCAATGGAAAACTGCAACAACCCAATCCAGGCAGGACTACCAATGGCCAAGAAACTTCAGGAATGAAGGTTTGGGTCACCCCACCAGGCAAAGAACCATGGCCAGCTGAAGTGCTTGCTGTGGGTAAAGGGAACATGGAACAGGTAGTGGAAGAAGGTAGTGATAAATATGAACTATGGCCACGTGACCAGTTCCAGGAACAAGGACTATGATGGCATGAATATTTCCTCCTTGTTTTGTTATATTTGTATTTGTCTGTAAAGCAAATATCTTTGCTTTCTTGTCTGTCTTATCTCCTTATCATATGGCATAGGCTATACTTTTCATTTTGCTGTATTTAAGCTAAAGGAAATCAATTTTAGGAGCTAATGTCACCCGAGGATTTGCACCCTATTCTGGGGAAATTTAGTGTGTTTCCAGTTGTACGCTGCACAGTGGAGTATTGTTTGGCAAAATGTATGTCTATTATTGTTATCTACTTAGAGATAAAGTATGGTTTTAGGTGACATGTATGACTGCCAAGTTCACAAGGGGTGGACTGTGGGTTAGGTACATGTGTCAACTTGGCCAGGTGATAGTATCCAGCTGTCTGGTCAAGCAAGCACTGGCCTAACCATTGCTGCAAGGACATTTGTGGCTGGTTAATAAATCAACAGGCTGGTTTATTAAATCATCAGTCAATTGGCTGCAGCTGTGACTGATGACTCACCGAAGGGCATGTGTTCCACAATGAGAGCATGCAATTGGCTGGATTTAATCCAATTAATCAGTTGAAGACTTATAAGTGAGACAGATAGAGGATCTTCACTTCTTCTTCGGCTGCCCAGTAAAGCATTTCCTGAAGAGTTCCCCGAACACGTTCCTCGAAGATCCCAGTTCATTTCCTGAGGAGTTTGTCGAAGTTGCCAGGTTGTTTCCTGAGGAGTTCATCGGACATCTTCCTTGGAGTTGACAGTTTGCTGACTGCCCCACAGAATTTGGACTCGTGCATACCCACAGTTGCGTGAGTCACTTTTATAAATTTTACAGTCATAGATACCTCTCATTGATTCTGTTTCCCTAGAGAACCCTAACTAATACACCTGGGCATAATGGCTACGTCCTTCAGAATTCTAAGCTTTACATTATAACTTCCTTTAATTTGGAAGATCTATCAGTGATTCCAGGTTATTATTTTAACAGTTATGCATGACATATAATCATCACAGATTTAACATGTTTGGATCCTGATTCTACTTTACCCTCATATCATATATAAGTTTCCTTCTATAACTGCTTCTGTGAACATTTATTAGGCACAGAGAACATCACCTTTAATGCAAAAATGCAAACACAGAGTTGTGGGCTGTGTCAGTCTTGCATATTTGGCTCTTTTGATAGCTCTTTATTGAAAATAAATGTACAAAAGCAATGTGTGCATGGTTATGACTTAATAGTTACAATGTGTGAATGAGTTGGTAGTTTTGAAGGTTTTGAAACTAGCTACTAATTTTCTTAAAATCAACACTTTATAATGAATATATGTCTTTTAATTTGACTTATTCTAAACTATAGTAATTAATCTTCTAACCTGTCTTCCACTTGTCTTTTAGTTAGTAAGAACCTTTTTTTCTTTTTTTTAAATTGAAGCCATTTGTTATTCAACAAATATTTCTCAGATATTCACTACATGCAAGGAGCTCTGATAGTTTCTGGATTTGAAATGCAGAAGAGGAAGAGACTCTTCCTAAATATAATGTATATTCTAGCAAAGACTTGAAGATATTTTAAACCAATTATACATTTCATTTAATCACAATTAGAAAAATTCAATTCAATTTCACAAACATTTAGTGAGCATATACTATTTAATAGGTTGCATTCGAGGTACTTGGGGCACCTCAGTGAAAAAAAATTCCACATTGCTTTCATTGTTTATATTCTGCTAGGAAAAAGACATGAACTATAAACATAATATGTAAATAAAGTATGTAACAAGTTAAATGTGATAAGGGCTGTACAGAAAAGGGAAAGTAGAAGAAGCTTGAAGGAAATGGGAATAATTGTTCATTCAAAGAGAATATTGTTTACTTTGGCTTTTGCTCAGAGTGAATTGGCAGCTATTGCAGGTTTTGACTATGATTTATTTTCAAAGATCACTTCACTGTTCTGTTGATACTGACTTATATAGGGCCAAAGGCAGAAGCAGAGAGGTCAACTGGGAGGCTATCATAGTAATCCATTTAGAAGATTATAATGACTCAGGACAGAATGGTAGCAGAAGAGTTGGTAAAAAGTGGTTGAATTTTAGGTATATTTTGAAAATAGAACCAAGTGTAATTTCTAATGTGTTAAATGTGGGGCATGAAAAAAATAGGGAATTAAAAAATAGCTAAAAGTTTTTGGTCTAAATTGCTGGAGAGATGCAATTGGCATCATTCAAGATGGGGAATACTGCAGGATATCATGAGTTTAGTTTTTCATGGTTTTTTATGGTATGTCTACTAGAAACCAACTACAGATACCCAGTACGTAACATACACTAAGCCTGGTCTAGATCAGTAGAACCTGCAGATCTGCAGATGCATGAGCAAAAATAATTTATTGATGTTTTAAGTCACTGAGTTTTGGGGTTTTTGCATTACCCAAATAGTTTGCAAATTTATCAGCAAGTGAATGTTGAATACTTCACAGTGAAGTTTTTCCATCAGCTGTCTAAACATGACAGCTCTTCTCTACATCAAAATTTGAGACAGAGTCAATAATAATGAGTTTTTAGAATTATGTCACTACTTGTTATTCAAACTGTGCAGTTTACAACATGATGAGAAAAAATTTTGCTAGGTTAACAAAAGAAGTTGACTTTTGAAATGAAAAAATTGAGAGTGGAAAGAAAATCAGACATAAAAAAACACACTGAGGGTTTTTTTAAATTATAATTTATTGGAAAGAGCTCTACAATTGGAAACTATTTCAATAATTACCTGGATGACCCTAGGAAATTTACTGAACATCTTTGGTCTTAATTATCCTTGTGTATGGTATGGATAGATTAAAATAGACCTATGCCCTTTGAAGTTTTAAAAGTCTGACCAAATTCCAGAATAGTATATAATGAAAAACAAGGATGGGCTCCTACCATCTTGGTGAAGCCATCAGAAGCAGATGATTCTAGTAAAGGACCCTTGTCATTGACCCAATGCAGAAGTTAAGGAAGATCCAAAGCCTTGTTTTTCAATGAAACCTACAGGGATAATAAATGTGTCAGCAAAATTCTGCTTTGGATACAAAAACAAAGGATTAATATCTAAAATGATCTTCCACTTTAATCCAATAATTCTTTGCAATTCTTTTCCTGAGACCTTTTAGACATCCCAGTGAGGGCTGAGCTCCAACCTTCTTCTCAAATTGCTTTCCTCACCTTACATTTTGAACTAGATGAAGAATGGGTCTTCAACAAGGACTGTAATACTGCTTATTGCTCTCTGAAAATATAGGCCTACTCATAATTCCCCCAATAGTATAGTCTTCCTATGTAACAATCTGTTATCAAGGCAATAGATCAAAGATCTCACACCTATAATTTTTTGAGGTAGGCAGGACAAAGTAATCTTACTCTAAATAGGGAAGAGACACTTACCTTAAACCCTATCTCATACTTGTGCTATTGCTATACTTCTCTCATTACCTCCATTCCATACCATGCTTAATTTTCAAGTCTGAGCTCAAATACCACATCCTCCAAGGAGTCTACTATAATTACTTCAGCTATTAATCACCTTTTTGATAGTTTATGAAATTCTGAATTAGTTTTATAGCACAAAGTAAGTAGTTCAATTACATATTGCAGTAACAGAAATGAAATTCTGAATTAGTTTTATAGCACAAAGTAAGTAGTTCAATTACATATTGCAGTAACAGAAATGACTATGCCTTCCCCAAATACCATTTTCTCTTCTTCCACAGCACATAACCAGATGAAATTTACAGCCTCCCTTTCAGTTAAGTGGTTCTGTGGGATTGAGTTCTAGCCAGTGGCACATGAATGGAAGTGATATAGGCACTTCCAGAAATGGCACAAAATGACTTCCTCTATGAAATCCTTCACATACTTTGATGCAGATGAACAATATAACCTTGAAATCCAAGTGTTGAAGATGACACAGACATAAGAGAGAAAGAGCCTGGTTCCCCTCTGACTAGGAGGAGAGCTACTTGCTAGACAACGGCGTTTATTTTGGACTTTACATGAACAAGAAATAAACATCTGTTTTGTTAGCTATGATTTTGTAATTTGTCTATTACTTTAACTAGTGTTAACTTAATTGACACAAAATTTAGTACCTTGAAGTGGGATTTTGCCATAACAAAAAAAAAAAAATATATGGCCTTTATTTTTATTTTTTAGTGTTTGTTATGTGTGTAGGGAAGAAAAAGTTTTAGCAAGGCAAAAGACTGGAGTACCTGATTATGCCTTGGGAAAATATTTGGTAAAACAGACACCTTAACTCATAACAGGCTTTCAGAGCTGTAGTTCTAGGGAAATTTTTTGAAAAAGTGAGAATTTTGTACATATTGGTTTCTCTTGACTGACTTTAGCAAGAAAAGAATTGGGTAACAACTGGTTGATTTTCAAGCAGAGATCAAAGAAAATTGACAAGAAATCAGAGATCGTCGAGGTCATAGAGGCTCAGAAAAACCAAGTCATTTTGGAGAACTGAATAGTAGGAACAAAGGATGAAAAAGGCAGTGAGGTACAAAGGCCCAGTAAGAATCATCACTTGAACAAAATATTGCAGACTTGAGGTAAAGCTTAGGGAGTTACGGTCCCACCCAACTCTGTTGGTGGAAACTTTAAGCCAAAATAGAGAAAGATTGAAAAGGACTCATGATGCCTAAAGGGCTAAACTGTTAATTTTGTCTAGTTGTTCTAATCTATGAAGTATCAGAAGCTTTTAATGGCAACAATTGTAGAGTGAACCAAAGAGAAATAATTATCACTCATATTGAGAGCAATTTATGGTGCTAATACCAATTCCCTCAACAGTGATCACTTGAAAACTGCAGTACCAAAATTATGCTTTCATTGCTCTCCACCCAATCACTTCTTTGTCATTCATCATCTCATGATTGCGAAGTGTGATGGTCTTTTCAATAATTCAGTTAAGCAAACATTTGTTGAGCACCAATGTTAACCCGGTGGTGTGAAAATAAAGATTAAAGGGCCAATGTTTCTTGTCCTCAGGAATCTCCTACTCAATGAAGGCCAATGAATCATATAAGTATCTATGACTGAAAGCACCTTGTTCAGAGTCACTACAGCAGTAAAAAACTTTGGGACTCAGGACAGGAAAAAATCAAACACACAAGGGAAGATCTTGGAGGATTCATTGAAGATTTGAAATTTGAGATAGACTTTAGAGAACATATTGTTCCTAGAATATTGGCAGTGGGAACCAACTTTATAAAAAAGAAAGCACTCTGGTTAGAAAATGTCCTACAGAATTTTTCTACAGCTTTAAAAAAAGTAGGTTTGGAGGAATCCAGCATCATCCATTTATCAAAGTTTATTTCCAGGTATGTATTTGAGAGTTTCATAATAAAACTTAGAAAAAAAAATCTTGTATTATAACAGAAAATATAAATATAGTGGGCAGGCATGCTTTACATATTGAATTAGCAAAAAATTTCTAGTACTTAGGATGGATTACATGCAGGTGTTAAATTTTTATGATTATCTATTATTTTTAGAAGGCTATCCTGAGACTTTCCAGCCTAAATATACTGCCTAATTCAGCTTCTTAAAACCAGAGCACTCAGTTAAAAAATAATTCCTTTTCATTAGTAAATTAAGTCACACATTTAAACTGAAGTCAACTTTTCATCATGGCAAATTTAAAAGCTTTGTCCTTACTCTGTCATCTGTAATTTTGCTAGGATATGGCTGTGAGCATAGTCTTCTGGGTTTAAACACTGGCTATGCACCTCACTAATTGTGTGACTCTGAGCAAGTGACTTAACCCCTACATGCTTCGTCTTCTTTATCTACAAAATGTAGATAATATTACTTTTTGCCTAGGACTGTTATAAGCATTACACAAATGTGTGTAAGGATCTTAGAACAGTGATAATTATAAATTATGGTTTCCTTTAAAATCCAACACCCCCCCCATTTCTATTTAACCTTGTCCCCAACTTACAAGTCCTAACTCAGAAATTCATGCTTTAATTTTCTCGGAATATTCAAAAGAGGTTTTATACTAAGAGATTCAATTTACCACCTAGTATGAACCAGGCAGCTTTAGGAGCTGTTTAATACAGAAGGGAAGATGGCATGGTCCTAGTCCTCCAGTACCTCTTGTTTTCATAATGAAGAAAGACACACAGATACCTAAATTTGGTTGGTTTTATTCATGACTCCATCTAAGTGCCTAAAATAGTGTCTGGGGCATAATAGATATTCGGTAAATATTTGTTGAATCAGTGAATGGATGAGCAATATATAATACAAACCAGGATATGATAAATATTATAATAGTGTTACAAAGAAGGCAAAGAAAGAATATAGATGGGGGAGATTAGTTAATACTCAGAATTGTATATGTGAAAATAGAGAAATCAATTAGTGGGAAAAATGGCCTCTATGAAAATGATGAGTTTCCTTTATTCTCTTACTTTATCTTAAATCAACTAAGATCTCAATGAAACCCCATAAATTAATCAAGTCATCTCCAATGTACTGTTTTCACAACATTTTAGACTGTAATTAATACCATGTTTTACTTTTTTCATTTAAAATAATAGCTCCAAGAATAAATCCAGTCTTGTAATAGAGTCAACTCTGATATTCATTCTGAAAAATGATTTAAATATTTTAATTAAAGATATGCACCTAATATTTTTATCTGTCACAATATTGGCAGAGAATCCTTATTCTTATATCTGGAATAACTAAAAAAATAATAAATTAAGCATGGGTTTTTGTGTCAAGAGACTTTAAGCCATTTTTCTATTCTACATTACTTCTGTGACCCAAAGAGAAACATCCAATCACTCTGAATCTCCCTTTGCCCTTTTGTAAAACAAAGATTTCATTGTAATAATTGTCAAGACTACCACAGATAGTTGTTTAAAGGAGAAAATTAAATCAAACATGTGAAGAAATCTTTTAAGTAAAAAAATAGTATAAACACTATTAGAATCATCTTATAATAGCAGCGCTACTACAAGGAATAATAGCATTTCTTGTACATTTATCAACTCTCATTAGGCATTCACATTCTCAATTTCTTGGAGTGGGTGTTTTTATATATTCTAGGAAATATGTTGGGATACTATGGTTTCCAAGTGAACCTAGAATCACTAGTATACCTACTTAAGCCAGTCAATTCTTTGTCAATTTTGAGTATAGATTCCTGATCTATGAGGAAATTATAATCAGAGATGGATATAGGTTTTGTGGAACCTAAAGTTCATACAATTTAGGAACTACAGAAAAGAGGATATAAAATTGTAAATACAAAATTAAATATGCATGTTAATATGCTTTCAGAATGAGAAAACAATCTCCAGCAAATTATGTTATAAAAAGCTAACAAATATACCACAAAACTCACACACATACAGAAAAGAGAGCAATACATAATACTTGTATTGATCAGTTGTCTGACACAACTCTATAAGATACACACACACACATACACACACACTCATATTATATGTTTTGGCTACATACTATTTGATTGCCTCCTGATATAACCAAAATTTCTAATACACCTTTCCTCTAGATATAAAGAAAGAAAAATCAGTAATTTTATCTATCATGGTTGATTGAAGTTTGTTTTTGTATTATAGATATTTGCAAATGTATAATTCATCTCCAATTCCCATATAAATTTTTACATGTGTTGTCAAATTTAAGGAACCCTATAGAAAGTGTCCTTCATATTTCACATAGAAGGTGATTTGCAAGAACTTCCCACATACTAACTTCTGGCTATCTCTATATAAAACTTTGTTTTTTTCCCATTGTACACATACTTCCAGGGGATAGGATACACTAATATTCCAATAAAGTGTACCTTCATTTTAATTCACCAGTTAAGTTGATAAAGAGCAGTACATTATATTCCTGAAAGCTATTCCTACACTGGGATGAGAATTCCTAACTCTGTATGCATATGACTGGTACACATATTTATATTTCACTAAACCAATCTAAATCTATGTCTAACTAACTTCTCCTTAGCAGATCACAAAATTTTCTACAGCTGCTCCATTACTCCCCACAGTGATAAGATGGTAGTTGGAGTGAAAAAGACATAGTGTTTTAATCTGCTGTAGTTAAAATATTTTCCAAACCATATGGATTACAAAATTGTATAGCCACTTGGGAAAACAATTTAGCCATTTCTTATAAAAGGAAGCATGCAGAAAAGGTGGGGCAAGATGGCGGAGTGGTGAGGAGCAGGATTTTGTCTCTCCCCTAGAGCAGCTGGCAATTACCCAAGAACTATATGAAAGAGTGTTTTCGGGGTCTCCAGTAACCAGTCACACATTGGACACAAGTTTGGAATTGGAGGAAAAGCTGAGATTGCAGCGAATATTGTAAGTTCCCCGGACCAGGGGTCTGGCGCCCCTCCCCACCCAGACCTCACAGACTGTCTTGCTGCCAGCTCCCTGAAAGGGGGGAAAAAAAACCCCAAAAACAGCCATCTGCTGAGGTCAAGAAGGGATGCTCAACCCAGGCTCAACTGCAGAATTAATTAACAAATTAATTGACTAACTTTGGGAGCTGGGGTGCTAAAGAAGGGCTGGGCTCAGAGAAGTGGGGGCACATAAAAGCGGGCACCCATTCCCAGACTCCAAAAAGCCATTTTTTTTCCCCTACATTTTGTCCCTTCTGGCTTCTCACTGATCCCTTATCTTTTTGCATTTCAATAGCCCCCAGCAGGGGTGGAACTGAAGGGGTTGGAGAGTAATTATCAGACAATAGCCCAAAGCATATCTTTAAATGCTCTATTCTGACACTGACAAAACTTCCAGGCTGGGGAAACACTTTTAAAAGAGACTCTTTTCTTTTTTTTTTTTCCTTTTCTCTTTTTCTTGATTTCTTTTCTTTTCTTTTTTTTTTTTTTTAAATCTAAAAGTAATATATGTGGTTATTTTCTGTTGGAAAGCCCAGGTTGAGGGACTAGGCTGGGCTTGGGGGAGACAGAGTACCCACAGTGTCTTTGAATTCCGTATTCACTACTGAAGGCCTCCACCCCCGTCTTTAATTGGCAACTCAGGCTGACCAAGGAATCTACCTGGAGAGGCCCCAAAGAGGAGAGGGGAGAAGGGAGTAGTGCCCCTGAGAGACAACTGGAGTTCTGAGGATTGGGAGAGTGGAGGGAGGTCCAGCTCAACTGGCAGTACTCCTTCTGGGAATCCAGACCCCAGGGGCTGGAATTCAGATTCCGGCTTCAGTCGGCCACGCCCCGGACAGCATCAGAGTCACCAGGAGAACTAAAGTCTCCACACCTCCTTACACTGGTGGGGGAGCTGTGGGCTGGCCAGCGCCACCTGCTGGACAGGAGAGGAAAAGCACCAATTCTAAAGGCCTCATAGGAGGGACTCATTCTCAGGAAAACTCCATACCGTACCAATGAGATCTGGGCCTCACTAGACTGGGAAAATCTGACTAGGGTCGACCATATCTGAGGAGACCCACTCACAAAAAGGTTACATAGAGGCAGAGCAAGAAACAGAAAAAACAAGAGAGGAAAAATTCTGATCAACTAAATAAAACCTAAGTTAGAGGTCTAGAATAAGTTGAACTGAATAACAGAGGCCAGAGAACAAAGCCAACCAACAAGAAAACCACTAGGTAAAAGACAGAAAACAAGCTCCAAAATAAACTAATCAAGAAAATCAGATGCCTAGACAACTTAAGATAACAAGCCATACCAGGAAACATGAAAACATGGACCAGCCAAAGGAACAAACTAATAGCTCAGCTGAGACACAGGAGTGGAGGCAACTAATGCCAAATAAATTTGATGAAATAAAGGAAGATATAGCAAAAGAGCTGAAGGATATAAAGAAGACACTGGATGACCATAAATAAGAATTCATAAACTTAAAAAAACAAATGGCAGAACTCATGGGAATGAAAGCCACAATGGAGGAGGTGAAAAACACAATGGAGGGACACAACAGTAGATGTGAACAGGCAGAAGAAAGGATCAGTGAACTGGAAGACAGGTCATTCGAATTCATACACACAAAAGAACAGATGGTGAAAAAAATGGAAAAATATGAGCAGGGTCTTAGGGAGCTGAGTGACAACATGAAACACACAAATATACGTGTTATGGGTATCCCAGAAGGAGAAGAGAGGGGAAAAGGGGCAGAAAGAGTAATAGAAGACATATTCACTGAAAATTTCCCAACTCTTATAAAAGACAGTAAATTAGAGATTCAAGAAGTACAATGTACCCCAAATAGAATAGATCCCAATAGACCTACTCCAAGACACTTACTGGTCAGATTGTCCAATGTCAAAGACAAAGAGAGGATTCTGAAAGCAGCAAGAGAAAAGCGATCCATCACATACAAGGGAAGGTCAATAAGACTATGTACAGATTTCTCTGCAGAAACCATGGAGGCAAGAAGACAGTGGCATGATATATTTAAGATACTGAAAGAGAAAAACTGCCAACCAAGAATTCTATATCCAGCAAAAATTTCCTTAAAAAATGAGGGAGAGATTAAAACATTTTCAGACAAACAGACACTGAGAGAGTTTGTGAATAAGAGACCAGCACTACAAGAAATACTAAAGGGAGTGCTACAGGCTGATAGGAAAAGACAGGAGAGAGAGAGTTGGAGAAGAATGCAGAAATGAAGATTAACAGGAAAGGTAAAAGGAGAGGAAAAAATAAGATATGACATATAAATTCCAAAAAACAAAATGGTAGTAGAAAGTACTGCCCTTACAGTAATAACAATAAATGTAAATGGATTAAACTCCCCAATAAAAAGACACAGACTGGCAGAATGGATTAAAAAACAGGACCCATCTATGTGCTGTCTACAAGAAACTCACTTTAGACACAAGGACAAACATAGACTGAAAGTGAAAGGTTGGAAAAAGATATTTCATGCAAACAACAACCAGAAAAAAGCGGGAGTAGCTATATTAATATCAGACAAGTTAGACTTCAAAAGGGAAACAATTAAAAGAGACAAAGAAGGACACTATATATTAATAAAAGGGTCAATTCATCAAGAAAACATAACAGTCATAAATATTTATGCACCAAGCCAGAATGCCCCAAAATTCATGAGGCAAACACTGTGATCACTGAAAGGAGAAATAGATACCTCTACAATAATAGTTGGAGACTTCAATACACCACTCTCATCAATGGATAGAACATCTAGACAGAGGATCACTAAAGAAACAGAGATGTTGAATTGTATGATAAATGAACTAGACTTGACCAGACATTTATAGAACACTACATCCAACAACAGCAGGATACACTTTTTTCTCAAGTGCTCATGGAACGTTCTCTAGGATAAACCACATGTTGGGTCACAAAGCAAGTCTCAACAAATTTAAAAATATTGATATTATACAAAACACTTTCTCAGACCACAGTGGAATGAAGTTGGAAATAAATAAAAGGCAGAAGGTCATAAAATTCACAAACATATGGAGGCTAAACAACACCCTCTTAGAAAACCAGTGGGTAAAGGAAGAAATTACAAGAGAAATTAGTAAATACCTCGAGGCAAATGACAATGAAAACACAATGTATAAAAACTTATGGGATGCAGCAAAGGCAGTGCTGAGAGGGAAATTCATTGCCCTAAATGCCTATATTAAAAGAGAAGAGAGAGCAAAAATTGAAGAGTTAACTGCTCACCTGGAGTAATTAGAGAAAGAACAGCAAACTAACACCAAAGCAAGCAGAAGCGAAGAAATAACAAAGATTAGAGCAGAAATAAATGCAATTGAGAACAGGAAAACAATAGAGAGAATCAACAAAACGAGAAGGTGGTTCTTTGAGAAAATCAATAAAATCGATGGACCACTGACTAGGCTAACAAAAAAAAAAAAAAGAGAGAGAGAGCAGATGCAAATAAATGCAATCAGAAATGGGAAAGGAAATATAACTACCGACCCTGCAGAAATTAAGGAGATAATGAGAAGATACTATGAGCAACTATATGCTAATAAACTAGACAACTTAGATGAAATGGACAACTTCCTAGAAAAGCATAAACAAACAACATTAACTCAAGAAGAAATAGATGACCTCAACAAACCAATCACAAGTAAAGAGATTGAGTCAGTCATCAAAAAGCTCCCAAAAAGGAAAAGCCCAGGACCAGATGGTTTCACATGTGAATTCTACCGAGCATTCAAGAATGAATTAGTACCAATCCTGCTCAATCTCTTCAAAAAAATTGAAGAAGAGGGAAAGCTACCTAACTCTCTCTATGAAGCCATCATCACCCTAACACCAAAACCAGGCAAAGATACTACAAAAAAAGAAAATTATAGACTAATTTCTTTAATGAATATAGACACAAAAATCCTCAACAAAATACTTGCCAATCGAATCCAGCAGAACATTAAAAGAATTATACACCTCGACCAGGTGGGATTTATTCCAGGTATGCAAGGCTGGTTGAACACAAGAAAATCAATTAATGTAATACACCACATCAATAAATCAAAGCAGAAGAACCACATGATCATCTTGATTGATGCAGAAAAGGCATTTGACAAAATTCAACATCCTTTCCTGATGAAAACACTTCAAAGGATAGGAATAGAAGGGAACTTTTTCAATATGATAAAGGCAATATATGAAAAACCCACAGCTAACGTCACACTCAATGGGGAGAGACTGAAAGCTTTTCCTCTAAGATCCAGAACAAGACAGGGATGCCCACTATCACCATTGTTATTCAACATTGTGCTGGAAGTTCTAACTAGAGCAATTAGGCAAGAAAAAGAAATAAAAGGCATTCAAATTGGAGAGGAAGAAGTAAAACTTTCACTATTTGCAGATGACATGATTCTATATGTAGGAGATCCAGAAAAATCTACAGCAAAGCTACTAGAACTAGTCAATGAATACAGCAAAGTAGCAGGCTACAAGATCAACACGCAAAAATCTTTAGTGTTCCTATACACAAGTAATGTGCAACAAGAGGAGGAAATCAAGAAAAAAGTCCCATTTACAATAGCAACCAAAAGAATCAACTATTTACAAATAAACTTAACCAAGGACACAAAAGACCTTTACATAGAAAACTATAAGAGACTGCTAAAAGAAATTGAACAAGACCTGAAAAAATGGAAGAACATACCATGTTCATGGATTGGAAGACTAAATATAGTTAAGATGGCAATTTTACCTAAACTGATTTACAGATTCAATGCAATACCAATTCAAATCCCAACAACTTACTTTACAGAAATAGAAAAACCAATAACTAAAATTATTTGGAAGGGTAAGGTGCCCCGAATAGCCAAAAATATCTTGAGAAAGAGGAATGAAGTGGGAGGTCTCACGCTACCTGACTTTGAAGCATATTACAAAGCTACAGTTCTCAAGACAGCATGGTATTGGCATAAGGACAGATATACTGATCAATGGAATCGAATTGAGTGTTCAGAAGTAGACCCTCACATCTATGGACAACTAATCTTTGATAAGGCAGTGAAGCCGAAGCAACTGGGAAAGAGCAGCCTGTTCAATAAATGGTGTTTGGAGAACTGGATATCCATTTCCAAAGGAATGAAAGAGGATGTCCATCTCACACCTTATATCAAAATTAACTCAAAGTGGATCAAAGACCTAAACATTAGCACCAAGACCATAAAACTCTTAGAAGAAAATGTAGGGCAATATCTTAAAGATCTTGTGAAAGGAGGTGGTTTCTTAGACCTCACACCCAAGGCACGAGCAACCAAAGAACAAATAGACAAATTGGATCTCCTCAAAATTAAACACTTTTGTACATCAAAGGACTTTGTCAGAAAAGTAAAAAGGCAACCTACACAATGGGAGATGATATTTGGAAACCACATATCAGATAAGGGTTTAATATCCTGAGTATATAAAGGAATCCTGCATCTCAATAACAGAAAGACAAACAATCCAATTAAAAAATGGGCAAAAGACATGAACAGACATTTTTCTGAAGAGGAAATACAAATGGCTCAAAAGCATATGAAAAAATGCTCAACTTCACTGGCTATTAAGGAAATGCAAATCAAACCCACAATGAGATATCATCTCACACCTACCAGAATGGCCATTATCCAAAAAACAGAAAATGACAAGTGCTGGAGAGGATGTGGAGAAAGAGGCACACTTATTCATTGTTGGTGGGAATGTAGAATGGTGCAACCACTATGGAAGACAGTATGGAGGTTCCTCAGGAAGCTAAATATAGATTTGCCATATGACCCAGCTATTCCATTGCTGGGTATATACTCAGAGGAACTGAAACTTAAGACACAAAGAGACATTTGTAAACCAATGTTTATTGCAGCATTATTCACAATTGCCAAGAGATGGAAACAGCCCAAATGTCCATCAAAGGACGAGTGGATAAACAAACTGTGGTATATGCATATGATGGAATATTATGCAGCTGTAAGACAGAACAAAGACATGGATCATGTAATAATGTGGATGAACCTTGAGGACATTATGTTGAGTGAAGTTAGCCAGAAACAAAAGGACACATTCTGTATGGTCTCACTAATATGAACAGACATTAATGAACAAACTTTGGGAGTTAAAAGCTGACAACACAGGCAACCAGGAGATAGAAAGAGGGCAGAGATCAGCCATTTGATGCTAAAGGACTACAGAATGTTTAGGATTGATTGCATAGATCCAGAAATAGATAGCATAATACTGTGTGATGGTAGCACGGTATTGCAAGTACACTGAACAAAGATGTCTGTGAGTAAAGCTGAAAGAGATGGGATAGGAGAATGTATGACACCAGAGGTAAAGATAGATGATAAAGACTGGGACTGTATAATGTGGCAAAAACTGGAGTGGCCAATGACTGATACTAAATATACAAATATAAAAATGTTTTTGCATGTCGGAAAGCAAATGAATGTCAACCATGTAGAAATTTGAAAAAAGGATGGTATTCAGGAAAAAACATAATCAAAGCAAAGTGGAGTCTATGGTCAACAGTAACATTGTAATATACCTCCATTAAATGTAACAAAGGCAATATGCCAATGCTAAATGTATATGAGAGGGGGATATAGGGGAGGAATATGGGATTCTTGGTAGTGGTGTTATTTGCTGTCCTTACTAGTATATTGTATTGTATGACATGTTATTTTTCTTTTTATCATTTTTTCTTATTGCCAAAAAAAAAAAAAAAACAATTTTTCTTGTAGTAATAAGTAGGTTCAAATGCTGATTGTGGTGATAAATGTACAACTTTATGATGATACCATGAACAACTGATTGTACACTGTGGATAAATGTATGGTATGTGAACATAACTCTATAAAATTGTAGGAAAATATATATATAGGAGTAAAAGTGTTGGAGAAAACATGGTGAGAGGGATGATGCCTCACCAACATGGACTAACTACAATGTGTAAACTCAGAATTGAATCTTAGAACATAGCCTAACGTGGACACAATAATTGTAATAGTCCCTAGATTGTAAGCTCTTACAGCAGTTAACTCTATCCCTGAATTGTAAGGCCTATCTCTAAACTTTGAGATGCTGATCCCCTAGCGTATAACCTGATTGGTCTCTGGAACAATGCATATCTCTGAGACACCTGAAACTCAGAGCTAGAGCTCGGCAGATATGAATGTCAGTATTAGTGCATACAGCCACTGTCATAAAAAAAGAAAAGCTGAAAAAGAGCCCAGACTTCAATTAGTGATATGAATGAAGCAGGTCTGGTTAAGACCAGGGCAAGCCAGGCCAAAGGGTAAAGGTTGAAACTGATTGTGTTTTAAAACTTCAACTTTCATATGAGACCAAGGGAATAGATATCTAGTTGGTACAGGATCTAAATTTTCTAAACGGTACAACTCTACAGTCGATTTGTTCAAGCACCACAATTGCATGGAACTTTGAATAGGAAGTGAGATACGGTAGGTTAGTATAGGCTGGAGTGAAATAGTGACACATCCTAGAGTAATTTGGGCAGATAATAAAAAATATATTTACAGCCTCCCCCTCCCCATCCCCGAGGATCTGGGGGAAGATGCGGATGTGTTGGACATCTTCACCTGGACTGGTGTTGATGTTGTCACAAACATTGGGACTGGAGGTTTGATGTGCTGAGCCCTCGAGCATGGGACTTGTCCTTATTTACCACAAAGGAGAGTCTAAACTTTTATGTAATGGTGCCTAAGAGTCTCCCCCTGAGTACCTCTTTGTTGCTCAGATGTGGCCCTCTCTCTCTCTAACTGAGCCATCTCTACAGATGAACTCGCTGCCCTCCCCTCTACATGGGACCCAACTCCCAGGGGTGTAAATCTCCCTGGCAACACAGAGTATGACTCTCGGGGATGAATGTGGACCTGGCATCGTGGGACTGAGAGTATCTTCTTGACCAAAATGGGGATGCAAAATGAGACGAAATAGTTTCAGTGGCTGAGAGATTCCAAATGGAGTCGAGAGGTCACTCTGGTGGACATTCTTATGCACTATATAGATAACACCTCTTAGGCTTTAATGTATTGGAATAGCTAGAAGTAAATACCTGAAGCTACCAAACTCCAACCCAGCAGTCTGGACTCCTGAAGACAATTATATAATAATGTAGATTACAAGGGGTGACAGTGTGATTGTGAAGACCTTGTGGATCACACCCCCTTTATCTAGTGTATGGATGAGTGGAGGAATGGGGATAAAAACCAAAGGAGAAATGGGTTGGGATGGGGGGATGATTTGGGTGTTCTTTTTTCACTTTTATTTTTTATTCTTGTTCTGGTTCTTTCTGATGTAAGGAAAATGTTCAGAGATAGATTGTGGTGATGAACGCATAAATATGTTATCATACTGTGGACAGTGGATTGTATACCATGGATGATTGTATGGTGTGTGAATGTATTTCAATAAAACTGAATTTAAAAAAAAAAAAAAGGAAGCATGCAATTTTCATACAACCTAACAATTGTACTTTTGGGCATTTATCCTGAACAAATGTACACTTATGTTTACATAAAAGCCTGTACATGAATGTACATAGCAGCTTTATTTGTAATAGCCAATGCTGGAAACAACCCAAATATTTCAACCAGTGAAACAAACTGAAGTACATCCACAAGGCAGCTCACTGCTGTGGGTTTTTGATTTAAAAAAAAAAAAAAGTTTGTGTTTCTGCAGAATTGGGACTTTCTGAATAAATTTTGCAGAATACATGGGCTCCTGGTCTAAGAGCAAGCCTTGAGAAACTAATTTACAACTGCCTGTGTAGTACAAGAGCCGCAGAGAGATTTACCTAACTCCAAAGGTATGTGTTTATATTTCAAGGGAAAATGACTCTCCAGCACTTGGAGACACTTTAGGTCTTAAAACCTCAAAGGATCTTCTGGCCCTTGGAGAGGTGTATATATAATTCAAAAGGTTACAGTGAGAATCCAGAATCTTTTCCATCTCATCTCCAAAAAGCAAACATTTTTCTCTCTCCTTTCGGGAAGAGAGGGTGGGGAAGCTGCTCTTTCTCCTGTACATAAGAAGAGGAAAAAAAGGAGGGGGGAGTTTTCTGCATTCCAATCCAGAATACTTCATGTGTGCAATCAGAAAAATTAGTAAAAATGAAAATTCAAAACCCAACAATTATTTAGCAATACAAAGGCCCAAACTAGTGAAACATGCAACCACTTGGAACTTGAGGGAATTCTGTGGAGTGAAAAAAAGCTGATCCTGAAGGTTACACATTTTATAATACCATATATATGCAGCATTCTTGAAATAACAAAATTATAGAGATATAGAACAGATTGGTGGTTGGCCAGGATGGGGGTGGGATGGGGAGGTGAGTATTGTCATAAAAGTAGAGCAAGAGGGATCCTTGTGGTGACGGAATAGTTCTGTACGTTGATTGTGGCAATAGATACAGAAAACTACATATATGATAAAATTGCACAGAACTCAATACACAGACACACACACATATTCACACACAAGCAATTGCATGTAAAACTGGAGAAACCAGAATAAACA
The DNA here is from genome assembly GCF_015220235.1 of Choloepus didactylus. Lineage (NCBI taxonomy): Eukaryota > Metazoa > Chordata > Mammalia > Pilosa > Megalonychidae > Choloepus > Choloepus didactylus. The sequence goes on from NC_051312.1 coordinate 57,711,348, forward strand.
TTGGTGGACTTATTCAATATCAAATTCCTGGTTTGATATTATACTTTTGTTTTGCAAGATGGTATCATTGGGGGGAAACTGGGTGAAGAATACATGGGAACTCTCTGTATTATTTCTTACAATTCCATGTGAATCTAAAATTACTTCAAATAAAATGTTTAAGAAAGAAGTATGAGCATGTGAACCCAGTGGTAGTGCCTCTTCCAAGACCTTGGGAATGATTGTGCAACTGTGGATCCCTGAAAGTTATGCTTCATTCACTCCATTGTAATTACGTCTCCCTGTACTGTAAACATTGACCTCTGCTGCCCGGTTTGATTCTTACCCAGCCTGGAGCTTGAGTATAGGCTCTTTGAGGACAGAAAACTTGTATTGTTCATAATTGCATCCCCAGAACCTATGACTGCTTGACAAGTACAGCAAGTACTCCAGAGAGTGAATAAAGGAAAAACTTTATTATGAATTTAATTCAACAAGTGCATGGGTGTCTGATATTTATTTATTCATCACTATGCCATTAAACAAAAATAATATGTGTTTTCTAAATGATTTGCTACCCAACAAATATGGGAAGTCCTAGACAAATATATGAAAGATTTCTAATCCATTCTCATTATGGTGGTAAAGTACTTATTAAGCGAAACAGTTTCAGATGAGGAAAAATGTTTCAGAATAGACATACATTTAGAATAGACTTATGGATCCTTTTGAGTACAACATCAGAGAATTAGGACTTCAAGAAGAAGGAAAATACTTAAAAGTTAATCAATAAATATTATTTTTCCTTTCTTTTCCCTTTTTCAATCACCTCATTGTTCTTAGAAGTCCTGAAACTACATTCTTTGATGTCTCTTAAAATTTGTGAAATAGGTATTCTCTTTAGAGAGGAAAAACATTCCTCTGAAAAGTTTCAGTAACTTGCTCAATGTTCCAGTGGTTAAGTAGTGAATCTGATACCTGAACTTTTTCTAAAACTGTTTCTTAAATCCATGATTATTCCTTCTGTCATAAAGAAACTTGAAGGTAGCATACCTAGAAAATTCTTTATATTTTCAGTTCTGTGACAAAATGTCTGTCTCTTAAACTATTAAAAAACTTTATAAATGAATTTATTCATTCCAACTTTGCTCTTCTTTTTAAGGGAGAATTCGTTTACTGGGGAAAACCCCAAACGTTTACTTTTGGAAAAAAAAAACTGCATTAGCAGTTAGGTATGACTAATGTTTCTTAATACCCTATGGACTTTTAACTTTGGGTTAAAAATGGGGTGTTTCACTTTGCGAGAGAAACTGGAAGATAAAAAAAGAAGGCAGAAAGTTGATTAAAGCAAAAAGGAGTGATGAAAAGAGGACAAGAGAAAGTTGGAGGCAGTCACAGATCTTTAAAGAAGGCTATTATAGAAATGACATCAAATGCAATTTACTGACATAAGATTTATAAAGAGCTGAAAATTGAAGATAATTTTCTATTCAAACAATTGAGAAAAGCAGATGGTAAGGGTGGGAGCCAGAGCAAAGCACACAGTCACCAAGAGTAAATGAAATACGAGATTAAAATAAAGATCATGCCATCTTCAGAGACTGGCGAGGCCCAGAAATACCAGGAGTTACCTGGGGCCTGGCAGAGCAGAGTGCAGCAGGGCTTACAGGTGCAGTGTCTGCTGACTGCACACTCACAGGACCTCGCGGCCAGAAAAGAAATGGCCTAAGCCATCATCTTCTCCAGTTCCCACTGTACTACTAGAGAAACTGAGGTCTAAAGAGGGAAAGTGACCTACCAAAAGTCACATTTTATAGTCATGTAGTGGAGCCCTGACTTTTTGTGGTTTCGGCATTGTTTTCTTTTCTTTTTTCTTCTTTATTTTTTGTAACCATTGTGTCACAAGGCCTCCTTTTTTTTTTTTTTTTTTTTTTTATTCAGACTTGAATTGAAATTGGTATAGTTAAAATTATATACACACAGACATGCAGGAAAGTGGAGATAGGGCCATTACATCTGTAGAAAATTGCTGTTTCCGGTTTCATGGCTAGTTATTACGGCAGTTCAGGCCAAACAAGCAAGGAAGTGTGTGTATTCTGTGTGCAGACCTTGAACATCCTCAACGTTCTCAAAGCTATTCAATTCTGGATTGAGATTGCTGTAACCTTTCACCAGCAGTCTGAGATACTCTTAGGAGAAGCAGCTGGGAATACATAGCACAGGAACAATAGATGGGTAAAATCAATATGATATAGTTCCTCAAGTGGAATTCCTCTCTTTATATTTTGAAAATCATTTTGTTTGTGTGAATTTTATTGAATGTCACTCCCTCCAAATCCCTTTCAGAAGCAGACAAGATATGACTTATGAGTGAATACACAAGAATATCAATAAAAAATGTTGAACCAGAAGTCAGAGTTTTCATATCCCAACTTTGCTTGTGTGACATTAAGTTACTGCTTAATGTCACTGGGCTTCAAGTTCATAAATCAGGATGATGGGAAAGAAATATCTAATAACCCATCCAACATTGTCATTCTGTAGTCTAAACTTAAATGCTTGACAGTCTTCTGTAGGTGTACAGCAACTTGGTAACGCCTCTTCTCACAGCCCACTACCTATACCCTTCTTTCAACCTTCTATTCCTCCAGGCACACGTCATTCTCCCCCATCTCCCATTTCCTTTAAGGGAGGACAAAAAGAGCACACACTTTCATTTTTGCTACATGGCCAGGAATGGGCCCTCTGTGAAGGAGACTTGTAATAATTATTTGTCTCTGGGCTTTCCTTTAATAGCTTTTTGCATCAGTGAACAAATGGATCACAATTGCCTACCTGGCAAAATAACAATCTGTATTTTCATAGCAGGCCATCAAGGGAATGTATTTCCATTTGTTGAAGTTATTTAGATAAAAGCCATTTTCTAACCTTGACCACCCTGTCACAACAACAGGAAAATATGTCATATATAAACATCAGGAAATAATAGATATAAACCTAGGGAACCATGAATGAGATTCATTGTTAGTGGAAACTAGGGCTGTTTTATATCTACACAAACACTGGATTAATCTATCAAAAAAAATTCCTAATAATGAGTCTTACCATCTCAGCTTGTAAAACGAGGTTGGAAATTGCAACATCCTTTTATTCCAAATTTATTAATTCAATAAAAGTTTACTGAGATCTAAAATGCTCAGACCATCAAGCTATGTGATAAAGCCTGCCTGGAAATTAAGCCAAAATTTTGCAGAGTGGAGCTAATGATAAAGAGAGACTGACACCTAGTACATCATTTGAAGATTTGGATAAGGCCTCTCTTAAAGCAAAACAATTCCCCTGAATTCTTCAATTGTGTAAACCAAACAATTCTTATTTGAGTTAAGCCTGTTTGAATTGTTTCTATCATTTGCAAACAAAAAGGTGCTAAAAGAAATTAAGTATATTAGGAGATCAGACTTATATTTTATAGGATCACTGCCACTCTGATGCCTGAATACAGAATAGATTGGTGTTGAAAGATTGGGGACAGAAAGAGCAATAAAAGCTATTTTATACAGGAGAAATAAAATGAAACCCTAAATTAAAGCAGCTGCTCTAGGAATTGGGAAAGTTTAATGAAAGCAGGAGGACTTTTTTGTTTCACACCATCTTATATTTATGTTTCTTACACAGAGCTTGGCATACAGATTATGCTTAATGCATGTTTAAAGATTGAAAGAGATAGAGAGGAGTGGAAGCTAAGTAGTCCCCCTGGAACAACTACAAAAAACCAGAAACAACTAGTAAATAATCCAGAATAACTGCGGGGGGACAAACGAGACCATCCACTCATCATACACCAACCTGAATTGGGAGGAATGCCCGAGAACACAGCAGAAAATCTGTAAGTAAAACCTGCGGAACCAGGTCGGGAGACCCCCTCCCCCATAGCCCCAGCTGCAGAGCCACGTGGTGCCACAGAGAAGCTCTCTCCCAGCAAGCGAATACAGCTCAGCTGAGCTCCAACTGGGGTTTTAAGTAGCGAGTGTGAACTGCTCACTACAGGTACGCAGCCCCAAAAAACAGACAGAGGCTTTGGGTGACGACTGACCTGGGAGAGCTGGAGGGTCGCCTTGGAGTGGGTCTGAAGGGGACTATCTGTTTCTTTTTTGGCTCAGTGGAGAAAGCCCCAGTCATTTTTAGTTTCCAGGGCTGTGACTCTGGGAAGGGTAGAGACACCTCAAGCAGAGAGCGAGACCATTGAAATGTTAATGACCTCCACCTGAGGGGTCTGTCTTCTCTAGGAGGAAAGGGGTGGGGCCCTTTCCATTCAGAACCAGACCCCAGAGCCTGGGGGAACACGGCCATACCTCCTCATACCAGTCAAGAATTATAGGCTAACAGGCGCCACCTGCTGGGCAGAAAAGCACAGTGACCCGAGGCATCAAAGGATGAAGCAATTTTCTAAGACACACCCGCAGGGAAACCAGATACTGAATATTTCTTCCCTCTGGGACCTGAGCCTGTTCTGGTCTGGGAAAACCTGATTTGGATAACCAAGGAAACCATGCCTAGACAACAGAAAATTACAGCCTACACTAAGAAAAACAAAGTTATGGCCCAGTCAAAGGAACAAACGTACACTTCAACTGAGATACAGGAATTTAAACAACTAATACTAAATCAATTCAAAAAGTTTAGAGAAGATATTGCAAAAGAGATAGAGGCTGTAAAGGAAGCACTGGACATGTATACGGCAGAAATCAAAAGTTCAAAAAACCTACTAGTAGAATCTATGGAAATGAAAGGCACAACACAAGAGATGAAAGACACAATGGAAACATACAACAGCAGATCTCAAGAGGCAGAAGAAAATACTCAGGAACTGGAGAACAAAACACCTGAAAGCCTACACGCAAAGGAGCAGATGGAGAAAAGAATGAAAAAATATGAGCAATGTCTCCGGGAACTCAAGGATGAAACAAAGTACAATAATGTATGTATCATTGGTGTCCCAGAAGGAGAAGAGAAGGGAAAGGGGGCAGAAGCAATAATAGAGGAAATAATTAATGAAAATTTCCCATCTCTTATGAAAGACATAAAATTACAGATCCAAGAAGCGCAGCGTACTCCAAACAGAAGAGATCTGAATAGGCCTATGCCAAGACACTTAATAATCAGATTATCAAATGTCAAAGACAAAGAGAGAATCCTGAAAGCAGCAAGAGAAAAGCGATCCATTACATACAAAGGAAGCTTAATAAGACTATGTGCGGATCTCTCAGCAGAAACCATGGAGGCAAGAAGGAAGTGGTGTGATATATTTAAGATACTGAAAGAGAAAAACCACCAACCAAGAATCCTGTATCCAGCAAAGCTGTCCTTCAAATATGAGGGAGAGCTCAAAATATTTTCTGACAAACAAACAATGAGAGACTTTGTGAACAAGACACCTGCCCTACAGGAAATACTAAAGAGAGCACTACAGGGTGATAGAAGACAGGAGTGTGTGGTTTGGAACACAATTTTGGGAGATGGTAGCACAACAATGTAAGTACACTGAACAAAGGTAACTATGAGAGAGGAAGATGGGGAGCATGTGAGACACCACAAGAAAGAAGGAAAGATAACGACTGGGACTGTGTAACTTGGTGAAATCTAGAGTATTCAACAATTGTGATAAAATGTACAAATATGTTCTTTTACGAGGGAGAACAAGCAAATGTCAACCTTGCAAGGTGTTAAAAATGGGGAGGCATTGGGGGAGGGATGCAATCAGCATAAACTAGAGACTGTAACTAATAGAATCATTGTATTATGCTTCCTTTAATGTAACAAAGGTGATATACCAAGGTGAATGCAGATAAGAGGGGGGGATAGGGGAGGCATGTTAGACACTTGACATTGGTGGTATTGTCTGATTCTTTATTCTACTTTGATTTAAGGTTATTTTTCCTTTTGCTGCTTCCTAGCTGTCATTTTTTTTTTCCTCTTTCTTTTGCCTCTCTACCTTCTTTGACTCTCCCTCCTGCCTTGTGGAAGAAATGTAGATGCTCTTATATAGATAGTGGTGAAGATGGTGAACACATAAATGTATGACCATGCAGAAAACCATCGATTATTTACTTGGGATGGAATGTATGGTGAGTGAACAAAACCATGTTAAAAAAAATGGGTTGATGACAAAACCTCGGGGGCAATATACTGAGTGAAGTGAGCCAGACACATTGGGACAATTGTTATGAGCAGAATGTTCAATTAGGATGAACTTAAATGTTTGGAAATGAACAGGGGTGTTGGTAGCAAGATGTGAGAATAACTAACAGTGCCGAATGGTGTGTGAATGAGGTGGAAAGGGGAAGCTCAGAGCCATATATGTCACCAGAAGGAAAGTTGGAGGTCAAAAGATGGGAATGTATAAAACTGAATCCTATGGTGGCAATGTCCATGATCAACTGTACAAATACTAGAAATCACTTCATGAACCAGAACAAATGTATGGCAATACAATTAGAAGTTAATAATAGAGGGGCATATAGGGAAGAACTATATACCTATTACAAACTATATACTACAGTTAGTAGTATTTCAACATTTTTTCATAAGCAGTAACAAATGTACTATATCAATACTAGGAGTCAACAATTGAGGGGGGTTGGTTACGGATAGGGGAGGATTAGAGTTTCCTTTTCTTTTTTTCTTTTTTCATCTTTCACTTTATTTCTTGTCTGGAGTAATGAAAAGTTTCTAAAAATTGAACAAAAATTAAGTGTGATGGATGCACAGCTGTATGAGGGTACCCAGGGGCAAGTGATTGTACACTTTGGATCTTTGGATAATTGTATGGTATCTGAACAATCTCAATAAAAATGAAAAAAAAAAAAAAAGATTGAAAGAACATGAAGAGGTTTTCAAAAGCTGGAAGTTTATGGGAGATAGAGGTGGAGGATGATGACGAGAAAAAGGTTGTGGAGAATGATGCATATATAGCAGTGAGGGAAGCATAGGAAATGAGGTGGAGTTGCTGGTTAGGACATGGGGCATGGCTCTACCTTCAAAGTCTATTCAGAATCCTACCATTCATTTCCTCCAGTGTTGCCATCAAGGTCCAAGCCACTCATACATTTTACCTAGATTACTGTAATAACGTCCTATCTTGCTTTTGTTTGTCTTCCCTTTCCCTGCTACAGAAAACAGATGGAGCTTTGTAAAACCTATGGGAGATCATGTCATTACCAATAATCCCATTTCATTCAGAGTGAATTCCAATGTCCTAATAAAGGCTCCCAAGGACAGGCATGATCTGGCTGCCTGGTACCCCTCTGACCTCATCTGCTAGCACTCAGCACTCTCCTCCTCATTCACTCCACAACATCAGCCTTTCAGTTTGCTACTCCCAGAGCTTAACTGGAACCCTCCACTCTTAGGAGTTTTGTTTTACCTTCTCCCCTGTATCTGCTTAACTCCTTCACATTTTTGTTCAACTATCTACCCTAACCATAATATTAAATATTGCAAACTGTCCCCTTTACCTTGCAGTAATCTTTCTTTTTAACATAATACTAAGTACATTCTAAAATATATAAATAGAACCATCCCATGAACATTAGGATCTTTGTCTGTCTTGTTTGTTGATTCAACCCAAGTTCCTAGAACAGTGCCTGACACATAGTAAGCACTCAGTATCATTTGCTGTTATTATTTATTTATTTAGCTATGAATTTTCTGTCTTTCCTCATCAAAGGCTGGCACATGGCGTGACATCCTGGAGTGCCATTCACATGCATTGCAATGGTGCAGTGAACAACCCATGGGGCTAAATGCAAGGGCTCTCCACCCACTCTAAAATATTGGCTCCCTTTTCTTCACTGCTATATCCTCACATGCTGAAACAGTCCCTAACATACAGTAGGTGCTTAACAAATAACCATTGAATAAATGAATGAATGTGTTAAAACTGCTTGATAAACTATTAGAAGGATGTAAATGCTCTGAGATTGATGGCATAGCATTTTAAATATAAGACTGCCTATCATTAATGGGGTAAACAGACACGCAAAAAGTCACTTCTATATTTCCTGTCAAATAAAAGTCACATTCGACACACCACTTCAGTGAAGTTTATGTTTCATTTAAAAGAGTGAAAAGCAAGAATCATCCAGCCACAAATTTCATTTCCTTACACCCACACTCATCCAAAGTAACATATCACCTCTAGCAGCCATAGAAGAAGATAAGAAGAAAAACAAACATCAAATAACACAATGCTTGTTGCTAAGTACAGGGAGGAATGGAGACGAGAGGGATGCCATGAGCTAAGGCCAGAAGAAACAGAATGAAATAGATATTCATTGAATGCTGGATTTATGATATACTCTAGTGGTTGCAAAATGTGGGTTAGATTAATAGCTTCTTTGATTTCCTGTCAAAAGTTAGACGTAAAATATAGAGAAAAGTGAGCAATGACAAGGGAAAACCTCTGAAATATGGAAGTAGAATGCAATATACATTGCACACATAGAAAAGTTCCCTGCAACCTACTATTTGCTTTCCTATTAATTGCTTTCCACAGTGACTGTGGCATTTTATATTCCAACTTTTAATATATGAGGGTTCCCATTGCTCCACATTCTTGCCAACACATGTTATCTGTCTTTTTGATTGTAGCCATTTTAGGCAAACGTGAAATGTATCTTATTATGGTTTTAATAATTTGCCTTTCACTAATAATTAATGATGTGCAACATCTTACATATGAGTATTGGCTATATGAATATAATTTTTTAGAGAAATATCTATTCAAATATATTACTCATTTTTAATTGAGTAGTTTGTCTTATTATTGTAACAGTTCTTTGTAAGAGTTTTAAGAATTCTTTATGTGTTCTGGATACAAGTCCTTTATCATATATATAATCTGAAAATATTTCCTCCCAGTCTGTGGCTTTCTTTTCTTTTCATTTATTAATAGTATATTTACAAGGGCAAAGTTTCAAATTTTAGTACTGCAATTTACCATTTTTTTTTCTTTTATGGATTATGCTTTTGATGTTGTACCCACCATTTGATTTTAGGATGTAAAATAGTTCTGAGGCTGGCCATCAGCCACCCATTCTTTACATTGTTGTTGAAACCCTAAAACTTCCTCGGTAACTGGCACTGCAATGTCCATGTTACATTTAGTCATTAAGCATTTCCTTTACTGGATAATCTCTAACAATTATGAAAATTATAGAGGATAGCAAATAGTTTTTGGTGAATGATATGGACAAAGCTCTTAGTAGAACAAACATGCTGGTCATGGGGAGGAGCTAGAAAATAAGAAAAGGAAATAAATTGTATGTTAGAACATTGTAAGTGCTATGGGAAGAAGATAAAATATAGCAGAGTAAGGGGGTCAGTGGTATGGAAGTGGGATGGGAAGGCATATTGCACTAATTAATAACCTGATCAGCATAAAATTTGTTTTGAGGTTTGATTTAAACAAAGACTTGAAGTAGGTGAGTATTTAGGTCAAAAACAGAGAGACAGGATATATCCCTTCTCTAATCTCAGATCTGCCTCAATTAACTCCATGAAAATTATTTTGCTCTTTAATATCACTCTTCACTTATCCCTGCAATAAAGAATATTGACTAAGATTGTTCAACTCCCCTCCTACTAAAGTATATTTAGTACTAAATATTTTTATTTGAATATGGTATTTGTCTCGGAAGCAGACATTTCTTTAAGGGAACAGTGCTTGCAAATATTCAGTACCTACTTCCCAAACAACAGGATGGGAAGGAATAGAGCTCTGGAGAACTGGAAGGGAAATTTAAGACAGTTACTTTCAGCTATAAAGAAGGAAAATCTATCTGTGGTGACTAGTAGGCTGCCAAAGAGAATCATTCTAGCTTCTTGGAGGAGTTGTGGATTAATGGAAATAGGTGTTGTTCAGAAAGGTAGGTAGAAGCAGACAATGGTAAACAAAAAGGCTTTAGATCTGGAAGACAATGCAGTCTTCAATCCACTTTATTTGGCATTTATAAGAAGCAATATAGTGAGATGCTTACAACCAAGGACTTTAAACACAGATAAAACTGATGCAACCTACAATTCCATCATGTACTGAGTGCTTTGGGGTAAATTATCAAAGCTATACTTTAGCTTTTGTGTCTATAAAATGAAAGCAATTGTATCAGCTACATAGGACTGTGGGGATCGCACTAAATCCAACGTGCCATGTAAAGAGCTTGGCACAGTTCTGGCACAAAGTGCTCAATAAATGCTATTAATTACAGGAAGAGTGTCACTGAGAGCGTGAGCAGCTTCTATAGTCCCTCCCCAAGACACAGGATTATCTAGCCTTAGGTCTGTCCCTGTTACCTTCAAACCAAAGGAAATTAGAAAATAAAAAGACAATTTGAGCTGCTAAATAACCTCATTTAGCATCTCAACTCCTTAACAGCAAACACAGGAATGGAGTCCCAAGACTATCCTGTACTTTCTGTCTCCAAAGGCTGCATTAAAAGAGAGGGAGAATAAAAACCAAAAACAAAAAACAAAAAAACGTTACTTGCCTGCATTCCATTTTATTTATATTTCTCCTTCCTAAACCCCCATAGCCTCTTTAGTCTAATTAATCCCAGTAGAGGGCTTTGGAGACAGCTAAATAAAGAGAAGCATTCATTTTTGAAGTGAAACAATTTTTGTTCTGCTTTTCAAAGCACTAGAGCACCTCTGTAAATTCAAGTCTTATGATGAATACCTCTGACTGCTGAGAACAAATCAGGCCACATAGCTATGCCTATGACTGATCTTGGATAAAACAGTTTCAAAGGTCAAGGAGCAAAATAATCCTCAAAAACACAGACTGGTGGTCAAATTTTTATTCTCAACTGATCCAAAACCCAGTTGACATATAGTTAAATCTTTTCCTTTTCCAATGCTAGTCACTCACCTGAGTAATTCACTAATCAACCTCTTACTATTGCAAACTTTTTTATTGGTACATTCTTACAACAATTCTTACAGTAGTTTTTTCATGACATTTTCTCTCATTATATTTTATTTTGTATTGGGTAATCCTGAGACTTCTTTCTAGGATGGTGACATTTGCTAATGCATGATGGCCAGAAAGGCAACAGTAATACAGAGTTAAGGCTAAAAGTTAAAAATGAACTTTGTTTCAAGGAATAGAAAGCCGGTGTGGAAAAAGGTAGACGTTAAGAAGAGTGGTAGGAGATGACGCAGAGGAAGTCAGGGGTTAGATGCAGGCAAATGAGGTTTGGCAGGAAGACTGGTAGGGAGGATGTTATATTCCTGTGAATGACAGATGATGGTGGCTTGCTCTAAAGTGGGGGTACTGGACCGAGAGAAATATACTGATCCAGGATATGTTTCAAGATAGAATCATTAGTTATATTAATGGACTGGAATGAGGATCAAGGCAAAGCAAAGCATCAGCAATGGCTCTTAGATTTGGGACTTGACCACTGGCAGGTAGTTATGACATTTACTGATACAGAAGACTAACTTAGAAGCAGGTTTAGAATCTTTCAGAGTTGGCATGTTCACTTTGTTTTCTCCCGGCATTTTCTTGGATAACTGAAATACAGAATGGCTATCCATATCATGAATCCATAAGTTTAAATAATGTAAAACAACATTAATCAATGGTTTGAGTGTGTACTATGAAATACATTTATCCCCATATCACCACACTGAGAAGCAGGATTTCTTTTTTTTTTTTTATCTTCATTTTATTGAGATATATTCACATACCACGCAGTCATACAAAACAAATCGTACTTTTGATTGTTCACAGTACCATTACATAGTTGTACATTCATCACCTAAATCAATCCCTGACACCTTCATTAGCACACACACAAAAATAACAAGAATAATAATTAGAGTGAAAAAGAGCAATTGAAGTAAAAAAAGAACACTGGGTACCTTTGTCTGTTTGTTTCCTTCCCCTATTTTTCTACTCATCCATCCATAAACTAAACAAAGTGGAGTGTGGTCCTTATGGCTTTCCCAATCCCATTGTCACCCCTCATAAGCTACATTTTTATACAACTGTCTTCGAGATTCATGGGTTCTGGGTTGTAGTTTGATAGTTTCAGGTATCCACCACCAGCTACCCCAATTCTTTAGAACCTAAAAAGGGTTGTCTAAAGTGTGCGTAAGAGTGCCCACCAGAGTGACCTCTCGGCTCCTTTTGGAATCTCTCTGCTACTGAAGCTTATTTCAATTCCTTTCACATCCCCCTTTTGGTCAAGAAGATGTTCTCCGTCCCACGATGCCAGGTCTACATTCCTCCCCGGGAGTCATATTCCACGTTGCCAGGGAGATTCACTCCCCTGGGTGTCTGATCCCACGTAGGGGGGAGGGCAGTGATTTCACCTTTCAAATTGGCTTAGCCAGAGAGAGAGGGCCACATCTGAGCAACAAAGAGGCATTTGGGAGGAGGCTCTTAGGCACAACCATAGGGAGGCCTAGCCTCTCCTTTGCAGCAACCGTGAGAAGCAGGATTTCAAGATGATTAAGATACACGCTCTCAAACCAGGCTTCCTGCTTCCCAATTGACTCTACTTAGCTCAGTGACCTTGAGCTAGTTCTTAATCTCTTTATTCCTCAGTTTCTCTATCTATGAAATGGCAGTACTAATAGAACCTGCTTCATTGAGTAAGATTAAACTAGTTAATCTCTGCAAGTCCTCAGAACAGTGCCTGACACAGAGTAGGTGCTCAAAAGTGTTACTGTTATTCCCAACAAATTTCTTACCATGTGAATATCTATTAACTGCTTTATAATGAGTGACTAGATAAGGTAAGGTTCTCTCTGAGAGCTGATCCTGTGTTTGCTCCGGTGGTGATAAGTACTTCACCCCCTACTTGCCCATGGCAGTTAACCTATGGTTACCTTCTCTAAGCAACACCATCATTTAATTATAAAATTAGCTAGCACTTAATGGTCAATTCCCATGTGCTAGTAAGGAATGTTTATGCCTCATCTAATTTAATTCACTTCTCTCATTAATCCTATGAAATAGATTTTATAACCCCGCTTCGCAAATAAGGAAATTGAAGTTTAGAGAAGGTATGAAATCAACTTAAGCTGAGACACAATCACTAAGTGACTAGCATTGCAATTAAACTGTTTTAATCACTTCATGTGTCCACTTCCAGTTTATTCTGAAATACTGTATCCCACAGAACTTTGGAAAATAAGAACTTCATTAGCGGGACCAGAAGTATTAGTTTCTTCTCTCTGTCCAACAGAATGACCACACTCCCCCTCAACAGTCATTTCCCCACATACGCCTGTCACTTCCAGACCTCTGCTGAGCTTTCTTCTCAACCAGCTCACTCACCCCTTTCCCTATGGCAGAATTTTCCATAATGCCTCCGACAGCCCACAGGTTGATGTTGTAGTCCTTTCCTTTTCCCCTGATAGGAGTGTGTGGTTTTACCCCTTTCTGTATCTCTCTGTATATCTTGGCCTCCAGACTGTCAGTGAGGACCTGTTTAACAGATCGTCTTCTAATCACCATTAGCCAAATTCCCTGAGCACCAAATGATCCTCTTAAGGACAGCATTATAAAGTCATCAAATCTTATTTGCAGAAGACAATGGTTGCAAAACTGAAGTCTAGGAAAGCTATTTTCTGCAAAGCAAACAAGGGAACTGAGATTTCTTTACTGCTTTTATTTTTCTTTTCTGCAGCTCCTTGAAAACATGCTATTGATGTTTAGAATCAACAGACCTAATCGCTCATTTCTTTGGAGAAAGAACAGCAAAGGAGGGCTTGAAAACTTGAACATCTTCATCTCCCCCTTTTTGTTGCACTCTCTAAAGAATAAAATAACTTTTGCCAGGCTACCATCAGAGGACAAAATATGGAAATATACGGAAATACATGCTCTGTTTTATGAGCAAAATGTTTAAAAACTGGAGGATTTTAGAAAGATTCATCACGTGGGTTGCAGGTGTGGAGGGCAAAGCTGAGGGAAGGCACAGAATCAGGTGCTAGAAGAGGGAAGGAGCCAGGGAACAATGTGGCTGATAGTGGGAATGTCCTTGTGTTACAGCAGGTATTCTCAAAGGGGGAGGGAGGGAGACAATAAGAAAAAGGACAATGGAAATTCTAAGATGGTGTAGGATAGAATGATATATATATATATACCTTTTAATGATCATATGCAATATCAGAATATAATTTTATATTTTGAAAATGTAGCTTTCTCCAAATACAAAGTACAGAATGTAGAGGTCAGAGAAATCTTTACTAAAGATGTATGAGTCAAATAAAGGTTAAGGAAACTGCTGTAGAGTATCTGTGTACTTAGATAATCAAATGCATAATAAACAAATGTGCTGTGCACTTGGCTAATTCAATGAATACATAAATAAATCATTGGATTAAAAGTTGCCACAGTGTACACTGTTCTGCTCTTACTAGGAAAAGTTATAATTGCTCAGCAGGGTCCTTGTGACAAATTATGATTTGTAAGAAAAGGAATAAAGAAAAAGGAAACTGAACAGAAAAGAGGCAATGAATTATGTGAAGCATGTTTGGTATTCAATAATGGCTGTATCTATTGAGATAATTTCCTGCAATTATCAACAAATCTGAAATTCAGTTCTCTTTTTAGTTTTATCTTTAAGACTTAGGGTGCAGTATAACACAGTATTATTAAGATATATGCTCTAGTGTGAGACTGCCTAGGTTTGATTCTGGATTCACAACTTGTCTGCTCTTTGACCTTGATGAAATAACTTCAGCTTTTTAAGCTTCAGTTTCCCCATATATAATACGCATAGTAAAAATCTATCTACCTTATAAAGTTGTTGTTAAGATTAACCAAATTACTGCAAGTGAAATATGACCATGATCCCTAGACAAATAAAGATTTCAATTTGGCATTTTGACAGTATACAACAATAAAGATATTGATTTTTCTATGTATTTTTATTTAAAGTAACCTGGACATTCCTGAACAAAAAACAGTATATGATTTTCCAACATGGATTACTTGGATATATTCAAAAATCTATATTTATATTTTAGTTATAGAAGTTTGTTCAAAGAATTCTGACTAGTATCAAAATTCCCAGCCACATGCTGAGATTGTTTGATCTCTAAAGATTTATGTTTTAAGCTTCCAGGGTTAAATATTTTAGATTCCTTACATTCCAGATATGAAAAATCTCTTCTTTAAGAGCAAACCTAATACATAACCAAGAAAAATATGAAAATGTCTTATGTTTTCATTAAAATTTTATACTTTGGCATATAATTATATATTAAAATTATATCTAAAAAGTATAATTTTAAAGTTGTATATAATTTATATGTCATTTGTATATAAGTTATATGTAATTTATATAATTTTATTTTATATAATAAATTAAAATAATTTTATTTTATATGGTAAAATATATTAAAAAGTATATATAAGTATAAAATTATATACTTATACATATTAAACAGGTTACATATTAAACAGGTATTACAAATACAATAGCAGCAAGATAATGCATAACATTCTAAACTATGCAACTTGGAGTATTTTTTTATGCTCTGTAAACACTGTAAAAGTATATTAATGTGAATCTTCCTTGGAGTGATTTAGATTGGTCTTGAAAGCAAAGCCAGAAAAAGTGCTCTCTAGGCCAAATCTATTTCATCTTCTGGTAGGGCTGCCAGATTTATCAAATGAAAAAACAAGATGCTTAGTTAAATTTTAATTTCAGGTGCACAATGAATAATTTTATAATATTTGGTAAAAATAATGCTAAACAATTATTCACTGTGTATCTGAAATCAAATTTAACTTGGCATCCTGTATTTTTTCTGATGAACATATATTTATTTTAACAGTTTTATGGAGATATAATTCACATAAAATTCACCCATTTAATGCATATAATTCAATGGTTTTTAGTATATTAATAGATATGTACAACAATCACTATAATCAATTTTAGAATTTTTCATTGCCCCAAAAAGAAACCTCATATCTCTTATCAGTCAATCCCCATTCCCACCCAATCACCCATCCCCGCAGCCCTAGACAACTGTCTCAATATAAATGGAATAAAAAAATGATATATGGTCTTTTATAACTGGCTCCTTTCACTTAAGATAATATTTTCAAGGTTCATCCATGTCACAGCTTGTATTAGTACTTCATTCATTTTTATTACTTAATATTTCAATATATAGATATACAACACTTTATTTATTCATTCATAAGTTGGTAGACATTTGAGTTGTATCTACCTTTTGGTTATTATGAATAATGCTGCTATGAACATTTGTGTGTAAGTTTTTGTTGAGTGTGGAATTGCTGGATCATATGGTAACTCCATGTTTAACTATTAGAAGAACTTTCAAACTATTACCCAAAGCAGCTACACTGTTTTATTATCTCATAAGCAAGGTATGAAGATTCTAATTTCTCTATGGCCTGGCCAACATTCATCATTAATTATCTTTTTGATTGAACCCATCCTAGTGGGTATGAAGTGGCATCTCGTTGTGGTTTGAATTTGCATTTCCCTCAAGGTTAATGATGTTGAGCATCTTTTCTTGTGTTTATTATCTATTTGTATATCTTCCTTTGAGAAATGTCTATACAGACCTTTGCCCATTTTTAACAGGATTACCTATCTTTTTATTCTTGAGTTCTGAGTTATTTATATATAGATAACTTATCCAAATACCTTAACAGATATATGATTTATACGTTTCTCCAATTCTGTGGATTGTTTTTTCACTTTTTTGATGGTGTTATTTTTAGAAAAAAAAGTTTCATTTTAACAAAATTCAATTTATCTGCATTTTTTCTTTTGCCGTTTATGCTTTTGGTGTCATATCTAAGAAACCGTTACCTTACCCAAGATTTTCTTCTATATATTCTAAGAAATTTTTATCTGTAGTTCTTACATTTATGTATATGATACATTTTTGTGTATGGGGTAAGGAAAGGTCCAGCTTCATACTTTTGCAGTTGTTCCAGCACCATTTTTTGAAAAGACAATTCTTTCTCCACTGAATTTCATGGAACCCTTGTCAAAAATCAATTGACTATAAATGTAAGTTATTATTTCTGGACTTTCAATTTTATTCTATTGATTTCTGTGTTTATCTTTATCATAGCAACAAGCTGACCTGCTACTGTAGCTTTGTAATAAATTTTGAAATTATGAAGTGTGAGTCCTTCAACTTTGTTCTTTTTTCAAGATTGTTTTGGCCGATATGGGTTCCTTGCATTTCTATATGAATTTTAGGATCAGACTGTCAAATTTTGTAAAGAAGTTATCTGGGTTTTGACAGGGATTTCGCTGAATCTGTAGATCAGTTTTGAAAGTATTGTCATTTTAACAATTTTAAGTCTTTTGACCCTTGAATGTGGGAAGATTTTCCATGATTTTGGTTTTTAACAGTTCTTTGAAACACTGTTTTGCAATATTCAGATAAAAAATTGTGCATTTAAAAATATTTATTTATACTATTCTTTTTGATGTTATTGTAGATGGAATTGTTTTCTTGATTTTATTTTCACTGTTCATTGCTAGTATGTAGAAAAACATTTGAATTTTGTATGTTGACTTCATATCCTGTAATCTTGCTGAACTCATGCATTCTAATTGATTTTTAGTCTATCCCTTAGGATTGTCTATAAAAAATTCATGCTCTCTGCCAATAGAGATAGTATTACTTCTTTCTTTGCAGTCTGAATGCCTTTATATTTTCTTGCCTAATTTCTCTTGCTAGCTCATCTTATACAATGTTGAACAGAACAGGTGTGAGCAGACATTCTTGCCTGGTTCCTAATCTTAGGGAAAAAACTTTAAATGTTCTACCATTAAATGAAATTAACTGTGGATTTTACATAGATGTCCTTTTTCAGGTTCAGGAAGTGTCTGCTATTCATAGTTTTCTCTCAGTCTTGCTAGAATTAAAGTGT
Organism: Choloepus didactylus; assembly: GCF_015220235.1. Classification (NCBI taxonomy): domain Eukaryota; kingdom Metazoa; phylum Chordata; class Mammalia; order Pilosa; family Megalonychidae; genus Choloepus; species Choloepus didactylus. The sequence continues at coordinate 57,729,274 of NC_051312.1, forward strand.
TTTGCATTTTGTCCCATATATTTTCTGCATCTATTGAAATGATCATGTGGTTTTTGTGCTTTACTCTAGTTTAATGGTATATTACATTAGTTGATTTTCAGATGTTAAACCAACCTTGCATTCCTGGGATGAATCCCACTTTGGCAATGATATATAATCTTTTTACATGTTGCTGGATTTGGTTTGATAGTATTTGTTAAGGATTTTGCATTTATATACATAAAGAGTTATTAGCCTGTAGTTTTCTTTTCTTGTGATGCCTTTGTCTGGTTTGGGTAATACTGAGTATTCCAAGGTAATACTCTTCTCATAGAATAAGCTCGGAAGTGTTTCCTCTTATTCTATTTTTTTATAAAAGACTGTCAAGGATTTGAATTAATTCTTCATTAAATGTTTGATATAATTTACCAGTGAAGCCTTCACAGTGTGGGCTTTTCTTGGTGTGAAGTACTTCGAATGATAATCCATATATATACCATCTCTCTCTCCCTCCCTCCCTCTCTCTCTCTCTCTCTCTCTCTCTCTCTCTCTCTCTCTCTCTATATATATATATATATATATATATATATATATATATAATTTCTTAGTTTCTGTAGTTTGCATTTCCTAGGTCTCTCTCTCTCTCTCTCTCTCTCTCTCTCTCTCTCTCTATATATATATATATATATATATATATATATATATATAGTATTTCTTAGTTTCTGTAGTTTGTATTTCCTAGGAATTTTCCCATCTCATTTAAGTTATCCAATTTGTTGGCAAACAGTTGGTCATAGTATTCTCTTATAATCTTTTTTTAAAAATTTCTGTAACATAAGTAGTGATATGACCTCTTTTCATTCTAACTTTAGTAATTTGAATCTTCCCTCTTTATTTCTTAGTCAGTCCAGCTAACAATTTATCAAATTTTTTGAGCTTCTGGAAGAACCAACTTTTGTTTCATTGCCTTTTCTCTTTGGTTTTCCATTCTCTATGTCATTAATTTCCACTATAATCTCTATTATTTCCTTCCTTCTATCTGTGTAAATTTAGTTTGCTCTTCTTTATTGTCATTTATTTTGGTAGAAGTTTAGGTTATTGCTTTGAAATCTGTCTTCCTTTTTAAGGTAGGTGTTTATAGCCAAAAATTTCCCTCATCAGCATTGCCTTTTCTGCATCCTGTAAGTTTTGGTAATGTTAGGTTTATGCTTCCTCACATCTCAAAGTATTTTCAAATTTCATATGTGATCTCTGCTTTGACCCATTTATTATTTGAGAGTGTGATTTAATTTCTATAAATGTTTTTTAACTTCCCACATTTCCTTGTTTTTTTAATTTCTCATTTAATTTAATGTAGCTAGAATCAATACTATCTTTGATTTCAATCCATTTTATTTTATTGAAGCTTTTTTTATGGCTTATTTTTGGCTTATCCTGGTAATGTTCCATGTGCTATTGAGAAAAATGTATATTCTGCTGCTGTTGAGTGGAGTGTTCTATAGATTTGTGTTAGGTTTTGTTTGTTTATAGTATTGCTCAAGTCTTCTGTTTAGTTGTTCATCTTCTTTCTAGTTATTCTCTCCATTATTGAATGTGGGATATTGAAGTCAACTATTCAATTTGAATTGTCTATTTTTCCCTACATTTATGTAAATTTTTGCTTCCTGTATTTTGGGACCTGTATGTTGAGTGCATATATGTTTATAATTGTTGCATCTTCTTGATGGATTGACTTTTAATTATTATAACATATCCCACTTTTTCTCTAGTGATATTTTTTAAAGTCTATTTTGTCTGATATTGGTAGAGTCACTCCAAGCATATTTCTTAAGTTGCCATTTGCATGATAGTGTTTTTCCATACTTTGACTTTTGATCTTTATATACCTTTTAATCTAGCATGTTGTCTCTTATAAACAGCATATCACAGCATATATTTGAGAATGGTAACTCAAAAAATTCTAGCACAATCTCTGAGGCGAAGAGACAGAGATAGGAGTCCTGGAAGGCCATGCCACTAAAGATTATGAACCAGAGTATTGGAGAGGAGAGGTCTGGATAGGGAGAGCATTCTAGAGACCTAAATAGGGTCACTGTTTGAGCATCCAGCTGAGTCCTGCCAAATATATAAGTATGAGGAAACTATAGGAGGCTAGTGACAAAAGAGAGCACAGAGTAGAGGATGATCCATGAATTTTAATTTTTCCTTCTTAATAACCTGTTTATATGGTCTTGCAGCTTATTGTAATCTTTCTTTATCTTTGAAATTTACCATGAAATTTCACCATGTATTTCTTCATATTAGAGGCATTTTATCTTCTATATAGACATTCCATGTAGAATGTTATTTTAATGAGCAGAATAGGGCCTTATTCCAAGTCAATATTTTTCTAGAATATCTATAATATCATTTCCATTCCTTTGCACCTATATTTTGAATCTCATCCTTCTCTGGAGCACTTTATTTTTTACGTTGTCTGTCTTTGCAGATGATTTTCCTAACTCTTCTAATCTTTCTCTTTTCTAGTGTCATTTTAAATTATCCAGTGGTGTAAATTATTATGTTAAAGTTTTAATTTATATCTTTTCAACTTGCTTTCATCTTGCTTTATAACATTTTCATTTTTAATTTTATTTATTTTCTCTTGTTTTATATATACTATGTTTTAAAAACCCTTGAGAAAATAGTTTTTAGTTTCCTGAGAGGAACTAAACATATTACTTTCCCTTAAGATAATCTGATGTAAATTTCCATTTGTTTTTTTTTTCTGATACTATGTTTAATTCCTGCAGATTTTTTAAAGTTTTCATATTTTTTTTCTATTTTCACAATCCCAATTGGTCATCCATTAACCCAAACCATCTATTTACATGAAAATAATCATGTAAATAGAAATTTTTATGATGAAAAGAATGGATCTCTTGTCAATTTTTGATTTACATGGACTATTTCCCCTCAAAATTTATACTGGAATAACAGTTGATATATATGTCTTCATCAACTATTTTTCAGAAGCCTGAAAATAGTGAGGAAGAGAACATGAATTAGGTCATTTAAAACAAAGATAATTTTGATCTGCAATGTATTTGATTTATATCTTGCTTTATTTTGGTTGGTTATTTGGTTTGGTTTACTTTTGTTTATTTGGTTTGGTTGGTTAACAACAATGGACTATGGCCCAGCTCTACTGAATTGGAGAAGTGATCTGGACTATTTAATACTGTGCACCACCAAAACTAAATTGTTCATTTAATTCCAAATGAATGAGACTCACTGATTTGAAAAAAATCTATTCTCCGTGTGGTTTCTGTCTTTGTAAAGCCAAGTGCATATGAACTGTTGTTCACAAACTGCAGTAAGATTATCATCTATTTATCCAGACTCCCAACACACAAAACCTTTCTCATACAGATTGAGGGGATTTCTTCCACATTATACAGAGTCTACAACTATCATAAAGGGATCAAAGAAAAATGGTGATAAAAGGCCATGTGTTTGCCTTTCCTTTAAAATCAGGTCAGGTTCTATATGCTGTTCATTTGAAGGAGAGAAAATATGTCCCTTCATGATAGCCTGCATCTCACACACAATCTGCCAATGACTACCCATAACTCTAGCTTTTGTTCCACTGAACTTGAAGTGTAAACATGGAGTCTTCAAGAATTTCCTCCCACTTATTTCTCACTGCTCTATCTGAGTCAGTTTCTGCATCTTCCTTCAATTTAATCCCAGCTCTACTAGTAGTCAAACCTTGAAATCCATGGGATATATTTGTCACCATGCTCTATTTTTATCTTTGTTAGTCTCTGGTTATTTCTGTTAGTTTTGGGGAAGAAGATTTGTAAGTCTGTTCTACTTCCATTTTTCCCAGATAATTCTACCTGATTTCCACAAATAATGCATTTAAGATTCTGCTCCTACATAAAATCAACTGCAGAAGGACAAGTGGTAATAAATATGATTCTAATGCAAAAAGTTTGAATAACCCATTTATGTTTAGTAAATTACACTCTGAATTGACTTACTGATTTTGAAGGGCACTAAAAGAAGTAGTTTTATGTAATATATGAGTTCTTAACTTCTGTCTACAAGGGAAATTCAATTTCATCAGTACCAATACTAATTACATACAGTGATCTTCAACACTGGAGGGGTCAGGATGGGGGTTGTAAAATTTTAAAGAACAGAACAGAAATTCTGGCATTCTGGCAGTCAGGCTCCCCATTTGAGATTCACTGGCCTAAAATGCATCTCTATTCAGTATTGGTCATACAGTGATCAGTTTTGAATTCCTCATTTCAAAAGAGAATACAGGTGAAAAGAGAATGTTAGAAAATAGAGTTCACATGATTGAGGTAACTGAATGCTTTATCTTGAAGAAGACAAGCTTCAATATGACAAAAGGATAATCTGCATATTGTGAAGATTGTTTAAACTTACACAGTTTGATCTTGGATTAGAGGGATAGTGTTTAGAAAGCTAGTGAGAAAACTCTTCAGGAAAATAGTTTATTTTTATCCAATATTAGGGCAGACTTTCCTGAAAATGAAAAGCACAAGCTCCTTTAGAATAGAAATTCAGGTACTGGGTTTGGAATTGTCCAATCTTGAACATCTGGAATCCTGTAGCATGAGTTAAGACACATTGTATGTTCTAAGAATTGTTAATAGGCTCAAAAAGGAAATAATAGGAGATCAGAATAAATATGAACAGTTACTGTATTCTAGACTCATTAATGAAAGATAAATGGATCCAGATTTTATTCTCTAAACAAGAGGAACTGGAAGAAGGTGTAGGAAGTGCTCATTGAAGACTTTTGGTATTTGCGCAATTAAAACTACCTTAAAACAATGAGCTTGCTGATGAAACAGAGGATAGATTAGAACAAATGGCAGCTATCGTGTATTTAAGAGTGATATCCAAACACAGATTTTATTAGAAAGATACAAGTACCTTTATACTCTAAAAATTTGGTGTAGAATAAATGTCAAAGGGATTTAAAGGAATGGAGATAAGGTGAGAAATATTTCAGGCTTAAGCAATAAAGGAATGGAATGAAAATGATAAACAAAAATAAAATATTTAGAAACATAATCAAAAATCAAATGTACTAAGAGAAATCCTGGCAAGAACTCAGAATAATCTCATTTGCTCATATCACACAAGTCTATTCCCTTGAAGCACTTTTGGGTGGAATTTTTAGTTCTCATGGAAGCTATAAATCTTTTTAAGAGTTCCTGGAAATATCTAACTCTAGTGTGTGTACACTAGTAGCCATAGCACACTATGTGTGGCAGAAAGTGGTTGCACCATTTAATGATTTTGTTACTAGATGTTTCATCACTAGTAAAATAAATATAGCAAAATAAAGCACAGAGGCCAGGAGAGGTAGAAAGGTTGGAAGCATAATTTGCCATGTTTTTTGAAGTTAACATTGGCTTGACTGTGGACCTTCATTTCTGGCTGGAGTTGCAGAGACTTGTTTTTCACTGTCAGCACCAGTTTCTTAGAACCTGGAAATCTATCAGTTACCTAGTCTATCCTCAAGGAGCACATGGCTACCCACACAGAGGAAGACCTGTAGTTACACAAATACAAATAAAAAGAAAGTATAAAAGAGAAAAAACAATGATAAGGGAGTGATCACTTCCAGAAAGTTTGGGAAATAATTACAGAATCCTCATTAGTGAGGTGTCATTTAACTAAACCTTGATAAAATGTGGATGAGGCTTAACAAACAAGAGGAAATAAAGAATAGGATATTCCAAGTACAGAAAAGAATGTGCATTAAAGCACAGGGACAGAAAAACCCAAGCTGGATGAAAACTGGATAGGAACATTTGGCAAGTTAGTTTGACTGTAAGTAGTCTACATATTTAGAATTAACATAGTCAATGCCATTTTTAAAATCTTCTATTCACAGGATTTTAATTTTGCCATATTAGGCATAAAATTCCACACTGCAAAATCTCTTTATTCAGCAATAAAATATAGCACACTTTATCATTGCTCTATTTTACTATCAGTTGACATTGTTCACTTCAAACTACATTTAAATAAAAAGTTCTAGAATTAGTCTTCTTATTATTAAAATTTCCAATTCTGCATTAGAGACTTGTACACATATAAAACATATTTTATCCTGTCCTCTAGCAAGAAGAGTTAAAAAAAGGTCCTCAAATAGGGAATCTATAAAAATCTTCTTAATGAAATAAATGTTCCTTTAAAAAGGAAAGTGAAGTCAAGAAATGAAATTTTATTTCTTTCCAACAAAGAATTGGGTGAATTGAACCTCCTTTTCAAAGAAGCAAACTATTGAAAAATATTTTTCATAAAAAGATGCAAGTCAGGGGGAAAGATGACAGCATAGAGAGTAGTGGACTTAGTCAGTCCCCTGGAACAACTAATAAACAACCAGGAGCAACTATGAAATAATCTAGAATAACTGCTGCGGGACAACTGGGACTGTCCACACATCATACACCAACCTGGATTGGGGTGAATGCCTGAGATTGCAGCATAGAATCTGTAAGTAAAAACTACAGAAATGCACGAGGAGCTCCCTTCCTCCATGGCAGGCTGAGCTGCAAAACCTCACTGTGGTAGAAAGCAGCACTCTCTGAGCAAGCAAATATAGCTCAGACCAGCTCCAACTGGGGATTTAATTAACAAATGTGGACTGCTGGATAGAAGCTACAAACCACTAACAAGCAGACAGAGGCTTTTAGTGACAACTGACCTTAAAGAGCCAGAAGACTCCTCTGTCCTGAAGACCAGGTGTTTCCTATGTCCAATGGGTGAAACTCTGGGGCCATGGACTGGCTTGGAAAGGGGGCTTTCTCTCCCTTTTTCTCTCTTTTAACCTGAGTGGCTCATTGGAGAGAATCTCAGCCATTTCCAGTTCACAGTGCTCTGACCCAGAAAGGGGTGGAGATAGCAGAGTCAGAGAGACAAAGCAGCTATTTAAATGCAAATTATAACTCCTGGGGGGGGGGGTATCTGCCATAAAAGGAAGGAGGTGGTTCCCAGCTCTACTACCTGCCTTCCCTTCAGAACCAGACCCCAGAGGCTGGGGGAACACAGCCAAAACAGAAACTAAAGGGGCCACACCTCCTTACAATAGTCAGAAGTGATAGGCTGGCAGGCACCTCCTGCTGGGCAGGTTAGGAAAAGCACAGTGGCTACAGACCTCAGAGGAGACACTGGCAATCTCTAAGACACACCCACAGGGAGACTTGAAACTGAGTATAACCCCACTCTGAGATATGAACCCATTCTGGTCTGGAAAAATCTGATTGGGGTAACCAAGGAAACCAGATGCCTAGAGAACAGAAAACTACAATCTACCCTAAGAAAAAACAAAGATATGGCCCAGTCGCAGGAACAAACTTACTCCTTAATCAAGATAGTTGAGATATTGTTTCACTTTACTGAAACAATCTATTAAAGAATCTATCAAAGAAATATGCTAAATCAAATAAAAAACCAAATCATTGAGTTCAGGGAAGACATGGAAAAAGAGATGAAGGCTATAAAGAAAACACTGGGTGAACATAAGGTAGAAACCAAAAGTTTGAAAACACAACTGGCAGAATCTATGGAAATTAAAGGCACAACACAAGAGATAAAAACACATTGAAGACATACAACAGCAGAACTCAAGAGGCAGAAGAAAACACTCAGGAAATCCTACACACAAAAGAACAGATAGGGAATAGAATGGAAAAATATGAGCAACATCTCAGGGAATTGAATGACAATATGAAACACATGAATGTACATGTCATGGGTGTCCCAGAAGGAGAAGAGGAGGGAAAAGGGGCAGAAGCAATAATAGAGGAAATAATCAATGAAAATTTCCCATCTCTTATGAAAGACATAAAATTACAGATCCAAGAAGCACAACATACCCCAAACACAATAGATCTGAATAGACCTACACCAAGACACTTAATAATCAGATTATCAAACTTTAAAGACTAAGAGACAATCCTGAAAGCAGCAAGAGAAAAGTGATCCATCACATACAAAGGAAGCTTGATTAGGTTATATGCAGATTTCTTAGTAGAAACCATGGAAGCAAAAAGGAAGTGGTGTGATATATTTAAGATATTGAAAGAGAAAAACCACCAACCAAGAACCCTATATCTGGCAAAATTGTCCTTCAAATATGAGTGAGAGTTTAAAATATTTTCTGACAAACAGACAATGAGAGTGTTTGTGAACAAGATACCTGCGCTACAGATAATACTAAAAGGAGCACTACAGAGTGATAGGAAAAGACAGGAGTGAGAGGTTTAGAACACAATTTTGGGTGATGGGAACACAGCAATGTAAGTACACTGAACAAAGATGACTGTGAGTATGGTTAAGAGAGGAAGGTTAGAAGCATGTGGGACACCAGAAGGAAAGAGGAAATATAAAGACTGGGACTGTATAACTCAGTGAAACCTAGAGTGCTCAAAAATTGTGATAAACTGTACAAATATGTTTTTACATGAGGGAGAACAAATGAATGTTAACCTTCTAAGGTATTAAAAATAGGGTAGTATTGGGGAAAAATACAATCAATATAAACTAGAGACTATAGTTAACAGAAACATTTTATTATGCTTGATAACAAAGGCAATATTCCAAAGCTAAATGCCAATAAGAGGGGGATATAAGGGAGGGGAATGGGACTCTTGGCATTGGTGATGTTGTCTTACTCTTTTATTCTATTTTAGTCTAATACTATCTTTCCTTTTGTTGCTTTTTTAGCTGTCAAGTTTTTCTTCTTTCTTTTTCTTTTTCTTTTGTCTCTCTACCTTCTTTGACTCTTCCTCCTTTTTTGTGGAAGAAATAGAAATGTCCTTATATAGATAGTGGTGATGGTGGTGAATACATAAATATGTGACTATAAAGGGAACCATCAATTGTTTCCTTAGGATAGAATGTATGGTGGGTGAACAAAACTGTCTTAAAAAAAAAAAAAACAAGTTGATAAGGAAACCTTGGGGGCACTATATTGAGTGAAATAAGTAAGACATATAAGGACAAATATTGCATTGTCTCACTGACATGAACTAATTATAATATGTAAACTCATAGACATGAAATATTAGTCACCAGGATATAGAATGAGGCTGAACAATCAGGAGTGGTTGCTTATTATGAGCAGAATGTTCAGCTACGTTGAACTTAAGTGTTGGGAAATGGACAGAGGTGATGGTAGCATGTTACTGTAAGAATAACTAACAATGGTATATGGTGTGAGAATGTGATGGAAAGGGGAAGCTTAGAGTCACATATGTCACCAGAAGGAAAGTTGGAGGTTAAAAGATGGGACTGTATAAAACAGTGAATCTTGTGGTGGACAATGTCCATGATTAACTGTACAAATATTAGAAATCTCTTTCATGAACTAGAACAAATGTATGACATTTTAACCAGAAGTTAATAATAGAGGGGTATATAGGGAAAATATATACCTATTGCAAGCTATGTACTAGAGTTAGTAGTATTTTAACATTCTTTCATAACAGTAACAAATATATTATACCAATACTATGAGTCAATAATGGAGGGGGGCATGGTTAGGGGTATGGGAGGATTTCAGTTTTCTTTTTTTGTCTTTATTTCTTTTCTGGAGTAATGAAAATGTTCTAAAAATTGAAAAAAAATCAATTGTGGTGATGGATGCACAGCTGTATGATGGTACTGTGGGCAATTGATTGTACGCTTTGGATATTTGGATAATTGTATGGTATGTGAACAATCTCAGTAAAATTAAATTTTAAAAAAGAGGCAAAATAAAAATCTACTACACTATTTTTATTTAAACAGTTGCTTAATAATAAATGACAGTGAATTAAAACAAATCATGTCTTTTAAAAAAATATCATTCTCTTGACTGATGCTTTTTAGGTACTCTGCACCAATTATTAAACTTCATAACCCTTGGGAAAGGAGACTAACTTTGGGCATAATTAATGAAGAAAATAATCCCATACTACATTCAGCTCATATTTGCCAATCCTAATTTATAATTTATTGCCTAGCTTCTTCCTTAAAAGAAATATTCTTTAAAATGTTCTGAGAAAATATCAGCTGGCTTTTTCCAATAATAAAAAGCAACTAAGTGGAAGAAGTTTTTATGTGTTTTCTTGAAGTAAGTTCTTAACCAAATGCAGCAAATTTGGATGCTTGCCAAGGAGAAGGGATTGTGATTGCAACACATTTTTAAATTGGGCAATATCAATAAAGTACATGTCACTAATTGTTCATTAAACTTGAATCACCTCTACTGTATTTTAGAAACCATATAAAGCAATAAAGATGCAGAAATGAAAGTCTTCTGTCAGAGTTGTATGGTATATACTTTTGCCTATTGCATCTATAGTTCACAGCAACATGGGTTTATTTAACAAACTTTTGTTGAGTGTCCAACTTTGAGCCAGATACTATGTTGGATCCTATGAAAAAAATAAAAACGAAAGACAAACTTTACTCTCCAGGAGCTCATAGTCTTGAAGTTCTTAGACTTATCATCTTAAGTGTTTTGGAGACTGGCCTGGAAAGTGTAATACTCTTGCTCCATCCAGGCCCCAGGTGAGTCTAAAGCAGGCACACCAATGTATAAGTGAATTACAGCCTTGACTCTTACCCTCATGTTGTTCTCTATCAAGTGCCCATTATAATGTCCAGCCCTATGCTGGGGTGTTATTCAAAACAACTACAAAAATCAATATTCTAAAATGAATATAAGGGTTTCCATGAGCATGTTTTCTTTTAGGATTAAAAAGCCAATAAAATCTTTTTGGTGTTTTGACCATCCCTTTCATACAACCCTATCTATTCTGCTGTACTGAAATCGTATGTTATGCCATGCTCCTCTACTAGAGAGAAAGTTCCTAAAAAAAGTTTTAGTCTTCAATTTCTAACACAGTGCATGCCATACAATAGGTGACTAATAATTGCTCACTGGCTACAAGAATAAGTGCATGAATTACTTCATCTAGAATATGAAATGCTAATCACTCATTTGCCTCTTGAAGTATCCTATTTATATTCTAATTTTCTGAGGTGAATAGTTATAGGTTAATGATTTTGGGCCTAAATGTTTTCTTTTCTTTTCTTTTCTTTTTTTTCTGTATCTACAGCTCCACTCTCCAGATAACAATGCAATAATAAATATGAAAAAGCAGTATAATAGTTACATCTCTTATATTATTTGAACCAAAAGTCATGAAAAGTTTTTCAAGACTGTCATTGTGGATTACTGCCAATCCACAAGTAAGCTGCAGAACACCTAAGTCTCTCCACCTCTCTCTGTCCATTGTAGCTTATTTGTCATCAGAGGAGGTGAAAAAAGGAGCAAAGTTTCATCATACTGTTCTCAAAGCTGGCATTTTAAAATTAACTTTTTTCTGCAAAGAGCATTCTCAAGAAAGAGGCCTTTGATTCATTATATGGAGTAGATAATGTACTCTATCATAAAGTTAGGCTTTCTTGCAAATTTATTGACATATGACAGACGTCATTCAGCTAAAACTGCCTCCTGAAATATCTTCTCCGATACCTTTAGGCTCATCTAACTATATAATATCACAATGGAAAATACTTTTTTAAAGAACTTTTTTACAATTCTACCGAATGTGTTGATGTTTACTGGAAATGTATGTGAATGCAATTTAGAATCTTCTATACAGTTCTGCTGACTATTTGCAGGAAGGCTGATATTGAACATTTATCATTTCTCTGAAATTGTGACATTATCTTTAATTAAGATACTCAAGAATCTTCTCAGTTAACATTTCTTTTAAGCTTTTGATATCACTTTTTGGTACTAAAATATACACACCTGTTTTATTTCCCCAACTCTTGACAGCATGGAAGTATTCACCTAATACTCCATATGCTCTCCCAACCTGCCTTATAATTAGGTTAGGTAATGATATTGGGTGCTGACCAATTTATCAGGCAGAAGTGATGCAAGCTACTCCCAGTCCTGGCACTTGAAAATATCCTGAGTAAATCTCCAGCTCTCTTTTCCCCTGCCAGGATTATCTAGGAATCCATGAACTGAGACAGTTGCACCATAAGTTGAAGGAAATCTGTATAACCATGTCTGAGAATGGAGGAGACCCATCACTGGCCTGATTGCAACAGGCCCTGCGTAAAAATTGTTTTTGTTCTAAACCACCAAAATGTCAGGATCAGTGTGTTTCAGCAGCTAGCATTACTATTCCAACTAATGAAATCACTATCTATATAACATCTCCTCTTCACCTTTAATAACTTACCCATCCAACAAATAAAAATAGTTCAACAAAACTGTCTCCAGTTTAAAAGTGACAGCAGCCTGGCCAGTAAACCGCGGAGTAAGATGGAACTAAATTGGCACCTGTGTAAATATCTGCAATCTACTTTCTTATTGGTAGAAAATAATTCAGTTCTTCAATTGCCAAACATCAGAAGATTATTACCTCCAGTAATTCATTAACTCCTAAGTACTAATTGCCAAGTTTTCAACAACACAGATGGATCATGAATAGAAAAAAGGTACAAAGCACAATATATTGAAAATAAATTGTTATTGCTTTTGAGGGCACTGAAGCTATTAAAATATAATTTTTAAAAAATGAGAATGGAATGAGAATGGATTTTCAGAGGCATAATTCAAAACTAGTCCAAGTGCTTATTCACCATGTGCAGTTACTTGTAAATACAAATTAGAGTGGATGTAGCAGAGCTAACGTATAGTAAAATTAGATTTATGAAGCTTCTCTTAATGTGCAAATGAAAAAAATAAAAATGTCTAATCACTTAGTTCATTCAAATTCTTATAAACCTATCTAAACCAGTGTACAGGGGAATGAGATTCACCATGAATAACTCAGAGGGTAAAAACAAATTAAAATAAAAGTCTGTGCTGGTAATTCTTCACAAGGAGATTAAATGATTGTATCAGTCATGGTCCAGCCAGGAAAATAGAAACTACGGCTTAAACATAGATGATTTATTATGGGTACAAGTTACTCAGAGCAGGGCAAGAGTGATTATGAAACTGAGAATAAACCAGCAGTTGACCAACCCAACTTTTCATGACTTGTTGAAGGGGAATGGGATCAAATTTTGCTGACCACTGACACTTCATAGATGTATGTATGTGTGTTTTTTTAACTTACAATTTTGTAAATTATACATTGTTTTGAAAACATTCAGATTACAAAATCTGTGAATAAAATAACTAGGTGATATGCCCAATCACCAGCTAGCAACTGACAGAGCTGGAATTTAAACTGTCTGGCCCCATATAGATTTCCCCATCTACCACACCATGTGGCATAGATAAACCCAACTCTGAGTTTCTATGATGATATAAACAATATCACAAACTAATTGTTTGCATAAAACAATCAATTAGAGGCACTGCCCATGGTTGTAACATTATGTTTTTATGAACACAAAGCGTATAACTGAAATGGGGTTTAGCTATGCCTGATGGAACACATTCTACAAATTATGAGGAGGCCAACTGCTTACATAAAAAAGGGAAACCCAAATTCTTTTGATATTATGGCCACATCTACATGTCATAATCTAGAAATTACGAAAAGGTGTATTTTCTCAAATGACATTTCCAGGTTTTATATTCTGCTAATTTAATTTCCCAACTCAAAACTGCTAGAATCTTCAATAAGAATATATGGATATGGATTACATTGATTGTTGGAAATTAAAAGTTGTTAAGAGATTTTTAAGGCATTATTTGGTCAGCATTCTGACAATCAGAGATGATGCCTAACCAAAGAGATCAATGGATCTGGATAACAGGAGCTAATCTATGGGGCACAAAATTAATAATAGGTTCCACGTATAGTCTAACAAATCCACAGGAATCCAAAAACCCTCTGAGTAAATATCAATCTATCAATCAATTTCAGTGAAATTTAACAGGATTGTGTGGTTAGTTGAAATCACTTGTTTACTGGAAAATTGCTGCAAGGACAGAGTCTCTAGGGATGCTCTTTCTTTTGAGCTTCCTGGTGGGATTTTTCCATACACAACAAAAAAGATATTTGCAGTATAGTTCCTCTTCTAATTCCTTCAGCTGCTACTGATATAATTTGATTAGAGTCTCAGGTATGATGTTTCTTTGTGTATATAAATTAATGCAATATAATAGAGCCATTAATCTGGAAGGAACCAACTCTCTCATTAGGGAAATGAAAAATGAGTATTAATAGTTGTCAACAGCTAAGCCAAGCTGAGCTGAGCTGCCAGGTGTTGAGGTATAGATTAAATCAACAAGCCAAAATGAAAGTAGCAGTCAAGTCTTTAATCACTTACTGTGATAGTATAAGCAAGAGGCTATACAAGGAAAGTGCCAGCTCCTCCAAAGTTCCACTTTGCCCCATGGAAGGGCACCAGGAAAGAGTCAGATGGATTGCTGTAAACATGGGGATCATCTCACAGCCAAGGGAGCCCAGAACAAAAGGCTCCTGCCATTTTACGGACCTGGGCTGGGGAGGGAGGGAGACCAGGAGGGGCCAGCAGTGGAAAAGTACTGAACACTGGGTTAGAGAGGACCAAAGTGTCTTCAAGTCCCCCCCTTCCTCCTCCCCTGAGAAGGGGCTCTCAGAACAGGCAACTGGGAAAGGCTTATCAGCACCCCTGATAAGAAGGCCTCCTAATGGAGGTACGTGAGTTAGGAATGCAGATAGGTATAAGAACATAACTGTCCAGTTGTGCCAGTTGCTGAGCCCTTGATTGCGACTCTCCAGAGACTTCAGTTCACTGGCTGTGCAGCAAGTCTGCTGTGGAGAGGGCAGCTTCCCACCATGATCTATGCCAGTAAAGCCATCGTGATTTCCCAGGGTACGATCTGAAGACCACACATAGGACTTTTGACTAGAAGCTGGACAACTCAACAATTAAAATTAATTGTACAAAATAACTGGCTCTTTAAGGAACTGCTTCCAACACCTACTACTGACTGCACTTTTAGCTATGTCAAAAAAATTTTTTTTTCCATTGGGAATTTTGGTTGAACAACTCTAATTAAATATAACACTAGGAAAATTATTTATTTTTGATGCCAGATGAATTCCTCTATTGATCTATTATTACTGTTTACTTTTCAGTCTTACTGTAATGTCTGCTGTTTAGGTTTTCTTCTTTCATTTTTGTCTTTTCTTTTACTATAATCATCAATTCCTATTCCCTTTGTGCTGATACACTTAGTTCCATATATTATTTTCAAAGGTTTTTCTAAATGACTACAACACAGAACATATTCAAAATGCATATTTTTATATGTCCAGCAGAGATGCTCTTTAATATAGAGGATGGTTGATTTTAAACTGTTGTGGTTTTCTATCTTGGGGAGAAGGCAAAAAAGTTATTCCCTTTAAAATGTTTCTGGTTAGCATGTCTCACTGAAAATCAAGGTGAATGTTTAAAAACAAACATTGAAATGCATTTCTAAAAGCTGTAAAATTACATACCAGAAGTGCAACCCATATATAGTCAAATTAAATAACCTTTATTTTAACAAGCAAATCTGAGACCTGTTATTTAAAAGTGGTGTGGATATGTTTTATTCATTTTTCTAATGGCCATTTTGATGAATTATAGATGCCAGTTTTCTCAAATGCATGTAAGAAACTTCTTACAAGCAACTCTCACCATAAGACATATGCACACATTCCCTCAGCATCTGCTAGTGACTAGCCCAGGAGACTAGTGGAATGATGACTTCACCTGATACCTTTGCAGTCAATGTTGTCTGGGCAGAATAAAGTATCAAGATTATATTTTTGGAGCCCAAAGGCACAGGATATTATAGATTAGAACATTTACAAATCTGACCTTTTAGCGAAATATGTTTTAGGATATGCTTTAGAAGGCTCAAATTATATTTCTCCCCATTTTCTAATTGCTAAGTAATCCTTGTGTAAGTGATGCTTCTAGGATACACACACACATACAGGGTTTAAATTACTTTTTAAAGCCCTTATCTAATAAAAGTGTGAAAAATGTTGCTTCTTAAATTTTTCAGCACTTGTTTTCATGAACTATTAAGGCAGTGTTATAGAAATTGGTTAAATTAACAGGCAAGAACAGCAATGATTAGTTACGCTGCTTGCTTATGATGACTAAAGTTTCCATAGTAATCAGGTTTCTTCCCTGAGTCTGAAAATGCTCATAAATGCAGAGCAAACACACGTAGGAGAACTATTCACAAGGACAGACGTTACTGTAAGGTTTATGGGCCTAGACAGGAATAAATTAAGTAGTTACCACCAGCAGCTAAAACTGTTATAGACTCAGGGAGAATTTGATTACTGTTGAAGGAGGAAGTGAAAATTCTAAGTTAAACAAGTGCTGAGTGTGGAGTCTAAAGGATGAAGAAGACAACAAATGGTGAGAAGAGCCAAGAAGGTCAAAAGCCAAGAAGTTGAAGAAATACTTATGGGTGGAATTGAAGTTGTATTGTGGCAAGAGTTTTAGGAAATATTTATGTGGTTTTGTGGTACAGGAGTAAGCCTGTATGCCTAAAGCATTCAGGACTATGGCAGATGATTATTCGCAATCACTAAAAGAGCTCAGGGGTTCTTGCCATTGATAGACTCATCTCTGGCCCTTCCCTTCTTAGTAACCTCTCTACTAGGTGCTACATTTCTCTTCATCATTCCATAAGAAATTATGCTAAAAATGCTCCATAGAAGCTAAAGAAAAGATAACAATATTCTATTAGGAGAATGTTCTGCTCTTGCTAACACTCATTAGCTCCAGATACCCCATTTATCCAGGTGAAATTCTTATACCACCATTTAGCTATGGAATATTTTCCTTGACTTCACTGGAAAAGTAGAAATGATAATATCCACTGCACTATGGGACCTATCATATAACAGGCTCTCAACAACATGAATTCATTTTACTTATCTTCATGTGGTAATTCATTCAGAACAGTAAAATGGAGAAAGAAATGACATTGGAAGGGAGAATATAGAGAAAATAAGGAAATGAAAATGCCAAATTTCCTGAATGATAAAGACACATGGTTGAAAAAAAATAGAATAGAAGAATCAAGGAATGTGAAATTATGACAAAATAGAAAATAAAAGAAAGTAAATAGGAAAATAGATTGATAAAGAAGCAAGTAGAAAAAGCAGATGCTGCAACAGCAAAATAAAGGAAATGTAAAATTGAAAGCTCCTTCTTGAACAGGGAGGCTTTGCAGGATGATTTGATTTATTTTACATCTTAATTAATAGATAAAATTCATCTTAGAATACATTCTATTTTACCAAAGAAATGAAATATCTGAGAAATCCCAAGAATTAGAAATGACAAGAAGAAAGGAAACAGGGCAAAAAATGACATACAAAAAAAGTTGAAACCAATTATATGATTCAAGTAAATTCTAAAGTTCATGAGCTTCATAGCTGCAAGGAAGTCCAAGGTGACTCAGAAGGTATTCTGCAGATTTGATCAAATTATAGTCTTTGCAGTAATTCCCAAGTAGTTGTAAGCACCCAAGTGAACATACAACATAGAGTTTTCAGATATCTAGTTCTAAGGTCCAGTTACAAGGACATGTTCTCCATGTTATTCCACTCTTAATTGAAACTCAATAAGCCAGCACTGATTCACAAACTTCCCAGCCCTGCCTGTTACTCCTTCATCCAGAAGTGCATGAATAATATACTCCAAGTAACTACTACTTCTCTCACCACAGCTCAGCAAAACGCAAACTGCCAACTGTCTCAGAATATGCAAATGATTAGTTTTCTTCTGAATGCCAAAAAGGAGAAGTAAGAGGTACTGAGGTAGGGAATGTTTAAATGGTGATATAATGAGGAGACAGTGAACATAGTGGAAAATGACTTGTTCATGACACCGAATAAAATAACAATAATAGCTGACATTAATTAAGCTCCTATATGTCGTATTTTGAAAAGAACTTTATATTCATGACTCAATTTAATACAGTAAGCCCAAAAGAAGTTACTACTGGAGTGACATCATCAACATAACAATGTAAACAGCTACTGAAAACTTTTCTCCAGAGAGTCAACCAAAAAAACAAAAAGGACAATTTCAAATTGTTTGAAACCCTGGAGGAGAATATAGACTGGAGAAGGAACAGAAAATGCTGAAATGAAGAAAGAGAAGAAATATCAGATAGGAATCTTCCCTCCCAGACCAGTCAATCCTCTCCTCTCCCCTTCACTTGGTCTCGGTGTGGGAAAGGCACAGAAACAGCAGAGGTGACCCTCCCCCCACCAAGGACATAGACTAAAAAGTCTCTCACAGCAGTGAGACATATCCCCACTGTTTGAAGACCTGGGGTACAGGGAGTACATTTAAAGGCCTAGGTTGGTGAGGGACAAAGAGACTAAGAAAAGGTGTTTCCAGCCCTGGAGCCAAAAACCCTTCCTCCACCCTTGAGGGAAGCAGCAGCAGGTGGCCATTTCCTTGCCTGGGGGACAGCTAGAGGACTGGGTCAGACGAGGGAGTCCTGTGTCACAAATGGAGCCACACATCAAACCAGATTTTGGCCAGCAAAGTGAAGACATAGGAATCCCACACTTGCACTTCATCTGTGCAAGTGCAGCCTGTGCACAGAGGCAAAGCACCTTCTGAGTATGGTTGAGTTACAAAACAGCACCATCTGCTGGGCAGTCAAGAATGTGCAAGGGAATTGAAACACTTTTAAAAAGATGCTCCAGACTGTTTCTTAGGGCAACAGGAGCTGGTCTACATGCCCTGCATGGAAACCTGGCCCCTGTTTTGGCTGAGAAATATGGACAACCAAACTTTTAAAGCAGGGCTCTAAAATAAACCCAGATCTTGCTGGCTGGCAAAAAAACAGAGCACCACTGGAAGACAGCAGATTTGTTTTACCACACACAGTAAACTTGCTGGGGTTCCCAGTGCCTACCTCCCATCCCTGTGGCAGGCTGCTGTGTGCACTTGATTTTGGGGGGGAAGTGGGGGGACAGAGTCAGTCTGACAACTGGCAGGTGAGAGAAGCAAGAACAGATAGAGATCAAAGACAACTAACAAGAAAACTCTAGGCAAAAGAGAGAAAATAATGTCCAAAATAAACTAATCAAGAAAATCACGTGCCTAGACAGCAAAAAATCATGACTCACACCAGGAAACATGAAGACATGGCCCAGTCAAAGGAACAAACTAACACCTCAACTGGGATTCAGTAGTTCAAACAATTAATTAAAGATGTTCAAACAAATCTTCTAAATCAAATCAATGCATTGAAAGAAAATGTGACAAAAGAGATGAAGGATATAATGAAGACACAGGGTGTCCATAGAGAAGAACTTGAAAGCTTAAAAAAACAAATGACAGAACTTATGGAAATGAAAGTCACAATAAAAAAGATGAAAAACACAACAGAGACATGCAACAGCAGTCATGAAGAGGCAGAAGAAAGGATTAGTGAGCTAGAGAACAGGTCCTATGATATCATACAAAGAAAAGTATAGCTAGGGAAAGGAACGTAAAAGTACAAACAGGGTTTCAGGGAAATGAATGACAAGAAGCGCAAAAATATAAATGTTACAGGTGTCCTAGAAGGAGAGTAGAGGGGAAAAGGGACAGAAAGAATAATGGAGGAAACAATCAAAGAAAATTTCCCAACTCTAATGAAAGACATAAAATTACAGGTCCAAGAAATGCAGCATATACCAAACAGAATTAATTGAAATAGACCTACTCCAAGATATTTACATCTCAGATTGCCAAAAGTCAAAGGCAAACAGAGAATTCTGAAACCAGCAATGAATAAGCAATCCGTCACATACAAAGGAAGCACAATAAGATTAAGTGTGGCTCTCTCAGCAGAAACCATGGAGGCAAGGAGGTAGTGGTATGATATATTCAATATACTAAAAGAGAAAAACTGCCAACTGAGAATCCGATATCCAACAACACTGTCCTTCAAAAATGAGGGAGAGTTTAAAATATTTACAGATAGACACTGAGAGAGTTTGTAAAAAGGAGACCTCCTCTACAAGAAATACTAAAGGGAGTGCTGCAGACAGGAAAAGACAGGAGAGACAGGTTGGGAGAATAGTGTAGAAATGAAGATTAGCAGTAATGGTAACTAAAAGTGGAAAAAGAAAGAAAAAATAAGATATGACCTATAAAACCCAAAAGGGAAAAATGGTTGAAGAAAGTAATACTTTTACAGTATTCATATTAAATGTTAATTGATTGAACTTCCCAATCAAAAGACATAGATTGGCAGAATGGATTAAAAAAAAAAACAGGATTTATCTATATGCTGTCCACAAGACTCACTTAAGCCCAATAACAAAAACAGGTGGAAAGTGAAAGTTTGGAAAAAGATATTTCATGCAAACAACAACCAGAAAAGAATGGGGGTAGCTATACCAATATCAGACAAAGTAGACATCAAATATAAGATAATTAAAAGAGACAAAGAAGGACACTATATATTAATAAAAGGGACCAACCATCAAGATGACATAAGAATCATAAATATCTATGCACCAAGCCAGAGTGCCCCAAAATACATGAGGCAAACACTTCTACAATAGTAGCTGGAAACTTCAACACACCACTCTCATCAATGTATAGAACATCTAGAGAGATCAATAAAGAATCAGAGATATTGAATAAAATGATAAATGAACTAGACTTAACAGACATGTACAGAACACTGCACCCAACAACAGCAGGATATATGTTTTCTCAATTGCTCATGGATCATTTTCCGGGGTAGACCATATGTTGGGTCACAAAGCAAATCTTGATACATTTAAAAAGATTGCAATTATACAAAACACTCTCAGATCATAATGAAATGAAGTTAGAAATCAATAACAGTTGGAAGGCAGGAACATTCACAGATATATGGAGGTTAGACAACACACTTTTAAACAACCCTTTGGTCAAGGAGGAAATTATAAGAGAAATCAGTAAATATCTCAAGACAAATTAAAATGAGAACACAAGATATCAAAACTTATAGGATGTAGCAAAGGCAGTGCTGAGAGGGAAATTTATCACCCAAAAGCCTATATTAAAAAGAAGAAAGAGCAAAAATTGAGGAATTAACTATTCACCTGGAGGAACTTGGGAAAGAATAGCAAACTAACCCCCAGGCAAACAGAAGGGAAGAAATCACAAAAATTAGAGCAGAAATAAATGAAATTGAGAACATGAAAACTAGAGAGAGAATCAACAAAACCTGTCATTGGCCCTTGAGAAAATCCATAAAATAGATGGGCACTTAGCCAGTCTGACAAGGGAAAAAAAGAGGATGCAAATAAATGAAATCAGAAATGGGAGGGAGGACATAACCACTGACTGCAGAAATAAAGGAGATAATGAGAAGATACTATAAACAACTATATGCTAATGAACTAGACAACTTTGACAAAATGGACAACTTCCTAGGAAAGCATGAACAACAAACATTGACTCAAGAAGAAATAGAAGACCTCAACAAACCAATCACAAGTAAAGAGATTGAATCAGTTATCAAAAAACTCCCCCAAAAGAAAAGTCCAGGACCAGTTGGCTTCACAAGGATTCAAAAAAGAAATAGTACCAGGCCTGCTCAAACTCTTCAAAAAAATTGAAGAGGAGGGAAAACTACCAAACTTATTCTATGAAGCCAACATCACCAAAGCCAGACAAAGATACTACAAGAAAAGAAAGTTCCAGACCAATCTTTTTAATGAATATACACACAAAAATCCTGAACAAAATACTTGCAAATTGAATCCAGCAGCATATTGAAAGAATTATACACTATGACCAAATGGATTTTATTCCAGGTATGAAAGGCTGGTTCAACAAAAGAAAATAAATTAATGTATTGCACAAAATGAATAAATTAAAGAGGAAAAACCACATGATCATCTCAATTGATGCAGAAAAGGCATTTGACAAAATTCAAGCATCCTTTCTTCATGAAAACATATCAAAATATAGGAATAGGAGGAAAATTCCTTAACATGATAAAGGTAATACATAAAAAAACCACAGCTAACATCATACTCAATGCTGAAAGACTGAAAGCTTTCCCTCTAAGATCAGGAACAAAACAAGGATGCCCACTGTCACCATTGTTATTCAACACTGTGCTGCAAGTTCTAGTTAGTACAGTTAGGCAATGAATTAATTAATTAAAAAGAAATAAAAGGCATTCAGATTGAAAAGGAAGAAGCAAAACTTTCACTGTTTGTAGATGACATGATGGTATATGTAGAAAATCCCAAAAAATAAACCCACAGTAAAGCTACTAGAGCTAATAAACAAAGACAGCAAAGTGCCAGGATACAATATCAACACACAAAAATCAGTAGTGTTTCTACACACTAGTAGGGAGCAATCTGAGGAGGAAATCAAGAAAAAAATTCCATTTGCAATAGCAACTAAAGAATCAAATATTTAGGAAAAAAATTAACCAAAGCCACAAAGACCTATCACAGATTACTACAAAAAAAATGCTAAAAGAAATCAAGGAAGACCTCAATAAATGGAAGGATGTAATGCCACATGGATTGCATGACTAAATACAGTTATGATATCAATTCTACCCAAACTAATTTATAGATTCAATGCAATACCAATTAAAATCCCAACAACTTACTTTGCAGAAATAGAACAAATAACAAAATTTATTTTGAAGGTCAGGGTGTCCCAAATAGCCAAAAGTATCTTGAGAAAGAGGAATGAAGTGGGAGTCTCCCACTACCTGACTTTAAAGCATATTACAAAGTTACAGTGGTCAAAACAGCATGGTAATGGCCTAAAGATAGGTATACTGAACAATGGAATGGAATTGAGTCTTCAGAACTAGACCTTCTCATCTATGCACAACTGATCTTTGATAAGGCAGTCAAGTTGACTGAACTGGAACAGAGTAGCTTCCTCAACAAATGGTGCTTGGAGAATTATATATATACACATCCTGAAGAATGAAAGAGGACCCCTATCTCACACCTTACAGAAAAAATTAGCTCAAAATGAATCAAAGAGCTGAACATTAGAGCTAAGACCATAAACTTCTGGAAGAAAATGTAAGAAAATATCTTAAGGATCTTGTGATAGGTGATTTCCTAAACCTTACACCCAAAGTACAAGGAATGAAAGAAGAAATACATAAATGGGACCTCCTCAAAACTGAAAACTTTTGCCTGTCAAATGACTTTGTCAGGAAAGTAAAAAGGCAACCTACACAATGGGAGATAATATTTGGAAACCACATATCAGATTAGGGTTTAATATCCAGAATATATAAAGAGATCCTACAACTTAACAACAAAAAGATAACCCATTTTAAAAATGGGCAAAAAAACTTGGACAGACATTTTTTGGAAGAGGAAATACAAATGGCTCAAAAACACATGAAAAGATGCTCATCTACACTAGCTATTAGGAAAATGCAAATCAAAACCACAGTGAGATATCATCTCACACCTACTAGAATGGACTTTATGAAAACAAAAACAAAAACAAAAAAAACCCCAGAAAACTGCAGGTGTTGGAGAGGATGTGGAGAAAGAGGTATGCTTATTCACTGTTAGTGGGAAAGCAGAATGGTACAACTGCTCTCGAAGGCAGTGTGGTGGTTCCTCAGGGAGCTAAGTATAGAATTGCCATATGATCCAGCAATCCCATTAATAGACATATACTCAGAGAAACTGAAGGCTAGGATGTGAACAGGCATTTGTAAACCAATGTTTATAGCATCATTATTCATGATTGTCAAGAGATGGAAACAGCCCAAATGTCCATCAATGGATGAATAGATAAACAAACTGAAGTATACACATGTGATGGAATATTAGCAACTATAAGACAAAATAAAGTCATGAAGCATATAGCAACGTGGATGTAACTTGATGACATTATGTTGAGCAAAATTCACCAGAAACCAAAGGACAAATACTATATGGTCTCACTAATAATGAACTAACTATAATGAGTAAATTCTGAAAGTTCAAGTTAAGAACCCAGGTTATCAGGAAGTAGAAAGGGAGTTGAGATTGGGCATTTGGTACTAGAGAAATACAGAATGTTCAACAGGATTGATTAGAAACAACCAAAAATGGATGGCACAATGCTATGTGATGGTAGCACAATATTGTAAGTATAATGAATAAAGCTACATGCGAGTATGGCTGGAAGAGGAAGGCTAAGGGTATGTATGACACCAGAAGGAAAGAGAAGATAAAAGTAGGGCTGTATAACTTAGCAAAAACTAGAGTGGACAATGATGGTGATTAAAACAGAAATATAAGAAGGTTTTTTACATGAGGGAGAACAAGTGAATGTTGACAGTGAAAGATGTTGAAAATGGGATGGTATATGGGAAAAATACAATCAATGAAAACTAGGATCTATAGTTAACAATTACATGGTAGTATTCTTCCATTAATTGTAGCAAAGGCAATAAAACCAAAGCTAATGTCAACAAAGGGGGATATAAGAAAGGGGTATGCGATTCTTGGTATTGTTGTTTCTCATTTTCTTATTCTTTATTCTTTTCTCTTTTTTCCTTTCTTTCTCCTTTTTTTTTTTTTTTTTTTTTTGGAAGAAATGGAATTGTTCTCATATAGATTGTAGTGGAGAAAGCATAACTATGTGATTAGATTATACCAGGAGCTAGTGATTGGTCACTCAGGATAGATTGCTGGTGTCTGAATACAACTGTTTAAAAAAAAACAGGAAATACAAGTGCTGGAGAAGATGTGGAGAGAGAGATACAGCTATCCACTTTTGGTAGGGAAGTTGAATGGTGCCGCCCGTCTAAGGGCAGTGTGGTGGTTCCACAGGAGGCTAAGTATAGGGTTGCTGTATGATCCTGCAACCTCATTATTTGGTATATTCTTAGAGGATCTGAAAGCAGGGACATGAATAGACATTAACACACTGGTGCTTATGGCAGCAGTATTCACAATTTGCAATGAATGGAGGCAGCGTAAGGGTACATCAACGGATGAACAGAACGGCGAACTGTGTTGTATACATGCAACGTGATTTCGAACAGCAGCAAGAAGCAATGGAGTTGTGAAGCATGCAGCTAGGTGAATGAGCCCTGAGGACATTATGTTGAGTGAAATAAGTCAGAAATGAAAGGGCAAATATTGTAAGGGCTCACTAATATAACATTACTATAATGAGCAAAGGCTGAGAATTGAATTCTAAAGCATAGGTACCAGGGGATGGAATATGGACAGAGATTGGGCAATCGACAATGCAGGAATGTGGAGAATTCAATGAGGCTTGCTGTAAAAGTTTGTAAATTGTAAGCTCTTAACAGCAGTCACATCTATTCCTGAGTTTTGGCTATTGTTTAAGAGACAATTCTTTGGTCTAGAATTTGTATTCTTGTAGCATGCTTTCTAACCAGTCTATTTTTTAAAAACAGAAGTTACTACTAATTTTGTTTTTCTTTTTACAGTGACTCGAGTATAACTTCCTAAAAGTCACTCTCCTTGTTTGTGGGTAAGCCAGGATTTTGACCAAGGCTGCTCTGACTCTGTCAAATACTCTAATTAGAACCAATACTTTTTACCTGAACTAGAAAATGTTCGAACAGAATATAGAACCACAGGGGAATTTCAAGGCAATGAATTACAATCTCTTACTAGAAGCAGGAAACTTCTTCAAATGTATCTGAGAAAAAAACCATTTAACTTCTGCTTGAACGTTTTGATGAAGGGTGTTCCTTTTATCTGGGGACCTGTCTTAGTTTCTCAGCTGCTAAAACAAATACCATACAATGGGTTGGGTTAATCAATGGGAATTTCTTGACTTATGGTTTGAAGACTAGGAGAAGTCCAAAGTCGAGGCATCAGCAACATGATGTTTTGTCCTCAAAACTGGCATTCTGCAGCTAGCTGCCAGAAGCCCTTGGGGATCCTTAGCTTTTTCAGCACATGGCAATCTTCTTTCCTTTCTCTTCCAGATTCCATTGACTTCTGGCTTCTTGCATCTCCCACGACTTTATCTATGACAGAATTTCATTCTGCTTATAAAGGACCCCAGCAATCCAGATTAAAACCCAAGCTGATTCATTTGGCCACACTTTAACTAAAAATAGCTTCTTCAAAAGGTCCTACTTGCAAATGAGTTCACACCCACTGGACCAGGAATTAAGACCTGAACATTCCTTTTGTGAGGGACATGATACAATCCCCAATGGGACCCACCATCCCTTTCCCCTTCCAATAGATCTGTTTGGGCCCACAGGGGCTGTTCAGCAGGAAGGCCAAAGAATGCACCAGGAGCTGAGCAGGACATACACTTTATTATGGGAACTTACTTACAGGAGTGAAGTGGGAATTCAGTCAAGCTGCTCTGAAAGCAGCCAGTTCAGTGATCAGTGGGAAGGTACTCTGCAATTATGTGGGAATTAGCAAGGCCAGTTATAGAGGCCTGAAACAAAGACATTCCAAAGAGTATGAGAACATAGATACATGAAGGTGAGAGGGTTTGTGCCATAGGGGAAATGTTAACTACCCTCAGGGTGTCAGATAACACCTCAGGAGTTCCGGAGAAGAGTAAGGCATGAGCTGACGTCCTACACAGAGGAGAGCCTGGTGCCTGGCTTACACTGACCTTCTGTACATCCCTGCCTCCTTAGGGAGGTTAGCTTAAACATTAGCTGACCTAGGTCATGCAGCATGCTGTGTGATTTTGGTTTTCGCAGAGTGTCAGGGAGGGGCCTGGGCCTTGGGTTCCCACAAAGTCCCTTTTGGAATGGGAATGTCTATGCTATGTTGGCACCAGTATTGTGCCAACATAGCATATGGCCTGTTTTCTAAGTTTTACAGGCCTGCAGACTGAGAGGAATTTTGCCCTAGCATGGATCATACCCAGATTCTCAACCAATCCTTGTTTAGATTATATAAATGATGAGATTTGGAAATTTGGACATTTGAGTTGACATTCAGATGAGATTTAGGATTTAGGGTTGGTGCTTTAATGGGTTAAGACTTCTGATGCTCTTGTAATGGAGTGAATGTATTTTGCACTTAAAATGGGCATGAATTTCAAGGACCAGAGGTAGGACCATACAAGGTTAGAGAGTGTCCCCACAAAATTTGTGTCTCAACCAGAACCTCAGAATGTGTCTATTTTGGGAAATAAGTTCTATGCAGATAGAATTGAGCTAAGAAGAGGTCATAATGGATTGAGTTAGCCCTAAATCCAATCTGACTGGTGCCATTATAAGAAGGAAATTTGGATTCAAGGACACACAGACACAGAGGGAAGATGGACATGTGAAGAAAGAGGCAGGTATTAGAGTTAAGCTACTACAAGCTAAGGAACACCTGGGACTACCAGCAGCTTGAAGAGGCAAGAACCATCCTCCTCTAGAGGTTTCAAAGGGAGCAAGTCCCCATGGACACTTTGATTTCAGACTTTTAGCCTCCAGAACTGTGAGAGAATGAATTTCCTCCTGGGGATGCCGTAACAAAGGACCCCAGGTTGGTCTCTTCTGATGTCCTGCCAGCAATCCTCGGCATCCCTTGGCTTTTAGATGCCCTCTCCAATCTCCACCTCCATCTTCAAATGGTGTTCCCCTTGTGTTTCTGCCTCCTTTCTACTATTAGATGACCTCATGTTTGGAAAGACATCCCTTATATTGAGTCAAAATATGCTCTTTTGTAAATTCTCCCAGGTTTTTTCTTTTGTTTAGAATGTCATACTATCCCCTTCCCAAGCAGCCTTCTCTTAAACTTTTACACTTAAATTAAGGATCTTCAGTTTCTTCAACCATTCCTGGTTACTAATTTTCTGAAGTTCATTTTCCTGGTCAGCATCTTCTGGAACTATTAGTTCATTGAGGGCAAAGTTATTTTCTTATTTATTTTTGCTTCTTTTATAATTTTCATATAGTAGAAATTTAGTAAATATCTACTGACATGAAAGTCATTTATAAAATTTCAGCTTTAAAATGCATAGTATATTGCAATGTTCAGTGCCCAAAACCTAGCAACAATTATTTTTAAATTGCCTTTTCCAGATAACTGTTTTTTATTCCTGTCCCTTATCCATTTGCTATGCATTCCTTAATCTTAAATATCATGATCTATTATCCCTCTGTAGCACGCAAACCTATTCTCAGGAATAGATACAATATGTTCATTCCCTTAAATAGTCAAATCTGGTTGTTTATTTATAACTCTTTAATGTGCTTTTGTATAGTATCAGGATCTTAATGGATGAAATTTAAAATAACAGAAAACCAATGGGTATGTTTATTATTATAATATGTAAGACAGTATATTTCTCTGTATGTTCTTGAATGACTTCCTCAGGTTTTAATTTGTACGTAATATGTTCCAGATCTTAGATTTGGAATTTTTGATGAGCTAAATATAAGACAGACCTATAAAAGGTATGCTGACAGTGCTGTGGAAATATATGTAGGAAATTATTATTTCCTTAGTGAACTTGGAATGCTTCTAGAGAAAGCTATCTAGGAGTTTTCCAGGCTGTTAAGCAGAATCCAAGAAAAGGCATCCTTGACAAAAGGAAGCAATATGAACAAAGTAAAATGGGGGGGAGGGCAGGGGGTGGAGGGGATTATCACTTTGAAAAATTAAGAATAAATAGCAGGCTGTTATGGCTAGAAAATATGCTGCAATTCAAAATTAATTATAAATTGTATTAGTCTGACCAAGTCTAATGGTATTAGCCTTGAATGCCATGTAGATTTGTTATGGCTTGGTTGCTGTAATAAATAGAACCAATATTTAACATTTCACTACTATAGAAGTTTATTTTTTACTCACATAACCGTTATGTACAAGTGTGATTCAGATTAACAAAGTTTTTCTTCTTCATGTGGTGATTCCAGGACTTGTGGCTCCACCGAAACACAAGTCCTTGTCACTGCCACTCACATTCCATCTGCTAGAACTGAGTCACATGGTCAGAGCTAATGGAAAGAGAGCTTTGGAAATGTATCCTAGTGCTACACTATAGTGACACTCTATACTATTGAATTAAGATGCATATTTGCATCTCAGTAAGCAATGTGGAGCTGTAGAAATTTGTTGTCAAGCTGAGAGTCATAAGAGCTAAATAAAATCAGAGATGGCATGCAAGCTCTGTATAATGAACCAAACCTTCATTATATTGAACTTTGGCTCTAAGAAGATATTTATCTCTGTCCATCTCAGTTTAGAAAATTATTTGCCAATTGCCCACTGGAGTCTCACTTCTGCTCTGGACCAATAGCATATGGTGACTAACATACAACCAGTATCAAATAATTAGATATTCTACTAAAACATCCATTGTCATTGTTTCTGCATAGCCAAATTTGAGTCCCTTTTTAACATGGGTATAATTGATCTGACCTTGTTTTAAGTCCTAAGTTTCACTTTGAAATAAACAACAAAGGAATTAAATCGCCTATGTGATATGCCTAAGGATACAAAAGCAGAGGGGGAAGTTCATCCTACTGAGCAGTTGATTAGATTTTCTTGTTTCTTTGTTACCTGTGTGACATTTTGACAATTGTCAAAATCAACTGCTGAAAAAAGGTTAAACTTAGAATGTTTTTCAGATGCCATTTACCCATCTGTAAACATTTAGATAAATCTCCAAGAAGGCTCTTAGAAAACTGTAGGTATCTTTCAAAGACAATTCAACAATTAATTTGTGTAGAATAATATAGAGAATTTGAAATAGATCATAGAATCATAAAATCTCAGTACAGGATGACCTGTAGAAATAACCTCACCCACCTCTCCCCTCAGTGCAAAATGAGTCCCTCTGGCCCTATTGCTGATAGCAGATGTGTAATTCTGCTACCTCTCCAATGTCAGGAAGCTTAATGTGAAAGAACCCAATGATCCATGAAGAACTCTAAATGTCATAGTAGTTAGGTTACAATATTTTTCATGCTATAGGGTCTAATACTAAAACAGCAGTAGCAGAGAAAAGAGGAAAGGGCAGACTTTCAAAATTTGTATCCCCTCCTCCATTCATTGCTAGAGCAATCATCAAAGCTAGATGGCTTCAAATAATCTTGCATCTGCTTAATTAATTCCTTTGATTTAAATAATTGAAAATATATCTATTACATATGTCTTAAACCTTTCTGCATCCTGCAATAATAGAGGGTATGAGTGAGACAGGCAAAGAATGATATCGCTCCTCTAACTGGTATAAAAATGCAGAATCAATGATATTTTAATAACTCAATATGCATAGGGCACTGTGATTTCCAATAAAGTCCAGACTCTCAGTTAATGGTGACTCCATCCTTTAGTTTGGTCAAGCCATAAATCTTGGAATAATACTCTACTCCTCTCTTTTTCTCACACCTAAAATCCAATCCATGAATAATAAAAAATTCAGTAAATGAATGATATGAATTTCAGTGATATAATCTACTAACTGGAATAATAAAACACTGGAACATTGGAAAAAATTAAGAATTTCAGTCTTGACTCCTTTACTTATATAAAGAGGACAATAATAATACCAAGTTCATAGGGTTGTTGGAATTATAAAATAAACTAATTATGTAAGGTCATACATAGTTGAAAAATAGGGGGTATTCAAAAATACTGGTTCTTCATATTTTCATTTGTTTTAATATTCTCTGTGAGCAACTTCTCTCCATTACTATATTCATTTTAAATCTTAGTGTCTTGGTTTGCCAGTCTGCTATGATCAATGACACACAATGGATTGGTTGAAACAAGTTTAAGGTTTTGGAGGCTTGAAGTCCCAAGTCTATGCATTGAAAAGGACAGGCTTTCTGACCAAACTCTCTTCCAAGGTGCAGAGATTCTGATTCTGCCATGGGTCCAAAAGGGCGGAGCCAGAAATATCAGTGAATAGTATGAACATACCAGGTAATATAGTTGGAAAAACAAATTCAAATTGATGTCATCATATGAAAAAACATCTAAATATTGGATTGTTTTTTTCTGTTTCTATTTCATCATGTAAAGAGTTATTTATATCAATCATCCATTTATAGAATTCAGTCATTGGCACAAAAACAGTTCAAGCTAAAAGAGATATGTTGACTGTAGTTCCTGGGTTTTTATAATAAAAGTAAGATTTAGACACTACATGGCAATTTTGGGGATGCAGAAAAATAGGAAGTTAATTGGTCTTCTATAGTTTTCCAGAGAACTAGTGAGTTTTTTTGTTTTGGTTTGGTTTGTTGATATTTTTTAGCCATGTAAAGTGTATGATCAGTAAATATTTATAAATTGATATACAAAATAGAGAAATATGAAAATATTGTATAGGTAGAAGCATTAAAATATTATTAAGAACTCTTGAAGAAAATTATCTTAGTTAATTAAGATAGGCATTGACAAACTTTTCCTGTAAAGTTTCAAATAGGAAATATTCTTGGCTTTGTGGGATGAGAGGAAAATTAGAATAATATTGTATAGCAAGGTAACTATATAGCAAAAGATAAAACAATATTCACAAATTTTTTATTGATGAAATAGCAAAATATAAAAATTGAGTGTAATTTTTAATACAGGTCTACTTAGAAAAATGGAATTTTTCTTAAGGGGATGATATTTTGCTTAATTTGGATTCACATCAGTTTTCCATTTTTCCAAAATCAATTGCAAATGTTTATCTATTAATGGTGACCTGTAACAAAATTGTATGTATCTAATCTTTGAGATATATTTTCACACAGATAAGAGCTTCTAAATACTGATAATCCATAAGCATATGTTTTTTTTTTGTTTTTTAATGCAATTTTTTGAGATACATTCACATACCAGATAATCATCCAAAGTGTATTATCAGTGGTTCACAGTATCATCATATAGTTGTGCATTAATCACCACAATCAATTTTTGAACATGTCCATTACTCCAAAAAAATAGAATAAAAATAAAAATGAACATCCCAAACATCCCATACCTCTACCCCCCATTATTTATTTTTGTCTTTGTTTACTTACCCATCTATCCGTATGTTGGATAAAGGGAGTGTCAGTTGCAAGGTTTTCACATTTACACAATCACACCTTAAGAGATATATAGTTATACAATCATCTTCAAGAATCAAGTCTACTTTCAGGTATTTATTTCTAGTTGTTCTAATAATCTAAAAAATACAAAGGAATATCTATGTAATGAATAAATATAACCTCCAGAATGAACAGCCAACTTTATTTGAATTTTCCTAGCCACTAAACATCTATTTTGTTTCATTATTCTTCCCCTTTTGGTCCATGAAAACTTTCTCAATCTCACAATGCCAAGGTCAGGTTCATCCCTGGGAATCATGTCCCACATTGCCAGGGAGATTTACACCCCTGGGAGTCATGTCCCACGTAGGGGAGAGGGAAGAGAGTTTACCTGTAGAGTTAGCTTAGAGAGCAAGGCCACATCTGAGCAACAAAAGAGGTTCTCTGGGGGTGGCTCTTGGGCACAATTACAAGTAGTCTCAGCTTCTCTTTTGCAGAAAAACATTTCATGAGGGCAAGTCCCAAGATTGAGGGCAGTCCTGGTGCTTGTGATAATGTCAGGAATTCCCCAGGTGGGGAAGTTCAATATTTCCACATTTTTCCTAAGTCCCTCAAGGGGGCTTTTCAAATACTTTTTTATCCTCTGCCCAAATTAATCTGGGATGAATCAGGTCATCACACTAACCTGTACAAACCAACATGATCTCGCTCCTTATTCAAGATTCCCATGTAATTATGGTGTTCAAATAAACTGATTATACAAGTTAAATTAGATAGTATGCTACAGAAAATATAAATTTTACAGCAAATAAACATCTCTTCCTTTGGTCTCATGCAGAAGTTAAAAGTTTAAAACACCATCAATATCATTCTTTACCATTTAGTCTGATTTGCCTTACTCCTAACCAGATCAGCTTCATTAATATATTTAACTGAAGTCTGATCTCTTTTTCAGCTTGTTTTAACAGCTGCTGTATGGGGTAATACTGACTTTCATAGCTTCAGAACTCTAGCTCTGAGTCTCAAGTGTCACATAGATACCCAAAGTTCCAGGGAATGACCAGGTTATACACAAAGAGTCCAGTGTCCCAGAATGTAGAAATAACCATAACATCTCAGGAAGAGATGTGACTGCTATTAGAGCTCAAAATCTAGGAAACTTAACAATAAGCCTTCCACTGATAACCTATGCTCTTGATCTCAATTCTCAGAGTTTGCACATTATATTTGGTCTATATTAGTGAGGCATTACAATATTAGTCTTTTTGTTTCTGGCTTAAATTTCACTCAACATACTATCCTTAAGGTTCATTCATCTATTTGCATGCCTCACAACTTCATGCCTTCTTGAAGTCTCTCAATATTCCATTGTATGCATACACCACAGTTGGCCCTTCCATTCATCAAACAATGTACCCACAGGCCACCTCCATCCATTGCAAATCATGAATACTGCTGCCCTAAATACAATTATGCAAATGTCTCTTCATGTCCCTGTTTTCAGTTCTTCCCATATATACCTATTATTGAAGTTGCAGGACCATATGGCAACCTTATACTTGGCATCCCATGGAACCACCACACTGCCCTCCAGATGGGCTACACCATTCTACTTCCCTACCAACCAAGAATGGTACATCCCTCTTTCCACATTTTCTCCAGCAGCTTTATCTTTCTGTTTATTTTTTTAAGTAGTCTGATTCACATACCATATGTACATACTAAGTAAACAATCAATGGTTCCTGGTATGATCACACAGTTATGCATTCACCACCACAGTCTATATGAGGACATTTCCATTTCTTCTGCAAAGAAAGAAGAAAAAATTGAAGAATAAAAACTAAAAAAATAAAAAAAAAATTAAATTAAATTAAAAGGAGAAAAAACAACAATAACACCAAGAATCCCTTATATCCCCTTTATTGACATTTAGTTTTTTCCCCCCCAAGGGCCTGATTTATTAAGTAGGGGATTCCTCATTTCACATAACAAATATAACATTTACTTTTTGAATATTGCCTTTGTTATATCTCATGGAAGTATATTACAATATACCCTAATTTGCATTGGATGTATTTTTCCATATAACATCCCATTTTAATGCCTTGTAATGTTGACATTCATTTGTTCTCCTTCATGTAAAAACATTCTTATATTTGTACATTTAACTGCATCATTATCCCCTCTTTGTTTTGCTAAGTTTTACAGTCCCAGTCCTTATGTTCTATCTTTTCTTCTGGTGTCATACATGCCCCTAGCCTTCCTCTTCCAACCCAACTCACTCTCAGCCTTGTTCAGTGTGCTTACAATATTGTGTCACCATCTGCCATTTTCTCTTTGGATTTTATATGTCCTATGTTTGGATTTTATATGTCCTATATTATTTTATTTTTATTATTTTCCTCTCTCTTTCTTTATTCTTACTGACAGCCTTCATTTCTATCCTCTTTTCTAAGTCTCTCTCTCCTGTCTTTTCCTATCTGCCTGCAGCACTCACTTTAGTATTTCTTGTAGAGCAGGTCTCTTGTTCACAAACTCTCTCAGTGTCTGCTTGTCCAAAAATATTTAAAACTCACCCTCATTTTTGAGGGACAATTTTGATGGATAAAAAATTCTTGGTGGGCAGTTTTTTCTTTCAGTATTCAATATTTCATAGCACTGCCTCCTTGCCTCCCTGGTTTCTGCTGAGAAAACTGCACAGTCTTATCAAGCTTGCCTTGTATGTGATAGACAACTATTCTCTTGCTGCTTTCAGAATTCTCTTTGTCTTTGACATTTGACAATCTGATTAGCAGGTGTCTTTGAGCAGGTCTATTCAGGTCTATTTTGTTTGGGGTATGCTGCACTTCTGGA
Organism: Choloepus didactylus; assembly: GCF_015220235.1. Classification (NCBI taxonomy): domain Eukaryota; kingdom Metazoa; phylum Chordata; class Mammalia; order Pilosa; family Megalonychidae; genus Choloepus; species Choloepus didactylus. The sequence continues at coordinate 57,764,082 of NC_051312.1, forward strand.
TCTGTAATTTCTGTCTTTCATAAGAGATGGGAAATTTTCAGGGATTATATCCTCTGTTATTCTTTCTGCCCCTTTTCCCTTCTCTTCTCCTTCTGGGACATCCATGACATGTAGATTCATGTGCTTGATGTTGTCATTCAATTCCCTGAGATCCTGCTCATATTTTTCTATTCTTTTCCCTATCTGTTCTTTTGTGTGTAGGATTTCTGATGTCTTGTCCTCTAGTTCACTAATCCTTTCTTCTGCCTCTTCAACTCTGCTATTGTAAATCCCCATTGTCTTTTTCATCTCTTCTATTAAGGCTTTCATTCCCATGAGTTCTTTCAATTTTTTTCAAACTTTCAAGTTCCTCCTTATGTTTGCCCAATGTTTTCTTTACATTCTTCCTCACTTTTGCCATATCCTCCCTCACCTCACTGATTTGATTTTTGAATTGATTTAACATGTTTGTTTGACCATCTTTAATTAGTTGTTTCAACTCCTGTATCTCATTTGAAGTGTTAGTTTTTTCCTTTGATTGGGCCATATCTTAGTTTTTCCTAGTGTGACTTGTAATTTTTTCTGGTGTCTAGGTATCTGCTTTCCTTGATTAGTTTATTCTAGAGGTCATTTTCACTCTTTTACCTAGGGTTTTCATTTTGGTTGGCTTTGTTATCTACATGTTCATTGGCATTCAATTCAATTTGTTCTGGACCTCTAGCATAGCTTCTGTTTAACTGATCATAATTTTCAGCTTTTGTTATTCTGGTTCTTGCCCTGCCTATATTGGGCCTTTTTTTTTTTTTTTTTTTTTTTTTTTTTTGAGGAGGGTCTACCCAGATATGATTGACCCCAAACAGATTTTTCCAGATTAGACAGGCCCAGGTCTCAGAATGAGTGTGTAATCAGTATCAAGTTTCCCTGAGGGTGAGACCCAGAAGGTTGTCAGACTTTCCTATGAGGCCTAAAGACTCTGTGCTTTTTCTGTCTTGCCCAGAAGGTTGCTCTTGTCAGTCTGCAGTTTCCACTGGCATTAAGAGGTGCAGTGCCTTTAATTCTCAGCAGACCCTGTCCCTACCAGGGGCATGGCTAAGACAAACTTAAGCTGTTTCTGTTTTTTGTTTTTTTTCCCAGAACCTGTGGTCTGAATTCTCTGAAGGAGGGCCACCACTTAAGCTGGGCTCCATTCCACCTATTCTTGGGGATGACATGCACTTCAGGGAATTATCTCCTCTTTTTGTCTCAGTTCATATAATTTACTTCAGTTAGCACACAGTTTAAAAATTTACCAACATACCAATAGTACAAAACTAAACAGCATTATAAGTTATTCCCCCCTCAGGAAAATAAAACATACTATGATTGTCAAAGCTAGATGTCAGTCTAAGTTTTAGAACAAAGAAAGAATGTAAAACCATTAAGAGGAAAAAGCAATCATTCACAATGACCACAAAAAGAAAATACAAAAGAATGTCCTTTTTCTCACAGACATTGATTGCCTTCTCTAAATTAATAAAAATTATCTTAAACTGTTTTTTTTAAAAGCTAGAAACTCTTCAAGTAAATAAAGATAATGCTCCAAGGCCATTTTCACAGATTTTTGTTTGTTTGCTTTAAATGCAATTACAACCAAATTAACACACATTTGACCAAATATTACCCAAACAGTCCAGCAATACACAATTGAGTTTTCCATTCAGTATCTTAAGAATAAAAATAGCTATGTTTACAGTAGTTTAGGCAGTCAATTTTTAAACAAAAGCAATTTATAAGAAGAGGAAAAACAGCAAATGTTTTTCTTGCTACTCCCACAGATCATATCTGTAAGTGAAAGACATGAAAACAAACACTGTGCAAAATGTTTTGCCCTGTGTGCTGGTCATTAAAACCACACATTGGGCTGCAGCCTCCACTGTGGAGATACACATAGTCTAATAATCCCTTTTCCCATGTCAATCATGGTAGTCCAGTCCTTTCAGCCTGTGTCTTTTACAGTCCACAGAATCTTTTTATGAGTTGGGGGGCATAGGAAGGAGGGTATGGGATAGGAAGAAAGAAGGGGAGTGAAAAAAACTAAGAAGAGAGAAAGACCTATTGTCAATTTGTGCAGTAGTCATTCTAAAAAATGTTAGATTGAGTAAACTGTTCACCTAAACTTTGAGATTGCATGGGTTTTGTGTAATTAGAAGTTTGCTACAAATACACACTGCACATGCAAATTTTTAAGCTGTTTGTAAACATTTATACTTTCCTTGTTATGCAGCGAAGTTATCAATTTGCAGCTTAAGTTTATATTCAGCTTAACAGTTTCAACTTAAAGACAGTGGGGAAGTCAATTTAGATTATATAAAATAAAATAAAATAAAAACAGTGCCTTTATGTTCTTCATAACACCAGTTTTTTTCCCAAGTGGTGCTACTTTTCTAAGGAATTTAAATAATTTTAAACTTACTCATTAAAGTTATACAATGCAAACACAGAAATATATTGAAACTCATGCATTTCTGTAGTGTTAATATTTAGTTTTCAAGACTCACCTAAGAGCACCAACACAGCCTGTCAAGTTCTTTGACATCCCCCTCCCAGCCAATGTAATCAATTACAATGCACAATAACAGTAATTAACATTTTTAAAAATATAGTTCAACACTGCTGAAGCTGCAATATCCTTCTCTTGACTCCTTACTTTGTCTCTTAGACCTATCTTAACACTACGCATGCCTGGGTCAGCACTGACAATTGAAAATGCCTGAGGCTTTCTCTAATGAGCTACTTAGACTCATTTTTTTAAAAAGAGAAGGTAAAAAATAAATCCCTTTTTCAGAGCTAGTCCCCAGCCCCCTAGTTTCACAGTCAACAGCTGGAGTTGGACTCAGGTCTATGTGTCCCTTTTCTTGGGGCACAGCCCTTTTCCAGTATTCTGAGCTCAGCTGACTCAAAAAGCCTCTGTTTTTATTTTTTTTTTTCCATCAGCCCCGCCTCCTCTCTGCAGAGAAAGACCTCAGAGTTCCTTTCCTGCTTGCTTCAGGTTTATCTGTGCTTGTAGCTTGTATTCAGTAGTCCAGATTTGTTAATTGAAACCATGATTGGAGCCTGGTTGAGCTACCTTCCTTGCTCCCAGCAGAGATCATTTTTTCCACAGGGATGTGTTCCAACTCAGCCTGCCTTGTCAGTGGGAGGGGTGCCAGCTCTGCAGTTTTGTGGGCTTTACTTATGGTTCTACACTGTGGTCTCGGCCTTTCCACCCATTCCAGACTGGTATATGATGTGTGTTCAGTCATTGATGTCTCCCAAACAGTTGTTCCAGACCCTTTACTAGTTATTCCTGGATGTTTACCAGCTCCTCTACAGGACAAACTACACTCTACACCTCCCTGTGCTGACATCTTGCCCTGCATGAGCATATGGTTTTAATTGAGCCTATTCGTTGCTTGGGAGACAATTTTAAAAATCTATTATCTTCTTCTCTTGATATTTGACTTTTAGCATGTCATTGTTTTGCAGATTAATTACTTCCAATTGAAGATTTGTTAAAAGTCCCTTGATTGTTCAGTTAAATACATTTTGAAATATGGAAATTTCCTTTCCACTTGCAATGATGTCCCACAAACACAGGTAGAACTATAGTGTGAGCTCAGAAAATCTGCATGGGAATGGAGATCTCGCTTCTTGTTTTAACATTTGACAGTATGGGAAGCTTGAATCATTTGTGATTCCAAATTAATTCTCATTGAATTGACCTTTCCTTAATGTCAGTGTTACATATAAGCACTGCTTTGCCTTGTAATTTTAGTTTGAACTCACTAACACTAAGAAACATTAACAAAAGCTAATTTCCAAAGCCATTTAGTGTTTGATAATAGTGTCAGACAGTGGTTCTTCTCTTCAGAAAAAATATAATTCTCAGCCTGGAGCAAAAAAAATTAAAATAAACTTACCACTGCTAAGTCATTGAGCTTCTGTATGGTAGGGCAGGTCAGCCCTCTATTTCTGACAAAAGGTCACATATCTGATGATGAATGAGCACAAACGAAGTTCGCCATTGATGCTATAGGTTCAATAACACATGACAATTTCAAATATTTTCAACAAAGTACTTGCTGATAAATAATACAATGATCAACCTTAGGCTTTGCACATATATTTTCAAAAGCTTTGTAAATCTGCTCAAAAATTTTGTAAATCTTTTTCCACTTCACAGATAATTTTCCACATTAATTTAAACACATCATGGCAGATTCCACTTCATGTGAATTAGCTTTTTCTCAACTCCTTTGAAAATATTCTTGCATTTAGGTTTCCCTGCAGACTATTCATAAAGGCTAATTCTTCAGTCACTCTCAGCACTGACTCCTCAAAAAAAAAAAAAACAACAACAAAAAAACAGCAATATCAGTAACATCTCTTGATTAATCAAGAGACATGGAAAGCCACAAATATTCTTTTGTTTTTTTTTAATTGACTATGAAGATTGCTCCCAGCATCATCAGTTACTCAAGCCATGTTCTCATCAAAAGGTTAATAGTCTTAAAAAGTATATTTTTTGCTCCAGACACATTTTTTGAGCTATTTCAATCAGACACAATTTAATTAACTCACTATCAGTAAATGGATTTCCTTGCTTGACTGACAAATGAGCCACTTGGAAATAAATTAATTACAAACAATGTAGAAAGGTGACTAGCATTTGATTCACCACTTTTAAGCATGAGTTATATAACAATTTCAAATATTGCCTGATGATAATTTGATTTATTTTCATTAATTGCAATAGTGCTTTGCATCCTTCTCAAATTTCAGAAGGAAAGGAATTGGAAGACTTTAAATGACAAAAAAGTTTCCTGCAGTAAAGTGATCATATTGTTACATAATTTTTGTAGGATACTGCCATAAATGGGTCAACAGCACCTGAAAGCACTGGATAATTGTGTGCATCAAAACAATTTTTTTAATGGACTATTTCTCCGAGAGTTATACCCTCACACCAAATCCCCAAAGGAGTAGCTATTTAATTTACTTTAAAGTAAAGTTGATTTCAATAGTTCACAAATACTTTAAAACTCAGTCCTTTTCTATGAAGTATTCATTAATCTCAAGTTACTGCTATGGAACTGATGTATAATCTGGCAAACAGGCCCATTGTAACTGATGTCTGCTGTCATAAAATAAATTTGAACTCACCGTGCTGCTTTCTTGATCCATTTGTTGGCTCACAAATGCACTGAGTATGATATTCAGGGACTGATTATCCTTACTTAGCCACAATATAACTCTTTTCAGGTAATACCCTGTACATTCATACTTGACTATATGACATGGCCATCTTACATAATCCAGTGGACAAATAAGCTGGGGAAAACAAATATTTAGATATTATGGAGTCCATTTGTGTGCCTTCTCAACAGCAAAATAACTCAGTTTGGGGCCTTCTTGACATGACCTGAATGTCACTGAATTTCTTTATAGGTAGTTCCTCCATCTCTCAGTCATTTTTTTTTTTTTTCTAAAATACCCTTTTCTGCTGAGACTCTGTCCACTAAATAGACAATGATGAACTAGGAAGACCTATTGCAATTGCAATTTTAATTGGCTTCCAATTTCACCTTCATATTTGGTCACCCATTAAAAAAATCTCTGTACACAGTCAAACTCTCTCCATACCCTGTGAGTGGGGACCAGGTAAGGCTGTATGGCATGCATAGGGTGGCCATATATTTCATTCTTCAAAGTAGGACACTTTGGGGATTGACAGGGAATATTAATAATTATAGTAGAAAAATAAATGCAAACTGGAACTGTACAATGCAAACTGGGATACATGGTTATACTTAGCATGAGGGAAAGAGTGTAGATATTGGGTTCAGACATAGATTTGAATAGCACTTTTGCCTTTATTTGCTGTGTGACTTTATCCAAGTTATTTGAACTTTGTAGGCCTAAGATTCCTTTTTTAATATTAGAGTAATAGTCAGGTTTATCATAAAGCATGAAGAATAAATTAGATAAAATGCTTAAAATAATGCCTGGAACAAAAGAAAAGATTGTTATTAAATGTACATATCATGATTATTGTTATTATTTATTTCCTGAGCACATAAAACAGTGTCTGATACATGGAAGCTTTTCCATTAAGATTTGTTGAATAAATGAATGAAAAAGTAAATGAAACGAAAAGCAAATAAAATGAAAACCGCCAAGCAGTTGGAATTAAATGAAATCATAGCCGACATTTAGATAATCCTATATCACAGAATGATCATTAAATAAATAGACTGAATGTCCTAAGGAATAATCAAGCCAGACTCAGAAAAACTACAAAATAATACTGAATTAATATTATTCAACAGAAAATTAATTTGCATTCATTTGTCTATGCATTTTAAACCATAAGATCATTGTAATTATGATTTTGATTCATTTAAGTTAGCATGTAAAACAGTTTTTCTTCATTTGGCTGTCAAATACTTGAGTCTTTGTTTCTTTTCTGTTTAAAAGATCTGTCAATCAGGATAGGCTGGTTTATGTTGTTTAAGCAAATAAACACAAAATATCAGTTTCTTAAGGCAACAATAGTTTGTAATCATGAGTGTAAAGTGCACGGTGGATCTAGGTGACTCCACATGGCAACTATCCTCCACATAAACTAATCACGTGACTGAGCCTGCTTAGGTCCCATGGCTCCACTATTACGATAGAAGAATTACCCTCTGATATCTGTAAGAAGGGAAGAAAGAGAGCTGGAGGATCTCACACCAGCAAATAAATTTGTCAGCCTGAAAATGTCACATTACCTCTATGATAGGCCACTGGTCAGAACTTCTCAAATGTCCATAAGGGACAGATAATCAATATGTGGGAGCATAGGCGTCCCCACCACAGATGTTTTATCATCAGTATTAAAAAATTATATAGAAAAGCATATATTTTAATTCTAGCACCATACCAAGACATTTTGTCTGTTCATTTTAATGTATTAATTTCTTTCTTCACCCATGCACACATGGTATATCATATGCAATGGTGTAATAATTCTTTGCTTCTTTATTTCTTAATATGCACCATAATAAGTGCATATATTCCTACAGTTTCCAGATTTATAATTCTAAGAATTGTATAATACCCCATCATGCTAAAGTACCAAAGTTTACTACATCTAAATATTTAGTTTGTTCCTGGTTTATGCTATTATAAATAATGATGGAAAAAAATTGAGATAGTTATAAAAATCACTAAATGATCAGAACTCTACGATTATGAGATAATGGAGTGGGGTTAAAAATATACAAAAATTTGCACCAGTAAGGGGTACTTCAATAATTTAAGCAAACAGCAACAAGATATTGAAATGTAACAAGGGGGAAATAAATTAGAATCACTGACGCAGCAGACTTGGTTGAACTTAGCAAATGTTTCAATATGGGAAGTGAAAAACAGAAGAGCTGAAGATAATTTGGAGATGCTAAGCCTCATGCCCCTCCTTTTCTAGGTTACTTCGGTCCTCTTCTGTTCATTCTTATCCTAGGAGTTTTGTTTACCTTTCTTAAGTGTTTGAGCTTCTGTTTCCTATAGCCAGTGTCTTCTATTTTGGTTTCTTACTTCATTTTGTTGAAGTATTTTCCAGAGAGAAGGTGCAGGGGGGATACAATTTCTGAGACCTTATAAGTCGTTATTTAAAAACCCTGATTTTATTTGAATACTTCATGATGGATTGTCTGTATATAAAATTATAGTTTGGAAGTTACATTCCCTCAAAATTTCAGAATTTTGAAGGTATAGCACCATCGCCACTTTGCTTCCATTGTTTTAGGTGAGAAGTTTGAAGCCAATTTGATTCCTTATCCTTTGTTTGTTACATGTTTCCTGCCCATCTCCTTTCCCTTTTTTCATTCTTCTCTCTCTGAACACTTCTAGGACATTCTTTTTATTTTCAGATATGGAAAATTTTATGATGTTTTGCTCAGTGGATCCTTTTCATCTAGTAATGCATGTTTATTTTGAGTTTCTCTTAGCTCACTGAAGATATTCATTATACTTTTCTGAACTTTTCTGAGCACCACATAGTCTCTGTTCTTTTAAGTTATTTTTTTCCTATATGTTTGTTTTGATTTTTATCTTTTTTGTCAGAGGCTTTCTCATGTATTCAATAATCTTTGGTTATTTGGACATTTTTGAGAATTAGGAACAAAAATGGCATGAGAAGCTTTGCACACAACAAGTCTATTTGTAACTCTGCTTGGTGTCCTCTGGTCCAGAGACCCTGAACTTAACTTTCCCCAGATAATGAACCTCCAGAATTTTCACTGGGGTGGCAGAAAGGTAGTTGTCTAGATACCAAGATGAAAAAGGAGTTCTGAGGCTTAAATAGACTTTGAACCAATACTCCTTATGCTAGTCCTTTCCTCTCCCTTTACCCACTTTTCCAAATGAACCAATGCCACTAATTTCTAAACTTCTTAGGGATCCTGTGGAATCAATTTGTATGATTCTTAGTTTCCCTAGGTGCTAACTTAGGATTCATTATTCTCAAGTTAAAAACTGGTTTTCAGGTTAAAGTTTTATTGGACTGCAAAAATACCACAGAAATTAACAATAACACTTTTTTTTTTTAATTTGGAAACAAATCATTCATTCAATAAGAACTTCACATGTGAGAGGTAATTTAATTTTTTGCAACCCAGATACATAGAGTTGGACTAATTGTGATCCTTGGATATTTGTTACCTGCAAGACCTTGTTCTATTTTGTTTAATAAATGAATATGACTTGAGAACTAGATCATGATCAGTTACTTAAATCCTCCCAGTGTTCCTCCTCTTCTCATTTCCTGCCACTGCCACAAAGTACTTAATGTATTCACTATTACCTTGCCTTTTTATTTACAGTTTTCTCACCTATATATTTAATCCTAAACAAAATATTTCTTGTTTTTTCCTGGTTTTAGGTTTATTAAAAGAAAATCATCCTTATGCAGTAGTTTGAAATTTGCTTTTCTCACTCAACATTATGTTCCTGAGATTCCCCCATAGTGTTGCATCAAGCTGTGGATCATTCATTTCACTGTTTTATAATATTCCTATGCTTTACCCTAATGCAATTTGCATATCTATTCTCCTATCCCTGAGCATTTGGCTCTGAATTCCAGCTGCTCTAACAGTGTATTGCTTTAACCCTGGCCCCTCATTTTTCAGGACTTGGATCTCAGCTGCCCAGGCCCTACCTTCATGTATCCCATCTTCCAGCTCCTGAACACTTCTGAGCCTACTCTTAGTCACCCAAGCCCTGACTCATGGATACCCTGAGCCAGGCTCATGATGCTTGTTGGTTTTTTGGTGGGGATGGGTGGGTGGGATCTCAGGAGAACTCTCCTGCTTTGTGGAATAAGGGTCTAGTTTTGGTAGAACAGGAAGGGCCCTCCGAGTTCTAAGTTAGTCCTGACAGCAGAAGCACAATCCTGAGTAGCAATTTCATCCAGTTAATAATGCAGATGAAAAAGACCTGAGAACAGGCTATAAAACTGTTCTTATTGCTAGTTGTACTCAACCTGTAATAGAGATTATGTCATCTCCAGAGATTAATAAGACAATATAAAGACTATAATCTTGAGATCAACACTACTTCACATCTATCATAACTAGTTGCAAAATATAATAGTTTTAATTACTCAAAAGAAGCAATATATACAGAATGTTAAAGAAATTTTCCTCAAATTGTGGTCTCAGGACTCCTCAAGTTTCCTGAGATCTTCTCTTGGGTTTCTTGAAGATAAAACTATTTTCAAAAGATTATTAACATATTATTTGCCTTTTCCACCCTTGTTCTTTCACAAGTATACAGTGGCAATTTTCCAGAGGCTACATTATGTGAATTATTGCAAAAGACTGAATGCAGGAAAAGATATGAGAATTGAGTCTAACCAGTCAGGCATTGGAATCATTTGTACAAATATAAAACAGTGCTGCTCTTTTCAGTAGTATTTTCTTTGGTTTTGGAAGTTTTAGGTATTTTTCATAAAAAATATATTGTGTTAATATGCAGTAGGATGATTATTCCTTTTAAATAAATTAGCAAATAAGTATTACAATATATATCAATTTTAATTTCTAATACAGTAAATATATACAGAAACCACTCATATGTATAAGAGTTTTCAAGCCCTTAGTCCTTTTCAAGAGTGTAAAATATGCCTTGAAGCACAAAGTATGAGCTTTGCTGCATTACAATATATTTTTTCTCTTACTTTCTTAAGCTTATTTGGATCATGAATGTATACACAGATAAAAATCTATGGGCTTATTCTTATGAAAAGCACCCTAACATACACATACAAGTTGGAATATAATTTCTGGGGTTTGCGGACCCTCTGAGTTCTATTCATAGAGTACCTTGCTGTAAAAATTCTAAATGTCATCACTGGATCAGAGAACTCTCTACCTTATCCCCATTGTCTGGCCTTCCTGGCTGTGAAAGAGAGGCATTCTAAAAAATACACCATGAAATAAGCAAAGTTTATTTGCCAAAGAGTGCAGCACGGTGGTAGGGGTGCTTACTACATCATACATGGTCTTCTATTTGACAAGTCAGTTGAAAAAGTACCCTAAAAATTAACTACAGGAAGAGCTGTATTTCTACTAAATACTTGGTTGGTTTTTCTGTTATGAGACTTAAATATTATAATTTTCCTATTTCCCCAGCTGCTATGAATCAAAATCAGATTTATTGCTTTACTATAGAACAGGGGTCAGCAAACTTTTACTGTAAAAACGGTCAGGTTGTAAATATTTTAGGCTTTGCAAGCCATTTAGTCTCTGTCTCAACTGCTCAACTCTGCCATGGTAGGATGAGAGTAGCTACAGACAACACTTAAACAAATGAATGTGGCTGTGTTCCAATACAAGCTTTTTACAAAATAAGCAGTGCACTAGATTCAGCCTACAGATCAGTTTGTCGACACATACTCTAGGAAATTAAATTTTTCCTTATGATGATATATGTATGCACACACACCATGCATTCCCACACTCCCACACACATATATTTGAAACTGGTTATTATACCCATTGTATTCATCAAAATGTGCATTTTATGACTCACCTAAACCCTAAACCCTTTATCTTATTTTTGTGACTCATTTTTTTACCTCCAGCGTTGCTTTTGATTACTTATATTTGTATAGTTCTTTACAAGACATACAATGCATTTAAATGCAGTATGCATAAAGGTTCTTTGGGTTATAAACAACAGAAACCAACTTTGACTTAGTTTTCTCAAAAATAAAGACATTTGGTATCTCAAAATACCCAAGAGAATGTTCAATAACCAAGGCTTCACAAAGATAGGACATATCCAGGGACCTTAACAACATTAACGTAATGAGTTTCAAGGCTTCAAGGCTTTGTGTGAAATAAAATTTTATATTTTTGTAACAAAAAAAATGATGTATCCATCTTGGGTTAGGGACTACCTCTAAACTAATCAGGCATCATCACATGGTAAACACCTAGCAGACAATGCTACCCCTCCACCCCACCATGCATTTGTGGTAATTACACAGAAGGGGTAAGGGTTACAAGCTGTGCTACCATCACATATGATTGGACTATCCATTCATTTTATCACTTTGAATAATATATGTCTAGCATACTCAGATTATATGTTAGCAAAGTTGGTATGGGACTGAACATCTTAATCATAAAAATGAACAGGTTTCATTATTAGTGGCTCTTAGCTGCAGTTCTACATTATATTCACCTGGAGAGCTTTACAAAAGTAATACCTGGACCACACCCCTCAGAGATTCTGATGTAATTTACCAAATTACATTAGAGAGGACCCAATTAAATGTTCATACTCAAATTTATTAATAGCAAATCTTAGTATCACTGTGGTAGACATTATTAGTGATCATCAGTATTTTCTTCTCCATTTCCTAGAAACACATAAAACTACTTTCTCTAATCCCATTCACAGGAGTGGTTCATATGACTAGATCTTGTGAAAGGGCAAGGGGTGATATATGTTACTTTTGGACAAAAACATAAAAGTTACCAGTTCCCTAAAATTATCTAAAATTATCATATTTTAAATTTACCAATCATCTTTAAAATATCCTTTATACCTGGTTTGGATAAAACATTTGTAATGCTAAAATTTACCACTGGATTGAGATAGGGACAAAATGATCCCTTCATTTGGCAGTTATATTTTTTCCCTTGTCAAAAATATTTCTGTGGCAGTTTTTTTGTAAATACACAAATGTCTAATCCCCCATTAAATTTTTATTGAATAGTTTTAACAGTAATAGTAATCCTTGCCTGGGTTGCATCAAGTAATTTTCTAATGCTACCATTACATTCACATTTACTGATATTCTTTTGTCATAGTGAATTTTTCCTCATCAACTGTCACTATTTAATTAAATATAGTTCCTATCAGAAAAGAAGGGAAACTGCTGAATTATTTCCCTTTATTACTATATGTCAAAGATATGTCTGTTAAAGAGTGCTTTAACTTGGGTTCTAGAACAAAAGCTTGAAACAAAAGCTTATGGATTACTAGTTTGCCATGGCATGCCATCCCAGCAAATCAAAAGGGCTGGAAAAGACTTAGGGAAGGCGTGAAAGCAAGTATTATGTTGCATCAACTATCTGGCTTTTGCTTGTATTGGCAAGCCAATTGCTAATTTGTCTGGTTCTTGAGAGGCCATACAAAATATTTTTTCTCAGAAACATCTGTCCAGGGGAAGAAAGGAATAATTTATCCAGTAGCTTCCATTTCCCATTAGTCAAAGGCTTACTCTTTGCATGAAACCAAGCAAGTCTTACAGCATCTAATGCCCCTGTGGCAACAGAGAAGTCCAGGGTAGGGGGCAAGAGACTTGTGTGCCCATGGAGTTGTTCACCAAGGGGTCTGAGGCAGAACGAGTGAGCAAAGGTCTCAAATAGAAGTGCTACTGACAGGATTCAAGGTGGCACAACACAGGAGAATGGAAGAAACACCCATCCAACTTGACAGATAAGTTTTATTTTCCCTCTCTCTCTCTCCCTCCCTCCCCCCCTCCTTTTGAATTCTTATAGACCAGTAGATTTTTATGGGCATGAAATACTTCAAATAGTTACAGTCAATATTTCTTAACATTTAATCATCACCATGTTGGCCAGTCCAGATAGCATCAAGCAGGTTCTGATGTCATTTTTGACACAACCACATGAATTTTTTAAAATTTCCTTTCACTTTCAAACATCCCAGGCACCTCTGAACCCTTCCTGTCTCAGATTTGGGATCAGCTTTTTTTCTGAGGAACTCTAGTTCCTTTAAATGCAGAATGGTGTCAAGGAACCAAACCTTAGGGTTAGGGCTTGCTACTGGAATGACATTGCTTCCAGGCTATTTTTGTAGACACAGTTAAAGATATTTAGAAGATGATCATTTTACAATAACAGGTTCACACTGATAAACCCATTCATTTTTAACATGACAATGGATTTACTTAAATTATTTGAGTTGTACATCACTGAATTGCATCTGTCTTCACCAGAAGTGTGAAAATCCTGACTCAAAATAATTCATATAATTATTTGCTTTATCTCACCATGTAAAAGAAATAGTTTCATTGATATTACTATTCTTATTTAAACAACTGAATTAATTTTAATATTTCTTGACTTTTTTGGGTTTATAGATGCATTTCACCAAGACTGAAAAATCAAAAGTTGTAAATTCCCATTCTTGTGTGGTGACATTTTCAAACTGATATACAGTTAGGTTTACATGTTTCACTTTGTTTTCAATTGAAGGGAATTATTTGTTTGTTATTTATTTATTTATTTATTTATAAATTATTATTTTCTAGGTAACTACAAGGACTTGATCATGTTGTTCCGTGCAGGCATTCCCCAGACTCTACTCCAGTCTGTGGATGCGCAGATGCTTTCTCTTAGACTAGTGTTCACCTTTTTACAAAGGCTCATATGGTGCCCATTTGTGATTTTACAGACTTTGTGCTTTACCATCATGGGATGATACTGGGCTCATTTCAATCAAGATAAAGGAATCGTGGTGCCATGGAGAAAGGCACAGTCAACATCTCCTCCTCTTTTTTCCAGTGTAAAAAAGAATTAGTATAAGATGGAAACTATCTGTTTCTTGAGGGTATATTAGAACTCATCTATAATAATGTCACTGCAAGAAATGCAGTCTGTTTAATTTGCAAGCAAATAGGAAAAAAGAGGAAAGAAAACTGAAAATTAGCAATCAAACAAAGGGTGGAATTGGGAGAGAGGTAAGATAACAAAAAATATATATAATAAAGAAACCAGAGAAAATACAATGGGATTAATAAACCAGTTAGTAGATTAATTAGACAACAATAAGTTATTGATTAGCTACTGTCAGATCACAATATAACAATTCCCGAGTGCTGAAAAGGGTCATGAAAAAAATTAAATGGGTAATGAAGTAAGACTGGGTAACTGCTTTCATTAGGATGGTCAGGAAAGTCTTGAAGAAGGTACTATTTCATTTAAGATCTCAATGATTGGAAGCAAGGTGGTTCAGGTTAATGGATTTCCACTTAACATTTCAATGTCTCAAGAGATTATAATTTGATTCTATCTTTGCTCTACTTCTCTGTTTCTAGAGCAATTTTTGCTGTGTGTATTTCTTAGAAACAAATTAAGTTAAATTGTCCATACTATTTTCTTATAGCTGTTTTAATTATCTTGGTATCTGTAGCTATTTCATACTTTAATTTTTAATATTGTTTATTTGTTCTTTATCTCTTATTTTTACTTTTAGTATTATTAGCTTTTGTTATTTAATTAAATTTTCTAGTTTATTTTTGATTTGAACCTCCTCAGGACAGAGTAGACTCTTTTAATCAGAATTCATTCTTCAGTTTTACAACATGTCTGATGCTAATTTTGTATCACATGCACTCCTTCTGAATCTCCTGTTCATTTGATGTTGGACCTCTTAGATTTATCTTCCATGTTTCATAACTTTTCCATCTCTTTTTCCCTTTGTGATGCTTTCTTTAATAAAATCTTCCAGCCACCTAATTTATACTTCCTCTCAGTCCATCCTGACTTTTTTCCCAAATCTCAACAACAGTTTCCATTTCTGAGATTTTTCTTTTTCTCTTCACTGCTAGTAGTTCTTATTTTATGGCTGTGATTTACTCCTTTATATAGTCCAAATAAAGGTAGGACACATAAAAGTTTAGAAAGGACCTAGCCACATAAGAAATCATCAGTGTCAGCTTTTCTGATAAATATTATCATGCTAACTTAAAAGTCCAATTCTTCCTCCTCTATTAACACTTCTCCAATGCTTAAATTATTTCATATGTTGAGCTTTTTATCTGTCTTGGATTTCTTGGCTGCTGAACTTCTTGATTGGGTGCTCATCTTTAAATTTAAAGTTCTCATTTAGACTATCTGATGTTTCTGTTTGTAACTGCTTAGAGGGATTAAATTGTATCTTGAATCCTTACTTAGTTACAGAGAGAGCAGGAAGATAGTAATAGCTTGGTGGTGTTTTCCGTTCCAGCCTTCTACGTAGAGTCCTTGCTCTCCTCCTAGCTTTGTCTGCTCCTACAGCACCGTCGTGGCTTTTGACCCAGAGATTACTCACTTGTTGCCCCTGTCTGGAAGCAGACACTGGAAGTCCACTTGCTTGGCTATTCCTGCTCTGGTTTCTCTGGCTTCATTCAGCTCCTAGCATCCATCACCTCCATGCATAGAACAATCTTGGGATTGATTTTGCCTTTGCCCTGAACCTTTCCTTTCTGATTTTCTGTGTCATACAATATACCGCGTTTTTAAAGAGATTTCTCACTCTTTTATGGCCATTAAAGTGTTCTTATTTTTAAGTGTTTATGTTTGGTTTTCTATTTTTTTCCATAATTTTTTATGAATATGGTTAGGGAGGGGAAGATTGTAGTCAGTCAATATATCTATCTATCTGTCTATTTACCTATTTTTTTCCTCTGAAAGGAAATTTAATAGTTTTAGGGTGAAGTTCTTACTAATCTTTGAAAAATTAATACCGATTGTATTAAAATCATTCAGGCCACACAATATTATAAAAAATTCTTCAACCCATTTTATACCTCAAGCCTAACTCATCTTATTACTATATGCATAATATTCCAAAGGAAATATTATCACATAAAATCCAACAGAATATTAAAAGAATGGTACACTATTACAAAGAAGTGTCTATTCCAGGAGTGAATGCAGGAACTATATAAGAATAATCCATTCAATCAATAAATCAAAAGGAAAAAAATTCACATGATTATATAAACAGATGACAAAATTACATTAGGCAAATTGTAACAGAGATTCTAATGAAAATTGAAATAAAATAAGAAACTTTGCAAGTAAGTACTTTAGTAACACATAGTAAGAAATAACTATTTCAATCTTGTTACACATAGTCAAAGTTTAGTTTCGTTCTGCTTGTCTTTGCTTAGCTTTGCTCCACATGTCACTTTCATTTGTGGATCCAGGTTAATGGAGTTGTCTTTATCTGTAACATGCTATCCTCATGGCAGTAGGCAAATGAATCTTGGAATAACCATGAGATAGCTCTTAAAGTGTGTTGAACATGATATTAAATGATGAATACTTACATTTCTTAACCAAAGCAAGTTATATGCCAGCTTGATATCAAAGAAAGAGAGAAGTATATTCCTTCCATTAGGAAGTACAAGAAATCAAATTGCCATGGGTGGGCATGTATACATTTCTTATCAGGAAGGGCAGTGAAAACTTGGGAACCAAATGCTGTCTAAAAGATGAAAAAGACTCATGCAAAATCGAACAGTGAAATGCTAGCCTTATACCTGTAATCAGCACTAATATCCAATCTATCTCTGGAAAATCTAGTTAATGTGTTAAGAGAAGAAAATGAATTAATAATTTTGAATAGTAGAAAAGAAGTCAGGGAGGCGGGGCAAGATGGCAGACTGGTGAGCTGTATGTTTTAGTTACTCCTCCAGGAAAGTAGGTAAAAAGCCAGGAACTGCGTGGACTGGACACCACAGAGCAATCTGTCTTTGGGCATACTTCATACAACACTCATGAAAACGTGGAACTGCTGAGATCAGCGAAATCTGTAAGTTTTTGCGGCCAGGGGACCCGCGCCCCTCCCTGCCAGGCTCAGTCCCGGGGGAGGAGGGGCTGTCAGCTCCAGGAAGGAGAAGGGAGAATTGCAGTGGCTGCTCTTACCGGAAACTCATTCTACTGATTCAAACTCCAACCATAGATAGACTGAGGCCAGACACCAGAGACTCTGAGAGCAGCCAGCCCAGCAGAGAGGAGACAAGCATAGAAAAAAAACAACACGAAAAACTCCAAAATAAAAGCGGAGGATTTTTGGAGTTCTGGTGAACACACAAAGGGGAAGGGCGGAGATCAGGCCTTGAGGCGCATATGCAAATCCCGAAGCAAGGCTGATCTCTCTGCCCTGGGCACTTTTCCTTAATGGCCCTGGTTGCTTTGTCTATTAGCATTTCAATAACCCATTAGATCTCTGAGGAGGGCCGTTTTTTTTTTTTTTTTAAACCCTTTTTGCTTTTTCTAAAACAATTACTCTAAGAAGCTCAATACAGAAAGCTTCAAAGAATTGAAATTTGGGCACGTCAAGTCAAGAGCAGAACTAAGAGAGCTCTGAGACAAAAGGCAATAATCCAGTGGCTGAGAAAATTCACTAAACAACACAACTTCCCAAGAAAAGGGGGGTGTCCGCTCACAGCCACCATCCTGGTGGACAGGAAACACTCCTGCCCATCGCCAGCCCCATAGCCCAGAGCTGCCCCAGACAACCCAGTGTGACGGAAGTGCTTCAAATAACAGGCACACACCACAAAACTGGGCGTGGACATTAGCCTTCCCTGCAACCTCAGCTGAATGTCCCAGAGCTGGGAAGGGGGAGCAGTGTGAATTAACAGAGCCCCATTCAGCCATCATTTGAGCAGACTGGGAGCCTCCCAACACAGCCCAGCAGCCCAGAACTGCCCTGGGGGGACGGCACTCACCTGCGACATAGCACAGTCATCGCCTCAACAGAGGACCCGGGGTGCACAGCCTGGAAGAGGGGCCCACTTGCAAGTCTCAGGAGCCATACGCCAATACCAAAGACTTCTGGGTCAGTGGCAGAGACAAACTGTGGCAGGACTGAACTGAAGGATTAGACTATTGCAGTAGCTTTAAAACTCTAGGATCATCAGGGAGATTTGATTGTTAGGGCCACCCCCCCTCCCCGACTGCCCAGAAACACGCCCCACATACAGGGCAGGCAACACCAACTACACACGCAAGCTTGGGACACCAATTGGGCCCCACAAGACTCACTCCCCCACTCACCAAAAAGGCTAAGCAGGGGAGATCTGGCTTGTGGAGAACAGGTGGCTCGTGGACGCCACCTGCTGGTTAGTTAGAGAAAGTGTACTCCACGAAGCTGTAGATCTGATAAATTAGAGATAAGGACTTCAACTGGTCTACAAACCCTAAAAGAACCCTATCAAGGTCAGCAAATGCCACGAGGCCAAAAACAACAGAAAATTATAAAGCATATGAAAAAACCAGACGATATGGATAACCCAAGCCCAAGCACCCAAATCAAAAGACCAGAAGAGACACACCTAGAGCAGCTACTCAAAGAACTAAAGATGAACAATGAGACCCTAGTACGGGATATGAAGGAAATCAAGAAGACCCTAGAAGAGCATAAAGAAGACATTGCAAGACTAAATAAAAAAATGGATGATCTTATGGAAATTAAAGAAACTGTTGACCAAATTAAAAAGATTCTGGACACTCATAGTACAAGACTAGAGGAAGTTGAACAACGAATCAGTGACCTGGAAGATGACAGAATGGAAAATGAAAACATAAAAGAAAGAATGGGGAAAAAAATTGAAAAACTCGAAATGGACCTCAGGGATATGATAGATAATATGAAACGTCCGAATATAAGACTCATTGGTGTCCCAGAAGGGGAAGAAAAGGGTAAAGGTCTAGGAAGAGTATTCAAAGAAATTGTTGGGGAAAACTTCCCAAATCTTCTAAACAACATAAATACACAAATCATAAATGCTCAGCGAACTCCAAATAGAATAAATCCAAAAAAACCCACTCCGAGACATATACTGATCACACTGTCAAACATAGAAGAGAAGGAGCAAGTTCTGAAAGCAGCAAGAGAAAAGCAATTCACCACATACAAAGGAAACAGCATAAGACTAAGTAGTGACTACTCAGCAGCCACCATGGAGGCGAGAAGGCAGTGGCACGATATATTTAAAATTCTGAGTGAGAGGAATTTCCAGCCAAGAATACTTTATCCAGCAAAGCTCTCCTTCAAATTTGAGGGAGAGCTTAAATTTTTCACAGACAAAGAAATGCTGAGAGAATTTGCTAACAAGAGACCTGCCCTACTGGAGATACTAAAGGGAGCCCTACAGACAGAGAAACAAAGACAGGACAGAGAGACTTGGAGAAAGGTTCAGTACTAAAGAGATTCGGTATGGGTACAATAAAGGATATTAATAGAGAGAGGGAAAAATATGGCAAACATAATCCAAAGGATAAGATGGCCGATTCAAGAAATGCCTTCACGGTTTTAACGTTGAATGTAAATGGATTAAACTCCCCAATTAAAAGATATAGATTTGCAGAATGGATCAAAAAAAATGAACCATCAATATGTTGCATACAAGAGACTCATCTTAGACACAGGGACACAAAGAAACTGAAAGTGAAAGGATGGAAAAAAATATTTCATGCAAGCTACAGCCAAAAGAAAGCAGGTGTAGCAATATTAATCTCAGATAAAATAGACTTCAAATGCAGGGATGTTTTGAGAGACAAAGAAGGCCACTACATACTAATAAAAGGGGCAATTCAGCAAGAAGAAATAACAATCGTAAATGTCTATGCACCCAATCAAGGTGCCACAAAATACATGAGAGAAACATTGGCAAAACTAAAGGAAGCAATTGATGTTTCCACAATAATTGTGGGAGACTTCAACACATCACTCTCTCCTATAGATAGATCAACCAGACAGAAGACCAATAAGGAAATTGAAAACCTAAACAATCTGATAAATGAATTAGATTTAACAGACATCTACAGGACATTACATCCCAAATCAACAGGATACACATACTTTTCTAGTGCTCACGGAACTTTCTCCAGAATAGATCATATGCTGGGACATAAAACAAGCCTCAATAAATTTAAAAAGATTGAAATTATTCAAAGCACATTCTCTGACCACAATGGAATACAATTAGAAGTCAATAACCATCAGAGACTTAGAAAATTCACAAATACCTGGAGGTTAAACAACACACTCCTAAACAATCAGTGGGTTAAAGAAGAAATAGCAAGAGAAATTGCTAAATATATAGAGACGAATGAAAATGAGAACACAACATACCAAAACCTATGGGATGCAGCAAAAGCAGTGCTAAGGGGGAAATTTATAGCACTAAACGCATATATTAAAAAGGAAGAAAGAGCCAAAATCAAAGAACTAATGGATCAACTGAAGAAGCTAGAAAATGAACAGCAAACCAATCCTAAACCAAGTACAAGAAAGAAATAACAAGGATTAAAGCAGAAATAAATGACATAGAGAACAAAAAAACAATAGAAAGGATAAATATCACCAAAAGTTGGTTCTTTGAGAAGATCAACAAGATTGACAAGCCCCTAGCTAGACTGACAAAATCAAAAAGAGAGAAGACCCATATAAACAAAATAATGAATGAAAAAGGTGACATAACTGCAGATCCTGAAGAAATTAAAAAAATTATAAGAGGATATTATGAACAACTGTATGGCAACAAACTGGATAATGTAGAAGAAATGGACAATTTCCTGGAAACATATGAACAACCTAGACTGACCAGAGAAGAAATAGAAGACCTCAACCAACCCATCACAAGCAAAGAGATCCAATCAGTCATCAAAAATCTTCCCACAAATAAATGCCCAGGGCCAGATGGCTTCACAGGGGAATTCTACCAAACTTTCCAGAAAGAACTGACACCAATCTTACTCAAACTCTTTCAAAACATTGAAAAAAATGGAACACTACCTAATTCATTTTATGAAGCTAACATCAATCTAATACCAAAACCAGGCAAAGATGCTACAAAAAAGGAAAACTACCAGCCAATCTCCCTAATGAATATAGATGCAAAAATCCTCAACAAAATACTTGCAAATCGAATCCAAAGACACATTAAAAAAATCATACACCATGACCAAGTGGGGTTCATTCCAGGCATGCAAGGATGGTTCAACATAAGAAAAACAATCAATGTATTACAACACATTAAAAACTCGAAAGGGAAAAATCAATTGATCATCTCAATAGATGCTGAAAAAGCATTTGACAAAATCCAACATCCGTTTTTGATAAAAACACTTCAAAAGGTAGGAATTGAAGGAAACTTCCTCAACATGATAAAGAGCATATATGAAAAACCCACAGCCAGCATAGTACTCAATGGTGAGAGACTGAAAGCCTTCCCTCTAAGATCAGGAACAAGACAAGGATGCCCGCTGTCACCACTGTTATTCAACATTGTGCTGGAAGTGCTAGCCAGGGCAATCCGGCAAGACAAAGAAATAAAAGGCATCCAAATTGGAAAAGAAGAAGTAAAACTGTCATTGTTTGCAGATGATATGATCTTATATCTAGAAAACCCTGAGAAATCAACGATACACCTACTAGAGCTAATAAACAAATTTAGCAAAGTAGCGGGATACAAGATTAATGCACATAAGTCAGTAATGTTTCTATATGCTAGAAATGAAGAAACTGAAGAGACACTCAAGAAAAAGATACCATTTTCAATAGCAACTAAAAAAATCAAGTACCTAGGAATAAACTTAACCAAAGATGTAAAAGACCTATACAAAGAAAACTACATAACTCTACTAAAAGAAATAGAAGGGGACCTTAAAAGATGGAAAAATATTCCATGTTCATGGATAGGAAGGCTAAATGTCATTAAGATGTCAATTCTACCCAAACTCATCTACAGATTCAATGCAATCCCAATCAAAATTCCAACAACCTACTTTGCAGACTTGGAAAAGCTAGTTATCAAATTTATTTGGAAAGGGAAGATGCCTCGAATTGCTAAAGACACTTTAAAAAAGAAAAACGAAGTGGGAGGACTTACACTCCCTGACTTTGAAGCTTATTATAAAGCCACAGTTGCCAAAACAGCATGGTACTGGCACAAAGATAGACATATAGATCAATGGAATCGAATTGAGAATTCAGAGATAGACCCTCAGATCTATGGCCGACTGATCTTTGATAAGGCCCCCAAAGTCACCGAACTGAGCCATAATGGTCTTTTCAACAAATGGGGCTGGGAGAGTTGGATATCCATATCCAAAAGAATGAAAGAGGACCCCTACCTCACCCCCTACACAAAAATTAACTCAAAATGGACCAAAGATCTCAATATAAAAGAAAGTACCATTAAACTCCTAGAAGATAATGTAGGAAAACATCTTCAAGACCTTGTATTAGGAGGCCACTTCCTAGACTTTACACCCAAAGCACAAGCAACAAAAGAGAAAATAGATAAATGGGAACTCCTCAAGCTTAGAAGTTTCTGCACCTCAAAGGAATTTCTCAAAAAGGTAAAGAGGCAGCCAACTCAATGGGAAAAAATTTTTGGAAACCATGTATCTGACAAAAGACTGATATCTTGCATATACAAAGAAATCCTACAACTCAATGACAATAGTACAGACAGCCCAATTATAAAATGGGCAAAAGATATGAAAAGACAGTTCTCTGAAGAGGAAATACAAATGGCCAAGAAACACATGAAAAAATGTTCAGCTTCACTAGCTATTAGAGAGATGCAAATTAAGACCACAATGAGATACCATCTAACACCGGTTAGAATGGCTGCCATTAAACAAACAGGAAACTACAAATGCTGGAGGGGATGTGGAGAAATTGGAACTCTTATTCATTGTTGGTGGGACTGTATAATGGTTCAGCCACTCTCGAAGTCAGTCTGGCAGTTCCTTAGAAAACTAGAGATAGAGCTACCATTCGATCCAGCGATTGCACTTCTCGGGATATACCCGGAAGATCGGAAAGCAGTGACACGAACAGATATCTGCACGCCAATGTTCATAGCAGCATTATTCACAATTGCCAAGAGATGGAAACAACCCAAATGTCCATCAACAGATGAGTGGATAAATAAAATGTGGTATATACACACGATGGAATACTACGCGGCAGTAAGAAGGAACGATCTGGTGAAACATATGACAACATGGATGAACCTTGAAGACATAATGCTGAGCGAAATAAGCCAGGCACAAAAAGAGAAATATTATATGCTACCACTAATGTGAACTTTGAAAAATGTAAAACAAATGGTTTATAATGTAGAATGTAGGGGAACTAGCAGTAGAGAGCAATTAAGGAAGGGGGAACAATAATCCAAGAAGAACAGATAAGCTATTTAACGTTCTGGGGATGCCCAGAAATGACTATGGTCTGTTAATTTCTGATGGATGTAGTAGGAACAAGTTCACTGAAATGTTGCTATAGTATGTAACTTTCTTGGGGTAAAGTAGGAACATGTTGGAAGTTAAGCAGTTATCTTAGGTTAGTTGTCTTTTTCTTACTCCCTTGCTATGGTCTCTTTGAAATGTTCTTTTATTGTATGTTTGTTTTCTTTTTAACTTTTTTTTTCATACAGTTGATTTGAAAAAAGAAGGGAAAGTTAAAAAAAAAAAAAAAAAGAAAAAAGACAAACAAGGAAAAAAAAAAAAAAAAAAAAAAAAAAAAAAAAAAAAACGATGTAGTGCCCCTTGAGGAGCCTGTGGAGAATGCAGGGGTATTCGCCTACCCCACCTCCATGGTTGCTAACATGACCACAGACATAGGGGACTGGTGGTTTGATGGGTTGAGCCCTCTACCATAAGTTTTACCCTTGGGAAGACGGTTGCTGCAAAGGAGAGGCTAGGCCTCCCTGTATTTGTGCCTAAGAGTCTCCTCCTGAATGCCTCTTTGTTGCTCAGATGTGGCCCTCTCTCTCTGGCTAAGCCAACTTGAAAGGTGAAATCACTGCCCTCCCCCCTACGCGGGATCAGACACCCAGGGAAGTGAATCTCCCTGGCAACGTGGAATATGACTCCCGGGGAGGAATGTAGACCCGGCATCGTGGGATGGAGAACATCTTCTTGACCAAAAGGGGGATGTGAAAGGAAATGAAATAAGCTTCAGTGGCAGAGAGATTCCAAAACGAGCCGAGAGATCACTCTGGTGGGCACTCTTACGCACACTTTAGACAACCTTTTTTAGGTTCTAAAGAATTGGGGTAGCTGGTGGTGGATACCTGAAACTATTAAACTACAACCCAGAACCCATGAATCTCGAAGACAGTTGTATAAAAATGTAGCTTATGAGGGGTGACAGTGGGATTGGGAATGCCATAAGGACCAAACTCCACTTTGTCTAGTTTATGGATCGATGTGTAGAAAAGTAGGGGAAGCAAACAAACAGACAAAGGTACCTAGTGTTCTTTTTTACTTCAATTGCTCTTTTTCACTCTAATTATTATTCTTGTTATTTTTGTGTGTGTGCTAATGAAGGTGTCAGGGATTGATTTAGGTGATGAATGTACAACTATGTAATGGTACTGTAAACAATCGAAAGTACAATTTGTTTTGTATGACTGCGTGGTATGTGAATATATCTCAATAAAATGATGATTAAAAAAAAAAAAAAAAAAAAAAAAAAAGAAAAGAAGTCAGGGTAGTACCCTTCTTTGATAATGATATTATTGTGTATTTATATAACAAAAGATTTTCAAATAAAAAAAGAATTACTACTATACCAAGAAATTAAAGAAAAAACCAGAATCCACTTTACAATGCAATACAATGGGGAAAAAATTATAAAATACCAAAGAATAAGCTAAATCAAAACATAAAAGATTTTGAAGAACAAAAATAAAATTTTCTTAAATTACTTAAAGAAAGTATTATATGCAATGTACCTGAGTGAGATTTCTTATCTCAGAAATATCAATTCTTCCAAATTAATATATAAATGAATAGCACCTCAATCAGAATTCTCAGAGTTTTTTGTTTTGTTTTTAAACTACACAAATTTATTTTAAATTTCATATAGCTTTGATGACACAAGATGCAGTAATCTTCCTCTTACTTCATTGACAACGCCTTGTCTCTTTTGCAGGCTTCTTCATTTCCACTTAATTTTAATGTTAGTCCTAAAATTTAAACAATAGGTCATGGGTGCTTTTCACTACTTTTGCTGCACTCTCTCCATTAGAGACTTCATCTATTCTTGAGGTTTGTAATGTCATTTCTATATGTATATTTTCAGGTTATGTTTACATGAACATAACTTTATGGTTTAGAAGTTTATCTGACTAGTTAAAATGCTAATTTATATGTCATAGATATTTTAACAGCCTGTCTAAAATTTAGCTCCTTAACTCCCTAAAAAAATTTGTTCCTTCCATCCTCTCTCAACATTTATTCAGTGGTTCCACTTCCCATGGAACTTCTCAGGACAGAAATTTTGGAGTCAATGTTGATTTTTTCCTCTTCTAAAGGCTTTGGTAAGTCCTGATGATTGGACCCAACAATAACTTTTAAAACTATCCACTAACTCACTTCTCCCTCTTCTACCAGTTTAGTCTAGGCAACCAGCTTCTTTTGCTTGGATTCCTGCAGAAACATTCTACATCATGTTTGTTACCATTCTTTCCCTCCAGTTCCCTCCCACTCTTGGCCTCTCACCCTCAGAGCAGCAAGAATGATCTTTTGTATGGTAAATAGAGTCATGTTTATTCCTCCTTAAAAGCTCCAGTGGCTTCCCATTTGACTTAGAATGAAATCCAAATTTTTTATAAGGCCTTCATGATTGAGCCCCACCATCTCTAAAATTTCCTCACTAACTTCTTTACTTTTTCATACTCTGCTTCAATCATTAACCATTATTTTACATTCTAGTAGGGTCAAATTATTTCCTGTTACTGACAATGCTATTCTCTCCACATGGAACCCTGGCTCCATCTCATCTAGGATGTCAATCCTTAGAGATAACCTTCTGTAAAGGTAAAATTGTACCTTTGTATTCTCAATTTCAACATTATATTTTGCATAATATGTGATCCAGTTAGTAATCATTCTATGTATATGCATGTTTATTCATTTTTATCTTTCTCCCCAACTTGATTACAAATTGCATGATAGCGAGGAACAGATCAATCTTGCTCACCATTTTGGTCATAGCATCTTGCATGATTCTATTAGGAACCCAAAAAGTATTTGTTAATTGGATGAAACACATCATCAATAGCAGAAAACTTTATTATATTACCTTAGATTATTAAATACTTCATGGTTCTATTTATATGTTATTGACATGATTAGTAGGTTCCATGTGCAATGATGCATGTTGTATACATATAAAGATGAATATTTCCCCACCAATAATTCCATAAATATTTAAAGGAAAAAAGGAACACTTGTTTTGAAAAAACATCCTTTCTAACAAGAGTTATAGCCATATATACTGCTAAATATTACACAAGGTAGAGAATGATAAGGGGATGAGGAAAGAAGAGCTCTAGTGTGTTGGGTACCAATAAGAATATTAAATCATTCTTATTTTGGGAGGGGGGTTGTCAGAATGTTTTTATGTATTAGATCACTAAAGAATGAATAGAACTTCAGTATTCAGGGATGTTGGAAAAGTCTAGACTAATAAAATTAACTAACAAAAATAAAGTGATTCGGGGTGGGACAAGATGACAGCATAGGAAAGTGTGGAATTTAGTTAGTCCTCTAGAACAGCTAGTAAATAACCAGGAACTGCCTGGAACAACTATTTTTGGGACACCCATGACTGGACACTTATCAGACACCAATCTGGAATGGGTGAAAGGGCCAAGATCGTGGCATAGAACTGTAAGTAAAGCTCCCAAACTGTGGACTGGCACAGCAGGCAGAGTTGAAACACTTCCCTGTGGGAAAAAGAAGCATCTCTATTAGGAGCAAGAAAATGTAGTTCAACAAAGCTCCAACTGCAGTACTAATTAACAAATTTGTACTACTGAGTACAAGTTACGAGCACAGATAAACCCAGAGCAAGCAGAAAAGGAAACCTGAGGTCTCTCCTGGAAAAGAAGAGGAGGGATTGATAGACAAAAATAATAACAGAGGCTTTTGGGGTTGGCCAAACTCAATACTGGAAAAGGGTTGGGCCACACAAAAAGGGACACATAGATCCAGGTACCAACTCCAGCTCCTGATTGACAAAACTTGGGAGCTGAAGACTGGCTCTGAAAAAGGGATTTACTTTATTTCTTTTTTTCCTTTTTTCTTTTGTTTTCTTTTTAAAAAATATTCCAAGTACTTGTTGAGAAAGCATCAGGAATATTCAATTGCCAGCACTGGTCAAGGAAAGTGAGGAGTTAAGATAGGTCTGAGAGACAAAGTAAAGAGTCAAATGAAGGAGACAATTCCCTAAAGGGCATATCTTACCCTACAAAAGGAGGCAGTGGGGCCCAGCTAAAGTGATGGCCCTCTGTCAGAGAATTCAGACCCCAGGGACTGGGAAAAAAAAAAAAAAAAAAAAAAACAGAAGCAGCTTAAGCTTGCCTTCTACCTCCAGCCACTGTCTCAACAAGGCACCTGGCAGGAACAGAGTCTGCTGGGAATTAAAGGCACCAAACTTCTTTATACCAGTGGGGATGTCCGAGCTGACAAGCATCACCTGCTGGGCAGGATAGGAAAAGAACAGTGTAGAGGCCTCACAGGAAAGTCTGACAACCTTCTGGGTCTCATCCTCAGGGAAATGTGATATTGACCACACACACCTCCTGAGATCTCAACCTTTTGGGTCTGGGAAAATCTGATTGTGGTCAATCGTATCAATCATAACCCTAGCCAAAAAAAAAAAAAAAAAAAAAAAAAAAAAAAAAAAAAGGGTTTCCATATAGACAGGGCAAGAACCAGAATAACAAAGCTGAAAATTTTTGATCAGTTAAACAAAAGCTGTTCTACAGGTCTAGAATAAGTTGAACTGAATGCCAAAGAAGAGATAGAGAACAAAGCCAACCAACAAGAAAACCCTAGGTAAAAGAGTGAAAATGATCTCTAGAAGAAACTAACCAAGGAAACCAGATGCCTAGACATCAACAAAAAATTACAAGTCACACTAGGGAAAACAAAGATATGGCCCAGTGAGAGAAAAAAACTGACACCTCAATTAGATACAGGAGTTGAAACAACTAATTAAAGATGTTCAAACAAACATGCTAAATCAATTCAGATCAAATCAATGGATTGAGGGAAGATATGGCAAAAGAGATGAAGGATATAATGAAGATACTGGGTGAACATAAGAAAGAAATTGAAAGTTTATAAAAACAAATAGCAGAAGTTATAGCAATGAAAAGCATAATAGAATAGATGAAAAACACCTTGGAGACGTACAATAGCAGATTTGGAGAGGGAGAAGAAAGGATTAGTAGACTAGAGGATAAAACACCTGAAATCCTACACACAAAAGAACAGATAGGGAAAAGAATGAAAACATATGAGCAGGTCTCAGGCAATTGAATGACAAGATGAAGCACATGAACATACATGTCATGGGTGTTGCAGAAGGAGAAGAGAAGGGAAAAGGGGCAGAAAAAAATAGCAGAGGAGATAATCACTGAAAATTTCCCATCTCTTACAAAAGTCAAAATTACAGATCCAAAAATCAAAGCATACGCCATAAAGAATAGCACTGAATAGACATACTCCAATACACTTACTAATCAGACTTCCAAATGTGAAAGACAAAGAGAGAATTCTGAAAACAGCAAGGGGAAAGCAATCTACCACATACAAGGGAAGCTCGATAAGAATATGTACAGATTTCTCAGCAGAAACCATGGAGGCAAGAATGCAGTGGTATGATATATTTAAGATACTGAAAGAGAAAAAGTGCCAAACCAGAATTCCATACCAGGCAAAACTGTCCTTAAAAAATGAGGGAGAATTTAAAATATTTTTGGAAAAGCAGACATGGAGATTTTGTCAACAAGAGACCTGGTTTACAGGAAATACTAAATGGAGCACTACAAGCAGATATGAAAAGACAGGAGACAGAGGTTTGTAGAAGAGTGTAGAAAGAAGATTTTCAGAAGGGTGTAAAGAGAGAAAGAGAGACAGAGAAATAGTATACATAAAATCCAAAATACAATATTGTAGAAAAAATTTAGTGCTTTTAGAGTAATAACATTAAATGTTAATTGATTAAGCTCCCCAATCAGAAGGCATAGACTAGCAAAATGGATTAAAATACAGGATGCATCTATATGCTGTCTATAAGAGACTCACTTTGGACCCAAGATTGAAAGTAAAAGGTTGCAAAAAGATATTTCATGTATGAAAGAACCACAAAAGAGCAAGTGTAGCTATACTAATATCAGACAAATTAGACTTCAAATGTAAAACAATTAAAAGAGACAAAGAAGGACACTATGTATTAATAAAAGGGACAAGTCATCAAGAAGACAAAATAATCATAAATAATTTATGTATTGAGCCAGAGTGCCACAAAATACATGAGGCACACACTGACAACACTGAAGGGAGAAGTAGATACCTCTACAATAATAGTTGAAGACTTCAACACACCACTGTCATTGATGGATAGAACACCTAGACAGAAAGTCAACAAAGAAACAGAGATTTTGAATATTCTGATAAATGAAATAGACTTAACAGACATTTACAGACATTACACCCACAAGGCAGGATACACATTTTTCTCAAGTGCTCATGGATCACTCTCTAGGACAGACCATATGTTGGGTCTCAAAATAAGCCACCATAAAATTTAAAAAGATTGCAATTATACAAAACACTTCTCAGAACATAATTGAATTAAGTTGGTAATTGATAACAGAAGGTCAGAAAATTCACAAATATAATGGAGGTTAAACAACACACTATCAAATAAGCAGGGGTATAGGAAGAATTTACAAGAGAAATCAGTAGATATCTTGAGGAAAATGAGAATGAAAACACAGTATATCAAAACTTATGGGATGCAGCAAAGGCAGTACTGAGAGGGAAATTTATTGTCCAAAATGCCTATATTAAAAAAGAGGAAAAAGTATGTATTGATGAATTAATTGTTCAACTGGAAGAACTAGAGAAAGAACAGTAATCTAACCACAAAGTAAAAAAAGGAAAGAAATAACTTTCATTAGAGGAGAAATAAATGAAATTGAGAACATGAAAAAATCAGAATCAACAAAACTAGAAGCTGGTTCTTTGAGAAAATCAATAAAATCTATGGACCTTTAGCTAGGATGACAAAGGAAAAGAGAGTGTATGCAAGTAAATAAAATCATAAATGGGAGTGGGGACATAACTACTGACCCTGCAGAAATAAGGGAGATAATGAGGGCATACTATGAGCAACTACATGCTAATAAAATAGAAAACACAGATGAAATGGACAACTTCCTAAAAAAGGATAAACAACCGATGTTGACTTGAGAAGACATAGGTGATATCAACAAACCAATCACAAGTAAAGAGATTGAGTCAGTCAACAGAAAGCTCCCAAGAAGGACCAGAAGGCTTCACATGTGAATTCAACCAAGCATTCAAGAAAGTATGAGTACCAATCCTGCTCAAATGCTTCAAAAACATGAAAGAGGAGGGAAATCTACATAATTCATTCTATGAAGCCAATATCACTCTAATACCAAAGCCAGACATAGATACCACAAGAAAAGAAAATTCCAGACCAATCTCTCTAATTAATATAGATTCAAAAATTCTCAAAAAAAATACAAAGCATATTTAGCAGGACATTAAAAGAATTATACACCATGACCAATTTATTCCAGGGTGTTATTCCAGGTATGTAAGGCTGGTTCAACACAAGAAAATCAATTAATGTAATATACCATATCAATAAATCAAGAAGAAAAACCACATGATCATCTCAACTGATGAAGCAAAGGCATTTGACAAAACTCAACATCCTTCCTTGATGAAAACACTTCAGAAGGTAGGAATAAAAGGAAATATATGAACATGATAAAAGGAATATAGGAAAAACCCACAGTTAACATCATACTCAATGGGGAAAGACTGAAAGTTTTCCCTCTAAGATCAGGAAAAAGACAAGCATGCCCAGTGTCACCATTGTTACTTAATATTATGCAGAATTTCTAGCTCGAACAATTAGGCAAGTAAAAGAAATAAAGGGCATCTAAATTGAAAAAGAAGAAGTAAAACTTTCACTGTTTGCAGATGACATAATCATATATGTAGAAAATACAGAAAAATCTACATACAGCAACAAATACAGGAAAGTGGTAGGCTACAAGATCAACATGCAAAAATCAGTAGTGTACCTACACACAAGTTATGAGCAACAGGAGGAGGAAATCAAGAAAAAGAATTCCATTTACAACAGCAACCAAAAGAATCAAGTATTTAAGGAACAAACTTAACCAAGGCCACAAAAGACCTATACAGAGAAAACTGCAAGAAACTGCTAAAAGAAATTAAACACGACCTGTAAAAAAAATGGAAGAACATACTGTGTTCATGGATTGGAAGACTAAACATAGTTAAGATGTCAATTCTACCTAAACTGATTTATAGAGTCAATGCAATACCAATTAAAATCTCAAAAACTTACTTTGCAGAAATAGAAAAAC
Organism: Choloepus didactylus; assembly: GCF_015220235.1. Lineage (NCBI taxonomy): Eukaryota > Metazoa > Chordata > Mammalia > Pilosa > Megalonychidae > Choloepus > Choloepus didactylus. The sequence continues at coordinate 57,795,841 of NC_051312.1, forward strand.
CAATAAATTTATTTGGAAGGATGGGGTGCCCTGACTAGCCAAAAATATCTTAAGAGGAACAAAGTGGAACATCTCACACTACCTGACTTTAAAGCATACTCCAAAGCTACATGGTCAAAACAGCATGGTACTGGCATATAGATAGATATACTGATCAATGGAATAGAATTGAATGTTCAGAAATAGATCCTCTCATCTACAGACAATTGATCTTTAGTAAGGCAGTCAAGTCACCTCAATTGGAACAGAGCAGCCTCTTCAACAAATGGTGCTTGGAGAACTGGATATCCATATCCACACAAATGAAAGAGGATCTCTATCTCACACCTTAAACAAAAATTAACTCAAAATGGATTAAAGACCTAAACATTAGAGATAAGACCATAAAACTATTAGAAGAAAATGTAGGGAAATATCTTAATAATCTTGTGATAGGAGGTGGTTTCCTAGACCTTACATCCAAAGTGTAAGCAATGAAAGAAGAAATAAATAAATGGAATCTCCTGAAAATTGAACACTTTTGTGCATCAAAGGAATTTGTTAGAAAAGTAAAAAGGTAGCCTATGCAATGGGAGAAAATATTTGGAAACCACATGTTCCGGTTTGCTAATGCTGCAGTTAAGCAAAATACCAGAAATGGATTGGCTTTTATAAAGGAGGTTGATATGGTTACACAATTACAATCTTAAGGTCATAAAAGTGTCCAAGCTAAGGCACCAACATGAGTATACCTTCACCAAAGGAAGGCCAATGGCATCTGGACAACCTCTGTTAGCTGGGAAGGCACATGGTTGGCATCTGCTGATCAGGGGCTGTGTTTCAGCTTCTCAGCTCCTGTGCTTTCTTCAAAGTGTTGCTCTTGGGGCATTTTTTCCTCTCTTAGTTTCTCTGGAGCAAACACTGGGCTAGCATCTCCAAAGTGTCAGCAAAAGTCTGCTTTCAATGGCTGTCTCCAAAATACCTCTCTTGGCTATAGCTCTTCAAAATATCACTCTTAGCTGCTCTGAGTTCCTTCTGTCTGTGAACTCTTTTTATAGGACTCCAGTGATTTAATAAAGACCGTTCATTCAGTGTTAACACCTCCATGGAAATTATCTAATCAAAGGTCTCACCCAGTTGATTGAGTCACATCTCCATGGACACACTCAATCAAAGGATTCCAACGTAATCAACAGTAACACATCTGCCCCTACAAGATTGCATTAAAGAACATGGCATTTGGAGGAATATAATACATCCAAACCAGCAAACCACATATCAGATAAGGGTTTAATATATAAGGAGATCTTACAACTCAATGAAAAAAAGATAAACACCCCAAATAAAAAGTGGGCAAATGACATGGACAGACACTTTTCCAAAGGGGAAATACAATGGCTCTAAAGCAATTGAAAGATGCTCAGCTTTCTTATTAGGGAAACAAAAATCAAGACCATAAGGAGATATATCTCACACCTACAAGAACAGCCATTATAAAAACAAAACAGAAAACTACACATGCTGGAGAAAAAGGCACACTTATTCAGTATTTCTGTGAATGTAGAATGGTGCAATCACTCTGGAAGGCAGCATGGTGGTTACTCAGCAAGCTAGGTATAGAATTGCCATATAATCCAGCAATCTCATTACTAGGTATATATTCATAGGAAGAGAAGGCAGGAACATGAAAGGACATTTACACACCAATGTTTATAGCGGTATTATTCACGATTGCCAAGAGATGGAAATAGCCCAAATGTCTATCAACAGATAAGTGGATAAACTGTGGTATATACATAAAATGGAATATTATGCAGCTGTAAGACAGAATAAAGTCCTGAAACATATAGCAATGTGTCTGAACCTTGAGGACATTATGTTGAGTGAAATTAACAAGATATAATAGGACAAATGCTGTATGACTTTACTAATATGAACTAACATTAATGAGTGAACTTTGGGAGTTAAAGCTGAGAACACAGCTTATCAGCAGATAGAAAGAGGGTAGAAATTGGGCATTTGATGCTGAAGGAGTAAAGAATGTTTGACAGGATTGATTGCAAAATTCCAGAAATGAATAGCACAATACTACCTGATTGTAGCACTATACTGTAAGTACACTGAACAAAGCTAAGTGTGAGTATGGTTGAAAGAGGAAGGCTAGGAGCATGTATGACACCAGAAGGAGAGATAGAAAATAAAGACTGGGACTATATAACATAGCAAAACCTAGAGTGGACAATGGTGGTTTTTAATATACAAATACAAGAATATTTTTACATGAAGAAGAACAAATGAATGTCAACATTGCAAGGTTTTGAAAATGGTATGGTATATGGAAAAACACAATAAATGCAAATTAGAGTCTATAGTTAACAATGACATTGTAATATATTTCCATGAAATGTAACAAAGGCAATATACAAAATCTAAATGCCAGTCAGAGGGGGATATAAGGAAATGGTAAGGGATCCTTGGTGTTGTTGCTGTATCTCCTTTTTATTTTACTTTATTTTATTTTTATATTTTTTATTATTCATTTTTTTCCTCTTCTTTCTTTGCAGAAGAAATGGAAATGCCCTCATATGGATTGTGGTAATGAATGCATAACTATGATTATACCAGGATCCAGTGACTGTGTACTTAAGATGGACCATATGGAGTGTAAACAAAACTGTTTAAAAAATAAACAGAAAGGTACTGCTGGAGAAGATGTGGAGAGAGGAATGTGCATATTCACTGTTGGTAGGGAAGGAGAATGGTGCAGCCCATCTGGAGGGCACTGTGGTGGTTCCACAGGATGCCAAGTATAGGGTTGCCACATGATCCTGCAATCCTGTTATTTGGTATATACTTGGAAGAACTGAAAGCAGAGACACAAATGGACATTTGCACACTGGTGTTTATGGTGGCGGTATTCACAATTCATGAGTTTAGCAGGGAAGGCTTATTGTAAAGGTTCCTAGATGGTAAGCTATTAAAGCAGTCACATCTCTTCCTGAGTTGTTACAGTTACCTCTAAATTCTGAGATGCTGAGCTCTTTGTTTATAAACTGGTCATTCTCTGGATTTTCAGGTATCTGTACAACACCTGAGATTCAGAGCTAGAGTTCTGCAGCTATGAAAGTTAGCAGTACCCCATACGGCAACCATTGAAAAAGTCAAAAAAGAGATCAGAATTCAATTAGAGATATGAATGATGCTGATCTGGTTAGGACTAAGATGAATCAGACTAAAAGGCAAAGGACAATATTGATTACATTTTAAAACCTCAACTTCTGTGTGAGAACAAAGGAAGAGATGCTTATTTGGTGCAAAATTTATATTTTCTGTAGCACATTATCTAATTTAATTTGTATGGTTAGTTTATTTGAACACCATAATTACATGGAAACTTGAATAAGAAGTGAGATCTTCTTGGTTGGTACACGTTAATGTGAAATTCCAATAAATTCCAGAGTAATTTGGGCATAAAATAAAAAGGTATTTGCAGATCCCCTTGAGGGACTGGGGGGAAAATGTGGAAATATTAAACTTCCCCATCTGGGGAATTCCTGACATTCTCACAAGCATTTGGGGACTACCAATTTAATAGGCCAAGCCCTTGATGGGGCTTGCTCTTATGAAACTTGTTTCTACAAAGGAGTAGTTAAGCCTACTCTTATGCCATTGACTCACCACCAGAGAACCTCTTTTGTTGCTCAGATGTGCCATCTCTCTCTAAGCTGGCTCTGCAGGTAAGCTCACTGCCTACAACCCTATGTGGGACCTGACTCCCAGGGTGTATATCTTCCTGGCATTGTGAGACATGACTCCTGGGGAGGAGCCTGGACCCAGCATCATGAGATTGAGAAAGTCTTCTTGAACCAAAAGGGGGAAGAGGAATGAAACAAAATAAAGTTTCAGTGGCTGAGAGATTTCAAATGGAGTTGGGAGGTCATTCTGGAGGTTTTTCTTATGCTTTTTATAGATATCCCTTTTTAGTTTTTAGTGTATTAGAATAGCTAGATGGAAAGACCTGAAACTGTTGAACAGTAATCCAGTAGTTTTGATCCTTGAAGATGATTGTATAACTATCTAGCTTTTATGGTGTGACTGTGGAATTGTGAGAACCTTGTGACTGACACTTGTTTTATCCAGTGTATGGACAGACGAGTAAGAAAATCAAAACAAACAAATAAATAAATAAATAATAGTGGGGAATAAGGGAAATGGAAAGTTTTGAGTGTTCTTTCAATTTTTATTTTTATTTTTGTTTTTTTGGGGGGGTAATGAAAATGCTCAAAAATTTATGGTGGTGATGAATGCACAATTATATGATGATATTGTGAACCACTGATTGTACACTTTGCATGAGTATCTGGTATGTAAATATATCTCAATAAAATTGCATTAAAAGGAAAAAGATAATAAAGTGATTTGACTAGGTGGAAAAACATTAACTATCAACATAAGTCAAGCTACAGAATTTGAAAAGCAAATGTAATAGGAAATTTTATCTTATAAACCCTGAAGTCAGGCATGATTTACAGTTGAATTAATTCATTCTTAACTAATTTTGTTACTGGATATTCCTTTGGGGACTGCATTTAAGTTCCCATAAAATGAAAAAAAAAATTAGATGCATTAATTTTAATAGCTCCTTTTATGACTTCCTTTTTTATTTTTCTATCACTCTCTTGTTATATTGTTATTTCTCTTCTCCCCCACTTCTCTTTGTTTTTAAAATACACTCATTTATTAACAATTTATTGGCAGTTAATTTCTTCTAGACTCTAAGAGGAAGTTAGTAAAAAGTGATACAATGAATCCCTCTTTATTGTAGTGTCTTCACTGTACAACAGCTGGTAGAGATTATTTGGTATGTATGTGAAGAAACTATCATACCTATTTATTTGGGTGCCAGAAAGTAAGGCTTATTAAAAAAAAAACAACTAATTTTAGCATTAAGAGAGTACAAATTACATTGCTAATGTAAACAACTAATTTTAGCATTAAGAGAGTACAAATTACATTGCTAATGTATTTCCTAAACATTCTAGACATTCTTATAAATTATTAAGAGCCTATGTATTTCAAATGATGACTTTAGAAATGTAAATTCAACGATTGTACCATAAATGAAATACTGGACATCACTGAGTCAATACCTAATATGTGGAAATTAATATTTCACAGTGAGATCTACATATGCTATTGAAAGTGTAATTAATTGGGGAATGTTTGTCAATTTGAAAATATTATTTTAATGTCCTTAAAGTACATAGCACTAATAAAGAATCAGTAGATAACTATACTTTCATTCCATGGCCAAATTACGGTATTCTTGCAAATTGAAAGAAAGAGAACAAGAACATAATTTTCAATGAATGAAGCAATAGAGATTAGAATCTAGGTTTGAGTCTAAATCACTGAAGATTTTAATTTATTGAGTACAATTAAACTTGAACTGTTACCTGTTCAGGTAAATGACAGAAGGTAAATTTCCTAAGACAAAATGTTTATTTTTCTTTGATATATAATGATGGTTTCTGTGCAATAATGTCACAATACCATGTGTGACTATGGTTTTTAAACAACTTATTTTTTATTTCCTTCTTTCATTATTTATGGCATTTTAATTATCTTTTAGACCTTTATTATCTTTTTTTCATATCTGAATTTATAGCTCCCATATAACAACTGCAGTAAAAACTGATGGACAGATCTGAGCAGAGTTCAGCTATTACCCAAGAATTTCAAATTAAAACAATTATGAGTTCATTGTGCTTTATAAGATAATAAATGCAATAGCAGACCCTTTATTGGTTGACTGTCCATTTGCTTCCACTATAATTCAAATCCAGAGGGGAATAGACTCTTAAGCTGGAAAAGATTATTACTGTGAGGTGCCAAACACATATTTTTCCTCTTATTATGCTCTAATCTAATTAGTAATACTGCTTTGACCCAGGGAGACCTACATAAACGGGGGGAAGCAAAATGTTGAAAATATTTTGCTGTGAGAATGACTAGAGATAGGATAGAATCATTCAGAATATATTTATTCTACAAAATAAAATGAAAAGAGCAAGAATGTGACAGGGAACAAAGCCTAACCTTTAAAAACATTTGAAGATTAAAGTAAGGTTCCAAATTAAATGCAATAACAGAATTGACTATTCATAGAATATTTATTAAAATTGTTAACTTGACATTTTAGAAAATGGTGAGAGAAGGCATATAGTTTTTGACAAAATGAAGTAATTGGCTTTTGTCAGTCCTAATTTAAATATGTCCCTCACACATGTGCAACTGTCATATTTAGTATAATATTGAGAATTTTCAGTGTAGTTTCAATTTGTCAAACATTGTTAAAATACAGAGGATAGGGAACAATTATATAGTGTACAAGAAGAATAACTGATACACTCATTTACATATTTACCTTCAGTTTTCCATGATTGCAAATGAACACTAAGCTAAAAAAATGTGAAGGTTTTCTCTTCCTAGCTCTGCCACTAATTTTATCAATCAAGGTTTAATCACAGAAGAACTGCTAGAATACACACACACAATTTGTTATGGGGATTTGATCCTATGCAATTTAGGAAAGTGGCTAAATAGGGTATGGAAGGTTGTTTATTCTCTGTCTGGTACTATAGCCCAGTGGCAGGCAGCAAGGAAAGGTAGACATCAAGTGGAGAAAGCAAAAGCTAAAAGAAAATTCTGAGGATGAGTGAAACTCATTTGGAATGTGCATGGTTCTCTAATGGCCTCCAAGCCTCCAACTTTGATGATTTGCCTATGCTTCAGGAGAAGCTGGTGCCCTTCATCACAGAGCAAAACATACACCTGGTACGGGAGTCAACAAAGCCGAAAGAGGAGATGCAGCAGGAACTGGAGATGCTGCAGGCCCAGGTGTTGTCCATAACAAAAACAGTGAACCAGAAGATAAGTGATAACACACCTAAGTTGTCTTTTACCTGGAGACCTGCTTTGACTTCACGAGTGCAAAAGAATGACTGGTATTTCAGTACTGCCTTCCAAGTTTCAAACAAAATATCATGTGGCTCACACTAACCTGGAAAGACAAAGGGAAGGGATTTCTGGAAATGTAGTTCTAGCCTAGCTAAGTTGACACCACAAAATTCACCACAATTCACCCCTTGTCAACTTGCCATTTAAATATACCTGTAACAACCTTAATTAACATAATTTATAAAGAAAATAGCAAAAGCTTGCTTCCACATAACATAATGCAACTGTGCCTTTTATAACCTTCTCCCCAAAATAAGATATAAAATCCTTTTATCCATCTTTGGTTGCTGTTCATTCTTTATCTAGCTTTCACATTCCCTTTTTGCTATCTCAAAAATTAAGTACTATTGGTACTTAAGTTAGATGCTAGGCAAATGTAAAAGGGAAAGGGAAAAAAGCTACTATGTACACAAGTACATGCACATCAAAATAAGGAAAAATACTCATAGCTATTACAGCTCTCATTTCTGTTATTGGTCTTGTGGTCATGCTTGGTATTCAGAACTACCTTGTTCTACTTCTCTTTGCCTTCAGCAAGCACCTTGGATAGTTAAGATTTAGTCTAAGCCATTACAGTCCCTCCTGTGTAAGACTGTTTTCATTTTCCATGACTGTAATCACTGGGAATGGGAGTACTATAAGAGAGTCACTCAGAGGATCTCCTGCATTTCGGACATTCTCCTCATCACTCCTGTTTTGTCTTAGCAATCCAATTTCTCCTTGGTAATCAGGATCAATCACTCCAACCAGAACACCAATGCTCTTCTTTGCCTCTTTATTCACTGGTATGAGGAGCCCAAGGAGGCCAGGTGGTAGTTTCAACTTCCAGTTTAATGGAACTATTGCTATAGTCCCCATTCAAAGCATTCCTCCCTTGGGAACTGAGACTTCTAGAAGCAGTGCTCAAATGTGTGAGAATGGGGACCACAAATGTTGTTAGTGGACCTCTAGGGAAATAGTGAGAGAAGCCACTTCTCTTCCTTGATTCCTGGGCTCCTGAATCCTGAATATGAGAGAAATAGCACCGAATGCTGGTCATTGATGTGGACCATAGACCCGATCCTGGAGGTTATTATCCCAGCCCCACGAAGTGTTGCCACCCAACAGCCCCTTCACAAGGCCATTTTGTCATTATATCATGCCGGTAGCTTTAAGGTGATAGGGATCATGATAACAGCAGTAAATTTCATGAGCATCTCTCCACTTTGTTTTCTACAAAATGAATTCCTTGATCAAGAGCTTTCCTGTCTACAATATCAAGATAGTGCATAAGGCATTCCTTAAGTGGATTTGGCAGAAGCATTGCAGGCAAGGAAGGCAAATCCATATCTAGAGTTGTGTCTATTTCTTTGAGAAGAAAGCACCATTTTTCCCTTGATGCCTTGGCTGTCTTTCCTGCAGCATCCTTCTTAGACACCATCCTGCCACCCACAGGTCTATTGTCCTCAGTATTCATGCAAAGATATTTGTATTAAAGCTGACTTCTTGTGCATTGTACACTTACCTGCTGCTGGGCCTGATGCCTTTCTAAAATCCTTATCTTTTTTGTTTCATGACGTCTCAGTCGAGGGCTATAGAAATTATTATGACTGATGCTGGAGAAGACACAATGAGAGGAGAAAGACATAAAGAAGTATATTTTCATGCAAGTATCTTCAGCAGCATAAAATTTATTTTTTTATTTTTTAAAAATAAGTTTTTGTCCATTCTCAGGTTGAATTTGAGGATTTAAGGCTCTTGATACCCTTAGATAGATCTTATCCTTTGTCCTACCTAACTGGCATTGAAATGTATGTGTACATATTTTCTCCTCTCAAGAACATAAGCTACTTGGGAGTAATGACCCTTTTTGCACTTTGCATTAACATCACAGCAGCACGTGGGGACATGCAAGTTCCTCAATAAATATTTTTAAAATTAATAATGAAGGAAAAGAAAACTTAGATTGCAGCACAACTATAATATTGTGATGAATATTTTAAATAGAACTCAGTAAGTAAATGTATAGCTATTGCCATTATGTTTTGTAAATTATTATGTTTTGGGATCGTTTTTCCTTTATTTTAAAAAATGACAAAACAAATGTAAGAAAATAAGGAAAAACGAAACTGCAAAGATTTTTACTAGTGAATATTTTGGAAACATATTTAATGAGAAACAAACAAATGGTGCTTTTTCACACATTTGTGCTGAAATCTCAAAGCAATTGCACATCCTTCTTCCTTAACTTTTCATTCAACTTTCTAACTGCCTTGTAATTATTCATTCTTTGAGCAAGCATTTATAAAGAAATTATTCTGTACCAGTTGCTAGTGCTAAAGAGATAAAGAAATGTCCATTTTTTTTCAAGAAATAAATCATTTGTTTTGTTGGAAAAAACTTTGGAGAGTTTACATACATTAATTAACAAACAGGATCTATTGAAACTATTTCAAAGCAAAACCCTGCAAACACTAATGGCAGTTTAATTACTCATAAGTTGATAATAAAAGACAACTAAGTTCAACTGAAAGCGCTAGAGGCACATTGCATTTTTATTCACGGGCTTGCAAACTGTCCAACTCCCCATTTCCTCTCTAAAAAATATGGGATCCAGGTGTTTGAGAGTGGTGATAGTGGTGGATAATTACTGTGGTATTTCCTCTTGAAGTATGCTTCCCAGGCACATAGTCCTGCTCAACAATCATATGTGCCTTATTTGACTGAAAATCATACAGTTGAAATTGCTTGGTAGAGTATATATGCCATCAGTACGCATTAAAGAGATAAACATTGAAAATAATTTCTAAGCCAATATCTTCTTCAAATCCTGTCAACCCAAATTCAGTGTGTCTCCCTAACTAGTTTACTCCTCTATAACAAAAATGTCACTCTGAGTCAGTCTTCCTAATCACATTCTTTTCCAAGTTTATCACCCACACACCAACTGATTATCTTTACAAAGTACAGATCCGATCACCTTGTTTCCCTGCTTAGTCTGTTTATGTCTCCTCACTAAATACAGGAGGTCACACACACACACTCCTTGGCAAATTATATGAGGTCCTCCACAATCTATAACCCCTTTTGCATCTCTCTCCTTCTGTCCCCTTGCTCTGCATGTTCTCCACTCTCCCTGGAGTAACTGCGGATACCGTGACCTCGTATCCCTTTGTCTCTGCATATAACAGCATATGCCTTACCTTGTCCACCTTGTAAACAGCTACTCTTTCTCTTTACCTCCATTCTGTGAATATTTATTAATCACCAACTGTTAGGGGGTGAATTATGCTCCCCAAAAAGATCTGTTAAGTCCTAACCACCAGGCCTGACATGACCTTCTATGGATATAAGGTCATTTCAAATGAAAGTGCTTAAGTTAAAATGAGGCCAAACTATACAAAGGTGAGCCCTAATCCAATAGACTGGTGAATTTATAAGAAGAGGAAATTTAGACCCACAGATAGACCCAGACAAAATGACATGTGAAGATGGAGACACAGGAGAGAATGCCACGAGAAGATTGAGGCAGAAGACAGAGACAAGATTGCTGGCATCCACCAGAAGCTAGGGAGGGTCAAGGAAGGATTACTCCCTACCGACTTTGGACTTCTAGCCTGCAGAACTATGGGACGATACATTTCTGTTGTTTAAAGCCACCAAGTTTGTGATACTTATAGCAGCCCTAGGAAACTAACACACCAAATAAGTCTTAATTACGCACTTGGAATAGAGGATACCAAGATGATTACAACACATTTCCTATACTCAGGAGGATACTCAGGAAAATAAGCTTATAAGTACAGAAGCATAGCTTTGTGGAAAAAGTTTTATTAGAACCATGATAAAATATGTAAGCAGAGGAAGAATGATGGAAATGTCAAAAGAAGTGACTTTTGAATTAAAATTTAAAATAAGAGGTACAAGTGTATAGAAAAGTGGAGATGGGAAAGAGCACCTCAGGCAGAGGGAATAACTGTGCAACAGTATAAGGGAAAGAACAGCAGGAAATGGGGTGAGCTGGCATGACTTTTGTTTCAGTTTGCTAAAGCTAATGAAACGTAATCTGTCGGAAATGGCGACGTCTGCTGGTCTCCTCTCCTGGGTTTCATTACTTCTGGCTCTGGCTTCAATGACTTCCTCTCTCAGCTTCTGTGGGTGTGTTTTTCTGGGGCTTCTCTGAGCTCTCTTAATTTCATCTCTTAGCTTCTGCATGTATGTTATCCTCTTATAAGGGACTCCAGTAAGCTGAATAAGACCCACCTAGAATGAGGTGGATCATATCTCAATTGAAATAACCCAATCAAAAGTTCTCACCTTCAATAGGTCTGCATCCACAGGAATGCATTAAAAGAACATGGCCATTTCTGAGGGACACAACAGCTTCAAACTACCACAAACTCACTGGAAGGTAAATGTGCGTAAGAAGATGCAGTTGGAAAGATATACAGATTCAACTTTCTATTTCTAACTATCAGGATCCAGTTTCTAAGCACAATTTTGTAAATACTTCATCAATTTCTCTTCTTTTTTAGCCAGTAACACTCTCCAGACACATCTGTTAGAACACCTGTCCTTGTTACTTTAAGTATTTATTTAAATCTCTGCTTCCTCCACTAAAGAGTGAGGTACTAGAGAATAGGGACCCTGACTTATTTCACTTTCTTTGTTCAATATTAATGTAATGCCTGGTTGAAAGTTAAAGTACATTAAGAATTTGTTGAATGAATAGTGTATGAGAGGAAAAATGTTATATTTCAGAATCTGTCCATATTAAATCTGATACCAAGGCAACAATTCCTTCTCTCTCTGTCATTTAAACTTGTCATTTACAGCATTCCCGTATGTATATAAGCAGTGTGCTTTTAATGTAGAAATTTTTCTCATTATAGATTGTTTTAAAATCCTATTCAAACCTGAACTTAAAAAGCTTGGAAAAACTTTCCGGTACATAAATATTTTGTAAATATTTTAGAACATTTCTAATTGCTTTCCTGCCTGTACCTATTTACTTGCATTTGCTTAAAAAGTAAAGGAAATGAAAATATTTTATCATGGCTGATTTGAATTCCTAATTATAAACTGTGTTTTATTTTTAGGATATTTGACTTTACAGGGAATTTATAAAATAAAACAAATAGTTCCACTCATTATAGATCTTGAGAAATAAATAAATAAATAATAAATAAATAACATCAATGCTCTTTTGGAAGGACAAACTATTCTGTGTGTAGGAATCATAATTGTGGCTAAACAGTTGACAAGTTATAAAGTATTAATTACATGAACTTTCAGTGAAATTTCAATTTCAGATCCAGCAATCTGTCTGTATGTGGAAAATAATTGATTACTTACCAGTTGTACTTGCCAGATGAGTGAATACCTCTTTTTGACATCTCCCTAATTAACATTGGTTAAAAGCTTTTCACTTAAACCTCTAACCACAAAAATCTAATACACCAACTTATATCTACTGGATAGAAATAGTAGAAGTCTTCCACATCAATTTCCTAATTTCACATGTAAAGTTGAAAGAGCACCTGAATACTTTTGAAGGACTGAATTTGAACCTATGCATTGGGAAAATGCAAGAGTGGTTAGAAACCAGAAACTGAGGTATGATCTTTATCTGACTCTATTAAAAACCTGGTAATTGACTTCCCCCTTGTTTTTCATCTTCTGTACATGAGCTGACCACAATCTGTCTCTCCAGAACTATTTCCCTCCACTCCTCTTTCCACTTAACATGCCCCAGTTGCATCTACCTTCCCTTGTTGCCATTGGTTCATTGCTATGGGTGGCATTGCCAATGTGCTTATAAACCAGCAGAGAAAGGGAAAGAAATCGTTGTAAAAGGTTACCCATGTTTGTGCCACTCCATCTTGTAAATAAAAATCTAGAATTTAGTTTATTTTTCTGAGTTTGAATATCAGATAAAAAGAAATATGATAAGTGTTTTTAAGATAAAGTGTCTAGTGCATACCAGTTTTCTGATGCAGTTACTTCTGCATCCTTTCCTTTTCAATCCTATGGATGTGAGTTCTTGCAGTTTCATGTTGGGAGAGGGTTATATTTGGTAAAGATGGATATGGAATTTTTTTTTGATTTTGAAGCTTACAAAATATTTGTAAAAGCTTCTTTTTTTAGGCCTGAGACAATGCTTAATTCTTTTTGTGTGGAATATGCATTAAAATCTTCCATATTAATGGACAAGGGTTTATTTCATAATTTTTGTTGCATGGGTTAGTAGAGACCTTCAGTACAGAGAAAAGTAGGTCCTAGAAGTCATAACACCTTATGCTACCATGGCTCAAATATGTATTATTACTTAATAGCAAATCAAACAAGAGAGCATATATCTGTTCAGATAAAGCAATGCAGGTTGCACATTACTGCAAACCCAATTCAAGTTATCAATAATGATGCCTTAGTAGTGTAGTTCCATGGGAAAATAAACACAATATCAAATAATATGAGCATAGGCAGTGTACAATATGTAAGATAACCTGCAGTCAAACCAAGATAAAAAATTTTAGTCTTTGAAGGTGCAGGACACCTCAAGGATTATTTCATACATAGGAGGTACATTCCCCATCCAGGTACAAAAGACCAACCTGTCATTTGTTCACCCACTGTAACTTTTACCTATTTTTTCATAATACCTAAAACATTTCACTGAAGCTGTGTTTTCACATGTCATTTCACCAGATGTCTCTTTTTATCTTTGTATGTTCAGAAGTAAGCATGTTAACTGGTGCACTGTAGAATTACAGGGAAAAAATTAATTGTAAATTTTGATTAAAAATATAAGCAGCCAAAAGTTCTGAAATGTTCTTCTCTAGGTAAGAAATTGTAGATACATAAGGAACCCTAACACCATTTCCTTCCTAACACTAATCATTCTCCCACCCATATAATGTGCAGTATCAATATTAAGTATAACTTTTCTTTATTTACTGGTCCAGAATTACCATGTATCATATTAATGATTATTGTGTTGGTGGAGCAGATAACTTTCGTGATGTCTGATCAATTCATGCCCTTCTGTCTCATGAAAGTAATGCTCTAGGAGAAGGCCCTGGCACCATGTTTGTGCTGCAGGTCTCACTCCTCCCAGACCACAGATGTTTGAATCATTGGTTGGAGCCAGAGTCTCCTTTCTGAGATTTTGAAATGGGCACCTAAGTACTAACTTATCTCTAGTAGGCACTAAATTGGGAAGAGATGTAAGCAACATTTTGGAGCAGCCATGTGCCCATGAAGCAGGAAAGACAACATGAACAGTGAGATGAAGCAATAATCAGAGAAGAGGAAAGCCAGATAAAATTAGAGCATGTAAACACAGACCAATGGGAAGATAATTTGCTTGTTCTTATTCAATTATCACTACTGCTATGGAGTTCTGTGATATATAGTCATAGTGTGTCCTAAAATTTCTTTTTATTTTTCCTTAAAGAGATTTTCTGTTACTACTGTAAAACTTTCCTGGCTAACAAAGTTATGCATATTGGTGCGTTTCAATAATACTTCAAATGAATTTCATGATTTTGGGTTTTTGATGTCATGAGACCTATCTAAAAAAGAATGAGCTCAGCTGGTTCCAGAAAAAATGGGAACTATTTCAAGGAGAATAACCCATAAGGAGGAGGAGGAGGAGGAGAAGTCATCTTGAATAAAGTTTCCCACTGTATGCATCAATAAAATAAAAATAAAAGGTATGTTTCTCTAACTGCCCATTTGCTTGTTAATAGAAGCCCAATTTTATTCAAGAAAAATGTGCCTAGCCCTACAAAAGAAATCAAGATTGGTTTAGGTCTTTTCTACAGAGACACAGAGACTTGGTTTTAGAGATGATATTGCAGCAGAGGTGGCCAAGTGACCCAGTTCTGGCCAGTGAGATGTAAGGTGCTTCTTGGAAAGCCTTTTATCACTACTTTGAAGAGAAGCACATTTTTTATCTGCCCTCTTTCCTTTTGGTTTGAGGATATCATTCTGGGAGTTGTGTCATCCATTTTGCATCTTGCACCCACGAGGCAAGCACCGATAATGCCAACCCAGAGTAGTGATATGATTGCCCCTCTGAAGGGCCCCAGAAGTACCTCCCTCTGAAGAGACTTCCATCTGCATCCTACCTCCAGACTACTTACAAGAGTCAGTCAGATTTTCAGCTACCATGCATTCTAACTAGCACACAGAAAGTAGGCAAACAACACACAATGAGAAAAAAAAGAAGGAAAAAAGGAAGGAAGGGAGGGAGGGAGGGAAGAAGAGGAATCTATTTTATAGAGATCATGATACCAGTGACCCAGAGTTACCATAGTGAAATGACATGTATACATATAACTTAAAGCATCTGGCTTCTATTACACACTGTTTAAAAAGTGTCAACCATATTTAAATTATAAATTATTGAATTTTTTGTCAAATACATTCTTTTATTCAAATAAATTATAAATTACCACTAAGCAGGGAGAAATTCTATAAACTGTCATTACAGTTTATCAGAAACTCTGATTACTATAAGTCATTACATTTGGAGAACTGTTGACCTTTCTCAAATAATGTTCAGAAAACATCTAAACAGCAATTCAAGATATAACAGCTCTAGAAAAGCACAGCTGCAGGAGTCAGTAAGTCAGCAAATCGAAGGAACAAGCTAAGTTGACATGGAAGAAAGGGCATGTTAATGCTCACTTCTAGAAACCATTCAGTCAATATGAAGCAAAGGGCACAAATAAGAGAGCCAGTCAGGGCCTCCTGTGGTATCCTAATGGTGCAAGTGCCTCTTTCATTCTGTCACTTAACACACCAAAGATAAAAGCCACCCCTTGTGCTTTTTCTTAGCAAAGATCTATGGTGTTTGAATCTCAAATCAAAGAAGAAATTAGTTCAGCTGCCCATGCACAGTGGCTTATGACTCAAATGATTTTAGTTCTTTGTTAGAGCACCAGCTATTACAAATGCTCAATGAAATGGGGGGCAGAAGATCTGCAATCACCTTTTTTATGGTGGTAATTGCAAGAAAGTTAACATTAATTTCAGTTCAGTTAGGGCTGCCTGTGTGTATGTACTTGCACACTAGTGCATGCCTCATTCATAGAGTATATTCCTATTGCCACTGATGAATTACTATCATTCCAGTGGGGAAGACAAGCACATATGTGATGGTTGATCTTTTAGAGATCACCTGGTCTACATATCATAGGATAGTGATACAATAGTGTCATAAAAACTTTACAGGAAAATAAAATAAATAAATAAACATTTACAGGAAAAACAGATTAGCAGTCTAATTATCAGCCCACCCCAATCAATATGGCAAAAGGAGACATTTCAGGGTTCTGTCCTCTCACAGAAGCTTTGAACAACCAACAAAAACTGGCAGAAACATCTTTCTCAAAGGTCCAGAAACCAGTTAAAAGATTGCAGTAACAGGGCAAGTGATGAATCAAGAAGTCAACTTAAAAGTGGTAGGAACTTCTGGCACCCTGGCTGGTCCCTCTTCCAGCCCTCACTGGCTCAGCACAGAGCTACCCACACCAGTGCAAATCCCTGATCCCAGTTCCAGAGGGAACAGAGTAACAACCAATCACACACTGGGAGCATGTATTTATGGCCAAATCTGTCTGGTGTTGGCCTGAGGGACTCTCAATCCCAGAATTTGCCCCCTCTGTAGAAGGCAGCTCACCAACCTCTCCTACAGAATGTGAGAGAGACAAGTGGCCACCTAAGGCAAGGGATTTCTGCTGCAGAACATTCGGTGCAGTGCCCCCATGAGAAAACTGTTTTCTAGGGAGGACGTGCTATTCATATTCATAAAGGGAGAAATTCCCAGGCCTGTGTGCATGTCTAAGACAAAATGCAGGTGCAGAAAGGGTCAGGGTGGCCTCTATGCTTTGACTTCAAGCTATTCTCTAAACTAATTATATGCATAAGACCTGAAGAAGAGCACTACACAGGTAAATTTCAAAGACTGGGAAAGATATTTTCTTTTTTTGTTTGTTTGTATGTTTGTTTGTTTATTGCTGTTGTTCACTCCTGGCATTCACAGAAAACTGTCATAACATTATCTGGATATAAACTTAAGGAACAGACACCTCAGTGTCTAAATTCCCAGTTATAAAACATTAAAATATCAGAATGTCCTAGTTTCAACAAAAAATTATAGAACATACACACACACACAAAAAGGAAAGTGATGGCTCAGGCAAGAGAAAATTAAGCATTAGAAAAATCAATGAGGAGGACCAGACCTGGGACATATTACAAAAAGATATGTCCTAAATGGTCCTAAATATGCTCGAAGAACTGAAAGAAAACAGGACAAAGAACAAAAGCAAATCAGGAAAAATATAGATGAACACAAAGAGAATAACATTAGAGAGTTGGAAATTATAATCAGGAACCAAACAGAGCTGAAGACCACAGTAACAGAAATTAAACATTCCCTAGAGGGGTTCAACAGCAGATTGGAGCTGAGAGAAGAAAGAATCCATGAATTTAAAGATAAGACAATTGAAATCATCCAGTCTGAGGAGCAGAAGGAAGAAAGAATGAAAAAAAGTGAAGAGAGTCAGAAGGAGAAGAAAGAAAGAAAGGAGCAGAGAGAGTATTCAAAGAAATAATGGCTGAAGATTTCCATATTTAATGAAAGACATGAATACACATATCCAAGAAACTCAGTGAACTCCAAATAGAATAAACCCAGATACACACGTCACAGCATACTATAATCAAAATGTCAAATGCCAGAGTAAAAAGAAAATTCTGAAAGCCACACGAGAGAAGCAATATGCCACAAACAAGGGAGTGACAATAAGATTAAATGCCAATTTCTCGTCTGAAACCATGAGGGCAGGAAGGCAGTGGGATGCCATATTTAAAGGGCTGAAAACAAAAACTGCCAACCAAGAATTCTATTTCCAGCAAAACTTTCTGTCAAACATGAGAGCAAGATTAAGATGTTCCCACCTAAACAAAAGTTGAGGGAGTTCATCACCACCAGACTGACCCTAAAAGAGATGCTAGAGAGTTCAACAGGTTAAAAGGAAAGGGCAATAGACAATAGACCAAAGCTGCATGAAGAAATAAAGATCTCTGGTAAGGATTATGACAGGGATAAATATAATGCCAGTACTATTTTATTTTTGGTTTACAACTCCTCATTTTACTACCTACAGTATCTAAAAAGTAGGTGCATAAAATGTAGAGGAATTGGTGGTTTGGGATTTCTAATGCATAAACATGTAAATTGTGATAAGAACTACAAAAAGGTGGGGAGGAAGAATGGGTATAGGAACACAGTTTATGTGTACTATTGAAGTTGGTATAAAAGCAAATGAGATTGTTACAGATTTAGGATATTAACTTTAAGCCCTATGGTAACCACAAAGAAAATATTGGGGAACATACAAGCTCACAGGCACAGAAATTAGCACACAGGTTGCCAGGGGTGGCAGGAGGAATGGAGGGTTTATGCAAAACAGTTGTAGGGTTTCTTGTTTGGGACAAAGGAAATTTTTAGTAATGGAATATGGCAGGATACTGCAACAATAGTGAAAGAGATTAATCCCACAGAATGATATGGTAGGCTAGTGGTTGAAATGGGACAAGTTATATTACATATATGTTAACACAATTAAAAAGGGCAGTAAAAGATGCAATAACAATTAAAGGCAATATATGATCCTGGAAGGGATCTAACAAGGGAAGAGTAAAGGCTCAAAAGGACATTATTAGGACATATGAAAAATTTGGAACATAAACTATAAGCTTTATACCAATATTAAATTTCTTGGACTTGAAAACTGTACTTAAGAGGGATACATAACTGTGGTGATTGAATTTCATACCCCAATTTGGACATGTTCAAGGTCTTCATCCACATTCTGGTGGGTATGGACCCATTGGAAATAAGATCTCTTCAAGTTGTTACTTCAGTTAAGGTGTGGCCCAACTGAATTAGGTTGGGCTTTAATCTAGGTTACCGGAGTCCTTTATAAGCAGAGTGAAAGTCAGAAGGAGAGAGAAGCCATGGGGAGCAGAAAGAAAGAAGCCTTGAAGACATTATGTTGAATGAAATAATGCAGACATGAAGGGACAAATAATATATGATCTTACTGATATAAAATAATTATAATAAGCAAATTCATAGAGTCAGAAAGTAGAATAAGTTTACCAGGGGCCAGAGTGGGGATAGGTATGGGAAGATGATTTTTATACAGAGTTTCTATTTGGTATGATGGAAAAGTTTGGGTAATGAATGGTAGTGATGGCAGCACAACATTGTGAATGTAATTAACATCAATGAATTATATATTTGGATGTGCTTAAAAGGGGGAATTTTATGTTGTGTATATGTTACTAGAACAATTTTTTTAAAAAAAACCATAGAATTTGTACAATACCAACATTGAACCCTGTGTAAGCCATAAACTAAAGTTAATAATACAATTCTAATAATATTCTTTCATCAATTATAGCAAATTTACCCCAGTAATGTAAGGTATTAATAATGGGGAGGGGGTAATATGGTGTGCCAGTTTGAATGTATTATGTCCCCCAGGAAAAGCCATATTCTTTGATGCAATCTTGTGGGGCAGACATTTTAGTGCTGATTAGATTGGAATTCTTTGAGTGTTTCCATGGAGATGTGCCCCACCCAAGTGTAGGTGATAACTCTGATGAGATGTTTCCATGGAGGCATGGCCCCACCCATTCAGGATGGGCCTTGATCAGTACAGCCATATAAATAAGCTGGCAAGCAGAAGGAACTCAGTGCAGCTGAGAGTGGCATTTTGAAGAGGAGCTACAGCCAGTAGGGACACTTTGAAGAAAGCACAGAAGCTGCAGATGAGAGAAGTTTGAAGACGGCTGTTGAAAGCAGACTCTTGCTCCAGAGAAGCTGAGAGAGGACAAATATCCCAAGTGCAACTAAGGGTGACATTTTCGAGGAACTGCAGCCTAGAGAGGAACGTCCTTGGAGAAAGCCATTTTGAAACCAGAACTTTGGAGCAGACGCCAGCCACATGCCTTCCTAGCTAACAGAGGTTTTCTGGACATCATTGGCCATCCTCCAGTGAAGGTATCCAATTGCTGATGGGCATTTTATGGCCTTAAGACTGCAACTGTGTAACCAAATAAACCCCCTTTTATAAAAGCCAATCAGCTTCTGGTGTTTTGCATTCCAGCAGCATTAGCAAAGTAGAACATATGGGAACTCTATTTTCTGCATGATTTTTCTGTAAAATTCTAACTTTTTTATTTGATAAATAAAGTAATTTTAAAATAAAAAGATAACTTCTCTAATAAAAAAAATCAGCTTGCTAATTTTCATCCAAAATGTTTTAAATGTGCTGAGATTTTAAGCGGGAGGGGGTATTAAACTTTTAAATATTTTCATGAAACAAAATTACAATAATATTCCTTTTTCAATTGTAACAAAATCACCACACTAAAGCAACGTGTTACTATTGTAGGGATATACGGGAACTCTGTATTTTCTACTTGATTTTTCTTTAATTAAAAAAAAGAGGACACCACACAAAATGTTGTGGTGAAGAGTTGACATCTTAATACTGAGTCTTGAATCCATTAATATGATATATAACCCTATTCATGTCTTCTTTAATGTCTCTCAATAATGTTTTGCAGTTTTCAGTGTTAAATTCTTGCCAATCTTTGTTCTATTTATTCCTAGGTAATATATTTTTCATTCTTCATTTTTGTGCTGGTATATATGAATATAACTGTTTTTTTTTGAATCTATAAAGCATTTAAATTCATTTACGAGTTCTAATAGTTCATCTACAAATTCATTTGCTATTCTATGTGTACAATCATGTCATCTGTGAATTATGGCACGTTAATTTTTTGTTTCCTTTCTAATCCTTATACAAGTATTCTTTTTCTAGCTTTCTGCTGGAAATGACCTTCAGGAGCATGTTGGAAAGAAATGTCATTAATGAACATCCTTATCTACTTTCTGATTTCAGGAGAAAAGATTTTAAAATATTACCATTAAGCATGAGGCTGGTATAGGTTTTCTGTAGATACTTTTTACAATAAACAAGAAAGGACTCTGACTCCTGGTTTACTGATAATTTTTATCATGAATGAGTATTGAATTTTTTTTTATTATTTTTCTTCATTCACCAAGATATTATATGATCTTTCTTCTTTGCTTGTCCATCTATTATTGAGGGTAATCTGTTAATTTCTTCCACTATAATTGTAGTCATGTCTACTGTTACTTTCAGTTTTGTCAATTATGTTCAATTTATTTGGAAGCAGAATTTTGATATCTTCCTGGTTGACTAACTTCTATAGCACTGTTCCAGTTTGCTAGAGTTGTTGTTATGGATTGGCTTTTATAAGGGGGGCATATTTGGTTACAAATTTACAGTCCTAAGGCCATAAAAGTGTCCAAACTAAGGCATAAACAAGAGGCTACTTTCACTGAAATATAGCTGATGGCGTCTGGAACACCTCTCTCAGCCAGGAAGGGATGTGGCTGGCATCTGCTGGTCTTTTGCTCCTGGGTTGTGTTTCAAAATGGCTTTCTCCAAAATGTCTCTGAGCTTCTATCTCTCTTAGCTTCTCTTAGCTTCTCTCAGCTCTCTGTTTGGTGCTCCTGGGGTGTTTCTTTCTAAACATCTGGGAGTTCTCTCTTACCTTCTCCAGGGTAACTCTGGGTTTCATCTCTTAGCATCTGCAAATGTCTTTCTGACACATCTCCAAGTGTTTCCAAGCATCTGGGTCTGTGTTGTCTCTTAGCTTCTCCTGGGGGCAAACTCTGGATTACATATTTTAGCTTCTCTCCAAATGTCTCTCTCAGCTTCTCTGAGTTTCTTCTCTCCATGAGCCTTCTTAAAGGACTCCAGTGATCCAGTCAAGACCCACCCTGAATGGGCAGGATAACATCTCCATAGAAATAATTTAATCTAAGGTCTCACCCACAGTTGGATGAGTCACATCCATGGAAACACTCAATCAAAAGGTTCCACCCAAAAAGATTGGATTAAAAGATCATGGCTGCCTCAAACCAGCACAATCACTATGAAATATTCCTCTCTATCTCTACAATACTTCTTGCCTCAATGTCTGCTTTGTCTGACCTTAGAATATTTTCACCAGTTTTCTTTTGGTTGGTTGTGCTTGGTTTATTATTTATCATTATTTTATTTTCAATATTCTGGGTCCTTATTGTTGAGGTGCATCTCTCATAAGCAGCATGTACCTGTGTATACTGAATCTCTTTTAATTTGTATATTTGGCCATTTACATGTATGTTATTATTGATAAATTTGCATTCATAGATACCATCTTTTTGCTTGTTTTCTGATTGACACATCTGTTTTACATTACTTTCTATAGCCTTTCTTGCCTTCTTTTGAATAATCAAAAGTTTCCCCCTCAGTTGATTTCCCCCTCTATCAATGTTAGCTATAAACCTATTTCTAGTTTTTTAATTTTTAGTGGCCCTAAAGATTACAGCATGAACCTTTGACTTATTAAAAGTCAATAAACATTTTCACTTTTCCTTGGTAATGCTAAGAAAGTGGAAAAATTTTAATTTGATTTATTTCTCCTACATTTTAAAAAGTATTGTTGCCATAAATAATAACTGTACATTATTTAAAAATCCATAAGACATTGTTACTTTTGATACCTTCAATATTCAGTCAGTGTGAATCTACATTTGCCCACACATTTGCACTTTCCTTTTTCTACTTTCTTTCTGCAATATGTATTTTCCCCTAGGATCGCTTTCCTTCTTCTGAAGTGCTTCCTTTAATATTTCTTTTATTATTGGTTTGACGGCAATATATTACCTGTTTTTTATGTCTGGAAGCATTATTTGGCCTTCATTTTTGATGGATATTTTTGCTTGCTACAAAATTCGACATTGGTGGTTATTTCCTTCTAACACTTTAAAGATGTCAGTCCACTGTCTTCTGGTTTCCATATTTTCATTGGGGTGTCAGTTATAAGTCTATCTGTTGCTCCTTTAACATTATGTTCCCTTCCCTCCAACAAATGCTTTTAAGCACTGTGTTTATCTTGTTTTTCAACTGTCTTGCTATGATGTGCCTGTGGCATAATATTCTTTATATTTGTTCATCTTTATTTCACAGAGCCTCTGGAAAAAAATTGGGGCCATTCAAATATTATTTCTGCACTCTTTCTTTCTTTCCTTATTGGTGGGATTCCAGTAGGCATTTACATTTTTCCCACAGGTTTCTAAAACTCATTTTTATATTTTCTTTGTATGCATTCTGCTTCAGTTTGAATATTTTCTGTTGATTAGTTTTCTGTTCATTTATTCTGCCATCTGCTGCATTTAATCTACTATTAAATCCAAACAATTTGTCTTCAATTCAGATGGTGTATCTTTCAATTCTATAATTTGCATTTGGTTCTTTATTATAAATTCCAATTCTCCATTTATCATCTATTTTATCCTATTATTCCTTTTCTTGTTGCAATTTTATTTTAAAGTCCTTGTCATCTATTGTCAAAATTTACATCATTTGAAATTTTTGTTGTCTGTTTCTTCTCTTGGTTTACAGTTATGTGCTTCTGCCTTTTGACATGTATAGTCATTTTGGATTGCCAGAAATTGTATATAAAATAATTACAAAGACCCTAGATGTTACATTCTTCTAGCAAGTGTCCCAAATTCTCACTGGCAGGCCAATAGAGTGGTGGGAGATCATGATAATCAATTCAAGAATTGTTATGAGTCAATGCTTGTTCAAAGCAGTTGGTGATGTTGGTATACATCTGGTTTAGTCCTGGCATTCTATGATATTCAAGTTATAGCCTGGTATAGTCTATAGAGCTCTCCCTGCAAGATGTACCACCCTCTAGCATTTATCTCATGCAACTGCTTAAATTACAGTCTGTGTGTTTGTGGTATTATGTTAAATTTTATAGCCTCCATCCAGCATAGCTACAGATGTCAGCAAATATCTTGATGGGAAAACCAGAAATGTGCTTGAGATAGGCCCATGTCTTCACAAAGCTCTGCTGGTTTTTCTGTACCTCTTTCAGCTGCCCTCCACAGGGACAAAGTCTGAATCTTCAGTCCTTAGGTGCAGGAATAATTGGCAAATTCTTCCAGGGAATGGGTGGGTCCAGAATTAATCACAATTCTCATAGTCTCACACTGCTTCAGTGAATTAGCCCCTACTAATTTTTGTTTCCTCAGAACCTAACCACTGCATTGAAATAAATAATTTCTCAATTTTATCAAATTTTTTTTGTTGTCCTTGGTAGGAGTTATAGTCTGACACTAGCTAGTCTATCCTACACTGTAGTATAATTATAAATGAAAAATATTTATCTCTGATTAATTATTCCATTCTCTTTGGCAGAAAACTAAATCACATAGTATGAAATATACTAAAGGGAGCACTTCCAAGGTAACCATCAATATAAAATGAAAGCAAGAAGTTCTTATATAATTCTTATTGCTAAATCATATTATTCTGCCAAACTTAAGCATGTATAAGGGAAACAGCCATTCATAACTGTGCCAGTTTGAATGTATTGTGTCCCCCAAATGCCATTATCTTTGACGTAGTCTTGTGGGGCAGACATTTGGTGCTGATTAGATTTGCTTGGAATGTGCCCCACCCAGCTGTGGGAGATGACTCAGATGAGATATTCCCATGGAGGCATGGCCCTGCCCATTCAGGGTGGGCCTTGATCAGTGGAGCCATATAAATGAGCTGACTCAAAGAGAAGGAACTCAGTGCAGCTGTGAGTGATGTTCTGAAGAGGAGCAAGCTTGCTAGAGAGGAATGTCCTGGGAGAAAGCCATTTTGAAACCAGAACTTTGGAGCAGACACCAGTCATGTGTCTTCCCAGCTAAAAGAGGTTTTCTGGATGCCATTGGCCATCCTCCAGTGAAGGTACCCAATTACAGACGTGTTACCTTGGACACTTCATGGCCTTAAGACTGTAACTGTGTAGCCAAATAAACCCCCTTTTTATAAAAGCCAATCCATCTCTGGTGTTTTGCATTCTGCAGCATCAGCAAACTAGAACAATAACTTTTAAGAACACCAAAACCAGAAATTATATTTTTACAAGTATATCTATTTCTACAAACAAAGCTAGAGTACATTTCTATTTAAATACATTACACAAACTTCAAGTAAATTTCAAAATGCGTCTTCATAATCATGAGCAAAGTACTTTTGAATTTGTAGGAAAATGAAGTTATTGAAAATAACCATCTATCTGCACCTCTTTGAAGTAAAAAGCAAAATGCTTAACTTGGTACAAAAAGGATCTAGCTTTATAAACATATGACACCTATTCAAATGAATTATACCAAATAAGAATCCTTCCATATTGAACTGAACATCGTATACTCTATTATATTCCTAAGATGTAGGTTCCTAGTAAATGTGATACATAAATCATTTAAAAAGTGGCCATAATTTTATGAAAACCTGACCATTTTTAAAGACTTGAACAGAACAATGAATATTTCATAAGTACTGGCTAAGTATCATTTTAGTACAAAGATATTGCATTTCTTGTCTGCAGTTGGCAGATGTGAGTTTTGATATTGAATACTTATTGAAGAAAAACAATGAAAAACAGTAACTCCTCTATTTTTCTCTTAAATAAAACACAAAAAATGATGTTGGCAAAGTAATTCTTGAAATGTATATGCAAATAGGGAAAAGGAGGGTGTCATTTGGTTTCCAAGCAGAGAGGAAAGAGTTTCAAGGTTTTCTTCTTACACTGTCACACTCAAAGTTCATCAGACCTCAGTTTTCTGGTCTAAAAAATGAGGATAAATGTAGTTCTTACACCATATTGATTAATGAGATAATTTATACAAATATAAAGTCACAGCACAGCACTTGGTGTTCAGTAAATAGATGCTATAATTCTTATCCACTTTTGTTATTATCATTATTTATTTCATATAGATTTGGTTTCAAATATAATTGGTTCCTAGGTTTTAGACCCAAAAGATCTTTGAAACACTATTTTCATGTAAAGATGTCTTCATGCATAATTAAAAATAAAGCTTAGATTTTTTTTTTTATAATTTTGTTAACTTAAAGACTACTCATATGGTATTTACCATCGCATGAATTTAAAGTAGAGTAGCAAAATATGTTTATTCAGGAAATTAGCACTTACTGGGGAATCTCTTCATATTCTCACTTCTCAAGGTCATGGTATTTTTCTTCCTAACAGTTAGATACCAATTTATGAAGCTATTTACATGAAAAGGTTAGTAAGCTACTCTAACAGCTTGAATCATCAATTATACTATTGTACTTCTAGAATGTAAGACATGCTTAGCACACCGACTACGTGACCCAAACTCATGGAATGCCCACCACCCTGTGTCCATTTATCTTCATTTCCTTCATCCCATTAATGATGCCCAATACCCTGTTAAATACCTCAGTATTTACAAATAAATGTTTACAAACCACTCTCTGAAGATCCAAGTTAAATAAATTAGACAAGCCAGACACTCTCCTCTAAAAGCCTGGTGTGTCAACTGCATTCTCCATGGGAATTAACCAGACATTTCATCCCTCCATTTTGTCTTTGACACATGACAATTAGGCACAATACTTCAACATCCACTTTTGTAGCAGTCTACTTTTCTCCTTCACCTGGATCTACGAAAATTTCACCTGCTTCTTAAAAAGAGAACATAGTATTGAAAGAACAAGGAATCCAGCCTGCTTCCTATAATTAATGAATTTTCTCAGAAAAGCCATGCTTTAGTTTATCAGAGCAAATCAAGATACTTGGTATGTGAAAGAGTAACTTCTACTCTGAGACCTATGAAATTTTCCAAAGGTAAGATAAGTTTTATAATTTTCTACATAAAACATCATTTTTCCTAATAACCATCATTTTGCATTCATGTTGTTTTCTTTTTTCATTCATTAAACAAATATCCC
Source organism: Choloepus didactylus (assembly GCF_015220235.1). Taxonomy (NCBI): domain Eukaryota; kingdom Metazoa; phylum Chordata; class Mammalia; order Pilosa; family Megalonychidae; genus Choloepus; species Choloepus didactylus. Next base: position 57,822,771 of record NC_051312.1, read on the forward strand.
TGTGAGTTTACTATATTACAGACACTGTTCAGTATTAAAGAATCTAATGATGGCATAAAACAAAAGGCATAGTTCCTTTACTACAGTGGCTAACCAAAATCTCATTGAATGTATGTGAAACTAAAACTGTGACAAGTTGTATAAAAATGGGTAAGAGAGAGTATACTGAGTAACTCATCTAGTCACAGAGATCAGGGAAAACCACCCTGGAAAAAATGATGATGATTCTGATAAATTAGATCTTTACACTTTATCTACATCAGTTGCTCCCTCTACAAGTTGCCTTCCTTTTTTGGAGATCTCCCACAAAGGATCCAACTTTTCAACCTCTCACGGGAAAGAAATATGCAATGAAGAATAGATAAAATAAAGATATAGTGAGATATGAGTGTTGAGTGTCAAGATAACTAAGACAATAAATAACATTTATGGAGTGCTATCAGTCATTATAACACTGAATTTCCACAACAACTCTCTGTTGTAGTAGTAGCATTACCCCAAATTTAGAGATGAAAAAATAATTGTAGATAGATTAATTAATTTACCTAAGGTGGCATAGCTAGTAAGTATTGAAGCTGGATTTTTAACCCAAGCAATTTTACTTGTTGCACTCTTAATTATCTTCTATCTTCAATTTCTAGTAGAGTTCGCTTAACTAGCTTAGTGTCTTCTACACATTTTTAAGTGCACATGGTTCAAAACATTTAAAAAAATTTAATTATTGACCTTCAAAAGACTAATATTTCATTCCATAAAATTCATTAACAACTCATGAACATTTTTCCTTTTAGTAATGTTTCTTGATATTTACTCTATGCAAATATCTCAAATAATATACTCGATAGAACTCCCCACTAGTTTATCTAGAAACACATGGCGGCATTAGAGGGGAAAAAAAAATGTGTTCCTTTTAAAACGACCCATTCAAATCATGGATCTATCTCTACCTTACATTCTTGGCCTAAAGAAAGGTTGGGTGTGTGTCAGGCCCCAGAAAAAGAGTCTAACATATAGAAGGAATGTCTGATCCACGGGCCCTGCTGCTTATCTCATAGATACCAGATGTGCCATAAACTAAAGGTTGAAGGCTGTTTTAGGAATCCCAGTCACAGTGGCACCTAGACTCCAGGGGGTGGACAAGGGAAGATCAGATATGTCCATAAAGATGAATGACCACAAACAAGCCAAAAGGCGTGCTTCCTCCACATAGATAATACAGTGCACATCAAAGAAGAGTAGTGTGTTAGAACCCTAGTAACCAGTCAGCAGACACTGATAAGCACTCACCCAATTGAGGCCCAGAACACACTCAGCAGGACCTTCCCCCCTAACACCCAACGTGGGTTTTTCCTTTAAAAAATGCGGCTCTCAGATAAAGGGCTGGAGCCATTTTTCCTTTCTTTCTTTTCTGATGGCTCCCACCTGCTTTCTTCTGCTTTCTTCCTCCAATAAACCTTAAACTCTCTACTTAAACCGTGACTCGCTGCGTTTGTGTGAATTCCTGAACGACCTGACAGTATGGAATCTTTGTAATTTAGGAAAATATTGAAAAAACTGTTAGGCATCTGCTGCCCCAGAGCTATTGTCACTTAGACATTTTGTCATCTGTATTTAAAAAGCATAAATATAATTTCATTAAGGTTGATTAGCTTCATAACAACACAGAAAACCTGAACATCTTTGGAGGATATTATAAAAGTGAACCAGATACATTACGTGAAACATTTCACATGACACAAGTTCATTCCATAGTTTACAGACTGAATGCTAACGAGAACTGAGCAGAAACAAAGGGGGAGACCAGATATGAGAATATAGCCCTGGGATGATATTGATATGGTTTATTTTAGGAAAGCCACTTTGGACCACATAACCATCAGAGCTAACATAATAGGGCCATTGTTGAGAATGGTTTTAGCAATGCAAACTTGAAAAATTCTTGCAGTTCAATATAAAGTAATTTAAGAATTAAAAAAAAAGAGTCCCACCCATTGATCACATGTAGTCTGAGAAGCACTGTGCTATGCATTTTATCTCTAATATATTTAGTCTCTTATTTAATCTACTCAACAGCCATTAGAGATATGCAATGTTATCACCATTCCCTTTTTATAGATCAGGCTCCTGAGAATAGAGAATTTAAGTGAATAGCCCAATATCATACAGTAACTGTGAGAATCCTGGTCAACACTATTGGGACCTACTAGCTTTCAAAGAACCTTTCAAGATAAAGATTCAAAATCATACAACCATAGACTCTCAAGCTTAATAAAGTTGTAATGGTATCTAATGCAACCCTCCAAAGAAATGAATATCATTCTACCAACCACATTCAACACTTCTGGTTCTGGTTACCTCATTATAGATCCTTTTCCTTTTAGGCAGCTTTTCTCTAGCCTTGAGAAACCTACAAAAGTTATTTATTTATCATTGAATTCCTACCATGTGCCCAACCTTCTTCCAACAGTTAGAGATTCAGTAGTGACACGATAGATATGGTCCCCATTCCCATGGTATTTACTTTCTAACAAGGGAGAGAAATAAAACAAGGTGCCATGATAAATAGCTACTAGGAGCTATTTTAGATTGGGTAGTCAGAGCTCTCTTGTCCTATCAAAATTTTATGGGCTGCCTCAGCATCCATCTCACTAAGCCACTTGCTTCAACACTGACCTTAGGCTAGTTAATAAACAGCTTTCCATCCTCGTGGCATACACACCCCAGAGCTAAAATTCATATCTGCAGCTACCACCCACACTACCCAAATGCCTCACCCAAAATCCACAGAGGCTTCAAATGATAAGCTACCCATCACCACTGCCCTTCCACTCCCAGTTCCTTTTCCTTTTCATGCACGTTTTCCTTACACTAACCTATCCTTCACTTCCACAGGAAATCCATTAACCTCCAACCCTGGACCACAATAAAGGCACAAACCCACGGGTCGCTCTTGCTCTGCTTGTGTGCTCGCACACACGGCTGAGTCACCGGAGCTTACCACACTTCTAGTCCCCTCCTCATGGCATCCCTCTCTCCCTGGGATCTATGAGTAATGAACTGTCTTTTCTCAGGTATATTGTCTCAGCCTCCCATTGTGTCGTACCTGACCTCCGACTGAACCCAAATTTAAAATGCAATTTAACTAATTCACATCACCTCTTTAAGGACATATATGCTGAAACAGAATGACAAGAAGAAGCTAAGTGTGAGAAGACTAGGAGAAAGAACATCCTTAAGGCAGGTAATGATATTGACTTATTTTAGGGAAAGAAGAGATGCCTCTGTGTGTAGCAAGGTGACTGAAAGGGAGAATTGTATGATAAAAAATAACTTAGGGTAGGTAAACAGGAAATAGAAACATTTATGGCCTTTTAGATTCAATTGAGAATTTGCTTTTTATTCCAAGAAGCAATAAAGGTTTTTAAGCAAGGAAAAGACATTAGCTGATTTATATCTGACATATTTAAAAAAAATAATAATAAACTGACTGATATGTGATAAGTCATCTGTAAAAGAACCAGAATAGAAACAGGGAGACCAGTTAGTCCTAGTGAGAGATGGTAACTTGGACTAGTTGCTGGTCAAGAGTGGATGGTGTCAGGATATGTTTTTGGGTTAGCACTGAAGGGCTTGGTTACGGATTAGGTATAAAGAGGGAAAGAAGGCAGTAATAAAGAATTAATTTTAGGATCTGGCTTGAGCAAACAATGATGTCATTTACTGAAGTGGTGACAAATTGAGAGGAATGAAAAATTAGAGGGCTGGGGCTTCAAGCCACTTCATGTCAACCCCTATCAGTCTAACTTACTAGATCTCTGAGAGGTAGGGGTCCTGGAGATTGAGTTCAACCACTTGGGCACTGATTCTATCAATCATGACCACATAATGAAATACCATATAAACTCAGTACACTGGAAGCTTCCATGAGTTCCACGGCTGAAAAAAAAAAACACATTGCTATGCAGGGAGGTTGATGCATTCCGACTCCACATGGCAGTAAGGACACGGAAGGATGCGTTTGAGATCCTGCCAGATCTCACCTTATACATCTCTTCTTTTGGCTTCTCATTATGTGTATCCTTTTACTATAATAAAACTATAATTGTAAGTATAGTGCTTTCAGTGAGTTCTATGAGTCATTCTAGCCAATTATCAAAACTTACAGGGTGATGGGAACTGCCAAATATGTAGCCAGTTAGTCAGAAGTGAGGGTGGCCTGGGCCCCCAAGCTTGCCACTGGTGACCAAATAGCAATCTTATAGAGAATTGTCCTTAATTTGTGGAGTCTGGCCTAACTTAGGGTAAAGTCAAAACTGAATTGACTGAACTACTTCAGTCTTTGCAGTGCTGATTACAATTCTGTACCTACACACTTGGTGTTAGAAGACATTAAAGAAGTTGTTAATGTTTTTGACATCTTTTATAGACAGTCACTTAGAGAGAAGGACACAGAGGAAAAGCAAACATCAGAGAGATATTTGGATTAGATGACCTTTAAAGTTCCTTCCAATCCAAAAATGTAACTTTTCTAGAGAATAAGCATTTTATAATCTGAATAAATGACTGAGTTTAAGTTGACAATTAGGATTGGTGTTGAAACTTAGATTTGTTGGAACCCTAACCAGTGCCTACCCGAAGTGATATATCATGTGATATAATCAGGAATATTAAATTAAGCAATAGAAATTCAATGCTTCCGGACTTGAAATAAAAGTTACTTTTAACACACATCCAAAATCTTTATGGAAATTAATGAAATAATTTTTATGATTCCCCCTCTTTAAATATATGATAAAATTCATCTGATCGGTGTGTAGGGCTAGGAGAGTCTGTATTTTAAGGTAAATACGCCTTGCCCCAAGTTCTACCATGAAAAATATTTTGACATATTAAATTTATTGCACTAAATTAAAATCAATTAAACCAACAGCAAATGGAGCACCTATCTTCTAAGTTTTGGAAGGAAAGAAGACAATACAAGAAATCAACCCCCTTCACACCTCAGTCCTCCATACCCACATATCTTTTAGAATAAGAATTAAGAAGAAGATCCAACAGATGGCTGTTCTTGAGGAGAGGGGAGAGATGGCAGAGTTGTCTCTACCAAGATTCCTTCCAGGTCTGTACTTCTGACCACCCCTGAAGAGAAGCCTTGGCAGTGATCAGGGCAACAAGGAGCTATTACCACTGAAGTCAACATTACCTGAAAATTTTCACAGGGAACCAAAGCCTTATAACTACAAGTTACACTTAGAGCACAAGTGAGAGAAAGCAGAGATGGGAGGAGCTAAAGCAATGTTCTTCTCTTTTCAAAATCCCAAATATAAAATGCCTCCCTTTTCTTTTTTTTTTAATATAACTACATTGCTTCCAAAATGTTCCTACCTACTCCAAGAAAATTAACAAACCATAATCAAACAAAGGAATAAGAAAAATCAATAACCTAAAATAACTACATTGCTTCTGTGCCAGTTTGAATATGAAGTGTCCCTCAAACACTATTATCTTTGATGTAATCTGATGTGGGCAGACGTTATCAGTGTTGATTAGATTGTAATTCTTTGAATGTTTCTTTGGAGATGCGCCCCACCCAGCTGTGGGTGATGACTCTGATTGGATAATTTCCATGGAGGTGTTGCTCCACCCATTCGGGGTGGGTCTAAGTTGAGTCACTGGAGTCATATAAATGAGCTGATGGACAGAGGGAACTCAGTGCAGCTGTGAATGATGTTTTGAAGAGGAGCTACAGCCAAGAGGGACACTTTGAAGAAAGCACAGGAGCTGCAGATGAGAGTTTGAAGACTGCTGTTGAAAGCAGACTCTTGCTCTGGAGAAGCTAAGAAAGGACAAATACCCCAAAAAGAGTGGCATTTTTGAGGAAATGCAGCCTAGAGAGGAACATCCTGGGGGAAAGCCATTTTTGAAACCAGAACTTTGGAGCAGACGCCAGCCATGTGCCTTCCCAGCTAACAGAGGTTTTCTGGACACCATTGGCCATCCTCCAGTGAAGGTACCCGATTGTTGATGACTTACCTTGGACACTTTATGGCCTTAAGACTGTAATTGTGTAACCAAATAAACCCCCCTTTATAAAACCAAATCCGTCTCTGGTGTTTTGCATTCTGGCAGTATTAGCAAACTAGAACAGCTTCCAACATGTTCCTACCACACCCCCCAAAAATTAACAAACCACAGTCATTCCTGAGCACTCCCAGAACATTGATTACCCTCCATAACTTATCTGTTCTTATTAGATTATTTTTTCCTTTTCACCAGTTGCTGTCAATCACTAGGCCCCCTACATTCTACAATATTAAACATTTATTTTACATTTTTCACAGAGTTCACATTAGTGGCAACATACAATATCTCTTTTTTTGTGCCTGGCTTATTTCACTCAGCATTATGTCTTCAAGGTTCATTCCTGTTCTCATATGTTTCACCACCTCATTGCATCTTACTGCCGCATAGTATTCCATCATGTGTATATACCACATTTTGTTTACCCACTCATCTGTTGAAGGACACTTGGATTGTTTCCATTTCTTGGCAATTGTGAATAATGCTGCTATGAGCATCAGTGTGCAAATATCTGTTCAAGTCACTGCTTTCAGATCTTCTAGCTATATATCAAGAAGTGAAATTGCTGGATCGAAGGGTAACTCAGTGTTCTAGTCGGCTAATGCTGCTGGAATGCAAAACACCAGAGACGGATTGGCTTTTATAAAAGGGGGTTTATTTGGTTGCACAGTTACAGTCTTAAGGCCATAAAGTGTCCATGGTAACACATCAGCAATCATGTACCTTCACTGGAGGATGGCCAATGGTGTCCAGAAAACCTCTGTTAGCTGGGAAGGCACGTGGCTGGCATCTGCTCCAAAGTTCTGGTTTCAAATGGCTTTCTCCCAGGATGTTCCCCTCTAAGCTGTAGTGCCTCGGAAATGTCACCCTTAGTTGCACTTGGGGTATTTGTCCTCTCTGAGCTTCTCCAAAGCAAGAGTTTGCTTTCAATGGCCGTCTTCAAACTGTCTCTCATCTGCAGCTCCTGTGCTTTCTTCAAAGTGTCTCTCTTGGCTGTAGCAGCTTGCTGCCTCTGTGTGATCTTATATAGTGCTCTAGTAATTTAATTCAGACCCACCCTGAATGGGTGGGCCAACACCTCCATGGAAATTATCCAATCAGAGTCATCAGCCACAGTTGGGTGGGGCACATATCCATGGAAACACTCAAAGAATTACAATCTAATTAACACTGATAAGTCTGCCCACACAAGATTACATCAAAGATAATGGCGTTTGGGAGGACATAATGCATTCAAATTGGCACACTCGGTATCTGGTTTTCTAAGGAACTGCCAGACTGCCTTCCAGAGTGGCTGTACCATTATACTGTCCCACCAGCAATGAATAAGAGTTCCAGTTTCTCCACATCCCCTCCAGTATTTGTAGTTTCCTGTTTGTTTAATGGCAGCCAATCTAATTGATGTGAGATGATATCTCATTGTGGTGTTAATTTGCATCTCCCTAATAGCTAGTGAAGATGAACATTTTTTCATGCATTTTTTAGCCATTTGAATTTCTTCTTCAGAGAAATGTTTTTGATGCCTTCTTTTTATAAGCAATTGTCACAAAATATTTTTAATTCAAACAAAAATATTTGGATGAGTTAGGAAGAGTTGAACTAGGCTGATACTGATTTACTGAGTTCTAAATCCATTCTAAAACATGGCTCATCTTCCTATAAATTTTCATTGAAGAACAATATAAGGAGTTTCATGTTAGCCATCAATGAGTTTACTCCATTATTTTTTTCACTTTTTCATTTTTTTTTTAATTTTGAAGGATATTAAATGTACAGGGAGTTTACAAAAATAGTATAGAGTTCCCACACACCCCTCACCCAGTTTCAATTCCCTCTATTGTTAACACCTTACATGTGTTTAGAACTAAGAAACCAACATTGGTATATTATTATTAACTAAACTCCAGACTTTATTGGGTTTTCCTGTTAATATTCTTTTTCTGCATCAGCATCCAATCTAGGATATCGCAGGACATTTAACAGTCATGTTTCCTTAGTCTCCTCTAGTCTGTAAGAGTTTTTCAGTCTTTTCTTGTTTTTCATGATCTTGCCAATTTTGAAGAGTACTGGTCAGGGATTTTGTAGAATGTACCTCACATAAGGATTGTCAGATTATTTTTCTCATGATTACATTAGGGTCATGAGTTTTTTGAAAGAATACCACAGAGATGACTTGCCCTTCTTAATATATCATGTCAGGGGTTACATGAAATCACTGATGATGTTAACCACAGTCATTTGTTTATGGTGGTGTTTATCAGGTTTCTCCACTAACACAAATTTAATATTTCTTTCTATATTCTTATTATTTGGAAGTCAATAAGTCTAGCTCACACAATAAGTGGAGAGGGGGTACTAAGTTTTACCTTTATTTGTATCCTAACTTTTAAAAACTATTTTCATTGTTCAGTTGTGTTTAAGAAAGAAAAAGATAGACAATGTTTCTCAAAATAGAATTAAGTGGACCACATTATCCTCTAACATTTAACACATTAGCTCAAAGGTTATGCAATATTAAATATTCTCATGAAATTGCAAAGGAGCATGAACTATACAGCATAAATAAAATTTGTGTTCATAGATATTAGGGATATGTAGCCAATATTAGGAGTTTAATATGCCCTATTTTTATGCAAAGAAACCTTTCCAGAATACCAAATTATTTTACATTAAGAAAAATGCACATTTGGTTCTATTTTCATGTAAATGACTACAATTGTATAAATGATTTCATTCTGGAAATAGAAACCCAAATTGTCTCCAATGTGATCACACACACAAACACAACCTGTCTACTTCATATACCATCATTGTCAGGGAACTAATTTAACTAGGTAAATACAAGTCATTTGTGGTTAGTTTACTTTCTTAAAAGATTTTTATGCAACATAAGAGATTTTTTCTCTTTTATACATCATAAGAACCCACAAAACCTTAATTTATTTTTCCTGTGATTTCCAAAGTAAAGCTGTAAGAATGTAAATACAAAGAAAAATCCTGAGTAGATATTTAAGTCTTCTAAAATATGAATGATGAATCTAAGAATTATATAATCAAACTAAAAGGCTTTGCAGAAGACTATTAGAAATTTTGTTGATAGTGAAATGAATATTTAAGAGGAAGTAAAATAAATCAGAATTATCTAATAGCATGAAAGAGAAATAACTGTTGCACTCCACAGGAATTTATTATAGACAGAATATTTATTGGGTCTGCAGAAGACAAAACAACACACGAAAGTAACAACAACAAGATTATTTTGTACATTAGTTAACAATTTGAGTTATAATCACTTTGAATGAGAAAGATGTTCTCCCAAAACAATATGCTTTGAGAATAAGCATTAATTTTAAAATGGTTAAGGGGACTGCATTGAACATATGCTATATTTTGTGAACTCCCACTTTTAATTTGTCTGATGGTTTGCCATTTCAGATTATGGTTACAGGATTTGTTTTTAGGAAATTTAGGTCAATTTATCCCACTTTTGGTCATAACTTTGATCTCTTAAGTTGTGGTTTATCTACTATAATTTTCCCTCTCTAGATAAACAGTAAAGTATGGAGAGATATTTTGAGATTACTGAAATCTCCTATTCCCTATTAAAATTTTACAAACTAGTTTTACCAAACATTGAAGAGTCTTACTTAAATCAAGCTCTGCTAAGATGTTTGAAATGGTGATTTCCTAACTGCATCATTTGTTTTTGTTTTGTCTTCTTTCCATTGGCAGTCTAAGGAGGGCATTTTCCTCTCTGCTAGTTATTTGTTTATTCATTTGTACAGTTATATCATTATGGAATAATAGACTATTTTACTCAATGAGTTATAATTTATTACTGTTATTTATTTTAATGCTCACATTGTCTCGGGTTGATTAGCGAGTGATTTCTTTAAACTGGCTCTAGAGTTCTTTTGATATATCCTCATCCTTTTTGAATTTTTTTATATTCTGCCACAGAAAAGTGCTCACAGCTTTTCTTGGACTTAACTGCAGCTCCAGATTCAGCAATTTCTCCCAGGATCCCCGGTTCATTTTAGTAGAAAATGCATCTAGAGCCAAGACCTTGATGACAGTCTTATTGCTACTGGTGTATCACACTGCTTCAAGGTCCTCTCTGTGGACAGTGGGGACTAGGAAGACACATATATTTTGTCTGTAATTTCTACAATACCATATACATGATACAAGGGAAATTTTGATTAAGTTAGATTTATCACAATGTAAACTCTTGTTTTGCAAAAGACACTGTTTAGATAATTACATGACAAATTACTGATTGGAAGAAACTATTTGCAAGTCACAAATCTGATAAAGGATGTATTGGGATATGTAAAGAACTCATAAAACTCAACAATAGAAAATGGAAAACTCAATTTAAGAATGGGAAAAAATCTAGACACTTCTTCACGTTTATGAAATTTGAAATTATGTACCTTTTGAATCAGCTAGACATATAATACCTTAAGAAAAGCCATAATCTTGCTACTTTTAAAGTGGTTATTGTTCATAAAATGATAAATGGATGATGTGAAGTAATGCAAGGCTGGTTCAATATTCAAAAATTAATCAATGGAATATTCCATGTTGAAAGACAAAAGAAAAAAACCTATCATATCAGTCAACATAGAAAAAGCATTCGAAAAACTTCAAAATCCATCATGATAGAAACTCTCATAAAAATAGTAATTGATAAAAAACATCTATAAAACCCTACAACTCACATCATACTTAATGGTCAAAGAATGAATCCTTTTGCTAGAAAGTTCATAAACAAATTTGATTCACTAATTATGGCAAATATGCTACCAACCACTTTACTTCCTCTTCTATTCATTCATATTTTTCTCTTTCATTAAATTTATTGTAAAATCTGGACTATTTTTTTTAATGAGGAAAATAAGGATATTCCTAAAATAACACTGAAAAAGAGTCTATAGATTTCCAAATTTAGAGGTAAAAACCAAAACTTCTGATAAGTGTTCACAATGCTTTGAAATATTCAGCAATTTTACTTGATATAGTCTTAATATATTTCATGAAGGTCTTATGTTTATAATATGATATTTCAGTTGCAAAGACCCATTCACAAACTAATTGTTTCATCTCTTAAGGTGGTTATACTAATAGAGCATAGATAACAAATACTGGATTTTTTTCTACCTCTGAATGATCTTTAGCTAGTTTTAATATTTAGTAAATTTTTGAATTTACTATCTATGCAATATAATTTAAATTGAGAACTTCAAGGGCTTTTTGTTGGCAGTCAATTGAAAGGAGATTTAACTAGCACAGCTGTGGAAAACAATTTCCTAAAGGGCCATAAAAAGCATATAAGATATTTGTATTTATTAAACCAATTCTGTTAGCTTCAGTCAGAAAGCTCAAAGCTCAGTTCAATAATTACAATGAAGGGGATGGATATATCAGATGTTACCTCAAAACTAAAATGAGAGGAGAAAACTATTGCTGTTGTGATTCATTATTTAATTATGTGAATAGGGAACTCTTCATAAATAAAGAAATATCTAAGCTAATTCACAAACAAGGAGGAGGTATAAAGCAGCTGTTGTCTCAAAAATAAAATGAGAGGAGAAAAATATTAACAGTTATAATTCATTATTTAATTATATGACTAAGGAACTTTCCATGGAGAAAGTAATGTCTAAGCTAATTCTCAAACAAGAAGATAAAAACCACTTAAAATTGAGAAAGGAGGACATTCCAAGTAAAGCAGGCACCAAAAAAGAAAAATGCATTATTTTCTACATTCATTTAATTGTGGAAGAAGCAGAAACTGTTCTGAACTTGTCAACGTATTTTATTTCCTTAAATAATTTCCTTTTCATGCTCTTTCTTTTTATTTTTAGGACTGTTTCAATTGAAATTTCTAGTGAAGTGGTGTGGTGGTTTGAAGCTGTGTGTACCCCAGAAAAGCATGTTCTTAAATTTAACCTGTAGGTATAAACCTATTGTAAGTAGGACCTTTTAATGAGGTTACTTCAGTTAAGTTGTGTTCTACCTCAATCAGGATGGGTCTTAATCCTATTAATGGAATCCTTTAAGTAAGAAGCTGAAATCAATGAAACCAGGAAGAGAAAGGAGAGATCAGGAGACACTGCCATTTGCCTTGTCATGTGACAAGAGGAGCCAAGGATTGCTGGCTGCCAGCCCCAAAAGCCACAGTCTTTGGAGACAAAGCATTAACCCTGATGATGCCTTGACTTGAACTTTCTTTTAGTCTCAAAACCATAAGCTAATAAATTCCCATGGTTTAAGCCAATCATTTCATAGTATTTGTTTAAAGCAGCCCAGGAGTCTAAAACATGTGGATTTCACAATGAATAAAAGAGCACTTAAATTGCATTACCTTCAGCAATGCTCTCATCCACTCTGCTCCTCTCTTTTTTATGTATAAAATTAGAGGTAGTCTAAGAATTTCTAAAGTTCTTTCTAGAAATTAACTTATAAAAATAATATGGTTGTTCCAATATTGGGAAAAGAGGCACTAATATTTTTCTGTGCAGGTAGGACTTAGTTTTAGGATGAAAAGTACTTCAGGCAGATAAAAGTAGAAAAAACCCATAAATTTCACCATAAATGAGTACTATTAAATATGTTGGCAAAATATTATTTGGGAGCTGTTAATCAAAAATATGGCAGTAGAATTTGATAGGTAAATGATTAAATTTAGAGAAATGGACCTTTGAAAGTTAGAGTGGCAGAAGGCAGAGTATTTAACTAGTGTACAGTAAGAATTAATGTAAACAAAGGAAGCATTCTGAGTTCAGTGAATAAGCACTAGTTAATGGGAAAAAATTAAAAAAGCAATTTGTCTTTCCTGATAGCATTAAAAATTGAAGAAAAATAACCTTAAAAGCACTAAATTATCTTTAAGTTTCACCTAGACTTCAAATAAACCTACTCCCCCACAGGGAATACTTGGCTTTTTTTAATCATAGTTTCTTTATTTTTCTTTATGTTCTTTTTATTATTCCTTATGTTTTTAAAACTGTAAACAACATATTATTGTTTGGCACAGCTTTAAGCTTTATATATATATATATATATATATATATATCAATTATTAAATTATGCTGTTGCATAAAACTGAATTCAATTATTTTCCTGGCTGTACAGTATTCAATTTTCAAATATAAAAATGTAAATATTTTAAATATTTACTAATTCTACTGTTTATACATCTCATTTATTTCCAGGTTTCTAGATCCACACTACATTGTGCTCCAGAGGCAACAAATTCCATAGAAATTATTGTGATGGAGGTCTCTTGGAGTTATGCAAAGTGGTAGACCTGCTTCTTACATTAAGCCACACATTCTTCTAAGGGTTAATATATATATTAACCTACTTATTCTTCAAAGAAACCAGCACCATATTCCTATGCCCACTTTACAGATGAAGGAACAGAGGCAGAAAGGTAGAATAACCTGCCCAGAGTCACCCAGCCAGCAATTGGAGGAACAGGGACTTGAACCCAGACAGTCTGGTGCTCAAATTCTTCTTTACCACTGCACTATACTCTACCCTGTTAATACTTTTTCTGAAATATAAATTTTCTTTAATAATCAGCATACTGCTCTAAGAGTATGAAACTTCAAGGATACATAATGTTCCCCAGAAGTTAGTCTGTTCAACTAGTTTCCATTGCATTAATAGGGCAGTGCATGAAAAATTCACAAGAATGAGTTGGGAACATACCCCAAGAATAGGTTAATGTGATAAATTTTGTAAGTCAGAGCTTTCTCTGTGACAATTTTAGTTTGAATTATAAAGTAAAATGGAACAAATCATATATATATATTTAGAATTGTCTTCAGCTATTTGATATTCTTCCTTCATATTTCCAGGCTCAATGTAGATGAAAATGGGCAATCATGTGAAAATTCACACCTTCCTCCTCCTAACGTTGCCACTTAGATGACAATATTTTGTACTAGTACTGCTCTCCACATGATTTAAATGTGCTCTCAATAAAATGTTTCCCTAGGGAAGGAATTCTGGACAATCTGTTTTAAAAATCAGAACAGATGTGAAATAAAATGCATGTATAGTATTCCTGAGCTCACAATGTTTTTGTACCATCTTTGTTCTCTGACTAAAGCTAAATATGCAAATCACCCCTAGAGAGTATGGGTGCATAATGAGAAGAGAGATTTGGAGGTGGGAGGGGCTACTCATAAAATAGGAAGAGGAAAGGAGAAGTACTGAAGTTCAAATATTTTGCAAGGAGAGGGCTTCTTTCACTTTTATCTCCTAATTTTTCTACATGAAGTCAACCTCAATGCAAAGTCAACGTCATGCCATAACTTGAACAATGAATTTTAAAATGGGTGCCATTTTATTTTATAAGAATTGACTTCAGAAAGTCATTATAATATTATATGGACATTAAGCCTAAAAGGAAACAAGATATCTGTTTGGATAAGGATTTTTATATTTAAAAGACTTTATGAGATCATTCAATTTATTTAAAACAAATTAATTTTTGGCTCATCTTTAAATGATCAAATTAGCCTGTTTTCCTATCACCAAAATGGCTAAGTAAATACCCACCAAAACTGAGTATGTTTATGATGGTCTATTTTAAAATATAGACTAGGTGAAATAGCAGAAAATTACTAAGGGTACTGGGGAACTTCGACACAGCCTACAGAGGGATGAGAAACAGCACTAAGGGTGTCTGGAGCTACCTGAGGTCATTGATGAACATCTCAGAGAAATAGGCTATCATCAGTCTGAGAGACCTTAAGGGAGGTATGAAGAAAGAGAAGCATGAAGTTGCTGACTGGGAGACATAAGAAGCATAATGCCTTCAGTAGAGAAATGCCTTCAGTGGTTTAGAAACGAGAGTCCCAAATGGATTGGCACAAGGGTCAACAATTGGACTCACAGGCATTGATTTGCAATCGAACTACTTTTCACTTGGGCAATCATTGTGTAGTGAGCTCCCAGTTGAGAGTCTTAATGATTAAAGTCTCCCCAGCAAAACTAAGGAAACCATCCAACCTACCCATAAAGCTCTTCTGGGTGGCAGTGCTGCTTCCTGTGCAGCAGAAGTGCATGTCCTCTTTTGGAAATCCTTTGGAAAGCACATGTCCCATAGAAAATGAAGCATTTGGGATCTAACAGCTCCTGTTCTGGAAGTTTTGTTTTGTTGAAGTTAATATTTGTTGAATGCTTCTTTTGTTTGGGGCACTAAATCTCTTACCAAAATGTAATAGCCTTTTTAAAATATAAAATGTGCATTACAGGAGAACCTAAGAAGGCAGCTAGGAGAGACAGGACAAAAAAAACATCTCCATGAGAAATACTAGATAAAAGCCAGAAAGTGACCCAGAACACCAGTTCCAGTGATGCACCAGCTGGAAAAGTTCTCCTAAATCCACGGGGACTGTGAACTTAGTGAAACCAGACGTCTGCATTCTGAAACGAGTGAGTAAGCCTGCTGACTGTCCAGCAGCCACTCTGTGGTGTGGCGAAACCATGGGTTGGCATTTGGAGATGGACTAGTTCTTTTTTAAAAAACCCAAAAGCAGCTGTAGATATGGCAGCAAGAAACACACAATGAAGCATGGCAGGAATGGACTGTGTGAACACCTCAATATCTGGTGTGGAAGATAGGCTTTTGCACACCCACTGCTAATTGTCTCAGAGTGAGGAAGGCAGAGGTGAGCCAAAAGGGGAAAATAACCATGCCCCTTGCAGCCATCTTCACAGCAGGCTGCTAATGCTCCTGCCCAGTGCCAGAGCCACAGCCCAGAGCTGCGCCCAAAAACCCAGTGTGACAGGTAGTGTTTCCAGCAACACATGCACATGCCACAATATCAGGCATGGACAATAGCCTTTAGTGCACCCACAGCTAATTGTCCCAGAGCTGGGAAGGCAGAGCCATGCAAAAAGGGGAAAGTTAACATGCCCCATTATAGCAGGCTGGGAATGCCCCTACATGGCCCGGCAGCCCAGAACTCCCCTTGAGGGATGGCACACACATGTGATGTAGCAAAACCTTCCCTCAGCAGAGGCCCTAGAAGGGCACGGCTTGGAAGAGGGACTCACTTGGAAATCCCAGGAACCATACGCCAACACAAAGGACTTGTGGTTCAGCGGCAGAGACAATCTGTGGTGAGACTGAAATCAAGGTTTAGACTCTTGCCATAGCCTTAAATCTCCAGAAACACCTGGGAGGTTTGATTATTAAAGTTGCCCTCCCTCCCTAACTGCTCAGACACACGCCCCACATTCAGGGTGGATGGCATCAACAACACACCCAAACTTGGTGCACCAATTAGACCCGACAGAAATCAGACCCCCACATACCACAAAGACAAAGTTGGAGAGAACTGCCTTGAGGGGAACAGGTGATCACAGACACAATCTGCTGGTTAGAGAAAGTGTATGCCACCAAGCTGTAGATCTGACAAATTACAGATGAGTCTGTGAATAGTCCTGCATATCCTAAGAGAAGCCTATCAAGTAAAGCAAATGCCAAGAGGCCAAAAACAACAGAAAATTTTAAAGCATATGAAAAAACCAGGCAATATGGATAACCCAAACCCAAACACCCAAATCAAAAGATCAGAGGAGATGCAGTACTTGGAGCAATTAATCAAAGAACTAAAGACAAACAATGAGAGCATGGCATGGAATATAAAGGACATGAAGAAGACCCTAGAAGAGCATAAAGAAGAAATTGCAACAGTAAATAAAAAAATAGACGATCTTATGAAAATAAAAGAAACTGTGGGCCAAATTAAAAAGATTCTGGATACTCATAGTACAAGACTAGAGGAAGCTGAACAATGAATCAGCAACCTGAAGGGCCACAGAATGGAAAATGAAAGAACAAAAGAAAGAATGGGGAAAAAAATAAAAAAAATCACAATGGACCTTAGGGATATTATAGATAAAATAAAATGTCCAAATATAAGACTCATTGGTGTCCCAGAAGGGGAAGAGAAGGGTAAAGGTCTAGAAGAGTATTCAAAGAAATTGTTGGGGAAAACTTCCCAAATCTTCTACACAATATAAATACACAAAGCATAAATGCCCAGCGAACTCCAAATAGAATAAATCCGAAGAAACCCACTCCAAGACATATTCTGATCAGATTGATAAATACGGAAGAGAAGGAGCAAGTTCTGAAAGCAGCAGGAGAAAAGCAATTCACCACATACAAAGGAAACAGCATAAGACTAAGTAGTGACCACTCAGCGGCCACCATGGAGGCAAGAAGGCAGTGGCATGACATATTTAAAATTCTGAGAGAGAAAAATTTACAACCAAGAATATTTTATCCAGCGAAACTCTCCTTCAAATTTGAGGGAGAGCTTAAATTTTTCAAAGACAAACAAATGCTGACAGATTTTGCTAATAAAAGACCTGCCCTACTTCAGATACTTATGGGTGCCCTATTGACACAGAAACAAAAAAAGGAGAGAGAGATATAGAGAAAGGTTCAGTACTAAAGAGATTCAATATTGGTTCAGTAAAGGACAATAAGAAAGAGAGGGGAAAAAATAAATCTGACAAATATAAACCAAAAGATAGGATGGCTGATTTGAGAAATGCCTTCACAGTAATGTTGAATGTAAATGGATTAAACTCCCCAATCAAAAGATATAGATTGGTAGAATGGACCAAAAGATGTGAAACATCAATATGTTGCATACAAGGGACTCATTGTAGACACAGGGATACAAAGAAATTGAAAGTGAAAGGATGGAAAAAATATTTCATTCAAGCTACAGCCAAAAGAAAGCAGGAGTAGCAATATTAATCTTGGATAAAACAGACTTTAAATGCTAGGATGTTAGGAGAGACAAAGAAGGCCACTATATACTAATAAAAGGGGCAATTCAACAAGAAGAACTAACAATCATAAATGTTTGTGCACCCAATCATGGTGCCAAAAAATACATGAGACAAACACTGGCAAAACTAAAGGAAGCAATGGATGTTTCCACAATAATTGTGGGAGATTTCAACACATCACTCTCTTCTATAGATAGATCAACCAGACAGAAGACCAATAAGGAAATTGAAAACCTAAACAATCTGATAAATGAATTTGATTCAACAGACATACATAGAACATTACATCCCAAATCACCAGGACACAGATTCTTCCCTAGTGATCACGGAACTTTCTCCAGAATAGACCATATGCTGGGACATAAAACTAGCCTCAATAGATTTTAAAAAAAATTGAAATTATTCAAAGCACATTCTCCAACCACGATGAAATACTATTAGAAGTCAATAACCATCAGAGACTTAGAAAATTCACAAACACCTGGAGGTTAAACATGAGGGGGAGATGAAAACATTCCTGGATAATCAAAAGCTGAGGGACTTCATCGCCAGTAGATCAGTCCTATAAGAAATGCTAAAGGGAATTGTACAGGTTAAAGGAAGGGACACTAAACAATTGACTGAAACCACATGAAGAAATAAAGATTTCCAGTAAAGATCACATGGTAAATATAAATACCAATATTACTGTATTTTTGATTTGTAACTCCACTTTCTTCCTACAGGATCTAAGATACATAAAGTGTAATGATAAGTCAGCAGTTTTGGACTCAATATAAAATATGTAATTTTTGACAAGAACTAAATAAAGGTGGGGGAATGGAGGAGTACAGGGACATAGTTTATGTGTCCTATTGAAGTTAAGTTGGTATCAAAGAAAACAAGATTGTTATAGATTTAGGATGTTAAATTTAAGCCCCATGGTAAACACAAAGAAAGTATCAGAGAATATGATCATAGAGATGAAAAGTAGAGTACGGGTTATGAGAAGTGGGAGAAGGAGCAATGGGGAGTTAATAAGAAATGAGTGTAGGGTTTCTGTTTGGGGTGAAGGGAAATTTCTAGTAATGGATGGTGGAAAGGTGATGGCATTGCAACATTGCGAATGTGATTAATCCCACTAAATGGAATGCTTTGAGGGGGGTTGGAATGGGAGGATTTATGCTGTATATATGTTTCCACAATTGAAACAAAAAAAGACAGTCTGGATAGATAGTGACAATTAAATGCCAAAGATGATCATGGATGGGATCTGGGAATGGAAGAGAAAAGGCCCAAAAGTACACAATTGGGATGTAGGAAAAAAATATATAGAAGTAAGCTTTATATCAATGCTAAATTTCTTGAACTTCTTAACTACACTTAAGGTGACTGCATAAATGAATATTCTTGTCCATGGGAAATGTATACGTGAATTGTATTATTTGTTCAAGGATGTGTGCAGCTTGCTCTCATATGTTCAGGAGACAGAGCAATAGATGGTGGATGATAGGGAAAGAGGGAGGTGGTAGGAAAAGAAAAAAATGGTAAAGTGACAGAATGTTAGAGTTGGTGGATCTGGGTATCGGTGGAGGGGGGTTGGGGTGGGCTGGAGTTCTGTGTATGGGTTTGCATTGTTTTTGCAACTGTCCTGTAAGTTTGAATTTATTTCAAAATAAAAAGTAAAAAACAAAATGTGCATTACAGGAATTTGAAAACTATAATACACACACACACACACACACACACACAAACACACACATACAACTATTTCTCTCTGGAAAAATTAGAGTAATATGACCACAATTAAAATTTTTCAATATTTTCATTGTCTTGTTTTTTAATTTACAAAGCTTTTAGTGGCTTTTAAAAAATCATAGTTATCACTATAACAAGTAAAATCATGTACATAGAATTCTTAGTGAAGAACTTCTTGTGTTTATTAACTTATATGCTCTAAAAATACAAAAGAAAAGATATTTATGTCCGAGTAACCCTCCCCTCTACTGCATAATAGTATAAAATTCTATTAAAATATTATTAACTAGAAAACAAAAAAGATATGACATATTTGATACTGTCTAAATTTTAAAATCAAAGAAAGTCATAGTTCTAATTTCTACAAAACCATATACAGATCTCTACAAAGTATGGGATCCCACAAGCATGCTCCTACTAATTATGATTCAAGGGGTAACATCATTTTCAGTAACACTGAAATATTTAATAGCGATTAATTAATGCATAGCCTCAGTAATCATTTTGAAGACAATTCTTTCCAAGTTATATTTCAGAGGTAAGTAGCTTGACAGACATTCCCAAGTATTTTATCATGGTTACCTAAATTTATTTCAAGCAATACAAAACTCCACAAATGAGCTATAGTCCCAGATGTTTCTTCTAGACATAGAAAAATATTTCATTGTTGGATTTCCTATTGTATCTCTAGATCATACATTTCCAGCCCTCTACATTGTCAATTTGGAAGGATAACATCTCATGTTACAGACTAACACATAGGGCCCTACTTCTGGATCCATCAGTTTGCTCAAAGTTTATTGCCTTTATTGTGACAGTGAATTAAATTACACCTGATGCCTACTATTATATATATGTATGGTATAGACCTTTCTGTTTGATGTGTATATGAAAAAAAATCTCCATTAGAGTTTTCTGCCAGAGAGACAAGGGTCATAAGCATGCCCATTGCAGTAACAGCAAATGCTAGTTAAAACAGAGAATTAACTCCCAGATCAGATTCAAGAAATATTTTCTTAACCTGGATGCAAGTACATATGAACAGCAACAATAAAGCTGCCCACTGGAGAGATACAGATGAAGGTTAGTGTAAGTTAATTCTATATTACAAAAAATCAGTTCATGTACCCCCATTTTGTAGGCCACTGAATTATACAAAGAACAGGTAATACTTCAAAGCCTAGAAGATTCTCAGAACTATTAGATTCAGTTGTTTATTCTCAGTTTTCAGAGTAAATGAGCTTGGCAATTATTATATTAGTTAATCTTTGCAATGTGGAGTAATAGATTAATGAAGGATCATTTCATACAGCTAGTAAGCTTTGTTTTCTTTTCTAAAAACTTAAATTGCATCCCTAGTTCAAGTCATCTAAGTGGAAAATTCACATCACAATTAAAAAGAAGTGACAAATTACAGTGAAAAAATATTGGTCTGGAAGTTGGATCACCTTCTAGCCTTGCTCTGCAAATCACTCAACATTCATTCATTCAACAAGTACTTACAAAGCTCTTGTCTAGGCACAGGGGGCTACAACAGCAAAGAAAACTGACCAAGTGCCTGCTGTGATGACATATGTCATGAGTTACTTCTTGTTTCTTCATGTTTGCTTTACTAATCTAGTAGGATTAAGTGGCTTGTTCTTTTTTATCTATGTGTATTTGCTGAATGACTGAATTAATAGAACTAAATGGGCAGTTCTGAAGAACACCAGCATCACTTGCAGCACTGCTATCCTATGTACCAAACATCTCTCACAACTAGAAGAGGAACTCAACATTTATTGCCTCAATGATGCTGAACAGTTAATACTAGGTGTATTTACAAAACACGTTATCAAAGAAAAGGGAGCCAAAACTCTCCAAAAAGGGATTGCACATCTCACTAGAAAAACTTATTATAAAAGCCGAATTTGAGGGGGGAAATGTCTAAAACTATTATATCTAGAAAATTCACAAAGCATATGCTCAAGTGAATAACCTAAGAGTCTTATATTCCAGATCACCCCCCGGTCTACTCACCAGGAAATAGATTGGCAGCTCTGGGCTCTCATATCCAAACTGGCTGTTCTCGTTTGCTAATGCTGCCATTATGCAAAACACCAGAAATGGATTGGCTTTTATAAAGGAGGTTTTATTTGGTTACAAAGTCACAGTCCTAAGGCCATAAAAGTGTCCAAATTAAGGCATCAACAATAGGGTACCTTCACTGAAGAATGGCCAATGGCACCTGGAACACCTCTGTTGGCTGGGAAGGCATGTAGCTGATGTCTTCTTCCTTTGTTCCAAGGTTGTGTTTCCAAAATGGCATCCTCCAAAATCCTGTGCTCTTATAGGGCTCCAGTAAACTAATCAAGACCCACACTGAATGGGCAGGGCCACACCTCCATGGAAATAATCTAATCAGAGTTATCACCTAAAGTTGGGTGGGTCACATCTCCATGGAAACAACCTAATTCAAAGGTTCCTTCCAACCTAATCAAGACTGAATACATCTGCCCCCACAAGATTGCATTAAAGAACATGGCTTTTTCTGGGGGATATAATATATCCAAATTGGCACACTGGCTTAATGAATTGTGATGAAAGTAAACTAAATCACACATTTAATAACATAACTTCTTAGGGTTTCCTCAACATGAACTATAGATGCACTTAAAAGGACTGTTAAAAGAGAATCTTGTATTCTAACACTTACTAAAACCAGAACATGATTTCATAGTTAAAAAAAAAAAAATACTTAGCACCAAAAATATTTGCCATTATTTCTGACATCTATTCAACACCTGAAAACTCATGAATATTTTATAAAAATCAATACATGACATCTTTCCTCAGATTATTATGATGTATAGAAGAGATTTTCCAAGGTTATTATGGATTTTTATTTAAAACAATTTCTTTGGTAATTTCAACTACTTTGTGAGATGATAGACATAAAAATGAAGAAACGCATTTTTCCTTTTATAATAAATCAATGAATAAGTAAAGTACTAGGCAATGGTCTACTATATCTAATTTATTGTTTGGATCTCCAATCTCCACTTCAGAATCTGTTTCCTAGGAAATTCATCCTGCAACAAGCCATAAGGGACACCAGATCCCCATGCCCTGGCTGCCTGCTCCAGAGGCTGAAAAGTTCAATATGTTGACAGAACTCTAGCCCACATGTTAGCACACCAGTGTACTGAGGCACATCAGTTCTCCAGACAATCCTAACCAGAAAGTATTGAGTGGAGGTGGGCAGGGGTTCAGTGTATAATTAAAGACTAGAACACTAGAGACCAATATCCATCATGAATGTAGAAGCAAAAGTTTTTAAATGAAATACTAGTAAAATAATAGTTAAAAAATATTTTAAACATAATATTAAATCCAACACTATATAAAATAAGATCATTCATAATAACCAAGTGGGTTTTATCTCAAGAATGAAGGATTTTTTTTTAACTTTTGAATACTAATTAAATATAATCCACTACACTAGTAGATTAAATTAGCTGTTATGACGGATACCACACAATAGGTTGGCTTAAACAACAGGAATTTATTGGTTCATGGTTTGGGAGGTTAGAAGGCTTGCTTTTTCATGAGTTCAGTAGCATTCTGGCTAGCCAGCAATCCCCGGGTTCATTGAATTTCCTGTCACATGACAATGTCTTCTCCTTTCTCTTCTAGGTTCCCAATGACTTCTGGCTTCTGGCTCCTCCCCATGGCTTTCTTTGACTATGCCTGAATTTCTTCTGCTTACAAAGGACTCCAGTAATCCAGGTTAGACCCAACCTTATTCAGTTGGGCCACACCTTAACTAAAAATAACATCTTCAAGAGGTCCTATTTAGAAAGGGTTCACACCCACAAGAATGCAGACTAAAATTAAGAATATGTTTAAATTGGGGTACATATTTCAAGCTACTACAAATATGATCATCTCAATAGATTCAGAAAAAATCTTTGAGAAAATTAGCACTCATTTATGATAAAAATTGTCAGGAAAACTAGGCATTGGATGAAATTTCCTCAACTTCATAAGAGTTATAAAAATTAATCTACAGCTAACGTCTTAATTGTGAAAAAAGAGAATATTTTCTCACTAAGATCAAGAACAAGGAAAGTAGCTCTTAATACTACTATTCCACATTATACTGGAAGTTCTGGCTAGTACAATTATTCAAGGAAAATAAATAAAAGACACCCAAACTAGAAAGGAAAATAAATAAAAGACACCCAAACTAGAAAAGGAAAAAAACAAAAAACCTCAGAGATGATTGTTTATGTAGAAAATCCTAGTGCATCTACAAAAAATACCTAGAAATAATAAATGAGTTAGCAACATCTTAGAATGTAAGTTCAATATAAAAGTCGATTATATCTCTAATAGTAACAATCAGAAATTCAAATTTAATACATATATTATCGTTTGCAATAGCATAAAAACATGAAATATTTAGGGAAAATGTAACAAAAATCTGTGTGATACCTGTATTCAAAAAAACTACAAAAATTGTTAAGAGAAATTAAAGAAAACCTTAACAAAGGGAGAGATATTATATGCTAATGGTTTCAAAGATTCAGTAATGTTAAGATGTCAGTTGTACCCAAATTGTTCTCTAGATTTAGAGTAATCCCAACTCAATACTTTGTGTTTTGTTTTGTTTTGTTTTGTTTTTTGGCAAGCTGATTATACAATTTAAATGGGAATGACAAGAACTTAGAATAGCCAAACAATGTTGATAAAGAAAAAAAATGGAGAACTAACACTATACAATTTTAAGACTTACTATAAAGCTATGGTAATTAAGAATGCTATAGATATTGTTCAATCTCTTAGGTAGTAATTGATGGAAATCTTGTTTTGAAGTTACATAGAGAAATTAATTCTAACTAGCAGCGAGTATCGAGATTCCTTGGCCCCATTTGCTATTCACAGAGTCTGAAAGACACCAGTAAAATCATTTTGAATATAGATATCTCATTGATTCAATTTATATGTAAGAATTTATCAGAAGAATTATTCTTTTATATGAACTATTTTGGAAACACATCACCTGTATGTCCACATAAACTAACATACATTAAATAGAAAAATAACAGCCATCTAAATGTGAGGGAATGTTTGGATTTTTGGATGTGAAAATGTAAATATATGTTTTACCTAAGTGTTTACTTCATTTTCAGAGGCTTGAGACTGTTGCTGATGAAAATTATTTTGTGGGAAGCAGGAATTCAGTTCTCCTAAGAATGGAATTGCAGAATAATACACTGAACAGAGAAAGCAAGATAATAAATAAGACAATAGAGAAGTTTTTGTGTTAGAATAGTTTCCACAGTCTAACTTGTATTGTTTGATTAGCCTTCTCATGTGCTTTGGTAAAGTTCCCTATGAAAATCCTCACTGTGTAAGCTCTGAACTCTCCAAGCAAATGCAAATCTTTGGCAGGACTTTATCCCTTCAATCACCACATAGTAAATTATAAGAACAAAGATACAATTTTTTATAATATAGTAATTTAAATTTAGGTGCAAATGTTATGTTTTAACTACAAGCATGTGATAGACTTTTGGTGACATAATTTCAAAGAAATACAGGGTAACTTGCATATGGGAAGCCAAGCATATAAATGTCTGGCCTCTCTAGTATAAATGTCATGGCTACAAGTAAACCACATAAAAGGTAGATTCTCTCACCAAGGCGATAACTAGTAATACACTTAATAAGCTGAGAAAATTGCTCTGCAGAAAATTTTCTGTTACAGACCTATCAGCCATGCTGTATGTATAATCTAATTTATTACATTTAAAGTTTACCTGGAACATTTGAAATTCTTATTACCCAGGGAACTTCACCTTGGCTAAGTAAAAATTTTGTCCCCATTTGGATCCCTGTTTGTCATTGATCATATTCACTGGGTTTTGGGGAGAGATACATTTAGAAAGAAAGGTTGGCATAACCTGGGTAACCAATACTACACCTTTCCCATTTGCATTAGTTATGAAGACATATTCATTAATTAGATCTTCTTGGCCAAGTGGAAAACATATTCAGGCACATTCTTAGGTTATTTATTTTGCTAACTGGTTTGTCATTTTCCATGATAATTATTCATTCCAAAGTCATCGCATAACCATTCCATTATAGGCAAATAGTCTGGCATTTCTGTGCAATCATAAATATCTAAGAGCAAAACTGATTGAGGATGAAAGTATATGAGAATGCAATAAAATGTACACTCTAGGATTTCTATAATTGTCTCCTACAAATAACTCTGGGGAAAAAACCCAGAAGCATCACGTTTGGCAACTGTTTCTGGCTGCTTTTCCATACTGGGCATGTCTGCTTGTTCTTTATCTCTTCTGGTTCTAGGAAAAACACAAGCTAATAAACAGAATTGCTACAACAACAACCTAATTGCCCATGAGTGCAGACCACATTTAACACATTTCTTGTTCCTGAGCTATTCTTCCTATCCTGTATTGAGATGACATAGAAGGGTAGAATGCCCTCATACCTCCCAGACAAAATACAGTTGATTTAAAGAACATGAGACACAGATTTAATTCCTAATCAAGAATCACAAGTTACTACCTTCATGACTCAAAACTAATGGCAAATTTTTGTCATCTTCCCATGGATAGAACTTGATCAATACTGATCTAATAGACATAACCATAAATTATTGGGCCATGTGGCAATATTTCTCAAAATTCATTTTATAGTAATTTCTTCTTCAAAAGTTATGATCATATAGTTAAAGAATAGTTTGCTATAAATGAAACAATTGTTACTGCAAGTCTATTTAAATAAATATATATAATTCTGGCATTGTGTTTTAAAACTTTGAAATTTAGTCAGATATACTGGCTGTGTTATTCTTTCAGCTCATATTTTTAAATCTTAATAAAGTAATGATCCGAAGCTTAAATTTGTCTATAGATTCTTTGTATATTTTGTTAAAGAAGTTACTACAGCCCAAGAATAAAACATACTTACTCTCTTCAGTTCTTACTTCTAGATAACACTCTACAAATACCTGAAAGATGTGTCTATTTTCTGAGTCCTAAACACACAAAAGTTAGAAGGAGCTTTCACCTCAGATCTTCCTGAACAAGATAAAAGGCCCAACAACTCATCATTATAGGGGAAACTGCACAGCAGGCAACCCCTACCACCACTCTGAAGTTACCTGCGTGCATCAGTTCCAAGAGCAACTAAATGAAGATCAACTATTAAGACAGAAAATGAAGACTCAGCAAAGGAGAAAATGATAGTGGAGTATCCCATGGAATAAAAAGTATAAAGTTTTAAAAAGCAAAATTACTGCATAATCTCCTTCCCTCTTTCTTTTTCTTAGAGTAAACACACGTGCAAAAAGGCCTTAAGAAATAGAATTTCATTGTTGATCTGCTTTGCAGGTATTTCTTGTGCTAAAAGCAAGACTGTGGTCTCTTTATACTTTATATCACATCTTTGCAACTTTGGAGTG
Organism: Choloepus didactylus; assembly: GCF_015220235.1. Taxonomy (NCBI): domain Eukaryota; kingdom Metazoa; phylum Chordata; class Mammalia; order Pilosa; family Megalonychidae; genus Choloepus; species Choloepus didactylus. Next base: position 57,849,904 of record NC_051312.1, read on the forward strand.
TAACAGTTAATTTCATGTGTCAATTTACCTAGTTTATGGTGTCCAGTTGTTTGTTCAAACACTAGTCTACTTGTTACTGTGAAGGTATTACAGAGATGGGATTCGCATCTACAATCAGTTGATTGCCTCTACAGTGAAAAAGGAGATTGCCATCAGCTATGTGGGTAACCTCATCCAAAGCTAGAACTGAGGGCGTCAGAGGACAGAAGAGAAAATTCTGCCTCAACTTCAATATTGGTGCTTGCCAGAATTTCCAGGCCACCAGATTCCCTTGGGAAATTTGGATTAAGGCTTTCAACATCACTTTTATCAGTTTCCAGCCTGTGACCTCCTCTACAGAGTAGATTTGCCAGCCACCACAATCATATGTGCCGATTCCTCATAATAAATCTCTTTATGCACAACCTACTGGCTCTTTTTCTCTGGAGAATGCTGACTAACACAGCGATAACAAAGAATTTTGATGCTTTTTAATACAGCTTTTCTTTATTTAAGAAGCCTTGAGCTTCTGAACATCATGATCAAGCCCTCTACTCATTAGTCAGTAGTTTTAATCAATTCTTAACTCTCCAGAGAGAATGTCTTCAGTTTGTGGATTGATCAGCCGCTTGCTTTGTCACAGGCTTTTTAGTGAACAGGTTGAATGGAAGCAAGTGAAATGAAAATAATCACAGCCCAAGTCCAATACATGATATAGCCAAACCACTGATAAAATGAAAATTTTTGAATAGATACTATTATAGTATGAATTCTCCAGGAAGCAGACCTGAAATGGAGTTTAGGGGTCAATATGCTTATTACCCTTGGGTAATATATACCCTTGGGAGTGATACCTGTGACAGGAGAGGGAGAAAGCAGGATTAGGCAGAGGGAGAAGCCCAGCTGAGCTGCAGGCTCAATTGCCTTAAATCTGCACAGTCTAGAGCTGAGATGATTCATCAGAGATGTCCCACGGGTGACCAAAATGGCCAGGTCATTATATTTTCAACTTGATCAGTTATTGGATGATGTCCATGCATAGAAGGGCATGACCTTGGGTAAAGTGGCAATCCCTGAAGAGGCTGAGAGCTGAAGGCTGTCCACTGACAGCACTTCCAGAAGCTGGAGCAACAAATCCTTTCTTGAACTGGAATCTGGTCAGTGCATCTTGATGCCTACAACAGATGCTCTTCAAGGTATTTTCCGTAATCCTCCAATTTTCCACATTTCAATAATGCCTCATTTCACTTTCCCTGTATTTCCAATCAATACAAGTGTTTCTCAAAATAAATTATAGATTTCAATTAATAATGATAAAAAAGTATCTCAGAAATAGTGTGTTAAAGTATTATGATTCTAATGACTCTTAAACGTTGGATAGCTAAAACTAGATTTAAATTCCTTAGATGTATACCTCATAAAATTATACAAGTAAATTAAGTTTAAAAGAAAAATAAGACAATTACTTCCAATTTGACATAAATATGTTAGATAATTCTCTCTTGGTTTAACAATTGAAAAAATGAAACCTCAAAATAGACCATTTCTCTGTTTGAGGTAATAATAATAGTAGTAGTAGTAATGCAGAGAAAGCTAGTTGTAGTAAACAATTTGAGGAAAATGGTATCATACTTAAAATTCTTCTATAAAGCAGTCCTTGAAAGCTTTTATCAATAAAGTTGTATTCAATAATACTCAAATCTCTCTTTTCCTTTGAAAATAAGGTTAGCATTGAGGCATATTGAACTCTCCACTTAGAATTAGGAACAGAAAACTTCACATAATAATAATAGTTAATATATATTTGCTTTATATCAGTTTCTCTTTTAAGCACTTCACTTGCTTTGGCTGATTTCATTCTCATGGGAAAGGTATTTGGTAAGTTCTAAACTGAAGCACAGAGAATTTAACAAGTACAAGATCTCAAAAACTTGGGTATATTAGTTTTATTTTATTTTTAATTAATTATATATTCTTAATTTGACAAAGCTATGCTATTGTGTACCCATTCTGCCACAAAATGGTTGTTAATGTCATTATATTTTAGTATGAATGGGATCATTAGCACAAACTGCCTACATTTTCTATTACCAGTATTTCAAATTACCAAATTACCTAGTGATTATATATAATATTTTATAAGATGTCATGGAAATGAAATTACAGATGCAAAATATATTTTTTGTAATAAATGAAAAAATAGTAATAAATGGGATCCAATTAACAGGGAATCCAATGCATGAGAGAGAATTTTAAAATCCCCTAATTGTATACATAAGAAAAAGTGAGTCTTATAAAAGTTAATAACTTCTGTATAAATGACAGAGTCACAGGGGCCATATATAGAATAGTTTTCCAGGAACTTATTTCAGCTCATTTGTATTTTTCACCCACAATAATTACTAATATCATTAAAAATAATTATTTGGCATCTATTATGTGCCAGGCACTTACCAAGTACTCATTTTCCATTATTTCCTTTAATCTATAAAACAAGTCTATGACATAGGTGCAAATATTGCCCCTATTGTAAAGAGGATGGATTTGAGGCACAGACAGTATAAGTAACTTATTCAAGATCATACAGACAACAAGTATCAGAGTTGAGTTTTGTTTTGTTTTGTTTTTTTTCCTTGTCATATAATGGAATCAAAACAAACATCAGTACTAGTGAAGAAATTAGACAACATGGTTGAAAAAAATACCCAAACAGCTAACAGTTTATTTCCAGTCTTCTCACTGTCCCAATATTTTTCACTGTTGCATAATAAACAGTTGAAGAGAAGGTCTATATTTGACTGTTCTCTCTTTTTTTATTCCATCTGCCTATTTTTTGTACCAGTGTTAAAAATAGTATCAAAATGCATAAAATTTTACATATTTTAATTGTGCCAATATTTATGTATTCTTAATAGTCTTCTTAATACAACTGCCTATGTTTTCATGATCCAGACCAGAAAAATTCCTTTCTGTATTTATCACTGACATAAACCTGCTACCCTTTACTCTCCTCTCCACTGTTCTGATCACTATCAAGTGTAACCATCAAAGAACTCTCCAGATCATTATATTGGTGTACATTTTGATTAAAGGAAACAAGTATGCATGGTGCGTATCATTGGTATTTCTAAATGTTAAATACATTATTTAAATTAGAAACAAAGGAGAAGGATTATGGGAAGAGCGTGTAGTAAGAAACTCCAGGAAATAGGACGCTCCACCAGAGCAGCTATTAAACAGGTAAAAACTGTCTGAATCAATTATTTCAAAACTCCAGAGTCCAGTAGAACACTGTGCAGCATCCAGGGAAGAGGAGAGGAAGAAGCTCATAAATTGCAGTAATACCCATTAATTGCACTCTCCATATCATGGTAACCATCGCCCATCCCCCAGCCTCACAGCAGGCAGCAGTAAAGTACTGGTGGAGCTTGTTAGTGAGAAATAAAGACCCAGTTACCCAAGATCCACGGGTGTATGGTCAGAGTGGTAATCCTTGGTTTTGGTTAGCTACTTCAGATTGCTGGGGACCTGGCTTTGAAGGCAACGATTGTTGCAACCTGTCCCAGAAAAAGCAACAGAAGAGACTTACAGATGGGCATACTTCCTCAGAACTGTAGCAAGACTTTCTTTCAAAAATGGGGGAGAGATTAAGACATTCCCAGATAAGCAAAAGCTGAGGAAGTTCATCACCACTAGACCAGTGCTGCAAGCAATCCTAAAGGGAATTCTTCAGAAATTAAAGACAGGGCACAAGACTGTGGTTCAAAGTGGCATATAGAATTAAATAACTGATAAAGGTAACCATATGGGTAATCATAAATGCCAGTACTCTTGTATTGCATTTTTTGATATCAAATGCCAGTTATTAAGATGGTGAAATGCAAATGCATAAAAAGTAATGATAAATCTATGATTTTGGACATACAATGTAGGAAGATGTAATTTGTAACCAATATAAAAAGGGTGACAGGACAGGGGTATAAAAACAGGATGTGTAAGCTATTGAAGTTGAGTTTGTAGAAACCTAAATATGATTGTTACATATTTTGGATACATTTTAACCCCATAGTAACTGCAAACAAAAGAAAAATATATCCAGAAAGAAATGAGAAGGGACTCAGTATGGTGCAATAGAAAAAAATCAAATAAATACACAAGTAGGCATTAATGGAAGAATTGAGAGACACAAAGGGTTTAAGACTTACAAAGTCTAAATAGTAAAATAGTGGAAGAAAGTCTTGCATTACAGGTTGTGACTTTGAATGTAAATGGATTAAACTCTCCAGTCAAAAGGCAGAGACTGGCAGAATGGATAAAAAGCATTACCCAATTCTATGCTGTCTGCAAGAGACTCAAAAGCTACAAGTAGGTTGAAAAATGAAAGGATGGAAAAAAGTTATACCATAAAAGTATTAACCAAAAGAGAACTGAGGTAGCTGTACTAATATCAAATACACTTTAGGTCAAAACCAATAACAGGGGACAAATTAGGTAATTATATACTGATAAAGAGGTTAATTCAACAAGAAGACATAAGAAATACAAACGCATATGCTCATAACAGCAGAGCCCCAAAATATATGAAGCAAATATTGACAGATTTGAAAGGAGAAATAGACAGTTCTACATTAATTGTAGGAGATTTTAATACACCACTTTCAATAATGGATAGAACATCCAGACAGAAGACCAATAAGGAAAGAGAAGAATGATAGTCTAAACGAACTAGAACAGACAGATATAGGACACTTCACTAAATAGCCACAAATACACATTCTTCTTGAATGTACATGGGTCATTCTCCAGGATAGACCATATCTTAGGTAACAAAACAAGTCTCAGTAAATTCAAAAATATGGAAATTTTACAATATATCTTCTCTGACCATAATGAAATGAATCTAGAAATTAATAATAGTGGGAGAAAGGGAAAATTCACAAATATGTGGAAATTAAACAATGTACTCTTAAATAACCAATGAGCTGAAGAAATCACAAGGGAAATTAGGAAATATCTTGAAGCAAATGCAAATGAAAATACAACATTCTAAAACATATGGAATATAGCAAAGATAGTGCTGAGAGGGAAATTTTTATTTCTAAATGCTTACATTAAAAAAAGAAGAAATACTGCAAATCAAAGACCTAATCTCACAACCTGAAGAACTAGAAAAAAAGAGCAAGAGGGAAACAGTGTATTGTATTCCTGTTGTTCTTGCTTTTTGAGTAAAGTCAACTTATCTTACTTTTAACCCTAAAATTAGGCAATTCTGGAAGGTTTTGTTTATCTGCTTACTTCACTGTAAAATGGGAGGATATATTTAGGAAATTTAGATTGGAATTTCTTGACTACTCAGTTTAGTTATTTTATCATATTTTGTGACTATTTCTTAGTTATTTGTACTTTCTTTTTATTTTCTGACTTTTTTTCCCAATAAATAGGGAATCATTAACATGGGCATTAGTTTAGGATTTAATAACTTTTACTTTAAAATGAAAATTTAATTTTTATTTTACGAAAAATTATTTTATCTTTAAATAGATTAAATGAGAAAATAATATTAGCCAGTGGTGAAGTGTGATTTGTCAGACCATAGATTCACAGGCTGGCCAACTAAGAGAAAGCATCTTCGAAGATCTGTGTATAGTCTTGATTCAAACAAAGCCTTTAAGTTATGATTCATCTGGCATGTATAAATAAATGAGTAAAGAAGCATGTTTTCAATGATGTTACTTTACTATAATATCTTTAAAAACTATATTACATGAATGAAGTATATGTCAATTTTTTTATACTTGCTGTAAAGTAACCTATCATCCTAGATTGTTGATTGGTCTTTTAACTTTAGGGTGATGAAGGAAAGAACTGGTAAGCCCTTAGTCCCCAGATTTGCTCAACTACAATGGAATTGCCAAGGAGAGGGAGAAAAGAGAAAGACTGTTTCAAACCTTCCACCACAATCTCCCCTCATTCATTAAATTTCAAACACTGTACAAACATATATCAACTAGATCTTTATTGAAAAATTTAAAAGAAAGATGTAAATGGCTGTATTTGAATTCCCCAGACTCAAATGATATTCATTTATTCATTTGACAAACATTTATGGACACCTCCTCTCAGGCACTGGGGATTGATTCAGCAGAGAAAATAAAACAATTTCCTGGATCTCCTGGAATTTACTATCTAGTGAGGAAGACAGATATTAATAAACAATAAATGAGCAAATAAGTAAAGATGTGGTAATTGCTGTGAAAAAGCAGTTCAAGTGACTACAAAAGCACCCTGTAGGTACACCAAATTTTGAGTTGGGTGATCAACATAAACTTCCCTCAGGCAGGGATATCTAAAAGTTTCAATGAGTCTAATAATTGCACAATATCATATTAAGTCATTTCCTTTTCTATAAAATAATGGCAATTAATTATTTATAACAAGGTTACCAGAATGTGTAAATATATAGATATAGATATGTAAACACATTTGTGCCTGATTTTCTCCTTAACATTGATATGCAAAAGAAATGACTACTTAAAGAGGGAAGAGAGAATATCCTTCTAGATGATACTCTCTTACTGTCTTCCATAAAAATGCTTTCCAATGACAAGTTATTCATTTTATTTTTTAACAAGAGTAGAAGTCAGGAAGCTTTTGAAGAGCATAAATTTAATATTAATTTGGTATTTACATGCAGGTTTACTAGAGTTTTTGCCATCAGATCTTAAACTAATGAGATTTCAAACTTTGCAAACAGGAGCAGAGTATGTCAGGAGGCGGATAATTTATAGTTAACATGTTTTGCCTTTATTCATTTTTTAAAAAAAGGAAATAAAATTTAAAAAGAGAATTAACAACCTTTTTTGCTTCTAAGGAAAAAGAAAAATCTGTTTTGAAGATTGAGTCTTTTTTTTTTTTTTGAAATATAAAGGCATCATAATCATCTCCATGTGTAAAAACCTTTTGAAAATATGCAATGACTTCTTGACAATCTTTCAGGTGTAACGTTTCTGTAAGCTATTGAAATTTTTAGATTGATGTATTTTTGGCAGCTTAGCCTTGTTCTTCAGCCCCCAATAAAATCAGAAAAGACCCTTTACTGTAAACATTAATACAGGGTATCTTTATAGTTCTCTATAGTGCTGCATAGTTTTGGACTTAAGGGAACTCCCATTTCAACATGAATGGAAAATGTTAATCTCAGTACATCTGCACAAGAACATTTAATTTTTAATTATTATTGAGAGATGAAGGAAAATAAGCTTTCAAGTATATATCCAACCAATACATACTATAAGGTCCTACATAAGTTTCTAGCAGTGGACTAAAAATATGACTTTTGACAAATACAAAAAGGAAATTTACCTTAGTGATAAAAAAGATCAGGACAAGTTTTCCTAACAATGGGGGCCTGAGAAAAATTTCCTTTATGACTTTTAATAAAAGGAGGCATCATATGTTTTAGTGTAATACAATGCAAAAAAAGTACATCACTGATGTCACCATGGCTATTTCTTATGAAAAAACAACTCTGCTAATGAAACTTTAGGAAGAACCAAAATGTGCATTACAAGTTTGCAGTTATTTGGTGATCTGACTGTATCATGGATAAACTTGAAACCATCTAGAAGTTGTGCTTCTCAACCTGTGTTAAGAACACACCCAAAGGTTTGTGTTACTATGCAGAGGTATTCAAACTTACATTTTATTCAATGTTGAATCATTTGAAATATTAATTTTATATTAAAAGAAGCATGGTTATTATGGAGTAGTGTGCACAGATATCTTAAATGACCCCCACCCCCTAAAAAGGAAAGAAAAATACATGAGACTTCAATGAAATTTTGGTCCCTGTTATAGCCAGCTATTTGGCTTTTTCCTTAGCCTCCCTTGAGTATTAATTTACTCTTGTGCCACCAGGATAACTTCAGTGAAAACTGAGAATTACAATTCCAGAAGAAGGGTATGAAATTATATATATGAGTTCATCTGTTTCTGATGTGCTGCTTGGAGCTAAAAACTTCAGCCTGGTCACACCCTCCAATTCTCCTTATAAATCCATCCCCTAATATCAGCAGAATTTCCTTTGAAGTTACAGGTGAAGAGACTAGAAATAGATAAAGTAGACATAGGACAGAAAGCTCCAAAGGACCGAATGTGTGGTGGGTTAGAAGCATGGGCTTTGGAGCCGGAAAAACCCGGTCTGAACTCTGTGATGCCAAGTGTTGTGTGATTACCATCAAGTTACTTAAGCTCTCTGGGCCTTTGTATTCTCATTTGCAATCAATGCAAATTAGAGTCTACAGTTAACACTAACTTTGTAATATACTTCTATGAAATGTAACAAAGACAATATAACAAAAACTAAATGTCAATAAGAGGGGAAAAAAGGGAGGTGTATGGGATTCTTGGTGTTATTGGTGTTATTTCTCCTTTTTAATTTATATTATTTCATTTTTTAATTTTTTATCCTTCATTTTTTTTCCCTCTTCTTCTTCCTTTGTGGAAGAAATGGAAATGTCCTCATTCAGATTGTGGTGATGAATGGGTAACTATGTGATTATACCAGGAACCTACTTAGGATGGATTGTATGGTGTGTGCATAAAACTGTATAAAAAATAAACAGAAAGATACAAGTGCTGGAGAAAATGTGGAGAGAGTGATGTACCTTTTCACTGCTGGTGGGGAAGTAGAATGGTGCAGCCCAACTGAAGGGCAGTGCGGTGGTTCCACAGGAGTCTAAGCATAGGGATGCCAAATGATCCTGCAACCCCATTATTAGGGATATACTTGGAAGAACTGAAAGCAGGGACACAAATAGACATTTGCACACTGGTTTTTATGGTGGCTTTTTTCATGCTTTGCAATGGATGGGGGTTGTCTAGGGGTACACTTACTGATGAACAGAAGGGCAAACTGGTGTATACATACAATGGAATATGGAGTGACTGCAAGTAGGAAGGAAGTTGTGAGGCATGCAAGTACATCAATAAAACTTGAGGGCACTATGTTGAGTAAAATAAGCTAGAAATGAAAGACTAATATTATAACACTTCACTAATATGGACTAACTATAATGTGCAAACTCTGAGAACTGAATTCCAGAGCATAGGTTATCAGGGAAAGGCTTATTGTAAAGGTTCCTAGATGTAAGCTCCTACAGAATACACTTCTATTCATGAGTTGTAACAGTTATTTATAAATTCTGAGATGCTGAGTTCTTTGGATATAACCTGGTCTTTCCCTGGAACTTTGGGTATCTGTGTGACACCTGAGACTCAGAGCTAGAGTTCTGCAGCTATGAATGTCAGCATTACCCCATACAGCAACTGTTTAAAAAGCTGAAAAGAGATCAGACTTCAATTAGAGATATGAATGAAGCTTATATGGTTAGGACTAAGGCAAATCAGACTAAAGAGTAAATGACAATATTGGCTGTGTTTTAAAACATCACCTTCTGCATGAGACCAAAGGAAGAGATATTTATTTGGTGCAAAATTTATAGCATACTCTGTAGCACACTATGTAACTTAACTTCTGTGGTCAGTCTATTTGAACACCATAATGACATGGAACCTTGAATAGGAGTGAGATTTTGTTGGTTTGTACAGGTTAATGTGATGCCCTGATATATCCCAGAGTAATTTGGGCAGAGAACAAAAAGTATTTGCAAAGCCTCCTTGAGGGACTGGGGAAAAAGTGGAAATATTATACTTCCCCACCTGAGGAATTCCTGATATTCTCGCAAGCATTGAGGGCTACCAATTTAATAGGTCAAGCCCTAGATCTAGAGGCTTGCTCTTATGAAACTTCTTCCTGCAAAGGAGAAACTCAGCCTACTTATAATTATGTCTAAGACTCACCCCCAGAGAACCTCTTTTGTTTCTCAGATGTGGCCTTTCTCTCAGCCAACTCTGCAGGTAAACTCACTGCCCTCCCCTCTATGTGGGACATGACTCTCAGGGGTGTAGGTCTCCCTGGCAATGTGGGGCATGACTCCTGGGGACAAGCCTGGCCCTGGCATCGTGGAATTAAAAAAGTCTTCTTGACCAAAAGGAGGAAGCGAAATGAAACAAAATAAAGTTTCAGTGGCTGAGAGATTTCAAATAGAGTCAAGAGGTCATTCTGGAGTTATTCTTTTATATTATATAGATATCCCTTTTTGGTTTTTAGTGTATTGGAATAGCTGGAAGGAAATACCTGAAACTGTTGAACTGTATTCCAGTCGCCTTGATTTTTGAAGATTACTATATAACTGTATAACCTTTACGGTGTGATTGTGTCATTATGAAAACCTTGCAGCTGACACTTCCTTTATCCAGTGTATGGACAGATGAAGAAGATCATAAAGTCAAAAAATAAATAAATAATGGGAGGGGGTAAGTATTATGGGATGTTTTGGGTGTTCTTTTTTATTTTTCTTCTTTTTTGGGGGGGAGGTAATGAAAATGTTCAAACATTGATTCTTATGGTGAATACACAGCTATATGATGATACCATGAACCATTGATTGTACATTTTGGATGATTATCTGTTATATGCCTATATCTCAACAAAATTGCATTTAAAATCATTTAATTGAAAAATGATCTTAATATGTTATAATTTATAGGAGATTGAAGTATATGTATGTAAAAACTTTGGCATTATACACTGATATCATTGTTTATCTAAGAAATAGAGTGATACCATCTTTACTTGTAGCATTTTTTTCCAGAAATGCAAGCTGTCTAAGCATGTGAATTGTCTGTATTGATCTAGCTTTGTATACTTTGTAATGGCTGCATATGAGCAGATAAGCCTGCAAGTTGTCTAAGGAAATAATTTAAGGTTGTGGAATAAATGTAGACAACATTCACTAAAATTATGAAATTTTAAGCATTATCCTTAGGAGCGATGAAAGAAATATTACTCAATTTTATTTTGATTGTATATCCCCCAACCTCCATTTTGCAACATTCTCTTAGTACTTTATACCGCACACTATCATAAAAGTAATGAAGAATGTATATTTTTAACTTCATCAATAAGCCTGAAGTAAATTTAGAAAAACTGATTCTTAGCCACTGGGCTCTGTTCACAGACTGAAATAAACACTAAACCTTCTTTTAATTCAATGTTATAAATTTTATCTCTCTGGATTTAAAAATTTAATTCCCTATGTTCCCACAGCTACTGGTGCCTGTGAGTTGTGTGAATGAAATTCAACTACCCATCAACCGAGGAATATTAAAGCAAGAGAGAAACTATACTTAGAATTCATATAATACCTATTTTATGTATTTTTTTCTAATCCAAAAATGTTAGCATTGCAGTGCTAAATTGCTTATAGGATTTGTTCAATCAGCAGATCTGTTTGAAGAATTTACTCTTCATGGGTTGCTGCTGTTAGAAAGATGTCTAAGAAATAGTACCTTCCCTCAAATAACTAACAACTGGAATGCAGTTTTACTGATGCCAATATTTTTGAGAATATAAAGGAACAAATAAATAAGTATACCTGGGCTAGAGAGAGCTGGCGAACAGGAACATAAAGAAAATACTCTCCAAGAAGGCAATGACTCTTGAATGAAATGGGCTGGTGGACAGAGTAGAATAGAGCTCAGAGGCATAGGAAGTCAGTCTATGAACAGAAAATCACTCCCAAAGGCAAATGCAAACATGGATTAGAAACAGAATGTGTTTAAGAAATTGTCAGTTGTCAGGTATGTGCACATTGCAAGGGAAGTGACAGGGTTGAAAGGAAATGGGACTGGAAAGAGTTAGAGATTAGTTCAAGGAAACAGGTCTGCCCTTAAGATTTGCAAAGCATGGAAAAGAGTACAAATGAAGGCTTTCATGCCATAAGAAAACAGTTTTAGAAGTTATAAATCAAGCTAATAAAAAGATTAAATAAAAAAACTTCTGCCCTTTTTACTATGACTTATATGCCTCATAATGACCTGGAATTTACAATTTGAAGACTTATTAGAAAACTGTAGCTGAGAAATTACGAATTAACAAATAATTAGGATGACTGAATCATTATATAGATGCCTTTTTCTTACTTCCTTATTATATTGTAGAATAGACAAAAGAAAATACCTGAAATGACTGAAACCCACTGAACTATAACCCAAATGCCTTGATCTTTGATAATGATTGTATTAACTATAGAACCTTTATCTTGTGATTGTAATAACCGCATGACTGGTCCCATTTGTACACCCCTTATCCTATTCAGAGTCTTATGATCGCAAAAGGCAGCACCTAATGCTTATTAATGAAGGAACTTGAGTCAGCCCAGAACTACCCCTCCCCAATTCTTAAGTTGTCTTACTTAGACAGAGCTAGCTCTAACTAAAATTTGCCCCCCTGACATGTGCAGTAGCTTACTAGGCATGTAATCAATCTGCACATGCTCAATAATTAGATCATCTCTAACTTTGTCATCTCACATACTATACTTATTATCCTAAACCTTGCACATCTTTTGATACCATAAAACTATCAGAGTTTCTGCAGTTCAGGGAGACAGATTTTAGGCCAATAAACCATCTGATCTCCTTGCTTCACTTAGCAATATACTTTGTCTCCTTTTGAAATCCCAGTATCATAGATTGGCTCTTATGTGCACCAGGCAGAGAACCCCACATTTGATTTGTATCAGAACCAAACCAGAATAAGACAGTGGGGAGGAGCTGGTCCCTGTCCCCTGGCCTGCAGTCTTTCATTCCCCACCTGTTTCTATCCCACACCATGACAGCCTCATTCAACCAGATATAGAAACCCCAAAACACACACCAAAAGCTCTATCCACACCTTCCTTCCCAATCACCTAACTCTTGACCACTCAGAAGACATCAGGGTGCCCATATGGGAAATTATAAAGTCTCAGCTACCCAGAACATGTTCTGAATCAGCTGCCTCTTGTTCACTTATGGGTCCTGGGGGTACACACACTGGTAGTGCTGATAACTCTCAGGAACACAGACCCAAATCAGGCCTGAGTAGGCCCTAAAAACAGAGCACCATGGAGCAAGGACTTCTAGAGCAAAGTCTAAAAGGTGGGGGATGGGAGAAAGGACTCCAGGGGGCATTCTTTGACCACGTAGGTTTGTCATCCTGTGGGGAAGGGTGCAACCAGAGGAGGGCCACCTGCTATCCTCTAAAGAACAGAGACATGGATTCCTGGGTCTAGGAATTGGTCTAATAATTATAAGAGCATAGTGGATCTTATAAACTATACATAAGTTTTTAGACATTTTTCTACAGAGAGTCATTGAAGTCTTTTCAGTAGTGGACATCTTAGATAACTTTTTTTATTGGTCATGTAACTAAATTAGCAAAGGACACAGGATAATTTTTTTCAAGGTAAACTAATGCCATATACATACACATACACACCTCCTTTCAAAGGTCACATTTATTAAGATGCTACACAATAGATACAATTAGAACTGACAAACTACATAATTAAAGTAGACATTACTATTTATCACATATAATGCTCTATATATTTAAAATCCCCTCATTAACTATGCAAGCTATGGATTTAATCCTGCTGTTTTACCCCAAGCAATAAGAGTAACACACTTCCTTCAAAGGAGATTTTTAAGAGTTTAGACTGAGCCTCATTACAACTTGTTTCAGTTTGCTAAAGCTGCTGGAATTCAATATACCCAAAAATGGGTTGGTTTTTTCTGCGGGGATTTACTAGGTTGCAAATTTACAGTTCTAAGGCCATGAAAATGCCCAAATTAAGGTATCAAGAGGTAGACACCTTCTCTGAGGAAAGACCAATGGCATCCAGGGTTCCTCTGTCACATGGTGTTTTAGTTTGCTAATGCTGCAGAATGCAAAACACCAGAGATGGATTGGCTTTTATAAAAAGGGTGTTTACTTGGCTACACAGTTACAGTCTTAAGTCCATAAAGTGTCCAAGGTAACACATCAGTAATCCGGTACCTTCACTGGAGGATGGCCAATGGCGTCCGGAAAAACCTCTGTTAGCTGGGAAGGCACATGGCTGGCGTCTGCTCCAAAGTTCTGGTTTCAAAATGGCTTTCTCCCAGGATGTTCCTCTCTAGCAAGCTTGCTCCTCTTCAAAACATCACTCACAGCTGCACTCAGTCAGTACCCTCTCTCTGAGTCAGCTCATTTATATAGCTCCACCAATCAAGGCCCACCCCGAATGGGCGAGGCCACGCCTCAATGGGAACATCTCATCAAAATCATCACCCACAGCTGGGTGGGGCACATTCCAAGCAAATCTAACCAACACCAAAAACATCTGCCCCACAGACTACAAAGACAATGGCATTTGGGGACACAATACACTCAAACTGGCACATTCCACCCCCTGGACCCCAAAATGACATTATCTTTCCAAACACAAAATACATTCATTCCATCACAATATCACAAAAACTTAAATCATTTCAGTAACAAAATTTAAGTACAAAATCCCATCAAAATCAATTTAGGCGTGGTCAGTCCCAAGGCATAATTTTTCTTTAGCTGTGGATCTGTGAACTTAGAACAAGTTATGTGCTCCCAATACACAAAGGAGAGACATTCATAGGATAAACATTTCCATTGCCATAAGGAGAAACAGTAAAGAAACCAGGGTTAACAGGAGCAAAACAGTTCCTAAAACCCACAGGACAAACTCCATTAGATTTCAAAGTCTGAGAGTCATTAACAGAACAACGTTGCATCCTTGGGGCTTGAGAGAGCGGGAGCTTAACCCCTCCCATGGGCCTTTTTGGCAGCTGTTTCCTCTCCAAATGCTTGGGTGAGTGCTCCAACATATCCACACATTGGGGAGACCACCTTCTTGGCCCCACCCTCCTCAAACATTGGGGCAGCTCCCAGATTCCTTTCCATCTCTGGGGCACACGCTCAACCCCTTCAGAATAGTGGGGTGGCAGCCAGGCTCTCCCCAATTCCCTAGAAATGTGCTCCATCCTCTTTGGGACCTGAGGTGGCAAAACTCTTCCAGAGCATTGAGGCGGAAAGCCCACTCTCGACCTCCAGGGCAAACACACCCTTTCCATGTGTGTGGGCTGCTCCGCTCTCCCAGCCCTAAACCTCTTGACTCCAGACCTCAACCTCCATGGCTCTGTCTTTGAAGAAATCTTTCCTTCAATTTGTTCCTTGTCTGTCTCCTCCAGTCCAGACCAGCAATGGCTCTGTCTATAAAGATCTTGCAAAAATTCTGTTGGCTTGGCATGAAGCATGCAGGGGTCAAAGCCATCAGACAATATGACTTTCCACAAATCCTTTATGGATAATTCCATCTCCAGTCTTGGCTTGTACTGAAATGGCAGCTGGGTTCCATGTTTGGTTACATCCTCCCATTGGGCTGTAGCTTCTGGGGATCCACCCCCTGGAAGCCCAGAGTTTTTCAGGCCATCAGTTTCTGGTTTCTTTGAAACCAAAAGTTCATTTCTCAGCTTATCTCTGTCCTCTCGCATTTTACTATAAGCTGCAAGGAGAAGCCAGGGTACGTCCTCCACACGTAGTCTGGAGATCTCCTCAGCTAAGTATTCCAGGTTGTCACTTTCAAATTCTTCCTTCCATCTGACACCAGGACTCAATTTTGCCAAATTGTCTGCCACTTTAAAACAAGGATCACCTTTCTTCCAGTTTGCAACAACACATTCATCATTTCTGTTCAAGGCCTCATCAGAAGTATCTGTAGAGTCCATATTTCCACAAACAGTGTCTTCAAAGCAGTTTTGGCCTTTTCTATCAAGCTCCTCACAACTCTTCCAGAAACTCCCCATTATCCATTTAAAAAGCTGTTCCAACCTGTTTGGTATTTGCAAACTCAGCAGCGAAAGCACCCCACTCTCGGTACCAAAATCTGTTCTAGTTTGCTAATGCTGCTGAAATGCAAAACACCAGAGATGGATTGGCTTTCATAAAAGGGGGTTTATTTGGTTATACAGTTACAGTCTCAAGGCCATAAAGTATCCAAGGTAACACATCAGCAATCGAGTACCTTCACTGGTGGATGGCCAATGGTGTCCGGAAAACCTCTGTTAGCTGGGAAGGCATGTGGCTGGCATCTGCTCCAAAGTTCTGGTTTCAAAATGGCTTTCTCCCAGGACATTCCTCTCTAGGCTTCATTTCCTCGAAAATGTCATTCTTAGTTGTACTTGGGGTATTTGTCCTCTCTTAGCTTCTCCAGAGCAAAAGTCTGCTTTCAATGGTCGTCTTCAACTGTCTCTCATCTGCAGCTTCTGTGCTTTCTCCAGAGTGTCCCTCTTGGCTGTAGCTCTTCTTCAAAACATCACTCACAGCTGCACTGAGTTCCCTCTGCCCATCAGCTCATTTATATGGCTCCACTGATCAAGGTCCACCCTAAATGGGTGGGGCCACGCCTCCATGGAAATATCCAATCAGAGTCATCACCTACAGTTGGGTGGGGCACATTCCATGGAAACACTCAAAGAATTCCAATCTAATCAGCACTAAAATGTCTGCCCCACAAGATTGCATCAAAGATAATGGTGTTTGGGGGACATAATACATTCAAACTGGCACACATGGGAAGGCACATAGTGATGCCTGCTGGTTCTTCTCCTGGGTTCCGGTTTCAAAATGTCTCCTTGCTTCCCCTGGGGCATTTTCTTGCTCTCTTAGCTTCTCTCCAAAATGTCTCTGCCTTTTATCCTCTTATAGAGGACTCCCCAGCAAGAGGATTAAAACCCACCTTGAATGGGTGAGGTCACACCTCCATGGAAACAGCCTAATCAAAATGTCTCACCCACAACAGGTCTGCCCCCATAAGATTGGTTTAGAAGAATATGGTCTTTTCTGGGGTACATAATAGATCCAAACCAGCAAACAACTCCTGAGGAGAGACAGGTGCAAGAAAAGAGGCAGAGTTGAAAAGATGCAAATCTGGGAACAGAATCTCAGCAGCCTGATTTTCAAACAGCACCATCTTATTCTGCATTCATTCCTTAAGTACACAGACAGACTATCCACAATTCCTCTAGTAATGCTTTTCTTAAAAATTGTTCACCCACACAATTACTCATACAATATAGAAATGGGAAAATGGTGCTCAAATATAGTAGAACTTGATCTGCAGAAAAACCATGCCAAACACAGTGCTGTGGTATGCCTCCCAGATGCCCCCCATCCTTTGGAACAGATACACTATTTTGCCAGATGCTAGGATTGGCTAAGTCTCTTGTCTGGGAATGGCTCTTGGCTGAAGGGATTGGCTTCTACCACAGTTACACTCCCTTCCAAAAGGGAGTAGGTAGGATAAAACTTTTGGTATTTTTATGACAAGCAAGTGGTTTACAGCTTGGAACACAGCAGCTAGGATAAAATTCTGATGAGGTAGGAAAGGAGGTAGGAACTCTATTTTCCTTGATGTTTACATTTCAAAGACATGACTGCAGGCTCTAAAAAATTCCTGGTTGAAACACTGGAAAGAGGCTTATTTAGCCTTCATAAAGATTTTTTTACATATTAAAGAGCAGTTTATCTAGTAGGTAGGGAGTCTATGCATACCCCCTTGTGAAGGCCAACCTCCTGCAATGCCTGGCAAATCTGCAGGGTCTTCCCAGCTCCAGAGCTAACTGTATCACAGTTCACCAACCTCTGCAGAAACCTGCTTCCGCCTCTCCCCAAACCTGTTTCCATCTCTCTGCTACAGGTGTTGATTCTGACAACACTATCCATTAAAACCCCTGCACATGAATTTTTGTCTCAGGGTCTGCTTTCTGGAGAACAGGACCAGAAACATCTATTGCACTCATTATCTCATAAACTGTTATCTTGAAGGACAGGAAAAAAAATACCTTTTAAAAAGCATACATGAAAGGACAATGCCTTCATCTTTTCCTTAACATTGTGATTCTAGCAAGGAATTATTTGACGCTTGTAAGGATAAATTTAAAATTTAGAATTTCCCCTAATACCAAAAGAAAGAGACCATTTCCCCTCTCACTTTCTTAAACATTTGCTTGAGAAACATAATGTTTATAAATGCATCCTCTGCTCTTTAATATGTAAAAAAAAACTTTATGAAGGCTAAATAAGCCTCTTTCCAGTGTTTCAACCAGGAATTTTTTTAGAGCCTGCAGTCATGTCTTTGAAATGTAAACATCAAGGAAGATAGGGTTTCTACCTCCTCTCCTACCTCATCAGAATTTTATCCTAGCTGCTGTGTTCCAAGCTGTAAACCACTTGCTTGTCATAAAAATACCAAAAGTTTTATTATTTCTTCAGACAAAAGCTTTTGGCTTCCCCTGTTACCAGGTAAATTTAGGATGAATTGGGAAAGAATATATCACGAACAGTGCCATCAAGTCCTCTTAGAAAAGGACAAACTGCCATTAACTTGAGAACTTGTATGTAATGGATTATATCTGTATGGCTGTACAAAAAAGGATGGGATATAGTTCTGTCTTTGTAATATTATTAGCATGTTACCTGTAATGCATATCATAATCTGGTTTCAGGCTTATTCAGTAATTAAACTGTGTTTTTCTTTTTAATTTATTTTCTACATTTGTGGAGAAGATTTTCTGGTGCGATAGGAGGTTTTACTTTTAGCTTTTCCCTAGCACCGGAACAAATTTCTGTCACAAGTGAAAAACTAAAATAAAACAATGCTATCATCAGTGCTACTATCTTTGCTGATGCTAGTGGTTTCCTGTCATTTGACCATTCCTGGAAATATAGTTGTAAAGCTAGACGAGTCTTCATAGTGGAAAGAGTTAGAGAGGTGGTTAGACTCAGTCTCTGGAGTCCTCATTTGTGCAAAGGGGTTCTGGACAAAATCAAACTTTATAAGGTTTGCCCCAAACATCCACATGTGAGCCCTGGGCACTATCGAGCTGGCTTGGGGCACATGTGGTGAGAGGACTCTTCTACCTGTAACTAAGTGGCCTTGTCCAAAACCAGGTCTTCCTTAGTCCATTTACCCCAGGACAGTGGTTCTTAATCCATTCAGAAATGTCATTAATTCTTGGAAACTCTGATGAAAGTCTTGAACACCCTACTCAATACAGTATAGATAACAACTTCAACTCAAAAATGTGCATGTAAATTTAGGAAGGATCTGCTACACTTGGGTTTGTCTCCTCCAATAATCATGAGACTTAAACATCTTCTGACACTGGATGATTTGCACATGGTAAGTATTGGTTGGATAAATCCTTCCCTGGAGAAGCAAATGATGTCTGTGATTAAAATTGTAAATTACCACATTTTTTTTTTGTTTCCCTGTAAAGAACTGAATTTACAAAATGAAGGCGTCTTTAGCCATTCTAGAATTTCAATTTAACTTTACTGTGCTCTTAACAAGAGCTCTTTTTGTGTATACAACTATACCATAGGGTAAGATTAATTTGTGAGAATTAAACAAGGCAAATAATGTATTATATTTTGTAAATATTTAATATAGTAAATGCTCAATACATGTTAGCAATTTTGATTTTAAGAAAGTTTGCATTAAGGGATGCTATTTGAGGATTTATCTCTCAGAAAGCAACCATCGAAAAAGCTAACATGTTAAGTAATAATATTTATAATTTTACTTGAAAAGTAGAGTTTTTAAAGAAGTATATTTGAAACATATGCAGACCTCTTTTCTCTGAAGCTAGGCAATTAGAGCAGGAGGCACAAAAAGCAAATCAGGAACAGTAGGCTGATTCAAATAAATAGGTGAAACAGTACTGAGAACCAGTTCCATATTTGAAGTTTTAACACTTGGAGAGAAAGGTGAAGATTTTTAATAGGATACATACAAGGTTCTTTCCTTTTGAGATACATTACATTTTCTACTTATGGACTCATAGACAAATTTAATCAATGGGGAAAGAAAAATGAGTCTTATTGGTAAAGATGTGAAAGATGTGATAGAATGTAAATATAAAATAATTTGGGCATGATTGGAGAGGAAAGCTGAAATTGAAACTTTATCTGCTCTTTTTTTTTAAAAAAATATCTTGTTTAGATTTTTGGTTTTCTGGTAAAAATTATGTTTAGAGAAAATATAGTCACTATAAATTTGAATAACTATTATTCATCATGCAATACAATTGTACTGAATGTACAAATCCAAATCCATATCATTCAGCCCACCATTTGGGAACAGCTTGAAAATGTAGGTAACAATTTAATGCAGTTCCAGGTTTTTATTCTGCAATTTAGCCATGCAGCCAGAAAGCACAAACATTTTTTTTCTACCTCATTTCCATTGCAGCCCAAAAGGGATGTGCCAAATCATCTTTCTTCTGCAGAATTTCCTAGGGGATCAAATACTCAAATACTGTCCATCACAAAATAGTAATAACTTTTCATAGCCAGAAAAGTTGGTGGATTTATTGTAGGGAAGCTCAGTTTTGTACTTCTGTAAATTAAGCATCTGGTAGATTGACCCATGGGACTAGGGAGTCCTTTTCTTTGTGTTTTGATTTGACCTGAAAATGAAAGTTTAATGATCTCTATTTCATGTAAGACTGTAAGATAGCAGACAATGTCATAAATATTGACAACATCCACAAAGCCATGAATTTGTGTTTTTGTTTTATGCCTTCCAGAAATTCTATGTAGCTACTTCAAATTAATTGCATCTAATACCCTGGATTTCTGCCTTCATATCTTTGCTCATGTTGTTTTCCACATTTGGAATGTTTACCTATAAATAAATTTATGTAAGTTCTAGTTGCAGATCTAAGCTTTCTTAATGCTCCATCTCCCCCACAAAATCCTCTCAAACCATGCATATTTGAAACTATATCTCCTTCTCTGTGGCATACACTATGATATTTAACTAATGTTTACCACTTACTGGCTGTGCAAAATCACAATTGGCTACCATATGTACAAGTGCACATGTTGGATTGTCTCACTTATATTGTCAACTTTTTCAGGACAGAGTCATACCTTATACTTTGTGTGTATGCTACAGGGAACTAATGTTTTATCTTCCAAGTTCTAGAACCTGGAGCACATTTACTACGTAGCTGATGGTGCTTAAACTGCAGGTTCACTCTCTTACAAAGGCTCCTTAGAAGATTCTGAGTGTTCTCCTCCTGGGATATAAGGGAGAAGCAGGAGCCCCAGTCATGGACTAGAGTCATGGAGAGCTAACCCAGCATGAATAACATTCTGTTTTGGTAGTGGCCCTGGGGCTGCGGGTGATGACCATGTGACTGAACTATATCTACACCCCTCCTCCCCACACAATAATGTGCCTTTGGTGATGTCCTTGAGCATCTGGATCACATTTTTGTCCCCAAGAAAGACCAAATTTGTCACTTTTCCACTGACTGCTTGTGGAGTACCAAGACCCAGACTTCATAAACACTTTGCCTACAAAGAACATGGAGACAGTGAGGGACATGGGAGAATGTTGAAGAAATGGCTGAACTAAACGGTGTCCATGCCAAGTGAGAAAAGAAGGCTAGAGTCCTGTTCTGGTTTGCTAATGCTGCCGTCTGGCAAAACACCAGAAATGGATTGGCTTTTATAAATCGGTTTATTTGGTTATATGGTTACAGACTTAAGGCCATAAAGTGTCCAAGGTAATGCATCAACAATTAGGTACCTTCACTGAAGGATGGCCAATGGCATCTGAAAAATCTCTTTTAGCTGGCATCTGCTCCAGAGTTCTGGTTTCAAAACGGTTTTCTCCAAAATGTCAGTATCAGCTTCCAATCGCCATCTTCAAAATGTGTCTCTCAGTTACTCTCTAAAATGTCTCTCACAGCTGCTCTTATATAGTTCTCTAGTAAACTAATCAAGGCCCATGCTGAAAGGGCAGGGCCACAGCTCCATGGAAATTACCTTATCATTTATCACCTACAGTTGGGTGGGTCATATCTCCATGGAAACAACCTAATCCAAAGGTTCCAACCTAATCAACACTAATATCTGCCTCCACAAGACTACATTAAAAATAATGACATTTTGGGGACTGTAATACATCCAAATTGGCACAGTCTCTTCAAAGCAGTTTAGGCCTTTTCTATCAAGCTTCTCACAATTCTTCCAGAATCTTCCCCTTATCCATTTAAAAAGCTGTTCCAACATGTTTGGTATTTGCAAACTCAGCAGCAAAAGCACCCCACTTCTCTGCTACCAAAATCTGTTCTAGTTTGCTAATGCTGTGGAATGCAAAACACCAGAGAAGGACTGGCTTTTATAAAAAGAGGGTTTATTTGGCTACACAGTTACAGTCTTAAGGCCATAAAGTGTCCAAGGGAACACTCAGTAATCGGGTACCTTCACTGGAGGATGGCCAATGGCATCTGGAAAACCTCTGTTAGCTGGGAAAGCATGTGACTGGCGTCTGCTCCAAAGTTCTGGTTTCAAAATGGCTTTCTCCCAGGACGTTCCTCACTAGCAAGCTTGCTCCTCTTCCAAATGTCACTCACAACTACACTGAGTTCCTTCTCTTTGAGTCAGCTCATTTATATGGCTCCACTGATCAAGGCCCACCCTGAATGGGTGGGGCCATGCCTCCCATGGAAATATCCCATCAGTTATCATCTACAGTTGGGTGGGGCACATCTCCATGCAAACAACCTAATCCAAACATTCCAACTTAATCCCCACTATTATGTCTGTCCCACAAGATTGCATCAAAGAATATGGCTTTCTCTGGGGGACATAATACATTCAAACCGGCACACAGGTTGTGTTCCTGTTGCTCTTTCAGCTCCTCTGCATTCTTCAAAATGTTGCTCTTGGGGTGTTTGTCCACTCTTGGCTTCTCTGGAGCAAAGTGTCAGCAAAAGTCTGCTTTCAAAAGCCATCTCCATAATGTCTCTTTAAGCTGCAGCTGCTCTGAGGTGCTTCTGCTTGTGAGCCATTTTATGACTCCAGAGATTAAATCAAGACCCACCCTGAATGGGTGGGATCCCTATCTCCATGGAAATAATCCAATCAAACATTCACTCATAGTTGATTGAGTCACATCTCCATGGAAACAATACAAGGATTCCAAACTAATATGTCTGCCCCTACAACATTGCATTAAAGAACATGGTGTTTTGGGGAACATAATACATTCAAACCAGCACACTCATCCTGATTGAAGTGTGACATACCTTAACTGAAATAACCTCATCAAAAAGTTTCAATATTAAAAACAAAGTTTTTTAGCATATTTACAAAACTATGCTTTTATACTAGCAAGAGTTTCTAGTAATGTCAAATAGATATAAAATTTCATCTTAATGATTTTTTATTACCAAAAGTGGTAAATTATAGCATTCACTCTACTCTGACCAAGAGATACCTTGTAAAGCATTTCTTCTGGTCTTTTGGCAAGTGCTTGATTATATTAATTACCACTTACCCTTCTCCAGTATTTTTTTGTTCCTAACTTATCAATAAAGTTGTCAGACTTCATCATTTTATTCTTGGCTTTTGTGTCTTTCATTTTTATTAAGACTATCTACAGACTAGCAATGAGCACTCTTGTTTTTAAAAGGTGCTTGAACTTAAGAAAGGATGGCTGACTTAAAAACAGCTCTTCAGATTTGTCAAATGATAAGACATGTGAACCTTTTATTTGGCACATTTTTAAGCTTTGTTACAACTGCCTTCTAGTTGTGTCCTACTCAGTAATAGTTCTTCAAGGATTTCTATGCAGCATCTCATTCTCAGTTTATGAAATCAGAGACATCAAACCTTTAAGTTTCTTTGCCTACAGTTACTTTGATGGATTACTCCAGGATGCAGGAGAAGAGCTATATCATGGTCAGAAATTGGCTTTCCATTGCAACACTTTTCCTAAACTAGAATAACAGCACCATCATTGTTTTTGAAATATGCTCAAGTTTTGTATTTGACCTATGTTCTCCATAAAGTGATTCTTTCTATAAAAATATTTTCTTTCTTTGCATTGGAAAAAGAACCAGCAGTTTCTCATATATATACCATATGCTACAATAAAATTTATAGCCAAATTTATATCCTTCCTTTAATTTCCCTGAAATTAAAGTTTCTATTCCTAGACACTATTTACAATCCCCTCAGCCACTGAATTTTTTTAATCCCCCTGAATTCAACTGTTGTCAAATCAAAATTTCTAAAGTAAAAAACAGTTATCATGTTTTCTCTGGCTCAAAATCTTCCCTGTCTTCCCATTTCCTGTAGAATAAAGGTAAAATACCTTAGGCAATATGTAAAAGTATAGTAATATAGAGAGATGTGAGTTTGAATCCCTACTATGTTACCTACAAATTTTGTGATTTTAAGATTGCACATCTATGAAAGTTAGTCTTCTTTGATGACATTGAATATCCCTTCTGTCAATCTTACTGAGAAAGTTAACTAAGTTAGTGTCTATTCAGTTCTGGAATACAGTCAGGGCAAAATAAATGTTTCCTGCATTCCCTGAGCTTCATTTTTAAGTGTTTCCACTATCTTGCCTAAACTTTTTAAAAAAAAAAATTTTCTATGCACTATGTACTATCAGAACTTCTGTGATGAATGTAAGAAAAAGAGAATTCTTGCCCTCCCCAAATTTGCAGTGTAAAGAAAATAAGGACCAGGCAGAGAAAACTGACATGGAGAGATGTGGATGGATTTATGAAAATATATGGACATTAGATTTGATGAGACTTGGTGATTGATTGAATGTGGTCAGTATAAAGGAAGACTCCAATGTTCCCAGTTCAGGCCATATGTTAGATGGTAGCTCTTGTTTTATTGTTTTCAGATTATCTGTCTTTTTCTGTTGGAGGCCCTCTTTCCTCATATGGATTGGAAGTTCCTTAAACTTGCAGTCCATGACATAGAATTATTTAAATCTGCCAAAACAGGGACTCAATAAATGTTTAATGAGTAAGTTCTTGTAATGAAGAAAGGGTAATGGGGCCTAGAGAAGTATACCAGGAACCAGCCACGTCCCTTCTATTAGCTAATCAGCTCAATCTCATTGCATTGAGGATTAAACCCTTACCCCATGGTGAATAAAATTACTTTAACAAATCATTACAGACTGACACACCTTCATGTTAGCCTATATTAATTCCTTCTCCTATAAAAACTCAAAAATGACTAATTTTGGCTTTATTTTTATTTTTTTCTTTAGTAGTAACAAACTGAAAACAAAAATCTCAAGATGTGGGCAGTTATCGGGAGGAGGAGAAAAAAATCCAAGAAATCTAGTTTATGTACTAAAGGAAAGTTTTACTCTGAACTCAATAATATTATATGATAAATAAATAGACTATAAAAAGATATTTTTAACAAGGTGCTTTAATTCATATAAAATATTTTTATATACATCTATAAATATACAAATGCATACATATATACATAATATTTAAAGTACTAATTAAATTGCAAAATTACTTGATCCTCTTGAGGCTTGGAGGAAGTTTTAAACATCAAGTAACAGATATTATCTATGAAATTATTTTAAGTATTATGCAAGCTATTACTACAAAATAATCCAAATGACTAAAAATTTAAGTATATTAATTCTTGGTTAGGAATTCATAATAGGTCATTTAGAAAAACATAGGTTGGTGGAGGAATTAAAAAATTTTTAGATTTCCATTCAAGAGACAGAATATTGTATGGAGCTGAACAGGGCAGTGACTGGGAGTGGTATTTTAGTAACCACAATAGACCCTACCTTGGGAAGGAACAAAAATACAGATTGCCACTTGCGGTCCTTGCCATTCTGTGATGATGCCCACCAGGTGGTAAAGATCAGTCATTCAGTGACTATTAAGCAACTCCTGGGGGCCAAGTACTGTGTTTGTAAATGATGATACCAAGATGAATACATTATTATCCCTGTTTGGCAGAAGCTTATCCTTGCAGGGGCTACAGCCTTGTAAACAGATAATTATAATAGAATGTCACAGTGTTGACCCCAGGGAAGGGTGAGCATAAGTTAGAAATCTAAGTATCCCCCACCACCACATTTCCTGTCAATGGCCCACAGCAAACACCTCCAAATGCACAAGGACTTTGTCTCAATCATTCTCTACACTGCTCTGAATCTTTTGGAGTTGGCATGTGCTTCAGTTACCCAGGCTGCTCAAGTAAATACCTTAAATGAGTTGATAAAAACAATGGAAATTTATTAGCTTATGGTTTTGAGGCTGGGAAAATGTCCACCAAGGCATCAAGGAATCATCAAGGTAATGCTTTCTTCCCAAGGCTGTGTCATTCTGGGGCAGGCTGCTGGCAACCCTGGGTCCTTAGCATGTATCAGGGCAAGGCACATGTTGGCATCTGCTAGTCTCTTCTGGGTTTCATTGATTTCAGCTTCTGGCTGCTCCATCTGTGACTTTCTCCCTCCGTGTTTCTGAATTTCATTCTCCTATAAAGTATTCCATTAATAGGACTGAGACCCATCCTGACTGAGGTGGGCCACCTTAACTGAAGTAATTCATCAAAAGTTCCCCCTTACAATGGGTTCACACCTACAGGAATGGATTCCATTTAAGAGCATATTTTTCTGGGATACAGCTTCAAACCACCATGGTATATGAGTTGAGGTTATATGCTATTCACAAGAGGTTCTTATAATAAGGATGAAGAAGTTAGGAAAGCATAGATCCTCTAGCTGATCTCATGTGGCAACCAATTTTATTCTCAGAGATGCCCACAGAAAGGCAGGTCACCAGCTCATGTTAGGTAGTTCTCTTCCCCATATTTTTCTTATTGTAGAAAATAGTTTTTAAATCAGAAGTAATTCTCTCGTCCAGATGCAGACTGTGAGGGAAAGAGAAGTGTTCAGGGCATTCTAAGAGGGGAGGCAAAATTTACAGAGCAATAATTCTAGGGTGTCAGGGAGTTGAAGAGGATAGTACCTGGTCCCTAATAGATTCTCCATATTTTTGTATATATAGATGAAAACATAGTAGCAGCCTGAAATGCAAATAAAAGCTTGTCTTCCTTGAAGGCTGGAATCCAAATCATCACCCCAGCCAAAAGGAGGTAAGGTGGGAATGGAAAAACTATCTTTTGTGCTTGTATTAATTCAGGATTCTTTAACTATGTGCTATAACTGGTATTTGCTTTATTTCCAGTCAGTTTTCAAAAGAGTAAAGTGGGTTCTTTCTGCATCCATAATTAAGAAAAAGAAAAAGTCATGTAATTTAGTTGTTCCCCAGTGTGGTTTACAGATCAGTCTCATTGGAATAACCCAGGGAGATATTCAAGAATACTGAATTCTGAATCCCACCCTCTACACATTTGAATTCATTAGATTTAAATTTGGACCAAATTATCCACATTTTAAAAATGCCTACCAAGTAATTCTGATATGCCTCCTTTAGCTCTGTTCTAGTTTGCTAATGCTGCAGAATGCAAAACACCAGAGATGGATTGGCTTTTATAAAAAGGGGGTTTATTTGGCTACACAGTTACAGTCTTAAGGCCATAAAGTGTCCAAGGTAACACATCAGTAATCGGGTACCTTCACTGGAGGATGGCCAATGGCGTCCGGAAAACCTCTGTTAGCTGGGAAGGCACGTGGCTGGCATCTGCTCCAAAGTTCTGGTTTCAAAATGGCTTTCTCCCAGGATATTCCTCTCTAGCAAGCTTGCTCCTCTTCAAAACGTCACTCACAGCTGCACTCCTGCACCCAGTTCCATCTCCTTGAGCCAGCACATTCATATGGCTCCACTGATCAAGACCCACCCTGAATGGGTGGGGCCACACCTCCATGGGAGTATCCCACCAGAGTCACCTCCCACAGCTGGGTGGGGCACATCTCCATGCAAACAACCTAATTCAAACATTCCAACTTAATCCCCACTATTCTGTCTGCCCCACAAGACCGCATCAAAGAATATGGCTTTTTCTGGGGGACATAATATATCCAAACCAGCACATTCCACCCCCTGGACCCCAGAAAAACATATTCTTTCCAAATACAAAATACATTCATCCCACAATACCACAGAAACTTAAATCATTTCAGTAACAATAGTTAAGTACAAGATTCCATCAAAATCAAGTATAGGCGTGGTCAGTCCTAAGGCATACTTTTCCTTTAGCTTTGCATCTGTGGATTTAGAACAAGTTATATGCTTTCAGTATACAAAGGAGGGACATTCATAGGATAAACATTCCCATTGCCATAAGGAGAAACAGTAAGGAAAACAGGGTTAACAGGACCAAAACAGTTCCTAAAACCTGCAGGACAAACTCCATTAGATTTCAAAGTCTGAGAGTCATTAACAGAACAACGTTGCATCCTTGGGGCTTGACAGAGTGGGAGTCTAACCCTTCCTAAGGGCCTTTGTGGCAGCCCTTTCCTCTCCAAACACTTAGGTGAGTGCTCCAACATACCCACACATTGGGGAGACCACCTTCTCGGCCCCACCCTCCTCAAACATTGGGGCAGCTCCCGGATTCCCTTCCATCTCCGGGGCACACGCTCAACCCCTTGAGAACAGTGTGGTGGCAGCCAGGCTCTCCCCAATTCCCTGGGAATGTGCTCCACCCTCTTTGGGACCTCAGGTGGCAACACTCTTCCAGAGCATTGAGGTGGAATGCCCACCCTCGACCTCTGGGGCAAACTCACCCTTTCCATGTGTGTGGGCTGCTCCGCTCTCCCAGCCCGAGACCTCCTGACTCCAGACCTCAACCTCCATGGCTCTGTCTTTGAAGAGATTTTTCCTTTAATTTTTTCCTTGTCTGTCTCCTCCAGTCCAGCCCGGCAATGGCTCTGTCTATAAAGATCTCGCAAAAATTCTGTTGGCTTTGCATGAAGCACACAGGGATCAAAGCCATCAGACAACAGGACTTTCCACAAATCCTTTCTGCTTAACTCCTTTTCCAATCTTGGCTTGTATTGAAATGGAGGCTGGGTTCCATGTTTGGTTATATCCTCACGTTGGCCTGTAGCTTCTGGGATTCCACCCCCTGGAAGCCCATAATTTTCCAAGGCATCAACTTCTGGTTTCTTTGAACCCAAGAGTTCAGTTCTAAGTTTATCTCTCTCTGCTCGCATTTTACTATAAGCTGCAAGGAGAAGCCAGGATACATCCTCCACATGTAGTCTGTAGATCTCCTCAGCTAAATATTCCAGGTTGTTGCTTCCAGATTCTTCCTTCCGTCTCACACCAGGACTCAATTTTGCCAAATTCTCTGCCACTTTAAAATAAGGATCACCTTCCTTCCAGTTCACAACAACACATTGATCATCTCTGTTCAAGGCCTTGTCAGAAGTATCTTTAGAGTCGATATTTCCACAAACAGTCTCTTTAAAGCAGTTTTGGCCTTTTCTATCAAGCTCCTCACAACTTTTCCAGAAACTCCCCATTATCCATTTAAAAAGCCATTCCAACATGTTTGGTATTTGCAAACTCAGCAGCAAAAGCACCCCACTTCTCCGGTACCAAAATCTGTTCTAGTTTGCTAATGCTGCAGAATGCAAAACACCAGAGATGGATTGGCTTTTATAAAAAGGGGGTTTATTTGGCTACACAGTTACAGTCTTAAGGCCATAAAGTGTCCAAGGTAACACATCAGTAATTGGGTACCTTCACTGGAGGATGGCCAATGGCGTCCGGAAAACCTCTGTTAGCTGGGAAGGCACGTGGCTGGCATCTGCTCCAAAGTTCTGGTTTCAAAATGGCTTTCTCCCAGGATGTTCCTCTCTAGCAAGCTTGCTCCTCTTCAAAACGTCACTCACAGCTGCACTCCTGCACCCAGTTCCATCTCCTTGAGCCAGCACATTCATATGGCTCCACTGATCAAGGCCCACCCTGAATGGGTGGGGCCACACCTCCATGGGAGTATCCCACCAGAGTCACCTCCCACAGCTGGGTGGGGCACATCTCCATGCAAACAACCTAATTCAAACATTCCAACTTAATCCCCACTATTCTGTCTGCCCCACAAGACCGCATCAAAGAATATGGCTTTTTCTGGGGGACATAATACATCCAAACCGGCACAAGCTCAGTCACCAATTTAATTATCAGTGCCTTGGAGAAGTCTTTTACCATCATTTGGTTGAATGTTCTTAGACAGGGGACTCACCACTCTACAAAACAATGCACTTGTTTTTTATCAAAACATTTGACTTAGTAGTTTGGATAGCCACTGTGTCCACAAGCTGGCAAACAGCAAGAATACCTGCGTGCTAACCTGTTTCAAATACATAAAATGTTAAAACAGGTTTGAAATATGGCCTTCAGCAAAATTAAGAACATAGACTTGACCATGCAACAAGTGCTTCTGTCCATTCAGTGAGCATTCATATGTGCCATATGATATTTACATTCATTTTCTCATTGACTCATGTAGAAACAATCTAAGACCACCTAAATGAGAACAAACAGAGGCTATGTATTCAGTGCTTGATATGCAGCAAGGGAGTCAGCCACTATCACATTTGGCAGTCACTCAAAGGGAAGCAGGAGAGTGGAAAAGCTTTATTGTGGAAATAAACAGCAAATTTTCATTTATCTCTGATTAGAGCTATTGGCATGATGGAGCTGGAGTCAGCTAACTAGAAATAAAGCATCTTATGTGATTTGTATGGGGAAAGTAGCTGGTGTTCTCCATTGTCCTTGAGTTGGAAATGGGGATAAGAAAATATAGAAACTGACAATCACCGACCAAGTCTTGATCATCCTGGGCCAACTGACACAGCAGTTGTGGTTTTGCTTCCTGGTTGGTTGCTTGTCAGAGTTTTATTGTCATATATGGTCTGGTTCCTTGTATATACAATTTCTCAATCTTTAAAAGTAATTGTCAGATTTGTTTTATTATGTCTACTTTAAATGGTGAAGAAACCAAGCATAAAAAATTTAAGTAACAGCATATATCCCAATGTGTCTATGGTTTGTGGTGGGTTGAATAATGTACCATATATATATATATATATATATATATATATATATATATATATATATGTATATACATTCTTAATCTGCATTCATGTGAGTGTGAACCCATTGTAAATAGGACCCCTTGAAGATGCTATCTTTAGCTAAGGTGTGGCATTACTGAATGAGGGAGGATCTTAATCAGATTAATTTAGGCCTTTATATGTAGAAGAAATGAAGACATAGTCAGATAAAACCACAGGGAGAAGTCAGGAGCTAGAAGTCAGTGGAACCTGGAAGAGAAAGAAGAGGACATTGCCACGTGACAGGAAAGCCAAAGAACCCAAGGATTGCTAGCCAGCCAGAACACTACTGTTTCAGTTTGCTAAAGTCAATGAAATGCAATTTACCAGAAATGTGTTGGATTTTACAATGGGGATTTATTAACTTAAAAATTTACAATTCTGATGCCATGAAAAATGTTCAAATTAAGGCATCAATAGGACAATATCTTCTCTGAACACCAGCTATCAGTGAACTTGGACTCCTCTGTCAGATAGCAAGACACATGGCAAAATCTGTTTGTCCTTCTTTCCTAGGTTTCATTGCTCCCAGCTTCTGGCTTCAGTGGCTTCCTCTCTGAGCTTCTGCATATTTCTCTTTTTTAGCTTCTGTCTCTCTTAGCTTCTGTGGGACTTCTCTCTAAACTTCCCTAGGGCTTTTTTCTGTCTTTTATTCTCTTATAAAGGACTCCAGTAAGAGGATTAAAACCCACCTTGAATGAGTTGAGTCATACCTCTACTGAAATAACCTAACCAAAAGGTCCTACCTACAATAGGTTTACACCCACAGGAATGGATTCAAAGAACATGACATTTTCTGGGGTACATACAGCTTTAAACCATCACATTCCACCCTCTGGACTCCAAAAATACATGTTCTTTACATATGTAAACATAAATTCATTCCATCACAATATCACAAAAGCTTTAAATCATTTCAATAACAATATTAAGCACAAAGTTTCCTCAAAATCATGTACAGGTGGTATGTCCTGTACACTTGCCCTCTGGTTGTGCACCTGTGAAACTCAGAAGTTATCCACTTCCAATATACTTTGGAGGGACAGTCATAGGATAAATGTTCCCACTGCCATAGGGAGAAATTGGAAGAAAAAAATAGTTCCCAAAAGCTCCATTAGATTTTAAGGTCTAAGAGTCACCAATAGAATAAGGTTTTGTCCTTGGGGCCTGATACAGAGGCAGTTCCATCCTTTCCAGGGACTGCAGTGACCCTATTTTCTCCGAACAACTAGGGTGAGGGTGCCAACATCTTCAAGTATCAAAGAATGGCCATCCTTTCCACTCCACCCTCTTCAAGCATGGGGGTGATGGCTGCCAGACTGCAATCTCTGGGACATGGGCTCAACCTCTCAGAACAATAGGGTGGTGGCCAGACTCTCCCCAATCCACAGGGAATGTGCTCCACTCTCTGAAGGCTGGGATGGCAGCATTCTTCCTCAACAATCGGGCAGTAGGCCTGCCCTCTGCAAGATCCAGGGCACACTCACCCTTTCCACAAACATGGTTGGGACCACTCTCCTTACCTGAGATGTCTTTGCTCCAGACCTCAGCTTCCATGGTTCTTCCTTTGAAGTCATTTTTTCTTCAATCTGTCCCTTTTCTGTTCCTTTTAGTCTGGAACTGCAGTGGTTCCATTAATACAGATCTCACAAAGCACGTGTCTGTTTCACATGCAGCACACAGGGCTCCCAACTGACAGACAATAGGACTTTCCACATATCCTTTCTGGATAACTGCATTTCCAATCCTGACACACACTGAAATTGCTGACTGTTTCCATGTTCAGCTAAATCTTCACATGGTGTATTATTTTATGGGGACTTGCTTTCCAGAAGCTCAGAATTTTCCAAACCATAAATATCTGGGTCTTTGTACCCAAGAGTTCAGTTCTCAGCTTATCCCTTTCCTCTCACATTTTATTATAAGCTGCAAGGAGAAGCCAGGCTGCAATCTTCACATTTAGGTTGGAAATTTCCTCAGCTAAATATCCAAGCTCATCACTTTCAAATTCTGCCTTCCATCTGGCATCATAACTCAATTTTTCCAAATTCTCTGCCACTTTAAAACAAGGATTGTCTTTCTTCCAATTTACAATGGCACATTCATCATTTCTATCTAAGTCCTCATCAGAAGTACCTTTAGCATCCACATTTCTACTAATAATCTCTTCAAAGAAATCTAGGCCTTTTCTATTAAGCACCTCACACTTCTTTCAGAATCTTCCCTTTACCCATGCATAAAGCTGTTCCAGAATTTTTGGTATTTGCAATTGCAGCCTCCACTTTCCTGTCTTGGTTTGTTAAAGTTGACAAAATGCAATGTACCAGAAATTGATTGGCTTTTACCATGGGGATTTACTAATTTATAAGTTGACAGTTCTGAGGCTATGAAAAATGTCCAAATTAAGGTATCAACAGGATGATACCATCTCTGAAGACCAGCTACCAGCCAGCTTGGGTTCCTCTGTCAGATAGCAAGGCACATGGCAATGTCTGTTTTCTCCAAGGTTTCATTGCTTCCAGCTTCTGGCTTCAGTGGCTTCCTCTCTGAACTTCTGCATATTTCTCTCTAACCTCTGTCTCTCTTAGCTTCTGTGGGGCTTTTCTCTAAACTTCTCTGGGGCTTTTTTCTGTCTTTTATTCTCTTATAATGGACTCCAGTAAGAGGATTAAGACCCAGTTTGAATGAGGTGGGCCACATCTCAGTTGGAAAAACCTAATCAAAAGTCCCCACCTACAATATGTTTATACCCACAGGAATGAATGGAAAAAACTTGATACTTTCTGGGGTACACAGAGCTTTAAACCATCACAACTACCAACCTCAGAACAAAGCAAGCCTTCTAGCTTTGAAACTGAAAGAGGATAAATTCCTGTTGTTAAAGCCAACCTATGGTGTGGTATTTGTCATAGCAGTTCAGAAACTAAGACATGACTCATGTAAGAATGACAGACCACAAGTTTAAAAAATATCAATACTTTTTACTTGGAAAATTATAAATTTCTTTAACAGTTTCTGAATTCTAAAATGAATGATATTTTTATTTCAGTTTTTTAAATCAGTGCTTCTCAGTATTAAAGAGTTTTTTTAATTTTCTTAATTACATGCTACTTTGATTTGGGTTTAGGTTTTGGCTAACTAACTACAGATACACCTTCTATATTTCAGATAGGCAGGTGGTTTTCTCTTTGAAGGTTGTTAGGTACATTCAAAAAAAGTAGCCTGCTAGAATTCTAAAGAGTCTAGTAAGCAAAGGACCTTCTTCTGTATACTGCTAGTTATTTTCAATGTGATACTAAAAGTCTTCATTGTTCCCTCTTTTTTTTAAATAGAAAATAAGAGCTGTTACATATCTTCATGTAAGTGTATATGTCCTCACATCATTTAACTGTTCATTCCTGAAAGTAATCACAGTGCATATTTTGTAAAACTATCTGAATCTCTTCTATAATATTTTTTTTTTTGGCAGAACTCTTTTATTTTGTGGTTTTTCAGTGCTGCTGTCTGCAACTACAGCAAATGTCCCCAGATCACCTCACAGTAAACACTGCCAACTTGGAATTTACCCTTTCAGACTATCAGTGAACCCTTTCAGTATTTAACCTTGAGCTTGGTAGCAGAATAAGTCTTCATTTTTTTACGCAACTACTAGATTTCCAGAACTTTTAGCAGTCCATTTATGGTGACTTCTTCAACTTTTTATATGCCTGCCAGTAGAAAGGTTAGATAACAACTCTTTTCTTCTCTAAAATCAGACTTAAGCGATTTGGAAGTAAGTAATGAAATTCTGTTATGTTTGAATCCTACAGACATATATTGTTTTTCAGTACAAGACACCAGAAAACCTACTTTTACTCATTCCATCCTCATTCACTAATCTTATTTGACAAGAATCCTCAAACACTTCTTTTCATTCATGTTGAGTGACTTTGTCAGGCAGGTTCTTGATTAAAAGTGTTATGGCATCTCCATCTTTCTTTGTTTCCTTTCTCTTTGGTTTCTTTAATTTAATTTCACAGCCAAGGACCTTTGCATCATTAAGTGCCAGGGCTTTTTCCTGGTCATCAGCAGAACTGAAATCCACATAACCAAATTTCCTTCCTCCTCCTGGTCCGATTCACTGTTCTGGCCTTCATCCTCCTTACAGTTCTCACTTCGGTTCTCAAGGTCCCCTGGATCTGTGCTCCTCCTGCCCTCTGCCTGCCTGGTGCATGTGGCTCTCTTCCTGCTTGCCGATGCTAGTTTCTCAGCAAACATGGGAGCTAGAGACTTTTTTCTCCTTCCCTTCTTTCCTAAGGCAGTAGTAACCTTCCCGCAGTTCTTCGGAAGGGGTATAAGCTTTTCTCTACTGACATTGTCCTTAACTTCTGACATCTCATCTTCCCCATCTTCTATCTCCTTTGGGGGAAGACTCATTTTCTTCAGTTCACCTTTTTTTTTCTTTTTTTCTTTTTTCTTTTTTTTTCCTGCTTTTCTTTGGCCAGGGTCTAGAAATGGAAACTCCTTAATGTAAAAAGGCAAATGTCCGGGGATTCCGTCCTTTTCCTCCCATTCTGCTCCCTAATCACGCGTTTCCAAGTAACTGTGATGTTTTTAAGTGGAAAGGCATAGGGCTAAAATGAAGCCCCGAATGGGAATGAAAGCAGTACCTACAACTCAAGTGCCTTTACCTCTCCAGACTGAGAAAGTGTAAACTGGGGCAGCTCCCATCACTACCTCCATCAGAACACAAATAAGAAGTCTAGACCAGAACCTCTAAGCACCACTTCCTCAATAAACCGACACAGTCTAGCCCCTGTCGTAGTCTCCACCC
Organism: Choloepus didactylus; assembly: GCF_015220235.1. NCBI lineage: Eukaryota > Metazoa > Chordata > Mammalia > Pilosa > Megalonychidae > Choloepus > Choloepus didactylus. The sequence goes on from NC_051312.1 coordinate 57,885,553, forward strand.
TCGAGGCTATGGCTGGTGCAGCGCCCACCCTGTCCGGGCCCAGGGGTGCGCCCTTGAGAGCTACCGAGAGTGACAGCACCGGGCAAGGCGCCTCGAGAAAGCCGCAGAGCGTCTCAGGTGCCTACAGGCAGGGCACGCGCTCTGAGCAGCCGTCCAGTTCGCCAGGCCCAGGTGGAAGTCCTCTTCTATATTTTTAAATGTCAATCTTCATAGGCAAATACAGAGGAATGGAAGAAATTCTGGTTCAATTCATCCTTTCTTATTAAGTGTCTCTTATAATAACAGCATGAACAAAGAGATTTCAAAAGGACTATGTTTAGTAAATGAATATAATTTTAAATCTGACAAATTCACCAGTTTCGTTTGCATGGGTATCCTTATCTTTGGCTTAGGTGATAAAATGTACTGTTGTACCTAGGTACTTTGATACTGAAAGGGAATTAAAGCATATTATTTTTTTCTTCCTTCTGCATATATTTCTATGCTGGTACTGAAAAAAAAAATAAGCCTTAAAAGAAAGGATAATTTTAAAATTATATGTCCTTGCAACAATTCACATGGGTTTGGAGTAATTTTAGATATTCAACTCAGTAACCATGAAATGGTTCATTTCCCTCATCTGACCACTGTTATATTTGTTTCATTTGCTGTCACAGAGCTTATTTGGATCCAGAGAACAACTTTCATTAGCTTCTATATTAGAAAAGGGACTTTTTGCTCTTTTCCTTTAAAGAAAGTAAAGGGACAAATTTTTACAATATTAAATTGAATTTAAATAAATTACTTAAAAGGGAGACATTATCTACAAAATGAGATTTTCATAAATTAAGATGTGAAATGTACTATAGTATAAGTTTTATAAGCTTAAAAATGAATCATGGTATCCTATATAGGTAGCATGTTAATAAGACCAGTTCTTGATAATAGTAATAATTATTATTGCAGTAATAATTATTTTAATTAAAATAGATGATGTTACATGTCCTTCTTTTGAAATAATGCTTGAAACCTGGGGATTATAAAGAGGTACTATCAGGATCCAAAATGGCAGATTAGGAGAGACAGAGGAAAACTCTCCTCCATGAAAAATACTAGTTAAAAGGCAGAAAGTGCTCAAGAATTCTGGTTCCAGGGTCTCACCAGCTGGGCAAGGACTTATAAATCCATAGTGATTGAGCAATTAGAGAAGCCAAGAGCCTGTATTCAGAATCGTTTAAGTCTTTGACCCGGAGAGCTGCTGGGAGAGGCAGCCAGACTTGTGCTGTGGTTGGAGGTAGGTTGGCATGGGACCAGGGGAGCAGCCAGGGAGACAGCAGCAGGAGCTGTGGTTGAGAGTGGCAGGGAGTGCCTTCCACGCCCCAGGCACATACCTCAGTAACTGGTGTGGGTGATAGCCCTTTGTACACCCACAGCTGAAGTCCCCTGAGTCAGGGAGGAGCTGCTATAGCAAACAGACAACTGCAGAAGTGGGTTATTTTCTACGCACCGCGCAACCATCCTTGAAGCGAGCTGAGCCAACCTTCACAGTGCTGTGGCTGAAAGCCTCCCCATGGGAAACTCAGGATTCAGCTGGCTTGAGACAGTGCAACTCCTACCCACAGAAGTCTGAGGGGTACACAGCTGAGAGGCAGGGGAACCGCATGCATGGAAGTGACAGGAGCCCTACACCAAGCCCAGGGACTTGTGGGTCTACAGCAGAGAGTGGAGTCTGAGATGAAGGGGTGGATGCCTATGCAGCCCCAGAGTATCACAGCTGCAATCCCAGGAATGGCTGGGAGTACTGGATCTTAAAGCCCCTTATCCCTGCCAAACTGTACAGTGTACAACCCCCAACCACAGAGCTGGTGGTCCCCATTGCACATGGAAAATAGGTGCACTGATTGGACATCCACATGGTTTGGACCCCCATTTACTGTATAAATGTAGTTAGGGAGATCTGAATTGAGCATAAGAGGTGGCTTGGGATCGCCATCTGCTGGTAGGTCAGAGGAAATACACTGCATCAAGCTGTAGCTCTGTCAAATTACAGATAATTGTTTAAATATGCCTGCATATCCTAGAGGAACCCTATCAAGATAAACAAATGCCAAGAGGCCAAAAATGACAGAAAATTATAAAGCATATGAAGAAACTAGAAGATATGGATAACCCAAACACCCAAACTTAAAAATCAAAGGAGATACAGAACTTGGAGAAATTAATCAAAGAAATAATCACAAACAACAATATCATGGCTCAGGATATAAAGGACATCAAGAATACCCTAGAAGAGCATAAAGAAGAATTTGCAAGAGTAAATTAAAAAAATAGATGATCTTATAGAAATAAAAGAAACTGTTGATTAAATTAATAAGATTCTTGATACACACAGTACTAGATTAAAGGAACCTGAGGAAAGAATAAGTGAGTTGGAAGAATGCCGGTTGGAAAGTGAAAGCACAAAAGAAAGAATGGAGAAAAAAATTTTTAAAAATTGAAATGGATCTCAAGGATATGATGACAACATGAAGCACACAAGCATGAGACATTGGTGTTCCAGAAGGGGAAGAGAAAAGTGAAGGACTAGGAAGAGTATTAAAAGACATTGTTGGAGAGAACTTCCCAACCCTTCTAAATGACATAAATACACAAACCATATGCCCAAAAAACACCAAACAGAATAAATCCAAATAAACCAACTCCAAGACATATTCTGATCAGACTGTCAAATGCTGAAGAGAAGGAGCAAGTTCTGAAAGCAGCAAGAGAAGCACTTCACCATGTACAAGGGAAGCAACAGAAGACTAAGTAGGGACTACTCAGCAGCCACCATGGAGGCAAGAAAGCAGTGGTATGACATATTTAAAATACTGAAAGAGAAAAAATGCCAGCCAAGAATTCTTTATCCATCAAAGCTCTCCTTCAATTCCAAGGGAGAGTTTATAATTTTCACAGACCAACAAATGCTGAGAGAATTTGCTAACAAAAGACCTACCCTACAAGAAATACTAAAGGGAGCCCTATCAGCTGAGAAAAAAGACAGGAGAGAGAGGTATGGAGAAGGGCACAGAACTAAAGAGTTTTAGTAAGAATACATTAAAGGCAATAAGGAGAGAGAGGGGAAAAATATATCTGATAAATAAAAAACATAGGATATGATGGTAGATTCGAGAACTACCTTCACGGTAATCACAGTGAATGTAAATGGATTAAACTCCCCAATTAAAAGATATAGATTGACAGAATGGATTAAAAAATATGAACTGTCAATATGTTGCTTACAAAAAACTCATCTTAGACCCAGAGACACTAAAAAATTGAAAGTGAAAAGAAGGAAAAAAAAATACTCCATGCAAGCTACAACCAAAAGAAAGCAAGAGCAGCAATATTAATCTTGGATAAAATAGACTTTAAATGTAAAGATGTCATAAGAGACAAAGAAGGCCACTATATACTGATATGAGAGACATTCAAAAAGAAGAAATAACAATCATAAATGTCAATGCAGCCAATCAAGGTGCCCCAAAGTACATGACACAAACATTGGCAAAACTGAAGGAAACAATAGATTTTTCACAATAATTCTGGGAGACTTCAATACATCACTCTCTCCTATAGACAGATCAACCAGACAGAGGAACAATAAGGAAATAGAAGAACTAAACAATGTGATAACTGACTTTCACTTAACAGACATATATAGAGCATTACGTCCCAAATCACCTGGATATATATTTTTCTTTAGTGCCCACAGAACTTTCTCCAGAATAGATCTTATGCTAGGCCACAAAAAAAGCTCCAATATATTTAAAAAGATTGAAATTATTCAAAACACATTGTCTGATCACAATGGAATACAACTAAAAGACAATAACCATCAAAGATTTAGAACATTCACAAATATCTGGAGGTTAAACAACACACTCCTAAACAATCAGTGGGTTAAAGGAGAAATTGCTAAGTATCTAGAGATGAATGAAAATGAGAGCACAATATATCAAAACTTATGGGATGCAGTGAAGGCAGAATTATGGGAAAAATTTATAGCTCTAAATGCATACATTAAAAAGGAAGAAAGAGCTAAAATCAAAGAACTAATGGAACAATGGAAGAAGCTAGAAAATGAACATCAAACTAATCCTAAACCAAGCAGAAGAAAAGAAATAACAAGGGTTAAAACAGAAATAAATGACATAGAGAAAAATAAAGAAAATAAATAAAACCAAAAGTTGGTTCTTTGAGAAGATCAAGATTGACTAGCCCTTAGCTGGACTGACAAAACCAAAAAATAAAATTAAAAAAAAATATATAAATGAGAGTGGGGACTTTACTGCAGATCCTGAAGAAATTTAAAAAATCATAAGAGGATACTATGAACATCTGTATGCCAACAAACAAGATAATGTAGAGGAAATGGACAATTTCTTGGAAACACATGAACAGCCTAGACTGTCCGGAGAAGAAACAGAAGACCTTAGAAAACCAATTACAAGCAAAGACATCCAATTAGTCATCAAAAAGCTTCCCACAAATAAATGCCTGGGGCCAGATGGCTTCACAGGGGAATTCTACCAAACTTTTCAAAAAGAACTGACACCAATCTTACATTCTTTCAAAAATTGAAGAATATGGAACACTACCTAACTCATTTTATGAAGCTAACATCACTCTAATTCCAAAACCAGATAAAGATGCTACAAGAAAGGAAAGCTACAGGCCTATCTCCCTCATGAATATAGATGCAAAAATTCCCAAGAAAATATTTTCAAATTGAATCCAAGGACACATTAAAAAAATCATACACCATGACCAAGTGGGGTTCATTCCATGCATGCAAGGATGGTTCAACTTAAGAAAATCAATCAATGTAAAACAACACATTAACAAATTGAAAGGGAAAAATCAAATGATCATCTCAATAAATGCTGAAAAGGCATTCAACAAAAACCAACATCTTTTTTTTGATAAAAAAAACAATTCAAAAGGTAGGAATTGAAGGAAACTTCCTCAATATGATAAAGGGAATATATGAAAAACCCACAGCCAGCATAGTACTCAATGGTGAGAGACTGAAATCCTTCCCTCTAAGATCAGGAATGAGACAAGGATGCCCACTGTCACCACTGTTATTCAGTATTGTGCTAGAAGTCTAGCCAGAGAAATCTGGCAAAACAAAGAAATAAAGGGCATCAAAATTAGAAAGGAGGAAGTAAAACTATCATTATTTGCAGATGATATGATCTTATATCTGGAAAACCCTGAGAAATCGATGACACAGCTACTTGAACTAATAAACAAATTTAGCAAAGTAATGGGATACAAAATTTATGTACATAAGTCATAATGTTCCTATACACTAGAAATGACCTAATTGAAGAGATACTCAAGAAAAAGATTCCATTCTCAATAGCAACTAAAAAAGTCAAATGCCTAGCAATAACTTAACCAAAGATGTAAAGGACCTATACATAGAAAATTACATAACTTTACTAAAAGAAATAGAAGGGGACCTTAAAAAATGGAAAAATATTCTGTGTTCATGGATAAGAAGGCTAAATATCATTAAGATGTCATCCTACCCAAACTCATCTGCAGATTCAAAGCAATTCCAGTCAAAATTCCAACAACCTACTTTGCAGACTTGGAAAAGCTAGTTATCAAATTTATTTAGAAGGGAAAGATGTCTCAAATTGCTAAAAACATTCTAAAAAGGAAAAATGAAATGTGAGGACTTACACTTCCTGACTTTGAAGCTTACTATAAAGCCACAGTAGTCAAAACAGCATGATACTGGCACAAATATAGACATGTTGATCAATGGAATCAAATTGAGAATTTGGAGACAGACCTCCAGATCTACAGGTGACTGATCTTTAATAAGTCCCCCAAAACCACTGATCTGGGACATAACAGTGTCTTCAACAAAGGGGGCTAGGAGAACTGAATATCCATATCCAAAAGAATGAAAGAAGACCCCTACCTCACACACTATACAAAAATTAACTTAAAGTGGATTAAAAACCTCAATATAAGAGCACCATAAAACTCCTAGAAGATAATGTAGGGAATCATTTTCAAGATGCTGTATTAGGAGGTCACTTCTTAGACCTTACATCTAAAGCACAAGCAATGAAACAAAAAATAGATAAATGGGAACTCCTCAAAATTAAAAGCTTCTGTGCCTCAAAGGAATTTGTCAAAAAGGTGAAGAGGCAGCCAACTCTATGGGAAAAAATATTTGGAAACCATGTATCTGACAAAAACCTGATATCTTGCATATATAAAGAAATCCTACAACTCAAGAATAATAGTACAGACAGCCCAATTATAAAATGGACAAAAGATATGAAAAGACATTTCACTGAAGAGGAAATACAATTGGCTAGAAAACATGAAAAAATATTCATCTTCACTAGCTATCAGGGAGATGCAAATTAAGACCACAATGAGACATCATCTCACACCAATTACAATGGCTGCCATAAACAAACAAGAAACTACAAATTCTGGACAGGATGTGGAGAAATTGGAACTCTTATTCATTGTTGGTGGGACTGTACAATGGTACAGTCACTCTGGAAGACAGTCTAGCGGTTCCTTAGAAAACTAGATAACGAGTTACCCTTCAATCCAGCAATTTCACTTCTTGGTATATACCCAGAAGATCTGAAAGCAGTGACAAGAACAGATATTTGCACACCAATGCTCACAGCAGCATTATTCACAATTGCCAAGAAGTGGAAGCAGTCCAAATGCCCTTCAACAGATGAGTAGATACACAAAATGTGGTATATACACATGATGGAATACTACACAGCAGTAAAAAGAAACAAGGTTGTGAAACATATGACACCATGAATGAACCTTGAAGACATAATGCTGAGTGAAATAAGCCAGACACAAAAAGAGAGATATTGTATGTTACCACTAAAGTGAACTCTGTGAAATATGTAAAATAAATATTTTTATATAGTAGAATGCAGGGGGCATAGAGAGAGACAGCAACTAGTGAAGGGGAACAATAATCTAATAAGAACAGATAAGATATTGAGGGTAATCTCAATGTTATGGGAATGCTCAGAAATGATTCTGGTTTACAAACTTTCTTGGGTATGGTAGGATCATGTTGGGAGCAATGTAGTTATTTTAGGCTATTTGTTTTTCTTTTTCCTTTGTTCTGTTGTGTTTGAATTGTTTTAATTTTTTTGATAGAGTAAAAAAAAAGCTATTGCATTAAAAAAATAAGAAAATAAAAAGGTACTATGAAAGATCTATCCTTATTTAAGTATAAACCTGAAAAAAATATGATTTAGTTCAAAAAACTGCATAAATCACCCTTTTTACAATAAAACAGATGTGTCTGAATATTTGAGACAAAAGTGGTTCTCTTCATATGGTAGTATTTTAGCATAAATGGGGGTAAATTAAAAATCTATTTGATGAAAACTTTCATTATTTATATACCAAAATAATGTTTTCAACTGGGGCTATCTAATGGATTTTTATCCTCCTCTTCAAACATATTTTTATCATATGAGCCAAGAATGTATAAAGAGTGAAAGGGGAGGGAATTGAGGTTTGGAAAGAGAAAAGGCAAAAGATGAGGATGACAGATGGGGTAAGTATTTTTAAATGCACCTTCAGGAAGTTCATGTAAGTTCAAGAAAGTTCACTTTGAACTGAAGTGGGGAAAGAGTTGATATTTATATGAAAAGTTGAAGGAGAGGGTCAAGATCCTTAAGGATTCATTTAAAAAAAAGGTATTTATTGTGAACTTAGTACAAGCATACTGTGAAATGGGTAGTAGAAATAATATGATCAGAACACAGTCACTACTCTATGTTGAGTACTATCACAAACAAATATTTTGTCTAAAGAAGGTTTAACTTGAGAAGTGTTTTGAGAACAAATGAAAATAATTAGGTTCACTTGGGTCATGATCCCACTGGGAGAAATCATAAACTTCAGATACCAAGGTCTGAATTTCTCCTCCATTTATCAACTTGGGTAAGATATGTAGCATGATTGGTCCCCAGTTTTTTCATAAAAGAATAAATGAGAATTCACCACCCATTCAGAGTTCTGTCATGAGGATTTAATATGAACATATAAAAAATACCTAACACGATTTCAGCAATATGTGCCTAGCACATTGCCTAATAGCAACAAAATATTATTTTTTTTCCTTTTTTCATGGAAATTGAAAGCTGTGCTGAGTCTTAAATAGTGGATATAAATTTGAAGGAGGTAGCACTGAGAAAGGAAGAAAATTTAGTTTACTGAGCCAATGTAGGTTTATAAATCTGAGTTTAAATTAATAGACAGGTTAGTTTCTTCTTTTTCCAGCTGATATTTAATCAATCAAGAAACAATCTGCTCAGAAGTTGGCAAGTTGGATGCATTCTCTTCTCTTATAGATTTTCTGTCACAGTCACCTTTCTTTGGACCATGATCCAAATTTTGTAATACAAGTTTGAAAGATGAATTTCAGAGATAGTATTAGAAGGGCAATAGAAAAGGCTGTGGAGGTTAAAATGGTATGCTTTTCATTATTAAATAAGAATTCTGATAATTTTTATTGTTGCATGCTTAAATGTAACCTAATCTGGCCCTTACTCTAAGCAAATCTAAAGCAGTTTTTCAAAAGCATTGAGATAATGACCATTCTATTTTCTAAAATATTTACTTTGTTCATATTTAAATAATAAATACAGAAAGAAAACCAAAACTGCATCTCTCTTGAGACTTTCTTTCTGATAGCCTTGATAATTCTTCTATTTTTCTAAATTTACTGAAGTGCAAATACCAGCCATTTTCCAAAGGATGAATTGAACAATGGATATGGCAGAAGGTGTAAAAACCATTAGCAAATATTTTTAAAGCAACTCATCAGATCGCCAATGGCATAAAATGAATTAGGTAAGCAGTTTTACAAAACAAATATTTAAAAGGCTGACCTTTCATAATTGGGTCCAGCCCAAGAATATTTTGGAAGAGTACCAGTTTAGGAATAAAGCACAAGAATTGATAAATCAGCTATATAAACATTAATAATAATTTAAAATATAGTAATAGCAATAACTAACAAGAACTCAAAATGTACGAAGTACAGAGTTTACAAAGTATCTGGCATTGTACTATGAATTTATATGTATCACTTCAAATTATATTATTAAAAGTTCTATTTTTAGCTATGTAATCACTATCAACTTCCTGCTACAATTACAGGTTTCTAGAGCTCTTGGATGCAACTCTGAGTTTGTCACCCTTATGCTGCTCTCAATTTTTGTTCTATTGGTATTTACATTTAAAGGTTTCTGTATATTGCAGGAGGGCTGGGACTAGGGTATAGCAAATGAGGTATTCACCTTGGGCAAAAAATATAAAAGCGTGCAAAAACTTAGTCACTGAGACAAATAATATCCTAATGCACTATTTTAAAAATAAAACTTAGTCCCAAAAATCCATGATGAACAAAGTATCAAAATTTTAAAGACATATCAGTAATAATGCAGTACAGAGTCGTATTGCAGCCTGAAGCTAGAGGAAAAAATCAGTAATACTCATGTCCATGATGGAATTTTTTGCATTAATTTTTATTTTTAAAAATAGAGCATCAACATATTTTCTCAATTACTAAGATTTTGGCATTCTCTTAAATTTTGCACCTGAGGCGAGTATCTCATTGCCTCGCCCTAGTCTCATCTCTGTTGGCAGTTACAATTTTTTTCATTTTTAGCTCTCTTTTGTTATAAATACTGCAGTGCATAAACTTGTACAACAATATCAAATTATTTCCTAAAGATAGGTTATTTTTCCACATGGTTTTCTCACAGTTGGCATGGTCTAAATACTTCTCAACTAAAGCTCTTTGTCATAATAAGGACAAATGGCTAATTTTCCAGCAGAATAATTTCAGAACACTGGTTCCTTAGCAGGAGAAGCTAGATGTTTTAGTTCCCTAGACTGCTTAAGCAAATACCATGAAATGGTTCAGATTAAACAATGGGAATTTAGTCACTCGTGGTTTTAGGCTGGGGCAAAGTTCAAATTAAGACATCGTAAAGATGATGCTTTTTCACCAAAGATTATGGCATTCTGGGGCTGGCTGCTGGCAATCCTTAGCTCCTCTATTACATGACAAGACACATGGCTGCATCTCCTGGTCTCTCCCTTCTCTTCTAGGTTTCATTGATTTCAGCTTCTTACTTCCTGTGGTTTTCTCTCTCTCATGTCTGAAGTCATTCCACTTATAAAGGACTCCAGTAATAGGATTAAGACCTACAGGATTGAGATGGGCTATACCTTAACTGAAGTAACCTTATCAAAAGTCACTACTTAAAATGGGTTCACACCCACAGGAATGGATTGATTTTAAGAACATATTTTTCTGGGGTACATACAGTTTTAAATCCCACACTAGGTAAAAAATTGGAATTTAACTCAACTCATGTATACTAGTTATACAGTACAAGCACTGTAGATGATGATTTAGGGATCACAATAAACTTAGTGTAATATTTCTAAACAAAAACAACTGTTTATCCATAGATACTGTTGATTAAAATGTAAAGACCAAAAAACTGATAAATTATCATTTAAATCCTACTTGATTTTTTTCACCATTATTCTTTCTAAGTTATTGATGATATGAGCAATCTAAAAAGGATTCAAAACAGATTAAATAATTTCAACAAAATCAGGTATCAGAAGTCTGGGTTTATTCAAATTGAAGAAGAAAATTGATAGTATAAAGGTTCACAAGAATGCTAGCTATACACTGAATTATTTATGCAAATATGGTTAAAAGGGGAAATTTTAGGTCATATATGTTACTAGAATAAAAATTTTTAAAAATCATAGGACTATACAACACAATGATGCCTATTTTAAATAATGGACTATAGTTAATAGTATAATTGCAAAAAATGTCTTTCATGAATTATAACAAATGTACTACATTAATGCAAGGTGCTAATAATAAGGTGGTATATGGGAACTCTGGAATTTTATATATTTTATGCATGATATTTCTGTAAACCTACAACTTCTCTAATAAAAATACTGATTTAAAAAGAAAAAAAATGCCCAAAAGGACATGAGTGGGACAATTGAAAAAAAATTGGAATGTAGACTGTAAGCTCTACATTAACGTTAAATTTATTGAACTTGGTGACTGCACTTAAGGTAGTTACATAAGGGAATATCCTTTTTCTCAGGAACAAGTATTAAGTGCTAAAAGAACATGATGTTTGTAATCTACTCTCAAATGTTTAGAAAATAAATAAGATAGATAGACACTAGATAGATAGATAGATAGACAGATAGATAGATACAGAAAATGGGGCAAAATGTTCAAGTTGGTGGATCTTGGTGTCAGGGTAGGGGATATATTACATTGGTTTTGTTTTATTTTTGCAACTTTCCTGTAAGTTTGAAATTATTTCAAAATAAAAACTTTCTTTAAAAAATGAATGCTAGCTATAGAGACTGGGGATTATTTACTTTCTGTCTCCAGCCGTTTCTGAGTGCAAAAGACTTCATAAAAGAGTCTTATATTCTTCCAGAAATATTTACAAAGGGAACAAAGGTGAATATGACACAGCCCCTGCTCCTGAAGAGTTTGCACTCTGATTTCATAGACCTTTTTTTTAAGGAAAACTCAGAATAAACTTCTTTTATTTTGATACATTTCAAATTAGTGTTATAAATGAAATCATTTAAATATTCTCTTCTAAAACTGTGGTTTAATGGGTAACTTGAACGTGGACTATTTGTTGAAGCCTAGTTAGCTCTGATAAGTATGGGCTAAAAATTCCCATTGGTTATTGAAATCCCAACCGTGGCTACCTACATTCCTAGATTTATCTTAAAGATCTTTAATCTTCTATCTCCTCCCTGTGTACTCCGAAGGAAATGCAGTGGTAATCCTTATAGTACTATTGTAATGAGAACATAAAGAAGAAACTCACATTTGCTTGATATCTAATATGGACCAGGCACTATGGTTGGAAAAGTCCATGTATTACATCGCATATAATTCTCACAATTCCAAAGTATGCATATTATTATCTCCATTTTATATGCAAGGAAATTATGGTAAAAACAGTGAAGGGATTTGTTCAAGATCGCATAGCTAACAGATTTTTGTTCAAATATAGCCCTGTCCCAAAACTTATCACTACTTTATTTTTGTGCAGACATGGCTTCACCAACTCTTTTATCTCTCTCTTTCTCTCTCTCCCTCTTTTTCTCACTCCATTTTTGATCCAAACCTTTCTTTAATAGGCAATGTAGCTATTATTATGTAATCAGAAAACTTTCATCAATTTAATGCCTTTATTGCCTGGAATGAATTATTGCTAATCATAGCATTTTGATAAGCTATAGCAAACTTCTAAACAAACAGTGTAAATTCTCTAGAGGAGTGACCTCTCCATGGCTCCATAGGAGAATGCATGTCTGTTTGTTTTTCGTTTTTTTTTGTTGTTGTTGTTCGGGGATGCATTCTCTTTGGGGAAAATTATTTCTACACTGCTTGAACATAGTGTGGTCCCCTTTTGGCAGTAAATATATAAAAGATATTTGAGTCTTTTGACACTGAAGCACAGGAAAAGGGAGACATAATTCCATAAGGAGAATTTTACATTGATCCCTGACACCCCTTGCAACTCAATAATTATATGCCCATAAGCATATTATTATTCATATTCCATTGTTGTTTCAGGTTCAGATAGTGCAGGCCATATTTCTCTGTGTTATTTCTTCCAGATGTTATTTATGGTTTTTCTGAGGCATCCAATAATTGGATGCATGCATCCAGATGAGTTAACAAAAAATATGTTTATGAAGAGGCAATAAGCAGTTATTCTATTAGCCTATACTTGTCACTATTTGTGTGGGTTTGTGGCTTGGGGGCAATGACAGTCTCTGCTTCTCTTTTCCCTCTCCATTAGCTCTTTTCTCACTGTCTGAAAATTTTAAACATACATTCATATGTTTTGATACAAATATATCATGTTTGGAGTATGGGCAAAGAGAGTCTACTACTTTGATCTGTTTGTGTTTTATCTCAGTATTTAA